>NC_091457.1:45035997-46310997 GCF_027789765.1 Dendropsophus ebraccatus | reverse complement strand
ACCTGTAGTGTATAGTTTTGGGGTCCTTTATACCTGTAGTGTAAAGTTTGAGGTCCTGTATACCAGTAGTATATAGTTTTGTGGAGGTCCCGTGCACCTGTAGTGTATAGTTTTGGGGTCCTGTATACGTGTAGTGTCCTGTATACCTGCAGGGTTGTATTTACCCGTATGGCAGTGTTATCCAGTCACAGTATGGCGGTATTGGTCAGGTCTGGTGTGGCGGTGTTATCCAGTCATGGTATGGTGGTATTGGTCAGGTCTGGTATAGCGGTGTTATCCAGTCACAGTATGGCAGTATTGGTCAAGGCTGATATGATGGTGTTATCCAGTCACAGTATGGCGGTATTGGTCAGGTCTGGTGTGGCGGTGTTACCCAGTCACAGTTTGCCGGTATTGGTCAGGTCTGGTACGGCAGTGTTATCCAGTCACAGTATTGCGGTATTGGTCAAATCTGGTATGACAGTGTTATCCAGCACAGTATGGCGGTATTGGTCAGGTCTGGTATGGCGGTATTGGTCAGGTCTGATATGACAGTGTTATCCAGCACAGTATAGCGGTATTGGTCAGGTCTGGTGTGGCGGTGTTATCCAGTCACGGTATGGTGGTATTGGTCAGGTCTGGTATAACGATGTTATCCAGTCACAGTATGGCAGTATTGGTCAGGTCTGATATGATGGTGTTATCCAGTCACAGTATGGCGGTATTGGTGAGGTCTGGTGTGGCGGTGTTACCCAGTCACAGTTTGCCGGTATTGGTCAGGTCTGGTATGGCAGTGTTATCCAATCACAGTATGGCGGTATTGGTCAGGTCTGATATGACAGTGTTATCCAGCACAGTATAGAGGTATTGGTCAGGTCTGGTGTGGCGGTATTATCCATTCACAGTAAGGCGGTATTGGTCATGTCTGGTATGACAGTGTTATGCAGTCACAGTATGGCGGTATTGGTCAGGTCTGGTGTGGCGGTGTTATCCAGTCACAGTATGGCGGTATTGGTTAGGTCTGGTGTGGCGGTGTTATCCAGTCACGGTATGGTGGTATTGGTCAGGTCTGGTATAGCGGTGTTATCCAGTCACAGTATGGCAGTATTGGTCAGGTCTGATAGGATGGTGTTATCCAGTCAGAGTATGGCGGTATTGGTCAGGTCTGGTGTGGCGGTGTTACCCAGTCACAGTTTGCCGGTATTGGTCAGGTCTGGTATGGCAGTGTTATCCAGTTACAGTATGGCGGTATTGGTCAGGTCTGGTATGACAGTGTTATCCAGCACAGTATGGCGGTATTGGTCAGGTCTGGTATGGCAGTGTTATCCAGTCACAGTATGGCGGTATTGGTCAGGTCTGATATGACAGTGTTATCCAGCACAGTATAGCGGTATTGGTCAGGTCTGGTGTGGCGGTGTTATCCATTCACAGTATGGCGGCATTGGTCATGTCTGGTATGGCGGTGTTATCCAGTCAGAGTATGGCGGTATTGGTCAGGTCTGGTATGACAGTGTTATGCAGTCACAGTATGGCGGTATTGGTCAGGTCTGGTGTGGCGGTGTTATCCAGTCACGGCATGGTGGTTTTGGTCAGGTCTGGTATAGCGGTGTTATCCAGTCACAGTATGGCAGTATTGGTCAGGTCTGATATGATGGTGTTATCCAGTCACAGTGTGGCGGTATTGGTCAGGTCTGGTGTGGCGGTGTTACCCAGTCACAGTTTGCCGGTATTGGTCAGGTCTGGTATGGCAGTGTTATCCAGTCACAGTATTGCGGTATTGGTCAGGTCTGGTATGACAGTGTTATCCAGTCACAGTATGGCGGTATTGGTCAGGTCTGGTGTGGCAGTGTTATCCAGTCACAGTTTGGTATACCTGTAGTGCCCTGTACATACATGTACATTTATTTTCACCTATTTGTCTAGCATAACATAGAAAAACAGGAGTTGTGCTTTCAAAAGAACACAACATGAGTTCTCAACAAAATACAGATCCTTATAAGCCAATCTACATACTTGTCAACTTCATTTATTTAAGTAGTTAAGGGTCAGACGCTAATTGATGTAATAGACTGGTTTACATGAGTTAATGAATGCATTGAGATGAGGTTACAATAACTCCTACATCCACAAAACATATCTACAGCAATAACTATTGAAAACACTAATGTACAGAAGGATAAGAATAGTTCATTAGACTTAATGATTCCAATAGTTATTAGTCAAAGGAGCAATATAATTATCACCTTTACTTTAGCTGTTATTATTGTTGGTAATGACAATAAGCTGAAAAGCAGCAGTGGGAATCAGAATGTGAAACTAAATGTTCAAATGTCCCAAAGTGAACTTGCCAAATAATTAAAATGGAACAATTTTTCACTAATGTATATGTCCTCTCCCGCAAAGTCTTAAAGGGCAACATCACCTAAAATCTGCCTGAACACCAATTTTATCTCTTGAAACATTAAATGTTATTTAAAATGCATTGATCCCAAAAGTTTCTCATCACAACTCAAACTTTTTAGATCTCTCTAGAACTGGTCAATTCTGCTCAAGTCATAAGCCACTCCTGTTTTCTCTGTACTGTGCGTTTAGAGCCATTGTCTTGTTGGAGACATTATGCCTCTTATTCATGCTATTTAGCTTTTCCCCAACCCTTTCCCAGCTTTTTGAAAAACATCTCCACTGCATGATGCTGCCACCACAATGCTCTACTGTAGGGTAGGGTATTTGGCAAGTGATGAGTAGTACTTTGTTTCCTTCAGATAGGAGGGCAAAAAGATACATCTTGGTCATTAGACTAAAGAATCTTGTTTCTCTCAATCTCACAAATTCATCTATGCAAAAGTAGGCACATCTCTCTTTCATGCATGGTGCCAGACTGCTGTTACTGCGCATAGGTGATATCTTGCGCAGCGAGAGAGACATACCTACTTATGTATAGATGAATATGAATAAGTAGATGTGGACGTAGAAACCGGCTGGATGGTGCACTGAGGGGCCAAGGAATGCCCCCAGTGCACCAAAGAGACTAATTAGAATATTTCTTTTTGAATAAATTCCTCCAAAACAGCACAACAGAGAAACATAAAATAAGCAGCTTTGCGGCAACAGGTACATGTCAGCAGGTTCAAATATACAAACCAACTATAGTTCCCCTTTGAGACTTTAATGCATTTTATCATCGGGTCCAATTGCACAGGTATTTTAGAATATGCTGTTTCTATCTATATTATGTGGCAAATAAATCTATTTTTCAGGCTGATGAAAAAACAAAATAGGGGGCTCTACCAAGAATAATTAAGAGAACGGGGTGCCACTCAATGCCTAGATTATGACCATAATGAACCAAAAAAAGCAAAGACTAGACATCAATCAAGAATGCACTCCACTAGAAATTATGAGAAATTACAAAAATATTTTATTTTATTACGAATCACATAGAACACTGCAAGACATGGTTAAAAACAATTAAAAGTCCCAATCCGGAACACAAAAATTCATGGTCAACCCAAACAATAAACAATGGGCATATGACCTACAGGGGGTTGCATACAAATAATATTCTTACCATGACCCAAAAGAAAAAAGTATATAAAGATGATATAAATGATAAAAATGAACATTAATTTCCCAGGCACAACATGCAGCAAACTCAGGAAACTAGTAATGCCAGTGTTATGCAGTGAAAAAATAGACAACCTAATATAAGTCAGAGAGATAGTGTATTCAAGTCATAATATTAAGGATCCCAAAAATACATCAAATCTCGCAATATCAAAGAAAAAAGAAACAAACTGCACAAAAAAAAACATATGAATCATATCACCCGGGCACAAAGTAATAAACGGTCCCTGGGTAGGAAAGAGGTCATGGAGCAAGCACCCCTGGAAGAAAGACTCCACGCGTATCGTCACCCTCCGGTGACTTCGTCAGGAGTAAAGACAATGTGCTGTAGTGTCCTTAAATATTAGAATAAGACAGGATATATGATACAGCCGTGTAGGCAAAAATAATAACTTTAATTACAATTACCTGGTGGTGCTATGTTGTGTGGATGGACTTTCAAAACATAGCCACCCTCAGCGTCCTCGGACACCAAGTGCACATGTCCGTTCGCTCGGTGTCATGTGATCATGACGTAATCCGGCGTTCAGGATCATGTGACTACCACGTCATTCGCTGTCCGCGCATGCGGGAGAACTTAGATAAAAGTACCACAGTCCCTCTGATAGCAAGAAGTCTATTTCTAAAATAACCAAAGAATCAGTATATACCGATCTCTAACAAAGGGGACAATAGAGGCTGATAACGCTAAACATTCAGTTTAATTTGATACCACATTTAAATAAAAAGTTTTCACAAACTATATAGTGTAAAAAACTCATTCATGAAAAACATTAACCCCAAACTGGCACTTTGCCTGCAATTCCCTTACGGGCAACATTATAGTAATACATTTACCATATGCTCTTCATCAAATCAAGGTTATATTAGTGAAAAGTCCTATGATACTAAGTATTTAGAATCTATCTAATTTGAAATTCATTTAATAAGAAGAATAAGAATAAATTATATTTGTTTAGACTGTGAATGCAATTGCTCATTTAAAGTATGTTGAGCATCTGAATTTATTGGCCCAATGTCATCAGCAGTGTGTGTGTGTGTGTGTGTGTGTGTGTGTGTGTGTGTTTGTGTTGAAATCCTAACCTAAACCACAGTAATTTTATTGCTTTCTCTTTAATGAGATACTGAATTTCCTGTAACAACAAAGGTAGGAACAAAAATGTTGAATTAAAATAAACCAAAAGTTGACTACCCTCTTCCTATTTCTGTACAATCACTAGAACACTACAAATATTTATAAGCCAAAGCATCATATTATGATAGATTTTGTGTCCATATGCTTAGTTTTCATTTACTCTGTGCAAGGAAATACAATGTAGAGCCATTATAAACCCCTTCACATCAGCAATATCCATATATATTTATATGTTCCTACTGCACATACCCCGTGCAGTAGGAATCAGTGAGAGCGGTCCCGCACACATCAGTGTGTTCGGGGCTGAGGATAATGAGAGGCAGCTGTGATCCCGCAGCTGCCTTTCATTAATCCCTTAAAGACCGTGATCTATAGTGATTGCAGCATTTAAAGTACTCAGTAACAGAAGAAGCTCCTGTCACTGAGTGATCGGGACCCCCGACGGGCAGGAGTAAGTCACTTACCTCCGTCCTGTCAGATCGGCCATTCAGTAAAAGTAAAAAGAGAATTTCTGAAGATAAAAGGTGTCCAGATCATTCTATTTTTTACAGATCGGCCATCCATGCATACTCTGCTCTCAGGCAGGCTCTATACATAGATCGCAGATAACACTGATCTATGCTATGCTATGCTAGGGCATATATACCTCCCAATAAAGGTTTAAAATACCCCCTTGCCCATTATAAAACTAAAAAATATTAAAAATAAATAAATAAACATATCATATATCGTAGCGTGCAGAATTGTCCGATTTATTAAAATATAACATTATTGTTCCCGCATGTTGAACTGCGTAAATGGGAAAAAAAACACCAATGATTTTTTTAAATTATAAATCAGAAAAAAATTAAAAGGCAATCAAAAAATTTCTGTTAAACTAGAGATAATGGCGCCAAAAATGACACCTGAACCAGCCCTGTAGGTGGAAAAGTAAAAGCGCTACGGCTCTTATAAGGCGGGGAGGAACATTGTATTAATTTGACCAGGACATCCATGCATCAATGGGCTCTGTCATGAATGGGTTAATATTCAAGTTCATTAACAGCGGCCGCTGTTTTGCATTTAATTTTACATTGTGTGAACATAGCCTAAAATATAATGTACAGTAAGTTATAAGATTAAATAAAGATGCAGGCCAATCTATTTCTGTTATGCAGTGTCATTCAAGTGGAAAATTTAAAAAAAACACACACTGGCTATGTTCACACTGCAGGGGCTTTGAAGTCAATGCAATGCCGCCCGCTGTGTCCACACAGTGTTATGTTAGGCGTTAAAATAATGTACCTATTATTTCCGGACGCTGTTCAGTGAACAACATCGAGCAATAATCGCTGTTCACACAATGTAACGTGCAGCAGCGGCCGCACATTACATTGAAATGAATGGCTACTAGATTTGCCAGCACACCCGACGGTGACTGCAATTGAATGTTAAAAAAAAGGACATTCCTTCAGCTGATTCCTCTGTATAGGCTGCGGGAAGTCCTAAATGCAGTCCGGTGGCTGGCAGTTTAACAGTTTGACTCACTGTTAAACGTTGTGTGAACATAGCCACACAAACACACATTAGGTAGAAGCTGAGATTCCTTATTTTAGATCAACAACCTATCTCCAGAAACAAATATAACTTCTAATTGTTTAAAATTTTAATTCTTTAATGAAAACTTCCTCTAGCAAAGAGTTCCATAGTCTCATTGCTATTCTATGTTAATTTCTCTAGACATAAAGGATGCTTCCATGTCATAGATATTCCTGTGGAGGGGCTGATAGTAGGGGGATATTGATTAGGGACTGTTATACGGTAATGTAACACTTTTTAAAAAATATAAGCCAGAAACTGAAATTTGCTCCATTTTTCAAATCTGTAATTGTTTCCAAAGTCTAATTTAAATTTTTTGTTATTAAGGTTTTTGCACAATATGATATAGGCTTCCATTTTGACTGAGTGTATATTTAAAAGCAAGCCCCCATGCCCCATAGGCACGTTAGACAGGACTATCTTTCCTGAGAGCATGGTGGCTCAGTTGTTAGCACTGTAGCCTTGCAGCACTGGGGTCCCTAGCACACAACAGTTTGTATGTTCTTGCCATGTTTGTGTGGGTTTCTTCCACTCTCAAAACATCTATATGGTGGTGTCACCTTTCACTGTACTGCTGTCGGAAAAATGATCTGTAAAGAATAGGAAGTCTGAAAGCTGAAATATTTTAGAAGTATCCTAAAATATAAATCTTAAGTAAAGTAAAATCTTTTTTTTTTTTTTTGTGATTCAAGTACAGGAACAGGCATTTCTCTCCCCAGGACTCCCCAACTTGTAGTCACTGGAGGCCTCAAAAGAAAACCCCTATCCAGGCCTGGCCACAGACAGGAGCTGGGAACAGATGGTTATCTTTCCAACTCTATCTTTCTTTGACATTAAGGGTGGGTTCACACAGGACGACTCGCAGCGGAAATCTTGCGAGTTTTGCAGCAAGATCCGCTGCAAAGTAAGGTCCTGGCAGGTCCCTGTGAATACGTACTCTTTCAGATCGATGCAAGTATGTAATTAAGCCGCCCCCTTAACCCCTTCATCGGCTGCCACTGTCTGTATACATTACCTGTCTCCTTGCTGTACAGGGTCCCGGGTTCCTGCTCTGCCGCTCAGCCAATCAGTGGCTGCGGCTGGGCAACACATTGATTGGCTGGGCGGCAAAGCAGGAAGTCGAGACTCCGTGCAGCAAGTAGAAAGGTAATATACAGAAAGCGGGAGCCGATGAAGAGGTTAAGGGGTCGGCTGAATTACATACTCGTATTGGTCTTTCAGACCACTGCAGGTATGTATTCACAGGAACCTGCCAGGACCTTACCTCGAAGCGGATCTAACAGTAAAACTTGCAGCGAGATTTCCGCTGTGAGTCATCCTGTGTGAACCCACCATAAGTAGCAGTGGTACAGCAGCTCTGCATCTGGTCTGGAGAGTAGGAAAGATTTGAAATCAGCATCAAATTTGAAAGGAATATGGTCAAGTGAAACAACCTGAAACTAATCCTGGGAGGGTTGTAGATTTTGTATTTATACAAATTTGCATTGCAAAAAAATTCTTGAGGCTATGTTCCCACTTCGTGAAAATATCAGGCAAAGGCGACCGTGTCGTTAAAAAGACGGCCAGTAAAAAAGATTATGTTATCCATTAGTTGCCGTCTTTTTAATGAGATGGCCACCTTCCTCCAATGTGTTCTCGAAGTAGGAACACAGCCTCAGTTTGTTTCAAGCAAAGTAATAAAGAAATTTACTTGAATTCAATAGCTGGCCTCTAATGAGTCTGATTGTCTGCTAAAGTCATAAGAAATAAAAAACAAAACAAAAACATGGTGTTGAAAGCAGATGGTAATCTATGTATTAGCTTTGCTATATTTGTTTTAATTGCCTTTCAATAGCAATTATACTAGCAAGATCAAAGATAAGGAACATCTGCTATTACCTAAGAGATTACCTAAGAGATTACCTAAAATTCTTGCATAAATGGCTTTAAATTAATTTTTATATATACATAAAATAAATACAAATGAAGAATAAGTAGGTTGCATACACAACTTCTGCACTTAATATACCAAAATGATAAAGTAAAAGCTGGAGGGAAAAAACAACAACTTTTGCATGGTCATACATAATCAGATCCTTTGCTATGCTACTTAAAGAGAACCAATCACCTGAAATTAACTGTCCCTATAATAAAAGATTCTCTGTCCCTAAGTCTATTCCTGAAGATACAGACTGCCTGTGCAGTCTGCATCTTATGCTTTTACCTAATCCTGTAAAGCGGAGCAGTAAGGATGGGGGCGGCCATCTTGATGACGTCACAGTGGTGCGTTCCAACGCTGGAACGCAAGGGACGTCATCAAGATGGCGCCCGGCTTTACTGCACCGCTACAGAGGAGTGGGTAAAGTATAAGATACAGACTGCACAGGCAGTCTGTATCTTCAGAAATAAACTTCATGAAGATACAGACTGCCTTTGCAGTCTGTATCTTATACTTTACCCACTCCTCTGTAGCGGTGCAGTAAAGCCGGGCGCCATCTTGATTACGTCCCTTGCGTTCCAGCGCTGGAACGCACCACTGACGTCATCAAGATGGCCGCCCCCGGCCTTACTGCTCCGCTCCGCTATACAGCTATAGGTAAGAGAATAAGATACAGACTGCACAGGCAGTCTGTATCTTCAGGAATAGACTAATAGGCCCAGTTAGGATATTTATACACAGCGATCTCGCGCTGTATAGCGCGGGATCACTGTGTACTTACAGAGCGGTGGCAAAGGCTCATGGGAGCCCTTCCTCCGCTCGGCATGCCGGGAGCTTCCTGTCGCAGCGCCGGCTCTTTTCAAAAGATCCGGCGCTAGACACGAAAAGAAAATAGGTATATTGCGAAAATGCGGCCCTAAAAGTAATTAATTTAAATTACAAATATTAATAAAATAACAATTTTAATCTAATTATCGAAAAAAAAAATTTTTATTTCCGCCCATGATTGGTTCTCTTTAAAATTTTGCTATGTTGGCTTCTTAATTCTCTTGATTATCTTTAAAATGTTTCTGTCCCTTAGTTGTGGTACAATTAAATTCACTACATTGGACATGATTTAAAAAGACACAGCCCTGTCTATATAATGACATATGCAAATTGGAAAAAAGACGAAGGCACAGATTTGGATCAGGGTACAAACAAATTCTGCTGCACTAAAAGTTCCCACTATAGAGTGGCGTCTATACTTCTTAAATGGAAGAAATTTGGAACAATCAGGAGTCTTGGAAGAGAGTTGGCACCCCAGACCAAACTAAGTAATCAGGGGAAAAGGTCCTTAGTAAGACCAAGAACCCAATGGTCACTGTGGCTGAGTCACTGTGGCTGTCACTGAGTGCCAGTTATCCTGTGTACACATAAGGGAGACTTCCGTAAGGTCAATCATCACTGCAGCACGCCACCAATCTGTAAGAACTGTACCTGTTGGGATCTTGGCGCGATCCTCGGGTCATAAAGTACGACCAAGACTGCGCTTTTGTCAATAATATTGTCAGGACAGGGGAGGTAGGAACAAGACACGACAGTGAGCTCTGATGCTGAACTCACCAACTGTCCCTACCTATTTGCCTCGAACGGCCCTAGGCGGCCATGGACAACCACAAAGACATTTTCTGTACTAGATACGTGCACACAGAACAAGACAGACAAACAACCAAACAAACAAACAAACACAATAGCGGATAGTCAAACAAGGAAAGTCAGAACCAAATGGGCAGGAAAAAAAGTCGAGCACGCAGAGGGAGTTAGGACGGGAATCACAGGAATAGACAGGGGGAGCTGGGACCAGGGTATGAAACCTAATAGCCAGCGCGGAAGGGCCGGTCTCTTACTTAGTGAGAACATAGCCTTAGTGTATAAATGAGTTTCCTGAGCTGTCCTCCGATAAGACATTTACTAACATGCAAGACTTGGGCTTTTTCAATAAATATCTTGCCTGGACCGGAAGCCAATTTTTTAATTTTCCCTTCCGGCAGTGGTATCACTACAAAAGCGTTAACATCTCTGGTTCTCAAGATAATCCTCAAGTTTTTCCTATCAGCTTTTTTTGAAACAGTGAGGCTTATGTTTTGATGCACAGCAGATATAGAGTACCTAGAGTAGCCAGCAGATATATTATACCTTAGCAAAGTATACACGAATAAGTCAAGCAAATAAAATGACTTTTTTCATTGGTAACTAAGACCATCATACCATTTTTGGAACCTCCTCGCTCATCTTTGCAGTTGTCAAAAACAAAATATTTACTAGAAAACATATCACCTCTGGCACATATGAAAAGACAAATAGCACTAGACAAAATATATACGCAATGGCACATAGCCAAAATACATAACCCCTGGCACATAACTTAAACATAGAACCCCTGACATATCCAGGCTTTAGATTTTATATTTCTTGTAAACTGGCAAAGGAAAGACAGATTTATGAAAGTCAGTTTGATGAAATAACTTTAATTCCTCATGAGAAACATTCAGAAAGGTTTGATATATAGTGTGTAGCAATTGACTCATAATTGTGCTCTGGCCTGGTATAACTATACTATACTACCATAAAATGAAAAAGTTTTATTTCTATAAACATTTTAGGGTATTTTAAAAATGCTTTTCATAAATTGGAAACGTTTTAGAAAATAAAGAACACAGACTTCTGGAATAATTATAATAAAAAAGTGTATTTAGCTTTTGTGGACCAGGCTGTGAAAGAAAGGCTTTGCCTGACTGCAAAGCACATAGCTTTGTGGTGTAGTGGCACAGGTGTATTAGAATAGGTCATAGGCCAGAGCAGAAAATTCAATTGCTTTATGTGCTTATTATTGGCTATTATTTGAAAAATTATGAAAAATGGCCGTTATTTGGCATCAACATGAGTGCCGTCCTAAAAGACATCTGTCAAATGGCGAAAAAAAGATGGTTATAGTAATGTATGCCATACTTTTGTCTCTGTTGTTTTGAGGCTTTCTGACCCTACTCAACCACAGGAGAAATGTTTTATGGGGGAAATGGTATGGCATGCATCACTGCCTCATAATCAAGTCCACTGTGGGGGTAGGTCACACAGATCAAACCAAGTGACAGATTCACTTAAAGCTATAATAATAATAATAATAATAATAATAATAATAATAATAATAATAATAAGTTCAGATGGAAAATAATATAGTATATATTGTTAAGACTTGACCTCAAAGTCCAATTATACAATACTAATTTTGGTAGAAACTATAAAATACTAGTAGATAATATAGTTAGGTCTTTCATTTGGCCTCTGTATATATCTCAGCGTATCTAAGTGACAGCTTCATCCTCCCTCAGCTATGCATTCATAAAACATACAGAACTGTTATCTGCTCACCTTCTGGTATAAGTACCTGGTATCAGTACATATTAATGAGCGCCATGCATTTCATCACCTGCAATATTTTCTGCATTCTTTTATAATTTATACACTTTGCTATGTGTATGAATTGCTGCTCCCAAAGATATTTCATAGATCCAGGCTAATTTAACCAGTAAAACATATTGCGGCAAAAGCACTTGGCAAATGAATTCAGCTTGTGCTTGTTGTAGTGATTTAATAGTAATGTTTCAGCGCACTGCATGAAAAAGCAGATATGCCTTCTTATTAAAAATTGATCATCTTCCCTTGGTTGTAAATGCTGCTTTTTTATGAAATATAATTATCAAATGAATGTGTCTATGTCTGTAAACTCTGCTAGACATCATACAGTATTCTCTATATAATAAGCTCTGTATTGTATACTATAGTGGGGGTTGGTGATGCTCTTTATTTTTTGAGTAGGTCCTCTCTTTGTCACTTGCAAATTTTTTTGCTGATTTCGGTGTAGATTGCACCCTGCTATATTCAATGGGGTAAAATAAATGATTAACACTAGAGATGAATTGGCAGTATAAAATCTACAGGTAAATTTCCAAGAAGAACATCTTAGGAGTGTGCAGATAAAATATGTCTAATCTCATTCACTTGCCTTGTACTATATTCAGCTGTGCAAATTTCAGGTAAAGTCTGTACTGTGTGATCTATCCTTTACTCAAACTTTTCTATCCCATCATGTGAAATGTCCTATTACTGGTTCCTTTGTGGTGTTTGAATTTGTAGACTTGATCCCTCTGATCTTCACTTCAAGGTCCTATTCAGAGATGCAGAAATGTCCACTCAGCCAATGATAGAAGCTGGTCTAAAGCCATAGTGTGAGTCACTGTACCTGGTCCCCCCCACCCATCATTTACCAATTATAATACTGGTGTATTCTTTTGTGGTAGAGGCACTAGAGCTTGGGTGATATTCTGAAATCCTTTAGAGTTACACTTCTATTGCTTTAAAATGGTTCCTTGAACAAAGCTCAGTTTTTTTTAATGGCTAAATAGTCACCAGATCTCAGTCTAATGGAATGCTTCTTATATCTACAGTACCAATCTTTTTGTCTGATCTGTCTTTTTATAGCTTTTTCAACAACTGTATTACAAAGTACTTTTCATCTCAGAGTTTTATATCTAAACGTATTGTCTAAAAGTCTGTAGAACACCTGTCACAGTTTTTAGTGACAATCATTATTATGGTACATCTATGTTCAATGGGAACATTCCATCAAACTATTTATCTTGCTTTTTAATGTCCTTTTGAACATTTTCGTGAAAATTTACTTGAAGTATCCCTGTCATTAGGAAAAACTTTTGACATATAGCAGAGAAATGTCAAAAGTTTTGATCAGGTCAGAGTCTGAGTATCCAGACCCTCACTGATCAAGAGAAAGAGAAAAGCACATGGTTATAAGGTTCACTTACCACCTATCTGCAATCTCCGTCTCACTGTATAATACAAGCTCCATTATAAGTCTATAAAGCTTGTCTAGTTATAAGCAAACTTGAAGAAATTGTCCGGCTTTGGCCACTTGAGTCGAACTTGAACATTGGGCATTTGACTCCTAGAAGTTGGATGCAGCCCTAGTCCTAAAAAAAATGGATACAGCTGATGGCTATATCCATGTTTTCCTGGCAGCCCTAGGGAGCCATCCAACCATAAAATGCTAATCACTGGGGTTTGGAGAAATTGTCAAACTGTGAAGGTGGCCGTGAAGGTGATGTTACTTTGGAAAAGCATTGTAATCCTTAAAATGGCTTCAGACTTGTAACTGCTTCTGCAAGAAGGAAAGGAATGCAGACAGCAGGCCTAGGAGCACAGCACCTTGAACCTAAATCGCAGCCACAATACAGACGCAAGAGAAAGACATTGTTATATAAACAATATGTGTAAACATGTTGTACCAGCTTTACTGCACAGGACAGGAAACTGCTAACCATCTATAAACTGACTTGTCAGAATGGGATATGTATGTGTCCTATGACTTGAAACGCCACCTGTATTGAAAGTTTATATATTTCATGTGGAACCAAATAAAGCATGAGTGTGCACTCCTAACTCAGCTGAGAGAGCGAGTTATACCGGATTTTTGCTGATATCATGTCCTTGTTGCTAGTGCTCAGCTTACTTAATTTGGACAGGGATAGTCACTAGGGGAACAAAGTGGATAATAAGAAATCCAACCTTGACAAAACCCTGACAATTTCCTCAAGTCCATTCAATACTACTTCTTACATCAGTAAGAAATCAGTGCCTAAATTAATAGAAGTTTTTTTGTAAAAAAAAAAAAAAACAGGTTGTAATTCATATATGAACCAATGCCCTATGGTGTATACCTCCTATAAGCTCTTACTCAGGCTGACATGACAGACAGTAAACATGTTAAATCCTTTGAATGTCTATATATTACTTAATTTCCTCTGTCATAACTACTGATGGCAATTAAACCCGTAAAACAAGCAATTTTCATATTAAAATAGTTGTCTGTGCTAAAACAACTGCTTTAAGAGAGATGTATTAGTATTTCCCGGTGTAGTCTGATCCTTCACTAGAGGAGAATAATGATAGATATGATGTCGCCTTATTGGAACTTCTATTCTAGTACAACAATACAATACTTTCCCTTATGTCCTAAGCAGCAGCACATAATGGGGAAGATTCTATCTTCCTGCAATGATAGGACAGATGGTAACAAGCAATAAAGAGTTAATTGTCCCGCCTATAAGGCCCTATGCTGACCCAACCTCCTTATGTTTTTTTCTGTCCTTCTGTGGGACAGGTGGTAGGAGGAGAGCAGGGAGCAGACCTATGTGTGTTTCTCTGCTCTCCTTCCAATAATTCTTCTTTTCCACATGGTCGTGTGGAAAGGGAGAGTTTTTTTTTTTTTGTATATGTATTTTGTTTTTTATCCTGCTTTGTTGTGTACAGAGCAAAGATTTTATTTTTCTTATGGAATTAGCCACCATCTCAGTGATTGCTCAGCTTCTATGCTCTGGTCAGTAAGTATTATAGTGCCATCCGCTGCCGGGCTGCACGTGGCTGCTAACCATGGCGCTGCTCAGACAGGACGCCGCTCGCCTGGTGTCTGTCCTCACTCTTCAGAGAGGTAAGTCATACTGCCTTTTTTTGTGAGGAATTGTATGGTGCCCATGCAGGCTCTCTGCCTATAAAAAGTATGGATCTGCTATATGTGAATGCTGCCTTAGATAAGAGCTGTTAGTTGTGCGGTCACTGAGCAGTTTGTGCACCTGGTTGCTGATTTCTTGCACTAGTTGCTGGTTGTGTATTGATTGCACCTGGTATCTTTCTTACACTGGCACTGCTTTTTCTTGTTGCATTGAAGCTATGAAACTACATTGTGTGTACACAACCCTAGATTGGCTAGATGTGTATTGGTGACACCTGATGCGTGATTCATTATACCTGAGTGTGATTCCTGGCTCTAGTACTGCGATTGAAGGATGCAGTGAAGCTGTGAGACTGCAGTGTGTGAACACAAGCCCCGAGTTGCTAGGTGAATATTGATTCCTTGCTCCAGTTCTGCTGTGGAAGGATGCATTGTGTGAACACAAGCCTAGAGTTGCTGTTATTGCACCTGACCTCTGATTCCTTGCTCTAGCACTGCTGTGGAAAGATGCATTGTGTGAACACAAGCCTAGAGCTGCTGTTATTGCACCTGATGTCTGATTCCTTGCTCTAGCTCTGCTGTGGAAAGATGCATTGTGTGAACACAAGCCTAAAGTTGCTATTTTTTTATTACACCTGATGTTTCATTCAGTACTGCTATTGAATGAGGCAGTAAAGTTATGAAACTTTGTTGTGTGAACACAACCCTAGGATTGCTAGTGGTGTATTGATTTCACCTTAATGTCATCTATAGCTCTGCTTTTTGTTTGATGCAGTGCAGTTATGAGACTGCATTGTATGAACACAACCCTAAAATTCCTGGTTGTGTATTGAGTGCATATGGGGTCTTTTCTAGCACGGTTACTGATATTTAATGTTGCATTGAAGCTATGAAACAGCATTGTGTGTACACACGCCTAGAGTTGCTACATGTATAGTACTGCTATTTTTAAAATAGTAAAACGAAGATATTGCAGGGTCTGATCACAACTTTAGAGTTTCTAGTTGT
Organism: Dendropsophus ebraccatus; assembly: GCF_027789765.1. NCBI lineage: Eukaryota > Metazoa > Chordata > Amphibia > Anura > Hylidae > Dendropsophus > Dendropsophus ebraccatus. The sequence continues at coordinate 46,295,190 of NC_091457.1, read as the reverse complement.
GTACCGAGTATACCTGGTGGCTGTCTTACATTAGTTCTGCTATTGAAACAATGATCCATTGAAACAATGAGGCTGCACTGTGTAAACACAGCCTTAGAATTGCTAGTTGTGTATCAGGTGCTCTGAGGTATCTGGTTTTCTTGCACTACACAGCAGTCTGTTGCCTCTTTACCTGGCACAGGTTTATTGTCATTTTATCTCACTTAATGCAGGAATCTAATGTCCAAAGTTTCAGGGTGAGGAAACCTTTGGGAAAGCTCAGTCACTTATGTATGTGTATCCTGCAAGATTCCACATCCAGATGGCAGTGGAATTTATTTTTGCTTGTAGATTGTATCTTCATTGTAACCCATTACAGAAGATGCTATGTCTTAAGCAGATGGTGCTTGCTTCTGAGTATGCGTGTCACTCCACATTTGGCTTCCCGATCCATAGCCCCTCCACGTTTGAAGAGGAGCATTAGACTTTTCCAGAGATGGATGTTCTTTCTAATAATACTCTATGTACCATGAGAATCCACCTGAATGGATTGGGGACACTCTGAGGAAGGACTCTTCCTTACAGAAAGGTACAGTCTCTGCCCCAATCTGAAAAAGAGAAGGAAATCCTCCCTTGTTCCCCATTCTTTAGAAGTTTCAAGCATGGAAGGTACTGGAAGAAATGATGGATCCGTCACTTAAAGGGATCATCCATCTCAGAGGTCTTGTGGATGTGGACAAAGAAGCTTGTGACTAAAGCTTCTCTGGCAGCAACCGTGGGTTTACCTTATGATGCCATATTCTCCACAGTTTCCGATCCAAAGAAGGTAAGTTGTTGGTGAACGTCCATAGATCTACAGTTCTAAGCAAAGAAGGTTCCATATGGAAAACATATGCTCTGTGCTCCCCCTCCTAAAGGAGACTAACCATGGTAGTTGTGAGAGACACATATCTACATGTACCTGGCTACAGAGAAGACTGCATATACCTGCATGTACCTAGCTACAGAGAAGACTGCATATTCCTTTTGCATCTTTCTGAAATCACCTCCGCTCCCTTTGCATTCACTAAGGTTACCTGCCGGGCCTGGGATGACATATATCTATCCTAAGATAAGAAGGGAAGTACATGGGACACTCTTCTATGTTATGTCAGCTGTAGTCACCATCTGGAGAGAATCCAAGATCACCATTGTCTCCTTCCTGCACGAGTGATTGTTAATTGTCAAAAACTTACAGTACTATATTTTCACCTACCCATAACCATTCCTGGGTCAGGAGTCATAGAACTCCCCAATTGGTGTCCCTTCACCCAATGATGATTGTCAGGTCTCATGATGTCTGCAAGCAACGAATTGAATAGGAAGGTTGGCATATGTATCCCCTTTGCAGCAGATGCTGTCAGTATGGGATCAAAGAGTAAACGGCCTACATTGGGTTATGGTTTATACCCACAGATACAAGGGCCTCAACATTTTCTTCAGTCAGTGGCAGACCAATCTCTCCCTCAAAGGGGGTGGAGGCAATCACCAATCTATCTAACAAAGGGTGAGACAGGTGAAAAAGACTTTGTTCCTAACAGAAGTGGCTGTCATCCAACATGTGAGAGATGAGAGCGGTAAGTGAGCTCCAGTCCACTTCAGCACATCAATCTATGGGGAAGATATCGGGGTAAGATACAGAACACATCTACAGTGGTGCATATCGATCCTCAGAGCTGCATGTGATCAGTAGCATTACTGTTAAAAGCAGAAGCTGTTTTTGCATGGACCAAGAGATCTATCCAGCAACAAGGGAAGTCAAAATGCCTTAATGTAAAAGGCTAAAGCCATTATATTACCCTGACAGAAGAATGGTCTCTGGACCAGGAGATGTTCTACTGAATCGCCAGATATTACAGCGATTACCCATTGGTCCCATGGCCATTTCGGGTAAAACCAGGATGCGTGGTTTTAACTCCTAAAAACTCAGTGGAGAACAATAAGTAGAAGTCTGGTAAAAAGACAATACAGGATCAAGTCTCATTAATCCTGATAGCCACAGATTGGTCCAAGAGGTCATTGTGGTATTTGTTGTCCTCTCCTGGTGAATATGTCCAAAAGGACATTTTAAAGACTTCCCCAGATTTCTCACCTACTGCCCCATGAGGACGGATTGTGTCTGGCAAATCACCAGATATTATGGCGACCCTTACGTGGACCTAATGGCGATTTCGGATAATGCCAGAATACAAGGTTTTTACTCCCTAAAACTGCTAGGGACGACAACCTGTAGTAGTCTTGTAAGGACAAGACAGAATCATGCCTCATTACTCCTAATAGCTCAAGAAGGCATGGTTGTTCTCTCCTGATGCATGTGTCCAAAAGGACATTTTGGAGACTTCCCCAGAATCCTCACTTACTGTCACAGAAGGGCAGATTGTGTCTGGGTCTGGACCACCTATGATTGACGGCCTGAAGATTGACAGGCCTGATGAGCTGAGGCTTTTTAGAATTTGTGGTAAACATGATTCTGCTATTAAGAGCAGAACCCACAAAGAGAACCTCCCTGAGGGTGAAGGGAGGTTTTCTATCCTGGTGTGAAGAATTGGACTTCTCCCATATCACTGTCTATTAAGGCGATCCTTCGATTTCTCCAGGATGGGTTTGAGAATGGGCTGAAGCTGCGACCGTTAAAGTACATGTCTCGGCTCTTTATGCTCTTCCAGACAGCTGACTGTCCCATGAATCCCTAATACAGAGATTTATTAAAGCTACGCAGAGGATTAAAGCAACTGTAATGGATCCAACTCCCAGGTGGGATCCGGGACTTGTCCTTCATCACCTTGCACGGGTCCGTTTTGAGTTATCTTTAGTTAAATTAAAATAACTGACCCTCAAGGTATGCTTCCTAGTAGCTATTACATCTGCTAAACGTAGGAGTATGTTCAGACATTAGGAGCCACTGAACCATATCTTGTTATCCTTCAGGACTTTGTCTTTTACCCTTAAGGTTCCTTCCTTATCCAACATTACTCAGCAGATTGAGTTACCTGTTTTTGCCTAAATTCCTCCAATGAGGAAGCATTACTACCGCACTCTCTGGTAGTGGACGGAGCCTTGGTCCGGCACTCTCTGGTTGTGGGCGGAGCCTTGAGAGTTTATTTAGTGAGAAGTCAGAAGATTTTATCTGTATCTTTTTCAGGAAGGAACAGTGATTGGAAGTCCTCAAAAGCCACTTTATCCAGATGGATACGGCAGACTCTGTGTGTTACCAAGAGGCGAGAGTCCAAGTACCTGAATCCATTAAGGCCCTTACCACAAGGGCAATGTCTACATCCTGGGTGGAGGAGATGTGCATGCCCATTGATCAGATATACAGAACTGCATTGTGATCTTCTTATATTTTTGGACATTAGAACCTCTGGGCAACCAATCTTGGTAAACCGGTTCTCATGGCTGCTGTATGATTCTCCCACCCTTTGTGATCTTGCTATATCCCCATTATGTGCTGCTGCTTAGGACGTAAGGGAAAGTGGAATTTTATACTCACCATAAATTCTCTTTCCTGTAGTCCGAAGCAGCAGCACAAACTAACCCTCCCTATAAAAGTTTATGCATCATACCTTCAGTGTTTTGGGTTATGTTTTCCTAGATCGTTAGAAGTACACAAGGAGGCTGGGACAGCATAGGGCCTTATAGGCGGGGCAATTAACTCTTTATTGCTTGTTACCATCTGTCCTATCATTGCAGGAAGATATAATCTTCCCCATTATGTGCTGCTGCTTCGGACTACAGGAAAGAGAATTTACGGTGAGTATAAAATTCCACTTTGCCATCTCTTCATAAATTTCTGTACTGATTTCAGCCTATTGCACTCATTAAATCTTTCATGTCTCTAATATGTTTAGTTGTTTTATTATAATCTTCAGTCTTGTCATATATTTGTACTAGGTAGTAGCACCAGGTCAGATCTGATTAGTTTAGTGTGACGCCATTTAGGGATTTTTATATCTTTTATAATTTCGCTAACAAATATATTCTAAAAATAAAGTGAAAAATTTGAGAAGCAAAAGAAGCATGAATGTGAAAATAAGCATTTTCCAAGTGATAATGTAAGATGTGAATGTTGTGTTAAAAGTAATGACATGAAAATCAGTGATATAGAAAGTTTAACATTTTTTAAATACAATAGAAAAATGTAGATAAAATTGATACTGAAAATTATATAAATTGGGAAAAGTGTTCAATATTGTTTACACAAGTTTAAAGTGTAAAGTGTAAACATACCTTAGACTCAGTCAAGAGCAATAGCAGTGACAAATTTCAGGACCCTGCAGGTTTAACTATCGGGCCGAAGAGGTTTCCCCATACTTTTGTGCTATGTGAACAAACCAACACTAAGTCTAATAGTTGGAGACTTTATCGTAGTTTACAAAGGGCACATGAGCGTCATGTTTCTATAAACAATTGACAAAGGAAACCCCCTTACTTTCTTAGAATTGAGGTCACCACTAATAAACTGGTAAAAAAAAATGATGCACCCCCAAAGAACAAATGTCTCCTTTGTCATACCTGGCCCATCTATGCTTTACAAACATGCTCAGTCACTTGAATGGACAACATGTAATGCTGCATTTACCCTCATGGGGATATTTTATAGCTGGTTACACTTACCACCAGAAATAACTGCTTGCAGAGGATTCCAACAACCAAATCTTTGATCCACTGATCCCCGGGCCAGGTTGAGTAGAAAGGATAGATATTTTGATGAGAAAACCCATTTAATTTATGATAGCAGAAGCTTTTGATAAGATATTGCTCTTTTGTGCGATTTATTTCCATTATAATGCATGTCAAAGACTGACAATAACAATGCATATCCAGTATATCCAGGATTCAGCTTTAGAAAGAACTGTTTCATTTTAACAAGAAAATTTCTTAACAGCTTGGAGCATTTTTCCACTGTGAAAAGTTGATTAGTTTGTATGAACCATTTTTTTTTTTTTCCCCTCACACCCCATCCAGCACTGATGGATAGCATAGATCAATCCTGAAAGGTTCCTTTCACCATCTACAAATTTCATAGCAAGGCTTTTTCCAATATCTACAATCTTGACAGAGTTTATTTGTAAGATGAACAGTCTCAAGACTGTATGAGAAGAGCCATCAAGAGTTTAGCCTCAATTCTATCTGAGAATAAAAATATAAATCAAATTATTTAGCTAATTAATAAACTGATGTCTTTGAAATCTAAAAGAATATAATAAAATATGGAGAGAGAGAGAGAGAGACTTAATAACCATAAACGTAACAAAAAACATAAAAATGCTATATATATATATATATATATATATATATATATATATATATATACTAGAAAATGTACCCGGCGCTGCCTGGGTATAAAGTGTCAGTGTGTTAATTAGATTTGTTCTAAGGTGCCCAGGAGGCCAAGCTAAAGGTATTGTTTCATCTGAGTTAATCAGTGGAATTAGTGTATACCTGTAGTGCATAGTTGGAGGGGTTCTGTATACCCACAATGTATAGTTTTTAGGGGTCTCGCATATCTGTAGTGCATAGTTGGGGGGGCTGTATACCTATAGTGTATAGTTGAGGGAGGTCCTGTATACCTGCAGTGTACAGTTGGTGAAGGTCCTGTATACCTGTACTGTATAGTTCGGGGGTCCTGTATACCTGTAGTATATAGTTGGTGCTGTATACCTGTAATGTATAGTTGGTGGAGGTCTTGTATACCTGTAGTTTATAGTTTGAGGGTCCTGGATACCTGTAGTTTATAATTGGTGGAGGTCTTGTATACCTGTAGTATATAGTTCGGGGGTCCTGTATACCTGTAGTAAATAGTTTGAGGGTCCTGTAAAACTATAGTATAGAGTTGGTGGAGGTCCTGTATACCTGTAGTGTATAGTTTGGGGTCCTATATACCTGTAGTATATAGCTGGTGGAGTTCCTGTATACCTGTAGTATATTTGGGGTCCTGTATACTTGTAGTATAGAGTTGGTGAAGGTGCTGTATACCTGTATTATAGAGTTGGTGTAGGTCCTGTATACCTGTAGTGTATAGTTTGGGGTCCTATATACCTGTAGTATATAGTTGGTGGAGTTCCTGTATACCTGTAGTATATTTGGGGTCCTGTATACTTGTAGTATAGAGTTGGTGAAGGTGCTGTATACCTGTATTATAGAGTTGGTGTAGGTCCTCTATACCTGTAGTGTATAGTTTGGGGTCCTATATACCTGTAGTATATAGTTGGTGGAGTTCCTGTATACCTGTAGTATATTTGGCGTCCTGTATACTTGTAGTATAGAGTTGGTGAAGGTGCTGTATACCTGTATTATAGAGTCAGTGTAGATCATGTATACCTGTAGTGTATAATTTTGAGGTCCTGTATACCTGTAGTGTATAGTTTGGGGTCCTATATACCTGTAGTATATAGCTGGTGGAGTTCCTGTATACCTGTAGTATATTTGGGGTCCTGTATACTTGTAGTATAGAGTTGGTGAAGGTGCTGTATACCTGTAGTATAGAGTTGGTGAAGGTGCTGTATACCTGTATTATAGAGTTGGTGTAGGTCCTGTATACCTGTAGTGTATGGTTTTGAGGTCCTGTATACCTGTAGTGTATAGTTTGGGATCCTATATACCTGTAGTATATAGTTGGTGGAGTTCCTGTATACCTGTAGTATATTTGGCGTCCTGTATACTTGTAGTATAGAGTTGGTGAAGGTGCTGTATACCTGTATTATAGAGTTGGTGTAGGTCCTGTATACCTGTAGTGTATAGTTTTGAGGTCCTGTATACCTGTAGTGTATAGTTTGGGGTCCTATATACCTGTAGTATATAGTTGGTGGAGTTCCTGTAAACCTGAAGTATATAGTTGGTGGAGGTCCTGTATACCTGTAGTATATAGTTTTGGGGTCCTGTATACCTGTAGTGTAAAGTTTTGGGTCCTGTATACCTGTAGTATATAGTTTTGTGGAGGTCCCGTGCACCTGTAGTGTATAGTTTTGGGGTCCTGTATACGTGTAGTGTCCTGTATACCTGCAGGGTTGTATTTACCCGTATGACAGTGTTATCCAGTCACAGTATGGCGGTATTGGTCAGGTCTGGTGTGGCGGTGTTATCCAGTCACAGTATGGCGGTATTGGTCAGGTCTGGTGTGGCAGTGTTATCCAGTCACAGTATGGCGGTGTTACCCAGTCACAGTATGGCGGTATTGGTCAGGTCTGGAGGTGTTATCCAGTCACAGTATGGCGGTATTGGTCAGGTCTGGTATGGAGGTGTTATCCAGTCACAGTATGGCAGTATTGGTCAGGTCTGGTGTGGCGGTGTTACCCAGTCACAGTATGACGGTATTGGTCAGGTCTGGCAGTGTTATCCAGTCACAGTATGGCGGTATTGGTCAGGTCTGGTATGACAGTGTTATCCAGCACAGTATGGCGGTATTGGTAAGGTCTGGTGTAGCAGTGTTACCCAGTCACAGTTTGGTATACCTGTTGTGCCCTGTATATACATGTACTGTATAGATGGAGTAAAGGGCCCTGTATATACATGTACTGTATGGATGGAGTAGGGGGTCCTGTATATACATGTACTGTATAGATGGAGTAGGGGCCCCTGTATATACATGTACTGTATGGATGGAGTAGGGGGTCCTGTATATACATGTACTGTATAGATGGAGTAGGGGGTCCTGTATACATATACTGTATAGATGGAGTAGGGGGTCATGTATATACATGTACTGTATAGATGGAGTAGGGGGTCCTGTATATACATGTACTGTATGGATGGAGTAGGGGGTCCTGTATATACATGTACTGTATAGATGGAGTAGGGGGTCCTGTATATACATGTACTGTATAGATGGAGTAGGGGGTCCTGTATATACATGTACTGTATAGATGGAGTAGGGGGTCCTGTATATATATGTACTGTATAGATGGAGTAGGGGGTCCTGTATATACATGTACTGTATAGATGGAGTAGGGGCCCCTGTATATACATGTACTGTATGGATGGAGTATGGGGTCCTGTATATATACATGTACTGTATAGATGGAGTAGGGGGTCCTGTATATACATGTACTGTATAGATGGAGTAGGGGGTCTACCAGTTATTACTGTGGATGTTGTGAGGCAGCTTCCCTAGCAACCATTGCTCCCTGTGAAAATGAAAGCAGTAATCCTATTGGTTGCTAAGGCTCCAACTGCCGTGTCTGCTGCAGCTAATTATATCACCTGTGTTTGCAGTGAGGAGATTTTCCCATTCATCTCTATGGGGCGCTCTTTCCCCTCCCCCTCCTCTCCTGTACATCTGGCGGGGACGGGACCTTCGCAATAACCTTCCCGGGTACCCAATGTATCTGTGTGCCAAATTTGGGGTCAAACGGTTTAGGCGTTTGGAAGTCTATAGAGGACAGACAGACAGACAGACAGACAGAAGGACAGACAGACAGACAGACAGACTTTGATTTTTATGATATATATATATATATATATATATATATATATATATTATATATAATATATCACACAGACAAAAATGAGTTCCTCCATTCCTGAGATGCCTTGCTCAGTGAGGTTGTATACAGTCCATTGTTCTTCACAACAGTTAATGTCTGCAATTTCCGAATCATTAGGATTCCACTTAATTTAAAGTTTTAATACCAATAATAAAAAAAAACTTTTAAACAGAATTAACAACAAATCTGCAAAACACTTCATCTTCTCCTAATTTATCAAGATCACTACAGCTTGTATGGGATATCTGTTCTAGGCCCCTCAGAGTCAAAGATAGAGTGCTGCCGCTGCCAACTCCAGGTGTCTCTTCTACAACCTTCCAGGGCTAAAACATTGCCCCTGATGGGGCTGCCGCTTTATAATGTCCACTGTTGTCCTGGTAGAAAGTGTAATTGAATGCCACTGATCCCCCAGCGTCCAATGATGCCCATAGAAGGGTAAGTATACACCGCTGATTTACCAACATCAACGTCCATTGCTATCCTAGAAGAAAACTTGATTTGATGCAATTTAACAGATTAGATGGATTATGGATTATTCCGTGTTTTTCTACTGCAGCCTCACCACAGTATATCCAAAATTCTGTTACTAAGAAGAACATGCACCAACTAGCTCAAATCCCACTATATGTACTTTAAGAGGAATATTATTGAGCAGGGAACACTATCTTTGATAAGTTACAGAAACACTTTGAAGTAGTTTCTGTAGTGGCATAGACAATAGAAAATACATAAATCAATACAGTTTACAGTTAACCCTTAGACTTAGCTTGGGCTACGTAAATGACAAAATGTAGTGACATCTGGCCGTGGGAGCAGCATACCAAAGGATTCAGTAAATGGACCCTAACACAGGGCAATTATCGGGTGAATTGGAATGCTTGTTAGCAATAATTGGCCCATATAAAAGGGCCTTTATACACTGTTATATACGACTTTTTGTGCTATTGATGGAGTTTGGGTTTGAAAAAGTTCTCTCATCTCTTTAGGCGCACAATCTGGAAACATCTTAACTTTATCAGTATGGTAGAGGAAACTTCTCTTTCTAGATCACAGGTGTAATGCTCTGCACTGTGTATTAGTTAAAAAGTGAGCAGTCATGTATCTGTTTTGGTTAGATAAAAAGTAAAAATATTCTAGGTTCAAGAAAATATCCAGAGAAATTAGCTGTATCTGTTGGCCCTAAATTCACTATACTCAATTCACCATCTCATATTGACAAATGGCTCTAAGGTTATGGCAGCATCCCTTGCTCCGGGCCGCCGCTGCAGCCGCTCTCCCAGCTTCTCTCTTTCTGCAGAGGCTGGAGCCCACATGCCCGGGCCCGGTGCAGCTTCCTCCCAGCCTCCCACTGACCCTACTGTCCTGCCTGTGATTCTTGTCCATGATTCTTGCCCCTGACTTCTTCAAGTGGCTCCTGCCATCTGTAACTGTTGTGACCATGCTCTTGTTCCAGCAGTGAGTCCTGATGCAATCCTGCCTGCCAGCCTATGTGTCTCTATTTGCCACCACTAGCAAGCCAAGACAGTGTGGTTTAGTCATTGCTAGCGGTGATACAGCAGATCCCTGACTCCTGTCATTACAAATTGAAATGGGGATAGTCATTGTTCTATGGGAAGTCAGAAGCAGATTCACACTAATTCAAGTTTAAAAGCTAAGTCATCAGAGAACCATACGATGGTCAATCAAACAAGGGACAGAAGATTCATATAGGGATTACCACAATAAGTTTAAAAATACAGGCATAAAGACAGAGCAGTAACTGCAGCTAAGCTTATAATGTAGGTTAGGATTGGAACATGAAAAAGGCTGGATTTACCAAAAATTATTGCTGTACATTCTCCAATTATTGCTGTCCAAAAAGGGACACCAACATATAACAGCAATGTGTCCGTTAACTTTAATTGCCCAAACCTAGTCACCTAACAGGTTACTACCCTCTAGTGATTTCTAGAGATGAGCAAACTTACAGTAAGTTCGGGTTCACTTGATCACAAATACTTTGTGTTTGACCAGGAGACCGGCACGTGGTACACAGGGCAATATGGTTTGATCAAATTATATACCAACATCCTGGCTTTGGTTTTTAAAAATATCCTAGCGGCATTAGTATCAGCCATAGGTGGGATGTGCAGCAGCTCCTTTCTCTCCATGTCACACTCTGCGTTTGACTCCTGGTGGCTGAAGAAGTTGGATAGAGCCCTAGAGAGTCCTGGAAAACAAAGATACAGCTGCATCCATCTTCTCCAGCTACCAGGAATCATATGCCGATAGTCCAAGTTTAGACGAAAAGGAGCTAATAAATACAAAAGTGTGTGACAGTGTAAGTGTATGACAAACAAACAAAAAGTCACTAGCTGAATACCTTTTGCAATTAAATTGAATGGACCCAATACTGTTCACTGTGGTATAAGTTTGTATCCTGTTTTGATAGGATGCCAGTGTATAGCTGAGATGTACAGCAATAACACTGTTTAAACTCAGGCCTTATTTAATGACCGTTGAGTGTCTACTGGTAAAAACTGCTATGTCCCTCTGTAACTCTTTTACTATCTAGTTAGACCTAATGATGAGGATAACAGGTACTGTATGTGACTGGTCTTTTAATAAATCTTGAAACATAGAGTAATCGTTTTAGACAGCTAACCCCCACCTGGTATCACTGACATTATTATAGAAATCAACTAGCTCTTATCTCTTTTTAATCTGAAAGCTATTCCTAGCTGATAGATATTTCTCATTAATAAACCATTTTAATAAAAAAATGTAATGGGAAATATGTTACACCATCTGTATAAGCCTCTTTACTTTGACTTCTCTGTAATTTATTTTCAAACCTGTTTTAGCAGAGATAACAGAAAATGTGAACAATTTCAAATCCAGATTTATCACTAATGCTCTTTAATATTAAACTTTGTTCTGGGAAAATTATTCACGCCAGGTCATATAGAGTATTTCATTAAAAACTAAAAGCATTATTTCTTAAGGAGTCCACCAATCTGCTATTTCTGCTTGTATGGGGGCAAATAATTAGGGCCAACCAAATTATCCTTCAAAGAGCCCTAAATTATGTGCGGCTGCAGGGGTGGTAAAGGGGGGACTACACTGGGGGCCATCTACTAAAGGGGGGCACTGCCATCTACTAAAGGGGGGACTACACTAGTGGGTATGGACAATAGGGGTGTTTATATAGGGGACCATTTACTAAAGGGGGACTACACAGGGGGACATCTACGATTGAGGGACCTTCACAGGGGACCATCTACTATATAAAGAATGCAAAGAGGGTGCACTGATGCAAGCAAACTCATCACTCTAGGGTCCCTCGTCAGTTTGCCTATGCACTGAAGGGGGGCAGCTTGGGTGGGCATCCTGCGGCCAAGGGTATATTAATTCCACCACTTTGTGTATAGGACCACTGAAGCCATTCTCTGCCCTCATCAGTCAAATGTAATGTCATTACTAAGGAACTTCTGCCAAGGACTCTGGAACAACAGCAGTCGCTCTCCTTAAAAATAGTCAGTAAGTGTAAATGCTGCTCATGGTGACAACCTCATTAAAAAAGGCTTTCAGCTGTATAATATATCTGGCTACTACAAATGATAACATGGGTACAATTCTGACTTAGATAAAGATATTGGAAAAAATGATTGACTCTGATCAGAGAATCTGTCCCTTTAGACACTGCGGAATATTTTGGCATTATACAATTATTATTATTATTATTATTATTATTATTATAAAAATAAGGCTATGTTAACACAACGTATATTTACGTAAAAGTACTTCTAAAAGTACACTAAGGGTGCGTTCACACCTACAGGATCTGCAGCTGATTTTCTGCAGCAGATTTCAGTTAAATAACTGAACACAGCATCAAATCTGATGCTGAGTTCAGTTATTTAACTGAAATCTGCTGCAGAAAATCAGCTGCAGATCCTGTAGGTGTGAACGCACCATAAAAATTGCTTTGTCTAATAGGACCCTTAGTCAAAAACCAACCCTGTGCACAAGCCTAAGAAGAAATTTAGATTCAATATAAAGAAACGGTTAGCTACCCATGAGAAATGAAGGGTGGCCTAGATGGCCCAGTGTTGTGGTATAGTGGACTAGATGAGCGTTCTTGTAGTGGTCAATTAAGGACGGGTTTATAGGTACCCTCTTTCTGGTTAACAGACAAAAAGGTTATGTCAAAAATGTCATACTGCAAATTGCTATAAACCCTTTAATGACGGAGCCAGTATTCATTTTTATGCTTTCGTTTTTACCTCCTCGTGTTTAAAAGGCCATAGTGCTTGCATATTTTCACCTACAGACCCAAATGAGCTCTTATTTTTTGCGACACCAATTATACTTTGCAATTAAAGACTTCACTTCAAAATATGCTGCGAACCAGAAAAAAAAAATATTTGTGCAGTGAAATTGAAAAAAAATGGTGCAATTCTTTTTATTTTGAGCAGTTTTGTGTTTACGCCATTTTCCCTATGACAAAACTGACATTTTTTGTGATTTTATGTAAACAAATATGTGCAATTTTGCACTTTGGTGGGCTTTTGCACTTACGTCGTTTATGTTGTCATTTACGGCGTAATGTGATCATTTCTATTTTCTATTTGCTATTATAGAAAACAGAAAATGTATGTTGCATTAAAGTCAGAGGAATCCTGGCCAGAGTGTATACACATAGTATACACACCGACTTGGATTCTTAGCGGCCGCAGGACATGTCAGTTTTTTGCAGCCGCTATTCATTGAATAGCGGCCGCCGAGAACTTTCAGTTCACACAATGGAAAGTGCAGCTCTGCACTTTCCTCTGCCACAGACTGGCTGAACAGACTTGAAACATCACGTCTCAAGCCCACGTCAGAGACCAGGAAGCGGCCGAGCAGCATGGACCGGAGCTGCGTGATCAGGGAAACAGAGCTGGAACCGGGGAGGTAAGGGCAAAAAAAAAAAAAGCACTCCCCCAGCCCGGAGTACCCCTTTAAGAGCGTTTTGCAAGAAAAGCTCAGTTTTTCAAAATTGTAACTTGGTTTAGGAGCATTGCTTTGGTTTCAGAGCCTTCGGGTCTGGGTGGGAGGGGAGTGGGGGAGGGGCATGGTCTGTATAGCGTGGTCTACAGCACTGTACTCTGACCCAGGAAGTCTCCCTCACCTTCCAAATCATAGCAGATCCACTTCAGGCTGGGGCTTGCATCAGGGGATGGGACTATCCCTTTATAGTTGTAACCCCTCTCTCCCCAGACAAAGAGTGTTGCATTTATGTGCCCACATCTGCCCTGCTCATTCCTTCATACTCCCTGCAGTCTCTGTCAGCCCTTGTGTTTACCATCCCCCCATTCCTGCTATAATGTGCCTGCACTCACACTCAGCTATACACACAGCTTCCATAATGTGCCTGCACTGTGCCTTCTGCTGTTTATTCAGGTTAATGCACTTACTATACATTATACTCCGCATGCTGATTTCTGTACTGTAACTTATAATATCACATATCCAGCTGTTTCTCATTGTTGGTTTAATCTGTTCTACATGTTATTCAGAATATAAAATCATTATTTTTGGGGTGTGGAACCAATTCTCTGCATATCAGTAATTTCCTATGAGAAAATTTGCTTTGGTTTAAGAGTGATTTGAATTACAAGTACTGTACATTCCCTGAACAAATTATGCTCGTAATCCAAGGCACCACTGTATATAGTTAATACCTGCTTTATGTATGCTGTTGGTTTTTTATTTCGCAGCTCAGGCAGGAAATTTATTGCTTCACTTCGCAGGTTATGCTTCTGCATTTTAGTGTGAGTAGGGGGGCAGGCCCTAAGATCAGTTGCTTTATGCAACCTCAGTGGTGTACAGGGGCGTGTACGACTGCAGGCCAATCAGCATCTCCACTGTACAGTGCCAGCAGAGCAGAGAGACAACTGGCATTGCTTCCTGCATTTGGTCTTTCTTTTTGCTGTTATTAAAGACCAAATTACCTTAGTGAGGGAACCTTAACTGCAGATGTCCAGTATTAAGGCAGCTAGTGGCTCGAATCTATTGTAATGTATTTCATATAGAAAAGAAGCAAAAACATGAAAGATTATTAAAAGATTTAGTATATCACCTCACAGCTGATTTGACATTATTTATTTGTATTATTTGTTTAACGTTATTTACATGACAGTGCCCATTTATTGATACTTTTCTGTCTAAGGCTATGTTCATACAACGTCAAAAATAGAGAAAAGGCGGCGGATGTTGACATTTAAAAAAAACCTCCATTATTGCCGCGATTTAACTGACAGCAATGGCAAAGCATTGAAGTAAGTGGAAAGACGGACGTCCAATGCACACAATGTATTAGATAATGGACGTTTTTGCCGCGGACGCGAAATAATGAATATGATCATTATTTTCGGAGGGTTTTTTTATGAGTTGTTCACACACAGTTTTTCATTTTTAACAGGGCCCCAGATTTCTTTGTTATGTTTGTATCACAAGGCATTACCTGTACTTTTACTCTGGTTCACAATAGACACAGTAGGATTTCAAGCCACATTTCAATGCATTTTATATAGCAGTAGATTAGAAGTTTGCTTTGGATGGCAAATACATCG
Organism: Dendropsophus ebraccatus; assembly: GCF_027789765.1. Classification (NCBI taxonomy): domain Eukaryota; kingdom Metazoa; phylum Chordata; class Amphibia; order Anura; family Hylidae; genus Dendropsophus; species Dendropsophus ebraccatus. The sequence continues at coordinate 46,280,093 of NC_091457.1, read as the reverse complement.
AATATAACAACAGGGAACCATCAATGGCATATTAAGTTTCGTTATTATGAATAGTTCTCTATGAATTAAAGAATTAAATTATTTATATTCACTGTGAGTTCAGTTTTAAATCTGTCTTGTGTTTAGTTATTTAGACAGTTTATATATATTTTTTACACATCCAGATTAGTCGGCTATTCTGCTCTTACTAAAATTTTCATTATCTGACACAGCATGGCACAGTATTTGTGTGATAATTTTATGTATCATGAATGGGACCACATAGGAACTGATGAAACAGAACTCATTTAAAGTGTCCCTGTCATTATAATTTGCAAAATCTAAATCAACAGTAGATGTGATATACAGTAAGTTTGCAATATACATTCATTATTTATTTAGCTAGGGTGGAGAACACGGCACTTCCTGTTTTCTGACTTTTTTTTCCCTCAAAAAACAGGAAACAGTCAGAAAACAGGAAGTTTCCCTATGTTTCCCAGACCATCTAAGCGCTCACAGAGAGAAAGCAGTCTCATGTGACTGATGGACACATTGAGCCGTAACTCTCTGTACTGGCCGGAATTCCTGTGTTCAGTCTGTTTTTTTTTTTTTCAACCAGCACAAGTTAGAAAATCTGCCTTCAGAAGACTGGAACTGGATTTCTGGTAAGGTCAGCTTTGTTTTACAGCATGATGATAACAACAACAAAAAAAATGAATGTATGTTGCAAACTTGCTTTATATCACTTCTGCTGTTGATTTAGGTTTTGAAAGTTACAACGACAGTGACACTCAAAAGAATTTTGTGTAATAACGATATAGATAATTTGTTTAATGGAGAATGTGCATTTTATTGTTAGTAAACATTGTATTCTTTGTTACCACCCATTGAACAGTGGTCCTACTCAGTGACTGACAGCTATTTCTGCATGCACTGTTACACAGGGAAAGCTTTACATTATGTGTGACACCTCCCACTTGGCTCCTAATCCTAAAATATTAATCAGCCCAGCTCTCTCTGCTTTATTTTCAACAGGTTACCCTCAAAACTATATGGTTCAAGATTTTTTTTTAAACTTTGAAAAATGAGCCTTGGTCCTTAGGGCCATAATTGACCCTATCCTGAAGGGTATTTTACATTATGTAAAATAAAAATTAAACTGTACTATGCCAGTGCATATAACCATACCAACAAATCTTGAACACATTTCCACTATATACAGCATTGGGCCATGTTCACACAACGTACGTTTTACATAAATCACGGCCGTTGTTGCAATTTGCAACAACGGCCATGATTAATGCAAAACATGTGTTGCATTTCAATAAATGCAATCCCGGACAAAGTGTAGACACATAGTAGATGCTCCGGCAGGGATTCCACCCGTGATTCCATATTCACACAAAACTTTCAGTTCACACATTTTGTGCAGCGGTTATTTGGGATGTGAGCGCACACAGATGTGGCCGCATCCCAATTCAACAGAGATGAAGATCATCCGGCCGAGACTGCTTCTGGCAGGGATGATCTTCAGTAACACCATCCATTCTGTGACCCGGCCGGGTCACAGAGCGGCCGGTGTTTCATGCAATGTGAACATGGCCTTAATCTGAATATCTGATTTTACAGTAATTTTTCAAATCAACTAGTGACAGACACCTATAGATATATTAATTACTTCTATTTGAAAAAAAATAAAAATAAAAACACAAGCATTCCAGCACTTATCAACTGCCTGCAGGAAGTGGTATATTCTTTGCAGGCCGACACAGTGCTCACTGCTGCCACCTTTTTTTCGTATCAGGAACTGTACAGAGCAGAAGATGTGGACAGAGGTACGAGCTGAGAGTACAGTGTTAGGCCATGTTCACACAACGTATATTTTTGTAAAAGTATGGCCGTTGTTGACGATTGCAACAACAGCCATGATTAATACGAAAATATACGTTACCTGGCCTCTATGGAATTTACATAGTATACGCTCCAGCCGGGATCTCTTGTGGCGTCGTAGAAAACTGAAATGTCAGTTTTCTGCGTCTGCTTTTCAGTGAATATCAGCCGCAGAAAACCCTGTCAGTGCACACTATGGAGCGAGCAGCTAAGGCCGCCCCCTCCATGGTGTGCAGTGGGTAGTTCTGATGCGGGCGTGCATGGATACGCCCGCATGAGAACTCTGCAGCCCTAAACATGATCATTTCTGAGACCGGCCAGGTCACGAGAACGGCCGTTTCTTACATTGTCTTAACATAGCCTCAGACTGCAAATAATACACTACTTCCTGTAGGACATAGGGCAGCTGATAAGCGCTGGAATTAATTTATTAATTTACAAATCTGTATAACTTTCTGACACCATTTGATTTAAAAACTATTTTTGTTCTTCGGAGTACCACTTTAAAAACTCTTAGGATTTATTACACGGGTGCCATATTATTAACAATTAATTGCCATCTGGTCGGTTCTCATCTAGCTGTTTGTTCTCTTGAAATTGTTTCGAAAGAGCCACATTGCCTTGCTAAGCCGTGTAATCAGCCCCGAGCTTCCAGCTATAAGGAAACGTTGAATTTTTCAGCTCTTTTACTGCCTTGTAAGCTCAGAGCTGTTGACAGTAATAATATTTGCTTGTCTTTCCTTTCATGACAGATTTTAACAGTTCTCAAAATCTTAAATGTCAACGCAATGCAGCACAATGGTTGATTTATGCCTTGAATTGTTGGATGAGATATTAATGGAAAGTTAGCCTTTCTAACATGACATACAGTATATGGTATGCAGCATAAACACGTTTCTATACAGATGAATCAGACCATTAAAAACTGCTACAGTCCAGTAATTAACTAATTCATGTTGGCACAATATACATTACTGTATATAACAATGTACTAGTCACTTATTTACATGAAATGGAGGACCAGCTCAGGATTTCCTGATCTTTCTTGCCAAATGCTAGAGATATCCTTTCTTTACAGACACCACAATGTTAAAAAGGAGGGGATAAAAACAAAAAGTGTTATGGCACATTATTGTCCTTAACCTCTTCACGTCAGTAATACATAGATATATGTTCCTATTGCACATACCTCATATGTGTATATCTATGTTCCTGACTTTAGGGGCTGACTGATGTGTGCGGGACCACTGCAGTGAGAGCGGCCCCGCACACATCCGTGTCCGGGGAGCCAGCATGATGACTAGAGGTGATTGAACATTGGAAAATCTTAGGTTCTATAAAACTCGAACCTAGTCGAACCTTCCACATTTGATTCCCTATGCCATCCCGGTCCGTGGGGAAAGAGGAGACAGCCCTAGCCCAGAGTACCGCCCTAGGTAATAGGCTGAATCATGGAATTCAGGGCAGAACCCAGGCTGTCTCCTCCTTCCCCATGGACCAAGAAGGCATCAGGAATCAAATGCGGAAGGTTCGAGTTCTATAGAACCTAAGATTTTCCGCTATTCGATCATCTCTAATGATGACAAGCAGCTGCGATTCTGAAGCTGCTTGTTATTAACCCCTTAAACGTCGTGATCTATAGTGATCGCAGCGTTTAAAGTACTCAGCGACAGGACAAGCTGTGAGGTCCCGAGGCTCTATGCATAGATCGCTGATAACATAGGGCATACCATAGATCAGTACATGCTAATGATTGCATGTTTTACAGTGAAAAAAAGTGTTTATAAAGTGTAATATTTTTTTTAAGTTTTTTTAAAAAAACCTTATAAACCCCCCTCCCAATAAAAGTTTAAAATACCCCCTTGCCCATTATAAAAATAAAAATATGTATAGAAAAAAACATTTATATCTTAGCGTGCAGAATTGTCCGATCTATTAAAATATTACATTATTGTTCCCACACGGTGAACCGCGTAAACGAAAAAACACACACCAGGATTGCTGATATTTTTAAATTATATATCAGAAAAAAATTAATAAAAAGCAATCATAATTTTCAGTTACACCAATATATTAATAAAAACTAGAAATTATTAAGCAAAAAATGACACCCCAACCAGCCCTGTAGGTGGAAAAATAATAGCGCTATGGCTCTTAGAGTGCGGGCAGGAGCATTGCACTAATTTGACCCGGACATCCATGCGTCAATGGGCTCGGTCTTGAAGGGGGTAAATATGGAAACATATTAAAGAGGTTTTTCGATTTAAACTTACTTGCCCCCTATCAACAAAATAGGGAAATAGGTATGAGATTTCTGGAAGTACAACCTCTGTGCCCCCTTGGATCTCTAGATCAGTGCCCTGACTCCTTTGTTATGAATGGAGCTGCAGGTTGGCGAGTTACCCCCAACTCCATTCATTCTCTATGGAGCCACCAAAAAGCAGAGTACAGCACTCAACTTTTTCTTGACAGCACTTCGCCACATGCCGACCCGCAGCTTCAATATAGAGATCCACAGGGGACACGGAGAACAGACCCTCCCTCAATTTCATACTTGTCCCAATCCACAAGTAGGTTTAAAATGGAAAACCCATTAGACAAGAAAAAAAGGGGAGCTACATTGTGTGATTATCCTCAGGATAAAGTATACTGTAAATCATTGGCTAGGCTCCAGAAAGCATTTTTGGCTTAACAACCTGTAGCATGTAATATACAGTATATCTAGAATTACAGCCTCAATCTGTCCAAGATCCCCATGGTAGTTTAGGCTATGTTCACACAATGTATATTTTCTTACAATCACGCCGTTGTACAACGGCTGTGATTATTATGAAAATATACAGTACGGTACCTCTCTGTGCATAGGATCCCGGCCAGTATACGCTCCGGCCGGGATCCATAGCGGCGCCGCAAACAACTAACATGTCAGTTTTCTGCCACCGCTATTCAGTGAATAGTGGCCGTAGAAAACCATGTCAGTGTTTTTTTGTGGGGAGTTCTAATGCGGATGATCTTTTCATCTGGTGTGGATGGTGTTCTGATGCGGGATGATCTTTTCAGAGACCGGCTGTTCCGTGACCCAGCCAGGGTCACAGAACTGCCGGTCTCTTACAGCGTCTGCCCATGGCCTTAATGTGTAAAATAACGCAATGGTAACACATAGAAGATTGTCAGCAGAAAGAGACCACTTGGTCCATCTAGTCTGCCCTTTGAGTATTTTATTTTTATTATGATAGGATTTTAAGGCAGGTTTAAAAGTATGCACCAGTACAGGTGGGTGAATCTATGAAAATTGCAGATAAATTATACCTTTAGGGGCTGCTGGCATTTAGTATCTCATGGTAGAAGCTTTTTCCAAATTTTCCGATAGACAGCCACAGACTTCACATATGGTATACACACTGAGCAAGTTATTTACAGAAAGGTTAATATTCTTTATTGCTTGTGGCTGTAAGGCAATACTACTCCTGCTGTATTTTACAAGTCCAAGGAGGGATTACTGTGCTAAGGGCTTTCAACACTTCAATTTTAGAAAGGGTTCAGTTTGGAATAGCAAATAAAAGAAACCTTTCAGTAAAGCTAAATATTGAACTTTTTCAGATAATCCCTTAAAACCTGTCACTGCTCCTGATGTGTCTGTTTTAGCAAAAACTTGTGTTTATGAAATAGAACATTTTTTCTTAGAAATCTGTTCCACTATTCCTCTCCCTTTCTTCTTGGAAATAAATGAATAAATTGATAAATGGTTGTTACCATTCTCATTTTCTAAAAGGTGTTTCGCTACAAATTGCAACAGTGCCAGAAGTGAAAAGGCAAACTGTACTACCCCCTATCTTCAATTTTCTTCCTAAGTTCCATAAAACAAACTGTTTTTTGTTGTTGTTTTTTATAACACCAAGAAAGCAAAAAAAAAAAAAAATAATAAATCCTCAGCATTCTCAGAAGCTCAGCAACATTACAGTTTTATAACAAGGTAAAGAATTCATCTTAGCTGGTTCCCATGTGGTCTTCTTGGTAGTCATCGAAGCAATACCCCTTCTTTTATGGCTTTCTATACCATTTATAGGCTATGTTCACTTTTTGGTGGCCACTTGACACCTGTCTTTTATGACGGCTGCCATTTTGAGGCCGTTATTTTTTAATGGTGTCTAGAATTTCTATTACTACGGCTATCAAACGGCCAAAGAAAGACTAAGAGGGACATTTACTAAGGAGTCTAATGTGTGCAACTATTCTAACAGGGCTTGCTTTGTATTTTGTTCCAATATCTTGTGACTGATTTATTAACATGTAGCACTGTCATAGTAAATGTATCTAAGTAAAAAGTCGCACAAAAAGCTGCAAAAAATTGTGCAAGCGTAGTCACCTGGTACTGACCAGACTTAAGCCTGCACCTGTTTGCGCAACTTTTTAAAAAGTCGCCAATGATATGCAATTATGCAAATTATTATGGATTATGCAAATTTTTGGGTGAATACTCAAAACAGGCAGATTAAAAAAAAAGTTGCATCTAAAAACTTACAGCACAAAAACCCTGTAGAGCTGCTTAAACAGATGGTCCCATACCCATACACAAGCGACCACAGGTAATCATATATATATAGATTTGAATTTTATAGTATTATACAGTTTCCAACAGATAGAAAAGATTCTTTTTTATTTTTTTTGTAATAACGTTATGTACGCTTAAACCTCCTATTTGTGTAATAGAAATGCAGAGAATTTATTAACTTATGTCTCTGCTACTTTTACTGTAACGACTAATGTCTTGGATTCAGAGAACCACTGCTAATATTGGCATAAGCCGGACGAGCGAGAGGAGTCTAAGGGGCCGTTGGTGTTCAACAAACCCCGCTGCAAGGTTGCTTGTATTTGCTGCAGCAGGTGACCCCCAGGTTGCTACCACTGGCTTGGCTTGCTAGTGGTGGCGGGCGAGGTGCAGCTGGAGAAACATAGGCAGAACAGCAGGCAGGAACAAAGCAGCAATCTCAGGCAAGACTAACGGACAAGAACCAGGAGGCAGAAATCACAGACAGGAAAGCTGGGACCACAATCTAAGGGGATATCATGTGGAAGCTCCAGCAGGGGTCAGGGCAGGGACAGGGATTTATAGGCAAGTGCATTAGTGTAACAACAATTTAAAGGCATACTTCCCATTTAATACCCACTGAGCTGGCACGCGCACCCTAGGAGGCTTGGACATGCGCACCGGTGGCAGAGGGAGAGAGCAGGAGTGTGGAGCAGTGAGGCACACTGCAGGGCAAGAGGGGAGGCGACGCAAGGCTCCGGCGTGTGGGATCTGGCGGTTGGTGAATAGGACACCACCACAGCCACAATGATTACAATATAGTTTTTATAAAAAAAATAATCTGACAAAGTACATTGTTGGGTCCCAGTGTTAAATTTTAAAATGTTGGTTAGTAAGTACTAGTTTGTGAAATAGAACCCAACCCCAGCCTTTTTTTTCAGCCTGAAATGTAGTGTATTCCTGGCAAAATTGTTGGGAAGCATTATTATTGAGAAATAATAATAATAATAATAATAATAATAATAATAATAATAATAATCCTCAAGTAGAACATATTTATTTTTTATTGTATACTTAAAGGGTTACTGTTACTTTACCAACCTTTTTACATGTCACACAGGTCAAATTTTTTGATTGTTCAGGATTAGATGTTCAGAGTCCCAGCATTAGCTAGAGAAAACCAGGAGAAGCATGCAGCTAAATGTTTTACTCCCAGGTTCATTGTTCTTTCTGCTGCACTGCAGGAGTCTGGTTCTATATTAAGAAGAGATGAGTGAACTCACCACAGTAGAGAAGAGGAATGAAGCACTTAGCCATGTGTTTTTCCTGGCTTGATAGCAATCTGAACATGTAAACCTTGGCCAATCAAACCTTTTTACATGTTTATGATACATGTAGGGATGAGCAATGCTGGTGAATTCCCAAAAGAGTTTACAAAAAATTGCTTAGTTAACTTTGCAACCTTTGTTTTTAAATTCGGTCAAGATAGCGGTCGCACAACAAAGAAAAAAAATTGTATGCTTACCTGTCTGTGCTCCCCCAGTGTTTACCTCTGTCTCTTTGGTGTCTCTATCCGCCTCCAGCCCGCTCAGCCAATCACTGACAGAGATGGGACCGTGAAGCGGCCAGTGATTGGCTGAGTGGGCTGTAACTCTCCAGACAAGCATGACATCCAGCATAGCCGATCATTTTCTGTGGCGCTGTCCCATCTTAGTCAGTCACTCATTGACTGAGCGACCTGTCATTCTCATCTCAGCTTAGACAATCACTGAGTGACTGAAATGGGATAGCACCATGACAGTGATTGGCTGAGCCAGCTGTCACTCTTGTGTCTCAAGAGCTACAGCCACCTACAGCCACCTCGTTGTCTGTCAGTCAGTGATTAGCTGAGCGGGATTTTGGCTGTGGGGGACACTGGGAACACCAGGGGACTGTTGATAGGTAACTGTTGATGAACAAATTTCAAAACAGCTATACACCTGCAATTATTTAGCTGTTTTAGTGCATTTTGTTAAAAATCAGTTCAAAAAGTCACAAATTTTAAGCGGTTTGTAACATTCAGTGTTCAAGATTGGGTTCACACAAGCAACATGGTGTTACCTTTTGGATCTCTAAAAGGGTTGTCTCATGAAGCCAGCCCTTATATACCCATATAGACATGACCTAGGTAGGTGACCCACTTGTAAAGTTGGTTCTTATTTGGGTTGCATGGCGAATGAAAAAGGCTATTTGCCACCAGATCCAATTACATTGATCTGATCATCAAGGTCAATTTTTAAAGGACTTGACCTTATGAGAAATGTGCTTTTAATATACAAATTTTCCTTGCCTAATAGATGTCTCCTAATATGACTATAGAACAAGCTACATTAATTAGAAATTAATATTCATTCTTTGACATTCAGAACTCCATAGAAGTTAATTAACAGTATTATTGCTGTGAACAATCTGTGATACACTGCGTTCATTATTACAAAAATACCTAGTGCAAAATTTACCAGCCAGAAACCTCCAAGAAAATTACCTATAGGGACCAATGAATCATCATCGGCTTGTAATATCCCTAATGAAATTTTATGTATTGCAGTAATATCTACTTATTTTTATTTGCACTTTTAATCACAGTTCCCTTCTAGTTCTGTTGTAATACAAGGAATGGAGAAAAAAAATCTAATCCAACGTTACATGCAATGCCATAATGACTGATCAAGTAGATAGATGTTAAAGCATTTCTTAGTATTAGGATTTACCATGAACATGACCTCAACCAAGACATACTGACTTCTGTAGCTTCCTATTAGGGAATGTTAACATTGTGTCCCTCATGTTTGCCTGTAACCTGTCATTATTCGTAGCTGGGCACTAAGTAATGATTGCAGACAACAGAATTGAAGTTGTTAACATTAGAGACATTACATAATAGGGACAGGACAGTCATCTTATGCATTTAGTCCTGATATTATTGAAATGCACTGGAGGTTTATGTACAGGTCACATTTCTAAAGTGACTTGATGCACATTAATAAGAGGGTAATACAGATATTTTCATACCTAGCACATAAAATTAAGATGACTTCTGCATTTTAATATTGTGGACATGTCACAGGAAAAGTGCTCGAGGGGAGGTACATCTCACCCAGACTACTGCTTATGGGGAGATGGTAAATCCGGAAGAGACCTGTCACTCAGCAGTGATATGCTGCTGAGTTGTTCTTTAAATTTTCCGGGCCGGATTTACTGGAATGGTGGGTAGGTTGGTAGTGGGACCTGCCATTCCCTCCCCCTCGATCCAGTGTGGGTTTTGGGATCAGGTGAGCTCTGATCCCAATCAGCCTGAGAAGGCAAAAGCTCTGGTCAGTCTGAAAGGGATTGCTCTCAGCCAGGGGTGAACAGCTTGCATGCTGTATCTCCTCGGAGCAACGAATACTGCCGCCGCCGCTATACCCTGTGATACTGCCTACTGAAGAGTCAGATAGGAGACCTGTGTTAGTAAGTGCCCAGACGGGCAAGGACCTTTTTGTTTCGTTTTGTTCTGAAAAGCATGGTATTGCTACATTTCTGTTGAGGACTGTTTATGCAGCTAATAAACACCCAGCTGTTTTTATAAGTCCAAGTTTGCTGTCTGAACTGTGTCCAAACACACCATCCCCCGGGAAGATCCCTACAATTGGTGCTGCGGAGCGGGCAAAACGGTTGCTAGGGGCAACGGTGTGCATCAACTTGGCTACAGCTGCGTATGTCCTGGGTGAAGGCTGCTGCTTCACTCCAAAAGCAGCCAAGCAACATGGAGGAGATGATGAAGCAGTTAATACAAGTGAGTTTGCAGCAACAACAGACAATGGCTGCACATCAGCAAGCGATGGCTCAACAACAGAAACTTATTGAGCACCTAATCGCAAAGCAGGAGGCGTCTGCAGGTGCTAATCCCCAGCTGGTAGCCGCAGCCGCGCCAGAGACCTTGTCTGTGAAAAGAGCCGTGCAGCGAGCGCTGCAAAAGATGACTGCTGATGATGATATTGAGGCCTACTTAACTGTCTTTGAGCGGGTGGCTGAGCGAGAGAAGTTACCCTCCACTGAGTGGGCAGAAGTGATTGCGCCCTATTTAACAGGCGAACCTCAAAAGGCCTATTATGACCTCAGTGAGCAAGAGGTCAAAGACTATCCTCGGCTAAGAGCGGAGATACTTGCCCGACTAGGAGTTACTGCTGCTGTCCGTGCCCGGAGGGTCCGCAACTGGAGCTACAGTCTGGACAAATCAGCGAGGTCCCAGATGTACGATCTGATCCATTTGGCAAGAAAGTGGTTGGAGCCAGACACCTCTACTCCTGCCCAGATCCTAGAGAGGGTCGTGATGGATCGCTACCTCCGTGCCCTTCCTGCTGATCTACAACGCTGGGTAGGACAAGGTGACCCTAGGAGTGCCGACGAACTCGTCAGCCTTGTGGAGAGGTTCCAGGCGACCGAGGACTACCTCCGTGATGTTCCTGCAGCACCGTCACCTCCCCGGAGTGCCAGATCTGTGCCATCATCTGGTAAGAGACTTCCATCTATTGGGGGAGTGTGGAGGGGTGCTGATAGAGGGAAGAGCGCTCAGGAGGTGTCTCAGGGGCAAAAGACTGGTGATGGTCCCCGGTGGCTAAGTGGCCCTAAAAAGGACTCCCTGCCAAGGAGACCAGGCCCTATCCAGTACTGGAGATGCCATGAGACGGGACATGTGTCTGCCCATTGCCCTCTTACCACTGAGCCCATGGAGTGTGACGCTAGCCGGCGTCAGTCGCTATTTGCGGAGCCGTCATGTGTTGCAGTTCCTGGACTAGAGACTGAACCACAAGTCTGCAACATTACTGTCAATGACTTCCCTGTTAAGGCGTTGCTGGACTCAGGAAGCCTTGTCACCTTGGTGCATGCCAGCCTGGTGGCTGGGGACTTTGTGCCAAAAAGACATATGAGCGTTGTGTGCATACATGGTGATACAAAGGTTTACCCTATAGTACTGGCTAATGTCGGGACTGAACTAGGCACTGTACAATATGAAGTGGGTGTGGTTAAAAACCTTATGCATAATGTGATATTGGGGCGTGATTTTCCATTGTTCTGGGCTCTATGGGGAAAACAACAATCCCCTGAAAGGAGTGAGGAGACCCCTAAGTCTATTGCATTACCCACGGTAAATGATAAAAATGTACAGGAGGAATATGATGCTTTTCCTTTGCAGGTCCTGGCTGGTGAGGAAGAGGCTCCTCCCACTGAGCAGAATGTTCCAGACTTAGAGGTGTCTAGGGATAATTTTGGTACTGCACAATTACAGGACCCCACTCTCAAAAATGCTAGAGAGCAGGTCACTGTTATGAATGGGGTACCTCAGGAACCAGAAGCTGAGAAAAAATTTCCACATTTTTCTGTGACTAATCATCTCTTCTATAGAGTCACTAAGATTAATGATGAGGTTGTGGAACAGCTTCTGGTGCCTAAGTCGTACCGGCGTCAGGTACTCGACATGGCCCATAATCATGTCCTTGGGGGCCACTTGGGGACAGATAAAACACAGGAGAGAGTCCTCCAGAGGTTTTTTTGGCCTGTGATTTATGCTGACATAAAAAATTACTGCGAGTCGTGCCCCACATGTCAGCTTAGCGCCCCAGTGTCGCATTTCCGCAGTCCTTTGGTTTCGCTCCCCATCATAGAGGTACCTTTTGACCGCATTGCAATGGACTTGGTGGGACCCAGTGTAAAGTCGGCAAGGGGACACCAGTACATTTTGGTGGTCTTAGACTACGCAACCCGCTATCCTGAGGCTGTACCCCTAAGAAACACTGCGTCTAAAACAATTGCCCGTGAGTTGTTTTATATGTTTTCCAGGGTGGGGATCCCCAAAGAAATCTTGACCGACCAAGGTACTCCGTTTATGTCAAAGGTGATGCAGGATGTATGCAAACTGTTTAAAATCTCACACCTTCGTACCTCTGTATATCATCCCCAGACAGATGGATTAGTGGAGAGGTTTAATAAAACCCTAAAACATATGTTAAAGAAAGTAGTTGAAAAAGATGTTCGGGATTGGGATCACTTACTACCTTACCTGATGTTTGCTATTAGGGAAGTGCCCCAAGCCTCCACAGGGTTCTCTCCCTTCGAGTTGGTCTATGGTCGTCACCCTAGGGGTTTGTTGGATATAGCGAAAGAGACATGGGAAAGTGAGTCCACCCCATACAAGAGTGTTATAGAGCATGTAGCACAAATGCAGGACCGTATAGCCACTGTAATGCCCCTAGTAAGGGAACACCTCCAGAAGGCGCAAGAGAGCCAAAGCAGAATTTACAATCGTTCTGCCAGAATCAGGACATTTAGCCCAGGTGACCGGGTACTCATTCTTGTTCCCACTGTAGAAAGTAAATTCTTAGCAAAGTGGCAGGGTCCCTATGAAATTGTAGAGAAGATCAGTGAGGTCAACTACAAGGTGCACCAACCAGGTAGAAGGAAGCCTTTTCAAGTTTATCACATAAACTTGATCAAACCCTGGAAAGACAGGGAATCCTTGGTGGCGACAAACTTTGTTAATCATTTGTCACAACCAATCCCTCCGGTCAAGATTGGTGATACTCTATCAGTGTCACAGAAGCAGGAGACTAAAGAGTTTTTGCAGAAAAATAAAGACAAGTTTTCTGACCTCCCAGGGCGTACGCATCTCATTCACCATCACATTGAAACTGAGCCTAGAAGCAGAGTAAACCTTAAGCCCTATAGGATACCAGAAGCACGGAGGGAGGCGGTGTCAGCCGAGGTAAAACGTATGCTTGACCTAGGAGTCATTGAGGTGTCCCAGAGCGAGTGGTCCAGCCCGATTGTGTTAATCCCAAAGCCCAATGGAACTTGGAGGTTCTGTAATGACTTTAGAAAGTTAAATGAGATCTCCAAGTTCGATGCGTACCCCATGCCCAGGGTGGATGAGTTGATTGAGAGAATGGGTAGTGCCAGGTACATAACCACCCTCGATCTCACAAAGGGCTACTGGCAGATCCCCCTCACTCCTGAGGCTAGAGAGAAGACTGCATTCTCCACCCCTGATGGGCTCTTCCAATACGTAGTGATGCCATTCGGGTTACATGGAGCCCCTGCCACTTTTCAGAGGTTGATGGACTTGATCCTGCGACCACATCGGGATTACTCTGCTGCCTACCTCGATGATGTGGTCATTTTTAGCCCTGATTGGGAAAGTCACCTCTGTAAGGTCCAGGCGGTGTTAGAGGCCATAAGTGGTGCGGGGTTAACCATCAATGCAGAGAAGTGTGCACTAGCCTTAGAGGAGGCCAAATACCTGGGATACATTATTGGGAGGGGGTTAGTGAAACCACAACTAAATAAAATTGAGGCAATACAGAATTGGCCCAAACCCCTCACAAAGAAACAGGTCAGAGCTTTCCTGGGTATTACGGGCTATTACCGTAGGTTTGTGCCAAACTTTGCCACAGTTGCAGCCCCGCTAACTGACCTGACAAAGGGTGCGAAGTCCGCAATGGTGACATGGACTCCAGAGGCCGAGAAGGCTTTTCAAAGCCTTAAATCTGCCTTGTGTCAACAACCTGTGCTAGTTACCCCTGACTTTAGGCAAGAATTTCTGGTCCAGACAGATGCCTCTAATACAGGGTTAGGTGCCGTCCTCTCGCAGGTCGTGAATGGCGAGGAACATCCGGTGATGTACTTAAGCAGGAAGCTATCCCCGGCCGAAAAAAACTACGCCATTGTTGAGCGAGAATGTCTGGCAGTGAAATGGGCCCTAGAGTCCCTAAGGTACTACTTGCTGGGTAGAAAATTCAAGTTAGTTACAGACCATGCCCCCCTAACATGGATGAAGCTGAACAAGGAGAAAAATGTGAGGGTGACTAGATGGTTTCTATCCCTCCAAAACTTTAATTTTACAGTGGAACACAGGCCAGGAAAGTTACAGGCAAATGCTGACGCCCTATCAAGGGTACACTGTCTGTGGGGACAGAATGCTCAGCCCTCCGGTCTGAAAAAGAGAGGGGGGATATGTGGACATGTCACAGGAAAAGTGCTCGAGGGGAGGTACATCTCACCCAGACTACTGCTTATGGGGAGATGGTAAATCCGGAAGAGACCTGTCACTCAGCAGTGATATGCTGCTGAGTTGTTCTTTAAATTTTCCGGGCCGGATTTACTGGAATGGTGGGTAGGTTGGTAGTGGGACCTGCCATTCCCTCCCCCTCGATCCAGTGTGGGTTTTGGGATTAGGTGAGCTCTGATCCCAATCAGCCTGAGAAGGCAAAAGCTCTGGTCAGTCTGTAAGGGATTGCTCTCAGCCAGGGGTGAACAGCTTGCATGCTGTATCTCCTGGGAGCAACGAATACTGCCGCCGCTGGGGCCTATTCATACCCTGTGATACTGCCTACTGAAGAGTCAGATAGGAGACCTGTGTTAGTAAGTGCCCAGACGGGCAAGGACCTTTTTGTTTCGTTTTGTTCTGAAAAGCATGGTATTGCTACATTTCTGTTGAGGACTGTTTATGCAGCTAATAAACACCCAGCTGTTTTTATAAGTCCAAGTTTGCTGTCTGAACTGTGTCCAAACACACCATCCCCCGGGAAGATCCCTACAATATATAATTCTTTAATATTCCCTCGTTTTCTAAAATCTGGTAGTTTGCAAAACCAATCTTCTGGACCAGGCTAATTTTCGTTTTTGCTTTTTTGTTTTTTACTCCTTGTGTATATAAGGCCATAGCAGTTGCATTTATACACCTACTGACCTACATGAGCCCTTATTTTTTGCGTTACTAATTGTACTTCGCAATGACAGGCTGAATTTTTGCAGAAAATATGCTGCGAAAGCAGAAAAAAATTATATGCGTCTTTGGGGGGAGGGAGCTTTGTTTTTACGCCGTGTGTCCTATGGAAAAACTGACATGTTATATATGTTCCTTAAGTCAGTATAATTAAAACTATATGCAACTCGTATAACTTTTAGATTAATTGATTGATTAATTTTTACAGAAAATAAACGTTCCTTAAAATTGCTCTATTCCCATGCCTATAGCGCTTTTATCCTTTGGTCTCTGGGGCTGTGTGAGGAGTCATGTTTTGCGCCATGATGTGTTCTTTGTATTGGTACCTTGATTACGCATATGCGACTTTTTGATCGCTTTTTATTACAATTTTTCAAGATTTGATGCAACCAAAAATGCACAATTTTGCACTTTGGAATTGTTTTCCGCTTACGCGGTTTACCGTGAGAGATCATGAGTTAAATAAGGCGATTACGCATGTGGCGATGCCAAACATCTTTGTTTATTAATTTATTTATTTTTATTTATAAAATGGGAAAAGGTGGGTGATTTGGACTTTTATTAGGGGAGGGGTTATTTATTAATAAAAACATTTTATTCTTTTTTCACATACAGTAATTAGAAGCCCTCAGGGGGACTTCTATATACACAGCACTGATCTCCCATTGAGATCAATGCTGTGTATATAACAGAGCACCGATCCATCAGATAGGTGCTCTAATATAATGGTCTGCTGCAGACCATCTACATAGATTGCCTAGCTAGGATCAGCATCATTCCGACGCTGAGCCCGGCCGGCTCATTACAACAAATCTTCCCTTTGCAATAGCATCACGGGGGGGAGATCCCCCACTAAACACCAGGGACAGGGGCCACCACCACTATTCAAATGCAGCTGTCAGCTTTGACAGCTGCATTTAAATAGTTAATTAGCCTGCCGCGGCGATAGGCCACGGCGGCTAAGACCTGCGGTCCCTGGCTGCACATAGCAACTGGGGACCGCGGGCTGCTGAGAGGGCGCACGCTGGGAGCTCTCTCTGATCCCCCTTAACAGCCACATGACGGGTATACCCGTCATGCGTCGTTAAGGGGTTAAGGGATGTTTTTTTTTCTGATTGTAACTGTAGTGGAACAGTTATAAATCATAAGCAATCACTATCCAAAGGTAAACTTTTGCTCTGATTTTCAGGTTCACATGTGTTGAGACCTACCATTCTGCAAAAAAACAAAGAATCTGTTAGCTTTTCCCTTTTAAGGATCATCATAGTAAAAATCGGCATATCCTAATCAAAGAACAGTTTAGGCTAGAGAAATAATAAGCAAGGCGCCATAGGGTGGAATCTTTAACCCTTTAAGGACAGAGCCAATTTCGATTTTTGCGTTTTAGTTTTTTCCTCCTTGTGCTTAAAAGGCCATAGCACTTGCATTTTTCCACCTAGAAACCCACATGAGCCCTTATTTTTTGCGTCACTAATTGTACTTTGCAATGACAGGCTGAATTTTTGCATAACCTACACTGCGAAACCAGAAAAAAATTCAAAGTGTGGTGAAATTGAAAAAAAAAAAAGCATTTTGTTTATTTGGGGGAAATGTGTTTTTACGCCATTCGCCCTGGGGTAAAACTGACTTGTTATATATGTTCCTCAAGTCGTTACGATTAAAACGATATGTAACATGTATAACTTATATTGTATCTGATGGCCTGTAAAAAATTTAAACCATTGTCAACAAATATACGTCACTTAAAATCGCTCCATTCCCAGGGTTATAGCACTTTTATCCTTTGGTCTATGGGGCTGTGTGAAGTGTCATTTTTTGCGCCATGATGTGTTCTTTCTATCGGTACCTTGATTGTGCATATACGACTTTTTGATCGCTTTTTATTACAATTTTTCTGGATTTGATGCGACCAAAAATGCGCAATTTTGCACTTTGGGATTTTTTTGCGCTGACGCTGTTTACCGTGCTAGATCAGGAATGTGATTAATTAATAGTTTGGGCGATTACGCACGCGGCAATAGCAAACATGTTTGTTTATTTATTTACTTTTATTTATAACCTGGGAAAAGGGGGGTGATTCAGACTTTTATTAGGGGAGGGGGCTTTTTACTATTAACAACACTTTTTTTTTTTTACTTTAACACTTATACTAGAAGCCCCCCTGGGGGACTTCTAGTATAAGTGCTTTGATCTCTCATCGAGATTCATGAGATAGGCACTCGTTTACTTTCGGCTGCTGCAGCCGGAAGTAAACCAGTGCCGAGCCGGGGACGGCGCCATCTTGGAGCGGTCCCCGGCCGGCTTCAGAAACGGAGATCGCTACTCCGGGATAACATCCCGGAGGAGCGATCTCCTCCACTAGATACCAGGGAATGGCTGAATCCGGTAATCGGATGCAGCTGTCATGTTTGACAGCTGCATCTGATTACTGTATTAGCGGGCACGGCGATCGGACCGTGCCCGCTAATACCTATGGTCCCGGGCTACACGCGGCACCCGGGACCGCCGTGGTTCAGAGCGGGGTCGCCGCGCGGCCCCGCTCTGAACTCCCTTACCGGCATCAGGGCGTCAATTTACGCCCGATGTCGTTAAGGGGTTAATCACTGGAAAAGGAGAAATCAATGGGTTCTCTTACTTTTGGATGTTGTACTCAGATCACAATATCTAATGTACTAGCAGTGGAGGTGGATGTACAGGAGCAGCCGTAGATTCCAACTGGCCAAAGCAAGTAGGGCACGGGGAAGAAGGCATACTCAAAGCCATGTGCGATTGTCGGAGTTAACCAGGAATTGCAGATGAAACCTTTTGACATGCGTTGATTGGCGTTCCATACAAAGTATTCCAATGCAGGTAATTTAAACCTGGTTAATTTGGTCTCTAAAACAATGCTTTTCGGGGTTCAGACCCCTTTTTCAAGCTCATGATACATAGTATACAAACTGACAGTTAAACGCTGATGTCCTGGTAGGAGAGTGGGACTAAGCACTGCCTCTAACTGAAGATACAAAGATAAAAGTATGGAAAGTAACTTTCAATATGCACATATGGATAAGATTACAATGTTATTCCATTTAGATTTTTTTTTGTACAGCAGCTCCTGTTCTCCTGTTGGTAAGAATTTCAAGTGATGTCTTTTATATGTTTTTTTTTCCCTTCAATTTTCTTTTAGCAAGTGACCCTTCCAGATTTTAGTGTCTGGACAGTCTGGAGCAGTGTGATGGAGCTTACAAAGCTTCATTTTATAAGTTACCAAGAAGTAAACCTCTCAGTATTCTCGATATGCCTGTGAGAAATGAGGGCACATTACTAATCCCCAGCAGGAGAAGAGATAACTTTAACAGCTGCCTGTTGGGCAAGAATGTCTTAGTTCATTCTCAATTACTGTGTATAGTTACAGTTTACACTCTCTCTTTAAGAATTGTGAAGTAGAATTTTTATTCATCAGATCTCACAGCCTGAAGAACTAATCCATCAACACTAAGGCCGCATTCACATGTTCTGTGTTCGCTCTATGAAACACGGTTGACACAGACGATGAATGCCTGTCCTGGACTGTTTTCCCGCATGGCAGGATGTATCAATATCATGCCAGCAGCGGGGAAATAGTTTGAATCTCTGTGGAACTGTAATGACTGTAATCACACTCTTTGTCTGTTCTTCCCTTAATCCAGCCTTGTTGAGTAGGCTGTAGCATCGTCTCTGCTTGTCGGAGTAGATGCTGAGCAGGCACAATGGTGGCCTCCTCCTCTGAAAAGTAGAGGAGGTACTGCACAGACTACTTTGCATACAGCTCAATATGCATCTAAGGATGTTCCATTATTTTCACGAGTTAAGATTCTGATGTGTTTGCCTTAAAGTCCTTATTCTGGGAGATTGCTTCTGATTTTGAAGCACTGAAAAACATAATGAAAAGGTTTTCCAGGTGAGTGCCACAGCGTTTTTGAATTATATGTTGTCATCTAATATATGTTTTTTTTGTGCCTGTGGGGTAGTGGCTAGGGATGAGCGAACCGGCTGTATGAACCTGAACTATCGGCTTCTTATTCCCTCTGTCTGCCCGCTCCGTGGAGAGGGTGGATACAGCCTGAGGACCGCCTAGAAAGCTGGGATACAGCCTATTGGCTGTATCCCAGTTTTGCAGGAGGTCCTCAAGGTTGTATCCACCCTCTCCATGGAGAGGGCAGACAGTGGGAATCAGAAGCCGATAGTTCAGGTTTATACGAACCCGAGCATCAGCCGGTTCACTCACTCACTTCTGGGTAACAATGTGACCCCATTGACTTAAACATTGGGCAGAGCCGCACGATCAGGCAGCGCAACACAGTGTTTTTTGGCACCATGTCCCGGAATTGTTGTGTAGCTTCAGCCTAATGCCTACATGGGAGTATAAAATTCTATCATCCCCTCTGTTTATCCCCCTTATACACCTTCCCTTCATCCTTCTTTTCCCCACCATGGTTGAACTTGGTGCATATGTGTCTTTTTTGGCCCATATGTCTTATTGCTATTTTAGCCCTCTCAATATCTAATCAAAAATGTACCATTCATGTCTGTGCAATATTTCACAGTACACAGATGGATAAACCACTTTTTTGATTGGATCTACTGGGATTGCTGTAATTTCTTTGCTTTATATACCCTGGACCCCTCATCAAGGATAAAGTTGCTGGCACTCACTTGGGCTTTTCTCTAACATGCTGCTTTCCTTTGAATCTCTCTGTTTCCTTCCCTCGCTGTCATCTTATCTTTATATTCATCTTTTGATTTGTTTTCCTCCCTACAGTAATGATTGCAGGGCAGCTTTTTATCTAGTGCACAATCATTTCTGGAATTGTACAGTGCATGAGATGAAAGTCCACCGTTGTTACATTACAAGCATTACGGTTATTTACATGTAAATAAAAAAATATTCTTTTTATCTCTCAGCAGGGAGAATAACTTCAGACACAAAACATTTTGGGAGAAATAATCAATTTTCTGTTCCAGTGTTACTTTAGATCTTCTTCCCAATACTTAAAATGCATTTTATTTACATTTTATTTTGTACCGCCAAGAAGGTATAAACAAATTGTGTTCATGCGCTGAATGGAAGTTAGACATACCATAGTATCTAGGAAGTCATGAGTAGTGATGAGCGAACATCCAATGTTGGGTTCAGATCAGGAAAAAAAAATTGTTGCAAGTGGCTCGTGTTCACCAAACATTCACGAACATTGCTCAAATCCGTACAGATTATCAGGTGCAAAGCGTGAAATACTTAATAGCAATTACTTAGCATTAGCGTATATTTTATTTGCCCGTGCGTATGTTCGCAATGACTTATAAACTACTGTGTATTAATTACACTCTGCAATTACTGGCACACAGCAGAGCCAGACAAAAAGATTAATGGGGTGTATATATATATATATATATATATATATATATATATATATATATATATACACACAGTATATATATATATATATATATATATATATACCCTAAGAAAGAACTGTCAGGTTCTTAAGTTTTTTTTCACTGGGGACATCTGATCCCTACAAGGTTAAGAAATGAATCCTTATAGTGCCTAAACAGTGGATTCTGTCCCACTCCCTACACAGACAATTTAACAACGTTCTAAGCTCTCCTCGGGCAGCTTTTCCTCCCTACACTAACTCCCACTGTGAATATTGCTGCTTAACCTCTTAAGGACGCATGACGTACCCGTACGTCATGCGCCCGTAAGAGGTGTTCAGAGTGGGGCCGCGCGGCGATCATGACAGCTGCATCCGATTATCGGACGCATCTTATCCCTGGTGTCTAGTTGAGGAGATCACTCCTCCGGGATGTTGTCCCTGAGGAGCGATCTCAGTTACTGATGCTGGCCGGGGACCACTCAAAGATGGTGCCGTCCTCGGCTCGGCACTCGTTTGTTTTTGGCTGCAGCAGCCGAAAGCAAACAAGTGCAGATCTCATTGATCTTTGCTGTATTACTATACATCAAAGATCTCAATGAGAGATCAAAGTGTATATACTAGAAGTCCCTCAGGGGGGCTTCTAGTATCTGTGTAAAAAAAAATAAAAGTATTGTTATAAGTAAAAAGCCCCCTCCCCTAATAAAAGTCAGAATCATCCCCCTTTTCCCAGGTTTTAAATAAAAGTAAATAAATAAACATGTTTGCTATCGCCGCGTGCGTAATCGTCCGAACTAATAATTAATCACATTCCTGATCTCGCACGGTAAATGGCGTAAAAAAATCCCAAAGTTCAAAATTGCGCATTTTTGGTCACATCAAATCCAGAAAAATTTCAAAAAGTTGTATATGCGCAATCAAGGTACCGATAGAAAGTAAACATCATGGCGCAAAAAATGACACTTAACACAGCCCCATAGACTAAAGGATAAAAGCGTTATAAGCCTGGGAATGGAGCGATTTTAAGGAACGTATATTTGTTAACAATGGTTTGAATTTTTTACCGGCCATCAGATATAAGAAAAGTTATACATGTTATGTATCATTTTAATCGTATCGACTTGAGGAAAATGAATAACAAGTCAGTTTTACTCCAGGGCGAATGGCGTAAAAACACATTCCCCCCAAATAAAAGAAATGTGTTTTTTTTTTTCAATTTCACAACACTTTGATTTTTTTTCTGGTTTCGCAGTATACTTTATGCAAAAATTCAGCCTGTCATTGCAAAGTAAAATTAGTGCCGCAAAAAATAAGGCTCATGTGGGTTTCTAGGTGGAAAAATGCAAGTGCTATGGCCTTTTAAACACAAGGAGGAAAAACCAAAAATGCAAAAACGAAAATTGGCCCCGTCCTTAAAGGGTTAAATAAATTCAGATGCTTTCCCTGCTTGTTTAACTCTCCCTACTGAATGGCACAAGAATCAGGATAGACTGTGAGAAAATTTGCCTCAGCATCGCGTTTCATCTCATGTACGTGACGGTCGTAACAAAGCTAATCGTACAGCCAATCACAGTAATGTCAGTAGTGAACATGGCTTATACATTACCTGAGGTGCCCTTCCTTCCTCACACGTTCAATGGCTCTTTCAAATCCGTGGGAGGAAACTTGCTCAGTTGTGTACATTTACATATTCGAAAATGTTCTAAAATGATTGTTATAACGATTCCGATCATCGTGTACAAGTTTCCCTGCTATTCCCTGCAATTATCTCTGCAGTAAGCCAGCCCTGGTGCTGCTGGTAAGGAGGACCAATCATAGTAAAGGAGAACGCCCACCAAAGAAACCAGGAAGTGTAACCATCTTCAAACAATGTGCAAGGTCAAAAGAGGAAGTGGGAATAACCCTAAAATACTTTGTAAATTAAATTTTGAGTTCTCCTCTAGGATATTGATTGATATTGCAGAAGAGGAGAAATACCTAAAATACCTAAAACCTTTTTTAGGTTCGTATAGGAATATTGCATAAATGGGTCTTCCTGCTCAGTGCTCTACAAGATTAAACTTACTACTCAGAAAATAAATTAGCTGTAGCATAGGATATGATCCCAGAGTAAAATTTTATTCAAGGGGCAGCTGTGTTTTTCTTTGTTTTTAAAGTAAGCTTTAAAAAATCAGGTGACAAATATATTCTTTGTGACTGTTTTTCATCCAGTATCACACTGTATCTGTCCTGAGTAATATTTACCAGAGTATATGCATTCTAAAGTCAGCCACAGTTCACGTTCCACATTGTAGACAATAAAACCTCCTTCCACTTAGCGTCAGGTATAAAGGGCACAGGTCCGAAGAGGCAAACTAAAAAGTGCAAGTGCTGTTTGGAAATTTATTACACATAATGGGGGACATTTATTAAGTCCGACTTTTTTTATGCTGGACTTAAAAATGTCCCCGCATCTCCAGCGCTATGGAGATTTATGTAGAGGTGGACTGCCTCTACATATATCCCGTGCGCTCCAGTGAGGGCTTGAGTAGGTTTTCGGTATAACTTTAAGAGAAAAAAATAATGAATTGCGCGGACTATGAGTCTGCGCCCCCTGTTCCGCCCCCTACACACCCCCTCCCGACCCCCCCCCCACCCCACCCCCACCCCGACTTTTTTTTAAAGTGTCATATAAACATAAAATCTAGCAGAAAAGACATAGAAATGCTGCTACTTTATATGTCTTTTATGTTTGATTTTCTTTCTTTTTTTTTTAGTATGACACTTTAAAAAGAAGCCAGTTCACATTTAAAACAATTTATTAAGTGCTAAGGCTGCCAGAGATTTTAAGGAAAGAGGCAATCCCATACACCCATCATTACATATAAAGGAGGGCCTTGGGGATCCTTGGTTCTTTGAAGATATTCGCCTAACTATCTACCACACTAAGCTCTACACTTCCTCTTTCCAACTGGGTTTATGTATACTCAGACTTGGGTTTTATGTATATTCAGCAGACCTGATGCCGCTGGACAATCCCTTTTATGCCTGCAGTGAACATAGCGGCTGTATAGCAGGATCTTCCAGCCCCTTCCCTGCATGTTTTCTTTGGCAAATTAAAGCTGCCAAACATGCCGGGGGCAGGGGTGTATACCTATCAATTTTATTCGACCACCATGCAATATTTGTTGGAGTTGCAAGTACTTTTGAGTACCCCAATACTCGAGTGAAAGGTTTACTCATCTCTGTTGCGCACCAGCCATAAATCATACATTGAAAGCTAAGAACTGCAATACAGAAATAATAATAACATGAGAAGGTATAGAAAATGTTCCAGCTAGTCTGACAGGTGTGTCAGAATTAATCTCCTTCACACAGACCTGTCACAGTATAATACACCTGGTAGACTAATAAATGAAATGTCTCAAAATAAAATAAAATGTATCCTACAATTTTTCAGTGTAATAGTCTCTCTTTTCATAAAAGTCTTTTCATATATGATCGCTTATAGTTGTACATCCCATCTGCACCATATTCAGTTTCTGCCACTACCACTCGCAGTCTGTCCACCCCCACTCAGCCAACCACCAGCCAGAGTTGAAATAGAAGCAGCACTGACAAGTTACTGCCAGGGGAGGTTCATTTTTACACCACCCTATGCGAACTATAATTTTTCTGGGTATGGAAAGACCCTTTAAAGTGACTCTGTACCCACAATCTGCCCCCCCCCCGCCCCCCAAAACCACTAGTACCTTTGGATAGCTGCTTTTAATCCAAGATCTGTCCTGGGGTCCGTTCGGCAGGTGATGCAGGTATTGTCCTGAAAAACTACTTTTAAACTTGCAGCCCTGTGTGAAACTGGTGAGGCCTAGATTGTGTATGCATTAGGCTGGCACAACCTCTCTGTCCCTCCTCCCCACCCTCTTCATCATTAGGAATACTCCAGGCAGATTTTCTACTATTCATCACCTGTGTTAGCACGGCACATGGGTTGGATTGTTAAGGCACCTGTGCAGTGTTCAGACAAGTGAGGAATAGGAGAATACCTGGCCGGAGCATTCCTAATGATTAAGAGGGCAGGGAGGAGGGACAGAGAGGTTGTGCCAGCCTAATGCATACACAATCTAGGCCTCACCAGTTTGACACAGGGCTGCAAGTTTAAAAGTTGTTTTTCAGGACATTAACTGTATCACCTGCGTAACGGACCCCAGGACCGATCATTGAGAAGACATTGAAAAGACAACCACATAGTGCATCTTTCAGTGCAATTTTTGGTTTTGAATGTCACTGAGAGTTGCTTATTCTGCTTTAATGTTTTATTGTCTTTTAGTGTTGTCTTATGTTATAATGGATTTGAGTGCCTTCTGCTTGGTTTTTTGCATTTATCAGTCTAGGTTTAGGGCACAGGTATTTCTTAACCCCTAGATGACCCTGGGCGTAGCCCGTACGTCCTGGGCCGCCTAGGGGTGTTCAGAGCGGAGACGCGCGCCGACCCCGCTCTGAACCGCCACGGTCCTGGGTGCTGCATGTAGTCCGGAACCACGGCTATTAGCGGGAATGGTCCGATCGCAGTGCCCGCTAATTAAATATTCAGATGCAGCTGTCAAAGTTGACAGCTGCATCTGAATACATACTGCAGCCTTATCCCTGGTGTCTAGTGCGGAGTTCCTACCCGGCCGGGGTCTGCGTTGTAGTGGCACTGATCCCAACTCGGCACTAGGTTGTTTTCGGCTGCAACAGCCAAAAGCAATCGAGTGCCGATCTTACCAATCTATGCAGTATAGCTATACTGCATAGATCTCAAAGAGATATCAGTGTACTGGGGGGGCTTCTAGTATAAGTGTTAAAAAATAAATAAATAAATAAATAAATAAATATATATATATATATATATATATATATATTAATAAAAAGTTTTTTCCCATGTTATAAATAAAAATAAATAAACATGTTTATCTGCGCATGCGTAATTGCCCAAAATAATAATTTATCACATTCCTAATCTCACACGGTAAACGGCGTAAGCGCAACAAAATGCCAAAGTGCAAAATTGCGCATTTTTGGTCGCATCAAATCCATAAATTGTAATAAAAAGCGATCAAAAAGTCTCAAATGTGCATTCAAGGTATCGATAGAAAGAACACATATGGTGCAAAAAATTACACCTGACACAGCCCCATAGACCAAAGGATAAAAGCGCTATAAGCCTGGGAATGGAGCGATTTTAAGGACCATATATTTGTTATCAATGGTTTGAATTTTTTAAAAGCCATCGGATAAAATAAAAGTTGTACATGTTACATATCGTTGTAATCGTAACGACGTGAGGAAAATATGTAACAAGTCAGTTTTACCCCAGGGCAAACGGCGTAATAACAGAAACCCTCCAAATAAAAAAATATATATATTTTTTTCAATTTCACCACACATCTAATTTTTTTCTGCTTTTGCAGTGTACTTTATGAAAAAAATCAGCCTGTCATTGTAAAGTACAACTAGTGGCGCAAAAAATAAGGGCTCATGTGGGTTTTTAGGTAAAAAAAAAATGCAACTGCTATGGCCTTTTAAGCACAAGGAGGAAAAAATGAAAACGGAAAAATTTAAATTGTCCCGGTCCTCTAAGGATTAAGCAGCTGGCTAAGGGCACTATTACACATACAGATTTCTGACAAATATTTGAAGCCAAGGCCAGGAACAGACTATAAATAGAGAACAGGTGAAGGAAAAGACTGATATTTCTCCTCTTTTTATATCCATTCCTGGCTTTGGCTTCAAGAATTTGTCAGACATCTCTGTGTGTAAAAGGACCTTTACTTTTCTTGTCAGTGTAGGTTGAGGGGAAAAAAGTTAGGGGAAATTACGTAGATATTTGTAGTGTTGTTTTGTCTTTCCATTTTTGACTGTTGTATATTATACAGTTTTCTTGGTATGTGTGTATGATTTTTTTTTTTAATACAACTGTTTGCTGGTTACTCTATTCCAGTGCTTCTCAATTACAGTCCTCAGGCCTCACCAACAGGTCATGTTTTGAGGATATCCCATACAAAGATCACCTGTGATAAGACCTGATGTATATCGATAAAGCATCACGCGAAACGCGCCGGTTGAGTGGTGAGGTGGACAGATATACTAAGAACATGCTGTATGGGTAATATGCAATAATTTAAATGTAATAGAAATAATAGCGCAAAGAATGTGACGGCATTATTAGATAGGCAGACATTCATTCATTCATTCAAATAAGTGATATAAATTTCATCAATTGATATTGAACTAGATTATTCAGAAATCATTTAAATCTGTACATAAATATATAATAAATGTTAAGCCTTCTAGAACTCGCACTTGACTGAAATGAAAAGTAAACTTATTCAGGGAATTGGGCTAAAATTGAATTGTAAAACAAATCTGACACTTATGACTACCAGGTTTACATTGATTTATAAGGGCTGATTGCAAAAATGTAAATCATGACAAAATATGCTTCTTCAATATTAAAGCCATGACTCTGAGATTCTATTAGATACGAATGACCCGAATGTCATTGGGCCTAGACATGAAGCTGATGAATTCATGTCCTTTAAAATGGAAGCATTAATGAACATTTCAGGTTCTTGAATTAGAAAAGTTCTAAAGAGTGATTTATAAAAGTGTAAGGGATGGTTAAGTAGACAAGCAAATGGACATTGTCTTCTTTTGCTCTCCTTTTCATTGAGATATAATGAAATGCAAATAGGTTCTTTCATGGTAATGCATATACAAACCATAATCTAAAATAGTTGATAATTAAGGAAACTGCCATTGATCTTGTATAAATGCAATGACAATATAGCTTAAAAGCTTTTGAGTAGGATATGGGAGCATAGATTTATGTGAATACTAATGATATTAACCCCTTCACGTCAGTAACATGTATACATTAGTGATGAGCGAATACTGTTCGATGGAATAGATATTCAATCGAATAGTAAGGTATTCGATCTATCGAATATTATCGAATAGTTTGCCGAATATTCGATAAATATTCAATAAGCGTTCAAATCCCCCAGCTTCCGGTTTTTACCTCCAAGTGGTCGAATAGATGTTTTTCAATAATCGAATACTTGTTCCCATTGACTTTAATGGGATCGAATATTCGATCGAATATTTGAATATTCGGGAGATATTCGTACGAATATCGAATATTTCACTATTTGCTCATCACTTGTATACATACGTTCCTACACACACCATGCAGTAGGAATGTATATATACGTTCCTGACTGACAGGGTTCTTGATGTGAGTGGGAGCGCTGCAGGGAGAGCACTGCCACTCACATCACTAAGTCCAGGCCGGAGGTAATGAGAGCCAGCTGCGATCCCGCAGCTGGCTCTCATTAACCCCTTAAACACCGTGATCTACAGTGATCACGGCATTTAAGGTGCTCAGTGACAGATCAAGCATCTGTCACTGAGTGATCGGGACCCCCGCAACCGTGCTGCGGGGGTCCTGTTCGCATGTACCGACAGGTGGGGGTAAACTCCGTCATCAGCTGCTTAACGCGTCATCAACTGCTCAGCCGCGATTGGCTGAGCAAGCTGAACAGCCGATGACGCGGCAGAGGGGGGCCGTCATCAGGGACGGCTGCAACGATTTGTCCGGCATCCAGAAGATAACGTCGTTGACAGAAGATCGGGGATGGGGACGACGCGTGTCAGGTATGTATGGTACACTACACTTCCGGGTCCGGGGTGGGGGAACATGGGGAAGGGGCCGATTCACATACATAACATACATTACAAAATTGTATAATTTTGTAATGTGTGTTATTTTGTGAATAATATCTTAGTGCCGCACTACCCCTTTAAAAAAACCTTTATAACCTTTATAACCCCCAAAAAATAAGTTTAAAAGACCCCCTTGCCCATTATAAAAATAAAAATATAAATAAATAAATGAATAAATAAACATATTACATATCATAGAGTGTGGAATTGTCCGACCTATTAAAATATAACATTATTGTTCCCGCACGGTAAACGACGTAAGCGGAAATAAACTAAAAACGTACCAGGAGTGCTGATTTTATTAAATTATATATCACAAAAAAATAAATAAATAAAAAGCGCTCAAAAGTTTTCTGTTACACCAGTATGATATTAATAAAAACTAGAGATCATGGCACAAAAAATGACACCCCAACCAGCCCTGTAGATGGAAAAATAAAAGCACTATTGCTTAGAAGGCGGGGAGGAACATTGCATTAATTTGACCCGGACTTTTTTGCATCAAAGGACTGTCTTGAAGGGGTAATAAATTAAATGAAGACTAGTTTCATTACTCAAATTTAAGTTATTATGAAAAAAAAAAAAAAAAAAAAACAGCTTTAGGCTATGGTCACACAATGTCATAAAAAGAAAAAAGGTGTCCATTTTTTATTTATTTTTTATTTTTTTCATTTAAAAAAAATTAACTGACTGCAAGCAATACATTGAAGTGAAAGAAATGATGGAGGTCCAATGCACATGATGTATAAAATGACGGACGTTATCTGCGTGGACGTCTGCGTTTTCAGACACCTTTTTCAAACAGTTGACGTTACTTTTTGTTGTTTACACACAATGTTTACTTTTTTCACAGTACTTTCTCCATTTTTACTAATAAATTCAATGGACTTTTCAATTAAAGACGCTAATTAGTAAACCCAAACTAAAATTAGAACTAGCTGCTGTTATTGCACTGACGGGTGGCCAATCCTCAAAATAACTGACGTCATTTGGACTCTAAATGACATACATAATTTAAAAAATTATAAACGGACAACAAAAGATGTTGTGGGAACATAGTCATAGAATCATTTTCAATTTAGAAGTTATACGGAGAAATAACAGGTCAACTGGCACTGAAAAAAGTGTGACTGGCATTTCTTTAAAAAAGCAAAAGGAAAGATTCCAGCACTGAAAGTCCAAGGCAAATTCTTTATTGTGACACCGTAAAAAAACAATAAAAACCCGACAGTAGCTAGGTACAGCTGACGCGTTTCGATCTATACAGATCTTAATCGTAGCATGGGTATGTACTATGTAATACAGCTTATATAGATAATGCATATACACAGTAACACCTCCTTCCTGATCACACCCACCCACAAGGGGAGGGGACTCATTAACCCTTGCAACAAATATAGGTATGAGTAGCATATCATAAAATCCCATATAAGTCCAAAAGAAAAAAGGGTATAAAAAGTAAAGAAAAAAAAGAAAAAACACATAGGAAAAAAAGCATCAAAAGGAATATACAGGAAAAATAATAATATGGCAACATCTACATAGGTCAGTATTGGTTCATCAGATCGTAGCGATGGTTCAGACCCGCAGGATGTCTGGTCTTCAGCTGTACCTAGCTACTGTCAGGTTTTTATTATTTTTTACTGTGTCACAATAAAGAATTTGCCTTGGACTTTCGGTGCTGGAATCTTTCCTTTTGCTTTTTGGAATTGGTGAAAGCTCGCACCTCCGTGCACCTGAGGAGAAGAAATTACATGCAGGTGTGGTAAACTGGACTACCTCTATTGAGTCTGCTGGAGATTTTCTACCGTGCTCCCACACGACCGCAGTCCTCAAAATAGTTTCCGTGATACCGTAGCAGCGGACCACCTGGCCCTCCGAGTCATGGAGGCATTGCCAACATCATCAGTGGCCTCAACGTCATATGTAAGTCTCAAGCCGATAGACGATAATAATGAATGTTTGAATATGATAGCTGAGATCTTTACTATGCAAGATCAGCCTGACCCTATGCTTGTGGATACTTTGCATCAATTGGAAAAACTCCTTGTGAAGGAAAGTAAAGTGTGGTGGGATTTGTCAAGTCTCAAAAAATATGTGGGCAAGGATATGATTCCACAAGGTTTAAGAATAAAAAAATTCCCAACCACTGTTATTTCTGAAGCATTCATGACGGGCTGGTACGAGATCCTCTCAGAAAGCTCCATGAAACTTATGCGGCATATCATCTTTAACGAGGAGCTACTCCTAAAAGACTTACAAACCGAAATCAAAGACCTACAAACTACATTACAAGATAAAGCGGACATACAAGAATTTAAAGACTTGAACTCTAAAATTAAGGATAACATCAACAAGCTTAAAACAGAAATTGTTTCCATAAAAAAAACAAGTTTGCACGAGATACAGAGGACTATCGCACAGAGACTGTTTACACGTGGAACCGCAAAAAAAGATGCGACTGGAGCTTTAAAATCCATACTAAGAAGAAAAAAACGTGCTACTAAAAGGTCTTTTGGACATGTCAGTTTTGCGGACACAGAGGATGAACTATCAGACATTACATCCGCAGGTGAATCAGATGATAACACCACGGTCTTTGAAAGCTCTGCAATCACGGAGGAGGACAGCAGAAAAAAGAAATCTAATCAGAAAACAAAAGGGAGGAAAAATAATGCTTCAGAAAACGTGGGCGGCGGGCAGGCAGAAAGCACCGCAGGAGGACCACGATATCCCCAACGTCAGGGGAAGAAACGCTAAAAGTGATTAACCTTTCAAGGAGCATTCTGACCGCAGCACAACTACAGGTACTGTCGAAAGGTTTATCATTTACTCCTACAATACGGTTCAATTTATTTAATACCATATTGGATGTAAATAGATTTGTTAGACAGCTAACCGTTAGAAGACATTTTGACAAACGCAGCAGTGAGAATGGACAAACCAGTGCGGTTCCCGGTGTAACAAATGTAGCTGATGTCTCTTCCATACAGACTAATGCCTCAAGTGACTTTCATACAATTGACAGAAATAGATATCAATCTTTGTTTTTTGCCGATGAAAAAATTGTTTCTCATTTATAACATCTTAATGCTACGAGTAATGTATCTAATGAAATCGCTATGTCTACTAATTTTTCCATAAGAAATCCTGATTTTTACCCCCTAAATTCAAGGGTTTCTGCCCTTGATGTGTTCCAGGAAGGCATGGAGCGAGACCTTACAGATCTGCATGCGGGGTCCTGCTCCCTGCCCTCCAATCTCACGCCAGCACAGCAGCAGGCCCTTCGAGAACTAGAATTCAACTAGAATGTTGTTGTGCTGGATGCAGGCTTATATGAAAAACTCAATCTGGACATGCTGTCTGACAGTAATACCTATCGCCGACTCACCTCTAATCCTATGCCCGCAACGTGAAGTATTCTAACAGGACTCATCACACATGGCAACAATTTAGGTGTTTATACTGAGAATCAGAAATTACATATGATACCGGATCACCCCAGGACCCTGATTTTTCATTCTTTTCCTAAAATCCACAAGAATGAATTTCCTCTGCCTATGCGGCCCATTGTGGCCGGCATAGGTTCTTTGAATGAGAACTTGGGGTACTGGGTTGATTCTCTCTTGCAACCACTTATACCCAACATTCCGGCTATATCAAAGATACCAAGCTTATCCTAAATCTTGTTGGTGATATAAAGTGGCAATCTGAATACTGCTGGATTTCTTGTGATGTGTCATCACTTTATACCTGTATACCACATGATTTAGGCCTAAAAGCATTGCACTGGTTCTTGCAAGAGTACAACCAATATACGTCAGAGTTACGTGAATACATTATATTGGTGTTATTGGTGGTAGAATATTTGCTAACACATAATTTTTTTAAATTTGACAGCACATATTTGCAGATATCTGGTGCCAGTATGGGTCCGAAATTCTCACCTTCATATGCAGTTATCTTTATGGCCTGGTGGGAAAACACTTATCTTTTTCAGACAGACTCCTCCATTTTGCAGTCGGTGGTGTGGTACGGCCGCTACATCGATGACCTCATACTCATTTGGTCTGGTGATGTAGCAGCCATACCCACCCTAGGAGAGTACTTCAACACAAACACATTTAATCTGAAATTTACATTACAGTGGGACAAAACCAGTATCTCATTCTTGGATCTCACACTCACAGGAAACAACACCGATCATAGAGTGGAAACAGTTACCTATCATAAACCCACATCAGGCAATACAATTTTGTATGCAAAATTATTCCATCCGCCACATACAATTGAAGCAGTGCCTGTGGGCGAGCTCATTAGAGCCAAACGTAACTGTTCAGACCTCAACAAATGGCC
This sequence comes from Dendropsophus ebraccatus, assembly GCF_027789765.1. Classification (NCBI taxonomy): domain Eukaryota; kingdom Metazoa; phylum Chordata; class Amphibia; order Anura; family Hylidae; genus Dendropsophus; species Dendropsophus ebraccatus. Next base: position 46,247,398 of record NC_091457.1, on the reverse strand, counting down.
GCAGCAAAAAGACCAAGTCTTGAATCGCCTCAGTGAACGAGGCTATAGTGGTTGGATGCTGGATCGGGCGGGGAAAAAAAAAGTGTCTGCCCATTCTCGGGAGACGCTCTTAATATCTAAAGATACAGAAATACGAGACCCCTCGAACACCCCCACTGTGGCACTGGCCACACCTTACAGTACAGACTTTAATGATGTGAAGCGTATTTTTCATAAAAATTTACAAATTCTTCATCATGATGAAATACTGCATGACATCTTGAGTCTTGGTGCATCTGTTGTACCCAGTAAGGGAAAGACTTTGGGTCAACGTCTGTCAGCCAGCATGTTCTCTAGCCAGAAACAAAAACAAAAAAACAAAACTTGGCTACAGACTACTGGTAATTTCAGATGTGGACACAATATCTGTAAAATGTGTTCTTACATGCAAATTGAAACCACTTTCAAGTCCCTGACATCGGGGGTTATTTTTCCCATTAAAAATTTTATTAACTGCAATACCACCTTTGTAGTATACCTGATCACTTGTAAAAGTTGCCAATTACAATATGTTGGCTGTACCACAGGTGCGCTCAAAAAACGCATGCGCAGACACATGTCCGATAATAATGTGAACATGGTCAACATTTCCGCGGTCTCAAGGCACTTTTCCTCTGTCCACCAGGGCGATTTACGCAGCTTTTGGCACTGGCATTGAACATTTTTCCAGCCCCCTCGTGGTGGAGACAGACGAAAGTTGCTTCTTAGCCGCGAGGCAATTTGGATTTTCACCCTAAAGACCAGACATCCTGCGGGTCTGAACCATCGCTACGATCTGATATACCAATACTGACCTATGTAGATGTTGCCATATTATTATTTTTCCTGTATGTTTCTTTTGATGCATTTTTTCCTACGTGTTTTTTCTTTCTTTTCTTTACTTTTTATACCCTTTTTTCTTTTGGACTTATATGGGATTTTATGATATGCTACTCATACCTATATTTGTTGCAAGGGTTAATGAGTCCCCTCCCCTTGTGGGTGGGTGTGATCAGGAAGGAGGTGTTACTGTGTATATGCATTATTTATATAAGCTGTATTACATAGTACATACCCATGCTACGATTAAGATCTGTATAGATCGAAACGCGTCAGCTGTACCTAGCTACTGTCAGGTTTTTATAGTTTTTTACGGTGTCACAATAAAGAATTTGCCTTTGACTTTCAGTGCTAGAATCTTTCCTTTTGTTGTTTGAAATTGGTGAAAGCTCGCACCTCCGTGCACCTGAGGAGGAGAAATTACATGCAGGTGTGGTGAGCTGGACTACCTCTATTGTTTCTTTAAAAAAGTTACAGTGCTCAACCCCCCCCCCCCCCCCCTGGTTTTAGTAAAAAAAAAATCTGACCAAAACACTACATGCAAACCTATCCAAATAGTATAGCATTTTATGGCTTTGAGTGGTAAATAAGAAAAAAAAATAGATTTTTGAACCTTGATATAACTGACAACATCGGTTGACCGAATACCGCCAGAGTTCTAAAGTGTCTTGCAGTAATGCATTGCTTATTTTGTAAAAAAATATGTTTACACATCCCTTGAAGGGATGCATCAATGTCTTAACTATATCAAAAAGTTAAGATCCTACAATTGTGGTTAATGAATACAAAAAACATCCTTTATTTAATACACATTAGAACTCCAGCAGTATGCCGTCAATTGAGTTCTAATGTGTCTCACAGTAAGCTGATAGATAGTAATTATTGTTGGTAGTATGGAGAAGTGACTCCAAGAGACTCCTTGACTAAAGCAAGCCTGGTCTATCAACTGAATCAAAATGATTCAACATTGAAGGGAAGGAGAATTCTATTGCAAACCCTGATGAATCAAAGAAAAAAACCTTCTCATTTTGTTTTTAATATTGAAACAATTGAAACTAATATTATCAGTTGTACAATTCCATTCAGCTCTTCTACTAATAAAATTGGGCCAACACTGTGTCGTCCAGCAGAAGAATTAGTGCTGAAGTTAGCCCAAATAAGTAAGGGCTTATTTCAGAACTGCATTTACATTTTAAGTTTTCTTCTCCATTAAAGGAATAGAAAAACACAAATGACAGCAATGCTGGATCCATCACATGACAGATACCAATAGCCCCTGACTGTTTCCATTGACTTATAATTGGGTCTATTGGATTCTGTCATAGTGTCTGTCAAATTACAAGGGAAAATAAAACTACATGCTGTGCTTTTTTTTCCCCCAGACATATGAAGGGATCTCCAATGGACCTGTGAATGCAAATCTAGTGTAAACCTAGCTTAAGGGTGGAAGATACACTTTAATAAATTCTCTTGGTATGGTATGAATTTCCCATCTATGCAGTAAATGTTGCTTGTGTAGAAAATAAAATGCACTGTACTGTTTCAAAATAAAAATAAAAAATATGGACATTCATACATGTTTGAGAATGGCAAATGAAAAAAAAATCCACCCAGGAATACAAAAAATATTTTTTTTCAATTGTCAATGACATTCAGTATGTCCTGTCATTAAATAATTTAAAGAATGGAAGAAGGTAAGCTTCTTCCCAGAATATGACATAGTAATATGGAAGAAATACCCATTGTCTAAGAATAAAGTGTCTATTTGAAGCTTGGGATTAGTACTTTCCATTTTGTTTAGTTTGGTACTGGTACTGGTAGCAGAATACACCATCATACAATAGTCAATAAACAGTTGCCTACAAATGTGACCAGCATGGTCCTAAAAAAGTACCGATATGAAACTATCATCAAAATTTTGCAAGGTTTGTTCTAAAAATTCATAAATAATAAAAGATGGTTTGCTCACCTGTCCACGCTCTCCCCAGAGCATCTTCAGCCGCCTCCAGACTGCTCAGGCGATCACTGACTGAGGGACAGCACTGTGGCTAGTGATTGACGCTGTCCCTTCTTAGTCAGTCAGTGATTGGCTGAGTGGGCTTTCACTTTCCACTCAGCCAGTCACTAAGGAGGAATAGTGACACGGCCAGTGATTGGCTGTGCGGGCTGTCACTCTTGTGTCTCAGCAAATTACTGACCGCTGTGCTGTTCCTCAGTCAGTGATTGCCTGAGCAGGCTGGAGGTGGCTGAAGACATCGGAAGAGAACACAAGGGGAGCACAGAAAGGTAAGTATAGATGAACCACACTAAAACAGCTAAACACCAGATTTGCTCACCTTCACCGATATGGCATTGATAAACATACTTAAATCATAAAAAAAATTAAAGAGAAATTATACCATAGTTCACTAATGGACCAATCACTCACATAACTAATGGTCTCCTAGATGGCAGGTAAGGGCATGCAGAAAGTTACTTTCAGATACCTATGCCTTTATTCATATTTGCTACCACAATTTTAGTTTTACATTTGATGTTCAGTATGATCTGATATGTTCTTGTTAACATATTCGTAAATTAAATGTGGGACATTTATTAAGTTTGGCGTTCTTTGCCCCCACTTTGACGATGCTTGGCCTATTTATGTAGAGGAGCAATACCTCTACATAAATCCGGTGAGCACAGAATGAACCCTACACCAGCTCAGACCTGGCGAAGGTTTACTTATCATTTTTCCATGAGTAAAATTATAAATTCAGGAGACCCAGAGTCCATTGGATCCCCATGACCATGTTTATCCAAAAAGTAGAAAGTTCACAAAGATACAGAACACATAAAAATATATAGAAACATATGTATAAAATATAAATATAAGATCAATACATGTCACATTCACGTGTTATGGATCAGTTTTATATGTCTTGTAAATATAAGTTGATAGAATCTCGAGATGAGCGAACCTCGAGCATGCTGGAGTCCATCCGAACCCGAACATTCGGCATTTGATTAGCGGTGGCTGCTGAACTTGGATAAAGCCCTAAGGCTATGTGGAAAACATGGATATAGTCATTGGCTGTATCCATGTTTTCCAGACAACCTTAGAGCTTTATCCAAGTTCAGCAGCCCCAGCCAATCAAAAGCCAAACGTTCGGGTTCGAGTCCACCCGCTTCGCTCATCTCTAATAGACACTGTTGCAGTTTTATTGATAAGCAAATTACACTAAATAACCTTTATAATATAAACAGTATTTACTGTACCTCATTCTGTAGATCTCTGATCATTTTACTTTTACGTTCCATTTCGGTCTTTAGGAAATTTATCTGGAAAAATATAACATATATTCATACTTGCAACCAGATCTATAGTAATAATCAGACAATTGTTTTAAATAAGATAATAAAATCTATTGATTTTAGACAAATAACATTACTGGACAAATGACAAAAAGACATCAAACAACATTACCATTTGATACCTTAAATTACAGGTAACTGGAATAAAAGTCTAAGAAGAGATAAATACAAAGCTATTTTACACTGTGTTCAAAATGAACATAACTAACAAATGTTAAAACCTACACCATTCAAACATCATAATTTCATTTTAGGCGGATTCACACGTTGTATGACACCGGCCATTCTGACCTGGACATGTCACAAAACGGCCGGTGTCAGTGAAGATCATCCCGGACATTACTGCAGTACTGGCCCGATGAACTTCATTTATGTTGAATTGGGATGCGCCCGCATTCCCAATACAACATAGCACACAATGGAAAGTTCGGACCGAGCCGCACTTTCCATTGTGTGAACTGACAGTTCTATGCAGCCACTATTCAATGAATGGCAGCTGCATAAAACTAACATGTCAGTTTTCTGTGCGGCCGCTTGTAATCTCAAACGGATTGTATACTATGTTTATACACTCTGGCCAGGATTCCCTCTGACTTTAATGCAATGTATCATTTCTATTAATCACGGCCGTTGGTGCAATTTGCAACAACTGACACGATTAAAAGAAAAGATATGTTGAGTGAACTTAGCCTTAAATTGATTCATAAATAAAATTTGAAACTATTGTTTGTTTGTTTGTTTTTTTGTCTACAGCTATTATCACCTACAGTATGTATACAGTCTTTTCTTTAGATTAGTTATTTTACTTCATGTGTCCTCTTTTCTTGGAAACAGAGTACAAGGGTCAAGGGGGGAGAAGTAACACATGTCTGCAGCATCTGACAACACAGGGGGGTTTCTTTGTAGTGTGTTAACATGGTCACGGATCCTGAAGACTACTTTATATGTCTATGCTTTTATTCCAGACATTTGCAAGCAGGCCCTTCATTAAAATTATATGTCTCATGATTTGGCTTTAATCTGATTTGGCTTTAATTCCAGTTGTCACTGGAAGCCAGAATCGGTGAAAAAAAAATTCTCTGAATAAACTGGTGCCAGAAAGTGCCAGAGATTTGTAACTTATTTCTATTAAAAAAATCTCAAGTCTTTGGGTATTTATCAGCTGCTGTATGTCTTGCAGGAAGTGGTATATCCAGTCTGGTCAGAAAAAAAAAAATTTCTCTGTGGATTTGCTACTGCTTTGGATAGTTCCTGACATGGACAGATGTGGCAGCAGAGAGCAATGTGTCACACTGGAAAGAATACACCACTTTTTACAGGACATACAGCAACCGATAAGTACTGGAAGACTGGAGATTTGTTAAAAGAAGTAAATGACAAAGCTATGGCACTTTCTGACACCAGTTGAGTTGAAAGGGGGATAAAAAAAATCAGAGTACCCCTTTAAGAAAGAAAACATCTGTACTGTTCTTGCAAATAAGTCCCTTATTGTATGTGTCATGACATCCTCTTTAGCTTTGTTATATGAAACAATCTACTGTATGCTCACTATTGATGTATAGAATCAGCTGCTTTCCTCCCATAAAATGACTATTCTCATAGTATGGATACCACAAGATCTTTAAATTAAAGAGAAATTTCATCCCACAGGGATATCCCCCCCCCCCCACACACACACACACACTATATTAAGGGGGTGTAGTGTTATCTTGTATGGACTGCCAAGCTAAAGCTTCTCATATAGCACATAAAAGTGCAGTGTTGGAAATCGTTTGATTGTAATGAGAACCAGATATTTTACTGCATTAAGTAGTCCAGAATATCTATAAATGTTAAAGTCCCTATTACATTGTAGTTCGTAGCTTTTGCACACAAAGCCAGAACATTAGGGAAAAAAAAGCTTTTATGTCACTTAAATTCTCTTCTATTTTACTTTAACACCCAACAAAGGCACAGCGACCGAACACATAGATCACAAACAGGAGAAAGAAAAATGGTTGGAAAAAGGTAATTGGAGGGTCACATGATCCAAACACTTACAGTGGCCTGCTGCTTCTCAGCCTTTTCTGTTGCCTCATTAAGTTGCTTTGTGAACGTTTCTTGCAGGGATTTCATCTCTTCCCTAGTTTAATAAAAAGAAAGCAAGACAAATTTAGATAAGGGATTTTGATTTGTATTTGTCAAATGTTTTAAAATAAAAACAGAAAAGCACAAAACAAAACCTTAAGTTATTTTATAGGGGTAAGGCTATGTTCACAAAACGCTTTTTCAGCTCCATTTAAAATGACCTCCGTCATTTTAAGTCTAAAATGATGGGTGTCATTTAGTTGATTAGTCGCCCGTCGGTGCAAAGACAGCTGTTGGTACATTATTCTAGTTTAGGTGGACTAATTGGCCTTTGGGTATGTCTTTAATTGAAAAGTCCATTGAATTTAATAGTAAAAATGGTAAAAAGAAGGTAAAATAAATAAATAAATGAATAAATAAATGTGTGTGACGCTACATAATAGTTTAGTAAAGAACACAATGATTGCAATGGAATCAGCGTCTGTTCTTTACTGCAGGGGGCGGCATTGCATTGAAGTCAATGCAATGCCGCTTGCTGTGTTCACACAGCATTATGCTAACGCCCATTTTTTTAGAAAGGGCGGTAAAAAAATGTATCTGCTTATTATTTCCAGACACTGTCCACTGAACAACGTCTGGAAATAGGAGCTGTTCGTACAATGTTATGTGTGGCAGCGGGTATACATTACATTGCAGTGAATGGCAGAGGTATTGGCTGCAAGAATGTCCTTAATGCAGCCCGGCGGCCGGACTCTGTTAAACGTAATGTGAACATAGCCAGAACAACAAAAAAATGAAATGAGCATTATTTTGACGTCCATGTAGACAACATCTGTCATTTGATACACTGTGTGCACTGGACGTCTGTCATCTTATTCAAAGCATTACATTACATTGAAATCAAATAAAATGAGGCAATAACGGACGTCTCTTTAAACAGAAAAAGCTGATGTTCTTTGACATTGTATGAAGTATGGGAGTCTTTTTATATTATTATTATTATTATTATTATTATTATTATTATTATTATTATTATTACTGGTATTGTTGTTTGTTGTTACTTTTGTGGAAGGCTCAAATGCAAAATATATAGATGAGCCCTTCCCATTTTTAACAGCCAATTATAATAAGAACAGAGTTTTTAAACACAGCCCTTTTGCTGCTGTTCATCTCATTGTTGTACCATAATGGAAATTTACACCACATAATGTAAGCTAGCATCTTATAATGAAATTAAAAGGTTAATTATTCCTAATATGTGGCATAATTACAGTATAGAAGGTGCACTTGGGCTCCAGAACGTTGGCAAGCTGTAAAGGTCTCTCTGACCCATATGAGCAGACCAAAACTACAAATGAGGTGTGATGATATATGGTTCACTATATATTAGCAGAATTTGAAAATTACTGTATGTATCTTACAATCACTAAAGCAAACTGTAAAGGAAGCCACAGTTATCAATGTTGAAGTAAAAGGGCTGAGCTAATTTTTGTTGAGAAACTTTTAAATTGATGTAATTGAAAGTGATTAGTGATTACCCCATTATTTAACCCGGGTTGTAGACTGAATGTAAATTCCTTTAATACGCTTCAGTTACAAAAGTATAGTTTTGTTCTCTCACTTTGTTCAGAGGGTTTGCAAATAAAAACTGTATTTATTAAATCTTCAATAGACTCCGCTCAAGTAGAAAGTAGATTAATTTCGCAAATTGAAAAAGCCAGATGAGTGTAAAGAACTTGATCTTTCAGTCTGATCACAGAAGAAATGAACTCACAGAAATTGTAAAGAATTTATGGAGGCACGCTATAAATTTTCAGTCCAGCTTTTAGGTTCTGCAGTATTTTGAGACAATTTTTTTTTTATGATCGTGATATTTTGATCTTACTTTGGAATGTACTTTAAAATTTGATTATTTTCATCACAATAAAGAATAGCCAGGACCATATTGACCTTTTATCTTTAAAAGAGGGATTAGAAGAGGAAAAGTGTAGGGTGTTTTTAAATCTTACAAGAGGATTTTCAGATTTTAATCAGTTTAAATATCGGAGTATTTCGTTAAAAATTAACACTTTTAAGAAGTAGCATTACATAGCATGCTACTTAAAGGGAGATCTAAAATAAAGATATATATGTTTAATGAATAAAGATAAGAAAATTGATAAATATCTTATATTAAAGGGGTACTTCAGTGGGAAAATTTTTTTTTTTTAATTAACTGATTTAGAAAGTTATACACATTTGTACATTAGTTCTATTAAAAAAAAAACCTTTAAGTAGTTTTCAGCTGCTGTATGTCTTGCAGAAAGTCAGGTATTCTTTTAGTCTGACATGGGCTGCTCCCACCTGTGTTCCTGTCTGAAACCCCCATAGAAAACCTGTCTTACTTTGGTCGGTTCTTGTCACTGAAAGAGGTGGCAGCAGAGAGCACTGTGTCAGACTAGACATAATACATTACTTCTTGCAGGACATGCAGCAGCTAAAAAATACTTAAATAGTTGATTGGGATTTTTTTTTTTTATAAAAGTAATTTGAAAATTTGTATAACTGTTAATTTGAAGATTTTTTTATGCCAGAGTAGCCTCTTAAAAACTTTTCAGACTTACGTTTGAGACCTTTTTTTAATTGTAGAGAAAATAGTATTTAGTCCTCCAGACCACAACAAGTCCCAACCTTTAGATATATCAGTTTTAATTGATAAACATACAAATTATCTTTCTAAGAATTTTTATCATCACAAGTTATACCGCTACGGGGGGCCCCCCATCATCCTTTTCCACCCGATCGATTTACGGCAAACCACGCATCATCTCCATCAGCATCTCACCCTAGACGGAGACATCCGAGGTGAGAGTGAGAACGAGGCCGGAACACAGACTGAAGCCGTGATACAGAACAGCGCGCGGACGCCGATACCACGAGGTCGTACTGCAAGAGCCTCTCCAGGTCAGGTCCAGGGACCGCACCAAAGAGCCTCCGCAGGAGGGAGAGAGCCACGACAGCAGCTACCTACTCGGACGGGTGAGCGGCGTCACAGGCGCCATTCTGTACACACTGTATCGCCATAATATAAGCAAACTGATTTATGCGAACTGTTTTGCCAGAGACTGGGTATCCCGCTACACCAAAACATCGGGAGCGGTGAGACATATATCAAACAGTGGGACTACAAGTCCTATAACTGTGACCTTTCTATTTCATCTCCCATCTGTGGCCACAATTGACACCTTTCGAACTTACGTTTGACACAGTTGAACTATCGCTCAAAACAACGTTGGCCAAATACCCAGCGGTATTATACTGATAATTCTAAATCCTCTTTTTTGTATTTTTGTATATATACTCTCATTTTTATTTCTATATATATCTGTTGCACAAACCAATCATTTTCTATTGACCTTTTAATGTGTTTATAGCCTATATATATTTTATATATCTATTAAGTTTACGGTATCTTTATCAATTAAAACTGATATATCTAAAGGTTGGGACTTGTTGTGGTCTGGAGGACTAAATACTATTTTCTCTACATTTATTCTTTTAGCCCATGTCTAGGTAAGGGCATTTTAGGTACACCTCGACCCAATTAGTGACTGTAACCGTGAGCTGCACCTGTGTATATTATCTTTTTTTAATTGTATTATTATTATTATTATTATTATTATTATTATTATTATTATTATGAATACATGCACTTAGTGAATGAGAAACACGAAAATAATCAGGATCATAATTAAATTATTGTTCAATATTTCCAGATCATTGTACAGTGAGCAAATAAATTGGAGCTTTCAGAAAAAAAGAGGGAGAAATGTAGTAAACCAGATCTTTTTTTTGCCTGAAATTGCTCTGCTTCAGAGCACAGTAGTCAAATGTATTGGAGCATGATTGTGTTACAAGAATGACTGGGGGTTGAAGAGACGTTGTTATTCTCAAACGACTGCTTAACAACGCAATACTGTAGAGTTCAAGGTGGAAATATTGTAGATCTGAGGGAATGACTGAGGGAGATGATGTACAGGGTCATTCTTAAATTATCGCTCAATATACCCAAAACACAGAGCAGGCTCCTTAATATTTTCAAGCTGTGTATTGCTATATAATAACTGAGTGACTAGAAGGACAAAGACTGCAAAGGTTAAAACTATATAAAGCCAATATATAACAAAACGCATAGTTCAAAAACAAAAGGGTACATCTCACATAGCTAAGGCAATCCTCATTTGGTTGTAAATCAATTTACTAATCCAACATGAGTCATTATAAACCACTAATACTAAGTACATTCCTTTTCACATGGGCTTTCTCTCTATTTTAACATTTTATTACACAAAGTGAAATCTTTAAAGCTACAAGATTTCATATGGTCTTTTACAAGGAAAAAATACCACCATTTTGATTCTGCTATAGTGCCCCCGCTCGTCTCCGCTCTGAACATCACATCACTATAGGCATATATGCAGATGTGTGTCTCTTTTCTAAACTGGATATATTTGGTTATACATGTTATGAGATTACCACTTTTTCAAAGCAACTTAAGGTCATGACCTAACTATGTATAAAGACAGTGTAAGTCTACGAGAGGTGACACAGAACTTTTGAGTGCATTGTTGACATTTTGAGATGTTGTGGTAAACGGCTGTTATAAAAATTAAAATTGTATTTACTTATCTAAGGGAAAGGGAAAGCTGGACACACACAAACACATAGTGTGTGTGTGTGTGTGTGTGTGTGTGTGTGTCTACTTAGGTTATTATGCAATACTGTATTAATTTACATTTTGTGTTTCCATTTTCTAAAAAGAAAGATAAAACAATTTTACACCGTCAATTTTACATAAAAAGGCATTTTTTGTTTAAACACTACACAGTTATTTATTCTCCTAAATAACTGAAGAAAATTAAGCTTTCAGGTTGATAACGATAAAATATAAATGCCCCAAGAGGACACAGTAAAAATCTTTTTATTAAACTCTTTTATCAAAGACAATACCACAATTTGTACTGGTATTTTAAAATTATCGGCTGCTGCATAGCTATTGTATATTACCTTTGTTTTTGTTCTAACTCCAAAAGTTTTTTGACATCGCTCTTGGAAGACGCTTCATTGCTTTTCAAAGACTAGAAAATAAAATTGAATGCATCATGTTTGCTGAGAAATACATTAATGAAAACATTTTATTGTTTCTTGTAAACTAGAAAGTAATATATTTTTAATTTATCATGTTTGTAAAGAAATGTAGCAATATTGAAAAACACCTGAAATTATTTGGTTGTAAGTAAATGCAACTGGAATAAACAAATGACATGAATAATAATAATAATAATAATAATAATAATAATAATAATAAAAAAGGTGCTCAAATTAACGAAGAAATAAATATTTTCTTCTTTTGTTGGTAATGCTTAACCCCTTCCCCCAATATGACGTCCAGGGACGTCATGAAAAGCAGTGGCAGAACACATCATGACGTCCCTGGACGTCATGGCTTCTCTGCCTCCCCCCTCTGTTCTTAAATGCGATCGGGCAGCAGGAGAAGGCTGTGTCACACAGCCTCCTCTTGCTGCCACTGCCCAGAGAGGAGCCGCGCTCCCCTGGAGCAGTTAACCCCATAGACGCCGCGGTCGATGCGACCGCAGCGTCTATGGGGAGATATGCTCCTGTCTGCCGATCGGGTGCCTGGGAGGAGGCTGCGGCAGATGCTGCTGCGCTCCCCCCAGGCTTCCCTTCTCTGCTGCCGAGCGCCCCCCCCCCCCCACCCCCCCCCACCCGTGTGGCTGCCCGCTCCCTGTTCTCCCCCATCATGAGCCGCCCTCCTTCAGATCGGGTGCCTGGGAGGAGGCTGCGGCACATGCTGCTGCGCTCCCCCCAGGCTTCCCTTCTCTGATGCCGAGTTCCCCCCCGTGCAGCCGCCCCCTCCCCGTGCTCCCCCCCCCGTGGGCCGCCCCCTCCCCGTGCTCCCCCGGCTCCCTCTGCATTCTCTCCCACCCAGAGCCGCACGAGCAATCGCGCAGCTCCGGGAGGGTATCCATAGCAACCTAGACGCTTCCCAGTGCGTCTGGGTTGCTATGATTTCTAATGATCAGGCCCCTGCACTTTGGCAGGCACCTGATCATTTGAATGATCTGTCAGTGTAATACTGACAGATCATTCAATAATGCATTACAGCACAGATCATGTGCTGTAATGCATTATAGATGTGAAAAAGTGAAAGTAAAAAAAACACTAAACACATACATACATACATACATACATACATACATACTTAAAGAAATAATGAACTACAATAAATAAAATACATAATAAATAATTAAAATAAATAAATATATATAAATTAAATAAATATACACATTCCCCATCCCCCCTTTATAAATGATCCCCTATAAATAAGATACACATATTTGGTATCCGTAATGACCCCGTCTATTAACCTGTTACATTAATTATTCCACCAGATTAACGCCATTGAAAAAAAAAAAAAAAAACTAACAAAAATGACAATTTTTTGTTGATCCCGCCCCATAAAAAATAAAGGATAAACCTATCAAAAAGTCACATGTACCCAAAAGGTGTACCACTAAAAGCGTTAGCTTATGCCGCAAAAGAAAAGCCCTCTTATAACTCCATTGGTGAAAAAAATTAAATATTACAGTTCTTACAATATGCAAGACACAAATAATATTTATAGTATAAATGCCATAAACTATAACAAGAGCTATATAAAATGGATATCACTGTAACCGTACCGACCTGACAAATAAAGATAACATGTCATATGCAACTTATAGTAAATGCCGTACAAAAAAATAACGAAAAACTACTGCAAAATTGTGTTTTTTATTCGTACCACCTCAGAACAAAATTAATAAAAAAATGATGAGGGTATCACATGTCCCCCAGAATGGTACCGATGGAAACGTCAACTTGTCTCACACAAATATTTTGGCACCCCAAAGCCTCTGTGACATGATATAATGGCCAAAAGAAACCTGAAATAAGAAAAGACCCCAAAATTCCCCAGGTCTCTGTCATGTCTGCGGCCTGTGGTTGAGTCAGGTGACGCACTGTGGCCACATATGGGGAATTTCTAGAAACACTGGAATGAGGGGAATAAATAGTGAGTTCCATTTCTGAGTTAGCATTTGATGTGTAAGAGCAAAAAAATAGATCAAAATGGAATATCTGCCCAAAAAATGAAAATGTTAAATTTCCCCTCCAACTTGCTTAAATTTCTGCAGAACACCTAAAGGGTTAATGAACTTGTGAAATGTTACTTTGAATACGTTGAGGGGTGCAGTTTTTATAGTGGAGAGATTTATGGGGATAACTAACATACAGGCCCCACAAATCCACGACAGAACTGAACTGGTCCCTAATGAAATCAGAATTTGTAATTTTCCTGAAAATTTGAAAAAAAGCTGCAAAATTTCGATGCCCTCTAACATCCTAACAAGTAAAACTACGTTCACCAAATGACGTCACCATAAAGCAGACATGTTGTAGATGTTGCAGTAATAATTAGTTCATGTGGCATGACTATCTTTCTTAGGAAAAGAGTTTTGAAGATAAAGAAACATACATTTTTAAATTTTTTTGCGCAAATGTGTTTTTTTTTACAAAAAACTACTGAGTGTATCAACCAAAGTATACCACAAACATAAAGAGGAATATGTCACAAAAAAACAATCTCAGAATAATCGCGATAGTTAAAAGCATCGCAGAGTTATAACTACATAAAGAGAGACAGGTCAAATTTGAAAAATAAGCCCTCGTCATTAAGGCCAAAACAGGCTGCGGAGGCAAGGGGTTAATATTCTTTTTTTTGTACATGGCTGAAAATATAATTGAAAAAAAGGTAAGAGACTTGGGTCTTGGCCAAGTTTTAGCATGTCAAATATAACAACAACTTGAATGAAGTAAAGAAATATGTAAATGGTTGTTTTCATATTTTTACCTTTAGGTGGTGGTTCACTGTTTTATTCAATATGTCTAAAGGATGTCCTTTTGTTTTCTCTGTGGCTTGTAGAATTGCTCTTATGCTGTAAGATTAAAGTGGTTATCCAGCATTAAAAAACATGGCCACTTTCTGTCAAAGACAACAAGAATCTTTTCTCCTAATGTGGTTTGCAATTAAGCTTCATTCACTGCAATGGAACTAAGTTAAAAAAAAAACGCCATCCAATCTGCTGGCTCTGTAAGAAAGTGGCCATGTATTCCTATTGATGGATAACCCCTTTAAAAGAGAACCTATCGGCAGCTAAGCATCAGAAGCATATAACCCTAATATGCTAATATGTCCCTATAGCGCACAGGGATGAATATTTATTACCCTCATCTTCGGCGTCATTTCTGTTAGAAGTCTATCTCCTATACTAACGAGGGGGGGCTCATTAGCATAGGAAATAAACTGCTAACATCACAGAAACTGTGCCAAGGATGAATGTAAGAAATGTACCTTTATCCTGAGTGCCCTGTGTGCTAGAGTCATATCATCAGTAGAGATGAGCGAACTTTCATTCAAACCCCAACTCTCAATGTTGGATTACCAGTGGCTAAAGAGGTTGAAAGCAGCCCTAGGAAATCCTGAAAAACATGGAAACAGTAATAGGCTATGTTCCCACTTTCTAATAATATCGGGGAATATCGTCTATTTAACGAGACGGCCACCTTCTGCTGATATTATTTTGCAATGGAAACATAAGGGAATTATCAAACATGGTGTAAAGTGAAACTGGCTCAGTTGTCCCTAGCAACCAATCAGATTCTACTTTTCATTCCTCACAGACTCTTTGGAAAATGAAAGGTGGAATCTGATTGGTTGCTAGGGGCAACTGAGCCAATTTCACTTGACACCATGTTTGATAAATCTCCCCCATAGTCTATAGCTGTATCCATGTTTTCCAGGTAGTTATCAGGTTTGGACGAACCTTAACTAACTTAATGTTCGGTCATCTCTAATCAGCAGTTTTTGTCAACAAAAAAGTATTTATTAAATCTTCAATAGAATCCACTCAAGTAGAAAAGAGATTTCACAAATTGAAATAGCCAGATAAATGTACAGAAAACAGTATTTCAGTCTGATCACAGAGGAAATAAACTCACAGGAATTGTCAAGAAGTATAGAGGCAAGCTATACATTTCCAGCCCAGTTTATAGGCTCTGCAGCGTTTTGAGACAAAAGTTTTGTGACCTTGACATTTTGATCTTACTTTGAATGTACTTTAGAACCTTTGATCATTTTATCACAATAAAGTATAGCAAGGACCATACTGACCTTCTATCTTTAACCCCTTAGCGACCCATGACGTATCTGGTACATCATGGTGCCGCGGGGGGTGTTCAGAGCAGGGTCCCGCCGGGACCCCGCTCTGAACGGCACCGATCCCGGCTGCAATCTGCAGCTGGGCAGTGCCTCTATTAGCCGGCGCGGGTCCCAATGCAGCGCCGGCTAATTAAGCACTTCAATGCAGCTGTCAAACCTGACAGCTGCATTGAAGTGCTTTATGCACAACATCCCTGGTGTCTAGTGGCACGGATCTCCCCCCCGCCATGCGATGCGATTCATTCTTCTGGCCGGCCCAGGTCTCAGCGTCGCACTGACGCTGATCCCGGCTCGGCAATAGATTGCTGTGGCCTGCAGCAGGCCATAGCAATTTATCACCGATATGATGGATCATTGCTGTGTATATATACAGCATTGATCTCTATGAGAGATCAGTGCTTTGTATATACAAGTCCCCCAGGGGGGCTTCTAGTTTATGTAAAAAAAAAAGTAAAAAAGGGTTTCTATTAATAAAAAATCCCCTCCCCTAATAAAAGTCCAAATCATCCCCCTTTTCCCATTTTATAAATATAAATTATTAAATAAACAAATAAATAAACATAATTGGTATCGCCGCGCACGTAATCGCCTGAACTATTAATTATTCACATTCCTGATCTCGTACGGTAAACGGCCTCAGCGCAAAAAAATTGCAAAGTGCAAAATTGCGCATTTTTGGTCACATCAAATCCAGAAAAAATGTAATAAAAAGTGATCAAAAAGTCGCATATGCACAATCAAGGCAACAATAGAAAGTAAACATCATGGCGCAAAAAATGACAGCTCACACAGCCCCATAGACTAAAGGATAAAAGCGCTATAAGCCTGGGAATAGAACGATTTTAAGGAACATATATTTGTTAACAATGGTTTGAATTTTTTAAAAGCCATCAGATAAAAGAAAAGTTATACATTTAAGGGGTTAAAGGCAAGATTATTAGAGGAAAAGTGCAAGGTGATCCTAAATTTCTACCGGTCGGGAGTGAAGCACTGGAGGCTGACCGCCCGCCCACTCTCATGATGATTCTCCCTCCCCTCTGTGATGCGGCTCCCTTGATTCTAACCACTGGGGGCAGGCGGGCCTGCCTCCAGAGCTTCACATCCAGATCCCCTGTGCTGGCGCAAGTCTGTTAATGTAAAAATCACAAGAGGATGTACCATCAGGTACCCGTTTCCTATGTACGGCGCTTTTCTATCCATGGGTACTGGCCCGGGGCTGAAGCACTGGAGGTGGGCCGGCCTGCCCCCAGTAGGAGGGAATTTCCTCCCCTTTATGACGCGGCTCCATTAGAATCAATGGAGCCACGTCATAGAGCGGCAGAGGTTTCCTCCGATTGGGGTGGGCTGGCCCACCTCCAGTGCTTCAGCCCCGGCCCGGTACCCGTAGATATAGCGGCGCCGTACACAGGAACTGGGCCGCGGTTCAAAAAACAGACCGCAGCACCAGCTTCCCAGTGGGGGCGCCGTCCTATCGGTGGGTCATATTAAAGAGGATCTACCTTAAGGACAAAGTGGATTTTGGCCTTAAGAACCACGCCAATTTTCATTTTTGTGTTTCGTGTTTCGTGTTGTGCTTTTATTTTTCAACCTACAGGGCTTTTTGGGGTCTTCATTTTTGTGCCACGATCTCTAGTTTTCATTGGTATTTTCATGTAGATGGGATATTTTCATTGCTCTTCATAATTTTTTTCTCATATTGTATATACTTTAACAAATAAATCCTCATTTCTGAAAATGTTTAGCTTTTTTCATTTACACTGTTCACCGAATAGTAACACTTTTGTTATATTTTATTAGATTGTGCACACTACATTGTGTTTACTTATTTTTTTTTAAGTTCACTTGGCGTAAGACACCATAAAACACAAGCAGTTCTTCACTTCTGCTGAATGCCAATGTGGGCGCAACCATGTGCGCCCGCATCCGAATTCCCTGCTACACACAATGGAGTGTGAAGCCAAAGGCGCACACTCCATTGTGTGAACTGACAGATTCTCTTGTCAGTTTTTTGTTGGGCCGCTAGCGATCCCGGCCAGAGTGTATATTATGTGTATACACTCCAGCTGAGATTCCCTCTAGCTGCAGCAAAATGTAAGTGAAGTATTAATCAAGGCTGTGTTGCAAATAGGCAACAATGGTCGTGATTAATACTTTACTTACGTTGTGTGAACATGGCCTAAAATGGGAAAGAAGGGGGGTTACATTTTTTTTAAGGGAAAGGCTGTGTCATACCATTTAAAACTTTTTTACACTTTTTAAGTTCCCCCCCAGGGGACTTTTAGATTTATACAGTTTGTGATCCTGGGGCAGACTTTATCAAAGGATCGCAGGTCTAAATGCCGGGAGGAAAGTAAGAGACCTCGATCAGTCAGGTAAAACAATCAGGACAGCAACAGTCACACTGTGGGGGTCCCGATCGGACACTGACAGGAGCGCATTGTGTTTTAAATGTCGCCATCGTAGCATTGAAAAAGGCTAATAGTAGACAGCAGTGTGATGATGAGTCCTTAACCCCTTAAGGACAGAGCCTGAAATGGCCTTAATGACAGAGACAAATTTTATGAATATGACCAGTGTCACTTTATTCATTAATAACTTCGGGATGCTTTTACCTATCCGGCTGATTCTGAGATTGTTTTCTCGTGACATATTGTACTTTACATTTCTGGTAAATTGGAGTCGATAATCATAACAAATCTTTATGAAAAAAAAACAAATAATGTGAAAAAATGTGAAAAACTGCATTTTTCCAACTTTGAAACTTCTTTGCGTATACAGAAAGTGGTTATACCACATACATTATATATTAAATAGCATTAGCAACATGTCTACTTTATGTTGGCGGCATTTATTAAACGATCTTTAATTTTTTTTAGACAATAGGAAGCTTAAAACATAAGCAGCAAATTTCCAAATTTTCAGTAAAATTTCAAAATCAGATATTTTTAGGGACCTGTTCAGGTTTAAAGTGTATTTGAGGGGCCTGTATGTTAGAAAGCCCCACAAAGCACCCCATTTCAGAAACTGCACCCCCCACACTCTGCAAAAGCATATCCAGAAAGTGTTTTAACCCTTTAGGGGAGTCACAGAAATAAAAGCTAAGTGTGTAAGAAATTTGAAAATTTTAATTTTCTGTGCAGAGATTTTATTGTAATCCAATATTTTTCATAATTATAAACCTATTACCAGAGAAATGCACCCCAATAATTATTGCCCCGTTTCTGCAGTTTATAGAAATACCCCATATGTGGCCCTATTGCGCTATTTGACGCAACCACAAGCCTCAGATATAAGGGAGCGCCTAGTGAATTTCAACGCCTCCGTTATATTTGGTCATTTTTGACTGTACCACTTCAGGTTGGCAGAGGCTCTGGGGTGTCAAAACCTAAAAAACACCCCTAAAGGGACACCATTTAGAAAACTACACCCCTCAAGGAATGTAACAAGGGGTGCGGTGAGCATTTGGACCCCACAGGTGCTTCACAGATTTTCCGAATAATATGGCGTGAAAAAGAAAAATTTATTTTTTACACTAAAACGTTGTTCTAGCCTTCAATTTTTCATTTTCTTAAAGGGATAAGAGGAAAAAAAGACACAAAATGTGTAGCGCAGTTTCTCCCGAGTACGGAAATACCCCACATGTGGCGATAAAGTGCCAAGCGGGCGCAGGACGAGCCTCCAAAGGGAAGGAGCGCCAATTGGCTTTTGGAAGCTGAATTTCACTGGAAAGGATTTCAAGGGCCATGTCGCATTTACAGAGCCCTCGTGCTGCCAAGACACTGGAAACCCCCCACAAGTGACCCCATTCTGGAAACTACACCCCTCAAGGATTCTAACAAGGGGCACAGTGAGCATATGGACCCCACTGGTGACGGGCACAAATGTGGAACAATGTGACGTAACAGTAAAAAATTTCATTTTTTCACTTTCATGGCACAAATGTGCCTGTCATCAAGGGGTCCATATCCTCACTGCACCCCTTGTTAGATTCCTTGAGGGGTGCAGTTTCCATAATGGGGTCACTTGTGGGGGGTTTCCAGTGTTTTGGCAGCACGAGGGCTCTGTAAATGCGACATGGCGTTCATCATCCATTCTAGCCAAATCCAACCTCCAAAATCCAAATGGCGCTCCTTCCCTTCGGAGGCTTGCCCTGCGCCCACATGGCGCTTTATGTCCACATGTGGGGTATTTACGGACTCGGGGGAAATTGCTCTACACATATTGTGTGTTTTTTTCTCTTTTAACCCCTTGTGAAAATGATAAATTCAAGGCTAAACCAACATTATAGTGTAAAAAATGTAATATTTCATTTTCACGCCACATTGTTCCACATTTGTGCCCGTCACCAGTGGGGTCCATATGCTCACTACACCCCTTGTTACATTCCTTGAGGGGTGTAGTTTCTATAATGGGGTCACTTGTGGGGGGTTTCAACTGTCTTGGCAACACAGAGGCCTTTTGAATGCAACATGGCCCCTTAAAATCCATTCCATCCAAATCCAGCCTTCAAAAACGAAATGGCGCTCCTTCCCTTCGGAGGCTTACCCTGCACCCGCATGGCGCTTTATGTCCACATGTGGGGTATTTCCGTACTCAGGGGAAATTGCTCTACACATTTAGTGTTTTTTTTTATCTTTTAGCCCCTTGTGAAAATGAAAAAATCATGACAAGATTAATGATTTAGAGTAAAAATTTTACAAAAATTACACTAAATGTTGGTCTAGCCTTGATTTTTTCCATTTCCACAAGGGGTTAAAAAAGAAAATTAACACAAAACGTGTAGGGTAGTGTCCCCTGAGTACGAAAATACCCCACATGTGGATATAATGTGTCATATGGGCACAGGGCAAGCCACCAAAGGGACAGAGCGCCATTTAGAGGCTGGAATGGAGGATGGAGGCCATGTCGCAATTACAAAGCTCCTGTGCTGCCAGGTCAGTAGAAACCCCCAACAAGTGACCTCATTCTGGAAACTACACCCCATAAGGAATCTAACAAGGGGTGCAGTGAGGATATGGACCCCACTGGTGACAGGCACTTACGTAGAACATGTGCCGAGAAAATAAAAAATACAATTTTTTTCATTTTCACGTCCCAAATGTGGCCGTCACCAGGGGGCCATATCCCCGCTGCCCCCCTTGTTAGATTCCTTATGGGGTGTAGTTTCCAGAATGGGGTCACTTGTGGGGGGTTTCTACTGTCCTGGCCGCACAGAGGCTTTGTAATTGCATCATGGCATCCTCTATTGGGAATGGCGGCCATACCTATTTAGCTGGGGAAAAGGGACAATTCTAATTTATTTGGGGGTATTAGGCCAATTATTAGTTTATAAGGTTGAAAATGACAGGTGTCCATCAAATTCAACCTGTGTTGATCCAGAGGAAGGCAAAAACCCCTCGTGAGGCACACGACAGTAGCCTCATCACAGGGGAAAAATTCCTTCCCGACTCCATAATGGCGATCAGAATAATCCCCGGATCAACGTGACCCCTGAAATAGGAATAAGGGACAGAATTTAGATAATGTAGAACCCCAATGATGTGTGGTGCGCCTTGGAGCGATCCAGTATGCAGAGGCCGGGGGGGATCAGGACAGGTGTCACACTGGCAAATGGCGTCCTTCCTGATCCCCCTTTTACGCCACACTCTGCACTTCTTCTGGGGTCTCCTGTTTTCCAGTGTGGGGGACGTCACCTGGAAAATGTTGTCCTGGTGCGATACGGGGTCCTTCATATCCAGAAGCGCTGGTCCGCTCCATGGCTGCTAAATATTAGGGCGCTATTACTACTTCTGATATTTTCGGATCGTGCCGCAAGCTACAGTAGCTCGGGCAGCGAGGGACCAGAAGAGGGGGTGCTGGTATAAAAGTTATCCCCGTACAGGTGGTGACCTTTATCCAGCAGTGGGAGGATCAGTTCCCGGACGATCTTCACACTTGTTCCGAGGATGGGGGGGGAGGGGGCATCTGGGGGCTGCATTCGGGTGTCCCTTCCTACATACACTCTAAGGGTACATGCACACTGCGGAATCGCGACAGATAACCCTTCGTGCATTCCGCAGTTGGCACCCGCCGGCGGACTGATGCAGGCGCACGTCTCCGTCCGTGTCATAGACTCCATTCTATGCACGGGCGGATTCCGCTCTCCGTCCAACGTGTTCATTCTTTGGACGGACGACGGATTCCGCCCGTGCATAGAATGGAGTCTATGACTCGGGTGGAGACATGCGCCCGCATCAGTCCGCCGGCGAGTGCAAGCTGCGGAATACACAAAGGGTTATCCTTCGCCATTCCGCAGTGTGCACGTACCCTAAATCTGTAAGAGTACCCTGAGGTACTCTCACAGAGTTTGTAGAATTTCACACCATACTGTCATCTCTTATTGGGACGGTACTGGCAGAAAAGACGTGTCTGGGGGGCAGCGTACGCTACGCTACCCCCCAGACACGTCACTGGATGATGAGGATGATGAGGATGAATGGAGGAAAGAAGGATCCCCCCATTCATCCTCACTGGCTGTTTCGGGGTCGGGGGCAATAATAACGTATCCCTCTGACACCGAAAACACCCTGGGGGCCATCTTTATACGGGGACTAGTATATGGGGTATGTAGTGGTGTAGTGTCAAACTTTATTCAATGTAGTGTGGTGTAATGTAGTGTTTTTTACGTGTTTTTTTTACAGTAAGTATAAAAAAAAAACCTACGCCAACAAAGGAGTTGCTGATAAATGCCGCACTTATGTGCGGCACTTATCAGCAGACCGTGGCAGTAGAATATAGAAAAAAAACACCCTACGCCAAAAAGGAGGAGTTGCTGATTAGCAGCGCACTTTCGTGCGATGCTGATCAGCACTCAGCGGCGATACGGTGCGGAAAATAGAAGAAAAAAAAATTTGGAAAAAAAAAAAAAACTTTTTCTATATTCTGAATATCCCTGTAGCTGCTGATAAGTGTATTACACATATCAGCCGCTAGGGGGCAGCAGAGCGCAAAATCCGGAAAATGACGAGGCTGGAGCCGAAAATAGCCGAAAGAAGACGACGGGGAACGGCGGAAAGACCCGAAGACCGAACGGAATGACGGAGGACGCCGCGAACCCGGAAGACGCCGATCAGGAGCCCGGGACAGGTGAGTAATGTACAAATACCTGCTCTGGACCCCTCGGCTACCTAGCTGAGGGGTCCAGGGCAGGTATTTATTATTTTGCTGGACTCTGATCGCCGTGCCACCGGCCCGATCGCCGTGAACGGCCGGCCGGCCGTTCACGGCGATCGGGCCGGTGGCACGGTGACCACCATTACTTTTTACAGTAATGGCGGTCGGTGCCGTCCTCGGACAGCACCGACCGCCATTTTTTTTCCGGGTCATCGGGTCACCGATGACCCGGAAAGGTTCCGATCGCCGCTATTGGCTGATCTGAATTGATCAGCCTATAGCGGCGATCGTAAGCACGGGGGGTGTTAACCACCCCCCGTGCCGAGAAGCTATGATGGCCTGCTATGATTTATAGCAGGCCATCTTCCCCGACCGCTGTGTGTGAACACGCAGCGATCGGGGAAACATCGGGCGTAAATTTACGCCCTGATGCGCTAAGTACCAGGGCGCGAGGGCGTAAGTTTACGCCCGATGTCGTTAAGGGGTTAAAGGGCTAATTAAAAGCTATGTTTTAAATTGATGTTTCCTATGATAGTCATTTAGTTTGTGAATTCTAAGATTGTAGATTGAAGATTCTTTGAACTGCTGGGAAAGACCCATATGGAGGAAGTGGACACTCCATTTTTTACGCTCCCTTTACTGACATAGAGATGGATAAACCAAATCTTACAAACTGAGATTCATTCTGAACTTTGCAAAAAGTTCAGCTTTGTGCTGAACCAAACTTTTTTACAAAGTTTGGAACAAGTTTGTAAAGATGGCCACAGCACAATTTTATACACTTAAAAAAGGGATATGCTCACCTGTCCACATTTCCCGATATCGTCGTCTGCTGATTATAGTTACCTCCTGTCTACTCAGCCAATCACTGACTGAGATGGGACAGTAACAAAGCCAGTGATTGGCTGAGCGGGCTGTCACTCAGAAAAAAGTGAGCTGTCCCATTTCAGTCAGTCAGTGATTGGTTGAGCGGGCTGTTACTCAGGTATAGCATGCTTAGCCAATTACTGACTGACTGAAACGGCACAGCGCCATGGACAGTGATTGGCTGAGTAGGCTTTCACTCTAATCTCTGGAGTAACAGCCCACTGGATGGGCTATTGGTGGCTGCGGGGTAAGTACGGAAACCTGTCGAACCCAACTTTTGAAACGTTCACTTATCTCTCTAGTTATTATTTACTTATAATTATTTCCTGCTCTTTAAAATCAAATATAAGCAAAATTGCTACTGAAGAAGTAACTAATTAATCAACATTTACCCTGTGAATTGCTGTAAAGAATAATGGTATAAAGAAACACAAATTTGCTTGCCTTTCAACTGCTATATGGTGTAGAACTTTTAGCATAATGAGTCTTCTTTTAGAAAGAAGCATGACCAGTTTAATTTTATTTTTATGTTTTTTTTGTTGTTTTTTTTTTGCTCTGGTGCCTTGATTAAACAGTGTTTTTATTTAGTTTTTATATCACTAATGTTGAGTGAGCACTTAAATGCTCAAGTGCCTATTACTTAAGTTAAACATATTTTTTAATACTGAAGTGCTCAACTCAAGTAATGAACCTATTGAAATCAGGTTTATATCCTGATCATTGCATGCGGGTGTGGATTCCCAATAGCTGCATGATGTTAAAAAAAACATCTGCACCCTGGGCAATATATTATTATATTTCCAATATATTATTGTGCTCCTTGGAGGTCACAATATGGATATTGTCAGTGTACACATCATAAAGAATAACGACCATAATTTATCATAACCCTTCAAATAATGAATTTGCTTGTTATTTACTATCTGCTTTTGCAAAATACAAGTTTTTTTTTTCCTGACACGTTTTTATTCTCTCAAAATTACGGGTGCATTTTCCTTTTATTTTACAAAGTATAAATTTTGCCTTATACTTATTTCATAGACAATATTGTTTTGTTGTATAAGGAAATATTGAATAGGTTACTTTTACAATTTTCGTTTTATTTTTTCTTTTAATAAACATTTTTCATAAAAACATTTATTTTTTTTTTTTATAAAATATCCTGACCTGTAAATTTCCTTTGATGCCTTGAAGCTCCCTGGGTCTTTTTGAAAGTTGTCGGAGGATTCTGCTTCTCTCCATGAAAATTTCCTTTAATTGTTTTTCCAAATCATCATAGCTCTGTCTAGCAAAGAAAAGGCATAAGTCAGTTACATATTCTTCATGGTGACTAATTTTTACAATTAGATGTTATACAGAAAATGCAGTTTCAAAATAGCATGAAAAGGTTATGCTTGTTGTGCTAACATGAATCTGTCTTGTTGGTCATAGTACATGTACATACCAGATATATTAGAAAGTACAGCTACAGATATAAATCATCCACTATTTATAGCCAATTTATTATTATTTACTTTTCCATCATAAAAAGAAAGAATTGTTACAAATTTTAAAAGTATTACAGGGTTTATCCACCACTACAAAAACATGGCCATTTTCTTCCACAGACAGCATCACTTTAGTCACCAGATGTGGTTTGCAATTAAGCTCCATTTACTTCAAAGGAACTGAGCTACAAAACCACTCCCAAAGTGAAGACAAGAGTGGTGCTGTCTCTGGAAGAAGTGAGGTGTCTGTACTTATTGTACTTATGTGGTGATGAAAGTAGTGTTGAAGTTTCGCCACTAGATGCCGCTGTATTAGATATGTGTGTTCTTGTTTCTTTATATGTCACACGGATCTGCAGACCAATAGGAATCTTTTCTTCTCTCCTATCAGCTCTCTCTTTACTTCTTCTATTGCACTCTTCACCCTCTCACAGCAAACCCACTCACAGCAAACATCCCGGCAGAGCACAGTACTACTTGGGTTGAGACTCTCAGGACATTCTCCTCTCTGCTACTCTGCTTCTTCGTATTCTTCACTACTCAGTCAGCATGACTGTACCCCTCACTCTATTTCTGTTGCAGAACTGGTTATCATATTATCAAGTGTATTATCTAGTGCTTTATCAAGGGAACTATCAAGTGTAACTTGTCCATGCACAGTTGTATGTATTGCTGCACACAAGTACCTGCCAAGTAAAACCAAACTTATTTATGGTTAAGAGACTTTGTGATTCTTCACCTCACACCGACACAGCACACACTGCAACTAGAGATGAGCGGAACTTTCGGACTTTCGGTCTGAAAGCCGCTTGCTCCAGTGCGATGCCTGCGATCCCGGGTGCGTAGTTGCGCTCCCGGGAATCTGTGGGCAGGATCTTCCAGGGAATTCAAGATACATTCCCTGGAAATCCTGCCTGCAGATTCCAGGGAGCGCAACTACGCACCCGGGATCGCAGGCATTGTAATAGAGCGAAGATGCCGTCGGACCAAAAGTCTGATGGTTCGCGCATCTCTAACCGCAACTTTGGGACACTTCCCCTTTCTGTGGGTGGCATATCCGATAGTCCGGGAGGGTCACTACACAGCTCTGACCATCCGTGATTACACTATCCCAAGGGACCCCGTAGCAACCCTGCAGGGCACTGACCCCAGGGGAAAAAAGTACAACGGGCCTTGTAAAATAAAAGCAGGCGTGCCATCACACCTGTGTGCCCAATTGGCACTGGCGTCACAAAGTAACACCTCAAGGTCTGACTTTATCTCGGTCAACCACCACCGGAGTGGAGTCACACTTCACCATCTAGCAAGAGACTGGCAAATCCTCCAACACAACACCACCTGGGGCTCACACCACAGAAGGTGGCCATATTTTGTAACGCTAGATAGCCCCTTTAACCATTATGTGATTTTGATATAGTAGTAAATGGCATATCTGTAACATTTTATCTTATTTACCTCTTGTAACAATGTTTTACTATTAAATTTCAAAATAGAGTAGTAATGTAGTAACATTACATTTTTTTAATTGAAGGAGAAGTCCAGAAATTTGCAAAATTCCACAGCCGGGAGGGGGAAACATAATAAGCAATCATTAATGATCTCTCCCTGTACCCGCAAAGCACTGATCTACAGGCTGCGGGACACCCGCCAGAAGGCATTTTGCCCCCGAGTTCTGATGATGTCACGACTCGGGAGAAAATGCCCATCTCAACTGAGAAATTGCTCGCTCCACCAATCAGTGCCTGCAATGGTTTCCCATCCCAGTCACTGACTGGCTGAGTGGGCAGTCCATCAACTAGGGACGTCATGTCAGTTGTGCAGGAGATGGGGAGAGGTGAGTTGGGATTATTTGTTATGTCCCTTCCTGCCCCTGCCAAGTGAAGTTTTTTTTCATATAGCTGGACTTCTCTTTTAACATCTTAAGGACAGAGCCAACTTGCATTTTTGCACTTCTGTTTTTTTCCTCCTTGTGCTTAAAAGGCCATAACACTTGCATTTTTTCACCTAGAGACCCACATGAGCTCTTATTTTTTGTGCCACTAATTGTACTTTGCAATGACAGACTGAATTTTTTCATAAAGTACACTGAAAACCCCCCCAAAAAATTCAATGTGTGGTGAAATTGAAAACAAAACAAAAAAAAAACAAACGGATTTAGTTTATTTGGGGGTTATGTGTTTTTGCGCCGTTCGCCCTTGGGTAAAACTGACTTGTTATGTATGTTCCTCAAGTCATTACTATTAAAACAATATGTAACATGTATAACTTTTATATTATGAGATGGCTTGTAAAAAATTCAAACCATACAAATATATGTTCATTAAAATCGCTCCACTCCCATGCTTATAGCACTTCCTTTGGTCTATGGGGCTGTGTGAGATGTCATTTTTTGCGCCATGATGTGTTCTTTCTGTTGGTACCTTGACTGCGCATATGCAACTTTTTGATCGCTTTTTATTACAATTTTTCTGGATTTGATGTGACCGCTTTACACCGTTTATCGTGCGAGATCAGGAATGTGATAAATTAATAGTTTGGGCGATTACTCATGCTGTGATACCAAACATGTTTGTTTATTTATTTATTTTTATTTATAACATGGGAAAAGGGGGGTAATTCAAACTTTTATTAGGGGAGTTTTTTTAATAATAATAACACTTGGGGGACTTCTAATATAAGTACACTGATCTCTCATTGAGATCTATGCTGAATAGTAATACCGCATAGATGATTGAGATAGGCACTTGATTGCTTTCGGCTGCTGCAGCTGGAAGCAACCGAGTGCCAAGCCGGGATCAGCGCCATTACGGGGCAGACCCCGGCCGGCACCGGACACGTCATGGGGTAGCGATCTTTGCCACTATACCACCACCAATCGGGCTGCATAAGTAATCAGATGCAGCTGTCAAATTTGAAAGCTGCATCTGATTACTTTATTAGTGGGCACGGCAATCAGACTGTGCCCACTAATAGCCGCGGTCCCGGGCTACATGCGGCACCCGGGACTGCGGTGGTTTAGAGCGGTGTCGCCGCATGGCCCCCCTCTGAACTCCCCGAGGCGGCCACAGGGAGTAAATATCACAAATTATCAAGAAAATTGTCAAATTAAGGCTATTTTTACACAGTAAAATAAAAGCTAAATATAACAGGCAGGACAGTACTGTCACCTACATAACCCTGTTCTGTCTTTTAACCTTAATAATTTCAGCAAGACGTATAGTGGTAGGTAGGGTGTAATTATTTTATGGAGGCTAGACAGTAGCATAGAGAAGAGCCTGAGAAGTGGTGCCTGCCTGGCCCAAACTTTATGTTTATACAATGATATCAGTGACTCCTCCTTAATATAATATTGCCACATACTGAACCCTCTGAATATAATACTGCCATGTACAGCACTCAGTGAATATTATGGTGCCACACACTGCCCCTGTGACTACTGCCAAACATTGTACCTCCTAAACATAATATGACCACCTACTGCATGCTGGATATAATACTGCTACATACTGCATCCTCTGAATATAATACAGCCACATACTGTGCCCTCTGAATATAATATTTCTATATATGAAAGTAAATTATAATACACACTGATACCTAGCAGACAAAGCTTTTTCCAGGTGCTTGGGTATTGAATAATACAAAGTAAGATAATGGAATACTTTAAGTAATTGAAGCCCTATGTAACCTCAAAGTACAGATAATGCAGTAGGTGTAAACTGCAGCCCTATAAAAAAAAATCACAGGTAAGAAGAAAACAGGGAGTAAATAATATATGGTGGGAGGGATCACAACTTTATTTAACCCTATATTATAAATTAAAGGAGTTGCCAAAATCTATTGTCCATCCACAAAAAAATTAAAATGGAGAATCATCTTTAAAACAGGTGCTCCTATCCTGGCTGCGGTGACACCATTCTCAAACTTTCCATAGGGTTTTCAATTTGAGCCCATATGACCTATTTTTAAAAATTCTAATTTATAGCTTTGCACTGTTCGATCGCCAGATCTCTGCCTCCACAGAGTTTATTTCCTTAAAAATGTAACTTACATGGGTGGTAAATTTTTATTTTCTATCCTAAAGCTAAAGGGTTAAGATAATCAAAAATCAGCTATGAACATTTTTCTTGCATGGCATTAAAGTGGTATGTTGCAGGAAAGGATGTAAAAATAACAAACAGAATATACTTAGCCCCGTCCCCACAGCTCACGATCATGGACTTCTGATCACTTCTGCCTGCTTACAATTTCAGCAAACTCTAAACCAATTAATGGCTGTAGCAATTCACTGTCCTTTCAATGATTGGCTATGTGCACACGACGTTTCTTCCTCTCCGTTTTTGAAAAGAAAAAAATTACATCCGTCATTTTGAGGTGGAAATGACATCCGTCATTTTGCTGTTTGTCTGCCCGTCAGTGCAATAATGGCTGTTGGTACATTATCCTAGTTAAGGTGAATTAATTGCCCCTTGGATGTGTCTTTATTTAAAAGCCCATTTATTTTAAATTTGGGAAAAATTGTGTGTGAACAATAAAAAAATAACATCCACTGTTTGCAATAGACGTTCAAAAAATAATTGTCATCATTGACATCATGACATTGACAGTCATTATTTTGACTTCCACACAGAACATGTCCATAATTTTATACATTGTGTATAGCACTGCAGAGTCTGTTGGCGCTATACAAATAAATATTATTTTTATTGCCGCGGGCATCAAAATAATGAACATGATCATTATTTTCGGGTGTCTTTTGCAAACAGCGGACGTTTTTTAGTTCACACACCGTTTTCCTTTTGTCACCGTTCTTTCTCCGTTTTTACTATTAAATTCAATGGACTTTTCAATTAAGCCACATCAAAAGTCCAATTAGTAACCCCAAACTAGAATAATGTACAAACACCCGTCTGTGCACTAAGGGGAGGTAAGGCTGCTAAACAACGTCCGTTATTTTAGACTCAAATGACGGACGTAATTTTAAACGGAGATGAAAAGACGTGTGAACATAGTCGAAGTCCGTCATTCCATTGACTTCAATGTATTTCCTTGAAGTCAATTAATTTGCGGCAATAAACAATGTCTTTTTAAATAGAAAAGGCGTCCGTCTTCTCTCTTTTTTTTATGTTGTGTGGCTGATTGGGAGGTCCTTTTCCCAGAAGCTGAGACGAGAATTCAAAGTAGAGGTGCTGCAGGTGACTTGGGTCAGTAACTATAACTTGTGTAGACTTTTACATTTTGCCCAGGGAAACATAAATAAATGTATTTAGCTAAAATACCTCTTGATCATAAAGATGTAGACATGGCTCTTAAAGCGCAATACATGCCTAAGGAGCATTGACATTTTTATTGGGACTTTTACCTGTTTAAAAATTAATATTGAGTTTAGTGAGTCATTTTATACACCTATGAAACTGTATATATATTTTTTATATATATAACTGTAGGTTACCAGATTGCAAACGCTTATTTTTCTTTTCTGTCTAATAAAATTTAGTATGTCTTTTAACACTGCCAGCAAAAATAATAATTGAAGACAAGACTGGTGTAGGAACTTCATTGAATGATGAACATTAACTTTTTAAGAACTTCAAAAGTTTTTTTTTTTAAAGCTGGAACATGAACAGCTATAGCTAAATGAAAAAAAAGTTCTTATAGGAAAAATGGTAAAATGATAATATATAAATATAACAGTGGGTTTTGTGTCCCTGAGGAAAAAGATTCTGTGCTCTTTCCGAGTAGGCTCCAGCTGTGGAATTAAAGAAATGCAGAGTACAAAATTGCTTCCCACCTAAGGCTAGAAATAGAAGCTGATTTTAAAATATTTACAATTATCACAAGGTGTTAATCTTTCATGTGTGTTTGTGTTATAAAATCTTCCCTTTTTAGCGTCATGAAAATAAGTCTGTCCTATAGACGAGTAGGTAACGCAAATGAGTTGATATCTTCATGATTGTCAAAGATTAAACTCCTTTTTCACATACTTTTAACATTCAACATAAGTCCTTATTGTTAAAAATTGTCTTCTTCATGCTGGTGCTTTCTGGGGCAGAACACAACGATAATGGTGCAGTCAGGAGTCCAATAATAATAACAGAGTCAACTCAGGAGCAGCACAGTGGCCAGTGGGTAGCACTGTAGCCTTGCAGCACTGGGGTCCTGCGTTCAAATTGCACCAAGGGCCACATCTGCAAAGGGTTTGCATGTTCTCTCCGTGTTTGTGTGGGTTTCCACCCAAAACATGTAATTAAGTCAACTTAGATTGTGAGCCTTAAAGGGGTCAGGGACCAAAATTGACAAACTGTGTAAACAAATAAAAGCATTATTATTATTAGCTGTTGTATATTACAGTAAACCCTGTATATGCTTCTGTGAATAGAGACCATGGCATCTTGATAGTTGGCAGGTGTTACTCCTGTCAGAGTCCTGGTGTGGTGTTAAACTTACGTAAGCCCCTGGTGTGGTGTTAAATCGGAGGATCGGCCAGTTACTTACTAGGGGGTGAGGTGTGATGCCGGACCTTAAGGTGTTATTTCATGATGCCAGTGTCGGGTAGACACACAGATGTGATGGCATGCCTGCTTTTAGTTTAAATGGCCGGTTGTTCCTTTTTCCCCTGTGGTCAGTATCCTGCTGGGTTACTACGGGATCCCTTGGGTTAGAGTGATCATGGATGGGCAAAGTGGCGTAGTGACCCTCTCGGACTATCAGAACCGCCACCCACAGAAAGGGGAAGTGTCCCAAGGTTGCGGTGAGTGCTGTGTCAGTGGATAGCGAGAAATCACAGAGTCGCTTAACGTGAAGAAGTTTGGTTTACTTGATGTTGCAAATGTGCAGCAGGTCATACAGATTCAACAGTATGAGGTTTCTCTGATAAATCACTTGATAACACACTTGACAATAGTTACATAAATAGTTGACAATACAGCAACCTGATCTGTAGTAAAAGTGCAATGTAGGATATAGTCATGTTGACTGAGTAGTGTAGAGTAATACAAAGAAGCAGAGTATTAGAGAGGAGGAGACCGTGAGAGTCCCAACCCATGTGCTATTGTGCTCTGCCGAGATGTTGGAGGGTGAGGTAGAATACTTAGAAGAAGACCTGTGCCCGTGTATTGACCTTGAACTAGTCTTCACACCACCTTATGCTCACTAGACTCGGCTGAACTTTCCTAGAGGGTGACACAGGCTCCAGACCTTGTTACCTGGGATGAGTGGAATGCTGAGGATTTCCTGCTGACACCCGCGCTGCGAGATAGAGTTCATAGGCTTACTGCAGCTTTGCTCTATCTAGATCAGTGCCTAGCTCTTTGGCTTTAGTGGAAACTGTCCTGCTCTCTTACTTCTCCTAGTCCACTGCGTGGGTTGAGGTTGTTTCTGACTTGTCCTCTCCTAAGAGGGGTTCAACAGTGCATAGTGCTGTGTAGCGTTAATTAGTAGAAAGTTGATAGAGGTGTACTGTCTTGCATCCTTCCCATATGGGGTACTAGCTAAGACTGACTCTTGAGGGTACAGGGACCTGGCAGAGGGCTAGGGCCCAGATAGGACCACTGTGGAGAGCTATCTAGCTTTGTCCTTTCTCCACAATGCCTAACACGAAAGACCCTTGCACTTCCTCCACCCATGTGACTTACTTCCCTAGCGTAACTAACAAGCGCTGTGAGTGAAAAGTGCAACAAAAGAAATAAGGAGAGAGTTGATAGGAAAGAAGAAAACATACTCTTCTGGTCTGCAGATTCAGGTGACAAATAAACCAAAAATAACCCTTTACATCCTTCAGCTGTGTGGCTCTCAAATACACATTCATAATACAGCGACATCTAGTGGCAAAACTTTAGTACTACTTTCATCGGCACAATAGTACAATAAGTACAGACTTTTGTGAAGGGTGTATACAAGTGTAACACCAGTTATAGGACACCACACTGGCACCCATACAACACAATTGCCTAGTGCAGATTGGTTGCCATGGAAGTCATAACCCTTCTGAAGGCCTCTGTGGCTGCCATGGTGGATCTGATATTACAGCTCAGCTTGCCATACACAGGTTGTACTAGAGAGCTGCATTGCAATAACCCATCACAGCTACTACACAATATATAACCAAGGCTTTCTGCGCTGTACACTGTGTTAACATTTGACTTTTGGCACCCTGCCAATCCAAGGTTTAACCTGTGGATAAGCCATCACTGGGCTTTCCTTAGGAAAAAAAAAACACTTTAACTGAATTGTTTAGGACATTGTTAGGTTGCTTTAACCCTTTCACGACCTGGGATAATTGATGCCTCAATGCCCAGGTCGTGATTTGACATCAGCTTATGGGATCATAATGATCCCATAGTTGATGTCCCCTATGTCTGCCCCCTCTCCGCTGTCCCCTGTTGCTGTCATAATCTTTTGACAGCAGCAGGGGAGAGAGGGGAGGGAGCAGACCACCTGGTCGCACGTCCGGCGCGCATCCTGCCTTCCCTCTTGTCCCTCGCCGGCCTCCGTAGCTAGAAACCAGGAGCCTGAGGCAGAGCCCCAATGGACACCAGAGAGACAATTCTCACTCTGTAGAAGGAGATTTGTCTCTCCGGAGCCCTATAGATACTGCGGTCTTGCTGACTGCAGTATCTATAGGGTTATCTCTTAGCACCGAAACCACGCAAGTCCGGCAGGTCCCCGGCTATCACTGTTAGCCGTGAGCCACTGCGAATGGCACAGGCGTAGCTCCTACGCCTGTGTCATCCTCTGCAGTACATTAACGTCGCTGCAGCACCAGGCATAGACTGCAGCGACGTTAATTTACTGTGCAGCGGCGGGAGAGGGTTATGTATACTTTAGGTGCATCAATATCATCAATATCATCATTAT
Organism: Dendropsophus ebraccatus; assembly: GCF_027789765.1. Classification (NCBI taxonomy): domain Eukaryota; kingdom Metazoa; phylum Chordata; class Amphibia; order Anura; family Hylidae; genus Dendropsophus; species Dendropsophus ebraccatus. The sequence goes on along the minus strand of NC_091457.1, from coordinate 46,213,438 downwards.
TTTTTAGTCAGGATCTCAGCCTGGTAAGCACAGAGCAATTGATTATTTTTCCTTAGATAAAATTGGAATAAAGCAATAGAACAACAATATAGAAACTTTCACCGATGTGGAGACTCTTATGAATACTTCCTTTCATGTTTTTACAGTGTATTGAAAAATAAGACATGACCTTCAATTACTTCATAAAAGAACTGGTTTTAAACTGAATTATGTAATGTTGTTTTGAATATGCACATACTTTCACATACATAGTAATAATACATTGATTGGCTAGTTACTTATAGGCTCCAATTTACGTTCATGAGCCAAGGTACAGAAAAGAATTCTATTGCATCTTGTTAGCTGCTAAAGATAAGATTTCATTTTAATATCTCAGAAAGGACAATTGTGTCTATTGAAGTGAATCATCATGAAATGGCGCGATTTAACTGACTGCAAAGACAATACATTGAAGTTAATGGAAAGACGGATGTCCAATGCACACAATGTATTAAATAACGGACGTTTTTACAGTGGACATCAAAATAATGAACATGATCATTATTTTTGGACGTCTTTTACAAACTGTGAACTTTTTTTTATTAGTTGTACACACACAGTTTTTCTTTTGTCACCGTTCTTTCTCTGTTTTTACTATTAAATTCTACGGACTTTTCAATGAAGCCACACCCAAAGGCCAATTAGTAACCCCAAATTAAAATAATGTACCAACAGCCGTCATTACACTAAGGGGAGGCCAGACAGCTAAATGACGTCCGTTATTTTAGACTCAAAATAACGAACGTCATTTTAAATGAAGCTGAAAAACGTGTGAACATGGCTATACAATGTACTTTAAGGCTTTGTGTACACATTTTTTTTTTTCAGGCTGAACTACATATAAAAATGTATTTTCTTTTTCTTTTTTTTTTCACCCAGACTACTTTTTTGCTTTTTAGCCATTCCCCGTGAGCCCTTAATTTAGACCTTAGTCGTATTTTAGACTTTTGGGCTATAGCAAAAAAACTATAGCCCACAAATATCTGTTTAAAGTTGGGATGTTTTTGGAACTTTAACATTCCAAAGAAAGTCCTAAATTACATGCCAAAAATTTCCATCACGCATAGTTTTGTAATCGTAACAGATGTGGCTTCTAAAATGAGTATGTATGGGTAAAGAAATCCATTTTTTTCCCCATTATATTCAGTAGAATCCAGAATCCAGGTGTTTTTGAGCTGTAAAATGTCAATTTAGAGGAAGTTATAGTCTAAAAGATGTCCTAAAAACTTTGCACATAGTCTTAGGCACCTTTAACACAACTGGGTGCAGAATTTCTCTTACAACAGTTAAAACCAATGTCATTTGCAGTGCTAGAAAACTGGACTAGTCAAGATTAATTGAACCACAGGAGGTCCACAGTTTCTAGCCATACTATGGATGCTACTGTGGTTTTTACAGTCATACAATAGTAGACTAGACAGTTTTTTGTGTGCAGAGTATTATCTCTGTTTAAATAAGACTTGTAATGTTTGCCGTGACATTTTAATGTAATGTCATACAGCAGAAAATTACAAAAGTTACTTTATAATAAGGTGACACACTGAATACACTGAAAATCGCTCAGTAAATTAACAAATTCCTTAAAACAACATTTTAATTAGTATTATAAAAACACAAATCCCTAGATGTCTTGATACTGTAGTTCTTAACAATATTAAGCAATTCTACTTGGAATAAAAAAAACTACTGTGTATAGAGTAAAACTTTCCCAAAAGACCACCTCTAATTAGGGATGAGCGAACTGGCCGAGATTTGGGTTCGTATGAACCTGAACTATCGGCTTCTGATTCCCGCTGTCTGCCCGCTCCGTGGAGAGGGTGGATACAGCCTGAGGACCGCCTAGAAAACTGGGATACAGCCTATGGCTATGGCTGTATCCCAGTTTTCCAGGCGATCTTCAAGGTTGTATCCACCCTCTCCACGGAGCGGGCAATATTAAGCAATGTCTATATTAAGCAATATTAAGCAATATTAACCAAGAATTGCTTAATATTGCCCAAACCTCGGCCGGTTTGCTCATCCCTACTCTTAATCTAGACCTAATCTAGATAAAAAAAAAAAAAAAAAAAAAGGCATCCGCCTTTTTAATTTAAAAAGATTGGCATACTGTATCTAGCTTGAAGCAGATAAGCCACAGGAGGGAGGCCTCATATTAGATAGATTTGTCTTGAGCTGGAGAGAAGGGACAGTAAAAGTGACATAATAAATTATGACTCTCTTTTAATGTTCTTCCAACAGCGTTAAAATAAAATTTTATTAGTATCAGTTAACTGTCACTATTGCAAACGGCCATGTGTCACATTTTATGTCCAAGACAACATGACAGTTTTTATATTAGGTTATTTTTCCTGCTGAGCTTATTCTGTATGTCAGAAGTCTTCTTGATGCGCACATACATCATATAGCTAGGTATACCTTTTTAAGGTACACGCACACCACAGAATCGGAGCGGACAACCCGTTACGGATTCCGCAACTCCCACCCTAGCAGCCGCGAGCGGGTGCAATCCTGTTCATTCCTTGGACGGACGTCGGAATACACCCGTGCATAGAATGGAGTCTATGACACAGGTGGAGACCCACGCGTCCGCCAGAGTCAGGGAGCGTGTGCGAGCTGTGGAATCCGTAGTGTGCACGTAACCTTACAGTAGCCTCCTCTTTAGAACAGTGTATGAAAAGAGAGGTATGAAAAGAACCCTATATTTCAGGATCATTTATTCAATTAATTTATATATGTCTATCCTTTGAGAGAAAACTTCTTTTATAAGTGAAAGAGTTGTGGATATGCAAATTATTATATTTTTTAAAATAAAAATTAGATTAAAAATATATGCAAATATGACATTATAAAAGAGTAAATAAACAAGTCATGGGGAAGAATATATTAGAGGGAATGCTGAATAGGTTTTCTGAAATGGTTCAGAGCACAAATCATTGGCGCCATATTCCTAATATGCGTAGTTGACAATGCTCAGTGGTGCATTTAATAATAATCTATTAATCTCTTCAAAGGAATCACACAATAGACCTTTTATCTTGCATAAAAAAATATTATTAATGACACCTATAAAAAAGCATACGTGCCATGTACAATAAAATACAGAGCTAGTATTAGAGGGCACTTTAAATATATGTAAATATTTTAGTCTTTATGCATTAACCTTTTTTTTTAAAGATATTTTATATTACGTTAAAAATATTGTTTTAATAAAGTTAAATGTCAAGCAGGTGTTTAGAATTATGACCAACCAGGGTTATGTAAGAAAACAAATGTTGTAAAATACTGTACATTGTGTCCTTACGTCATAATAATAAAATTGCCTGTTATTGGGGTTTACAGGACAAAAATCTAGAACAATTCTTTATCCAATATAATATCCTGCTTTGCAGCTATTAACTAAAGAAATCACTTCTTGTTCACCCTCCACCATCATGAACTGTACACTAAACCCCTTAAGAACCGGGCCAATTTCGTTTTTTCCTCCTTGTGCTTTAAAGGCCATAGCACTTGCAATTTTTCACCTAGAAACCCATATGAGCCCTTATTTTTGCGGCACTAATTGTAATTCGCAATGACAGGCTAAATTTTTTCATAAAGTACACTGCGAAACCAGAAAAAAAATCAATGTGTGGTGAAATTGAGAAAAAAAAAAATTTTTTTTTTTATTTGGGGGGCATTAGTTTTTACGCCGTTCGCCCTGGGATAAAACTGACTTGTTATATATGTCCATTAAGTCGTTACGATTACAACAGTCGTTACGATATGTAACATGTATAACTTTTCTTTTATGGATGGCTTGTAAAAAATTCAAACCATTGTTAGCAAAAATATGTTCCTCAAATTCGCTCCATTCCCAGGCTTATAGCGCTTTTAGACTTTGGTCTATGGGCCTGTGTGAGGTCTCATTTTTTGCGCCATTATATGTACTTTCTATTGGTACCTTGATTGCGCATATGCGACATTTTGATCGCTTTTTTTTACAATTTTTCTGGATTTGATTTGACCAAAAATGCGCAATTTAGCACTTTGGAAATTTTGCAATTTTCTTATGCTTACATCGTTTACCGTGAGAGATCAGGAATGTGATAAATTAATAGTTTGGGCGATTACTCACGCAGCGATGCCAAACATGTTTATTTATTTATTTTCATTTATAACATGTGAAAAGGGGGGTGATCCAAACTTTATTAGGGGAGGGGGCTTTTTATTAATAACAACACTTTTTTTTTTTTTACACTTGTACTAGAAGCACCCTAGGGGACTTCTAGTATAAGCACACTGATCTCTCATTGAGATCTATGCTGTATAGATATACAGCATAGATCAATGAGAAACAACCGAGTGCCGAGCCGGGATCAGCGCCATTATGGCGCAGACCTCGGCCCGAGCCGGATGTGTGGATTGCGATCCACCCCACTAGACACCAGAGAACAGCTGCATAAGGTAATCGGATGCGGCTGCACCCGGGATCGCGGTGGTTCAGAGCAGGGTCACCGCACGTTCCTGCTCTGAACTCCCTTAACGACCGCAGGCCGTAAATATACGCCTGCGGTCCTTGAGGGGTTAAAGGGAAACCACTAGAATTATCTAACCTGCCTTTATGTCCCTATAATGCACAGGGTGCTGAGGATGTAGTTAGTTTTTTAACCTTGATCCGTAGTGCCCTTTTTGGGGGGATATTGGTAGTTTATTTGATATGCTAATGAGACATTTTGGTGCACTGGGGGTGGGGATGCCTGCTGGACCACACATAGAGTTAAGAGGGGGGGTGACACACTCTATAAGGTGTGGCATGATAGCCTTGGGTTATGTTCCAACCTGTGGAGGTCAACTGGAACAGAGTAGTGTTGTTAGTTAAATTTCTGTGTTAAATTTATTGATCCGTGTTCTGTATACATTTTGATGCCATCTAATCATAACATGAATATTGCTTCTGAATTGTTTTATACATGGCACAGCTGCTTCCATTGCAAAACTGTCCAACTAAATTATCTTCCTAAATGTCTTCAACATCTAATTTTGACAGGGTGGCTTAGGAACGAAAGAGCACAATCCCCAGACACATTTTTCTACATTTTAACTGAAATGTTATTTATTTCCAAGATTATTGTAAACTGTATTTTTGTCTCTCTGGCAGTTTTTATATACCCTAGAGAGAATTTTTATGTTTGTCAAAAACTATTATGGTCTGGTATAGATGTCAGATCAACTGGTCTATAACATCCAGTAAACGCATGCAGTATTATTAATAATTCCTGAAAATACCAGCTATGGCAGAATACCTACTGGCCTTAAATTATTGAACAAATGCTGATACCAGGTGTCTATTTTAATTGGCAATCTAGTGAATAATGTACTTGCATTAGCACAGTTTGCTCCAAAATTAGAATGGTGTAGACAAGGATGCAGTGCTGACGCACCCCGATTAAAAATTAAAACCCTGCCTTTTGTGAATAGTGTCAATTCATATTATTAAGCACAACTTATATATTCTGAGCTATTCCAAAATGCAAACTTGCCATTTTTACTGTTTATCCATGCTGTTAATAAAAAAAAGTGCAAGAATGTATATTTTTAAAAAATAAAGTGCAAATTTTGAATGTAAAATGAATTAATTTTATGTTTTTTTTTTATACTCTTCACTATTCACAGTAGTCTCCTGTGTACAGTGTCCATATTAGGACATAGTCAGAAGTCAAAGTCAAGAATCATTTTGACACAAAAGTGACTACTGATTTTGATTACTGACTCTGATAACTGACTCTGACTTCTGATTACTGACTCTGATTACTGACTCTGACTACTCACTCTGATTACTGACTCTGATTACTGACTCTGATTACTGACTCTGACTACTGACTCTGTCTACTGACTCTGATTACTGACTACTGACTCTGATTACTGACTCTGATTACTGACTCTTATTACTGACTCTGATTACTGACTACTGACTCTGATTACTGACTCTGACTACTGACTCTGACTACTGTTTCTGATTACTGACTCTGATTACTGACTCTGATTACTGACTCTGACTAATGACTCTGATTACTGACTCTGAATTCTGACTAATCACTCTGATTACTGACTACTGACTGATTACTGACTCTGATTACTGACTACTCACTCTGATTACTGACTACTCACACTGATTACTGACTCTGATTACTGACTCTGACTACTCACTCTGATTACTGACTACTCACTCTGATTACTCACTCTGATTACTCACTCTGACTACTCACTCTGATTACTGACTCTGATTATTGACTACTGACTCTGATAACTGACTCTGACTACTGACTCTGATTACTGACTCTGACTACTGACTCTGATTACTGACTCTGATTACTGACTCTGATTACTGACTCTGATTACTGACTCTGACTACTTATACCTGACTTCTGATTAAATAATGTGTAATATCTGATCTGTGAAATGTCAGTAATTAGTAGTCCCCATTCAGTTTTAGTTTCACTTTCACTTCAATTGCCAGGCAGCCCCTAGCTTGCAGTATTCAGGTAAGAAAATGAAGTGATATCTGATCTCTGACTCTGATCTCTGACTTGGTCAGGAGTGAGGAGTCAGTGTGATCTCAGCAGGAGGGGCGGGGCTTCGACCAGAAGGGAAGGAGTTGTGTTGACCTTACAAGCAGGAAGTAGGAAGCAGTGAGCTGCTGCACCATTCACTCCTGCAGAAAAAGAGGGAAGGAAGCTGCAATGTCCACAGTAACATGGGGGAGGACTAATGTGTGTGTGGTCTGTATACAGGGGAGAGGACTGGTGAGTAGGGTCTGTATACAGGGGAGAGGACTGGTGTGGGGGGTCTGTATACAGGGGGAGAGGACTGGTGTGTGGGGGGTCTGTATACAGGGGAGAGGACTGGTATGGGGGTCTGTATACAGGGGGAGAGGACTGGTGTGTGGGGGGTCTGTATACAGGGGGAGAGGACTGGTGTGTGGGGGGTCTGTATACAGGGGGATAGGACTGGTGTGTGGGATCTGTATACAGGGGAGAGGACTGGTGTGTAGGGTCTGTATACAGGGGAGAGGACTGGTATGGGGGTCTGTATACAGGGGGAGAGGACTGGTGTGTGGGGGGTCTGTATACAGGGGGAGAGTACTGGTGTGTGGGGGTCTGTATACAGGGGGAGAGTACTGCTGTGTGGGGGGTCTGTATACAGGGGGATAGGACTGGTGTGTGGGATCTGTATACAGGGGAGAGGACTGGTGTGTAGGGTCTGTATACAGGGGAGAGGACTGGTGTGGGGGGGTCTGTATACAGGGAGAGAGGACTGGTGTGTGGGGGGTCTGTATACAGGGGGAGAGTACTGGTGTGTGGGGGTCTGTATACAGGGGGAGAGGACTGGTGTGTGTGGGGTCTGTATACAGGGGGAGAGGACTGGTGTGTGGGGGGTCTGTATACAGGGGAGAGGACTGGTGTGTGTGTGGGGGGTCTGTATACAGGGGAGAGGACTGGTGTGTGTGTGTGTGTGTGTGTGGGGGGGGTCTGTATATAGGGGAGAGGACTGGTGTGTGTGTGTGGGGGGGGGGGGTGTCTGTATATAGGGGAGAGGACTGGTGTGTGTGTCGACTCCCCACACACCAGACCTTTCCCCCTGTATACAGACCAAACACACATCAGTCCTCTCCCCTGTATACAGACCCTACTCACTAGTCCTCTCCCCCTGTATACAGACCCCACACACCAGTCCTCTCCCCCTGTATACAGTCCTTACACACCAGTCCTCTCCCCTGTATACAGATCCCACACACCAGTCCTCTCCCCCTGTATACAGATCCCCCACACACCAGTCCTCTCCCCCTGTATACAGACCCCCCACACACCAGTCCTCTCCCCCTGTATACAGACCCCCCACACCAGTCCTCTCCCCTGTATACAGACCCTACTCACCAGTCCTCTCCCCTGTATACAGATCCCCCACACACCAGTCCTCTCCCCCTGTATACAGACCCCCCACACCAGTCCTCTCCCCTGTATACAGACCCTACTCACCAGTCCTCTCCCCTGTATACAGACCCCACACACCAGTCCTCTCCCCTGTATACAGACCCACACACCAGTCCTCTCCCCTGTATACAGATCACACACACCATTCCTCTCCCCTGTATACAGATCCTACACACCAGTCCTCCCCCATGTTACTGTGGACATTGCAGCTTCCTTCCCTCTCTTTCTGCAGGAGTGAATGGTGCAGCAGCAGCTCACTGCTTCCTACTTCCTGCTTGTAAGGTCAACACAACTCCTTCCCTTCTGGTCGAAGCCCCGCCCCTCCTGCTGAGATCACACTGACTCCTCACTCCTGACCAAGTCAGAGATCAGAGTCAGAGATCAGATATCACTTCATTTTCTTACCTGAATACTGCAAGCTATGGGCTGCCTGGCAATTGAAGTGAAAGTGAAACTAAAACTGAATGGGGACTACTAATTACTGACATTTCACAGATCAGATATTACACATTATTTAATCAGAAGTCAGGTATAAGTAGTCAGAGTGAGTAGTCAGAGTGAGTAGTCAGAGTCAGTAGCCAGAGTCAGTAATCAGAGTCAGTAATCAGAGTCAGTAATCAGAGTCAGTAATCAGAGTCAGTAGTCAGAGTCAGTTATCAGAGTCAGTAGTCAATAATCAGAGTCAGTAATCAGAGTGAGTAGTCAGAGTCAGTAATCAGAGTGAGTAATCAGAGTGATAAGTCAGTAATCAGAGTCAGTAATCAGAGTGATTAGTCAGAAGTTAGAGTCAGTAATCAGAGTCATTAGTCAGAAGTCAGAGTCAGTAATCAGAGTCATTAGTCAGAGTCAGTAATCAGAGTCAGTAATCAGAGTCAGTAATCAGAATCAGTAGTCAGAGTCAGTAGTCAGAGTCAGTAATCAGATTGAGTAGTCAGAAGTCAGAGTCAGTAATCAGAGTGAGTAGTCAGTAATCAGAGTGAGTAGTCAGAGTCAGTAATCAGAGTCAGTAATCAGAGTCAGTAATCAGAGTCAGTAATCAGAGTCAGTAGTCAGTAATCAGAGTCAGTAGTCAGAGTCAGTAATCAGAGACAGTAGTCAGTAATCAGAGTCAGTAATCAGAGTGAGTAGTCAGAGTCAGTAATCAGAGTCAGTAATCAGAGTCAGTAATCAAAATCAGTAGTCACTTTTGTGTCAAAATGATTCTTGACTTTGACTTCTGACTATGTCCTAATATGGACACTGTACCTGTGGTCTTATATATTGATAATGTTAGTTGATGCTCATCATCATATTATTCCAAATAGTTTTACTTAAATGAATTTCAGATTAGAATTTTCTATTAGTTTTTCTTTATAAGTTGTGCCAACCATAGATTATTTAAAAATCAGCTCAACTATATGAGTTTACCTAAAGCCAACCAATATACATGGAATTAGTGATGGGATTAAAGAAGATTAAGGAAATAGATACACAATTTGATAGGGATACTTTGAATTACATGATTTTTCAACAGGCCAGGAGGAGGAGAAAAGAAATTAAGTGAAGAGAAGGGAAGAGTTTCAATTACTAGGTACAGTCTGGTTTAATGTGACTTAATGTGCTGGAAACCCTTGTCAATTTTCCATTTTTGACAGATAGATTAGACCAAGATTTAGAATAACAGGAACATTAGGAAATGTATAAACAGAGTCCATTATATATATTGTGGTAGCAATATAAAAACCAGCTTTGGTGCACACAGATTAAAATCTCTTGTAAAATGATGTACTCATGCTGGATGAATATTGAATATTGTTGAATAGTATGCCGAATATTCGATAAATATTCGATAAGCGTTCAAATCCCCTTTCCCTTTTTCTGAGGTGTCATTGTGGACTTGGTGAACCTCCATGTGGTTGAATAGATATTTTTTAATAATCAAATACCTGTTCCCATAGACTTTAATGGGATCGAATATTCGATCGAATAGTCGAATATCAGGGAGATATTCGTACGAATATCAAATATTCAAATATTTCACTATTCGCTTATCATTAGTTATTAATGTTGCAAGTAGTATGAATATAAAAAAAAAATGTTTACATAATTTAACCCCTTCTTGATCCTTTCAATTTAATTTTTTTTATTTAATTTTGTTACTCCTTGTTTATTTTCCCTCATAAATGTGTGAGGACTTATTCTTTGCTGCACAAGTTGTACAATTTTACTGGTACTCTTTATTTTAAGGTATTTTTACACTGAGGAATAAATGATGAATTTCAAGCGCAATCTGCCCTTAACTTTACATATATTCTGCTTGAAATTTTGCTTATTAATTATGTACATAGAAATGTCCCATTGTGTTCAATGGGATTTCCACTCTGTCGTTCGTTCTTTTGTTCCACCGCAAATCCGCTTTCCACCCAAAGAACTGACATAATTCTATGGGTTTATTCCGCTAGAGAAATCCCATAGAAACCATTGGGGTTTTAAATTTTTCACTTTCCACTTGCATTCTGCTTGAATTCTGCCCCTATTCCGCCAGAGCTGAAGAAAATTGAATTTCAAGCAGAAAACTTTCCTCTTCAATTCCTCACCTATTCTTTAGTGTGAACATACCCTTACACCTGTCAGAATTGTTTTGCTGCTGTAATCACTATTGGCTGTGACATCTTAACAGTTAAATTTCTGGCATCGGTCAGGTGCCATTTGCAGATATGATGCGGGCTCAGCTCCCAAGCCTGCCTCATACTCCCTCAACTGACCCACACCATAGGTGCATGTCATTGGTCAGGAAGGGGTTATTTATATTTTCTTCATAAAAGGTTAGCAATTTATTATTCATTTGAACCTTATTTGCTTCTACAAATTGCTCCCAGAGGAGATAGAAGCTAACAGAAAAGAGTAAATTCAAAAGCGCGGGATAAGTGAAAAAGTAATGATTATGAAAGAAGGCAAGGTGTTAAGAATTTTAACAGAAAAACAGTGTGCTTCATATTTACATAACTTGTTCTCATGTTAAAACACAGATTTCAGATGTCACACATGACCGAATGTGACACAGAATGTTAGATTTACAGAATGGGTGACAAAGTAACTTCTAATAAGCCCTTGTTTTCCTCAGTTCTCTAAGCAAGATAATTCCTGCTTTTTGTATTGCCAGAGATATGATTTAAAATTTCTCCAAAAGCACATGAGTTGTAAGGGTCCAATCGAGTGGTCACCACATTCTCCCAATCTAACCATTTGGAGCTTCATTTGTAAAGGTAGGGAATGCCCGGCTTCTCTGGTGCAGGTGGCCATACACTTCAATAGCTGACAGTTCATCAGTTATATCTCCAGCAGAAATTTTCCTTGAAGGGATGTTAAAACAAAATATACAAAAATTTGAAAAGAAAAAAAGTGTTAGGTTTCGGCAAGCTACATTAAAGCTGGTGGAGTGTCCGCAACTCTGAGCAGAGGACAAGTGAATAAATACTCCAATCTTCCATGGATTTTAATGGGTTTTGTTACTGGAGTTACTGGAGTTGAGCACATAGTGGACAGTATATTAAACCTGTTCCTATGTTTGTTTGTTTTTTGTCACTGTTTTGATATGAGAATGGATAAAGTTACTGTATGTTGACATGAGGAACACCATTTCTTCTGGTGAAATTCTTTACTAGTCTAATTTATCACACATCTATCTTTACAAGTGAAAAACTGAAGATCTAAAATAGTGGAACTCAAGATTGCCACCATTTTTGTGACATGGCTGAACAGACTTCCTCTCTCTCTCTCTCTGCCAAATCATTTCCATTTTTTATATTATTTGTATATATGTAAACAGCAAAGTATAAAAATCAGATATATATTTTACAGACAATGCTTTGCTCAAAGCATGTGTCGTCAATATTAATGCTCAGTATAAGTTATGTAAGTTATGTCCTACAGCACTTCATTGAAATTCTTTATAGTTAATTACGCCACGCTGATTTACTTGCTGCAGTGCATCTTCAAGCCACATTGGTAATAATTATACGAGTAAATATTTTCCTTCAAGGGCATTGTATGGCGACTTGGTTTACGAGCCAGCTGTAGGAGTGAAATGAAGCAGATGTCGTAATTATCTTAAGAGATGGGAATTATCTATCAGATATTGTGTCTAATTGTTTAAATGAAAGAACTTTTAAAAGGGTCTCAGTGGCTTACCAGTAAAAATAAAACCGGCACCTGCCCCATTCAGTGCCTTAGTTTCCATGCCTACATGACACAGCACCTGGCCGTAAATATGTCTATATGTTTATGGTCAATAAAATGAAATTATGTCTAATAAAATTCAAGTTATAGTTGTCAATCTTCCATATTCTTTTTCCCCATTTGTGTTAACTCTAATCTAATTAGAGAATAATGATGTAAATGACTAGGATTGAAGCATATAGTGGTTCCATGTTACATTACTTGTCTCCTTTCCCTTATATTACAGACAAGCACATGGCAGAGGCTTTGTAGGGTCAGGTAACATAAGATAGAAGAAACAAGGGCAATATGCATACTATGGAAAAAAGTATGTAGGGGCAGAGATTGTGGAAGGGTCTCTTTGGACGACTAGGGGCTGATCAAGTATTTTAATTTTTTCACCCGTGCATCCAAAGATGCATAACTTTTTTCCAATGTATATAGTAGTGATGATCAAACATCCTGATGTTGATTCCGGATCCCAAACACGATCCCGAAGAAAATTAACGTGATTGGTTCGTGTTAGCTGAACATTCACAAATGAAAAATGTACAGAAGAAGCATACGTTTTGGTCTTCGCATATGCATACAGATTACGGCTATGTTCACACAACGTTTTTTCAGCGCCGTTTAAAATGACGTCTGTCATTTTGAGTCTAAAATAACCTAAGTTTTTTAGCAGCCTTGCCTCCCCTTAGTGCAATGACAGCTGTTGGTACATTATTCTAGTTTGGATTACTAATTGGCCTTTGGGTGCGGCTTAATTGAAAAGTCCATAGAATAGAAAAAACGGAGAAAGAGCGGTGACAAAAGAAAAACTGTGTGTGAGCAATTAATAAAAAACATCATGTTCATTATTTTGACGTCCATGGTAAAAACGTCCGTTATTCAATGCGTTGTGTGTATTGGACATTCGTCTTCCCATTGATTTCAATGCATTGCCAATGCAGCCAGTTAAATCACGGCAAAACGTGTTTGCAAATATCAAAATCGTCCGCCTTTTCTCCATTTTTGATGTTGTGGGAACATATCAGGTGCAACGCGAAAATTCTGCAATTTCGTAAGTTAGCAAGTTTGAATATGTTTTAAAATGATCGTTATAACCATGCTGTTCGTGATCGGCTAACACAAATAATTAGCATCATGTTTGTACGAACATACGAACATTTACGAACATGTTCACTCGTCACTAGTATTTAGCTTTATGAGGGTTTATTGTTTGCAGGACAAGTTGTGCTTTGGGTGATAACTGGGGGTACATATAATTTAAGAATTATATTTTATAATTTGAAGCCATGTTCATTTGTTTGTTCATATATTGCTTTGGAATGCAAAGCACTTTTTATGTCATTTGGCCTTCTGCCTTTATGAATTTGCAAGAATGTTGGCCTATAAACTGTGGCAGTATTTCTATGGCTATGACATATTTCTATAACACATTAATTTTAGAAGTCTTTTAAACCTATTTATTTATTGAACCGAATGTCTAGAAATTACTAATCTAGCCATAAAATAAATAAATAAATAAACACATAATAAGCAAGTGTCCATGTAGGAAAAAAAAAACTCAGTGGAAAGGACAAGATAAATGTAATGATGGATCATAAGAGGCTCACAAAACTGATAACAAAAGTTAAAATGAATGAAAACAGATTAAAGGAACTGATAGATACAGATGGAAGCAGATGTCACTTTGGTTGCTTATCAACATCCATTATGATTTTTTTTTTTACTAAAGCAAAAATAGAAGATTGCAATGGAAGCATAGGTTTAGTTTTTTCATGTATATCTACGAACCTACTTACAAAAACTGTATAGGGAATATTATTCTGGAAATTTTAAAATACCTTTGGTCAGAGTAAACTGTTTTATGTCTTTATCAATAGTATAAAGAATAAAACCTTAGAATTTTTTACTCAGTATGCATGGAAATATTTTTTTTTTTTTTTTTTTTTATTTGCATAGAGTGATAGAGAAAAATAAGGCTATTGACAGAAAAGCACTTATCTAACTATCCAATTTTTTCTCAAAAAAGGACACAGTTAACAAAATTACCTTTGTGTGCTGCTCTGTAATACACATAAGTTGGCACCATTAATTACATTGAATAGCAAGCAGAATGCTTAATCTCTTTCATGACCCAGCCCAAAATTACGTAAATGGCCAATTTAAATTTTTGCATTTTCGTTTTTTCCTCCTCGCCTTCTAAAAGCTATTGCACTCTTAGTTCTCCATCTACAGGGCAATGTAAGGACTTGTTTTTTTTAGGAACAAGTGTTCTCTATATTAGTACCTTTCAATCTACCACCATAAAATATACGGACAAAAAAAGAAAAAAAGGGGGGATCTTGTATCAGGCACATACCTGATGAAGAGGACCTTTCGTTCTCGAAACAAAAGTTTTTTTGTCGAATCTAATGCAATAAATGTTTTATTTTATTCCCTGGTGTAGCGCCAGATACAAGATCCCCCTTTTTTGTCCTATTTATCATTACCGGTTGTTTCCTATCTGGTTGGGATCAGTGGCAGCAATTCCAGAAGATTATCCATTGGTTTTTCCACAAGTGATTCTAGGTGTTGTGCCCTCAGTACAACTCCACTAGTTGAGTGCGTTTTTGCTTTACCTAATGCGCAAACATACTCCTGTTGTCTGCACATGAGCGCCTGTGTTTCTCTCTTTTCTCACCATACAATATACGATAGAACCCCAAAATATTATTTATGGGGAAAAATTTTAAAAAAATGCAATTTTGTAGGTTTTGGGGGCTCCCATGTTTATATAATGCACTTTACAGTAAAACTGACTTGATATCTCTATTCTATTTGTCAGTTCAAAAACAATGATTCTCATGTTTACATAGCTTTTCTAATGTTTTATTTATGTTTTTTTGCAGTAAAACTTTTTGGGGGCAAATAATTATGATTAAAATGGCCCTATTGTGAATAACGGTTTTATTTTTTAACCTTTGGGGCTGTATGGGACATAGTTTTTTGCGCCATGATCTTTGTTTTTTAAGTATCTCTTTTGTCAGATGTTTTGATAACTTTTTATAATTATTTTTTTATATGTAATGTTCAAAAAATCAGCAATCCTGGAAGGTCTTTTCCCCCCTCTTTTCATTTACGTTGTTCATCGTACATGAATATTATTGTTATATTTTAAAAGATTTTGCACGCAATTTTGCACGCTGCGGTATATAACATGTTTATTTTTTAATTATTTTTACTTGTTTATTTATTAAATGGGAAAGGGAGGGTGATTTGAACATTTATTGTTCAAACACACACTTTTTAAGTTCTTTGGGGGACTTTTACATGCATTCAATAGATTGCATACACTGTTCAATGCTGTGCCATAGCATAGCACTGATCATTGTACTCTGTGATCATACTGCAAGAAGGTAAGGAGAATACCTCCGGCAGTTTAGGAAAGGTATCAGGACTCCTGCAATCACTCTGCAGGGTCCCAATTGGTAAGTGACAGGAAATGCTCCTTAAATGCCAGAATTGCGTAGGGATCACAACGTTTATAGGGTTAATGATGCAGCTAATTGTTCATTTACTGTAACATACACAGGATAACACAAAAAAAAACTTTTTGGGAGTCAGCGGTAATTTTCTCGAGTGTTCATCGATCTCTTGGTAATCAATACCAATATGCATTATTAATTGGTTTACTTATGTGACAAATGTTTTTATTGATTTGCCATTTATTTTGTTGGCATTGACTTGAGTTTTGCTGTCAGATGTTATTCCCACCGTGAATAAAGCAGTAAAGCAACAAACACATTCTTTATTGTTGTATAAGAATAGAGATGTGCGAAGCTCATTTTTGCTTATCGTCCCAAACAAGACAACACCATCTACTAACTTAGAATTCACTGCTGGGGTATTCTTCTACATAGCCCATAGCCTTTACATACTGTACATAGAGGGTTCAAGAGTAAAAAAAAAAAACACCCAAATATCTCTAGGACACGGAAGTTCATTTATGTTGTATATTAGATATCATTTTCAAAAAAGAGGGCTGCAAAAAGATGTAAACCCCATTTGCAACACTTCTCACTACCCCAAAAGGGATGCTATACGTTTCCGCTAGATTCAGATCTTACCTCTGGGACGCAGGCCTAACTTTTTATTTATGGGTCCTTCCCAGCCCGTTTACTACCCCCAGAGATGGCTGGGACGCCAAAAGCTGCCTAAGCTGCCAAGTCAAGCAATTTGCTAAACTCCCATTGTGAGTTGCACAAACAGTATAACCCCATTAGCTATACTGTTTGTATAGCTTCCATTACTGTCAATGGGAGTTATGAAAATCTTTATGATTTTTTTTTACTGGTTCCTGGTTTGATGCTGGAGAAATGTGCTGTCTGCCCTGACTGGCATAAAAAAAGCTTCATAATATTTAATATGTTGTTAAGGAAGTCAAAGTTAACTGGTGGCTTCTCAGAGGTGCTTTTTACCCATCAGAATACAAAGCTGAATCATATCACAACTTTAAGCAACAGACTGGTTTATTTAAAACAAAATAGGGACGTGTTTCAAGAGAACTATTATGCCCTCCTCATCAGATGGACCTACCCCACTACCCTGTCAGATGAGCGGCCCTTCTATATGGTATATGGTATGTGCCTTTAGTGTTCCTGTTTCTCTATTTTACATGGTTATTCCATAGTTATACTCTATAGCTTTTTTTTTTATTTTATTTTTTTATTTATTTATGATACTGGGATCTGGTACATTAATAATACATCATACATGTTAGCACCAGTAGAAGAAAAACTATTATAGTTTGCTCTATAGTTGTTAATCACCTTGAACTACTGAGTGAGCATGCATTTAGTAGTGAGTTGATACTTGTTACATTGTATGGCTATGTTCACACAACGTCAAAAATGGAAAAAAAAACATCCGATTTCGCTATTTAAAAAAACGTCCGTTTTTGCAGCAAATTAACTGACTTCAAATGCATTGAAAAACGGATGTTTTTGCCGCAGACATCAAAATAATGAACATGAACATTATTTTCGGACGTTTTTTGCAAATAGCGGACGTTTTGTATCAGTTGTTCACACACAGTTCTTCTATTGTCACTGTTCTTTCTCCGTTTTTCTTATTAAATTCAATGGATTTTTCAATTAAGCCACAACCAAAGGGCAATTAGTAACCCCAAACTAAGATAATGTGCAAACACCCGTCATTGCACTAAGCGGATGCCTTTTAGACTCAAAATAACGGACGTCATTTTAAACGGAGCTGAAAAAAACGTTGTGTGAACATATAAATGTATATGTTCACATAGAAATGTATATGTATGTGAAGCCTATAAATGTAATGTCTATGCTGCATGAAAAGTAATATTTTATAATGGACAGCTAATGTAAAATGCTAAGGGTTCCCTAGCTGTTTAACCCCTAGACGACCCTGGACGTAGGGTTACGTCATGGAAGTCTGTCCCCAGACGACCCATGACGTAACCCTACGTCCTGGGTGTTTCTCCCGCTATGAAGCGCGCTCCGGAGCGGAGCGCGCTTCATAGGAGGTGGGGGCCGGCTGCAGTGAGCAGCCGGGACCTCACCGGTAATGACACGCTGCAGCGATCGCGCTGCCACGTGTCATTAATCCCTTAAACGCCGAGACCGCTGCGTTTAAGTGTAAGTGACAGGGGGAGTCCCCTGTCACTTACCGATCGGGACCCCCGCAGTGTGACTGCGGGGGTCCCGATCGGTAAAACGGACTGCCGGAGGTCTCTCACCTGCCTCCGTGCGGTCCGATCGGCGATCTGCTACACTGAGCCTGCACAGGCAGGCTCAATGAGCAGATCGCCGATAACACTGATCAATGCTATGCCTATGGCATAGCAATGATCAGTGAAGAAATCAAACAAATGTATGTACAAGTCCCCCAAAGGGACTTCAAATGTGTAAAAAAAAAAAGTTCAAAACACTAACACACAACCCCAAAATCCCTCCCCCAATAAAAGTTGAAATCACCCCCCTTTCCCATTATATAAATAAAACATATAAAAATAAATAAATAGATAAACATATAATATACCGTAGTGTGCGTAATTGTCCGATCTATTAAAATATAACAAGCGTCATTGTGATCGGTGAACGGCGTACACGAAAAGAGGGGAAAAAGTTCGCGGATTACCGATTTTATGCTACATTATATATTAAAAAAAATCAATAAAAAGTGATCAAAACGTCCGATCTTCACAAATATGGTATTAATAAAAACTAGAGATCATGGCGGAAAAAATGACACCCCATACAGCCCCGTAGGTGAAAAAATAAAACCGTTATAAGCGTCACAATAGGCCCATTTTATTAATATTTAATTGCCAAAAAAAAGGATTTCATAAAAAAAATACATATATAACATTAGAGAATCTGTGTAACCTGCATATAGTTGTGTTCGGGCTGACCTATAGAATAATAGTGTCATTTCGCTGTTACCATATAGTGCATTACGTAGACACAGGAACCCCCCAAACGTTACCATATTGCATTCTTTTTTACGATTTCACCTATTTATATCTTCATAAATAATATATTTGGGATTCCATCATACATGTTATGGTAAAATTAATGACGCCATTACACAGTACAACTATTCCTGTAACAAACAAGCCCTTACATGGCCCTGTAGATAGAAAACTGAGAGTGCTAGAGCTCTTAGAAGGGGAGGAGGGAAAAACGAAAACACTGGGTCATTTTGGGCCTGGTCCTCAAAGGGTTAACTGTTTAACCTCCAATAAAATCATTGCCCAATCATTCTGCCAAAGACATATATATATATATATATATATATATATATATATATATATATATATATATATTTATTTATTTATTTATATATTACAGTAATGCAAAGAAGCATTATTGAACACTCAAATGGAATTAGTGCATAGAACAAAGATGACAATAAAGCCATGATGTAGTGAAGTTACAAAAAAATCAGCCTTTGTTAAATTACAGTCAACTATTGGAAATCAAACATATTAATCATGTTAAGTACAAGAAAAGTCAATTAAGCTGCACTGTAAAAGTCCATTTATTGTTGGTTTTGAAGCCAAAGAAATGAAATATTTTCATGGTGCTGTATGGTTAAAGGGCAGCTGTCTGCATGAATAATCTCACATTTTATATTACATTTTGACATTTATATAGCTATGAAATATCTTGCTCATATTCTGCATCGGATTAAGATTCTTGTACACGTCTGTATTACAGCTCTGTACAGAGTTGTATGGAGATGCAATACGGTACTTAAAAACATCTATGGTGCCTTATGTACCCCTAAAGTTTTCTTTTCTGTCTTTTTTCAAGCAAATCCAACAGAAAGTAACTTTCTGATTTATGGCTTTTAGTAGAAATAATTTGTGAGCGACATAAGAAAACCTATGGCACGAGCACCAAAATGGTATATTTGCCCATACGCCGAATCGGAGACACCACAACACAACACAAACTTACATTGTGCTGCAGTAAGAGGGAATCCCGGCCGGAGTGTATACACATAGTATACGCTCCGGCCAGGATCCCTAGCGGCCGCCAGGAAAATTGACGTGTCAGTTTTGTGCAGCCGCTATTCATTGAATAGCGTCTGAACAAGCCTGACAGGTAACACAAATGAGTGCAGCTCCGGACATTGTGTTCAATGGTGAAATGGGATGTGGGCACACACGGGTGCGCCAGCATCCAAATTAACCAGAAATGAAGATGATCCAGATGGTACTGCAGTATTGGCCAGGATGATCTTCACTGACATCGGCAGTTCTGTGACATCGGCTGGGTCACAGAACGGCCGGTGTGATACGTAGTATGAACCCTGCCTAATAATGCATCCTTTCTGCCCCACAATAGTAGTGTCCACCTTTGTGTCCCAACACAGGAATAAACCCTATGTATCTTCAAAAGTGATGGTTACTCTCTGTTGCCCAACATAGCACAAATCTCCATTGTGTCCCCCTCAAAGTAATAATACCCACTCTATGGCCTTTACTAAGTAATATGATCCTACCTTCATTGCCTTTATATGTCATGCTTTTCATTCTTCAATAACAAAATCACTTTTAGTGCCCACTAAAAGATAATTGTGGCCTCTTTTTACCCCCCCCCCCTCAAGTTATAAAAGTTTTCAGCATCACAAAGTAACATTTCTCGTGTAATACAGTGAACGGCAGGGAATTCGCCAACAACTTTTTGCTCCATCCAACTGTTGTATAAATATTGTAATAATAATACGTGTAATGCTATGATTTTTTTCAGATTGCTTACTATGATCTTCATGTTGGCTTTTAAATTACATATTTTAGACTTTGCTAAGTGAACTGGCCCTGGAGCTTCAGACTCCCCAGAACATTATTATTAGTAGCTGTGAAGTATGTCCAGGTAATTGGCATTAAACTCCTAATTACCCAGTAATAATTCTTTGGAGGGTCGGCCTGACATGTAATTAGACGCTTCGAAGTACAAGACTTCCCCTGGATTATGAAAACATGAAAACGTGAGTTACAGTATTTTATGGTATTCAGTTTTCTTCATTGTGTGCACTGTGGTTTTATAGCTGCAATGTAGGCACCAGGGGTGAAAAACTGGTAATTTTAGACGTGTGATTGTAAAGCATTGTTCGATATTTTAGCATAGCCTAGTTATACAGTTTCTCTATGTTACGTTATTGGAATAATACATATCTAAGGTTAAAGTGAAAAACTGCAGTTGTAGTTATATATAGAGATATATAGAGCTCTTTCATTTTTGCTTAAAACACATTGTCAGTTTTGACAGCTGTTTTTAAATCATTATTAGCTGGGCGTGCCACAAAGATCTGTGGTCCCCGGCTGCTGATAGCGTGACCCCTCTTTAAAGGGAACCAATCACCTCAAAAATGCATATCCAGCTTTTAAAATGTGCTGTTAGACCACACAGCACACTTGCCACACATATTTTCATAGCCTCCTTGCCTCCCCTGTGTAAGCCGCAAAATAACTTTATAAAACTGGCGCCCTGTATGCAAATTACCTCAGGTAGTCATCTGGGCGATGTGTCGCTAGCAGGTTGTCACGGTCCCCTGGTCATTCCTCCGCTGTTATCACGCCCCTCTGGGCGTTATTCAAATAACCGAGTAGCTGTGACGTCACTCGGGAGTGCGCTGAGCCCGATGATGCTGCGCATTCCGCCTGTACTGCGCCTGCGCAGAATAGCCTCGAACTCAGTGATCTTCGGCTCACACTGAGTTCGAGGCTATTCTGCACAGGCGCAGTAGAGCCGGGATGGAAGCGGCTGTACTGCGCATGTGTGGCGGCGTCAGAACGTAAGCGCGTTCCCAAGGGATGTCACAGCTACTCAGCCATTTGAATAACGCCCAGAGGGGTGTATTTACAGCGGAGGAACGCCGAGAGGACCATGACTACCTGCTAGCCGCACACAGCCCAGATGACTACCTGAGGTAATTTGCTTACACGGGGGAGGCAGGGAGGCTATGAAAACATGTGTGGCAAATGTGCTGTGTGGTCTAACAGCACATTTCAAAAGCTGGATATGCGTTTTTAAGGTGATTGGTTCCCTTTAAACCCTGATAATGGCACCAGAATGTATGGGTACGTCCTGGGTCCTCAAGGGATTAAAAGTGGTCAAATAAAATAAAGTTATATATCATTGTAATCGTACTGAGGAACATAGATAAAATAACAATGTGACCACAGGGCAAACATTGAAAAGAGCTATTGTTTTGTTCACCCACCTCCTCCCCATCGGTTTTGCAGAAAAAAAAAGTCTGAGCCCGGACTTCTCCTTCAAAGTCAGTTTTTTAGATTAAAGTTTTCATTAGGGATATTTTAAGTCACAGTAAGAGTCAGTGGTGTCTGATATTTCTGTCAATTTTCAGGAACAGCTCTATAGGTGAGTATTTAGAGAAAGGTAATCAGAGCAGCTTTTTATTAGTAGTGTTCACAGTGTTTTATTAGCTATATTCACACTACGTAAAACTACGGCCGTTGTTGCCGATGGCAACAACGGCTGTAGTATTTGTGCAGTGGAACACAGCCTATTAAGCAATGGCATCCCGGCCGGAGCGTACACACATCGTATACACTCCGGCCGGGATCTGTGCGGCCCCGCAAATAACTGACAGGTCAGTTTTCTGCGGCCGGAATTCAGTGAATTCAAGCCGCAGAAAGACCTGTCAGTTCACACAGTGAAGAGAGTGGCTCCGGCTGCTCACTTCCCTGTGTGCTATGGGAAGCTCTGATGCGGGCGCGCACGGATGCGCCCGCATCCGAGCTCTGTGGCCGGAAAGATCATTTGGCCAGCAAGAGACCGGCCGTTCCGTGACCCGGCCGGGGATCACGGAACGGCCGGTCTCATATGTTGTGTGAACATAGCCTTATACTGTAACTTTTTGGTATTTTCAATCTTGGATCTGTCTTGTTACACAATTGAGCCCTCCCGTAAGTCCTGGAGGTATCTGAGCACTGTTAGGAGCCAAGAAAGGTGAACGTGAAAACTGGTTGGCAAAGTCAAAGGCCTTAATATTGAACTATAGAAGGAGGTGTACGTGTGTGTGTGTGTGTGTGTGTGTGTGTGTGTGTTGGTGGTGGTGGGGGGGGGATGGGGCAGGTTTATTAAACTTTTTTTTTCCTTACAGAGCATTTTCTGTAAATCTTAATGCACCAGATGAATCTAAGCTGGGTAGATTTTTACTATTGTGAACATTGCTTTTCTACATCTGGTGCAGTATATCAGCTTAGATGGTAACCCCTATGGTGTTCCTTAACCGGTTAAAAATCATAATTTGTACAAAGAACAACACTTCAAGTTATTTTCTGTATTAAAGTAATGAAAACTTTCCAAACAGGTCTTTATTTCCAGATTTTTGCTACTCCTGCCCTGGCTCCTTTCTTTTAAGATTCCCATACCTGTGGTTCTATTCATCGTTCTGGGGTACGCACATATAAAGAAACTGAACTGGTAAAGTAGTTCACTCATCAAAGGTAAAGATACAGTACAGTACAAGTTGCGTTACCTGCAACATCTTCTGAAGTCTTGCAAAGGTGTTACTTAGGGGATGTCTCTTTGATGGGATTTTTTTTATTGTTTGCTCCTAAATGTTATTATTTATACACCATGGATAAACGCCGATTAAAAGGGGAGCTATGATCCTCGGAACATTCTTCTGTTCATGAAAAATATTGTTATTAGGCCCCGTTCCCACTGAGCAAAGCTAGCGGAATTCCGCGACGGAATTGTCCGCCGCGGAATGCCGTTAGCCTCCCGCTCATAATGGGACTCTATGGGAGGCGCGCGCTCCTGCCCTGTCCGCGCTGAAGAATGAACATGTTCATTCTTCAGCGCGTATAGAGCAGCAGCGCGCGCCTCCCATAGAGTCCCATTATGAGCGGGAGGCTAACGGCATTCCGCGGCGGACAATTCCGTCGCGGAATTCCGCTAGCTTTGCTCAGTGGGAACGGGGCCTTACAGGTATTCTCAGAAACAACAACATTTCAAAGCAAATAAAAACTAATGAACCCAAGCCTATTAAGAATTGTCTATTGCTTTTTCAATTTCCAACCCTCTGATCCACTTCTGAGCCCTCTGAGTACAAAAGGATAATTCTTTCAACTCAACCATGATTTAGTGAATTAAAAAGTTGTTTAAAAAAAGTTGTTTAAGCTCAATTGAAATGTGTTCCTTCTTTACGAAGAATGTATCTGATTGATTGAAATATATTTATGTGGGCACAATCACTAAAAAAAAAAAAAAAGAAAAAAACTTTTGATATCTCATAGAGTTATATGAAAGGTTTTAAGTGTGATGTTAACACCCCAACCAATCAGGACAAAGAGCAAGGAGACGCATGCAGTAGCAAGTCTCACTTCCTGTGAATCAGATATCTCAGTCCTGCTTCTCTATTATAAGTCTACAGGATGGAGATGATTAACCGAATGTGACTTCCTTAATAAATGTGATCTATATACGTTCCTACTACACAGGACACGTGCAGTAAGAATGTATACATACTGATTGTGGAGTGAAGGGGTTAAAGCATGCAAAGGGATTCAGTTTTGACATTTTATATATATATATATATATATATATATATATATATAGAGAGAGAGAGAGAGAGAGAGAGTGTGTATTGTAAGTGTACACTATTGTGTAATGTGTATTGTACATGCACACTGTGGATGTAATAAAATTCTGCGCTTTCCTTGGCCAGTTCTTCTAAAGGAGACTACAATGAGCCTCTCGCCACCCAAAGATCATTGTTCATAGACAACAAAGCACAATACATTTGCTCAGTTTAAGACATGCATAAGGCTGGAGCTGTTTTACGGACGCAAGCCTCATTTTGACCAGGAGTGTAATCCCCTGAAGTATCATACATCCCAATGAGGTTTTTAGATTTGCCGTCAAGGCAGGGACTTATTCTAAAATGCATCCATGTTGTGATTATCTGACAAAGGTCTTGAGATACATTCAGACCTGTTTAACTATATATATATATATATATATATATATATATATATATATATATATTATAATCATTGGGATGTATGATACTTTCTGTTTAGAGGATTACACTCCTGGTTGCAATGAGACTTGCATCAGTATTACGGATTTAAAAAAAGCACCAGCATTATGCTTGTCTCAAATTCAGCAAATGTATTTTGCTTTGTTGTCTGTGAACAATGATCTTTGGGTGGCGAGAGGCTGATTGTAGTCTCCTTTAGAAGAACTCCTCAAGGAAAGCTCAGAGAAAAAAAGAAAAATCTTATTACATTCACAAACAGTGTACACTTACAATACACTTCATATGTAAAATACATACAGAATCTATTCCATCTTAGTTGAAGCAAGAGGTCATTGGGTCTCAGAGGTTTTTCTGCAGTTATAATCTGCACATTTCTGACTTACAATCTTGTGCCAGGGGAACATTTGCCATTTATTATTTACTGTGGGCACCAAATGTCCTGGAAAACATCTCTATTTTGAGAACACCTGGAAGTTCAGTAGGAAGTTTTATTCATCCTTGACTCTGCTAAAATTTACTTGTAATAAAGAGATGACAAAAAAGTGACCAACGCAAAAGAAATAGAGCAGAAATTCTGTCTCCTGCTGACTGCACGCAAGTCTGTGTCATCCTTATCTGACCTTACATTGTATTAGGGAAGAAATACATATTGCTTATTTTATTTTATTCCTTTATCACTAGGTTTTTTTATGATATACAAAACCAGTATACTTCCTATCCTTTTGCAATTCAATATTGGACCAAAAGTAAGAGTAAAATCCTATGATTTTATCTAAAGGCAAATAATGCTGAGGTGTCTATTTATTTTTATTTATTAATTTATTTTATTTTTTACGTCTTTTAGTTTAATGTCTGATTTTTTGATTCTGCATATGCACCCTCTAAACTCCAAAATGCTATGGGATATGTTGTCACTACATAAATGATAAAGGTTATTAAAGATTTTATAAATATTATTACAGCTGCACAGCTTATTTTCCATCTGTGCAGTGAATTGTATAAAAAAAGAAAATGATCAGAATGCAAGTCTCTAGAAACAGTTCTATGCACACACTGGGCCATATGCCACTCTAATACGAAATTCCTACCCCCGGTGTTAGCTTTTTCAGATCTATTAGGAGTGTGGTAGCCTCTAAATCTACGCCAGTGTAGGTGTAATTTGTAATATGTCTTGCACATGGGAAGGTCAAAAACTATCTTTGTACAATGCCACACACCCTTCCCTCCCACTTTGTGAGCAGTGAAAAGTCACATTTAGGGTCGAGCCAAAGTTTTGTGCAAAAATGCACAAATGCAACAATTTCCCCTTAAAGTGAATATACCAGCAGGTACATTTCTTCAAGATTTTTACATCAATTGACCAGTGTCGGCGCAGGGATGCCAGTGCTGCAGTCTTTTTTTTTAACTGCGGCCCTGTTTCCAGGGCACGCCACCGGTCTATTGTGTTAGCAGCCTGAAAAGCTGGAGTGGGCCCACCCACCCCCAGTGTGATGTTCTGCCCTCCCCAAAAGAATCAATGGAGCCGCATCACAGAGGGGAACAACCACTGTCATCCCCACACCAGCGACGGTCTATTGCTGTAAAAATCTTAAAGCAATGTACATTTGCTTAAAGTGTATGTGTCATGGTGGCCATTGCCGGATCAGTGATGAATTTCACTCTTCACCTGGAAGTTTGGGCATCTATGGCTTTGCCAAGACTGTACTGTAAGCGACCCCAATTGGATCAGCATAAGGGACACACGCATTATGGTTTTGGTGTGTTTGTAGCCATGGATATGCAAACATCTAAACAGAGAACAGGTCATAAAGGAAATACTCAGATTTCTCCTCTTTTCAAATCCATTCCTGGGTTTGGCTTCAATAATCTGTCAGATAAAACTCGCTGTATAAACGTACCATTACAGTTGGCATAAACTTTGATAATTTTTAGATTTTACTGTATTTATTTTGATTTTTGAGTTTTAAGATGCAGTCATTATAAGAGTATATGTCACATGGAGATAACAGTGATATCTACACATCAGTAAAAACACATATCAGGATTGCACACACATTTGACATCACAGATACATGATTGAGTAGTGGCAACAGCTCGATCATTAGAGGAACCAGAAACTAAAAACAATTGGTTCCTGATCCTGTGGTTGCTTTTATGACAAATCACTGTATTTGAGTGTAGCAAAAAAAGCATGGTCATACATAAAGAGCATATTAAAAATATGGAGCAGTATTCCGCAACCTGTGGGTCTCAAATGCTGGTACTGTATGTTAAAAAAAATAATCACAGTTTCTGACTCACGCTCTATTGTGTGCAGCAGGAAATTTGGATGCGCCTGTTCACTTTGATAATTGGTTGCATGAGCCACAATCATTGACATGTGATCTTGGCATTGGTGGTATAACCCAAGATATACTGCATTGAATAACTATTTTTTGGTATTTCTACCTCCTCCCTTTATAAACCCAATAGTCTTCTACAACTCTCTTTATGTCTAAAGCCATAGAACACTATTACTTCTGACAACTTTCTAAATAACGAATGAAACTTTCCTCACCTAGTATTTGGTTGTATTTGCCAATCTCTCAACTTTCATGACCCAAGTTCCTTTCCTATTCCCACTGTATTAAAATAGAGAAAGTCTCAAGAAGTATTGCATTTCCTTAAGCCTGTAGCTCTCTGCAAACAATGAAATAAAAATCCATCTGTGTCATGTTTCCAGCACTACTGTCCTGAATTAAAGTGTTTTTGAATGTGCCCTTTTTCTGTTCTGTATTTCTGTAGGATTTAGTGCTCATAAAAGAAATCAATAGTGCTGGGAAGTAAAATCCATCTATCTGGAGTGGAGGTAAAGAATAGAAATCTGCAGTGTTCTTCTTTTTGTCTTCTTATACTTTTCTGATCAAGTTTCTTAATCCTGCTGGGAAACGTGGTAACACAACTGTCTTTTACCTATTTATCCATGTCTGTTTACTGGCACTGTCAGCCCAGTTAATCCTAAAGAGTCGCCTGTGGGATCATAGAAATAAAGGAAACATTTCACTGGTAAAACCAAAGAATATCAGCCTGATACACAATGAAACTGGTTTTCTTTACATAAATGGCTTAATAGTTAACTACTGTAAATCCTTTATTTAAAAATATAAAACATTAGAACAATAACATAACAAGAATATAAATAAAATATAACTGTACCCAAAGTCCATAAAGTTAATAGCTGGTCCGACCTCACTCTCACCAAAAACACTACTGTAATAACACACTTCGGGGGACATTTACTAAGGAGTCATATTTGTGCGACTATTCTAATAAGGATTGGTGAATATTTTGTTCCAAAATCTTGGATTTATTAAATATCTGATTTATTTAAATGTAGCACTGCTATAGTAAATGTAAAAAGTCACAGAAGAAGTCGCAAAAAATGAAAAATTGTGCAAGCATATTCACATAATGCTTGCCAGATGTAAGTCTGCACCTGTTTATGCAACTTTTTAAAAAGTTGCAACTGATAAATTTGGCGCTAATCCTGGATTATGCTAACTTAAAAATATTCACCTGTCCAATAATGGTATATAAATAGAACTTAGACCAAAAATGGGTGAAAAATCCAATTATGCACCGCCCTTGATAAATTTCCCCCTTATGTGCAAACTATAGATTTTTTTCTTTTTTTTTTTAAATCACTTATAATGCTCATAACCTGTACTTAACATTACTAAACTAGGGCTCCTCCCCCTCCCAGCACTCCAGTGCAGAACTGTTTTGTATGTTTAAAGAGTCACTGTCATATTTTTTTTTTTCCAGAAATCAATAGTCCAGGCGATTTTAATTGGGTTTATTAGCCAAATAAGCCATTATCTGCATTCAAAAAGCCTTTTCCCAGGTCCCCCCCCCCCTCCTCTTTTCCATTCACTGCAAAAAATCAGGAAATTGTGACTTGTTGCATCAGACACAACCCTGTCTGTTCTAGGGAGATGGGAGGGGGGAGGAGGGAGGAGGGAGTTAGCCGGCAGCAGAAAGCAGATAACAGAGGATTACACAACACGGAGGTGGGTGAACGCTGTAAATATAGAGCTCAGAGAGGTCAGTGGTGACTGTCAGAGGAAATAAAGGGTGAGGTATTTGTAGATTAACTCTTTGTTGTCCTGTTTTGGTCTTTTATTTAGCTCTCTCCATAGGAGAACAATGAAGACAGGGGGGAGAGCTTCAAACTGCTTTTTCATGATAAAAATGCATTTTTTGGCTAATAAATCCAATTACAAAGTTTCTATTGATTTCTGAAAAAAAAAAAAAAAAATCACGACAGTGACACTTTAAAGCAGGAAGAAGAGACACCAGACATGTGCTGTAGCTAGATAAGTATGTGTTTGCTTTTTTTTGGAAATGTGGAGGGAGAAGGCCTGACTAAAAGGGGGTATGTCTACATAGGGGGGAAGAGAAGCTAACATGGGGATGCCTACATTGGGGGTAGGGATGTAAACTACCAGGGGAATTGCCTTTATAGAGGGGAGATGCCTGTCGGCAGAAAAAGGCAACTTTGTCCATCTAGTCTGCCCTTTTAGCATTTCCATTCTTATTTTAGGATAGATATATGTTTACCCCAGGCATGTTTAAATTCTGTTATTGTAGATTTACCAACCACATCTGCTGAAAGTTTGTTCCAAGTATCTACTAATCTTTCAGTAAAGTAATATTTTCTCATATTGCTTCTGATCTTTCCCCCAACTAACCTCTCACTGTGTCATCTTGTTCTTGAGTTCACTTTTGTTTCTAAAAACACTTCCCTTCTGAACCTTACTTAAGGCCCTATTCCACGGGCCGTCATAGAGGAGCAAACAAGCGCTCTCAGCGCTTGTTTGCTCCACGTTCCCCGCTCGCTGCCGCCGCTATTCAACATGGCAGCAGTGAGCGGGTGAGTGCGGGAGGGGCAGCTGGGAGGTGAGGGGGGGCTGCCCGGGTGATCGCTGATCGTCCGGGCAGTCCATAGGATACAGCAGCGTCTGCTGCCGATGCTCCTATTCAACGGAGCCACGGCAGCAGATCGCTGCTATATCAGTCACTTGTTTTTCAACATGAACGATGTCGGCTGATCGTTGCACTCTATTCCACGGGACGATTATCGTTCATAGCGGCCTATATCGGCCGAATACAGACGATAATCGTTCCGTGGAATAGGGCCGTTAGTCCTTTAACATACTTAAAGGTTTTAATCATGTCCCCCCTTTCCCTTCTTTCCTTCAGAACATACAGATTCAAATCCTTAAGTTTTTCCTAAAATGGCTTATATCTGACACCCTCTACCATTTTTGTAGCCCGTCTTTGGACCTGTTCTATTTTATCAATGTCCTTTTTTAGATGAGGTCTCCAGAACTGGACACAGATGTGGTCTCACCAGAGCTCTATACAGCGAGATCACAATCTCGCTCTTCCCACTGGTTATACCTCTAGCTATACAGCCAAACATATGATTTGCATTATCCACTGCCTGGTTGTAGTGGTGACCCATTTTAAGGCTGTCAGAAATCACTACCCCTAAATCCCTCTCTTCTGAAGTTTTTTCCAACACAGTACTGCCAATGTGATACTCAGATAGAGGAGGTATTTTACATTTGCAAACATTGAACTTCTATTTCCAATGTTTGGACCACTTGTCTAGCAAAGCTAAATCATTTTTCATATTACTGACACATCCAGGAATATCAACCCTTTTAAAAACTTTTGTGTCATCAGCAGACAAACCTTCCCTTTCAAACCTTCTCCTATGTCACTTACAAACATATTAAAAAGAATTGGACTCAGAACAGACCCTTGTGGCACACCACTTGTAACCAGTCTCTGCTCGGAATATACACCATTAACAACAACCCTCTGATATCTATCCTTTAACCAACCACAAATCCACTTAACTATCCAGGGATTATGTCAAATTTTATCTAACTTCTATATCAGCTCTTTATGAGGAACTGTATCAAAGGCTTTGCTGAAGTTCAGATAGGCGTATATACAATATCCATAGCACCACCCTCATCCAGCACTTTTGTGACATAATCAAAGAAATTAATAAGATTAGTATGAAATGAACGGCCTGCAGTAAAGCCATGCTAGTTTGGATCCATCAAATTGTTGATCCTTAGGTGATCTATCATCTTTTTTTAGAACAGTTTCCATCATTTTTACTACTACAGATGCCAGGCTCACTGGCCTGTAGTTACTGGGCTTCTCTCTACTCTTGTGGATGGGTATAACATTGGCCTTTCTCCAATCATCACGGACATCTCCTCTTAGTAGTATTAGTAGTAGTAGTATCTCCGTCAGCTACATTTCCAGTCTCTTTATTCCTCCTATAGGCTGCCTTTTCCCTTTTACCTCTCTAGTAAACCATAATGGATTCTTCTTCCTTTTACTTTTGCTAACTACTCGTACATGTAGTCTAGTTGTCTTTTAAATGGCATTTTTAATACTGCCCTCTGCTGATGTTTTATCCCACCCATTTAATTCTTTAACTAAATACTCCCCCATTTTCTTAAAATCTGCCTTCATAAAATCTAATACTTTTGTTGTAGTATAGGATTGTACGCAGTCAGTTGTCAAACCACAAAGACTGGTGGTCACTGGAACCTAAATTTTCTTCCACTCTAATGTCAGACAGCTTATCCTCATTAGTAAATACTTAATCTAGAATGTTCTCTCCTCTGGTTGGTGCCCTAACGGCAGCACTGATTGACTTATGGGGACCGATGGGAGCCAGGAGCCTCACACAAAGGCGCAGCGCTGAGCAGGTAATGTATGCTCCGGGCCGGGGGCTGCGGGCTGCAGGGGGTTAAAGGGGCCTGGTTACATATGTAACCCCATAGAACTTCACACTGCATGGATTCGCAGGGGATGTTGCTGCAAACTCACAGTGTAAAATTTGCTGTGAATCCGGTTTGTGTGAAGGTACCCTTAGGGTATCTTCATGTGTACTGTATCATTTCAGATTTGGTTTGAATGAACACAAACTTTGCTTCAAAGCTCTGCAAACCTGCATCTCTATACTTTGCGGTCTTGTCCTACACCTGAAAGCATACTTTACACAGGCGTTTGTCTATAAAGCTGAACTCTCTATAGAAGCTATGAGATATAATCTTGCTGCCAGCTAAATTGTTCTCACTGTGAACAACTTTATTTTTTGTCAATAAAAGCTTCATTCAATCTAGGTGGATTGACTGCACTTTCATTTCATAATTGGAAAATAATTTTACTTCTACATTGTCACACATAAAATAGCAATCCAATTCACACCTCTAACAAAGCTCAAGCAGTAACTGAGACTTGTAGCCTCATTTTCCCCTGCAGTAGAACAGCATCTGTGGCCCAGCTCCTAGAAGCAGGTGTTTTTGCATGAACTTCATTATAAATACAGAATCCAAGTCGCTTGTTTCACACTCAGCAAAAGGCAAGCGAGATGCCTAATTGAATAGAAAGGCAGAATATCTTGTCAGCTTCCCAAACAGATTGTATCCTCTGATTCCCCAATCAACATAAAACCCCATAAAGCAGAAGCAATGACCAAAAAGAATGCGGCCCAGACTTTCATCCTAATTGACTGCCATTCAAGGTTCAGTCCCTTCTCGAACAAGAAAAGGGATTCTGCGACACGTGTGAGAAATAAGCGGTGACAATAACTGCTGTTAATGAGGATTCATTGGTGTCTCTTCATTTGTAGCATGTGATTTGCATGTGAGAATAATACAATGATAGAAGGTTAAAGTAAAAGAAGAGAAAGCAGATTGATATTCACATAGCTGGTAAATGTGGGATAGATTCACGAGCAGTCATCTTGACCTCAGCAGAATATAGGAACAAATGAAGGGGAGTTTTTGGCTGCTTTTGATGGAGTAATTATTTGTTTTCTTAAAAAATGCCTTGCCGTCAGAAAAACATATAAAATCTCTTTAAGTTTTTTATATGAATAGACCGGTGCCGGGGGGTTTCATCCCACTTGGGACAGGAAAGACAGCCTCCAGTGCTTCAGGCCAGGCCGCAATAGACTGGCTCCATAAGTGTGAATCAGGCCACGGTTTAAAAAAAAAGGACCACAGTATCATCATCCCTACGCCAGCGCCAGTCTATTCTATTCATATAAAAACTTAAAGGGGTTATCCAGCGCTACAAAAAGATGGCCACTTTTCCCCCTCTCTTGTCTCCAGTTCAAGTGTGGTTTGCAATTAAGCTCCATTTACTTCAATGGAACTGAGTTTGAAACCCTACCCAAACTGGAGACAAGAGAGTGGCCATGTTTTTATAGCGCTAGTTAACCCCTTTAAAGAAATGTACCTGATGGTACATTCACTTTAATACCTGATGCCCAACTATATACTGTGAACAACTTTATTTTTTGTCAATAAAAGCTTCATTCAATCTAGGTGGATTGACTGCACTTTCATTTCATAATTGGAAAATAATTTTACTTCTACATTGTCACACATAAAATAGCAATCCAATTCACACCTCTAACAAAGCTCAAGCAGTAACTGAGACTTGTAGCCTCATTTTCCCCTGCAGTAGAACAGCATCTGTGGCCCAGCTCCTAGAAGCAGGTGTTTTTGCATGAACTTCATTATAAATACAGAATCCAAGTCGCTTGTTTCACACTCAGCAAAAGGCAAGCGAGATGCCTAATTGAATAGAAAGGCAGAATATCTTGTCAGCTTCCCAAACAGATTGTATCCTCTGATTCCCCAATCAACATAAAACCCCATAAAGCAGAAGCAATGACCAAAAAGAATGCGGCCCAGACTTTCATCCTAATTGACTGCCATTCAAGGTTCAGTCCCTTCTCGAACAAGAAAAGGGATTCTGCGACACGTGTGAGAAATAAGCGGTGACAATAACTGCTGTTAATGAGGATTCATTGGTGTCTCTTCATTTGTAGCATGTGATTTGCATGTGAGAATAATACAATGATAGAAGGTTAAAGTAAAAGAAGAGAAAGCAGATTGATATTCACATAGCTGGTAAATGTGGGATAGATTCACGAGCAGTCATCTTGACCTCAGCAGAATATAGGAACAAATGAAGGGGAGTTTTTGGCTGCTTTTGATGGAGTAATTATTTGTTTTCTTAAAAAATGCCTTGCCGTCAGAAAAACATATAAAATCTCTTTAAGTTTTTTATATGAATAGACCGGTGCCGGGGGGTTTCATCCCACTTGGGACAGGAAAGACAGCCTCCAGTGCTTCAGGCCAGGCCGCAATAGACTGGCTCCATAAGTGTGAATCAGGCCACGGTTTAAAAAAAAAGGACCACAGTATCATCATCCCTACGCCAGCGCCAGTCTATTCTATTCATATAAAAACTTAAAGGGGTTATCCAGCGCTACAAAAAGATGGCCACTTTTCCCCCTCTCTTGTCTCCAGTTCAAGTGTGGTTTGCAATTAAGCTCCATTTACTTCAATGGAACTGAGTTTGAAACCCTACCCAAACTGGAGACAAGAGAGTGGCCATGTTTTTATAGCGCTAGTTAACCCCTTTAAAGAAATGTACCTGATGGTACATTCACTTTAATACCTGATGCCCAACTATATGCAGCATTATTATTGGCATCAAGTGATGTAGTCTTTGATGTAGGAAATCCACTACTTTGACTGGAATTTTTAGGTATTTTATGCTATAATAACCGATTACTCTCTAAAGTAACATTTATGTAATTACTTAAAGGGGTTGTTCTGCCCAACCTATTAAATCTGTCATGCTGTCGGGAGCAGGGGGGACATAAAAGAGCATTATACTTACCTGTTCCCGGCTGCTGTTGTCCTCGTCACAACATCCGATGATGTGCCGTTCCAACAGAAAATGGTGATCAGCACAGAGAACACCATACTGTTTATGCTAAGCAGCCATTTCCTGTCATAACGGCAGAAGTTGTGAAGAGGACAGTGGCGGAGAGATGCAGGTGGCCCGGGAACTGGAAGCTGCAGCAGAGCGGGACAGGTAAGTACAGAGCACTCTGGGCCGAGAGGAAGCGTGAACGTCATCATGCGAAACAGGCTGTCGCCCGCTCACTCGTTCAACCGCGTCCTGAGTTCCCGAGATGAGCATTCAATAAAGTTAAGCTTCTAAACCACCGATGACTGGGTGAGTGCCTCATCTTTAACTTCTACATAAAGGAATTGTTACAGAGCACTCTTATGTTCCCAGCAGCCCTGTAAGCATCAGAGATATAGTAGTTAACCCTGGACAACCCTTTTAACATTTACATCACATGTTCTAAATATAGTTATGTTTAAGCAGACACCAATTGCAGTAAAGCAATGCTTTGACTCATGCCTTTGCTATAAGAAAAGGAATGAACTGTTTATATTTGGATGGCTTAACCTCTTAGGGACCAAGCCTATTTGGACCTTAATGACCAGGCTCCTTTTTCAAAATCTGACCTGTCTCATTTTATGCGCTTATAGCTCAGTGATGCTTTAACGTATGCTAGCGATTCTGAGATAGTTTTTTCCTAACATATGGTACTTTATGTTAGTGGCAAAATTTGGTCACTGTCTTGTGTGTTTTTTGTGAAAAACATCAAAATATCATGAAAAATTAAAAAAAATTTGAACTTTACGAGCTTTGAAATTCTTTGCTTCTAAAAAAAGAAAGTCATATCACATAAATTAGTTAATAAGTTACATTATCAATATGTCCTCTTTATTCTGGCTTCATTTCGTAAGCATATTTCACTTTTTTAGGGTGTTACGGGGCTTAGAAGTGTATCAGCAAATTATGAAATTTTCATAAAATTTCCAAAACTGATTTTTTTTTAGGGTCCAGTTCTTTTCTTAAGTTGATTTAGGAGGCTTGTATACTGGAAACCCCCATAAGTGGCCCCATGCTGGAAACTAGACACCTTAGAGAATTAATCTAGGGGTATAATGAACATTTTAACCCTACAAGGGCTGGAGGAAAGTATTCACAATTAGGCCAGGAAAAAAAATGGAAAATAGAACATAATAATAACATAATAAACATGCACCCCAAATTTTGTAACGCCGGTTCTCCTGAGTATAATGGTACCCAATATGTTGGCGTAAACTACTGTATGGGCACACAGCGGGGCTCAGAAGGGAAGGATTGCCAATTAGCATTTCCAGTTCAGATTTAGCTAAAGAAGTTTCTGAGCGCCAGGTGCGTTTGCAGAGCCCCTATAGTGTCAGCAGAATAACCCCCCCCCCCCCAAAGTCACCCCATTTGGAAAGTACACCCCTCAAAGAATACATCTTGTGGTGTGGTGACCATTTTGACCCCACAGGTATTAGAGGAAAGTATTCAAAATAAGACAGTAAAAATAAAAAAGAGAGTTTTTCCAATAATATGTTTGTTTAGTTTGAAATTTCTCAATTTCACGAGGAACAGGGTAGAAAACTCACCCCAATATATGTAACGCAGGTTCTCTTGAGTATAACGGTACCCCCTATGTGGGCATAAACCAGTGTATGGGCACACAGCGGGGCTCAGAAGGAAGGGAGCCCCAATTAGCATTGTCAATGCAGATTTTTCTGACGAAGTTTCTGAGCGCCAGGTGCATTTGCAGTGTCCCTGTAGTGCCAGCAGAATAACCCCCCCCCCCCAAAAGTCACCCCATTTTGGAAAGTACACCCCTCAAAAAATTCATCTTGGGGTGTGGTGACCATTTTGACCCCACAGGTATTAGAGGAAAGTATTCAAAATAAGACAGTAAAGGACAGTTTTGTATGAAAATGACTTTTTGATCTCTTTTATGACGTATTTTCTAAAGTGGATTGATAAAATACAGCTATTCTGGTACTTTTTTAATTGTTTTTTTACACCGTGTGTCGTGCGGTACAATTATTGATATAGTTTTGTAGATTGGGTCGTTACGGACGTAATGATACCAAATATGTATAGGATTTGTGTTTTTGATCACTTTTATGTAATGTTTTATTGGGAATAGGGAATGTAATGCATCTTTATTATTGGGGGGGCTGGGGGGGCTGTGTTGTGTTTGGTGCACATTTTTTTTCCACTTTTTTTTTATTTTTACACTAGTGTACATTACTGTACACTAGTGTAAAATACTTAGATCACTGATACAATACATTGCAGTACCTGATGTACTGCAATGTATTGTATCATGCCTCATGCTGACAGGCAATAGCCACAGCCACCCCTGTCAGCATGAGGCATCTCCATGGTGACCCCGGGGACCTTCATTAGGACCCAGGGATCACCATGGAGACATCGGAGGACCGGACTGGATGGACAGAGCCGATGCATCCATGTATCCATGTTTTCCAGGACTCCCTAAGGTGGCATCCGACTTCTGGAGAGCATTAATAAATAGAAATGAGCGAACTGGGTTCGGGTTCGAGTCGATCCGAACCCGGAAGTTCGGTATTTGATTACCTGGGGCTGCTGAACTTGGATAAAGCTCGAAGGTTGTCTGGAAAACATGGATACAGCCAATGACTATATCCATGTTTTCCACATAGCCTTAGGGCTTTATCCAACTTCAGCAGCCACCGCTAATCAAATGCCGAAAGTTCGGGTTCGGATCGACTCGAGCATGCTCCAGGTTCGCTTATCTTTATTAATGAACCTAAACAGTTTGACAGGTTTGCTCTACAACATATATATTGACTGGACACAGCAATACTGGTTTCTTACCAGTTTTATTGTACAGGTTCCAAAGAAACAAAAACATGAATCATAAACAGAAATTCTTAGCCTTGTCCAGGTGCTAACTAAGCAAAATACAGTCCCTAACTACAGGAAAAAGCTAAGCTAGTCTAACACAATATAGCTTTACAGCAGCTTGTACAATTTTCTTTGCACAAGGAATCAGTAACATCCTCTCAGGGAGATCCAGCTTGTCTCCCTCTCTAGGCTGAAAGATCTAGAAAACAGCACAGCCTGGCTCTAAAACCTAGCCAGGTGCACCTCAACAAGCTGTAGGCTAGGAATTAATGGTGCGTTTACACAGGAAGATTTATCTGACAGGTTTTGGAAGCCAAAGCCAGGAGTGGATTTGAAAAGAGGAGAAATCTCAGTCTTTCCTTTATGACCCGTTCCCTGTTTATGGTCTGTTCCTGACTTTGGCTTCAAAAATCTGTCAGATAAATCTGCCTGTGTAAACGCACCATTACCCTTACCAATTAGCTTTCCTCTGCATACACTTGGAACCTGGGAGATAATAATTTAACCATGTAAAATATATAGATAGATATAGATAGATATTGCCAACATACTCCGCAAAAAAAGGCCATTGAAAAATTTGGGGGAGATTTACAAGGAGTGGACTGCTGCTGGAGTCAGTGCTTTAAGAGCCACCAGACATAGATGTATCCAGGACATGGGCTACAAGTGTCGCATTCCATGTTGTAAGCCACTCATGACCAATGAACGACGCCAGAAGCCTCTTACCTGGGCCAAGGAGAAAAAAAACTCAACTGTTGCTCAGTGGTCAAAGGTGCTGTTTACAGATAATTTTGCATTTAATTTGGAAATCAAGGTCCCAGAGTCTGGAGGAAGAGTGGAGAGGCACAATCCAAGCTGTTTTAGGTCTACTGTGACATTTCCACAATCAGTGATGGTTTGGGGAGCCATGGCATCAGCTGTGTTTTATCAAGACCAAAGTCAGCGCAGCCGTCTAGCAGAAAATATTAGAGCACTTCATGCTTCCCTCTGCCAGCAAGTTTTTTGGAGATGGAGTTTTCATTTTCCAGCAGGACTTTGCACCTGTCAACACTGCCAAAAGTACCAATACCTGGTTTACTAACCACAGCATCACTGTGCTTGATTGGCCAGCAAACTCGCCTGACCTTAACTCCATAGAGAATCTATAGGTATTGTCAAGAGAAAGATGAGACACCAGACCCAACAATGCAGATGAGCTAAGTGCTACTATCAAAGCAACCTGGGCTTCCATAACACCTCTGCAGTGCCACAGTCTGATCGCTTCCATGCCACACCACATTGATTGTGAACCACTCAACCACTACAAAAAACACAGCCTTTCTGAACACTTTTTCTCAAAAGAAAAATTGCAATTATAAAGAGCTGAAAATGTACCTCCTCGACCATGTCCCTCAAACCACAAACAATAGATACAGCAACCTAGTACGAAAAGAAATGTACTGGATTTATTGTTTAAACACACTACATCCAAATGGCCTAAATAAGTAACAGAGATGATAAACCAGCTTCCCAAAGATCTTGCTGCCCTAAATCTTTGTTATAATATTCTGCATCCCCTTTTACTGTGATCAGGGAACAGCAGAAACTCTGTA
Source organism: Dendropsophus ebraccatus (assembly GCF_027789765.1). Taxonomy (NCBI): domain Eukaryota; kingdom Metazoa; phylum Chordata; class Amphibia; order Anura; family Hylidae; genus Dendropsophus; species Dendropsophus ebraccatus. Next base: position 46,174,416 of record NC_091457.1, on the reverse strand, counting down.
CATTGTAGCTCCTTATACAATATACTTGAAAATAAATGTTGCACTTGCTACCTTTTTGTACATAACTATCATCTCTCTGTAACAAATGGCCTAGACTGAATCTTCTTCCCCATATGCTAGATCAAGTCCTGATCTTGTCCAGGACCCCTTTATTTCTTACTCTTTTGCCCCTTCTTTAACTTGTTTTAGGGCTTATACTGCCCAGTCCCCCCCTGTTCAGAAGAGCTCAAGGAACGTCATGCCACCAGATCCCTCAAGGTAAAATTGATCTTCATTGCAGACCAGAGCTGCATCATACTGTACCAACACACTCATACAATTCATTCCAAAGATTCCAAAGATTTAAAACTCTAACCTCATTTTTGCTCTTCAAACTTCAATACCTATACCTCCCGGATACTGAGCACAACTAGACCTCCAGAGTGCCAAACTACTCCTGATTTACTCTACCGGGCTTCCCGGGTCCATGGAAGCAGACAGCTACAACTGCATCACTATAAAGCATTTGGCGGTGACGGGCACAACCTCCCAAGATGAGTGGCACCTTTAACATTGGTTTAAACACAACTGTCACTGCAGTATCACGTGCGCAGTGTTCTCTCTATTTTTCTAGCCTATACACCTTCAATAACTGTTGTTCGAATGATTGTTCAACTGACAGGTATCTCTCTCGCCCTCGTTTGGCATGGCCACCAGTGGCAAGTTCAGACAGTGTTATTATAAAGTGCATGTAAACGCATATTACAGAATCCCAGGTGATATCAGTTTCTGTACATAAACTATTACAGAACTATCTGTTTCACAGCAAGTATCCACCCCCCTGAGACAGTGTACTTTCTTTTCTGCATGAGCCATACCCCAGAGAGGCATACTGTGTTTGAGCAGATGGAGTAACTCATGGAGGCCAATTGTGAATTAAATGACTACATTCTGTAAAAGCACATGTCAGACAATAACTGCAGACAGCTACAACCATTGACCGAGTTCTTGATTCTCTAAGCACAGCGTCAAGATTCTTTTTTATTCGGCTCTGTTAATCTCCTGTCAGCTTTAAAGGTCAGTGGGACATGGTGGAGAAGTATGTGAAGGACAATAATGGCTCTATATAGCTCAATTAATCTGTAACTCAAAGCAGTGATGGAGCCTGTTTTATACAGTATAACTCTTGACAAAGGATAGTCTCAGTTTGAACAAGGTTTCTAAAACAATAAGGTTTATAAAACAATAATGGTTATGCTCACACACAGTAAAACAATACCAAAATACAGCTGGAATTCTGAGTGAAAATACATCAGTTTTGTGTAAAAGCATGTTGAGTATTTTGATGGCTTTTATTCTATACTGTGTGCATACTGCTGGCCCACTTCCTGTTGACTTCAATTGAGTGTAATATTAAATTGATAAAAATACAGCAGCATTTTGATATTATTTTAGGCTATGTTCACAGAACGTATGTTTTGCATAAATCACGGCCACTGTTGCAATTTTCAACAACAGCCATGATTTAAACAAAACATACGTTGTATTGGAAGCAATGAATGCAGTACCAGCCGGGGTGATCTTCAGTAACACTGGCCGTTCTGTGACCCAAACGGGTCCCAGAATGGCCGGTGTTATACGTAGTGTGAACCTGGCCCCACTGTGTATGAACATAACCTTATTCTGAGGTTTGTCTACTCCTATGTTTTTTGAGCCCCATGATAAAAGTACTGAGACCCAGATAATGAGCTAAATAGACATTAAAGTTAGAGACAATCCAAAAAGGCTAGTTACACTATTCATCCCGTAGCCCATTGTTTGTCTGCATTTATTGGTGGTCCTGGGTCCCATTTACATGGGGTTAAAAAAGAAGAATGAAGAAGCCATAAATAGGCAAAACCTTGGATTAAAGCATAAAGTGCTTTGTTAATGGTAGTACAAGAATCACAACTTGGATGATGTTGCACCATTTGTACCTACAGTACATGATATTGCAGAATATTTATAGCACTAGGGGGAAGGGGGGAACCATTTTTAGAAGTGTCATTGAAGTGTCACTATATTAGGGACTTACAGAGAAAAAAGAGAACGTGCCAACTGTTTGATGCTGCCTTGACTCCTCTTTAGGCTGGGTTTACACTACCTATGTTTCAGTCAGTATTGTGGTCATCATATAGCAACCAAAACCAGGAGTGGATTAAAAACACAGAAAGGCTCTGTTCACACAATGGTGAAATTGAGTGGATGGCCGCCATATAACAGTAAAGAACTGCCATTATTTCAATACAACAGCCGTTGTTTTAAAATAACAGCAAATATTTGCCATTAAATGGCGGCCATCCACTCAATTTCAACATTGTGTGAACAGATCCTTTCTGTGTTTTTAATCCACTGCTGGTTTTGGTTGCAATATGAGGACCACAATACTGACTGAAATATACGTAGTGTGAACCCAGCAAAATGTGCTATGATTAACTGTAACATGCTACAGGGTTTTAGGTGACAAAAAAAAAAAAGCTATGAAGTCAAGTAGGCTAGCCTCCTGTAGGCTTCTCCCTGCCCCTCTGGGCTTGATAAACAGGTCAATTATTATATATGAATAGGAAAAGAACTATCAATCAGGCCCACAGGGGTGTGGTGGCGCTTAAATGGTTACTCTCACCCTAAAAATACACATAAAGAGAGATCTGTCAATCAACACAAGCAGAGTCTTTCTCCCTGATTTCATAACCTGCTCTTGTTTAAAGATATGATTTTTTTAATCCTATATCTTATCATAGGACACCATCTTCTGAATCTCTAACAATACATTAGTAACTGTTAGCCGTGCATTTACATGCAATTTATTGTGCAGTGGGAAGCTGTGACAGTGGGCCCTCTGGACCAATGTGCAGGTGCACACGCTGCACCAATGGTATGCCACCAGCCCCTCTAATGCCCACCACTCCCACCACTAAACTTGAAAGTTTAGTTAGTAACTGGATTGAAATCTGGCTTAAGGCCTATACCCAGAGAGTGGTGGTCAATGAGTCCTACTCTGAATGGTCCCAGTTTAAAGGTGTTGTACCCCAAGATGGAATCAACATCAATGTTTCTATTTTTGCAAATGAAACCACGCTTTATAGTACAGTACAGTCTATAGAGGATATGCAGATGTTGACTTCGACATTTTGAGTGTTTGGGGGTCCTCTCATTGAACTGAGAGAGGCACTGGCTGAAAAATAAATTGGGTGTGCTCATAGATAAACTAAAAATAGTCTATAAAGGCAAAAACTACAGTAGACTACAAAATGGTAGGCAATGTCAATTAGCTATAGCCCCTACATCAAAAAATCCCCCCAAAATTGTATTGTCCACAACCATAAAATGAAAAATTCATGAATTTTATTTCAACAAAAAACCAGTCCCCCCCATAAAAACACATACACTGAAGACATTTAAAACCGTATTAATCGGGAGCCAGGAACATCAAAATCAAACAATGAAGTAAATTACACACACAATAAATGTCAATTAGCTGCTTCTAAGGCCAGCATGATGTACAGTTCTCTTGGGACAGGGATATAATATTACCACTTTATAAACCTCATCTGGAGTATGCAGTTCATTGTTGGTCCCCTGAATCATAAAAAGGACATGGAAAAGGTACAAAGCTGGGCAGCTAAACTAAGGGGAATGGAGCGAAGAGACATTTAACAGCAGTAACTAACTACTTATGTAAGTATAAAACGGTGAAAAGATGTTCCAGGTAAAATTCCCTCAAAAGACCTCCGTGTGGCGTAAAAAAGGTCCAGTCTCCGGAGGTGATAAGCCTTCTTTCTCATGAGAACAGTGACTCAAATAGTCAAATAGTTTACCCCTGAAGCTGGTCCCAGCAAAAACAGTAAAGTGCTTCAAGACAGGCTTAGACAAGTTCTTAGACCAAAATAACATTAATGCATATGTATAGAACCTACCCATCATCCATATCTTCTTCCCCTCATCCATCCCCTCCTTGGTTGAACTTGATGGACATGTGTCTTTTTTCAACCGTACCAACTATGTAACTGTGAAAAAAAGAGCTAACCTATGACACCTAATACAATAAACTTCTACACTAAATATATAGAAAAGATTTAAATGTTCAATAGAAAATATTTTTTGAACCCTTAGAAAAAAACATTAACCCCTTATCGTCCCATGACTTACCTAGTACATTGTGGTGGCGCAGGGGGAGTTCAGAAAGGGGTCCCACCGGGACCCCGCTCTGAACGGGACCGCTATCGGCTGCTATGTGTAGCCGGGGAGCGTCTCTATTAGCCGATGTGCGTCCAGTTGCCGCGTCGGCTAATTAAGCATTTCAATGCAGCTGTCAAACCTGACAGCTGCATTAGAATGCTTTGTACCTGTAGTCCCTGGTGTCTAGTGGGACAGATCTCCCCCCACGATGTGATCACGGGGGGGGGGGAGATCCGTTCCAGGCCTCAGCGTTGCAATGATGCAGATCCCGGCTCGCCAATACATTGCTCTGGCCTGCAGCCGGCCAAAGCAGTGTATGACCGATCTAATGGATCTTTGCTGTGTATACATACATAGCATTGATCTCTATGAGGGATCAGTGCTTTGTATATAGAAGTCCCCCAGGGGGACTTCTAGTTAATGTTAAAAAAAAAAAGAAAAAGGTAAAGGTGTTTTTATTAATAAAAAATTGCCTACCCTTTTAGTGGACTTAACTTCTTGGTTAATTTGTCTTTTCATTACATTTTAGGTGAATAATTGTCGATATCGTATTTATTGCCTATAAGAAGTATCATTGTGAGATGACAGAAGAAGACAGACATATGAGCCTCTTGCAAAAGAAAAAAAAAATAGAATGCTTAAAGAGTTATTTCCAATGCTGACATTGTCTTGTAAAGTTGATTCCATCTCTATGACCTGCACCTTTAAAGAGAACATGGATTGCCCAGACTGGTGACAGGGTGGGCTTTTTCTGTAATTTCCTTCTATGTGAATGCAGAGTCAAACACAAGTTAGCACTGGGCCCAGGTGTTTGAGGGAGGTGAAAGGCCCTTTGACACATAAGAAGACACTGGTATTATACATGGTTCGTGGGAAATTTTTTAAATTTTTTTCAATGGGGCACTAGAGGTACACATCTACCTTGCAGTATTAGGTAAGTTTCAGTTACAAGTCATATGGCCATGATTTAGCATCTGTATTATCCATGCAATGCACTATAGTTACATAGTGATGATTTAACAATCCTAAAATGAGTGATTAAAGCACAAGCTGTTACGGACAGGGAGGGTGCACCGCAGGAAGTGGAATCTACGCCTTTACCCTTTACGCTGCTCAATGATACGGAAGCTGGACTTCACAAGTGTGGTCTCAATGTGAGCAGCAACTGGTTCCTATGGAGTCAATGCAAGGCACTGGGCAACAGGCTGGGTATATGTTGTCAGCAAGTCAGGTCATCAGTGAGGCGAAGGATTAGGGAAGGTGGCTTCAAGAGAGGTCAGGCAACTCTAGTTGACAATGGGAGAGGCTAACGGCACAGAAAAGGCTTAGGCAGAAACTGTAAACTGAGAAACAAGAAAGAGTCAGGATACACAGAGAATGAATAGAATAGCATACAGACACCTTCACTTGGAATGTACAATGCAACAATACTCAGGGAAGAAGAAGCAGACAGACTTTAAATAGGTGCAGGTGGAGTTTGATTGGCAGAAGGTACCAGCAGGTTGACAGAAAATAGTAGTTTGCTGCATGCACACCCTAATAGGGACAGGTGTCATTGCAGCAGTTATCAGAAGGAGGAAGCAGATGCCCGGTAACACATGGACGCATGTAGAGAGAAGCAGCCCTAGGACAAGCATTGAGTACAGTTGAGGACCGGACAGGGCAGAGGTGGCGAGCAACTGTGGGGCCTGAACGGCGGCACTGGTAGTAAGTATCATTCGGCAGCATTACACAAAGGAAAAGATTACAAGATCACACAAAATGGCCAGAGGATGCTGAAAACATTTTGCATTCTAGCTTGCACCATCATAGTTGAAAAAAATGTCTTAACAATGCTAATGTTTAGTGCTATCATATTCTCACAGCTGATTTACTATTTCTCTTCCTTTGTCTAACATAAAAAAAAAACATAAAATATCTTTTCAATAAATCACTTTAATTTACAGTATTTCGAATTTCAGGCTCCCAGTTTCCCATTGCCTGCTTATCCTTAATAAACATTTTTTTTCCCTTCTCTTTTTTCCATTTTAGAATAACAATATGAATAAATGTATATAAAAAAATTAATAATAATAATAATAATAATAATAATAATAATAGCAACAACAACAACATCTTCAAAAATTCACCACATTTGTCACACAGTCAGTTACCACCTTAGAGCCCCCTTTTTTTATATATATTTTATTATATACTGCATAGAAAATACTGAATGAAGGCATCAAACAACCCCTGGTGCCTCAAGGCATTTTCCTGAGAACTACACAAGTCTCGAAAGTCATCATGGGAACGTTCTATGGAAATTAGATTACTAATACAGGGCACTAGAGTACACTTGCCCTTCGCAGGGTTCACCTTCACTTTTTTCACTGCCTCTGCGGATTTCTTTCAACTTTTAACCAGTCAACAAAACTTTTCTTTTGCTATTTGATATGCAGTAGAGATGCTTCTCTCCGATTCTGAAATCATAGTTAGAGGCAGTAAAATAAAATAAAAGAGTTTCCTATTGTACATTTAATTAATGTTTCAGTCCGTTGTTTTGTATTCGCCGGGTGCGAGTCTAGACTACAGAGTCCTCTCTTCTAATTTCTGTCCTGTTATTTCAACAATATGTCAAAGTGAAAAGGTTAAAGCTTTCTATGGGGAAAGAGAGAATGTATCTCAGACCCCAATATGATTATTTTTCAAATGCAAAACAAAGAAAGTGGTCGATAAAAAAGTCAACCATTCTTATCATTTTGACATCCGGGATTATAGGGCAACTCAGTCACCATCTTTTCTATTCACCAGCTTCTTAGGATTCTAAGTATAGTCTTTGACTCTATGTTAGCAGATCTAAACAATAAACTATCAAGCTTGCAGAAATAAGTTGCAGTTTCATATTTATTTATTTTTTTTAATTAAGCCAGATGCACTTATGCTGAAACAACTGTTGTTGTAAATCCTACACTCCCCAAATGTTCATTTTCTAGCTACTGTCTCTTATGCACCTTATTTCTTATCACACAGAATATGGCTTTGAAGAAATGATCGCAATCCTTTATGTATTATTAAAGTTAAAGTCTATGGGGGAGATTTATCAAACTTGTGTAAAGTAGAATTGTCTTAGTTGCCCCTAGCAACCAATCAGATTCCACTTTTCATTTTGCAAGGAATCTGTGAGGAATGAAAGGTGGAATCCGATTGGTTGCTAGGGGCAACTGAGCCAGTTCTACTTTACACCAGTTTGATAAATCTCCCCCTATTTCTTTTTAGCAGACAGTATATCTTTACAGCTTCTATTTATTCACTATTATTCCTTTAATGTATTAATTTACTCTTGTTTTGATTAAAATGAATGATTTATACCACATTACATTTGCATTAACACCCTTTTTATAAAGTAATTTTGAAGTGTTACAGATTAGAGCTTTGTTGCACTTGTGCAAATATAAAGTATTTTGCGCTCCAACCATCAGATTAACCCTTTAAACTAAACAGCTAATAATTTGGTGCAAGCAGGGGGTGGGAAGAACATAATAAAGAATTTATACTTACCTGTCCTTGTGCTACTGCAACGCCACATCACTGATTTCAGACCCATGTTGGCCTCCTTCAGCTCCTGCAACGTCATGACCCAGGCTCAGAAATGCCCTCTCAGCCTGTCAGTGACACGACGGAACACAACTGCTGTCACTGACTGGCTGAGTGCATTCTTTCCCCTGGGCTGTAACACAGCAGAAACTCAGGAGAGAAACTCTGGTGGCTGTCAGAGAGATAGTGATGAGGTGCTGTGGGGGCACAGGGACAGGAAAGAATGCATTTTTTTTTATGTTGCCCCACCACATTGTAATATTGTACAATACCACAAAGCACATAGACATGAAGAATAAAAAAAGAAAAAGTGATATAAGTATTATATGTATGTAAATTACATGTACAAATTTATTGCAAAAACTCTGTAGCACGCCTAAAGTTTTGAAGGTGTTTTGTGAACACACATAGTGAGGGATAGTGAGGAATTTACTAATGAGAAGTTATCTGCCTTAAAAAAAAAAAAAAAATCATTATTGTGTGGAGAAACCCCTTTTTACCCCAGACTTGATGCTTTTTTATTAGGTGAGCTGGTCTTAGCATTAAGACACATTTACAATGACGGTTATGTAGAGAAAGGCTAAGGCTACTGGAAATTTTTTGTAAGGCATAGAGGAAAGGCTAGAACTTCCTAATAATATTTAATTGTCCTTGAGCCACTGTAAAATCAAAGCATACATGATGAGTCTGATTAATTTAGCATTTTTTCCAAGGTTGGAAAGTCGGGAGGTTCAGGGCTCATTCTTTCTTCCCATACATAGACATTAAAGTGTTGGATTAAATATTACCATGTCCTATTCTAATAATGTTCTCTCTCTTGTTGGCTCAAACTCTTGATCCTGTTAATGTCAGCCTTGGTCTTATATTTGTAGCAATCATTTTACTTGTCAGGATAAGGCTATGTTCACACATCGTTTTGTTTTTGTAAAGAATAGACGCTGATTGCAATTGCCTCAGCGTCCGTTCTTTACTGCAGGGGTGGCATTGCATTGAAGTCAATGAAATGCAGCCCGCTGTGTTCATACATCATTATTCTAAAGCTCTAAAGTTCGGGCATTAGAATAATGTGCCTGTCAATTATTTCCGGGCGCTGTTCACTGAACAGTGACGGGAAACATCAGCTGTCCACACAACACAATGTGCAGCGGCGGCCGCACATTACATTGAAGTTAATGGTTAATTGATTTGCGGGCACAGCCGACGTTGCCTGCAAAACAATTGTGAAAAAAGAACGTTCCTGCAGCCGATTTGGAGGCCGGCTGTTTAACAGCATCCATTGCTATGCAACGGACGCTGTTAAACTATGTGTGAACATAGCCTCATTTTGCCCTTCCTCAGATAAAAAATATAACCAGCTTCTTAAAATTTATATCTGAAAACATGTTAAAATATGTCAGTGTAATTAGAATATGGCATTTATAGATGGGGAGCAGGTGACGTTAGCCGGTAACTAACAACACTTTGCAACCCCATAAATCTCATCCTGCTGCTTAATTTGTATAATCATTTCTAATTCCCTCGTACTAAATCCACTGAATACCCCGAAGCAATTTTTCTTCATATAATTAAAACCTATGATCTAACATATGCCAAGCAACAAGTCTAATGAGATGAGGCACTGAAGCTCAAACTATGGACGCGGCAATGTAGGCAAGTGATGTCCTCCCAATATAAATGCCATCATGCTTGCAACAAAACCATACATTCCTGCTACAAAAACACATACTGATCTCACATTGACCAAGGCAGAATTATAGAGAAATTAAATACCTTTTAAGGCTATGTTCAGACGCTGTAAAAGATCATTAAAGATCATCCTGGCTGGTACTGCAGATCATCATTAGCGCCGCTGAGTTCTGATGCGGGCGCATCCGAACTCCCCACTGCATACAATGAAGAGTGCGGCCAGAACCGCTCGCTCCATTGTGTGCACTGACAGGGTTTTCTGCGGCCGCTATTTCTACAGTGCCGCTATAGACCGTAGCGTATACTAAGGGGGACATTTATTAAGTCTGCTGTTTTTTACACCGGACTTAAATGTCCCCGCACCTGCGGTGCTACAGAGGTTTATGTAGAGGCGAACTGCGGGGCGGGGTGCGCACAGACGAAAATTTACGCCACCTGAAAGGTGGAGTAGGTTTTTGGCGTATCTTTTAGTTTAAAAAATGATAAATCGCGCGGACTCTGAGTCCACAACCCCTTCCCGCCCCCCCCCCCCCCCCGGCGGGAAGTGACGATTTGCGAATATTTTATTCGCAAAACGGCCATTTGCGAATAAAATATTCGCAAATCACCCCTTTCCGCAAAAAAGTACGCCTTTTTGTGTTGATACATGTCGCCCTATGTGTTTACGCTCTGGCTGGGATTCCATACATGGCAAGGTAACGTATATTTTCGTATTAAACACGGCCATTGTTGTGTCATTCCACCTAGAGCTAACATCACAGGAGTTTTTTATCATGCTCATCATGAATCACTTATAACATTTCAGAACTACTTAAAAGATTGTCGGTAGAAAAAGACCATCTAGTCTGCCCTTTTAGTAATTCCTTTCTTATTATCTTATGATAGATATCTGTTAATCCGAGGCATGTTAACATTCAGTTACCAACCACACCTGCTGAAAGTTTGTTCCAAGCATTTACTACTATTGCAGTAATGTTTTCTCACGTTGCTTCTGATCTTTCCCTTCTTGAGTTTTTTTTTTTTGTTTTGTTTTTTTCAATTAGAAACATTCCCCTATTGAACGTTATTTAGTCCTTTAACAAATTTAAATATTTAAATCATGTCCAGGCTTTCTCTTCTTTCTTCCAGATTATACAGATTAAAATCCTTAAAGGAGAATTATCAGCAGGTTTGTGCCTATGTCCCCCTGCAGCAGTTTATCTCTGTTGTCAGAGTGTTTTTTTTTTTCTTTTTTTCTGTGCTTCCTAGCATTCTGCAGCATTTTAATCACAGAACATATGCAAATTGGCTCAGAGCATTTCCCAGCTACCCAGAGCACCCCCTTTAGCTTGCCCAGTCGGCCTTGCCTTATATGCATATTTATATAAGCATAGTTATGCCGCTCTTGGCAGTAACATCCAAGGTCCAGAAAAAGGTGCTAAGGAGAGATTATTCTCAGTTGGGATGCATGTGCCGGAAGGAACCCGTCCCGTACTTGAGCTCTTCCTAAAGTGTGACCTCAGATGTCACACAACCAAAGTTGCAGATGTTATAGTTGGTAGAATGTAAACCCAGGACTCCAGCACTACAAGGCAATGGTGCTAACCACTGAGCATTATAAGGATCAGGATAAAATACTGTGTAAAGCGCTCAAAATGCATTTGGTGGGACTTAGAGGGAAAAGTGTAGCATTTTATCAGGAAGTCCAATGGAAGAGAGTGCAATTCTTGGACGCAAGAGGAGGCTGGAAACCTTGGGTATGTCTCAACTTACTTTCTACCCTCCTAGCAATGGACCCATCATCTCTATTTGCTCATATTACCTCTTTTACATAAATTACACAAAATGCATTAGATAAAATGATGACTGTTTTACAGTAAGACCTTGCAATGCTTCGATTGACACCCATAGCGTCATACGTATTTGTAACTGTCGGCTGATTTTGGCAGCTAGTGCCAGCTAACTGTTCCTATATTTGCTGCTTCCATTGATATGTTGTGGTGCTGCTACTGGAAAAAAAAAACACTTCTATCTGGTTCTCTTGAAGGGGTACTCCAAATAAAAAATGTTTTCACATTAACTGGTGTCACAAAGTACAGATTTGTTAATGACTTCCATTTAAATGACAAGTCTTCAAGCACTTATCATCTGTTGCATGCCCTACAGTTTTCTTTCCAGTCTGACCCAATGCTCTCTGCTGCCACCTTTGTCCATATCAGGAACTGTCTAAAGCAGGAGAGTGAGAACAAGGAGAAACACAGACGTAGCAGGGGCATTATTAATTCTTGGGAACGCAAAGAACATTATTACCCTGTATGGGGTTTATTGCATGAGGCACATGGGGCATTATTATCATATGTGGACACAGTGAGGACATTACACAGGGCATTAGTTATATTAACTGTTGGGGCATTATTTGTGAGTGGGATCACAGATATTTACCATTATATGGTGACTGTATGTGGGTAATGTATATTGGTCTTTGTGGTAAGTACAGTATATGCGGCAACAATTTTAAGTTATTATTTGACCCTTATACTGTGCTGTTAGTGTATGCAAGATTTCCAATTGCACTGGAGAAGAGAAGCATTTTATAACATTGTGGAAAGACAGACGGATGTATAAAAGCGACCATATATCTTCTCTAACAGCTATCTCAGTGTCACTAGTTTTGAACATGAATTTCAGCTGACAGATTCACTTTCATAATACTATGTGAAACCATCCGACACATTCCCTTTAAGACCAGCCCAGACTATGTGTAATAGTTAATAATGATAGCTGCATGCAAGCTGACATTGTATCTATATTACATTGTATCTGACTAATAGTATTGATGTTCAGTGTCACAGAGGTTCTTTTAGGTATCACAAAGCCAAATGCTCCTGGATCTGGCTGCTAGGGCTCAGCTGGTGGCTTCTATCACAGAAAGTAATACATTTGCTGTAATGATCTGACTGACTGCCATCTGCTTTGTACACAATTATATTTTACATAGATGATATGTTCTGGCAGCGTGGCTGGAGAGCTGAAACCTCGGTGATGTCCCACAGGGCTGATGAGCACCTGAGCTATAGATGTTACCAGTCTGATATGCAGCAATCTGTATTTTATGTGAACACAATATTACCTTGTTATAAAATAAAATCAGTATTCTGCAGTATTCTGTGTTTTCCAGCATAGAGAGTTTGGTTGGTTGTAGATTATAACATCACCTGGTATTGTGAGCAGCCGTTCAGTGATTCAGGGATGACCTTGGAATGAAGGACCAGACATGCACAGCGAGCCCGGAGATATGTCGTGACCATTCATGTCATGTGTCTCCGGATAACCCTGCAATATGCAACCTGTCTGCTCTTCTCTCATCGGCGGGGTTCACACTTTGTCTGTAGTGTAACCCTTTGTAAATCTGTAGAAAGTCCACTTTAATCCATATGTATTAAAATGGATTAAAATGCAGATTAACAGACAAATGATAGCAGTCTCAATAAGTGTGTTTATTTCAACATTGGTATGGTTATGCTGCAGCAGCTGAGCTGTAATAGGAGCACTGCATATCCATATGACTTATGTGCAGACAAGTATTCCCCACTCCAGTAAATTGCAACAAAGTGTCCCCAAGGCTATGACTGTATACTGTGCTGCCTATTAACAGCACAGAGGAATACCAGCAGTATAAAATTGTCAACTGTCCATACATTACGGACATTTTTTCTGCTGTCAGAATTTTTTTTTGCACTGTACACCTCTTCTAACACTTTGTGTTATTCTGTCTTTTACTAAGTATTAGTTTGTCTGGGGAAGTTGCAATGCATCCATTGTTCTGGATTAGCCAGTTTAGTGGAGTTCCTGTCTGGTTAGCCTTTATTCTGGTCAACTCTTGTCCTAGTAACAGTTGGACTAGGCTTTCCTTGCAGTTTTTGGATTGGGTTTATGTTTTAGAGTTATTGTTGTGAGTCTCAGTTGCATTTTTGTTAATCTTTTGTGATTTATATTCAGCTCTTTCTTCGCTTATGGTCTCTGAGCACTACTGCTTGCTTCTTGCCTCTGCTTGGAAGAGTTAATTCAGGGGTTCCATAGAGATATTTGCTGGGACATTGATGCTTGTCTAGTGTTGGATCTATGAAAAAATTATTGACAGCTAGCATAGGTCAGTCCTTGTGTTTGATTCTATTCATCATCCTATGTTTCATTTGTCATTGCCAACATCAGTATATTTTAGAACCACTATCCACTCCATTATTTTTAGCTTCAGTTGATGCCAGTACTGATACATATTTTTTATGTTTTCTTGCAACTGTCTGCTTGTCATATTATTTAACTCTACTGTAAGTCCTGGGGGTATCTAAGTACTGAAAGTACAGAAAGTACAGTCTAGGAAAGTCAACTGCTAGATGTGAAGTCCAGTTCTGCCATCCAATGATTTATTACAATGTAGAATACAAAGATTACCGAATGTAGTTGTCCATGTTCAGAGTGGGAGTTCTACAGAAAAAAAGAAAAGCATCCTCTGCAATGTTAAGAGGCTGCTATGATAAGTAAGTAGTTTTTCTACAATCAAGGAAATCAAATCTACATTCAAGTCTACAAATTTACACATTTACCATTCTTGCCCTTAGATAAGGTATCTTGTATACAAAAGAAAGATGAAGAATATACAGTAGATGTGTTTAGGTACAGGAGCAGATGTGTATAGAAGCAGCTGTAATTTAGACCAGAACATTTAAGGGGTATGATAAATAGAAAGAGGTAGGGAATATGCCCATACAAATTCAGATTTTTGATTCAGTTCAGAAATAACTGAAAAGGAAATTGGCAATTCTGCCTACTTATTCTGGACCAAATAATGCTAGTTTGCTGTTTCTCTTTTTTATTTTAATCAATTTCTAAACATACATATTTTTGACCAATTTATTAATCTCTATAGAGTATTATAAAAGTTTTTACATTAAAGAAGACCGTGAGGCAACAAATTTTCACTTTGGGCAGCAGGTGAGGGGAACGTAATAAAGAACTTATATTTAGCACTCCCTGTGCCTGCACTGCACGGCATCCCACTCCAGGGGCACCCAGTGGCACTCTTTAGCTCTGCCCTCTTCCACATCATGACTAGAGATGAGCAAACCTGCCAAGGTTCAGGTTTGTATGAACCTGAACTTTCGGCGTCTGATGCCCGCTCCGTGAAGAGGGTGGATACAGCCGGAGGACCACCTGGAAAACTGGGATAAAGCCTATAGCTATGGCTGTATCCTAGTTTTCCTGACGGTCCTCCGGCTGTATTCACCCTCTTCATGGAGGCTGCAGACAGCGGGAATCAGACGCTTAGAGTTCAGGTTCACACGAACCCAAACCTCAGCAGGTTCGCTCATCTCTAATCATGACCCGGTTGATGAATGTCCCACTCATGGATGCCGGGTCATGCATTTTCCCCCCGAGTCGTAATGTTATCAGAACTTGGGGGAAAATGCCCTTCGGTGGGACTCCCGGTTAACACTGTTCAATCCCCACCCATAATCTAAGATTGTTTGTAATAGGTTTCCATTACATGAATTTGTCTGTTTTTCGGCCGCACATCACAACTAATACCCTGAAGCTGCAAAAAATCCTCACCGCCTGGTCCACTCTGTCTCTTCTCCTCTGTCCTACCCCTCCCTTCTGAGACAGAGGTCACATGATCTGCTGTAACACCTCATCAATAATCCTGTCCAAAAATGACATCACACAGTGATCACCTGATCAAGGGCAGGGAAACAACAGCATCTCCTGAGTAGTATAGGGGAAAGGAGACACTGTTTTTTATCAATCTCTTTCTGTAATCCATCTTGTACATATCCCAGATTTCCTCATGGGAAGGGGAAAGGGAGATAAAAAAAGGGAAGGTGATCAAAATGTAAACAAGTAATAAATAGTGGAACAGTAAAAAGTAAAAACTGCAAAGACTGGGGAGCACTGTATTATGTCTTAGGGTTATTTTTTCTAGAGAAGATTAATAATGAAGAGAGAGACTATACAGAGAATCTCCTAAGGGAGACCCAATGACTCTATATTTTAATAAATCTACTGTATGTCTGGAATGAGATTCCCAATGAAGCAATTCCTCAATGTGGTAGATTTGATAAAATGGCAATATCTGACAAAGGGAAAATATTGGATTGGGTTTGCAGATTTTATTACAAAGTTGAAAAATCATTGGATGCGTGAGTTGGAAACATTTACCCTGAGGCAGTGCCAGCAGTTATCTAATCCCATGAGACTATATAAAAGATATATATATATATATATATATATATATATATATATATATATATATATTAAAGAAACTATTTTATAATAATTGTCCTGAATATTGCGGGTCCTGGCTAAAGCAAGCACTTCAGACACAGTGATTGTCTTCCTTAGGTCTCCTTTCCACAATTCCACACCGGGAGAAAGAGTGGGCAGGTGTGGGATTATAGGCTGTTTAGATATCATCATTTTAGGATATGTAGTTACGCTCAATAACTCTTCGAACTGAGAACAGGTCTGGAAACTCATTTATGTTCAAATTCATGTCTACCGATTCGTAAAGGGGAGGAGATTATACAGGAGAGAAAAGAATGTTCCGGTAAAAGCAATAGAAAACAGAGAAGAATGTACAATAGGGTAATCCCTGGGTGACAGTGTGTACATGAGGGGGATATGAATTTATATTCACCCTTGTATGTTGGGAAAATATTAAATACCTTCTACCAGCACAATGTTTGCACTTATCAGGATGTCCCTTAGCTGCAATAGTGGAGGAGAAAGTTGGGTGTCCTCATATTTATGCATAAACCGTTTCCAGGTCAAATGAGTTGGTGTGGTAAAGGGAAAGGTAAAAGAAAACTAATTTTTTTTGCAGGACAAAAATATATGTAACAAATATTAAAAATAGTTTTTGGTGTTTTTGTGGGGTTTAACAGTTTGTGGTATTGTTTCAAACCACAGCTACTGAGAGAAAGGCCTTACAGGTTTCTCTTCTTGCAGCATGAACTACACAGAAGAAGCCATGGGAATAGAGGTAATATATTCAGGTATGTATAGATCCCCTTCTGTGCTCCATCACTATATACATAAAAGCACAGACCTTTTATCTTAGACCATAATAAAGATTTTTATTTTCAATACTGTACCTGCTGCTTATTTTATTTCCATTTTTTTACAACTTTTTAGTGTTATTTCCCTCCTTTTGAAACATAAAATGTGTATTATTGAAGCACAGACTACACTCTAGAGGCAAATACAGTATCTAAAGAATTATGACCTTTAGCTTACCAACTAAGCAACTTTTTTTTTTTTTAATAATTAAGTAAAATGTATTGTTTTTTTGTTTTATTCTATGGTAAAGTCACCAATGCAATGGATGACCTTAAATAAGACTTTTCTTTTTCATTATTTTCTGCAGTTTTTCCATATGTAGAATAATTTGAAACCTTGACAATAGTTCTTGAACATAGTTTTTACAAAAAAAAATTAATAAATAAAGAAAATTCTGCAGCACTCCATTGTCTCTCTTAGATCAAATAAATATATGAAAAGTCTTGCAGTGAATAGAATTAAACAAGTTATCAATCTTGTAGTCCACCAGGATAAAAATATCCCTAGGGCTTGTAGCCATCCGGCTCCACGGGAAAACCAAACTGCGCCTGCGTCAGCATGTCTCCAGTGCAACTGCACATGTCAGGAATCAAACCAATCTCTGAGCAAATGGAGACACCATATGGGTCAGCTGACCATTTCCATGACTCCACAGACGCTCTTTACTGGCATAGAACAGAAGAACAAGCATAATAACACAAAACACAGAAAAAGCGAAAAAAATCCATACACTTAGGGAACAGCCAAAGCCTCCTTGTATTACAATATCATCCTTGATGTTACAAAATCCCACAATAGGGTTTCACAGCAATAAATATGGTCCAAAAACCCGAACCTGAATCTCCAGCTGAACGACACAGCCCAAGCTCGGAACCTCTGCACATTCATCCCAAACACAATGTCGTGGAAGGGTGTCTCTGCATTAGGGACATCTTTCAAGAACACACATGTCCTAATCAGTTCTTCCTGGTGGAAACTCAGCAGCTAGAGACGTGATTGGACATGTATTGTATATTTACCTTGTTCACTTGTATATTGTATTAGCTTGAGAAAGACTATATACAGTAGATCGAAACGTCGCTGCTATGTTACTGCCATAATGAAATAAAGCACATTTGCTTTTTTTGCACACTACAACGTCTGGATGCTGTTACCTTTTGTACTATCCGTAGTTTTTACTATTCATAATGAATGGCTGTACATCTAAATCCATTGTTGCCTTTCAGCACTGGGCTCTATGTGCAAATCAGTAGAGTTGAGTGAAATTTGAGCATGGTCAAATTCAAGTGAATCCAAGCATGTGGCATTTGATTAACGTTGGCTGCTGAAGTTGGATGCAGCCCTAAGGGCTCTATAACACAGAACAGTAATCGGCCAATTCAGGCCGATATCACTGTGTGTAATAAAGACAACCATCAGCCGAAGAGCCAATGAACAACAGCCATCACCGCAGCTGCAGCTCTTACTTTTGGGCCCACCTCTGAAGTGACAGGCTGCTCAGCCAATCACTGGCCCAAACAGGACAGCACCGTGGCCAGTGATTGGGTGAGCAGCCTGTCACTTCAAAGATGTAAGACCTGTAGCTGCGGAGACTAGGGAATCCCACAGACAAGGCCTGAAGACATCAGGATATGTGATTAAGCAAACAGTTTTTTCTTCTCCACAAATTGCATTGAAAGACTTTTTTGGTTCCTATGAAATTTTCAAGTGGTTAAACTGTGCCCCATTTTGCACAGTGACTAATGTTATTGGTGTCATTGTTAAATAGTGTGTTGGTGCAATTACAGCAACATTAATAATACATGAATAGCAAGTCTCTGATGTTACAGGAGTTATGCTGGTATATAAAATGAGTGCTTTTTTTTTAATAACCCATTCTTTCAGCCATGGTTGGTGGCCTTATCTAATGTACCTTTCTGATTTGATTTAAACATTTAATGCTAAAAAAAAAAATCCTGACTTTCGTCAGGGACTTCCCCCCCCTTTAGGGCTTTCCATAATCAGACTAAGAAAACATTTTAGGTCATGGTGTTATACTGTTCACAGAACTCCCATTAAAGTAAGGAGTCACAGAAACTGAATAAAAAAAGCTAATTTCAGCCTCTTGGCCACTTTTAGCCACTGTAAACATGCTGGACGAGACTAAGGAGCTCTCCAACTCGAGATAAGTGAAGGTTTATGTCATAGTACTTACATATATCAAATATTTCTGGCACATCCTCAGGATATAATAAAAATATCCCAGATAAGAGTGCCCCTTTAAGGTTCCTAAAACAGCTCCAATATGATTCATTAAGCATGCACAACAACCTTTCGCAGAGATCTATCATCCAATAAATCACAACAAACTAATGGGAGCAGATGAAGGACTCGGTTATTGCTAACATTACAATGATCTTGAGAAGGGACATATGCAGGGGCTGGCTGGCAAATTTTAGCCCGGGGGGCAAGCACACAGCACTGGCCCATAAGTAGCAGGCTGGCGGCCCATCCTTTAAGGACCACTCTGGCCCTTACCTATAACATCTTCGTCATTTGTGACCAAATATCCTACTGTGCCCTGTGAAGGGATCAGAAGTCACTTTCCTGTATAAGTCTATGGGGCGGCTCAGCGATGACACGGAACGTACCCATAGACAGATGATAGGAATGCTGGGTGACCTCTATCGTACTGAGTATATGATGCTGGAAAGCTGGTTGACCTTCATCAAACTGAGTATAAGATGCTGGGAAAGCTGGGTGATCTCCATCATACTGCGTATAAGATGCTGGAAAGCTGGGTGACCTCCATCCTACTGACTATAAGATGCTGGGAAAGCTGGGTGACCTCCATCATACTGAGTATAGGATGGTGAGAAAGCTGGGTGACCTCCATCCTACTGACTATAAGATGCTGGGAAAGCTGGGTGACCTCCATCATACGCAGTATAAGATGGTGGAAAAGCTGGGTGATCTCCATCATACTGAGTATAAGATGGTGAGAAAGCTGGGTGACCTCCATCCTACTGACTATAAGATGCTGGGAAAGCTGGGTGACCTCCATCATACTGAGTATAAGATGGTGGAAAAGCTGGGTGACCTCCATTATACTGACTACAAATACAAGATGCTGGGAAAGCTGGGGTTTCTGTATTTTTTTTTTACAATAGTTTACATCACTGCTGTGGTCCCTATAGGCATTCCTCTTTTTAGAACACCCCCCTCGTGTGTGCACCCCCCATTAAAATAAATAATTAGTAAAAATAATAATAAACAAAACAACAAACACACATACTTATATGTATCCTCTATGTACTCCTGTATATATGTATCCTCTATGTACTCCTGCATATGTCTCCTCCTGTATATATATGTCCCCTCTATGTACTGCTGTGTATGTCTACTCCTGTATATATGTATCCTCTATGTACTGCTGTGTATGTCTACTCCTGTATATATGTATCCTCTATGTACTGCTGTATATATGTATCCTCTATGTACTGCTGTATATATGTATCCTCTATGTACTGCTGTGTAGGTCTCCTCCTGTGTGTGCGTATATATATATATATATATATATATATATATATATATATATATATATATATTATATATTCACGAGGGAATATGCAATGCAGGAAAATTTGGATCAGTGTAACTATATATATATATATATACACACACAGGAGGAGACCTACACAGCAGTACATAGAGGATGCATATATACAGGAGTACATAGAGGAGACATATATACAGCAGTACATAGAGGAGACATATATACAGCAGTACAGAGGAGACATATATACAGCAGTACATAGAAGATGCATATATACAGGAGTACATAGAGGATATATGATGTATCCTCTATGTACTCCTGTATATATGTATCATCTATATACTTCTGTATATATGTCTCCTCTATGTACTACTGTATATACTGTATGTATCATCTATATACTTCTGTATATATGTCTTCTCTATGTACTCCTGTATATATGCATACCCCCCAACTTTTGCTGGGGGGAAAGAGGGACATAGCCACGCCCATAACTGCGCTCTATGACCCCATAGCCACATCATCTATTACCATTATATAAGTAACAAATATTATCACCACTCCTTCACCACATAGTTACTTATACCACCATACCACTGGTGCCTCCATCTAGGTAGGGTGTAGTAGTGGAGGTATAGTGAATAAGGGGTGTAGTAGTACAGGTAAAGATGAGGGGTGAGGTAGTACAGGTATAGATATGGGGGGTATTAGTAATACAGATGAGGGGCATTAGTAGTAGTAGTACAGGTAAAGATGAGGGGTATGGTAGTACAGGTATAAATGAGGGGTGTATTAGTAGTACAGATGAGGGGGATTAGTAGTACAGGTACAGATGTGGGCTGTAGTAGTACAGGTAAAGATGAGGGGTGTAGTAGTAATACGGGTATAGCTGAGGGGTCACTGGGGGAAACTGGGGCAGCTGGGGGTGACTGGGAGAGCTGGGGGTGTACGGGGCAAACTGGGGGAGCTGGGGGTGACTGGGGGTGTATGGGGCAAACTGGGGGAGCTGGGGGTGACTGGGAGAGCTGGGGGTGTACGGGGCAAACTGGGGGAGCTGGGGGTGACTGGGAGAGCTGGGGGTGTACGGGGCAAACTGGGGGAGCTGGGGGTGACTGGGAGAGCTGGGGGTGTACGGGGCAAACTGGGGGAGCTGGGGGTGACTGGGAGAGCTGGGGGTGTATGGGGCAAACTGGGGGAGCTGGGGGTGACTGGGAGAGCTGGGGGTGACTGGGAGAGCTGGGGGTGTATGGGGCAAACTGGGGGAGCTGGGGGTGACTGGGAGAGCTGGGGGTGACTGGGAGAGCTGGGGGTGTATGGGGCAAACTGGGGGAGCTGGGGGTGACTGGGAGAGCTGGGGGTGTATGGGGCAAACTGGGGGAGCTGAGGGTGACTGGGAGAGCTGGGGGTGTATGGGGCAAACTGGGGTTGACTGAAGGGGGACTGGGGACAGTTGGAGTTGACTGAAGGGGGACTGGGGCAGACTGGGGATGACGGAGGGGAAATGGGAAAGACTGGGGGTGACTGAGGGGGACTGGGGCAGACTGGGGGTGATTGGGGGGGACTGGGGCAGACTGGGGGTGATTGAGGGGCACTGAGGCAGACTGGGGGTGACTCTAGGGGGACTGGGGCAGCTGGGGGTGATTGGGGCAGGAGTGCACATAGCCCTCCTCCTCTTCCTCTCACCCTGGCACACAAGTTCCCCTCCCCGCCACACATGCAGGTCCCCAGTCTTTGAAGGAGGCCGCAGGGACTGTAGTGGTGATATCACCACTACAGTCCCTGCGGCCTGCTCCAGAGACCGGGGACCTGCACGTGTGGCCGGGAGGGGAGCAGGACGTGATATTTATAGCTCAGGCAGGTCAGTCGCAGCTCTATTAGGCGGACTGCCCGACCGCCCTGCACCTCACCTCCAGCCCAACACTCCACGCACCGCCATAAGCCCGCCATGCACCTCACCTCCGCGCCGCCCGCTTGACCTGCACCTCTTGCCCGGCCGCCAACCCGACAATCCATGCTGCTCCGCCTGCAATGATTTTTTGTGAAAATTTAATTTAAGATTTTTACAAAAATCTAATCGATTCTAACTTTCTGGGCGAATTAATTTGTTTACTCACCCAGCCCTAATTCCTCTGTATGTCTCCTCTTGTATATATGTATCCTCCATGTACCCCTGCATATATGTCTCCTCCTGTATATATGTATCCTCTATATACTCCTCTGTATGTCTCCTCCTGTATATATGTATCCTCTATATACTCCTCTGTATGTCTCCTCCTGTATATATGTATCCTCCTGTGTAGGTCTCCTGTATATATGTATCCTCCTGTGTAGGTCTCCTGTATATATGTATCCTCCTGTGTAGGTCTCCTGTATATATGTATCCTCCTGTGTAGGTCTCCTGTATATATGTATCCTCCTGTGTAGGTCTCCTGTGTATATGTATCCTCCTGTGTAGGTCTCCTATATATATGTATCCTCCTGTATATATGTATCCTCCTGTGTAGGTCTCCTGTATATATGTATCCTCCTGTGTAGGTCTCCTGTGTATATGTATCCTCTATGTCAGGGATAGGGAACCTTGGCTCTTCAGCTGTTGCAAAACTACAACTCCCATCATGCATGGACAGCCTATGGCTGCCCAGGTATGATGGTAGTAGTAGTTCTGCAACATCTGGAGAGCCTTGGTTCCCTCCCCCTGCCCTATGGCCTGCTGTGTAGGTACCTGGCTTCCTGCAGACACCATCTTCTCTGTCTTCAGGCTCTTCTAGCCCAGACACAGGAGAACCAGCAGGGAGGAGAGAGCGGCCTCTGGTGGCCGGAGGAAGATACTGCGTACAGCAGTTTGCTTTTTACCATAAGCCTTATAGGCTTATAGAAAGCATAATGGCCATGAGGGGGCGGGGCTTACCGTCATGGGGGCGGGGCTTCAGCGGCCGCTTCCAGCACAGACCGGATCCACAGCACAGCCACAGGTAAATATGACAGAAGAGGGACAGGGCTGTAAGCAGCGGAGGCACTGAGGACTCCAGCCAGCTGTCAGCAGCCATGCGGCCCTGACAGCTGGGGGAAGACCGGCCCAGGGGGCATATGCCCCCCTGCCCCCCGGCCCAGCCCGCCCCTGGACATATGTGAGACCAATAGACAAAAACTCATCAGAGACAGACATTCTGGAAATGATGTCTCCAGTGATCTGTAAAAGCAAAACCATATTAATGAAGAACGATCACTCTTCATGATAGACGACACTTTGACATGCCATATTATAATGCATAAAAACAGTTCCCATTCTAAATTGTCTTAATAAAGGTCGGTCAGAAATAAAAACATTATTTTTTTCCATTTTAATGAATGTCAGAATATTGCTGCTGGGATTTAAAGCGGAACTGTAAATCCCGAACAGGTTTGATATATGAACCTTTGTAACATCGCTATGTTTTGTATCATTTTGACAGTTGCCTCAGATAGTTATTAATGCTCAGATGCTTGGATTAGCTGGCCCATATGTCTGAGGACCGATCCCATATGTCAGACATCTTCAGTCACAAACACAGCTGAGCTATTCTGTGCTATTGTAGTACTGTGGTACCTTGCTTCTCAAACTGCTCTGAACTCAAACAATTTGGTTCTCAAACAATATTTTTCAGAAACGTTTGCTTCAGAACTCAAACATTTGCTTGGTTCTCAAACTAATTTTTGGCACCCAGTCTTGAAGTCTTCTGTAAAGCCATTCTGCAGCACACCACAGATAGCAGAAAGATACACTGACATAGTGTAGGTGCTGTTGGCATCACTGTGTGGCTGCTTTGTGTTCCCTGTTTTTTGCCACCTGCTTGAGTCTTCCTCTCCAGTCTCCCCCTCTTCTGTATTGTTTGTATCGGCTGGCACCTTCTGATGACACCATGCACCTGCACTATAAAAAATTAGGTGTGAGGATCCCTGTGTGTAATATTTAGTTTTAAATGTAGAATACTGTACTGTAGTGATTAAATTGTAAAATTTTCAATGCCACATACATGCACAGTAATTAGTTATTGGTGGATGCTAGAACTACTAATGGGGAAAAAAAGTGCTTGGCTTTCAACCAGCCTGCCAGAATGGATTGTGATTGAGAACAGAGGTACTGTACCACAGTACTGTAATCAACAGAAACATGTTCCTATTGAACTCCAAAGGCAATGGGAGACAAGAGTGACAAGAGTGAACATACAGTAGGAGAGAGTAATTATTGGTTCACAAAGTATTAAAGTGTCACTGCTGGTTAATTTTTATTTTATTTTTTTGCAAAACACTAGTTTAATTTTTTTTTTTTTTTTTTTTTGCAGAACTCAGTATAGGCGATTTTAAGAAACTTTGTAATTAGGTTTATTAGCCAAAAAATGCATTTTTATCATGAAAAAGCAGTTTGAAGCTCTCCCCCTGTCTTCTTGGTTCTCTTATGGAGAGGGGAGGGGTTGAGGGAGATGAGGCACCAAAACAGGACAACAAAGAGTTAATTTACAGCTACATTACTGGGCTTACTGGGCTATCTCCTCTGAAGTCAGCACTGACCTCTCTGACCTCTGAATGGCAGATTTCACACAGCTCCCACTGTGTAATCCTTTGTTCCCTGCTCTCTGCTGGAGACTAATCTCCCGCCCGAAATCCACTGCAGATCCGGTGTGTGTGAATCTAGCCTATGGAAGATCTTCTTGTGTTCAGATTCTGTAGGGATGAATCATTGTGAAGATGGTATTCCACAACGTTCCAGGGATCTGTTTGGTGTATAGTCCAATGGGTTGTGTGTTAGCTGGGAGCACATCCCGGTCTGTGGCACCACTTCTTACAGTTAGTGAGGTCGCTGGATTGAGCTACAGAGGTTTGTGTCGGTCAGAAAGCTGATCCTATGCATTTCTGCAACCACAAATGCCTAAGTTGTTTCCATTTTTGATTGCACATAGGCTTTTCAGTACTAACTGCACAAAAGTTTCCACCACTTTTCATCCAAACCATTATTTTGGCCTGAAAGCACAACTCTCCAAAGTATCTTAAAATGGTGCCCAACATATTTTGGTTTAGATTTTTGGGGCACTGTGTAACAAGTTTAATTTGCCTGCCTGGCTTCTTTACTTGTTCGCCTCTAGGTGCCTTACTGGTGTGTTTTTGGAAATCAGGGCTAATCAGGGCTTGACAGAGGACATTTAAGAGAAAGGCAAAAAAAAAAAAAAACATATTGTGGGAGAAAAAAATAAATAATAAAAAGTCAGACAATCTGTCTGTCTCACCTGTATGTGGCTTCTTCTAAATTAAAGTGGTGCATGCTGCAAAAAAATGTGGCCTATTTTTGGTGCATTTGTGTCAAAAAGTGTCAACCCACTTGGTATACATATACAATGATGGGCATTATTTTCAAAACACATTTCATCAGTAAGCCATGTTTCAATGCAAAACAACTGGCTAGGTTAAAAAAAAAAGGTGCAAATATAGAAAATACTTCAAATTTTCAGGTGCTATATTTGATCTCAGGACCCCCAATACTGCAAGGCAGCAGTGCTAGCCACTGAGCCATCATATTACGAGACCTTTTACAGTAATACTGTGCTGTTGTTTTTTTCTAAATTAGTAATAGATCAGAGTTTAACTTCCACAATATTAAAACTACAGTAAGTAAAGGTATAGTAGATACAATGTCTTTGACATCTCACATGGTATATTGCATCCATATATTTGCAGAGCTGTGCAGTATTCCATCCAGCAGAAAAATGCAAACCCCCTAAGCAGAAACAAAAAAGTGACTTTTTTCTGGCCTTTTTCAGATGATTGGAGACTATTGATACATTTGCCAGATGTGCCTTGATGCATACGGAAAACAGACATCACAAATGGGGTATAAAGGAGCCACACACATAAATACTGCACAGGGTATTTGCCTGCAGACCTTACAGGGAACAGCTGCTGCTGATAGGATGGTTATTTTTGGAATAAAGTACACATGAGCCTGCAAGGAACTATGAAGAATAATAATTCCGGATGGATGTGCAATGAACTCCAAGGAAATCTGTGTCAGATGATGCATACACAAGTAACTTAGCTGCCTAATATCGAAAGCATCAAGGGTTCTGCTAAGCCCAATGAACTGTTGTACACAGTATATGGCAAACAGATGACCGATCTCAGGGAGACCAGCCATCGCAAAGAGGTCCATGGAGCCTTAGTTATGAGTCTCAAAACTAGTGATGAGCGAACATGTTTGTATAAGTTTGCATGTCCATACAAACATAACACTAATTGTTCGTGTTCGGCAATCACAAACAATTTGTTTGATGATTGGAATGGTTATAACGATCAATTTCAGACATATTCGAAAATGCAAAGTGTTTTTCTCGCGGTGTACGCAACTGAACAATTTACGCTTTGCACCTACTAATCTGTATGTATGTGCCTAACTCTAGACCGAAACATACGCAACCGTGTAATTTACAATTTGCACATGATAATCTGTAGGCATGTGCGTAACTGTAGACCAAACATACGCAGCACCATAATTTACGCTTTGCACATAATAATCTGTATGCAGACCATAGAGACTTCTACTGTACATTCGTTATTTGTTAATGAATGTACAGCGAACATGAACCGATCACGATCATTTTTTTTTAATGTTCGTGTTCGAGATCCAAACCTAACATCGGAATGTTCGCTCATCACTACTCAAAACTTAGGACTAGCCAGATACCCCTCCAGGCAAAGAGGTGGCTCTTGTACGGAGACCACCAAAACAATCATATTAAGTGGCCCCTTCAGTCAGCATCCAACTCATTTTCGAGTCTGATAATATGACCAGGGAAACATCAAACACAGGTATCCATCCACAGACAGCTGTTCGGGGGTGTTGCCCCTTATCAGTGTGGAGCAGTAAACTTCTATAAACAGTATAAACTGCTATAACATTAAATGCATGTGTAGTTTTAGGCCATTTCCATGAAAACTATAACTATATTATAAGCTCTGTAAAATACTGTAAATAACTATCAAAATATGTATTTGATGGTCCCTTTCAGTAGGTTGGATACTAGAGCAAGTATACTCAATATAAAGTACTCAACACTTGAACGAGTACTTCAATCAAATTGATACTCTCTTCCCCGCGTATTTGGCGTCTTTAATCATCCAATAAACATGGGGGGAAGGGCTGGGAGGTCCTGATACAGTATGTTGCCTGCTGTTATAGCACTGATTGGCCGGCTGCATCAGACCAGCTGCATTAGGTCACCAGATGCTCAAATCACTTGCAGTCTGTTAGCTGACAGGGCAAGCTGCTGTAGCAGGGACAGAGCAGGGTTAGGGCATAGATTGGTTGGTTAGGTAGGCGATTAGCTTAGAAAACACCCAACAGTCCTTTTAAGGACTAGTAGTCTGTCAGTGTGACTGACTAAAGAAGGTAATTCTATACAATACATCAGCGCTGTATGGAATAATAAACTGATATAGAGCATTAGATAATAATAGTGTCAGGAACCGGACAGCAGGACAAGACAGTGAGCCCTGACGCTGAACCCAGCCCACTGTCCCTACCTATTTGCCACAATCCGCCCTAAGCGAGCAACTGGGCAGCAGTCCCTGCACTGGCTAGGTGGGACACAAAGACAAGACAGAGAAACAAAACACAATAAAGAATAGTCCACAGTCCGGGTCACAACAATCGGGAAGCAAAAGTACAAAATCACAAACCAATAGGCGAGTCAAAGTCCAGGCAATATGGTCAGAGCAGGCGGCAAGCAAGGCAGGTCAAGAAATAAGGCAAAGATCAGAGAATACAAATACACCGAGGATACAAGCGGGCATAGACAAAGTCAATAACCAGCAATCGTAGCACAGACTGAGGTTAGTTATATAGGAGGTCAGGGTTCTGGTCCAGAACGTAATTGGACCATCCCCCTGATCTCCAAACACAGACACCTGAGAACAAAACAGATCACCGGCAGGAAGACCTGTCAGTCACAGCAAAACCAAAACACAGATTAACCATAACATGGCCAGACAGAATTCAGAAGCTGAATTCGGGTGTGTCTCCCAACCAAGGTGAGCATATAAACCAGTGTTCACACACTGCAACAAAAACAGAATACAAGAAATTTAGCGCCTTCTCGGCCGCACAGCACAAGCCGAGGGGCACAAATAGTCAGTCATTAGCCCCCCACTCTATATTGGACTTTATCTTGAGATAGTTGAGCAATATTGTCAGCATGTAAAAGTGGTGTACTTCAGGGAGCTGGGAGTCTTTAATGCATCCATGCATGCTTTGCCTGCTTTACCAGTTCCATTTCCATGGAGTTTCCAGCATTTTCTGAGGTTTTTAGGTGCACAAGACACCTTAACCTTTGCCAAGAACCCTGAAAAAATGCTTGAGTCTTAACGGGATTTGTCACTTAAAAAGAGTACTTCATATCGGAAAATATGAGTAACAAGTTCATTTGGACAGGCAGGACTGGAGTCCTAGAGCTTTGCTGACTGCTCTAAAGTGTTTACTATTGTATAACAGCAGGCATCTTATTCTCATTGTCTCAGCACCAGTGCCTCCAATTCAGTTTCATGCAGTAAGGGCCAGAATTTGGACAGACAGGGCCAGAGAAGGATTCTGTGCATCAATGCAGCTCAGCGACCTCTCTAAAGGGATCACTATTGTGTAACAGCAGGCATCTGATTCTCATTGTCTCTGATGCTTCCAATTCAGTAGTACGCAGAAAGGGATAGAATTAAGCAGAGAGAGAGAGGAGAGGGAAGGAGAATGCTCCTAAGGGTTCAAACCCACTTGCTGGATCTGCAGCGAGTCACTTCGCTGCGTTTTTGCAGCGAGACTCGCTGCAGATCCCGGCCCTATACTTTCAATAGCAAAGAAACTCGCAGCAGGGATGTACATCCCTGCTGCGATTTTGTCTGCAGCCCGCCCCATTAACCCCCCAGCCGCCAGACATTATACATTACCGGGTCCCCGCTCCTGCTTGCTTCGGCGCTCCCGATGTCTTCACGGCCCACCCGGCCAATCTGTGCACTGCAGCGGGGCAGCGCACTGATTGGCCGGGCAGAATGTGTCAGGAGCCGCCGAAGCAAGCAGGAGCCGGGATCAGGTAATGTATATCCTGCCCGCCCCCCTGCAGCCCCGATCGCCCCCAGCCCCTGGCCACACCATTGCCCGCAGCCCCCGGCCACACCATTGCCACTAGCCCCCGGCCGCACGATCGCCCCCGGCCACACGATCGCTCCCAGCCCCCGGCCGCACGATCGTGGCCGGGGGCTGGGAGCGATCGTGTGGCCGGGGGCGATCGTGCGGCCGGGGGCTGCGAGCAATGGTGCGGCCGGGGGCTGGGGGCGATCAGGGCTGTAGGGGGGCGGGCAGGATAGAGTATACATTACCAGGTCCCCGCTCCTCTTGCTTCGGCGGCTTCCGGCACTTCCCGCCCGGCCAATCAGTGCGCTGCCCCGCCGCGGCGCACTGATTGGCCGGGCGGGCCGTGAAGACACCGGGAGCCCCGAAGCAAGCAGGAATGGGGACCCGGTAATGTATAATGTCTGGTGGCCAGGGGGTTAATGGGGCGGGCTGCAGACAAAATCGCAGCAGGGATGTACATTCCTGCTGCGATTTTGTCTTCCATTGAAAGAATAGGGGCCGGATCTGCAGCGAGCCTCGCTGCAAATACGCAGCAAGGGGACTCGCTGCGGATCCGGCAAGTGGGTTTGTACCCTAAAAGAAAGATGGTTCTGCTGGCTTCAATACCAGAACTACTAAAACCCATGATAGGCCTTATACAAGTAGCAGGGTTGCCCCAAAATTAGCCCCTTTCAGACAGTATCTATCTATCTATCTATCTATCTATCTATCTATCTATCTATCTATCTATCTATCCTCTCTGAAAGGGCTAATTTTGGGGCACTTACCAGAGGGCCACATGCTTACTTTTGCTTTAAAAAAAAGTGTAGTTTTCTGATGCCAACTCTGTCTGTAACTGTCCAGAGCAGTATCAAACCTTTCCTGCCTTGGCAGTCCATTTCATGAACAGAGGTGGCAGCAACGAGCACTGTCAGACTGGAAAGAATACTTCATTTCCTGCAGGGCATACATAATCTGATAAGTGCTGGAAGGCTTACGTTTTTCATAAATAGAAGTAATGTACAAATCTTTACAACTTTCCAGCACCTCTAAGAGAGCTTTCACATGTTCTGTAATTATGGGTGCTGTGCTATGAAACGGATTTCAGAGTTTCCGGCATCATCATTCATTAGGATGCAGAGAGCTCAAAAACTTTTAACAGCACTATTGTACTGACCTTTATGACAGTGTTCCCTTTTCAACTCGCTGGATGCCTTGAAAATTGTCTTTTACAACAAACACAATTGAAAGAAATTTGGCCAAAACATAGGTACCCAATGAGAGTCAGGAACCTACCATCACGTACTAGAAGTGTCCTCCATTTGCTCTGAAGCAAACCTTCCATATTGCGGAATC
This sequence comes from Dendropsophus ebraccatus, assembly GCF_027789765.1. Lineage (NCBI taxonomy): Eukaryota > Metazoa > Chordata > Amphibia > Anura > Hylidae > Dendropsophus > Dendropsophus ebraccatus. The sequence goes on along the minus strand of NC_091457.1, from coordinate 46,143,850 downwards.
CTCTGGTAAATAAATCTGGCATCACTGCAGCAATTTCCCGAGTGACTTTTTAATCCCTGTTTTTCAATAAGTGCCCACAATTACCACATGCCCCTGGGCAGTACAGGGAGCTGTGGGCAGCACAGGGTGCCATTGGCTACAGAACTGAAGCAAAACCTGGATGTCATGGTGCCATGGTGTGCCAGGTAAACTGCCAGGTTAGCTGGCCAGACTAGACATGGGTTGTGAGAAAAATGATAAGAAAGTGAACTCTGCCCTCTGATGCCTTTGTTGTGCTGCTTCTGTGTCCCATTCACAGCATCTGCTGGAAACTGGGTATGTCACATACCCAGCTCTTCCAGCTGCAACATCATGGCCCGGCTGAGCGATTGGTCACTTAGCCAGCTCTGCTACTCAGCAATCGCTGAGCTGCAAGACACCAGCTACTTGAGCGGTACCTGGGTGCGGTGGTATGGAGTCACAAGGAGCTGTGAGTTTACTTATTTTTTTTTCTGCCCTTCACCTTCCACCCCCCCATTGCTGTCTACATTTTTAACTTTCATGGAACTTCTCCTTTAAGGAATTCTCAATGAATATGTATTTAGGGTTTCCTGGTTCTCATTAAGTAAAGCATGGTTTGACAAATTTTGACCGTTTTGTCTTGGAGGAGTCAATTCCAAAACTTTTTTTTTTTTTTTTTTAAAGAAACACCCTAATTGAAAACTGCACTTATTTCTTTCATGGGAAGAAGCTGCTGAAATAATACTCTCCTTGAACCATTACTGTTCTTTTGTTTCCATATTTTTATTTTTGACAATAAAAATGGCCATAGATGAAAGGAGTCCACACTTCCTTGGGCTCTTGTAAACCTTTAGATTTTCAACCACAGAGGATGAGCATGTAAATAGATCATGAATATGCAAGAAATTTCTGTTTGAGAAACTGATTGTTCTTCTTTCCTGGCAGATTGACCTTTTCCCCTACAATCAACATGCAAATAAAACATATAATCAATGAACATAAAATTTTAATTTATTGGTAATTTGGATACATTTTAAGACATAGACACCCAATTACACAATAAAGGCATATATTACTAAAGAAAAGTCTGATAGGAATGGTCCAAATAATCAGAACTTTTTAATATGGCATATTTTTATATTATCAACATTTATTTGATAAATGTTATCTAAATTTGTTGAGATTAACTGACAATACAATGTGAGGCCATGTTTACACAGTGTGAAACACAGGCCATACTGTAGTACCGGCCAAATTATCTTCATTTCTGATGGATTGGGATGCGGGCGCACACGGTTGCGCCCGCATTCCAATTCATAGCTGCACACAATGGAGCGTGCGGCTGGAGTCGAATGCTCCATTGTGTCAACTGACATGTTTCTGGGGCTGCTATTCAATGAATAACGGCTGCAGAATACTGACTTGTCAGTTTTTCGAGCTGCTGGATGGAATCCCAGCCAGAGCGTATACTATGTGTATACACTGCTGCCGGGATTCCATTCATCCCAATACAACGTATGTTTTATAGAAATCACAGTCGTTGTTGCAAATTGCAACAACAGCCGTGATTTATGCAAATTTATTTGCAATTCCCCAATGGATGAGTATTGGGCTTGCTAAATTTCAGGGAGTGATTATCGGAAGTTTCTTTCCTTTACTTCCAATATCATTGAAATAAACAAGCACATTGTGGTGTTCGGGATGTTGTATAAATATTTGCGCTTCTGTGCTAACACAGTGTGTCAGTACAAAACTACGAATATTTACAAAGTTTGAGAGCTCCCAGCATCATTCATTATGATGCCAAGGTTTACTAAGCTGTTTAAATACTAATTCAAATTTTTAACACATTTACAAGTTTTCACATCCCTTCAAGGGATGAAATATAAAAGACAAATAGGGGAAAAAATGCAATAGGTGTCATTAAGACATATTTGAACTCCGGTGGTATGCCTGCAATTGACTGCATGTTGTCAGAGTTCTAATATGTCTTGCAGAAACTCATTTTGATTCTAATTTTTGTATATTTCATTTACACATCCCTTCAGGGGACAAAATATAAAATAAAATTCGGAGAAAAAAATGCAATAGATACACCAGGCACCCTAGTATCCTGGGTACTTTCACTCCAGAGCTCTACCAGATTGAAGTTCTGTGACAGTCTCAGCTGAGGTTACATCTAGATCTTCTGCAACCAGTCTTAGAAATCTATTGGTCATTGGTATTTTAATCTGGTATTGGAGCCAAGATAATTGCAGAGATGTGAGGCTGTGTTCACACATAACGTTTACTTTGGGCTAATGATGTGTTTTTGCCCTGATTTTGGCGATATTTGCTCAATTATCAAGATCTCAGCAAAAATGTATCATTAACACAAAATAAATGCCATATACTGTATGCACACAGCCTCAAATACTAGAACCTTTATAGGACAAATCAGCGACAATACTCTTCTAGTTATGAAAGCTGAAGACATAGCATTTCATATATATGCAGATCTGATTGTGAGAGCGCTAATCTGAGTGGTTGCCTATGTTGGATCTGTACTGACACCCACATTACTATCACACAATACAAAGTGAAAGCTTGTTTTACTTCCGCAGCTGTTAACAAAAGATCATGTGGAGGGTGGTAGAGGTCGATCCTTCAGACTAATTCCTAAGACAATGGATCAGATCAAGGATTAATAATTTATTACATCTGAAAAGCTTTGAGGAATTATCAGACATAAAGAGGCACAGACTCTCCAGGAGGACTCAGTTCCTTGAGAGCGATGCGCTGGCACAGTTTTTCGCGCATTTATCTCCAGCCTTCAAAATGTGAATGAATGAATCTATTGAATATGAAAAGGAATGTAAATTGTGCTGATTGACTGGCTTCATGTACTCTAGGCAGAACTTTATGTTAAATGTTATAGATATGTAGTTTAAATTTACGGCTAGCTTGAACTGCCATTTGTTGAAGAACAATGCCAATGTCATACAGCAGACAATATTAGTCAACCCTGACCATGTATGTGGCTGCAGTCATCACGTCTCCACTGTACTAGTCTTACAGATGTCCCTAAAGTGTTTAAAGTGTCACTGTTTTGTTTTGTTTTGTATTTTTTTGCAAAAATTAATAGTCCAGGCGATTTTAACAACCTTTGAAATTGGGTTTATTAGGCAAATATGTTAATATCTGCTTTCAAAAAGACTTTCCCTAGACCCCCCCCCCTTTCTCATTCACTGTTCATTATCAGGAAATCTCAACTCTTTTACATCAGTCAAGCCCTGTGTAACCTATGGAGAGGGGAGGGGGGAGGGAGATTTGCCAGCAGAAAGCAAAGAACAAAGGATAACACAATTCAGAGGTCAGAGCACTCAGTGCTGACTTCAGCGGAGATAGCCCGGTGATGTAGCTGTAAATTAACTCTTTGTTGTCTTGTTTTTGTGCCTCATCTCCCTCAACCCCTCCCCTCTCCATAAGACAGCCATAAAAATGGGGGGAAGAGCTTCAAACTGCTTTTTCACTATAAAGATGCATTGTCGGCTAATAAATTCATTTACAAAGTTTCTCAAAATTGCCTGTACTATTGATTTATTGATTTCTGCAAAAAAAAATAAATAAATAAATAAATAACGACAGTGACACTTTAAGAATGCCTTGGATGTAAACTGTAATAAAACCCCTGGACCTTTAGCACATACTTTCATTAATTTAAATAGTTGTACTTGTACTCTTTGGGGGAGATTTATCAAAGGGTGTAAAATTTAGACTGGTGCAAACTACCCACAGCAACCAATCACAGCTCAGCTTTAGACAGTGCTGAACGGAAAGCTGAGCTGTGATTGGTTGGTGTGGGCAGTTTGCACCAGTCTAAATTTTACACCCTTTGATAAATCTCCCCCTTTGTATGTATCATGGAAAATCCTTTATAAATCCTTCATGAATTTATGGGGGGGGAGGGGTGATTGTGGTTTACAATAAAAAAAAAATTGAGTTGAGCAAAAATGACTGACAAGATGTACTTAAGGGACAAGGGCTATGTGCTAACAGGTCCAGAGGATTCGGGAGTTGCTTTTTTGGTATTGGTCTTGATTTCACCAGGGAACTCGCTTAAGTGGATATCATGCATGATGGAAGTTGAAGTGCCTCTTAGATTTAAACACCAAACATAGGATTGGAGATAAATAAAGACAGTCTCTCTTTACTTGGTTCAACTTGGAAGAAGTTATTTCCAATACTTTGGCAATAGATGACCAGAATAACGGATACCTTTTAGACTATGCACATACAGTACACAGATTTTTTTTTAGGTGAAAATACAACAATATTTTGATAATTACGGCCATAAGCTATGTTCAAACAACATTTTTTTCCTCTCTGCTTTTGAAAAGAAAAAATGACTTCAGTCATTCATTTGTGTGGTCGTCTGTCCGTGCAATGATGGCTGTGGGTACATTATTCTAGTTAAGGTGGACTTATTGGCCTTTGGTTGTGTCTTTAATTGAAAAGTCAATAGAATTTAATAGTAAAAAGGAAAAAATGATGGTGGAAAAATAAAAACTGTGTGTGATCAACTAAAAAATAATGTACTGTGTTTGCAAAAGATGTCTGGAAATAATTGTCATGATTATTACTTTGATGACATTGTCCTTTATTTTATACACTGTGGGGGACATTTATTATGGCAACAAATCGTATTTTTCGGCAGAAAGGGGCCAGATGCAAATAAATTTATTCGCAAATGGCCGTTTTGCGAATAAAATATTTGCATCTGGCCACTTTCCGCCCCGGTACGTCAGGGGGGCAGGGAGTGGGTTTGAAGGGGGCGGAATAGGGGCGCGGACTCAGAGTCTGCTCTATTCATTTATTTTGCAAGAAAATAGTCAGAAAACCTACTCCAGCTCTGAGCTGGCAAAGGTTTCCTGGCGCGCACACTGGTGCGCACGAGATTTATGTAGAGGCAATGCACCTCTACATAAATCTCTGTATTGTCGGAGCTGCAGAGACATTTTTAAGTCCGGCGCAGAGAACGCCGGACTTAATAAATGTCCCCCTGTGTGTATTGGACGTCCGTCATTCCATTGATTTCAATGGATTGCATTAAAGTAAAATAAAAAGGCAAAAATGGACGTCTTTTCAAATTGAAAAGGCAAATGTCTTTTCTCTTTTTTTGACGTTATGCAAACATAGCCATAAATAATCATCATTCTCTTTATTTTCACCTCATAAAATGTTATGTGAACGTACTGTAACTTTAAGGTAGATCGATCCTGTAAAATGAAGGTCCTCTTTTGCACCAAAAAATACAGGCTTTATAAAAAAAAAAAAAAATCCTCAGGTAATTCTTTTTTTTTTGGGGGGGGGGGGGGGGTTTGGGTGTTCCAAGGCAATGTTGGGTTTCATATTTTTGGTGCACATTTTAGTGCAAAGTGTCTTGTGCAGAAAAATTGGTGCAAAACCAAGCGAATGGTAGAGTTCTTACTATCCAGATAATATAATTTGTTCCTGCCACTGTATGCCTCTTGGAGACATATGGAGCTATAGTATAGGACTGTATACTTTATTAATGCAATATTCAACTTGGAACTTGTACAGAACATAATACAAAGTGCAAAAGTCCTACAGCAAAATCAAAGACACGCATTATTGAAAGAAGAATTGAATAACTTACTGGCTTTATATTCTTGTAACTTCACTCTGTTTGCTAATTTCTTATCCATCTGCCTTAGTATAATATAGAGATGCTGCAGGGAAACGTGCCAAATCAGTCTCTACCATGCATGCAAATTAAGACCTGTTCCTTTATGTACTCTGTCTTTTTCTCATATGAAGTCTAAAAATACTTCCTTTACCGAACTGAAAAATATTTTTGGATAGAATCCAGATTGCCTGAACCAGAATTATAAAACAGAATATAAGAACATAATATTCTACTGCAAATATTGACCTGCAAATTTTGTAAATGAACAACAACACATTACGAAAACAAATGTGCATCCAAAGTAGCATACGCTTCTACTAAGACAACCCAATAAAATTCTTTGGTCAGCTTCTCAATGTTTAGAACACCCAATTGACTCAAAACTCATGAACTCCAGCATCTGATACATCCTGTAAAAAAAAACAATACCATTCCTGTAGCAGCAGAAACACAGCCTACAAAAGAATCCACTTACACATTTTGGCCATGGCCAGGTCACAGAACGGCCGGTGTCAGAGAAGATCATCCCGGCTGGATGATCTTAATTTCTGATTAATTGAGATGCATCCGTGTGCGCCCGCATCCCAATTCACCGCTGAACACAATGGAGCATGCCGCCGGAGCCCTACGCTCCATTGTGTGAACTGACATGTCTTGTGCGGCCGTCATTCAATGAATAGCGACTGCAGAAAACACACGTCAGTTTTTGTGCAGCCAGATGGAATCCCAGACTAAATGTATACTATGTGTATACGCTACGGCCGGGATTCTGTTCATTCAAATTCAATGCATGTTTTGCATGAATCACGGCCGTGGTAGGAATTTGCAACAACAGCCGTGATTTATGTAAAACATACATTGTGTGAACATGGCCTTTAAGCTCATTGGGACATATAGCATAGTAATACAACAAGAAATAGACCTTATATACAAATTGGTGTCACCAAGAGAAAAAAAAGAAAAGGTTAGTGGCATTCTTATGTCAAAAAGAATATTAATAACGTATGATAAATTGAAAGAACAATATCAAGGCATTTTTGTGATAACACAAAGAGCCATTCATATTCTATGGCCTTGGGCAATCTATCCCATGTATGCATGTCCTTGGCACTGCTGACATCATGGTCTATATATATATATATATATCTTTGTTAAGGTCTGCTGTAATGTCTTCTGGGCTCTTGACACATACAGAGCAAATAATCTGGATATCAGGCTAGGAGTGACAGGTAAGGAACATACGGCAAAAATATGGCTTATATACTGATTACCTGCTATAGAAGGGAAGCATTTCCTATTTTGGTTTGTACAAATTTGACTAGGTTGTAGCTATTTTGATGAAGATGGAGACAACCAGTACTCACAGTAAAGTAGTTGCATTTTTATTGAGCTAGCAGTGCATGCTTAGGTAGGCAGGAACACAGGAAACTGGAACAGCAGCTGTAGGTACAGGGGGGCTTTGGCAAAAAGATCCAAAGACTTGCACTAACCAACCATATATACTAGAGGGATACTTTCCCATTGATGGAAGCATCCTGTGGTAACTAGACAGAAGAGTGGCACCTTAAACACACTGACTCCATAAGCAGGTGGCAAAAAAATTGTATGTGAAATATTAAGTACACAGTTAACCCTTACTAAGCATTCGGCAGAGGTTTCCTGAGAAGTAAATAGCAGACTGAGTATAAGAAAGAGGAATGCAGTTAAATCCCTACATCACACAAAATACCTTTTAGACTTTGAATATGTTAGCATAGTGCCGCTGGCTGCACACATATGGGTTGTGGGACATTGCTGGGGCATGGCTTTGGTAAACAGGGGTATGGATAAAGAAATGTATGTTTTCCCTTTGAATTTACTAATGAAAAAGATAAATTTCTGATGTAATATTTTGCACATGCTATATGGGGAAAAACTAAAACTACTTTTTAACTCAAGAAAATATTCTCAAAAGTCAGGGGTCGTCTTATATCCTGAGTGTCGTCTTATAGGGCGGGTGATTAAAAAGACTTTGAAGGCGTACTGGAGAATCTGTGATCGCTTCATACGGTGGGTCTGGGGTATGGAAAAAAAGAGTTACAGTAGAGTGGCGCTGTGCCCAGAAGAACACACCTCTTTCACCAATCTGTCCCATCCTTGTATCCTATCAGTATTACTGTACCTCCTTCTCTGCCTCTCAGATCTCGCTGCTGTGTTATTTTTTTTATTCATTTTTATTTGGTGTGCTCTGAAAGAGGGGTAGTCTTATACGGCGAGTACATCCCAAACTCTATATTTTAACTGGAAAAGTTGGAGTTCGTCTTATATGACGGAAAATATGGTAGATTAATTATACATTTTGTATCTGGACACGGTAATACCTGAACAAAGGCCAACATTGATCAATAAGTTATAAGATAAGTGTGCATGAACGGACCTGACAGCCTGGACCAAGAAAGATTTCTCTTGGTTCGGGAGAATTAATATCCTGAAAATGACCATTCTCCCTCGACTGCTCTATCTCTTGCAGACCATCCCAGTCTGCATCCCCGTTTCCTTTTGGAAAAAAGTGCAGCATTGCTTTTCTTCCTTCGTCTGGTCCCCTGGCCATCCCAGAATCAGACGCGAGGTTCTTTCTCGTCCTAAGGATGCGGGGGGGGGGGTTGGTCTGCCAGATTGCCGCCTTTATTATCTATCTTGTGTCCACGTGAGGATCTTGGACATGTTTCATCATTCTACTTCCAAGCTGTGGGTACAGTTGGCACAGGCCCAGTGCCCTCGGCCTTTGTCCACGCTCCCGTGGACATGGTCCCCTACCTTGGCAGACCGCACACCTCTGTCCTACACAACTCGCCATACTCTTGCATCTTTACCGGCCACCGGGTCTCCTTGTGCTCTGTTGGATAGTCGCGGTCCTATGACCCCCGTCACAGATAACCCTGACTTTCAACCAGGTATATCCCGGACCTTCTTAGGCACGCCCAGGGACACCCCTCTCCGCTTCTATCACGTGGTCAAACGGGGAGCACTGTTACCCTTATCCGACATTCTCCCCTCCGCACCCCCCTTGTCCAGACACCTGTTTGAGTATATTCAACTGCAGCATTTCTACACGACCACCTCACGTACTCACGCTCTCCATAATACGTTGTCGGACTTTGAAAAGTTGTGTGTGGCGCCTTCCTGTCCCCCAAATGCCATCTCTCTCTCTTATCAACTGTTGCTCTCCTCTAGACTGGACCATCTGCCCTCCTTCTGCTCGGCATGGGAGACAGAATTGGGAAAAACTTTTACGCCTCAACAATGGTCAAAGGCTTTTTATCTATCTCACAAAGCTACTATGGCATGTAAGACACAGGAGACCAGTTACAAGATTTTGTCCCGTTGGTACCGGGTTCCAGCTGCCCTTCATCGCTGGTACCCCTTGGTCCCTGACATTTGTTGGCGTTGTGGGGGCGTGGGAGGCACCATGACACACATTTGGTGGGGATGCCCCAAATTGTGGTCATTTTGGCCCACGGTCTTGCGCCTCATTGAGGAAATTACCGGCATCACTATCCCTAATACCCCTGAAGCGACGCTGCTTTTCATGTTCCCCACAGCCCAGTCGCGCTTCAAAAAATCTCTGGCACGCCATCTGCTCCAAGCTGCCAAGTCAGTCCTCCCTCGGAAATGGAAATCCGTCGACCCTCCGACTATTGACGAATGGTTTGCGGAAATAGCCCAGACACATCACATGGAGGACCTCATTGCTGTTACCCCGGCAGCAGTGAAGAGGTACACGGCCACTTGGGGCCAATGGCTCCTATTCCTAGATTCTGATTCTTATAGAACCGCCACGGCCTGAAACCGTCCTTCTGTCCCTAGTTGCCCGAAGGGTGCCCCCCCTTCTTTTGCCGCCAGGGACAGCCTCTCTTTTATGATCCTCTTGTTGTCTTGTCCCCTCCTGTCCGGTGTGTTTTGTTTGTCGTCTTCTTGCTTCTGTCTCCCCTATCTCTGCAGTACAGCTTGCATATGATAGTACATTGTTTTTGTAATGACTTATGCTGAGATCAACCGGAATACTGATCCCATTTTTTTCTAGTCGTGTTACGGATGTTGACATTCCTACTGTTCTTTGTTACAGTTCACGATTACGATTGCATTCTGTGCATTTACATCATTCCTTGTATTTACCCCTTCCCCCCAGAGGGACTTGCCGTCCCGAGTTCCCATTTGTATTGTATACTTTCTTTTCTTGTCTTTGAAAATAAAACTTTAAATTAAAAAAAAAAAAAAAAAAGATAAGTGTGCATTTAAATAGTAAATATCTCAAAATTTGCAACTAACACAAAAACCATAATACTCCTGTAAGTCACTTATTAAGCCCTTCATACTCTGCAAGATACATGTATGGCACTGTCATCACATGTGCTCTGAAGCATAGTCCACAAGATCTGCCCTGAATTATTGTTCGAGTGAATATGCTGAAGATTTTTTAGCTTTTTCAAAAACATTTTAAGCCATTATATTTTGAAGCAAAATAACTCAATGTGATTTCCAGAAAGCAACACATTGTTTTCCTATTTTCTATCAGGATCGAGTCCGATAAAAAGAGCCCATTAAAATATGTTAATACATCTTAAACAGTGACTACTGAATAATTCACAAGCAGTTTGACAAATTTTCTAAACATGTAATTTACCTTTATTGCTCAGCTAATTTTCACTTTTAGTTTTGTATGAGAATTTGGTTGCTTACTCACAGCATGGATGCGAATGTTTAATTAGAAATTGATGAACGCAAAGTTTTGCTAATTAAATCAGACAAGTATATTTAGATTGACGTTGTGGTAGGTATTCAGATTAAACAACTGTCCCATTACATTTAATGCTGAGCATTTATCAGTTTAGAAGTAAAAGAGCACTTACATATGACAGCAAACCAAGGCTCAAAATGGATTATTCCAGTGTTCTCCGCATACGCAGCTGCTGGGAGCTCATTAAAGCTTTAGGAAATGTCTAAATAATCTCGACAACTTTAACCCCTTAGTGACCGCCGATACGGCTTTTTACGGCGGTCACTAAGGGTCCTTATTCTGCTGCCATCAGCTTTTTATGGCGATGGCAGAGAATAAGGCTACGGGGCCGGGACGGCCCCCACCTCATCCCCCCAGCTACCGGAGGTAGCTGAGGGGTTGGGGCAGTGTGTGGGGTCCGTACCGCAACCCCCCCCCCCTTATCGACGATCGCCGCTATTAACGTTATAGCGGCGGCCGTCGGTAAAGGGGATTACCGGTGCTGCCGCCGCCTTTCATCTCCCCCCGCCGTGAATCTATGGCGGGGGGAGATGAAATAAGTGTCCCCCAGACCTCAGATCAGCCCCCCCTAGTAGGGCGATCACTAACCCCCCTCCCCCGGCGGCCATCATTTCCAAGATGGCCGCCGACATCGCTGTGAACCGACTAATGTCTGTTCACAGCGATGGAAAAGTTAAAATGAATGAAAGCCCCTTGCTCTCCGCCACCGGAGGTAGCGGAGAGCATGGGGCAGTCATCGGGGACCCCCCTGTTAGGTCCCGGTACAAGCGATCAGCGGTATATACTATATACCGCTGATCGCTTGTACCATGTGCATCCAGGCACTTTTTATCCCCTGTCACCATGAATGATTGGTGACAGGGGATAAAAAGTGATGTCCCCCCACCCCCCAAGTCGCCCCCCACCCCCCCTGTCACCCCCGTCCCCCAGTCACCCCCCCTTCCCCATATACTCACCTGCTCCTGGAGCTCCTTCCTCCTCGACGTCCTGGCTGGTTATGAAGTGCGCATGCGCTTCACAACCAGCCAACTCTGAAAATTTAAAGTGACAGAGACCAATTTGGTCTCGGTCACTGAACTGATTACTGAGATAGAAAATATCACAGTAATCATAGTAATACAGTGAAAATGAATATGTACAAAAAGTGACAAACATACAAAAAAATAAAACACACACTTTTTATTATAGTAATAATTGCAGTTTACTCCCAAATTACCCCTAACCCCTCCCCAGATTACCCGTAACCACCGCACGTTGGCCGTAACCACCGCACGTTGGCCGTAACCACCGCACGTTGCCCGTAACCACCGCACGTTGCCCGTAACCACCGCACGTTGCCCGTAACCACCACAAATTGCCAGTGACCCCCTCCCGATTGCCCACCCCAGATTACCTATAAGCACTTCAGTTTATCAGTAACAATCCCAGATTGTCTGTAACCCTTCCAGGTTGCACATAACCCCCCCAGGTTCCCCGTAATCATGCCAGATTACATGTAACCCCCCCCAGATTGCACGTAACCACCGCGCGTTGCCTCTGACCACGCCACGATGCCTCTGACCACCGCACGTCGCCTCTGACCACCGCACGTCGCCTCTGACCACTGCACGTCGCCTCTAACCACCGCACGTCGCCTCTGACCACCACACGTCGCCTCTGACCACCACACGTCGCCTCTGACCACGCCACGGTGCCTCTGACCACCCCAAATTGCCAATGACCCCCTCCAGATTGCGGTGCCCATGCCAGATTACAGGTATCCACCCCAGATTGCCTATAAGAACTTCAGTTTATCCGTAACCAACCCACGTTGCCCGTAACCACCCCAGATTGTCAGTAAGCACTGCAGGTTGCCCGTAACCACCCCACGTTGCCCGTAACCACCCCAGATTGTCTGTAAGCACTGCAGGTTGCCCGTAACCACCCCACGTTGCCCATAACCACCCCAGATTGCCTGTAAGCACTGCAGGTTGCCCGTAACCACCCCACGTTGCCCGTATCCACCCCAGATTGTCTGTAAGCAATGGAGGTTGCCCGTAACCACCCCACGTTTCCTGTAACCATCCCAGATTGTCTGTAAGCACAGCAGATTGCCCGTAACCAGCCCACGTTGCCTGTAACCAGCCCACATTGCCTGTAACCACCCCACGTTGCCTGTAACCACCCCACGTTGCCGTAACCACAGCAGGTTGCCCGTGACCACCACATGTTGCCCATAACCACCCCTCGTTGCCCGTAACCACCCCACGTTGCCTGTAACCACCCCAGGTTGCCGTAACCACAGTAGGTTGCCCGTGACCACCCCATGTTGTCCGTAACCACCCCAGATTACCTGTAACTACCTCAGGTTGCCCATAACCACCCCATGTTGTCCGTAACCACCCCAGATTACCTGTAATCTAATTTTTTTTATTTTATTTTAGTAACTGCGCTATTCTAATAACCATTACTAGCTGCGGTTTTGCTCCTGTAAATTGTCGCTCCTTCTCTTCTGAGCCCTGCTGTGTGCCCATACAGTGGTTTATGCCCACATATGGGGTACCGTTGTACTCAGGAGAACCTGCGTTACAGATTTTGGGGTACGTTTTCTCTCCTGTTCCTCGTCAAATTGAGAAATTTCAAACTAAACCAACATATTATTGGAAAAATTCGAGTTTTTCATTTTTACTGGCCAATTTTGAATACTTTCCTCTAATACCTGTGGGGTAAAAATGGTCACCACACCCCAAGATGAATTCTTTGAGGGGTGCACTTTCCAAAATGGGGTGACTTTTGGGGGGAATCTATTCTGCTGACACTACAGGGGCTCTGCAAACGCACCTGGCGCTCAGAAACTTCTTCAGAAAAATCTGCACTGAAAATGCTAATTGGCGCTCCTTCCCTTCTGAGCCCGGCTGTGTGCCCATGCAGTGGTTTATGCCCACATATGGGGTACCTTTCTACTCAGGAGAACCTGCTTTACATATATTGGGGTGACATTTCTCTCCTGTTCCTCGAGAAATTGAGAAATTTCAAACTAAAGGAACATATTATTGGAAAAAATCGAGTTTTTCATTTTTACTGTCTACTTTTGAATACTTTCCTCAAATACCTGTGGGGTCAAAATGCTCACCACACCCCAAAATAAATTATTTGAGGGGTTCACTTTCTAAAATGGGGTGACTTATTGGGAGATTTTACTCTGCGGACACTACAGGTTCTCTGCAAACGCAACTGGCGCTCGGAAACTTCTTCAGCAAAATCTGCATTGAAAAAGCTAATTGGTGCTCCTTTCCTTCTGAGCCCTCCTGTGTGCCCATGCAGTGGTTTATGCCCACATATGAGGTACCTTTTCACTTAGGAGAACCTGCGTTACAAATTTTGGGGTACTTTTTTCCTCTTGTTCCTCATAAAATTGAGAAATTTCAAACTAAAAGAACATAATATTGGAAAAATTAGAGTTTTTCATTTTTACTGTCTACTTTTGAATACTTTCCTCTAATACCTGTGGGGTCAAAATGGTCACCACACACCAAGATGAATACTTTGAGGGGTGTACTTTCCAAAATGGGGTGACTTATGGGGGGTTTTCTCTCTGCTGACACTACAGGGGCACTGCAAACGCACCCGGCGCTCAGAAACTTCTTCAGCAAAATTTGCATTGGAAAAGCTAATTGGCGCTCCCTTCCTTCTGAGCCCTGCTGTGTGCCCATACAGTGGTTTACTCCCACATATTGGGTACCGTTGTACTCAAGAGAACCTGCATTACAAATTTTCGGGTGCTTTTTCTCTCATGTTCCTTTTGAAAATGAGAAACTTTAATCTAAACGTATATATTATTGGAAAATTAAAATTTTCCATTTTTTTACTGCCTAATTGTGAATACTTTCCTCCAGCCCCTGTAGGGTTAAAATGCTCATTATACCCCTAGATTAATTCTTTAAGGTGTATAGTTTCCAAAATGGGGTCACTTATGGGGGTTTTCAGGATACCAGACTTCTAAATCCATTTAAAAAAAGAACTGGTCCCTAAAAAAATCAGTTTCACGAAAATGTGATAATTTGCTGATAAATTTCTAAGCCCCATAACACCCTAAAAAAGTAAAATATGTTTACCAAATTATGCCAGAATAAAGAAGACATATTGGTAATGTGACTTAGTAACTAATTTATGTGCTACGACTTTCTTTTTTTAGAAGTAGAGAATTTCAAAGTTCATAAAATGCAAATTTTTTAAATTTTTCATATTTTGGTGTTTTTCACAAAAAACACACAAAGTAGTGACCAAATTTTGCCACTAACATAAAGTGCCATATGTCACGAAAAAACAATCTCAGAATCGCTAGCATACATTAAAGCATCACTGAGCTATAAGAGCATAAAGTGAGACAGGTCAGATTTTGAAAAATTAGCCTGGTCATTAAGGCCCAAACTAGCTGCAGCACGAAGGGGTTAAAGAGAACCTATCATCTAAATTTCACTGTCCCTAATATTAAAGTATATCTTTCCCTAAGTCTATCTATGAAGATACAGACTGCCTTTGCAGTCTGTATCTTATGCCTTACCTACTCTTTCGTATCTGTGTAAGCAAGGCCGGGCGCCGCCATCTTGATGACGTCATTTGCGTTCCACCGTTGGAACGCAAGTTGCGTCATCAAGATGGCGGCGCCTGGCCTTGCTTGCACAGAAACAGAGGATTAGGTAAAGTAGAAGATACAGACTGTAAAGGCAGTCTGTATCTTCATGAAGTCTATTTATGAAGATACAGACTGTCTTTACAGTCTGTATCTTCTACTTTACCTAATCCTCTGTTCTGTGCAGCAAGGCCGGCGCCGCCATCTTGATGACGTAACTTGCGTTCCAGCAGTGGAACGCAAAGACGTAATCAAGATGGCGGCGCCGGCCCTGCTGCACCGGCACAGAGTAGTAGGTAAGGCATAAGATACAGACTGCAAAGGCAGTCTGTATCTTCATAAATAGACTTCATGAAGATACAGACTGCCTTTACAGTCTTATACTTTACCTAATCCGCTTGTTTGGTGTAGCTAAGCCGGGGGGGGGGGGGGCGCCATCTTGAAGACGTGACTTGCGTTCCAGCGGTGGAACGCAAGTGACGTCATCAAGATGGTGGGCCCCCACCGGCCTTGCTGCCGCTCTGCATGACGGGAGTTTCCTGTCTCGCGCCGGCTCTTTTGAAAAGAGCCGACGCAAGGCAAGAAAGTAAAACAGAAATATTTAAAAAACGCAGCTTTAAAATTAATTAATTATATTTACAAATATTGTTAAAATTAGGATTTACATCTAATTAGGGAATAAAAAAAAATTCATTTTCGCCCGTGATTGGTTCTCTTTAACCTCTTAAGGACCCATTAAGTACCGACACGTCATGGATCACTGTCACTTAAGGACCCATGACGTACCGGTACGCGGGCCCTTTAACTGGGCGCCGCGCGAAATCGCGCGGCGCTCCGGTAAAGATGGCTGCTGATTCTTACAGCAGCCATCTTCCTTTGTCACGTAGGTGGCAGTTTCCCTGCCCCCCGTGTCGACGATCGCTGTGATTGGCCGATGACTTCTCATCAGCCAATCACAGCAATTTCCCTGGTTTCTGGGACCGGACCCCGGCACTAAGCTGTAATTGGTGCTGTCCGAGACAGCACCAATCACAGCCGTGCCCGGGCATCACCTGCCCGTGGATCCGGCCCCCAGATCGCCCGTGATTGTCCGGTAACCACCAGCCGGCCATTCACGGGCTATCTTTACTACTACTCCCATCATCTCCTTCTCTGCTTGCCAGAATCGGCGAGCTGAGAAGGAGATGATGGGAGCAGCATGCAGTGAGCCCGGCGCCCGGTGCGTACCTGGTGTGTGCCGGGCGCCGGGTGCCTCCTCCCCCATGCTGCCTCCTCCTCCTCCGCTGCCACCGCCGCCGCCGATCTCCGTCTGCAATGCAGGGAGATCAGCTAGCAGTTCCCTGCTGCTAGCTGATCTCCCTGTGTTGTGTCTCCTCCTCCCCCAGGCCCCCTTTGCCACCCTGACACCCTCCCACCCTGCTGACAACCTCTCTCCTACCCACCCTGCTGACAACCTCCCTCCCACCCTGCTGACAACCTCCCTCCCTCCCTCCCTGCTGACAACCTCCCTCCCTCCCTCCCACCCTGCTGACAACCTCCAACCCTCCCTGCTGACACCCTCCCTCCCTGCTGACACCCTCCCTCCCTGCTGACACCCTCCCACCCTGCTGACAACCTCCCACCCTCCCTTCCTGCTGACAACCTCCCTCCCTCCCTGCTGACACCCTCCCTCCCTCCCACCCTGCTGACACCCTCCCTCCCACCCTGCTGACACCCTCCCTCCCTCCCACCCTGCTGACACCCTTCCACCCTCCCACCCTGCTGACACCCTCCCACCCTCCCTCCCTGCTGACACCCTCCCACCCTCCCTCCCTGCTGACAACCTCCCTCCCTCCCACCCTGCTGACACCCTCCCTCCCTCCCACCCTGCTGACACCCTCCCTCCCTCCCACCCTGCTGACACCCTTCCACCCTCCCTGCTGACTACCTCCCACCTTCCCTCCCTGCTGACACCCTCCCTGCTGATGGCACCCACCCTGCTGCCACCCACCGTCTCCTTATTGCCACCCACCGTCTCCTTATTGCCACCCACCGTCCCTGCTGACACCCACCCTCTCCTGATTGCCACCCACCCTCTCCTGATTGCCACCCTCCCTCTCCTGACTGACACCCGCCCTCCCTGCTGCCACCGCCTGTCCTGCCACCCTCTCCACTGCCACCCTCTCTTCTCTTACCCTCTCCCTTCCATCCTGCCGCCACTCTCCTACTACCCAACCGATCTGCTGTCAACCACCCTCTCCCCTCTCCGCTGCCACCCTCTCTTCTCTTACCCTCTCTCGTCTCCTCGTACCCTCTCCTGCCACCCTTTCCTTTTTCCTGCCACCCTCACCCCTGGATCGGTGGTGAATAGTGTCCCCTGCCTCTGCCCTCTTCTGTTTCTTTTTTTTTTTTTTTTTTTTTGAGTAAATTTTCTTTTCTTTTTCCCTCGGTGTACCCTAAAAGAAAAAAAAAGTTAATAACTCACACAAATAAAATGTAAAAACAGTGCATAAAACACGCACACTAACACTTTCACGTGTAAAAGCATAACACTTACACACCCCTCTAAGGGTACCTTCACACACACACACGATCCGCAGCGGAGTGCATCCCTATGAGAATACATACACGCAGTGGGATTGACATCCCGCTGCGTGTATGTAAATTAACCCCCCGGCGGCCGGAGCATATATCACCTCCTCCTCCTCGGCAGGACTTCTGGCTCAGCCAATCAGTGGCAGACACCGGGATCCCCAAAACAAGCCAGAGCGGGGAGGAGGTGATGTATGCTCCGGCCGTCAGGGGGTTAACTTACATACACACAGTGGGATGTCAATCCCGCTGCATGTATGTATTCTCATAGGGATGCACTGACACTGGATCCCAGCTTCCAAAATCCAAATTGCGCTCCTTCCCTTTGGAGGCTTTCCATGCGCTGGCTTTGCACTTTGTGTCCACATGTGGGGTATTCCTATAATCGGGTGAAATTGCTCTACATTATTAGTGATTTATTTTTTCTTTTAACCCCTTGTGAACATGGAAAAATTCAAAGTTATGCCAACATTTTAGTGTAAAAAATTAAATTTTTCATTTTCACGGCACATTGTGCCTGTCACCAGTGGGGTCCATATGCACACTATACCCCTTGTTAGATTCCTTAAGGGGTGTAGTTTCCATAATGGGGTCACTTGTGGGGGGTTTACAATGTTTTGGCAGCACGGGGGCTCTGCGAACCAGACATGGCCTTAGTCCTCCATTCTGGTCAAATCCAGCTTTCAAAATCCAAATTGCGCTCCTTCCCTTTGGAGGCTTTCCATGCGCCGACTTTGCACTTTGTGTCCACATGTGGGGTATTCCTGTAATCGGGGGAAATTGCTGTACATGATAAGTGGTTTATTTTTTCTTTTAACCCCTTGTGAACATGAAAAATTTCAAGTTACACCAACGTTTTAGTGTAAAAAATAAAATTTTTCATTTTCACGGCACATTGTTCCACATCTGTGTCTGTCACCAGTGGGGTCCATATGCCCACTATACCCCTTGTTACATTCCTTGAGGGGTGTAGTTTCCATAATGGGGTTACTTGTGGGGTGTTTCCACTGTTATGACAGTACGATGGCTCTGTAAACCCAACATAGCCTCTGTCCTCCATTCTGGCCAAATGGGGCTCCTTCCTTTTGGAGGCCTGTCCTGCGCCCGCATGATATATTATGTCCCCATGTGGGGTATTTTTGTACTCGGGGGAAATTTCTCTACAAGTTGTATGGTTTTTTTTCCTTTTAACCCCTTGTGAACCTGAAAAATTTAAGGCTAGACCAAGTTTTAGTGTAAAAAATTTTTTTTTTTCAATTTCACGGCACATTGTGTCTGTCACCAGTGGGGTCCATGTGCTCACTATACCCCTTGTTAGATTCCATAAGGGGTGTAGTTTCCTAAATGGTATCCCTTTAGGGGTGTTTGTTAGGTTTTGGCACCCCAGAGCCTCTGCCAACCAGAAGTGGTACTTTGAAAATTGGCCAAATGTAAGGAGGCTTCAAAATTCACTAGGCGCTCCCTTATATCTGAGGCTTGTGGTTGCGTCAAATAGCGCATTAGGGCCACATATCGTATATTTTTATAAACTGCAGAAGCGGGGCAATAAAGATTGGGGTGCATTTCTCTGGAAATAGGTTTTCTATTATGAGACATATTGGATCACAATATAATTTCTACAAAGAAAATTGAAATTTTCAATTTTCTCACACTCTTAGCTTTTATTTCTGTGACTCACCTAAAGGGTTAAAAAACTTTCTGGAATTGATTTTGAACAGTTTGGGGGGTGCAGTTTCTGAAATGGGGTGCTTTGTGGGGCTTCATAATATACAGCCCCCTCAAATACACTTCAAACATGAACTGGTCCCTTGAAAAATCAGATTTTGAAATTCTTATGAAAATTTGAAAAAATGCTGCTAAACTTTGAAGCTTTCTATTGTCTTAAACAATTGAACGAAAGTTTAATAAATGCCGCCAACATAAAGTAGACATATTGCTAATGCTATTTCATATATAATTTATGTGGCATAACCATTTTCTGTATAAGCACAACATTTCAAAGTTAGAAAAATGCAATTTTTCTAAATTTTTCACGTTATTTTGGGGTTTTTCATAAAGATAGGCTGTAAGTATCGACTCAATTTTTCCAGAAATATAAAGTATAACATGTCACGAAAAAACAATCTCAGAATCAGCCGGATAGGTAAAAGCATCCCGAAGTTATTAATGGATAAAGTGATACAGGTCATATTCCTGAAATTTGCTCCGGTCCTTAAGGTCATTTTGGGCTCTGTCCTTAAGGGGTTAAATACTGTTTTAGCAATTTTACATTATTTTGACATTTTCAGAGCTTCATACTGGACAACAAACAAGCAATTATGTGCTGTAATTGGGATTCAATGAAGAAACTTAAAAGTTATTTGATCCAACAACAAATTTCTAGGGGAAATGGTAATATACCTGGAAGTTTATAAAATCTTAGAATCTGAAACATATCAAGAAGTAAAATTGTAATTACTGTATATACTGGCAATTTCTTAGAGAGAAACTTCTTATGAAGTTCTAGTCTAATATGTGTGATAAAAATGGACATAGAGCTGTAGCAGTGAGTGGCACTCATAGCATTAGTCATATTGTAGCCCCATGTGTCAATCAATTCTATACAAAGGCATTAAAATATTATTTTTTTTATTTTATTTTTTTTTTGTGTGGCTACTGTGAAAATTCACCGAAAAAACAATTGTAGCCAGTTCCATCACATGATATAATATTGAAATATTCTGTACCGAAGAATGACATTGTGAGTGCAGATTGGTGATTTGCTATATGGTAGCACACAAAATGCCTATGGATCCGTACTTGGGATAGCTAATTTACAGTTGTTGTTTTTTTCGCGTGTGTGTTATTTTAAGCTGATAGTGTTCTATAAGCTACGACTGATGGCTACATCCCGCATGGCTTCAAGCTCTTGAGTATTACCAGTATCCATTAAAAACGATCACTGTCTATTGATTTCAATTAGTTGTGTGCAGTTCTTTGATTGCTTGCAGTTAACATAAGTTGAATATGATCGTTCACATAAAGATCAGCTCAAAAAGGACCTGTATCCAACAACACGCTCCAGAAAAAAAAAAAAAGAATTATTAAATATCTGATTACATGTCTTTTTTGGAGATATCCCTTTTCCCCCAGACAAGTGGGTTGATCATTTGTCTGACAATTGAGTTAACTTGCTAAAGACCCTGGTAATTTCCATTTTATTTTTCTATGTACAGGGCCATATAAAGATTAGGATGATCGAAACGAACCGTAACAAACCAGATTCGTTACGAACTTTACAAAAAGTTTTGTCACCGAACCGAACTTTGAGAAAGTTTGTAACGAATCTAGTTAAAACAACAACAACAACAAATAAAATCACAGAATAGACCAGGATACAAGGGATTATTACTCCTATAATCCTTTGTATCCTGGTTTTCTGTAAATATCAAGATGTGTGACGTCACGCCTGTTAGGGTAAGACCTTAAATTAGTCTCCTCGAATATAACTAATCTGCCTAATCAAAAATGTAATGTGACAGCTGTCTGTGAGTATAAACCAAGATACATAAAAGCAACTTCAGTGCTCAAGCTGATCTACTTTATTAAGTGAAAATCTCAGTTTATATATTTACAATAAAGCTTCAAAAAAAATAATAGGAGAACCCCGTTTGGCCGCAACCAAAAAGTTAAAAAAAAAAAAAAAAAGTCCAAAAAAAGTCCCATCACTGTCCCAGAAAAAAGTGTAGAAAAATGTTGGTGACACACTAGGATTCTTGGTGTCCAAGAACGTGCACCCCAGGTGCTGATGTCTGGTCCTTTAATTATGGGAAAGGGCAGTACATGTCTGTTACTTCCCATTAGGTCAACATCCTCCCAGAAGACCATCAGAAAGTTAGCCCATTCTTGCCACTGTCATCTCCCCAGTGCTTTAGGGGGCCAGTTCTTCCTCCACCAGATGATTACACATGCTGCGATAACAAACATGTTTATTTATTTATTTATTTTTATTTATAACATGGGAAAAGGGGAGTGATTCAAACTTTTATTAGGGGAGGGAGCTTTTTTTTTTATTAATAACAACAATTAATTTTTTTTACACATATACTAGAGGTCGCCCTGGGGGACTTCTAGTATAAGCACACTGATCTCTCATCGAGATATTTGCTGTATAGTTATACAGCATAGATCAATGAGATAGGCACTGGATTGCTCTCGGCTGCTGCAGCCGAAAGCAATCGAGTGCCGAGTCGGGATCAGTGCCATTATGAAAGGTGAGGGAAACTTCCTGGGTCAAGGTGCAGGGCTGTAGATGCCGCTATGCAGGCAATAAATCCTCCCCCATTCCCCCTCTCACCCAGTACTGGGAGCTCTTAAACCAAAGCAATACTCTTAAATCAAGTAACAATTAAAAAAAACTGTGAGCTCTTCTTGCAAAGCGCTCTTAATCCAAGTTACTCTTAAACCAGGGTACCACTGTATTTAATAAGCTTTACTGCTACACAGTTACATTATATGTCAGTGTATTCTACCTCTTTTTGTGTTTGACAGAGGAGTTAAACCTGTTCAACAGCTGTGAAAATGAATCTCTAAGAATGTGTCCGGATTGTATCCTGAGATGTCGTCCATCCTCTCTTATTGTTTCTTTACCACAGTGACATCATTCCACAGTATATTGAAACACAATTAGATTCCACTGGTCGAAGGGGCAGAGATTTAATGTCAGGCTGGGAAATAAATCGGTGTACATTTTGTAAAGCAAATAAATGTTACCATGTCACATAAAGCAGAGGAATGAAATTAAGGTATATGGGAACGCCAAAGCTTATCTAGAGAATGTGATATATCCAGTGTCTAGAAAATAGAGATGGACACTTTGTTGTGTGCTTGGTGACATGTAATATCTGTAGATTACAATATGTAGGTTGCACCATGGGAGATTTAAAATTAGAATAGGAGGCACCCATCAGACATGACACAAACCACAATAGAAATATATCCCAGGTTTGCAATAGCAGTGCATCTTTTTAATCATGCAGGGTATTGAGCAGGTAAGTCTTCCTCGATACAGTACTGATCAACAGCCCTCACCTTCTAATTCGTTACTGAATTGCCACAAATCCCAAATTCTTTTTGGGGCATATGTATCCTTCTTTTTGTGCCAATATTTTTTTCGTTCAGCGTAGCAGTTTGCGCTGATTGTGAGCAGTTTACGTTGCACCTTTTTCAGATTTTTTTTCTTAGAGGGGACTTGGTTGGGGCATGGTTTATATTAGCTCCTTTTTTAGCCAGATTATCATGCACAATTTTCTATTTTGTGCAGACAGACCCTGGTGTAGTTTGTTAGCCTTTTTATTAACCCAAAAAGGGCAAACATTGCTCAATATTTATCAAGGCCTGTGCTTCAATTGATAATTTTTGCGCATGGACCACAGTTTTTTGCGCAGCACATGAAAAGTGTGCTAGTGGAGGAGAAATTGTGCTAATGATACATAAATATAAACTATGATGATACATAACTATAAACTATAACTATAAAATAAGTGTACTGTAAAGTGAATACTGCAAAAGCTAAGTGCGCAATTCTATGTCTGAATAAATAACGGCACATAAAAATTCAGCAGGAATATGAAGGTTCCACCATAGAAAAGCCTTTGACCTTCTAGCTCACGCTATATACAGTAGATATGTAGATAGTAGTTGCACAAACATTGTTGAGATGAATAGCTATTCTATAGCTATAATGATCTTCTCTGTATTAGGAAAACAAGAATTGTTAAGGCTATACTCCTCATCTATTAGACATTGCTCATAGACTCATAGACAAATTATGAGCTGTCAGGACAGAGTGATATTCTCATATAAAACCAGCAGAGTGGAACAGATTTTACGGCAGCGGGTGGCAGGTTTTTAGGCCATGATCTGTTTGCCATATAGACCTCACTCTTATAACTGCTCCATCTCTTATCTTACAATGAGCTGACATATCTTCAGTATTGAGTTCAATGGATCTTGCAGATCATAACCATGGGGGTGTATGATTTATGCTGTTATAGTTATTACTTTCCAGTTCAGTACTCTGACCAGACTGATGTTTAATACTGGACCAACTTAATATATAAGGTAATTGTAATAGATAAAATAGAAGTAATGTAATATAAAGTCATCTCACATCACATGTGATAGTAGACTACTAGAGAGTTTAGTAAACATGTTTGTTAAAATTATAAAATATGTGGAACCCCTACATAATGAATGAGGAGGTTTGATAGAGGATCGACTAATATGTAGATACTTTTCGGTGCATGACCAGCTGACAACGCTACATATCTCTGATAACTTCTTATATACGAGGGGCACTGATAAGTCTTTGGCTTTATGTTATTTTTTTATTTCTACAATAACAAATGTTACATCACATGAAAGTCTTATGTATCTAATATATGTTTTCAAAAAAAATTTTTGTTTCTGCAAGGAAAGTCTGCGAAGGATTTGCCCTTCATGTTCTACAGTTAAGAGCTAGGTTGCCAAATTTAGAACGGGCCACTTCAGCACCGAAAGTGGTTGTTATTCCAGAGATTGTAGCCGCTGTTCCCAATCTCCTACTGGAGAATCTGTGAATTTCAGCTAAAGGAATGGCAGATCATAGGGATTTCTCATGAACATGTTTGTGTCATTATCCATGAACATTTGAACATGAAGGAGCTATCTGCAACGTGGGTCCCCAAATGTCTGACAACAGATCAGAAAAGCATGTGAGAGAAAACTTTACGGTCCATTTGTCAGCAGTTTCGGACTGATAAAAATTCCCTGGATCGACTGGTCACTATGACCAGACCAGTACTAAGACCTGGATTTATTTGTATGACCCTGAAACCAAGGAGCAGTCAAAAGAGTGGAGGCTTTGTGTTTTTGTGTGTTTGCAACTAGCCACGTGACCCTGCCTAGTGTGAATAGTGTCCTAGGAAAGCTGACCAAATTTGTCTTTTTTTCTGTGTTCCAGAAGGGGGGAGTGGCTGCCTCTACTTGGTCATGCACTCCACCCATCCCACCCAGGTGTGTAATTACTTTTGCCAGTATAAGATGAATCCTGCATGCCCAAAGCATAGGCTTATTATATGCCATGGAGAGGCCATAGTACAGTGTAGGTCCATCCTGGCATGAGGCCACCTTATCGTTGGTGGGATGGTTTACACTATTTGCAAATGGTAACCAAGATCCTCCTTATTTTTATGGAGATTTTTTGTTGGCAGCTGGGGGGGCTGCTTTTAGTGATTTTCATATCTGTATTGGGTCTGTATCTTGCCATTGCGGTGAGCTGTTGCATTTCTCTGTGTTTTTGTGAGGCACAGTGGTTCTCCTGGTCCAAAGAAGTTCAGGATGCAAAAATCAGCCCCTATGGTGATGTCTTCTGGGATAAGGAGGGTATGCTACTAGTGGACTACTTTTAAAGTGGTTCCACCACCAATGCAAAGTATTACAATTAACTTTTGAACTAATTGAAGGCAGCTCTGGAGGCCAAAAGGTGCAGCAAGCTGTTTAAGGGTGCCTTCACACCTACCGACTCGCAGCGTTAATAACGCTGCGAGTCGGCTAGGTCCTGGCAGATCACTGTCAGTACATACACGCAGCGGTCTGAACGACCGCTGCATGTATGTAAATCTGCCGGCCGCTTAACCCCTTCTGATGCCGGCCGTCCGCCTCCCGCTCAGCTCTGTATACATTACCTCCTCGCTCCACTGGGTCCCGGCGTCCTGCTCTCGCGCCCGGCCAATCAGTGTTTTGCTCTGTTGCAGCCACTGATTGGCCCGGCGGGAGAGCAGGACGCCAGGACCCCGTGGAGCAAGGACAGGTTATTAATGCTGCTAGTCGGTAGGTGTGAAGGCACCCTAAAGGAATCTTGTTCCTGCAAGACAGTGCCTCTGCTCATACTACACAAGCAACTATGGCAAAACTAATGGAGCAAGGCTTCCAGCTGGTTTACCACCCACCTTATTAACCAGATCTGGATCCCTTTGACTGAGGTGTTTCCAAACCTGAAGAAACACCTCAAGGGTACTAAATTTTACACTATGTCTGATGCCATGGCTGCAATGGATGACTGGTTTGGAACACAATTGAAATCCTTTTTTTGTAAGGCTTGCAAAACTTGGAATACCAAAGTAAGAAGTGTGTTGATATCAGTGGAGAATTTGTGGTATAAATGTAAAGTTTATGTCAGGCTAACACAGACACAACCAGACAGTGGGCCCTGATCTGTACCACCCACTGTCCCTGCCTAATTGCCTCAGCCGACCCTAGGCGGTCGCGGACAACCACGAAGACATTCCCTGCACTATATACGTGGTACACAAAAAATACGGACAGACAAACACAATAAGGAGTAGTAATAAAAACCGGGTCAAACCACACGCGCAACGCAGTACAAAGTCAGCAATCCAAAGGAGTAGTCACAAGTCAGGCGGGAGGTCAGAATAACGAGTCGAGCAGTAGGAGGGGTTAGGATGGGGAACGCAGGAATAGACAAGGGAGAGCTGGGACCAGGAGTACACCTAATAGCCAGTGATCAGTGAATGACCGCTGGCTCTTTAAATACAGGACCAGGAGCCCAGACCAGGATGTGATTGGTCCATACTCCTGAGTCCTGATCAATCACATGTGCAGGCTGCAAACCGGGTGGCAGAGGCGCCTGCCACTCAGCTTGAGCCTGATACGACTCAGCTGAGCATACAATGCTCAGCTGAGCCGCCGCACGTCATCGGAGCCCGCGGCGTCCCTGGTAACCAAGGACGTCATCGGGTCTCCGTGACGTCACCCGGCCCCGGAGAGGAAGGCGGCGCTGCGCTCCGGCCGGGACAGACGTCGCTGGAGCGCGGTCGGGTAAGTTCCTGACAGTTTAATCTTCCTATCTTGTTTTTTTTTCTAGCTAAAACCAAAGACATATCAGCAGCCCCTTATATTGTGCAGACAAAGAAGACAGATACATTCATGAGCAAATCTAATTTTTTTATTACGTGGGTGGAGATGCCCTTTAAGCATGACTTAAAACAGCAATTAAAAGCTGCTTATGCACTAATAAAACCGGCATACTTCTAAAACCTATTTAATTGAGTATAAAACTACCAAAGCTGCACAAGAATTTTTTTTTTTTTAGTTTACCTCTCTTTTTATCAAAATCAAAGCCATTAGCTATTACCTGAGTAAAATGTCACACTCAATCCCTTTTATCTTGGCTTTAATTGAGGGTAAAATTAAAGTATATTCTGATAAACAAATTTACATTAAAACTGATGATTATAATAACATTTTAGTAGAGCATGAAAAGAGATTTAATGTACTATCTTGGAACCACTTTATAGAATATATTATAATTATTTAATAATTAATAAAATAGGTTTGTTTTCCAATAGTCACCACTATGGGAAGCTTGCTGCATACTAATTATATAAAAAACTCAGTAACAACAAAAAAATACAGTAAACTCTTGCGTTTTAACTTAAAGTGGTTGTTTAGGCAGCAGAAAAGGTATAACCTATTCTGCTCCAACTACTTGTAGTGTTGGCACCCTGTTGATCCATGATTGATGGGGTGCTACTGGCGTCTGGATGTCCCGCTCAGCCAATCAGTGCAAGTGCACGGGACGTCCATCTGGGAACCCCCGAAGCAAGCCGGATCGTGGAGCAGTTACAGTATGCGCCAGCCGGCGAGGGGGATAACGAGGTAGTCTCCTTACATACTCGCAGCAGGATGTAAATCCCACTGCGAGTATGTCTTCCCATATAAACCACAGGCAAGGGACCGTGGCGGATTTTGCTGCAAATTCACAGCGCGAAATCAGCTGCAGATCCGGACTGTGTCTTTGTACCCTTATGGTCAGTCATATAAGTAGAAAGAACACATATGGCATTTGACAATGATAATGTTACTTTTACACAGTATGTGAGGGTGGCTAGTACTCAGTTTAAGAGGAAAAAGTGTAGAGAGGGGGAAAGGTGTCTTAACTCGCCATTTTAGGGGACATAGGGTATGAAGAAGTAAATCTTACATTTTTTAGTTTGTTAGTGGCAGTTATCACAAGGAATTAATGGCTACCCTTTCTACTTTACACCCTTGTACTAGATTACGATTGTGGAGCTTATCCAATATCAAGAAGCATATATTTGTATATATGGCAGACAGAACCTATCATGTACTGTATGAAACAGGCCCAACTCCTGAGCCCTGCCCATACTTCCTCAATGCACATAGACTGTACATGTACAACAGATGTCTCCAAGGTGTTAAACACATCAAGCAGAATTGTCTTTTGATTGTTCCTTTAGCTCTTTTTCCTTTATCTACAACTTATAAACACAATCACATAACAAAGTAAGATGTTCCTGCTGTTTGGAGTGGGACATAGTACCTTAATTTATAACCATTTATTTTTTCAGCATTTCACACTATAGGACATTTCTTTAGAAACAAGAGAAAGATGAGAGGGAGCAGAATAAAACTGAAATGCTTCCCACAGTGTTTATTCACAAAACCAGAATCCCATGGAAATACCTATAATCGGAATGTAAAGCTAAGTGATATTTTTCTACTTTCCTAGAAACTCAGTGATTTTTTTTTTTTCAATTCAATCTTATAAAAAATGAGCGGCCATTAAAAATAGAAGAGTCAGTTCACCAGAATCCAATTTTACATTAAGCCACGATGTCTAGAATGTCTACATTTACCTTTTTGTAACACTAAGGGTACTATTACACGGAACAATATCGGCCGAATGGGGCTGATTTGGCCCATTATCGCTCCGTGTAATAAAGACAATGATCAGCCGATGATCGTTGTCATCGGCTGATCGTTGATATAGGTTAGAACCTCTAATTGTCGGGCACCGACTGCGCACCGCTACGTGTAATAAAGGTTCGCGGCCGGCGACTGACGATCTACATTACCTATCTCGTTTCAGGGCTGCTGCTGTGATCCGCTTCTCCCCGAGTCCGGCGCGCTCTAGCTTCAGAGCGGCCTGTCAGCTGACAGACCACTCAGCCAATCACAGGCCAGGACCACAACGGTCTGAGATTGGCTGAGCGGCCTGTCAGCTTACACGCGGGACCCGGGAAGAAGCGGACCACAGCAGCAGATCGCGCTCGTTTACAGTTGTTATCGGGTCCTATCGGCCCATCTAATAGTACCCTAATAGTATGTTAAACCTCCAGCAAAAAGCAAACATATGTAAAGTCTTTAAATTCTCACAGCCAGTTACTTCCTGTCAGCCATAATTGTTGTTATGAGGGTGATATGTGTCAGTCATAGATCTGGGTCATTGTGTAGCTGTTATTTCTCTTGCTCTGTCAGTACTTTCTGGTTTTGTCCTTTACATATTGGGGAAAATTTATCAAAGGGTGTAAAATATACACTAGTGTAAACTTCCCATATCAACCAATCACAGATCAGATTTCAGCTCCTGTAAAATGAAAGAGGAGCTATGATTGGTTGGTGTATGCAGTTTACACCAGTGTACTCTTTACACCCTTCAATAAATCATGGCCATTGTGTTTATGTAACGACAGGAGTTGTTGATCCACTGAACTGCAACTAGCAATTACATGAGCAACACCAGGAAGTGGAGGCTAAGGGGCTGTTGGTCATCTCCAGAGCCCACTGCAAGGTGGGAAGGACTTACTGTGTCAGGGCGAGATGCAGATGGAGACACATATGGAGGACTGCAGGCAGAAACACAGCAGGACTTATGGCTATGAACCACGGGCAGGACCCACAGACAGGAATGACGGGCAGGAGAGCTGGCACCACAATACTTGAGTTAGCAGACAGAGGCTCCAATGAGGAAGCCTGGGGCAAGCTCCATTACATTTACATTGGAGATTGACTGCTGCCTGCAACCAATTAAGGGCACACAGGCCCTTTTAATCCAGAGCACCCGGCCTCAATGAGTGTCCCCACCTCCTAGGCTGCGTGTACACTGGGTGCAGGGCAGAGGAAAAGGAGACCAGAGCAGGGACAGGTAAGGAGGGCAAAGGGATGGCTGTGCCTAGCCCCTGCACGTGGGCTCTAGCATCCACCTGACACTTAGCGCCGGGGGAGCGGGTGTGGCAGTGGCCCAGAGCACAGGTCGCCACCACAGCTCTGACAGTTTAGAAAACTCTAAGCAACTACCTTTGTAACATAGTGTAAGAAATCTTAGCTGCAGACTGTTATTTAAGAGATAAATGGTATCTTTCAGTCTAGGATTCTGAGCTAGACATCAGATATCCCATACTCTTGTTGTCCCATACTACTTGGTGTCCCATAAAGCAGAAATGTGAGTGTTCTGTTGATATGGGATATGTCTTGATTTGTGACTGCTTACAGTCAAAGAAATTGTGAATGTTGTATTATTTTGCTGCAAATGAAAACTAAAAATTAATTTAGTATATATATATATATATATATATATTTAAATTGAATGTTAATTCCTTTGAGGGCAAGTTTAATACTAACAAGATGTTATATATCTGAATTCTGCATACTATCTTTAAATTGTCAGCAAGCACATACCATCAGTAGTTTATTAAAATTCATTAAAACCCTGCATAATTTCTGCCATCCATCTTTTTGTGTAAAAACAAAAGGAAATAAAATCCACAAAATACAATTAAAATAAGCTAATATTTGCATAGTGTTTCTTCTTGATAAATATATTTATATAGCCCTCTGTTGGAGAAACAGCTCACTAAGAAATCATTTAGCTTAGAAGCAAAATGCAGATGGAAAATTCTACACGTTAATTAAATGTGTGGGAAATAAATTAACAAATGGTTTTTATAGATGTATGGAGGCATTTATTTACTCATTTATGCCTGGGGTAATTTATTAGTTATTGCATTTATACGCTAAAAGAAAACATAACAGCATGCTCCTTTCTACAATTATAAATTATATTAAGCACCTAAGAATAGAAGCACATAAACTCATGGTGTAGATAATGGACAGCTAAGTGGGGGTAAATCATAATGGATACGATACAGACTCCTGGCGCTTTAATGTCTTAGACCTGAGTTGTTTTGTGTCATAAAGTTTTATTTTTGTAGTTTGGTTAACTCCTGCCCTATACACATATATTTACAGAATAATCCCTGGATTAACATATCACCAAAAATCTAATGCTCATAACTTGTAATATTATATTTTTCAAGAAAAGCATCCAGGCCTCCCTTGAACTTATTTAATGAATCGGCCATGGCAACATTATTAACCCCTTCAAGACCATGCAAATCGATTTTTTTTTTGTTCCTCCTCGCGTTTAACCCCTTAAGGACATAACCAACTTGCATTTTTGCACTTTGTTTTTTTTCGTCCTTGTGCTTAAAAGGCCATAGCAGTTGCATTTTTTCACCTAGAAACCCACATGAGCCCTTATTTTTTGTGCCACTAATTGTACTTTGCAATGACAGACTGAATTTTTTCATAAAGTACACAGCAAAACCAAAAAAAATTCAATATGTGGTGAAATTGAAAAAAACAAACAAAAAAACCCAACGCATTTTGTTTATTTGGGAGGTATTAGTTTTAGCGCTGTTCACCCTATATATGTTCCTCAAGTCGTTACGATTAAAACGATATGTAACATGTATAACTTTTAAATTATGAGATGGCTTGTAAAAAATTCAAACCATTGTTAACATATATATGTTCCTTAAAATCGCTCTATTCCCAGCGCTTTTATCCTTTGGTCTATGGGGCTGTGTGAGGTGTTATTTTTTGTGCCATGATGTGTTCTTCCATCAGTACCTTGATTGTGTATATGCAAATTTTTGATCGCTATTTATTACAATTTTTCTGGATTTGATGCCACCAAAAAGTCCACAAATTTGCACTTTGGGATCTATTTCCCTTTTTTTTATTTTTTTTATTTCTTCTCCACGCACATATTATGATCAAGCATCTTTTTTCTTTGAAGTTAAGCCCCACAATAAGGACCTTTATAGAAATATATTGTTTATGCCTTTTTTTGTTTTACTTCAGATGGTATTGGCAGTGCTGGCTCTGATCCTTTTTGACGTTTAGCATAATTTAATTGTGTTACTGCATAATTTTTGTGAATACACTGCAGTACTGCAATGAAATTCCAACATGTGTGAACACAGCCCTAATTTCACTGCAGAGTTCACGGCACAGCACAATCAGTGAAGTTGCAGCACCTTCTGGCTGATCAGAGATGGTGAATCACTCAGGGGATTTGTGGATCCAGCCAAGCCTCCTGTGACATTATGCCCTGCCCCCTGTCTGCATCATCAGCCTGTGCTCAGAAAACACACACAATGTGAGACAGAGGCATGAGACAATGTGGATTGGCAAAGAGGCCAGTTTTCTTCACTTCCTGGATGTCAGTCAGCTACCAGTTTGGCCGAACTGCACTGGGGACTAATATTGAATTACTTTTTCACATTTGGGTAAACCTATGTACCTAGTAGATTAACCCATTACATGTTGCTGTCAATTTGTGACCACGACATGTAAAAAGTTTTCTACAGTGTACTCACCTTTCTGTATCTGGATGATGCAATCTCCGATACCGACAGATTCCTGGGCTTACAGTGTGGCTAGTGCAGTATATTATAGAAGTGAACTGATGATCCCTGTAAAAGTCATACGTATTTAAAAAAAAAAAAAAAAAAAGCCTTACATGGCTATGTTGATGGAAAATAAATATTGATGAGCGAATTTACAGTAGGAGCAAAGTGAATTGCTTTGTTCCTACTGGCATTCTGCTCATCAGTCTGCGTGGCTTTAAAGTGTGCTCAGCTTCCTGCTGATCCTCCTCATGGGCTTGGAAAAGATAGATCCAGTCCCAGTTTCCTAGGACTGGGTCCATCTTTTTCTCCAGCACCTGGGGAGGAGCGGCAGGAAGCAGAGCAGACTTTAAAGCCCCGCACACTGATGAGCGGAATACAGATAGGAACAAAGCAATTTGCTTTGTTCCTACTGTTGATTCGCTCATCACTGGAGGCGACCATGGATAAGAGAAAACAATAATTATTGAGTGGTGATGCTCAGTTTCATAAAGGAAAAGCCATAACATAATCTCATAAAGAAATAGGCAGCAATCACCAGTCTCCTTTATCCTTTCCCTATATTTCAGTTTCTCCATATACAAAACTGTGCAGGTAACAAACTCTTAAAACATAGAAAATAATGTAGATGACAGCTGTTTCACGCCCACCAGCGGGTCTGATGATGTTCCAGTGGGTGTGAAACAGCTGTTGCCTATTCCCTCTGTTTTAAATGTTTCTTAACTGCACAGTTTTTTATATCGAGAAACTGAAATGAAGGGAAAAAATATTTCTTTACTGTTATTGCTCAGACTCAAGATGTTGTCATGGATAAATAGAAGAATTTTGAAAGGGTCAATGATACAATTCTGTGGGGAGCCAGTGAATCTCACCATTATTGATACACACAGATTACGTAACACTTGTTCTTGATTTTTTTTCTCTGAATTCTCATAAATGATAGTTGAAGTTTAATACTGTTTACTTGACCATGTCAGTGTATCCCGTAGAAACTTTACTCAGCGCTTCCAATTCTTGTCAGTTCCCGGAGCACAGAGCAATCACACTTTACCTTGTAAGTTTATGAGTTTATGATACAATTCACATACCGCTGTACAATAGGTGGCAAGTTTTATTCTGAATGCATCTTGAAAAGCTTTGTCTGTATGCAAAGTAGCAAAAACTAATTTTGAAATATACTGAATAGCGCATATTACGCATCCATTCTATTTGCAGGGCTGATAATTTATTGAAGTTCCTTTTCATTTCAATGATCAGTTAAAATTGTTTTTCAAGTTTCTGCTGAATTTGCGGTTAATTTATTTTATCTAGTAGTTATTTTATCACGGTACTGAAATTGAATGTAGACTGCACAAAAAAATTAAAGTGACACTAGATGGTTATAGAGATGCCTAAATGTAAAGCTTATGGGAGCTCTTATAATTTGTGACACAAGTCAATGAGTGGATAACCTGTTTGTAACTGGTATGTGCACAATTGCAAATTACCTTTTTAGTACTATAGTTTTCCTGAATAAAAAAAAAAAAAAAAAAAAATGAAGCAATTAAAAGGGATATTCCATCCAGGAGCTAAAATATGAAATTCTGCCAAACCTAGCTGGTCTTAGTCACCAAGTCCCCCTCACTATTTTGAGCCACATCCAGTCTTTCTAGCTGCCACTGTTCCTGAGCTACAAGTCAAGCTTACTCTGAGCCACAATTCCTGAGCTACAATCCAAGTTTACCCACATATCCATCTACATATAGTATATAGATTAGAAAGATAGAGATGAAACTACTCTGGAGGCTGTCTCTGTTCTGTTGTTTTCCTTCCCCTTGGCCAGATGTTTTCTGATTGGTGGGATGTTAGTGGTGGGAAGGGTTAGAGATGAGGTATTACAACTTGCCTGGCAAGAGAAGATACCAAGTTCATGTGACTTTGGTCTCAGAAGGGAGGGTGAGGAGAAAGGAGCCGAGACCATGTGGAACTGCAAGTGAGGATTTTCAGCATCTTTAGGCTGGGTTCACACTATGTATATTTGAGGCTGTATTTGTGAGGCTGTATAGCAACCAAAACCAGGAGTGGATTGAAAACACAGAAAGGCTCTGTTCACATAATGTTGTAATTGAGTGGATGGCCATCATTTAATGGCAAATATTTGCTGTTATTTTAAAACAACGGCTGTGGTATTGAAATAATGGCCGTTATTTACTGTTATATGGCGGCCATCCACTCAATTTCAACATTGTGTGAACAGATCCTTTCTGTGTTTTCAATCCACTCCTGGTTTTGGTTGCTATGAGGACCTGACATGAGGACCAAATACAGCCTCAAATATACATAGTGTGAACCCAGCCTTAGGGTGTAAGTCAGGATGTGCTGCAAAAAAACAATTCACGTAATAGAAACCTATTAAAAACAATCTTAGATTATAGGTAGGGAATTAACAGGGTTAAATTTTCTTGTGGGGTACCCCTTAAATGTAGAAGTCTGCAATTCAAATGTCCAAATTGAGTTCTGAATGATTCGACTTTATGGAGACCTATGTACAGTGTCGGACTGGCCCACCAGAGGACTATATATATGCAAAAGGTGTCAGATAGATATATATATCTGTTTTTACTGCCACCTGTGTCTGTGCTGGTGTTCTTCTCTATTGGGTTTACAGCTTCACTGCTTTGATGTGATTCATAATTCATTTCTTACCTGTACACAGCTAATATTTGTTGAGAGGAGATAAACAAATTTTAAAGTCAGGTCAAAGCAGTGCAAGTGCCTCCTCATTCTTCTGCTCAGGAAATTTCTTAAAACAACCACAGGTGGCAATAAAGAACACTTTCCAACTTAACTTAAAGGGGATACCAGTGCTACAAAAACATGGCCACTTTCTTTCAGAGACAACATGACTCTTGTCTTCAGTTCAGGTGTGGTTTGCAATTAAGCTCCATTCACTTCAATGGAACTAAGCAGCAAAAACCTGCCCAAGCTGGAGACTGGGGCTGTCTCTGGAAGAACTGGAAGAAAGTGGTCATGTTTTTGTAGTGCTGGATAATCCCTTTAACCAGACAAAATCTGTAATCTGTTGAGAAATACAAGTAATTTACAAATCTATATAACTTTCTGGCACCTTTTGATTATTATTTTTCTCTTTGGAATGCCACTTTAATTTTAAAGTTACCATTTTTTACTTGTGCCCCACATCTTGTTAATATGTATATATTTTAGTAGGATACAAGAAGGGGGCAGATGGAAAGAATTAACATGTCACATCGATTGGTAGTCCTCTAGATCTCTTTCCACGTTTTTCATTATCTAGTTATCACACCAAGTTGTTATATCATGAAGGAACTATTCAAGTGCTGCCAAGATAATATAAAAAAAAAACAGATTTTATATATTTAATTGACGATAATTGGTCAGATAAAGTATCAGTAAGTGGGAATAATAGTTTATAAAACACATCAGATCATTCTGAAACTAAGGGAGATTAGGAAGATTTACAGAGAGGACAAAAGGGGGAATTGTCCCAGGGGTCTTACCACCGGCATACAGAATTTAAAAAAAAAAGTGTATCTCCAGCAATAAGAAAATGTAATACTGCATATGAAAGAAGAAAAGCTTTTTTTTTGTTTTTTATTTCCATAGGGAAAACCATGCAGCTGCCAGGTACCTCTGTCTTTGCTCAGAAACCATGTTAAACCATGGTTTTATTAAGGAAAATACAGAATGACACAATAAATATTTGCCTAATGGTCTTCATTTACTTAATCTGGCCCTGAGGTAACCATTTCCAACTATCCTAGTATTATTTATACATTTGCATTATTGATATCAACAGTATAGGTCACAATATAAACCCTCTGCATGTATTGTAAGCCCCTAACCTTATGATAAGGTATTTTCCTTTTCAAGCCAAATACAGTTACTGTAGATATATCCCCAAATAAAAAGATGAAGAAAAACAACATTGTTGTTACTGTGTCCGACTGCAATTTTATGCAAAGTATGCAATAAAAGGGAAATGAATAAGAACTTTGCTTATAGCTCTTCCATTAAGCTCCACAACTCTACACGTTTTCCTACAGTCATTGGGGAGTTGTTGCAGGGAAGAAGAGATGCAATGAACTGTGTACTATACAAAGAGGTCTCAAGCACAACTTCAATAAAGATTCCATGAACTGCATTAACTGCAAAACTGGAAAGCCTGAGAGTTATAATAAAATTCCAGCAAGCAAAAGACACCCCTGAGTTTTAAACAAGCACAAATGTGATTTTAGCCAAGCAGCTCATTTTAGCTTCACACAGTACTGTGCAATCCCACTGTGAATCCGCTGCCCTAAATTACTTGGTAAAACACATCGGAGGATGGTAAAAAGCTTGAAAAACAAAAGTTCATCTCGAAGACAACTAATCATTACAAATGAATTGCTTTACCACACATTAATACAGCACGAGACCAACAAACTCCAACCCAAATAAAGGGATCTGAATATAAGCTGAGCATGGAGATAAACCTTCAAAAATCATTTTCCTCATTTTCATGTTCTCATTGTAAGGCTTGGTTTACTTGTGTTACAATAGGTTTTACAGCACACTAGAAATAAAAATAATACAGGAATACTAAACTGTATATTGGCATTCAAGGCAAGGGTTAATAAAAGAATCTTACTATGAAATGCAAATATCCTAACAAAATTTTTTATTCTGAATATTATTTATTCTGAATTTCAAAAAAGTCTTATCTAGATTAATTTTTTTCTGGTGAATTGATAAATGAGCAGGGACCTCTGTCTTTTACAGAAGTCACTGTTTCTTTACAAATTATACATGGTAAATCACACTGAAAACTACGGAAACAACAGAAAGGAGCTGGGACTCCTGCCAAAAAGACAGACGTCCCTGCTGCTTTAGGCTATGTTCACACTACGTATATTTCAGTCAGTATTGTGGTCCTCATATTGCAACCAAAACCAGGAGTGGATTAAAAACACAGAAAGGCTCTGTTCACACAATGTTGAAATTGAGTGGATGGCCGCCATTTAATGGCAAATATTTGCTGTAATTTTAAAACAACGGCTGTTATATTGAAATAATGGCAGTTATTTACTGTTATATGGCGGCCACCCACTCAATTTCAACATTGTATGAACAGATCCTTTCTGTGTTTTTAATCCGCTCCTGGTTTTGGTTGCTATATGAGGACCACAATACTGACTGAAATATACATAGTGTGAACCCAGCCTTATAGTGAGCAGCAATGTTTTAGGCATGGGGCAGCTTACTGACTACATTCATTAGGCTGCATGCTTAGATGTTTTTAAACCCAGAATTTTGATAATCACTGGGCTAGCTTCAAACACAAAATTTAGAAAAGAAAACCCCTTTTAAGGCAACATGTAAATGTTTGGAAACAACCCATTTAAGGCAATGTCATGAATGCAACTTTGGCGCAGTCCTCGGTGCGTAAGGTACGACCGAGACTGTGCTTTTGGCCATGATTCTGCACTTTTATGTTTGTATTTCATTTATGTCTGAACCTGGTCTGAACACTGTCTTATTCCAGCCCTTGCTGGGTGGTGATTAGCAGGCTTCCACCACACCCGTGTCCACCTGTGTAGCTCTCTGGCAGGTTCAGAGTTAAGCTTTCTTGCTCTGGTTTCTGTGATTGAGGGATCTTATAGCCAGTCAGTTTCCTTGTTGTCAGCTGTGTATGCTCTGTAGTCAGGAGGCTGCTCCAATGGGATTCTGGACCGGGCTCTGATTCACTATAAGTTGTTCTCAGTATCCCAGATCATTGCTGGTTATTCAGTATTGCTTCCCTGTCCTGTATCCCAGCTCTGCCTGCATCTATCTGTGTTACCTCTGGTTTTCTGTCCCTTGCCTTGTTTTCTGACTACCCTTGCTTGCTGCCTGCCCCTGACCATATTGCCTGTTATTCGACTACCCTTTTGGATCCTGATTTTGTACTTTTGCTGCCAGACTGTTGTGACCCGGATTGCTGACCATTCTTCATTGTGTTTGTCTGTCTTGTCTTTGTGTCCCACCTAGCCAGTGCAGGGACTGCCGCCCAGTTGCTCGCCGCCATTTTAGGGCGGAGTGTGGCAAGTAGGTAGAGGACTGTGGGCGGGGCTGAGCTTAGGGCTCACTGTCTTGTCTTGTCCTGCTGTCCGGATCCTAACAGGCAATATGTAAGATTCTTTTGAGTCACTTTTAAAAAATAACTTTAGACTTACATTTTCAGAAGTAGCCAATCAAAAGATATAGATTGCACACCTGCCTTTCTCGCTCCCCCAATATATCTCCTGATCACAGTAAGTCTCAGCAATGAGACCAGTGATGTACTTTTTAATATTTCTAATTATGTCTTTATGTTTTAGAGGTTGTTATAGTTTGATGGTTGATGTGTTGCTAACCTCTGGCTAGCTATAGAAGACTAACAGTATAATGGGAAATACTTTTTACCACTTACAGTATTACAGATAAGACCTTTGTCCTGTAAATAATAGGCTTTTCTTTGCTTCTCCTTGCAGGTGATTTAACAGTTTAACAATGTAACAGCCAAAGCCCACATTCAATCCCCAGTCCTTTGTCTCTATCAATAGGCAGAACAAAGACTTTTCTACTTTCTTCATCTCTCTAGGAATTACCAAAACATTTTTTGAACAATGACCAAAGATTTCACCAAAAACACTGAGGAACTTAGATCTTCTGAATTGCCACTTATGCCCAGAAGGCACAATTATTTCTGTGTGAATAAAAAGTTAAAAATAGTTGATATTTAGATCCCCTTTAATTCTTTTATGCCTTTCAAAGTCTCTTAAAAAGTAAACTGGTCATGATGGAAATTAGAGAAATGTAACACTCGGAATTACAGAATTGATCAATTAAAGTAGATCACTACTGTGTGCAGGTAGCTTCCCATTGTTCTGATGAGTTTAATGACATAAAGAAATAGTCATATCCAGCAATCATAGTTTCCTCTCCAAGACTAAGGGTGGTATTACATGGAATGATTTTTCGACGATTAACAAATGATAAAGGATCTCTAAAGATCGCTATGACGAACAATCTAAAATCATTCACTCTATTACACAGGACAATGATTGGTAATAACGGTCATACTTTCAGGCGTCCATTGCAGGCTTATCGTTCGTTTTTGAACTATTACACCTAGCGATCATCAACATAAGTGTTTTTTTTTATCCTTAATTTTCTGGTTTTGATAGGTCTCTTACTTTGTACCTCCTATGGGCGTCGGAAATTTTGGGATTAATTTTAAATAAAATCTAGACCTACCCTTGCCCGAATGGAGCCTTTTTTAAGTGTTTATTCATATGAAATATGACGTACTGCTGCCCTCTAAATACCTGCAGTCTTTTCTATGTGCATTGCTAGTGGTTGTTACAGACGCCATTTAAAATTTTGGCGCTCATCATTTCAACCACGCACGTGTTTGTGTGCGGACTTTTGTCCAGCCCTTTTTTCTCCCCTTCTAATATGTTCAACCAAAAGAATTGGCCCTAGGACTTGGTAGAATACTCCCTTTTTTATTATGTGAATGACCAGGAAATGACCGAACGACATGTTATTACACCAAACAATGTAAGAACAATTTGAGAATGAGCAACGACAAAAATAGGTCCAGAATCTATTCAATGACCAACAATTTATCGTGGGTCGTTCAATCGTTAACTGTGATTACACTAAACGATTATCGTTAAAAATCCGAACAATATACTGATTTTTACAACGTTAATCGTCCCATATAATACCACTCTAAGATACCAAACAGTGCTTTCTTCTTAAGCTTAATTTAACCCTTTCCCACACAAGGACGTAACTGCACGTCCTCGCGCGGCTGGGGGCGTTTGGAGCGGGGCCGTGCGGCCACCCTGCTCTGAACCGCCGTGGTCCCGGGTGCCACATGAAGCCCGGGGCCGTGGCTGTTAGCAGGAACGGTCCGATCGCCGTGCCCGCTAATTACGTCTTCAGATGCAGCTGTATCAAAGTTGACAGCTGCATTTGAAGACTTCAGAACAGCTCTTCCCTGGTGTCTAGTGAGGAGATCGCTCCCCCATGACGTTGTCACGGAGGAGCGATCTCCGTGACTGGTGCCGGCCGGGGTTTGGGCCGTAATGGCGCTGATTCTGGCTCGGCACTCGGTTGAGCAAACGAATGCCGATTTCATCGATCTATGCTGCATATCTATGCTGCATAGATCTCAATGAGAGATCAGTGCACTTATACTAGAAGTCCCCCATGGGGGCTTCTAGTATAAGTGTAAAAGTTAAAAATAAAGTGTTATTATTAATAAAAAGACCCCTCCCCTAATAAAAGTCAGAATCACCCCCCTTTTCCCTTTTATAAATAAAATAAATAAATAAACAAACATGTTTGGTATCGCTGCGTGCGTAATCACCCAAAACATTAATTCATCACATTCTTGATCTCGTAGGGTAAATGGTGTAAGCGCAAAAAAATCCCAAAGTGCAAAATTGTGCATTTTTGGTCGCATCAAATCCAGAAAAATTGTTATAAAAAGCGATCAAAAAGTTGCATATGCGCAATCAAGGTACCAATAGAAAGAACACATCATGGCACAAAAAATGACAATAAAAGCGCTATAAGCATTTGAGTGGAGCGATTTTAAGGAACATATATTTGTTAACAATGGTTTGAATTTTTTACTGGCCATCAGATACAATAAAAGTTATACATGTTACATATTGTTGTAATCGTAACGACTTAAGGAACATACATACTATAACATGTCAGTTTCTCCATAGGACACACGGCGTAAAAATGAAGCCCCCCCCCCCCCAAAGAAAAAGAATTGTGTTTTTTTTTTCTATTTCACCGCGCAAATAATTTTTTTCTGATTTCGCTGCATATTTTATGTAAAAATTCAGCCTGTCATTGCAATGTACAATTAGTGACGCAAAAAATAAGGGCTAAAAATGCAACTGCTATGGCCTTTTAAGCACAAGGAGGAAAAAACAAAATTAGCCTGGTCCTGAAGGGGTTAATGTTTACAATGATATAATGTCATTGTGTGAGTTTATCACATTTGTATGTTCAGTAGCAAATATGATTACACTAGTTACTTTTTTATTTTACAATCCCTGGCAAAAATTATTAAACCATTACACTGAAATTATGACAACACAACTTTTTAACTTTATGGCAAATATAAAAATAACAAATATGCTTCACAATATCCAACTAGTAGAGAATGAAATTAGTAGAGAATGAAATTAAGTAAATACCTTTTAAATTTGCGTTTCTAACACTTTACTGATTGAGAAAAATAAACACGACAAGGCCATCAGCATTAAGAAAAAAATGGGAAGAACTATCAAAAACATTCATGATATCAAACATAGAGTATAGCAAAAGAAGTTTGCAGTCA
This sequence comes from Dendropsophus ebraccatus, assembly GCF_027789765.1. Lineage (NCBI taxonomy): Eukaryota > Metazoa > Chordata > Amphibia > Anura > Hylidae > Dendropsophus > Dendropsophus ebraccatus. Next base: position 46,102,276 of record NC_091457.1, on the reverse strand, counting down.
GCAGTGCGTTTAGTGTTGGTCAAAATATGAATAGCATAGGAGGGAAAACAAACAGACTAAGGAAGAGTCAAAGCATCAGAATAGAAGATATAAAGCAATATACACTCAAAATAGAAATACACAACACAATGAGTGATACATAATACACAAATAAGATGAAACAAGCCAGTGTTTGTCATAGGACTATGTGAAATTGGCTGAATATGTAGAAAAGCCAAACAAAAAGCAACACTTACACATATTAAAAGAAAAAAAAGTTACACCGGGTTAAAGCAATCGTGGAGTGTGAAGGACTGGATATAACTGATATGAAATCGCCAGTCTGCCTTGGCTATGAAGATAATGGGAAAAGGTTTTTTTTTATGTTTAGCTATTAAAAAGGCATAAAAATGATACCTAAAACAAATATATTATATGTAAAGCTGAGTGAGTAGTGAAATATTCGACTTTTGAGAATTCCAATCGAATAGGTATCGATATTCGACTATTTGAACGAGTATTCGATCCCATTATAGTCTATGGGGAAAAAAATTTGCAGCACAAGGAAATCAAAATTCGACCACTTGAAGGTTACCAAGTCCCCCATGAAACCTCCCTAAACGATGCAAACACCTCCAGAATGACACTGGGACATTAGGGGGAGCATGCCTGGGTGCACCCAACACCCCAAAATCGCAGTATAATGCCACTCTCTGCAGCTGCAAAGGAAAAATATTTGCAAACGGTTTACGAACATTTATGGCAATATTCACACATTTCGTTCATATTTCTTGTGCAGTGTTACATACATGATTCCAAAGTGGGTCGGCAGAGCGTCATTTTATCCGCGCGTATCACGCTTAATGCTGTACAAACGTTACTGGAACAGTATGTATGATGTGCCTTTTTCTGGGCTACTGGAATAATACGTATCACGTGCCTTTTACTGGGCTACTGAAACAGTATATATCAAGTGCCCTTAGTGGGCTACTGGAACAATATGTATAACGTGCTCTTAGTGGTGTTGAACAGGGACACTATAAGTCACCTGCTGATGCGGATGTTATATCATCTATTTCTTAGCACTGAGAATTCAGAGATGATTTGATTCAGAGATTACTTTTTTGCTTGATCTTAGCCCTGAAAAGGACTTTTGGGTTCTGTAGTATCCTGTCTAAGCAAAACGCTAAGACCTCTCTCTACCTGCTGCAAGATCTTTCCCTGGCTAGGTTGAAAGCTCATCTGCCGTTGAGAGGCCGGAGCCAAGTATTTAAGATTTGAGGTCATGTGGTTCATCTATCCAATGAGGGTAGACGCCGTTTTTGCGCTGCGTGCGTACTCCCAGGGTCCCGTACGGCCTCCCTGCATGGTCATTGGATTAAAAAAACGCCAACTGCGATGGGAGGGCTTTCAAATGTTTCCCACGTATTCGCCTCACTACTCCATTGAACTCGACTCTTTCGAACAACGAATCCTACTCGATCGAATCGTATTTGCTCATCTCTAATTATATGAAATTTACGAAGGGAGATAGAAATTATTACCACAAGAATTAATCAAAATCAGACTCCTCCAATCCTCTGGTGGGCCCTGATAACCGTGACCACCCAAGGAATCTTTTCAGACTCCTGAGTGAGTGCACCATTTAACTGTGTGTGACTGAAAAAACACCTGACCAAAAGATGTCATGTGGTTATTGTGTTCATTTTTCCTATTGACTCCACTGAGTAGAGTTGAGAGAACTTTTGAAAACTTTTTGTTTGTCGTATTCTAAATTAAGTGTGTTTTATTACAGTCCTTGGAGCTGTTCCTTCTCTTGCTGACACAGCTCCAAACTCCTTATATTTGTCAGGGAGATTAGGGCTGTGGTGTCAGGTAACAGAGCATCTCCGATCATGGTAACGAAAATGATGTTACAGTGACTTGAGCTGTTCTGTCCTCATCAAAGAATAGGGTGAGTCCCAGGACCCCTTACCTGCTGGACCTAGTGCAGTTTCTCCCACCCACTGTGCTGAATGCACTGCGGCCACCCCAGCAAGAAAGGGGTTGATTGGCTTAACTCCTTCCTTGCGGAGGTGGGAACTGGGAGCTTAGCCCAGAAAGTAGAGAGCAGTCTGGCCCCATGGGGTTTAAGTGAGTTTACATGTTTATGGCTAATATAAATCCCAACATTATTAACCCAGTACCCACTGCCACAGGGGTACTGGGAAGAGCCAAATACCAGTATTCCCGAAGTGTCCAAAAACTGGTGGTCCTGATCTGCGCGGGAGCAAAATGGTATTCTGCTAGACCATTGGTGCCAGATGTTAGAGTTACATTATTACATTATTGCCACAGCTAATCTGGTGGATCAGGTCAACCCTGATCCTAGTATACAGCATGTTGGCATGCAAGTTAGCCATTATTTATGACCCAGTGAACAGTGATGGGAATGAAGTCTAAAATTGATAGGAGTCCCCATAAGAGTGATTGCCATCAGATACAGCATCACTGCATTAAAACCAATAGACCTATCTATATATAGTGTTACACCAAAAAAGTTGCGGCTGTTAGCTGATCATGCAGCTGCAGCTTTTCATAATGCATCAGAATATTAGTAATAAATTATACCCTATTATATTGTGGAAGACACATTTCCTCAGTTTCTCACCTTTTATAGTTCAATATTACACTTGACTGGAAAGACACTGAAAGCAAATTTTTCTTGATATGTTCGCCGGTTCACCATAAGGTGAACATAAGATGATAAATAAAATATCACTGCAGCGTTACAAGTGTCTTTTGGGAAGGATCATAGGATTGACAAGGCTTTAGAAAGAGTCACATCCATATTATCCTGTTATACTAATTTTACTTAAAGCTGTTGGAGGCCACCTAGAAAAAAAAGTATACTGGGACATAGTTTTCAAAGTGTATTAGCTTTTTATTTGAGACAAAGCAAATCGCCTATCATAGTCTTACTACTTAATGAGGCATAAAGAATTATATGCCATGCCCTACGTTGAGTCTGAATTCTTTGTTGTGATATTACAGATCAGTTTGTTATTGTAGCATGTCTCAATATTTATTTTTCCTATAATGGGTCTGATTTTTTTCCAGAAACACTGTCATTCTCATTGGATCCATCTTATGAATAGGAGTAAAATGCAATAACAGACATTGGTCTTGGACTAATCCTGAGCAGCCTATTTTAAACTTTAGCATGAAAATTGTTTCTCTGTTGCTACCAATAGGTAAGTACCCTATAAGTCAAGCTTCAACTCATATAAGGGCCCATTTTGGCAGAACCCTACTCTATACTGATGAGAAACAAGAACAGTAGTCTACAGATGGGTGTCTCTATCTTGTTGTTTCTAGTTTGCCTAATAATCCTAGTTATGTTTTTTGATGGTCAGACATTGATGTACATAGAAGTGTGGCTACCTATTATTGACAGCTCGTTTGCAGAGATAATTGAGGATGGCCCACTAATCAGAATTCTCCCCTACTTACGTTTATGTATGTTTTATTATAAGGGGTTACATGTAATGTATAACCGACATTACATACTATACATACAGTAGTACAGTCAGGATATAGAATACTCAATCATTGCATAAGGTGCATCTGGATAGCTCTAGCGGAGCTTCAGGCCTGGATGTTTGAAAGTAGACTGTTGGTGCACTATTGAGTTGAATTCAATGTCAATAATTGGACACTGCATTATGTTATTTATAAAGGCAGCAAATAGCACTACTCATGTGCACTACGGTCTATGGTCTATGGTTCCTAAACTGCGTTATCCATTTGCATGCTCTGTGAACATTTTAGGTATGGCACTTTTTATATAGGATTCTGGCTGCAATGAAATACATATAGTAACACTTTTTGGCCTTTGATGATTCCATTTATTACATGATTATGCAACTTAAAAAGCACATTGCATGTTTTATTTCATTTTGCTATTACCATTTTAAGTCAGTTACTACCTTTTGTAAAATAGCATTATAAAAAAAAGACCTGATAATTGCTTCCGCAGCTATGGAGATTAGTCCGCTAAAGCTTTATCAGCAGTCATACGTTACTCTCTAATTCGCAGTTGTTAAAGCATTTACTGTTCAAATAATTTAGTAGCTATAGTGATTATTTATTCAGTACTTAAGCTGATATAGACCTGATTGCTGTAATGCTTTAGAAGCTCTAGAGCTTAATGCTGTAACACTTCACATCCTTTTCCCATTTTTTTTTAAATGCTATGCAGATGAATACCTTAAAGTTCTCCTTAAGTAACCCTATTACGATATTTAACAATAGTTTCCTAGACTTTGTTAAACAACAGATCATAAGCCTACATTGTGTCCCAGAATTTAGAGGTGTTAGGCTGCATTCACACGTTCCGTGTTCCGCACGGAACACGGACAAGGGATGCCTGTAACGGAATCTCCCCCGCCCAGGCAGCATATGTGATAAGATACTGGGAGCGGGGGAACTGTAATGCGCTGCACTGTAATGAATCAGCCACGCGGCGCTGTCATTACAGCGCGGCACATATCTGTACAGTTCCCCTGCTCCCAGCATCTTATCACAGATGCTGCCCGGGGGGGCAAAAATCCATTATAGGCATTACACGTCCGTTTTCCGTGCGGAACACGGAACGTGTGAATGCAGCCTTACTTGAAATTGCTAGGTCCCAAGGCAAAATCGGTAACAGAACCTCCCCCACCATGTGCCTTTTATTCTACTGATCTCTTCTTCTGTCGTAGATCACCTTTAGCCTGCCTTAGACTTTAGGGTCCAGATGTGACAGCTACCTCTTATCACTTATAACTACAGCCTAACAGAATCTGTTTCTGATATGTTATTAAAGTCTCACTGTCGTTATTTTTTTTTTCTGCAGAAATCAATAGTACAGGCGATTTTAAGAAACTTTGTAATTGGGTTTATTAGCCGAAAAATTTATTTTTATCATAAAAATAGCAGTTTGAAGCTCTCCCCTCTGTCTTCATTGTTCTCCTATGGAGAGATAAAGTAGGGGCACCAAAACAGGACAACAAAGAGTTAATTTACATTCACATCATGGGCTCTCTCCTCTGCAGTCACCACTGACCTCTCTGACCTCTGAATAGCACTCTGAATAGCTCCCCCTCTGAGTAATCCTTTGTTCTTGGCTTTCAGCTGCCCGCTAATCTTGCTCCATCCTCCTCCTCCTCCCCTCCTCCTCCTCCCCATAGCTCAGACAGGATCCAACTGATGAAAAAACAGTTAAGATTTCCTTATTCTGAGCAGTGGATGACAGAAAGGAGAGGAGAGGGGGACCTGGGAAAAGGCCTGTTTGGCATATTTGCCTAATAAACCCAATTATAAAGATTCTTAAAATTTCCTGGACTACTGATTTCTGCAAAAAAATAAAAAATAAAAATTAACGACAGTGACACTTTAAGGCACCTACTGCACTTTTCTGTACATTAATTTTTAGGCTTAGTTCTGGCTTTAAAGCTGGTTACATTATCAGAGAAGCATAGTCTGTCTTACAGACTGTAGTGACATTATTAGAGGTGGAGGGTCTTTCTACAGACTGCAGTCACATTATTAGGGACAAAGGGTCTATCTCACAGACTGCAGTCAAATGATTATGGATACATGGTCTGTTTTACAGGCTGCATTCGCATTATTGGAGGTGTAGGGTCTGTCTCTTAGATGCCAAAGATCCCTATGTTGATATTCTGACCATACAGGCCCATGCTTGTAATCCAAATCACTCCTAAACCAAAGAAAAATTTCTCATAAGAAATCATTAAATGCAGAAAATTGGTTCCACGGCCCAAAAATAATGATATTTTTAATCTGAATAACATGTAAAACAAATGAAACAGTCAGAAAGAGCTGAATATGTGATATTGTAAGTTACTGTACAGTATAGCAACCAGCAATTGAAGTATAATGTATAGTAACTGCATGAACCTGAAAAAAACAGCAGCAGTTTATAGATACAGGATGGAGCTGTAGGTTCCCATAATGCGGTAGCATAGTAAAACAGGCTAGAATAGAGAAGCAGGGCTGCTGTCAGAGATCTGTGTGGTCGCATGATAGCATTGAGTAAGGGTATGTGTTCAGCATGGACCAATCAAGAAGTGAGAATCCCAGAGCTGGGCAAGAGGACAGTGACAGAAACTTCTCTTTACATCAGTGTGAATGGATGAGTGTAAGTGCAGGCACATTATAGCAGCATTGTGTATGGATAAGTGTGAGTGCAGGCACATTGTAGCAGGAATGGAGAGCATGGGAAACACAAGGGCAGACAGATACGACAGGAAACATGAAGGAATGAACAGGACATACAGTATGTGGCCACGTAAATGCAGCACTCTCTGACTGGGGGAGAGAGAGGTTAAAACTCTGAAGAGATTACCTCCACAGTCCTGTCCCATTGTCTCATCCCCTGATGTAAGCCCCAGCCTAAGGTGGATCTGCCATTGTTTGGAAGGTGAGGGAGGCTTCCTGGGTCAGAGTACGGTGCTGTAGACCACCCTGTGCAGACCATAGCCTTAAACCCTCCCTCTCCCACCAAGTACAGGGAGCTTAAAAACCAAGGCATTGCTCTTAAGCCAAGTTACAATTAAAAAACAACAACTGTAAGCTCTTCTTGCAAAACGCTCTCTACCCAAGTTACTCTTAAACCAAGGTACCACTGTATTTCTAAATGCTGTAGAACAGCAATAAAGAATGAATAACTCATGCAATCTGCTAGTTCATAATAGGTCATTTTAATGTATGAGACTTTAAATATAGCTAAGAAAAAGCCGAAAACTAACACACTAGAAATATAATTCTTACAAAAGATCCCCAATGAGGAATTCTATTCCATCAACACTTTCTCTAAAGACTTATTTTCTAAAAATACATTACTTCAGGGAGCTTCCAAAGAAATGTTCAGTTTGTGCAGAAAATAAAAAAAAGTAAAGTAAAGGTTTTCAGAAAAAAAAATTCTAAGAATGAAGGTAATTAAGTGCTATATTACTTCTGCCATCTGCATTGTTTTTTCCTTTTACAGCAGTGTTTCAGTTAACTGTTGCGCTGTGCCCCATTCAAACTAATGTAGCTGACTACAAATTCCTGAATTTACTGGTGGAGATAAATGAATCAAATTTTTTTCCCAAATGTAATCAAATATTCAGATTTTTGTGAATCTGAACATTTTGAGATTACTTCAAGATGAACCAATTAAAGTGGCAACTGGGCTGCAAATTTAGACATCAGAATGTCCCCAGGAGAATGGCTAAAGGAACTTCCTCATAATGATTTCAGGCAGTGCTTCCTGTATCATAGCCAATCATAAGGGACCAAAGTGGGGGTCACAGATTCACAGTGATAAATTAGTAATTCTTTGCTGCTGTCAAACAATCCTACCAAAAATACTACTGTATTTATTTGTGGTAATAGAAATAGGACAGAGTGCAGTTACAACATAAGATTTATAAATCTATGAATCCTCTTCAATAATGTATAACTCCTTAAGCTACGTTGCAAACATGACAGTTCATTAATACAGTTAAGATATACTTTAGCCTGTGTCCAAGTGCAAATTTACATTCTGTCCCTGCTTGCATTTTGTCCCAGCTTGCAGTCAGTGTTATGCATGCATGTTCCAGTGTATCGTTCATCAAGTGTCAAGCATATATACAGTCATTATGCTTCAGTCTATTTTTAGATTACTATTCAAATACTAATGCTGATTCAAAAAGCACATATTAAGAAAAAATTATTAATGTTTCCTATCATTTTACCATCCTTCTGTACAACTGTCATTATTTTTCATATATCTAATTGTTAATAGATAGTGCCCCCAAAAATGTATTTTATAGTAAAGCCTGTGCCAAGCATTAAAACCTTATACAGCACCATTATGCTTACAATGTGACTAGGCTGGCTAGTCCTGTGTTTTGAGACTCTTAAATGAGGCTCCATGGACTCTTTTTTGCATAATTGTATTTCCCAGCGAGAAATGCACCTAGGATTTCACTTAATTGAGCTCTTTAACCAGCAGACACCAGTGTTTTCTTTGTCTGGTCTCCCTGAGATCAGTGATCTGTATACATATGGCTCTTACATATTACATTTTTCATTAATTTTGGAATTAGTCCGTTTAATTTTGGAATTAGTCAGTGCCATATAAATAAACATGTCATTGCTTTTCCCAATACTACCACATACATCTATTGGCCCTTAGAGGACCGGGCCAATTTCAATTTTTGCGTTTTCGTTTTTTTCCTCCTTGTGCTTAAAAGGCCATAGCACTTGCATTTTTCACCTGGAAACCCACATGAGCCCTTATTTTTTGGGCCACTAATTGTACTTTGCAATGTGATGGCTTGTAAAAAATTCTAACCATTATTAACAAATAAATGTTCCTTAAAATCGCTCTTAAATGCTTATAGCGCTTTTATCCTTGGTTCTATGAGGCTGTGTGAGGTGTCATTTTTTGCGCCATGATGTGTTCTTTCTATCGGTACCTTGACTGTTCATATGTAACTTTTTGATCGCTTTTTATTACAATTTTTCTGGATTTGATCCGACCAAAAATGCGCAATTTTGCAATTTTTTGGAGCTTGCGCCGTTTACCATACGAGATCAAAAATGTGATTATGCACACGAACTATTCACACTTTTATTAGGGGAGGGGGCTTTTTATGAATAATAACACTTTTTTTTTACTTTTACACTTATACTAGAAGCCCTCATGGGAGAATTCTAGTATAAGTACAGAGCATAGATTTGCAGCATAGATCGACGAGATCCCTGCAGGTAACACGTAGATCGCTCCTCTGGGACAACATCCCGGGGGGGGGGGGCGATCTCCGCCAATAGACACCAGGGAACGGCTGCATCAGGTAATCGGTTGCAGCTGTCATCGTGCCCGCTAATGGCTTCGGTGCCGGGCTACATGCGGCACCCGGGACCGTGGCGGTTTAGAGCGCGGTTTAGAGCGTGGCATCCGCGCGGCCCTGCTCTTAACACCTGTGGGCGGCCCTGGACGTACGGGTACATCCAGGGTCGCCTAAGGGTTAAGGGATACATTTTGAGAATATAGTCTTCTTTAGAGGTCACACATGACTTATCAGGCCAATCAGGGCACTTCTACATCTAAATTGGATAGCTAGTTTGACCTAGCTGGATCTAAAACAAATTTACTCATTTACCCTTATGGTAGAAGCCCCACTTTTGTAGGAAAAACTTAAAGCAACATAATGTTTGAATACCACTGTAGATCCTTTCTTTTTAGGGTCAGGTGGGTTCCCAGAGGTCAGACACCCATCAATCATAAAGCTAGGACATATTTAATATTGACAAATTGCCATTACTTTACAAGAAGGGAATAACTTTATGCAAAAAAAATAAATAAATAAAATACTGCATTGTACTAGAAAAATATGGAAGACTAGAAGGCTTTTTAACTTTCCATGGGATCTAGAAGAGATCTGTAATCTAGAGGACTGAAAATTGTACCCTATTGGTTGGGATTCAACTGCAGCTGTTATTACTTTACTAACACGGTAATCAAGTGAAACAGCAGAGATCAATGGCATCCTATGCCCAGAAAGAAAATGCAAGAAATATTAAAACTAAACATATTTAAATTATGATCATGTAAAGTGATTTCCTATGCAGTGCACACATTCTTTCTGTAATTCCAATCAAGCAAGCGGCAGATAGCATGTTAGGCGAACAGAATAATAATTTGTATTTGCTTGCTGATGCAGATAACAATAGAGGTATTGCTATTTATGAAATGTAACACACAGACCTCCTGCCGGGCGAATACCCTTATGGTTTATATTTGTGCGACATTCCAAATTTAAACAACTGTGCTGGTGGCTCTGACAACTATGCTGGTGGGATGCTACTGTTTATTACCAAGCTTGAATTACATAATTATGTCTTATTCATGGGATGCCATGCTAAAATACATAATAGCCTAATGATTATAAGAAAAAAAAAATATACAACTATATAAAATATACTTAAAAAAAAAGAAAACAATGACCACTTAGCCCCACACACTTCCCTGTGTAATTGCTCCCTGATGGTAGCAAAGGGCTGCACTGTTAAATCATCAGACCCAAATCCCATAGAAACCTATGGGATTGGCTGAGTCCCTGTGTAGAGTCATACAAATGGAGGCCAATTTTATTAAACTAACTTAGATGTTGGATAAGTTATCCTAACTTCGGTAGGAAGTAGAGCATTTCTCAAATGTGACCGAATTTCAGTCTTATTCAATCATTTCTAGAATGTAACTTTAAAATGATACAAAGTGCTGACAATTTACATCTCAATGTGAAGCCAGGTATATGAGGCATAAGTAAAGATTCAGATTACATGGAAGGTGTGTGAATGGCATTGCTGATATTTACTGACTCTAATGCCATCTGGGTTGGTTCTGGGTCTGATGCAGTAAAATGTTATATTTTCCAATGCACAAAATAAACTGTCAACATTTGAAGAGTTTTAAAAGTGACATTGTCAAAATGCATACAGAAAATATACTCAAAAACAAAGGAGAACGGCCAGATGTAAAAATCCAGGGCGGGCAGGGTTGAGTAGCAACATAAGATGGCCTGGCAGCGCAGCATCACCAGTCTCTGGTCTCCTGTTTTCTGCCAGTTCCTGTGTTGTCATGACCTGGCAAGAACTATCCGCTCAGGCAGTCAGTGTCTGCACAGATGTCCTGCCTCAAATTGACAGATCTACGGCTTCTGGCAGTATAACAGTCTGATTCTATGCTATGTTGATATAATATATATATATATATATATATGTAGTACGGCAGGTACACCAAAGAAAAAAAATATAATGCTGAGAAAATGTAACTCGAAACTGAATTCTAATATTTTACTTAAATAAAAGTATATAAGTAATAGTATAAATTATTAAACTATGATTATTATTGGTTTGTAAATAAATATTGACACTTTGACAGCTCTTTTTGAGCAAAATACAGCCAAAGAAAGATGTTGTGTAAAATTCACTTGCACCGTCATTTTAAGGGCATTCAAGGTGTTTGTTTTTTATTGCAACAGATTAGGGCAAAAATCACACAACATCGTTTTGGGGCTGTATTTTTGAACAGCTGTATTTTGGATTTTGTGGTGTGGTAGCAATCTTATCTTTAAAGCAATTCTGTACCCACAATCTGCCCCTCCTAACCGCTTGCACCTTCGGATAGCTGCTTTTAATCCAAGATCTGTCCTGGGGTCCGTTCGGCAGGTGATGCAGTTAATGTCCTAAAAATACTTTTAAACTTGCAGCCCTGTTTAAAATTGGCGTGGCCTAGAGTGTCTGTGCCCAGGCTTGCAACGCCTCTCCGTCCCTCCTCCCCACCATTATTAATGCCCCTGGGCAGGTTTTTTTCTATTCATCACTTGTCTGAAAACTGCACAGGTGCCTTAACGATCCAACACATGTGCAGGGTTCTTACAGGTGATGAATAGGAGAATACCTGCCTGGGGCATTCCTAATGATGAAGAGGGTAGGGAGGAGGGACGGAGGGCTGGTGAAAAGTTAGGACACAGACACTCTATATAATTTGACACAGGCCTGCAAGTTTAAAAGTTGTTTTTTAGGACAATAACTGCATCACATGTCGAGCGGACCCCAGGACAGATCTTGGATTAAAAACAGCTATAAGAAGGTACAAGGAGCAATAACTATTATTTCATCAGAAAGAGGGAGTAAAGCAAGCACAGTAGTACATTAGCAAAAGCCCATTCATGTTAAATGAGGATTTATATGTACAATGTATAATTATAAGAATTCAGGGGAGTTTTAAATCAATACTAATATTAATAATAATCAACAACTACAAGTAGCTATATATATATATATATATATATATATATATATATATATATAGAGAGAGAGAGAGAGAGAGAGAAAGAGAGAGAGAAAATTGGTCACAAGCGGGCGCCTTTTCTCTTTTTTTTTTTTTTTTTTTTTTACATTGTGTGAACATAGCTTTACCTTAAGTGGTTAAAGAATTATTAATCACCCTCACTTTTTTATGCCTACTGTTGTTAAAAGTAAAATAAAGAGGAAAAACTGGAAACATATCTGCAGGAATGTGAATTCCACATGGTGTCTCATGATTACTGAAACTTGGGAGTGGGTAGAATTTTGTTTGCCAAGGCTAAAAGTGTCTGGTAACACAGCACCAACTGCAGGATAATTGTAAAGCCGATGACAGAATTAGTAAGGTGAACATTCCCAGCATATTACAGAGCTTATAATACATCCAGCTGTACGCCTATAACCCCAAGATTATCGGAATTCTCTTTGTATGAAGACCACATGCTGCAATTATCTGAGTGGAAGTGAGCAAGAAAAATATATCCCTACATGAGAAAATCTAACAGAAAATAGAAAATGTAAAACATAGTCACATTAGGATGTTTGGTTATGCTAACAAGCGTGTCTTTATTTCTACACACTTATTAGATGAACCGTGTACAGACGTAAAGCCATGTCAAGAGCACTGATGTACAGTCAAAAAGTCATGCTGAGAAAGAGTTGAGATCTGTTGGGATGAGTGTAAATGCTTATTATGGAAGAGGACTTCTCATATAATGTCCATTGGGAGAACCTATACTCTTACAGAAAGATTTTTTATCTACTTATGTTACCCATGTAGACAGTACTGCTGTGTGATCTGTCTTATTGGCATGACCCGGGTTGCTGGGACTGGTATTGAACCAGTTGGTTGGCTCTGTTGTTTTTTGGTCTACTTGTTACGGTGGCCAGGAGTGGAAACACCCACCTCCGGAAACACGGCAAACGGCACAGCAAACTACATACTTCTGCTGTGACACCTGGAAGAACTGCTTTTACTTGGGTATGTAAGAAAACCTGTGATGGGACACTACATTATAGCTCTGTTTTGTGTGAAGCTATAGTAGGGACACCCTCACTCTCTCCTCTTTGTTTCTGATTTTATTTTTATTTTTACAAATAGTTGAATTTAATATGAATCTGACAGAAAAAAAAGTGACACGCCATATTGGACGAACGTATGTCTGGAAGTATTTTTATCTAGAAGCATTACTGCCCATACCAAAAGAGCCATATGTACTCTTGAACACTTAAATTTGACAGTTTTGGTCATGATCAAACTACCACCAACCATAATCTTATGATATGTCTCAACAATAACTAACTAAAAAGATTAAAACAGACTGTATACTGTAGTCTTCCTCAGTCTCTCTAGTGATGCAAACAACCTCCAACTCCAGACTACACGGATTATGGGGCGCAGGTCCAACTTGAGATCGAGGCACAGTGAGTAATAAAAATATATTTTATTGTGGAGACTCAACGCGTTTCGGAACCGCACCGGTTCCTTTCCCAAGAGTCATGATACTGATAAAACAGAACAGCACTATATATCACAAACCAAGATGACATCAAAAGGGGAGGAGGACTCAGAACCTCCCACTTCAATCAACACAGACACCTGTAACACCAATAAAGAAAGGCATATAGCTATATACTACATTGCATTGAAATACAATAATATATAAGAGTATATAAAACGAATATGTATATAAATAAAAATAATATGTGTAGAAAATGTACAAAAAAAAAAAAAAAAAAAAAAAACTTCAAAAAAAAAAACTTCAAAAAAAAAAAAAACCTTTAAAATTCTTTTTTCTTTTTTTTTTTTTTCTTTTTTTCTTTCTTTCTTTCCTTCCCTTCTCTTTCCCTTTTCTTTTTCCTCCTTTTATATATATATATATATATTTAAAAATAAGTATATAAAGTTAAAAAATTATACCTTCGTATTTTCTAGTGTCTCATTTAAGCCATCTGGTGACAAAGAGCAAAGTTTAAAAATCCAGTACGATTCCCTATTAATGAGCTGCTTGTATCTATTGGGAACATTCTCTCCTATACGTTCCAAAATAGTGAGTCTCAAACTACTAGGGTCAGAATTATGCTTAAGAAAAAAGTGTCGAGAGACACTATGCAATAAAAATGAATTTTTAATATTAGCTCGATGCTTGTTCATGCGGCACCGCACCGTCTGAATGGTGCGTCCCACATACTGCAGGTGACATGGGCATTCTAGGAGATAAATAACATACTGTGATGAACAAGAATACATTTCACGGACAAAAAATATCTCATTGGTGACTATAGAGGTAAATGTTGGTGCTGGGGTATCTGTTATCCAATTGCAGCATAAGCACCTCGCTACATTGCAGCGTACGGTGCCCACAGATCTAGTTTTTGTATTATTATTTTTGTTTGTATTATTACTATTTTCCATATCTGAAGTAATTTTACGGAGTTTGCTAGGTGCTAGATGGCTACGTAATGTTTTAGTTCTACGGAAAATAACATTAGGTTGTTTGGGAAGAATTGATTTTAGAATAGGATCACTGAGAATAATACCCCAATGTTTCGTTAAGACCCTTTTAATTTCCTGTGTACCACAATTATATTCTGTAACCATAGAAATGCCATATTTATTGAGATCTTCAGAAGTAGTTTCATGTTTGTGGTTATTAGTCATCTTATCTAAAATCTTTTTTTGTGTGGTACATTTATTTTTACTGTAAGCATTGGATAGTAATCGTTTGGGATAGCCTTTGTTGGTGAAACGATCATATAAAATTTTTGATTGTTCCTGGTAATCAGTATCCAAAGTACAATTTTTTCTTATACGTTGGTATTGCCCGTATGGTATATTTTTTAGCCAATTCGGAAGATGGCAACTCTTATAATCTAGGAAGCTGTTAACGTCCACTTTTTTAAAAAAAATTAGAGGTGATGATACTGTTAGATGATACTGTTCCATCTAACAGTATCATCACCTCTAATTTTTTTAAAAAAGTGGACGTTAACAGCTTCCTAGATTATAAGAGTTGCCATCTTCCGAATTGGCTAAAAAATATACCATACGGGCAATACCAACGTATAAGAAAAAATTGTACTTTGGATACTGATTACCAGGAACAATCAAAAATTTTATATGATCGTTTCACCAACAAAGGCTATCCCAAACGATTACTATCCAATGCTTACAGTAAAAATAAATGTACCACACAAAAAAAGATTTTAGATAAGATGACTAATAACCACAAACATGAAACTACTTCTGAAGATCTCAATAAATATGGCATTTCTATGGTTACAGAATATAATTGTGGTACACAGGAAATTAAAAGGGTCTTAACGAAACATTGGGGTATTATTCTCAGTGATCCTATTCTAAAATCAATTCTTCCCAAACAACCTAATGTTATTTTCCGTAGAACTAAAACATTACGTAGCCATCTAGCACCTAGCAAACTCCGTAAAATTACTTCAGATATGGAAAATAGTAATAATACAAACAAAAATAATAATACAAAAACTAGATCTGTGGGCACCGTACGCTGCAATGTAGCGAGGTGCTTATGCTGCAATTGGATAACAGATACCCCAGCACCAACATTTACCTCTATAGTCACCAATGAGATATTTTTTGTCCGTGAAATGTATTCTTGTTCATCACAGTATGTTATTTATCTCCTAGAATGCCCATGTCACCTGCAGTATGTGGGACGCACCATTCAGACGGTGCGGTGCCGCATGAACAAGCATCGAGCTAATATTAAAAATTCATTTTTATTGCATAGTGTCTCTCGACACTTTTTTCTTAAGCATAATTCTGACCCTAGTAGTTTGAGACTCACTATTTTGGAACGTATAGGAGAGAATGTTCCCAATAGATACAAGCAGCTCATTAATAGGGAATCGTACTGGATTTTTAAACTTTGCTCTTTGTCACCAGATGGCTTAAATGAGACACTAGAAAATACGAAGGTATAATTTTTTAACTTTATATACTTATTTTTAAATATATATATATATATATATAAAAGGAGGAAAAAGAAAAGGGAAAGAGAAGGGAAGGAAAGAAAGAAAGAAAAAAAAAGAAAAAGAAAAAAGAATTTTAAAGTTTTTTTTTTTTTTTGAAGTTTTTTTTTTTTTTTTGTACATTTTCTACACATATTATTTTTATTTATATACATATTCGTTTTATATACTCTTATATATTATTGTATTTCAATGCAATGTAGTATATAGCTATATGCCTTTCTTTATTGGTGTTACAGGTGTCTGTGTTGATTGAAGTGGGAGGTTCTGAGTCCTCCTCCCCTTTTGATGTCATCTTGGTTTGTGATATATAGTGCTGTTCTGTTTTATCAGTATCATGACTCTTGAGAAAGGAACCGGTGCGGTTCCGAAACGCGTTGAGTCTCCACAATAAAATATATTTTTATTACTCACTGTGCCTCGATCTCAAGTTGGACCTGCGCCCCATAATCCGTGTAGTCTGGAGTTGGAGGTTGTTTGCATCATTGTTTCCTGTTGGATATCGGGAGTGGCTGCGGTCCTTGATATATACGCTGCAGAGTGTTGTGCCTCCCTTTGCACAACCACATCAGGTGAGGGTTGCCGTGCACCCCTATCCCTTTTTCACCTTGCCCTTCTGATCCTCGCCATGGAGCGCTGTCGCCCTTTGTTTTTTCTTCAGTCTCTCTAGTAGCACCTATAGATGGCCACTTCATGAATGGCCAACCCATTAAATATTTATGAGAGGAAAATACTGATGAGCTGTTCAAACATATGGGCCAGCATGAGGGTAGAATGTAGACACACATATCTTAGCATAACAAGAAATAAGGACATGCCCTTTAAAGGTAAGTTGCATCTGTGAAACAGTACAGTACAGTAACATTAACAGTACATAGAGTAAAAAGGTTAAATTACTTTCTCTACTTTTCCCATTTTTATCATTTGCAGAGTGTTTGTTGTGTATGGTTGGGATTCTTCAGCAGCTTCACACAACACATTAATATTCAGCCGCAGACACACTCATGATGTAGTCCCATGCCTGGTTACATCAGTCAAATTACATTAAATAGCATGGCCAATATAAGCTTCAGGGAGACATGCTATGAATGATAAAGTGACATTTTGTGTGCTGGCAATTGACATCTTTTTATTCTCGTTCTATTGTGTCTCACTTCATGAACTTGAAGGTGAAGGGATTTTGCACAATGAATTTTGGTTCATATTAACTTTTTGTAATAGATTTTAAATATTTTGACTATAGGCACAGCTCTTTTTTTTTAAATGGAGTCAGTAATGGATAAATAGATACAGAAGTGTTCTCTTTGCACAGCGGACTGGTTGAATAAAATGAATCTGCTGCATAATGGTAAGTGTTGGCAGTGCGGTGTAAGTACAGACACTCTCTCATATTTAGATGGACTGCTCCTTCCTTAAAATATATTGCGATGCCATATTAGATACCATTAAGAAATGCATCACCTTTTACGGGCTCCTACTTCCTCCTTCTAGTCTAGTGAATAGGATTTGGGAATTTTACTCCTCACAGCCACAAAATTATTTATCCCGCTCCATTGGAGGTCAGTGGAACCACCTGAGTTTGCCACTTGGCTCCTCAAGGTACACACATTGTGCAGGATGGAGGAACTAGTAAGCTTGAAGACAAGGTCACACGCAAGCTTTGAAAAGCTTTGGTCCCCCTATGTTCTCTGCTTTGCAAAGGATCTATCAAGCGCTAGACCTGTCCATAGTTAGTCCTTGACCAGTCCTTGACCACCATCTCCTCGCCATAGCACATTTTCCAAGGGCGTATATGGGTATGTTATCAGCTGGGGTACCTTAATGTATATGTGTTAGTCTGGAGTATACCATTCCTCTTGCTATGTAACACAAGTCATATTTATATTGTCAATTACCTTGTTACTCTGGTGTCTTATATTGTGTTATACCCTTATATACTTTAAGATGCTGTGGTGCACCACTGGTTTTATAGTTATGTGCAAAAGAAATTCAATAAAAATCTGAAATGAATAAAACAAAAGAAGTTTTCTCTTCATTGGAAACCCGTCACTACATAAAACTTATTGTAGGCAAGTGTTAATATTATTCTTGTATTTTGTATCATTGTGATATTTCCAAAGTGGGAGAATACTGTAGATTGAGGAGGATGAATATAGGATATATAGAAAAGCTTTCCTTCTTTCTGTCTTCTGCCTCTCCCCAATTCTTACAAAACTCATGTTCTGCAGGACCTTAAAACTTCTAGGCTCAGGATTGCAAATGTATTATTTAGCTACCACTAGGTCCTCTAGATAAAGATTATTAAAAACTGATTCAGTGCAAAGCTATGTTTTTCATCTCAGAAAACCCCTTTCATGACATCACTATGTTTTATTTTTTTATGTCACAAGGAAGCTATAATGTATAGAAACAGGCATACTTAGTCAAAAATATTAAATCATTGATTGATAGTGGTGGCTGTATTTAGAAACAAAGAGTATATTATACAATTGTCAACATGTAAATAGCCATTAAAGTTAAAAAAAAAAAAAAAACACATATCCGCTATCCACAGTAAAGCATATATGTGTCAGACCACAGGAAGTCCAACCACTGGGAGCCCAGGGAGCTCCAAGATGGGACCCTGAGTGTTTGCTATGAACAGAGCAGCAAGGGGAACATGCAGGCCACCACTGCATTTATTGCCAATGGAGCAATGTTATATGAATGTTGGTTGTGACAAAATTACATGGCAGATACTGTTGTGCTCCTAAACGTAAACCTTTACTGTATTTCTAAAGCTAACCTATATTTAAGCCTCTTATTACAGTTTTTATTAATATAAATGGTGTTATTTTATACTTATTTATACATTCCTTCTTTAACTGAATTGCACAATATGTGACTTGGCACATAGGTAAGCTAAATGGGTTTCATGCTGGATTACACAATAGTGGACCAGATGCAGGCACATATACTGTATAAAGAAGAAAGATTAATATAGGTTTTTATGTGCGACTTACATGAGAGGCACATATGGCTGTTTGTGCTCAACAAATGTAAAAAATATATATATATATATATATATATATATATATATATATATATTTATTTATTTATTTATTTTTAAGCAACACCACTTTACATGAAGCTGTTTGGTCCCAATACAAAATCTGTTGTTGAGCCTATAACCTACTATGTGCCATTTTTAATCTAATTTAATCTAATCTCATGCACCAAATTCATTGCGATATTGTGTCAGGCTAGCAAGACACGGACAAGACAGTGAGCCCTGAACTTTCCCCAACCAATGTCCCTACATACTTGCCACGCACGGCCCTATATGGCAGGGGACAACCACGGAGTTGGTCCCTATGCTGAGTAGGTGAACACACAGAACGTTGACAGACAAACAAAATGGAGGAGAGTCAGCTAGCCAGTTTAAAACCAAACGGACAACGCAGTAAAAGATCAGAAAGAGAGCGGATAGTCAGAGGTCAGGCAAAAGGTCAGAAAATTGGCAGAGCAATAGCAAGGGTATTAGGACAGGGAAACGCTGTGAAAAGAGCAGGGGAGCTGGGACTAATAACAACTAATAGCCTGCTTTTTATCCAGGATCAGAGCCAAGGTCCAGCAGCTGATTGGAGCAGCCCTGATTCAAGCACCGAGGAGCGCAAAGTCACATTCCTAACATATTGTAAGATAAGTAAGTACAGATTTATTTCTTTACCATTATTTTCAACATTACTGCTCTATATTGTAGATGCAATCAAATTTACACTACGAGATTTTGCAGTCATCATTGCAACAGCAATCAAAAAGACATCTGATATTTGCAGATCGTGTTCACGATCATTAAAGATGTAATTATTGGACGTCTTTTTGACAGCTGGAAACAATGATGGCTGAAAATCACATTCTGTGAACTTAGCCAATCATTCTCAGGATTCTCAAGGAGTGGGGTGCTTCTGGATCTGTAAACAATATGTTACACAGCTGCAGACGCTGATTGGCTGAGCATGCCTATGACGTATTGTCTACAGACCCGGAAGTACCATGAGGCAGAAACACCATGGATGACTGAAGGGCCTA
The DNA here is from genome assembly GCF_027789765.1 of Dendropsophus ebraccatus. NCBI lineage: Eukaryota > Metazoa > Chordata > Amphibia > Anura > Hylidae > Dendropsophus > Dendropsophus ebraccatus. Next base: position 46,082,332 of record NC_091457.1, on the reverse strand, counting down.
GGGAGGTAGGTGAGTTTGTTTTTTTTTAACCCAGACTTCCTTGAGCATCTTACCACTAAAAAGGTCAGGCCAGGAAACCATTTTCATACATATATTAGTTAATGGAAAAATCCAGCACCAGTGTAGCGGATAAAAAACGTCCTTCTTTATTTATGCAAACTTCACATACAGGAAACAAACATGCGATTTGTTGACGCGTTTCGGCGTCTCTCACGCCTTGTTCACAACATGATATACCGTATACTGTTTTCCCACAACCTTATATGGGCGGTATCAGACATCACATGACACATAATTAAAAATCACGAACACATGAGTTTAAAAACAAGCACAAGTGTTATACAAAATATAAACCAAGTGAATTGGGAAAATATATGGCAAAACCATTCTTGAGCATACGTTAATGTATAGACAGAAATAATGCATAAACAATATTAAGTTTTTAGTATGTCATAATGAGATCATGTCTGGAGTTTAGACCACCAGGAAATCTGCTCCCTAACCTAAAAATCCAAAATGACTCTCTATTCAATAGTTTTCTTCTTAGGGAACCCCCTCTTTTAGATGGGTAAATTTTTTCTATGCCCATAACTCTGAGATGTTGTACATTGCCCCCGTGTACCTCTCTAAAGTGTTTAGTTAGGGATGACACATTTACGACCTCATTTCTACAATCAGAAATATGTTTACGTATTCTAGCCTTGAGGCTGGTAGATGTGCATCCTACGTACTGCAGGTTGCACTGTGTGCACATAGCCACATATACCACATACGTAGTGTTGCAGTTAATGTAGCTATGAATTTTAAAAGCGTTCCCATTTGTACAAGACTTAATCTCCTTGGAAACCGCAACATGTGAACATGTTACACATCTTTGGTGTCCACACCTATAAGATCCCTTAGTGTCTAACCATGTTTTTTCCTGATCTTTACCTCCTGTGTGCAAAGATGGAGATAGTATCGATCCCAGAGTGGGAGCTCTTCTGGACACGACCCTAACTCCATCTTTAGTCATACTATGTAACACCTCATCTTGCCACAATAGTGGCAGATGTTTGTTGATGATATTTCTGATCTGTGAAAACTGTTTACTATACGATGTAACAAATACTATGTCATTAGTGCCATGTTTATTACGTTTTTTATACTGTCCCCTAGTGTGAGTTTGTTCGGCCAATAATTCTGCTCTATTAACCCTAGAGATCTTATGTGCTGCCTGATCCAAAAGCTCCTGTTTAAATCCTCTCTCTCTGAATCTAAGTTGTAATTTCTCCATTTCTGCAGTATAAACATCCTCTCTACTACAATTACGTTTTAGTCTAAGACATTCACCATAGGGTATATTATTAACCACATGCGGTGGATGACAAGATGTGGCCATGAGGATACTGTTTCCAGCACACTCCTTCCTATATGGTAAAACCTCTATACATCCTTGGTTGGCATTAGCCACCAATCTAACGTCCAGAAAAGTAATTTCATTGTTGCCAAAATGCGCAGTGAACTTGAGCCCAAATCCATTGCCATTAAGGTAGTTCACAAAGTTGTGGAAGCAATTCTCACCATCTCTCCATATAACAACCAAATCATCTATATACCTTCCTATCCATTGTATAGATCCAAAGAAGGGGTTATTCTCAGAGAATATGTATTTAAGCTCCAAAACTGACATTACAATATTGGCGAGAGATGGTGAGAATTTAGCTCCCATACTTACTCCCTGTGTTTGTAAAAAAAATTCATCATTGAAAACAAAATAATAATAATAATAATAATCGGCTTTAGGGGAGAGTTCCCATGGGGCGTCTTTCAAGACCAGCAATCCCGGTTTCTATCCATTATCCTCCCGTTGTGAGGCTCTTGATAGATTCCAGGAGCTGGTGGAAAGAGACCTCACTGCTCTTGAAACAACAGAACCCCGGCGCCATGACTCTGGTAATTTAACCGTACAGGAAAAAACTGCTTTGCGGGAATTACAAATGAATAAAAACCTGGTTATCCGCAACGCAGACAAAGGTGGCGCAGTGGTTCTGTTAGATACAGGTCTTTATGAAAAAATGAATCATGAAATGTTATCTGACACTAATACATACCGTAAACTCTCATCTGACCCCAAGAAAGTGTTTCTCTCCAAATTGAAACGTTTGTTGGAGGATGGTGTTGCTTTGGGAGTTTTGGATCAGAAAATAGCCGATTATCTTTATGTTGAGGACCCTGTGACTCCTGTATATCATTCTCTACCAAAGGTTCACAAAGGTATTTTTCCTCCCCCTTTAAGACCTATAGTGGCCGGGATTGGCTCTATGGGGGAAAGACTAGGGGCTTGGGTGGATCATTTTCTCCAACCCCTAGTGGGTATAACTCCCTCCCACATTAGGGACACCAAACATGTTCTTAACATTGTTAATAACATGGGATGGAACAAAGATTGGAAATTGGGAACACTGGACGTTGTAGCACTGTATCCGTCAATCCCCAAGCAAGTTGCCATTTCTTCATTAGAATACTATCTGACCAAATTCAGCTCATATTCAGCTGTAGAGATTGAGTTCCTCATTATGGCCACGGATTTCTTGTTAAATCATAATTATTTTGTTTTCAATGATGAATTTTTTTTACAAATACAGGGAGTAAGTATGGGAGCTAAATTCTCACCATCTCTCGCCAATATTGTAATGTCAGTTTTGGAGCTTAAATACATATTCTCTGAGGATAACCCCTTCTTTGGATCTATACAATGGATAGGAAGGTATATAGATGATTTGGTTGTTATATGGAGAGATGGTGAGAATTGCTTCCACAACTTTGTGAACTACCTTAATGGCAATGGATTTGGGCTCAAGTTCACTGCGCATTTTGGCAACAATGAAATTACTTTTCTGGACGTTAGATTGGTGGCTAATGCCAACCAAGGATGTATAGAGGTTTTACCATATAGGAAGGAGTGTGCTGGAAACAGTATCCTCATGGCCACATCTTGTCATCCACCGCATGTGGTTAATAATATACCCTATGGTGAATGTCTTAGACTAAAACGTAATTGTAGTAGAGAGGATGTTTATACTGCAGAAATGGAGAAATTACAACTTAGATTCAGAGAGAGAGGATTTAAACAGGAGCTTTTGGATCAGGCAGCACATAAGATCTCTAGGGTTAATAGAGCAGAATTATTGGCCGAACAAACTCACACTAGGGGACAGTATAAAAAACGTAATAAACATGGCACTAATGACATAGTATTTGTTACATCGTATAGTAAACAGTTTTCACAGATCAGAAATATCATCAACAAACATCTGCCACTATTGTGGCAAGATGAGGTGTTACATAGTATGACTAAAGATGGAGTTAGGGTCGTGTCCAGAAGAGCTCCCACTCTGGGATCGATACTATCTCCATCTTTGCACACAGGAGGTAAAGATCAGGAAAAAACATGGTTAGACACTAAGGGATCTTATAGGTGTGGACACCAAAGATGTGTAACATGTTCACATGTTGCGGTTTCCAAGGAGATTAAGTCTTGTACAAATGGGAACGCTTTTAAAATTCATAGCTACATTAACTGCAACACTACGTATGTGGTATATGTGGCTATGTGCACACAGTGCAACCTGCAGTACGTAGGATGCACATCTACCAGCCTCAAGGCTAGAATACGTAAACATATTTCTGATTGTAGAAATGAGGTCGTAAATGTGTCATCCCTAACTAAACACTTTAGAGAGGTACACGGGGGCAATGTACAACATCTCAGAGTTATGGGCATAGAAAAAATTTACCCATCTAAAAGAGGGGGTTCCCTAAGAAGAAAACTATTGAATAGAGAGTCATTTTGGATTTTTAGGTTAGGGAGCAGATTTCCTGGTGGTCTAAACTCCAGACATGATCTCATTATGACATACTAAAAACTTAATATTGTTTATGCATTATTTCTGTCTATACATTAACGTATGCTCAAGAATGGTTTTGCCATATATTTTCCCAATTCACTTGGTTTATATTTTGTATAACACTTGTGCTTGTTTTTAAACTCATGTGTTCGTGATTTTTAATTATGTGTCATGTGATGTCTGATACCGCCCATATAAGGTTGTGGGAAAACAGTATACGGTATATCATGTTGTGAACAAGGCGTGAGAGACGCCGAAACGCGTCAACAAATCTCATGTTTGTTTCCTGTATGTGAAGTTTGCATAAATAAAGAAGGACGTTTTTTATCCGCTACACTGGTGCTGGATTTTTCCCTTCGCATATGTTGCCCTGGCTCCGGGCTTTGCCGTGCACCGTGAGTGGATGTAGCAGGTGAGCTGACCCCAAATCAGCATTTGTTTATATATTAGTTAATATATTATAGAATTCCTAAAAATGCAAGCCCAAAATTTAATTTTCTAGTCAAATTTTCATAGGTTTTAGCACATCAGGGACAAAGAAGTGGTTGAGTAGAGGACAGTATAGTCTCAATATATAGTATAAGTTTTGTTGAATAGTTCACAAGGAAATACCGGGATCTTCAAGGAGTCTAAGATTGATAGACCACAAAACAATTAACTGGATTGACACTTATAAAACAGCGACTACTTTAATAGGCAGTATATGTCCAGATCCCATAAATATAAGGTGGTATATTCTCTCTCGATGGCAGGTAAATCTGCCATCAAATCATTACCAGAGACTGGGATATTTTTGAAGGGCAGTGGTAATGCTATTGTTATGGTATTTATTACTTAAAGGGAACCAATCACCACAAATCAGTCTCTGAACCTACATAAAAATACAGTGTTAAATAGCCTATAGCACTGTTTCCAAACATACAAGTAATCAGTATCAGTATTACTCATATCCCCCGAAAATGAACTTTGTAAATCTCCTGAGCCGTATCTAAATTATACTTATCTAAGTATCAGGCAGTCCTTAGCGCTCAAGTATTCATGGCTGGACCAGAAACATTTTCATACTAGTAAATATTAATTTATTCTTTTAGATCACATGACATGCAACAAGTTTTAATTGGAATGATTAAAAAAATATCTCTTTGTGTAAATTTTGCTTCTACATACTTGTATTGGTGCCTCTTTTTTACTCACTCTTGGAACGTCTACTTTATGGGGGGAACTTATAGGAACACTTTATCCCCTCATATGCCCTGCTGGTTAAGACTTCTGTTACTGCCATACAGAAACCTCAGCTTACCTGCGAGGAGCACGAGGGCAGGGCTTTCTATTAGACTGGTATAGCTATACTTTGGTCTTGATAAATGCCCTATATGTGTTTAGTTCCAGGAGTGCTCAGGAGTTCAGTCCCACCTTCCAGATCCACTTGCCCATAGACAGTATACAGATTCCTGCTATTGTACAGGCAGCCATCAAGATTCAGTGCGCTAGATTTTTACTACAGGCATTAGACACATTAAAGGGAAACTCCGGGTAGAGGTAAAAAAATAAAAATAAACCTTCTGCAGAAGCATTTAGCATTGTATACCTGTCTAACCCAGTTTTGAAACTACCGCAAATCCATTTGTTTTGGGGGTCTTCGTTCTGTATTGTGTGGCTGTACTTCCTGGTTGAGCAGTTGTACACAGTACTACGGGTTCCAGAATGCAATGCTTTCTCTCAGCTGTTCATCACAGTCCCTTCACCCTGCCCATTCCCCGCCCAAACCTGTTGCAGAACATCTAGGCTGTTTTCACACATTGCAGTTTCATTGTGTTACTGAATTAATTGCACTACTTTATAATTTCATTGTGGTCCCACCCTCACAGCACACTGTATTCTCTACCTGTAACACCACAAAGCACGCTGTATTCTCTACCTGTAACACCACACAGCATGCTGTATTCTCTACCTGTAACACCACACAGCACGCTGTATACTCTGCCAGTAACACCACACAGCACGCTGTATTCTCTACCTGTAACACCACACAGCACACTGTATTGCCTACCTGTAACACCACACAGCACGCTGTATTCTCTACCTGTAACACCATACAGCACGCTGTATTCTCTACCTGTAACACCACACAGCACGCTGTATTCTCTACCTGTAACACTACACAGCACGCTGTATTCTCTACCTGTAACACCACACAGCATGCTGTATTCTCTACCTGTAACACCACACAACACTCTGTATTCTCTACCTGTAACAGCACACAGCATGTTGTATTCTCTACCTGTAACAGCACACAGCACGCTGTATTCTCTACCTGTAACACCACACAGTGACCGCTGTATTCTCTACCTGTAACACCACACAGCACGCTGTATTCTCTACCTGTAACATCACACAGCACGCTGTATTCTCTACCTGTAACACCACACAGGACACTGTATTCTCTACCTGTAACACCACACAGCACACTGTATTCTCTACCTGTAACACCACACAGCATGCTGTATTCTCTACCTGTAACACTACACAGCACGCTGTATTCTCTACCTGTAACACCACACAGCATGCTGTATTCTCTACCTGTAACACCACACAACACTCTGTATTCTCTACCTGTAACAGCACACAGCATGTTGTATTCTCTACCTGTAACAGCACACAGCACGCTGTATTCTCTACCTGTAACACCACACAGTGACCGCTGTATTCTCTACCTGTAACACCACACAGCACGCAGTATTCTCTACCTGTAACACCACACAGCACGCTGTATTCTCTACCTGTAACACCACACAGCACGCTGTATTCTCTAACTGTAACACTACACAGCACGCTGTATTCTCTACCTGTAACACCACACAGCATGCTGTATTCTCTACCTGTAACACCACACAACACTCTGTATTCTCTACCTGTAACAGCACACAGCATGTTGTATTCTCTACCTGTAACAGCACACAGCACGCTGTATTCTCCACCTGTAACACCACACAGCACGCTGTATTCTCTACCTGTAACACCACACAGTGACCGCTGTATTCTCTTCCTTTAACACCACACAGCACACTGTATTCTCTATCTGTAACACCACACAGCACACTGTATTCTCTACCTGTAACACCACACAGCATGCTGTATTCTCTACCTGTAACATCACACAGCACGCTGTATTCTCTACCTGTAACACCGCACAGCATGCTTTATTCTCTACCTGTAACACCACACAGCACTGTATTCTCTTCCTGTAACACCACACTGTATTCTCTACCTGTAACACCACACAGCATGTTGTATTCTCTACCTGTAACACCACACAGCATGCTGTATTCTCTACCTGTAACACAGCACGCTGTATTTTCTATTTGTAACACCACACAGCACGCTGTATTCTCTACCTGTAACACCACACAGCACGCTGTATTCTCTACCTGTAACACCACACAGCACGCTGTATTCTCTAACTGTAACACTACACAGCACGCTGTATTCTCTACCTGTAACACCACACAGCATGCTGTATTCTCTACCTGTAACACCACACAACACTCTGTATTCTCTACCTGTAACAGCACACAGCATGTTGTATTCTCTACCTGTAACAGCACACAGCACGCTGTATTCTCCACCTGTAACACCACACAGCACGCTGTATTCTCTACCTGTAACACCACACAGTGACCGCTGTATTCTCTTCCTTTAACACCACACAGCATGCTGTATTCTCTACCTGTAACACAGCACGCTGTATTTTCTATTTGTAACACCACACAGCACGCTGTATTCTCTACCTGTAACCGCACACAACACACTGTATTCTCTACCTGTAATGCCACACAGCACGCTGTATTCTCTACCTGTAACAGCACACAGCATGTTGTATTCTCTACCTGTAACACCACACAGCACACTGTATTCTCTATCTGTAACACCACACAGCACACTGTATTCTCTACCTGTAACACCACACAGCATGCTGTATTCTCTACCTGTAACATCACACAGCACGCTGTATTCTCTACCTGTAACACCACACAGCATGCTTTATTCTCTACCTATAACTCCACACAGCACACTGTATTCTCTACCTGTAACACCACACAGCATGCTGTATTCTCTACCTGTAACACCACACAGCACGCTGTATTCTCTACCTGTAACACCACACAGCATGTTGTATTCTCTACCTGTAACACCACACAGCACACTGTATTCTCTATCTGTAACACCACACAGCACACTGTATTCTCTACCTGTAACACCACACAGCATGCTGTATTCTCTACCTGTAACATCACACAGCACGCTGTATTCTCTACCTGTAACACCACACAGCATGCTTTATTCTCTACCTATAACTCCACACAGCACACTGTATTCTCTACCTGTAACACCACACAGCATGCTGTATTCTCTACCTGTAACACCACACAGCACGCTGTATTCTCTACCTGTAACACCACACAGCATGCTGTATTCTCTACCTGTAACATCACACAGCACGCTGTATTCTCTACCTGTAACACCACACAGCATGCTTTATTCTCTACCTATAACTCCACACAGCACACTGTATTCTCTACCTGTAACACCACACAGCATGCTGTATTCTCTACCTGTAACACCACACAGCACAGTGTATTCTCTACCTGTAACACTACACAGCACTGTATTCTCTACCAGTAACAGCACACAGCATGTTGTATTCTCTACCTGTAACACCACACAGCATGCTGTATTCTCTACCTGTAACCGCACACAACACACTGTATTCTCTACCTGTAACGCCACACAGCACGCTGTATTCTCTACTTGTAACACCATACAGCACGCTGTATTCTCTACCTGTAACACCACACAGCACACTGTATTCTCTACCTGTAACACCACACAGCACACTGTATTCTCTACCGGTAACAGCACACAACAAACTGTATTCTCTACCTGTAACACCACACAGCACACTGTATTCTCTACCTGTAACATCACACAGCATGCTGTATTCTCTACCTGTAACAGCACACAACACACTGTATTCTCTACCTGTAACACCACACAGCACGCTGTATTCTCTACCTGTAACACCACGCAGCATGCTGTATTTTCTACCTGTAACAGCACACAACACACTGTATTCTCTACAGTGCTGATATTGGAACAAAGTAAAGACCTTTTGTTTAATTTATTTTTCTTCTCATGTCCACACACTTATTATGATCAAGCATCTTATATCTTTGAAGTTTGGCCCCACAATAAGGCCTTTTTCCAATATTATCTTACATGAGATATACTGTTTATGCCCCCTTTTTTGCCCAGTAGGAATTGGCAGTCCCCTCTGAGCCGTTTAGCATCATTTAATTGTGTTACTGTATAATTTTTGTGAAGATGCTGCAGTACTGCATTGAAACTCCAACATGTATGAACATAGCCCTAATTTCACTGCAGACTTTTGCACATCAGTGAAGTTGCAGCAGCTGCTTCTATCACTTATTGCCTGCTTATGTGTAGACGAAAGGGTCAGAGATGGTGAATCACTCTGGGGGGTGGGAGACAACAACCATCAAAGCTTCCTGTGACATCACACCCTGCCCCTTGTCTACTTCATCAGCCTGCACTTAACAAACACACACAATGTGAGACAGAGGCATGTAATCTCTGTCTCCTGAGGGGGTAGAGCAGAAGGAGCAGGAGACAATGTGGATTGGCACATAGGCCATTTTTCTTCACTCCCTGGATGTCAATCAACTCCCAGTGTGGCAGAACCATACATATATGTTAAAACATTAAATAGAGACACTATATAAAATTTAATGTACTTTTCATATAAAATATTTTTTCCCTATTCAGAGTTCCCCATAAGTAGATGTTCTGAGTGGGAATAAAAAATACAAAAAATAGTAGGAAACATCATAGCAAATATCCTACAACATTGTCTAAAACAGAGTGTTTTTTAATTATTCACTGTTCTGTGAAGCCTTTAGATAATTGTTAGATCTACAGTCAGTGATTAAATTTTTGTGACAGCAACACAGTACCATACAGATGTGTTGTTCCTTTTCTCATAAATTAGTTTAAACCAAAATGTGTGTCACAAGATAGTTAAAGTTGTTATGATGTAAACTTCAGCCTGTAGAGGGTTTTGCTGGCATGTTGCAATATTTTATGGAATTTGTGTAATGCTAAAATGACAACGGCCAGATGTTAGCTGAAAGTAAATGCCATACATACTTTTCTTTTTTGTGTGTGTGTGTGTGTGTGTGTGTGTATGTGTGTGATTTTTCTCTCCTCCCTAGTGTTTTTGAGGCTCTGTGGATCTATCCAAAATGTAGCATGCTGAGTTTTTTGTTTTTTTTTCAAATGGTGTTGCTAGTCTAAACAATGCAAGTGCTTATGTGCATGTTATTTTTAGTGGCACTTCAGGCCCAAAAAGTGACAGTCTGGCCCCCAGGGGATTAATTTGACTCTCCCAGTGTGCAGCATAATTTTTCTATCAATCAAGGTTTAGTAGTAGAAGCAGTCTGCTAGAAAGCATCCATTACTGTACAGATTGCACCTGTACAGATTGCATCCCCACTTAACCCCTTGGGTGCCACACAGAACAGTCTGGCCCCTTGGGGGTAAAGTGAGGATGCTTAGCATCTCCACTTAAACTCCTGGGCACCAGACTGATCTTCTGCTGTAGCTGTGCCAGCAAGGAAGGGGGTTAGGTGATCCCCTTCCTTTAGGGGACTGGCATAGTGAGTGTGTGTGTGTGTGTGTATGTGTTCAGGTGGGGGGGGCTTTCATACTCAGCATCTCTCATGTCTACTTTCTTCACCAGACCCGGCACACTGAGCTTGACGTGTGTTGATCTCTGGCTCCTGTAATGTCCGCTCAGCCAATCAGCAGGACACCACCTCAGTTGCTGATTGGCTCTCTGTGCAGGAAATAGGGTCACTTAACCCCTTCCTTTCTGGCACGGGTACATTCGTATTCAAGTTCAAAACTGAACACGGACATCATTGATTAAATCCGCATTCCGCTTTTGAAAAATTAATATGCTATTAGAGGCATGCAAAAAAAAAAAATAATTTAGAGCAGCTAGTGATTTGCTGAGCCAGAAGCTTCTCATCTTAAAAGCAAAAAGAAGTTCAGAGAACCAGAGTTCAATCGGAGCTTTGTGGGACCTGAAGGGTGGGGTGGTATAAATATATATACATATATATATATATATATATATATATATATATATATATATACACACATCTGTAGGATATGAATTTGTCCAATCACCCAAATCAAGGAAACATGGACACATCTGTAATATTATTCTTATGATATTTTCCCATCTACCTTTTCTGCTGTATATTTCAGATATGCTTTGCACAACCTAGCACTAGAATAGAGCCATCTGTTATGGAGTGTAAAGCAGCTGTTGTCTGACTACGCTTTGCTTCACTGGAGCCAAATTATTAAATTTTCAATCCGTAAATACTTTTTCTAACTAAAGTAATGCTTACTTGTTTTTTACACAGCAGTTGCACACATTTGAACCATTACCATTACAAATAGCAATGAAATAGCCTAATAACGTAATTTTAAGATGTGAAATTAAAGTAATAAGTTTTCATATAACGACTATCTACAAGTTTTCAGTTCAGGAGCACTGCTGACACTGCAGCACTATGTATGCCAGGGCTGGACTAATACAATGGACTGTTTAACTATCTCCCTTGTTCAATGCACATCTTTTAAAGCCATATACAAACTTAAAGGGGTTGTCCCATTATGCACTTACTCTTTCATATAACAGCCACAGGTTCATCAGAATTTTTTTCTGGTGGATGCTACAATTATTCAGATTAAAGGGGTATTCCGATAAATATTCACTTTCCCCTAGTAGGAGATTGTGGGGACTCCGACCCTCCAGGTCGGCACATGACTCTCGGCTCTATTTATTCCTATGGAGCGACGGAAAAAGCCGAGTATGGCGGAAGAACAATGTACTCTGTCCTTTCCATCGCTCCATAGGGATGAATAGAGCCACATGCCCACCCGGGGCTCTATTCGTAACAGAGTCGACAGGGTCCAATATGGAGATCGCCAGGGGGTTCAGGGGTCGGACCCCCCCCCACCACCACCCTGTGCGATATCCTACTTTTCCCCTAAGACAAAAAGTGAATTTTTCCCGGAATACCCCTTTAGGCTATGTTCACACTACGTATCTTTCCGGCCGTAGTGCAAACTGCGAATATACGCACGTAGTTTTGAGGTTGATGCGTTCGCTTGAAAGTATACGATATACGCCCGCACAATGCACACTACGTGTGAGCTTATAGCCGGATCGTATACGGCGCCGTGAAAAATGAACAAGACCATTGTTTGAGGACGGAAATGTTCCAACTCACGGCCGTGGATTTCCATGTGGTCCAGTATGGAGTACTTATTTCAGCCAAATTTCTGGGTTTTCAAGGTTCTGTGTGTTTTATTGGGCTGGGCGAAGATTTCCAAGTAAATTACCTGTTTCAGATCGCTTCGAAACAAGCTAGGGAAGCATAACTCTACTACGGGCGTATGTTCGCGGTTCGCCCGCATGTTCACAATCCGTCCGCATGTCTATTTTTCCCACGGCCGTACTTTCAGCCGCACTCATACGGACTCATACGTAGTGTGAACATAGCCTTAAAGTGTGCCCATGTACTATATGCGTGGCTTGGGTCCTTTCAAAATGGGACAAAAAAAAATCACAATCAGGTGAATGAAATGAATTTCTGATGCAGATATGTCTGCAATAAATGTGCCACAGCGTATAGTCCAGAGCTGCCTTCTGCTTCCATTAAATTTACATCTATTTCCTGTAACAAGTCCTTGCTTATACAGTATAGTCACATAGACAGGTCACTATATCCAACAAGTTCAGCACATTCTTCTATCGCTACAATATACAATCGCATGACTGAATTGTTCCCACTAGTTTCTAGACATGCTCACTGTCACATTCAGGCCTGATCTCATTAACATTAATGAACTTGTCATTGCTTTCTGGAAGATCATATTCATGTCCTAGTTTTGTAACCTTTAAGAGAATTGATTGACTTAGAGATCTTCTACCAATGCTTCCGACTGAAATATAGTTTATAAGAGCTGTTTTACTGTTTCCCTAAATTGTATTTAAACAACTTCTCTATATTTTGACAGTGAGTAATAGACTACGAAACTTTTATGCTTTATTGAACAACTTTACGAACTCTCATCCTAGCTTCCAGTATGCATGTGAGCTTTGCACCTGCAAATGTTATATTAACAAGTATTGGTCAAACATAGATTTTTTATTATTACAATGCTGAAAAGGAATAAAAACCTTTATTTATAATACCCTGGCACATATCATTATGTTATATTACTTTTGGTCTTCAGACCCCTCAGAGCTGTTCTCGGAATATAAATTATTTATAAGGATTTCTACTGAGCTGTTACATCATATAGCCATAAGCCTGTGAGCTAAACTGTGGCATGACTCCCAAAGTAAGAAAGTTTGTGGAGTTTTTAAAGGATCAATAAAATAAATAAATAAATAAAATCTAATCACACTCAACAGTGAAGGCTGTTCCAGAGCCGAGCAGTTTGAGAACTGAGCAGTGTGTTCTCATAGGAAACAATGTAAATGTCTATATTTGGTTTTTACACTCCATGGGTCAGGTGCAGAGCAGAGAGCCAGCCCACAGAGTGGAAAAACTAATCATTAAGTAATGGTGCATCTGGCATCACTACTTACTGTAAAGGAGTGGTGATTCCCCTCCTTATGAGGGGTATCCCTGCTCCTTTACCAAGAACCTATCCTGGAGCCCCTGCCACCTGCTGCTCACTGGTTCAGCAGCCGCCGGTGGGAGACATTCAAAGGGTTGCCACAGCTGCCTCTTCCCACCACGAGGCACTCCTCTGCTGGCCCCCCTAACTTCCCAGTACCCATCCTGAGGTCGTTTTCCACCCTCCTCAAGCCCTGGCCGGCCAACCCTCACTGGTCCAGCAGCCGCCATCCAGAGCATACAACAGCTGTGGTTGCTGCTTCTCCCCAACAGGGCTCATCTCCACCAGGCTTCCTGACCTCCTGGGACCCGTCTCCAGGTCGCTGCCATCTCCCTCCAATGCCCGCAGCAGTACCAAGTTCAAGTAGCTGTTGCTAACAGCCACTGCTTCTGCCTTTCTCACTCTGCCTTGGCTGTGGGGAACAACCGTTTAATGCAGGGAAATCCCTACTCTAAATGGGTGTTCCCATTTAGAGTGGGGATTGAAAAGTTCATTGAATTTAATAGTAAAAACAGTGAAAGGACGGTGGGAAAAAGACATCCAAAAATAATTTTCATGATCATTATTTTGATGTCTGCGCAGACAACGTCCATCATTTTATACATGTGCATTGAAGTCAATTAAATTGCGGCAACAACAGACATGAATAAAAACGCACATATTTTTTGACTTATTGTGAACATACATGCATCCCAATATTTTCCATTAAGGGAAAGAAAAGGATTAGGCATGTTGGATATCTACTGCCTGATGCATTTGGTCTACAACCAGAGGCGTCTAGCAGAATCTGTCTCTTCCTTCTCCATTAAGAACATGGAAATATGAAATATATGTGAGTATATATGTGTAAGGGAATCCGGAGAGATGGATATTGATACAAACAACAACTTTCTAATGTACAAGGACAGCTTTTGCTGTTGGAAAGCAGTAGATTATGAATATTCATATGTAAATTATGGCTATGTATATGTTAATAAGGAGACCTGGGTTCTGTAGGACTGAAACGAGGAAACCGAGAAGAGCACCGAAATTCCGCGGACAGGCTTCCAAGTGGAATTTCGGCGCTGATTCCGTAGTGTGAATTGGTCCTTACACTGAGAAGAGAATAATATCTAAAAGTAATATGCAAGTTATTGGTGCCCACTCGAGTTCCCCCTCTATGAGCCAGAATGGTAGCCTGTTCTATGAGACTCTCTAGTTCTTAAGGCAGACCTGGTTTACCTATGCATTACAAAGACATCCATGCATGTTACAGTATGTCTAGCCAGGAAATGCTCCCCCCAATGATAACAGTTAATAACAGTCATTGTCACAGGAGCCTTTATGACCCAACTTCATGAGACAACGTCTTTATAGCCTGCCCACTAGCTTCTGATACATCTACAGTACACAGCCACTTATCAGCCATGTAGTTTTCTCATACACATATGTAATAGAAAAAGGAAGATAAAACCTTTACTCTAATAAGTGGTACAACCTTCATGGTAATGCAGTATGATGCTACTACAGGTACCATGCTAGCTGTTGATGATGACCCATGTCACTCTCCTGTATACATTTCTTTGATTATTTTCAATATGTCAGCAATTCAGGTCAACACTTTACATGTTTGTGTCGAGAAAGAAAACGCATTCTTGTTTTTAACAAACTTATTGTCGATAGTATCTCTAAGTATCTGTACTTAACCCTGACTAATGTTCTGTTGTGAGGCCTTGCTTGTATCATTGTACATCATTGCTGACATTGAAAGCCAGACAAGAGATTGGAGCAAAGTCTTCTCCAAATATTTCTTATCTGTTTGTTTGCTCATTAATGGCCAAAATAAATATCAGCAGTGGTAACGCCAAGAAAGCCTCGACATGATAGTCTTCTAAGTGACTTCTGCAAACCTCGCACCTAGAAATCTTTTATAAAAAGTGAATTTAATGATTTGGTAAAAACTCTTTAAGTAAATGCTATAGAGCTTGTTACTATTATTATATACCCTGAGCTATCAATCTAACACAATTTAATGCCCCAAGAAAAAAAAGGTAAACATACTAACACTCTAGAGAACATTATAGTACAGTCAACACACACACAAAAAAAATAAATCTTATTACAATTTTTACTAAGCAGGGCCGCCTTTGTTTCCCCCAGCTTTATATTCCCCCTCTGAGCCTAATTTGACCTAACATGACCTACAGCCCTTATTCATACCTCCTGAGCCCTCAGTCTCATAATGATAACCCTAAGCCTCAATTATGCCCCCGAAAGCTTCATACTGACACTCGCCTAAGTCTAATTCGTATGCCCTTAGTCCAGCACATAAACGAATAAAGCTAGAAGCTGTGAACAATGACTTATGTATCGCTGGCAGTAGAGATGAGCGCAGTTCGAGTCTGATCTTCAACATTTAAATACTGGTGGCTCAAGCCTATGGTTGAATCTTTGTTTTTCCTGGCCTCCCTAGGGTTGCATCCAATGATATTCAAATGCCAATGATTGGACTTGAACATGCTCGAGTTGTGCTGATCTCTAGCTAGCACCTATTTGCTGAAGGTCAGCTCTCATTTAAGTTGAGGAAGTTGATCTGCAGTAATCCAGTGTCACCACTATACAGCAAACAGCCTGCAACTTCTGGTCCTATTTATTGTGAATGTACTAGAGCTATGACTAACCTACGCAGCATCATACACCAGTTTTCTGGCATACAAACCTTAATAAATTCACCCCAGTGTGTATTTTAATCACTGTTTATTCCTCACCTCAGTTGTGGGTCCTGAATCCAGCGCTCAGTGACCGATTTTTATAAATACTAGAGCACTACATGTCCTCTGCTAGTGTATAACCCTTTTATCAATGCAATGGAGATATATAATTCTGTCTAAATACCATTACCATGTGCAATTATTGAGCCATTCCTGCATACATATAAATGAAGATATTTCCCTTTTACAATGCAAAGAGCCTTTAAGTGAATTCAGTGTTGAACTACTCAGTGACTGCTTAAACAAATCTATAAGAATGAGCACCTTACACCTCAGCTATAAGGGCGGCCATAAGTGGCGAAGGAAAATACATGAATTATTTTACGCCTGGTTTTATTGTTTCCATTAATCCGTTCTGCAATCTTTGTCCAGAAAATAATGTTTATCTGGAATAATATTTCTTCCACAAAGTATAATTCCAGTATCTTGCTGAATCAGGTGGAAGGAGCCGCCAGCTTCTGCTATTTACTTCACAAGTGCTTGCATATATTTTGCCGCTGATTTTTACTCTGTTCTGCAATTTAGTTGCCAAAGCATAAATAAGTAAATCTCTCCCTTCATCTGCATGTTTATTGACTGGCTTAGGAAGTTGTGGCACAAATCTCTGTCATTATGGGGAGTGGTGACTATTCGCCCCTGTATGTGACTCACATTTCCTATGTTCTGTCATGTTTATTGCTAGACAGTAACATTATTTTTTTTTTTACATAAAATATATATTTTTTCCAATTTTCTCTCTTTTACCAGAAGCTTGGATAATCTGACAATAAACCTCAAAATACTGGACCATAAACAGATATCATATGATTGTACTGCTGATCATTATTCATAGTAAACTATTCCAAGGAAAACACATTTACAAGATCTGATGCATAATACAACATAGGAGGATGTATGTCAGGAGACGTGATGCCTCAGTTTTTCAATATCAGCTTCTGATTTGACATGGCTGATTCTGCGTGAGATTTCCTGTAATTCTACTGTTTCTTATAAAGCCATTGGTCTCCTCTGCTCTGGATATGTGCTGCTGCTGATAGAAGATGTACTGTAGGAGTAGCATCTATCATCAAAAGTGACAGCGCATGAAGCTATGTTCATATGATACAGCAGAGAAGAGCTCTGGTGCGCTATCATAGGCTACACTATAGACTGAAAGGCATATGAGAAGGTACAGTGACTAATGGGTATGCTGTCTGACTGTATAGTGTATGAGCTTATTGTTACAAAGCATTGGCTTACAAAGAAGAGAGAGGAACCAATAATAAAAAACATACTGCAGGCAGGACTTCCCTGCCAATATACTGTATAAGGGCTGGGTGTTTGTTTCCCCCATGAAGTATTCTATATCCAGTTCTCATACCATCACCTTCCTTTCCCAAGATGTGATAAATCCAAGCAGTTTACTGCTCAAAAATGACTCAAAATGTCAAAACATATCCCCAAACAGTTACAATGTCAGTTAAGGCTACCACAAGCATTGGGATAAGAAATCTGCTGAAGTACAGGTTACATTTATGAAGAAACAACAGCTCTGAAAATAAATGTATTCAGTTAATAGAAACTCTGAATTTGCATTATGGCCCTTCAAGTCTCTGCAGGTTTCCTGAGATTTATAGCATGAGACTCATGTCTTGAAATGTATTAGTGAAATGTCAATGTCAGTCAATGTCAACTCCTCAAGTCAATTAAATGCGCATGTTTCACATTGGTGAAACTATCTGACATGTAGGTGGTTTTCTTTTCTGAAGCAGCTGGCTCTTAACTTAAAAAAAATTAAATAAAATAAATAAACTATATTTTCTAATTACTCTTTTACTCGTTTAGTCTAAAACAGTTAAAGACTTGGCCAACTGGGGGGGGGGGATACTTAATATATTTACTAGCAGAGCCTGGCTTTTATACAGTGAAGGGGCACTTTGGAACTTACCAATGGCCAAATCGATTTTTATGACTGTGAGGTAGCAGTCACTTGTGGGACACATTGTGACACCATTCACTTACATCAGAAGTGGTGACATGTGATCATGGCAGCGATACATGGGGGTTTCTGGTTCTGCAATAACAAATTGCTTTGAAGCCCCAGACATACTGTAGCAGTCTCTTTTAAGGTACTGTTGGTGTAAATGTTAGAGGGCATTGTGATTATCCCAGTTTTAAGGGCGGGGGTATATGAGGGGTATGTTTATGACTGTTGAGTGAAAGCTGTAGCTATCACTGTTATGGGGGTCTGTGGTGGACAGAATCGGAAGATGTAAAGGGACACTATGAGGGATGACATGTCTTCCTTGGGTATCAAAAGTGCTTGTTTCTCCCATTAGGCTTCATTCACACATTCTTTTCTTTTGCAGCCCACATATTATGTCTGCAATTTTTGGTCCTTGGTCTCCAGAAATGCATTCGTAATGCACCTTATTTGTCCATATTTTGTGGATCCATAAAAGTGGAAAGTAGGAATGGTAAAAATCATTTCATTAGCAAGAATTACGGATCCATTTTTAGCAGATGTTGTCATGGCCGTGGCAGCGTCCTGTGCTCCGGGCTGCCACAGGCGCTGCACCCACTCTCCCTGTCCTCCATCTTCTGTGGTTGGTGGTGGCAGTGTGCCCAGGTACGCACCTGCTCCCCGCTATCTCAGCCGGCACATTATTGGCTGTCACAGATTTAGGCTATGTTCACACTACGTATATGTCCGGCCGCATATTTTTTGCGGCCGGACATATACGTGTAAAACTCCGGCCGGGATTTACGCAAGTTGCGGCCGGCTACGTACGGTCCGCGAACTTACGCCCGTTTCCCGAGCGGCGTACGTAGCGATCTGACAGCGGTATTTTACTAGGGTATCTTCGGCTAGCCTCGGACACCCCACAGAACCTTGTGGATCGACAAATCAAAGTGTAAAAAAGAAGAAATCACCACTCCGTACGGGACCGCATGTTACGCTACGGGCGTAAGCTACAGCATTTCTTTCCCGAAACAATGGTCTGGTTCATTTTTTACGGCACCACATACGATCCGGGTGTAAGTTCTTACGTAGCGTGAACTGTGCAGCCGTAGATCCTATACTTTCCATTGTCCGCAGACTACGTAAATCTCCGGCCCCTTATTCATGGAGCTCGCTTTGGCCGGAAACTTACGTAGTGTGAACATAGCCTTAAAGGGACAGTGTGTCCCTAATTGGTAAGTGCACCAATCACGTTCCTTAGAAATGCTAAACCTGTGCTGAGATTCCTTGTTGGAGCCTCTGCATGCTTCCTAGTGTGTGGTCCCAGCTCACTTGTGATTCCTGCCTGTGATTCCTGCCCGTGGTTCCTGCTGCCCATGGTTCCTGTTGCCCGTGGTCCCTGCTGTCTGCAGTTCCAGACCTTAGTCCTGCTGTGTTCCTACCCGCCTCTGTGTCTCCAGCTGCACCTCGTCCACCACCGATAGCCATCCAAGCCAGGGGTAGAGACCTGGGGGTTACCTGCTGCAGCAAGTCCATTCCGCCTTGCGGTGGGCACTGTTAAAGACCAGCAGCCCCATGGACTTCGCTCCCTGGTTATGCCATCTCTAGCGGTGGTACAGTGGATCCACGACTCCAGACGTTACAGATGTTATGTACCTCTGTTATGTCCAAAAATTATGTACAGTCCCATAGACTTCTATTGTCAGTATTTTTTGCAGCACTGACGACAGCCTGGACGTTCCTGGAGTTGTAAATTATGGGCATGTGAATAGAGCCTAACTCTTAACACAAATAATATAGAGTAACATGTAGGGCCATGTCGCTATTCCAAAATGAAGTATATGGTTCCATGTTTTGGAAGTTGTGATATACATACTGTATGTGTCCTTTCTCGTCTCTATTCTCAGCACTTGCTGGAATATATAGTGCAAGATTGGAAGCTTCTCGCAATAAAGTGATTTGGTGACACTGTCATGAGATGTATTTGCTGTATTTGTCTATGTGAGGACACAGATGAATTGTTATGTAAATGAAGTCTTTTGAGTGTTTTCATAACAAGTGGGGATAGAGTGTTGATTTGGTTTCACAAGAAACTGAAATCCATAACTAAAGAAAGAATAAGGGCTGACACATCTAAAAATGAATTATATGTGTATCTTGTCTCTTAGGCCAGTTATATGGTCCTTTCCAGTGTTTTAGTTGTGTGCTTTTTGCTTCCTTTCATCTTATCACATCAACCTCACTGGTTAGCTAGTATGAATGTTGGATGACACTGCACTGAATAAAAAATGCTGTAAAAATAAAGCAATTCAGTAAAGTATTTTTGTGCTATGTATTCAGACAAAGTATTTTCCATACAACTGCAGCAAAGACTCTTCTTGTCCTAGTTTTATTTTACAGTGTATAAAGAAATGGAATAAAAAAAAATGGAATTACCTTTACAAGAAAAAAACTATCATCATCTTGGGAGTTTTTCCATGCACAAATTGACACAATACTACTAAAATTATTATTACAACTTTTTTAGGCTATGTTCACACAACATATTTTTTATTGTTCAATTAAAACAACAGCCGTTCTATTCATAGTGAAAAGTGTTGCATTAAAATCAATGCAAACAACGGCCGATGTTTAAACAATGTATTAAACAACAGTTGTTGTTTGTTACGGCCTTGGAAGTAATTGACATGTCAATTGTTTCCGGCTATTGTGCCTTGATTTCAATACAATTTTCAGTGCAACAATGGCCATTGTTTGACACTCACTACAAAGGCTGTGCAACGATGACCATCGTTCGTACATTGTGTGAACACAGCAATAAAAAAAAAGAGTCAGCCCCCCCCCCCCAAAAAAAAATTTGTTGATCCATAGGCTGGTACTGCAGCTTGCAGTATCTAATTTTTTCTTATCAATCGACAATTTCTTTAAGCTATTGTAAATACACACTATTTTAATATCCATTGAAGTTATTATATGTGGAAATAGGTATAAACAACATAAAAAGGGCAGGTAGTTTGATTTGTTATTGATTTTTAAAGGCATTATTTCTCTTTCCTATATCTGTGACTTCACAATGTTTGATAAGATCCTAAATTTATGGGAATACAAAATGGCCCTAAATTTTGTGCTTTATATGCCAGGTACAATATCACTGTCTGTCTTGTGCAGTAAGGTAACCCAGTACAGCTGCAACTCGTTGATACAGATTACTACACACCATATTAGTACCTGATATATGGTAAATGTGCATCATTTCAGTTCTCTAATAATAAAAAGGCACAGGTGCACAATGCAGTACTACACAGAAGGTGTGTGTTTACCATGGAAAGCTATTTCCTGACAAAATGAAAAACCTTTAGGCTATGTCTGCCTTTTGGTAAAGACGGACGTTATTAATGATCATGATCATTAGTAATGTCCTTCTTTATTAAAATATGGCTGTTTTTCACCTAAAAAAGGACATTGTGGGAACATAACCTTACAAAGCATTAAACTAGAAGAAAAAGTGTTAGCAACTATAAATATTAACCCTGCCACACCCACATTACATATATATATATATATATATATATATATATATATATATATATATATATGTATAATATATACATTCTTGCAGTGAAGTGGCTTTAAATGTGTGTGGGGTCGCTCCAATGCAACACATCAGTGTCGGCGGTGCCGGAGGTAATGACAGGCAGCCACAGTCATGCAGCTGCCTGTCATTAACCCTTTAAACGCTGAAATGAATAGTGATCACTGCATTTAAAGGGACTGCACTCACTGTCTGCCCCCCCAAAAAACGCTTGTACCTTCAAATAGCTGCTTTCACTCCAAGATCTGTCCTGGGGTCTGTTCACCAGATGATGCAGTTATTGTCATAAAAAACAACTTTTAAACTTGCAGCCTTTTGTCAAATATGTGTGGCCTAGAGTACCCATGCCCTAGCATTGCAACACCCCTCTGTCCCTCCTCCCCACCCTCTTCATCATTAGAAATGCCCCAGGCAGGATTTTTCCTATTCATCACCTGTCTGAACACTTTACAGGTGCCTTAAAGATCCAGCACATGTGCAGTGTACAGACAGGTGATAAATAGGAGAAATTGTTCAAGAGGCATTCCTAATGATTAAGAGGGTGAGGAGGAGGGACAGAGGGGTGTCCCTATCCTAGGGCATGAATACTCTAGGCCAGTGTTTTTCAAACTGTGAGGCGGGCCTCAATAGTGAGGCGCCCCCTAGTTGTTGGTGAAGCCCAGCCTAGGAGTCAGTCTTCACAAAAATAACTATGATCTGCACAGTCCTTTTGCTGTTTGCAAAAATCTCTATTTTAGCAACATTATTAATTTATTTCATACTTGCTTCATTATCTGGAGCTTGGGAGATGGGTGAAAGGTAGCCCTAGCATTATCCTCAGCTTTTTAATGGACTTTCACCACAGATGATGAAGCCCTGGCATCTTCTTGGTCAGTCTGGTGAACATTGCCTTGGTCTGTTGGGTGAGGCTCCATTAGAACAAGTTTGAAAAGCCCTGCTCTAGGCCACGACAATTTGACACAGGGCTGCAAGATTAAAATTAGGTTTTTTTAGGACAATAACTGCATCACCTGCCGAACAGACCCCAGGACAGATCTTGGATTAAAAGCAGATATATGATGGTATGAGTGGTTTAAGGGGGTAGATTGTGGGTACAGAGTAGCTTTAAGGAAGTCTGTGACAGCAGTGGTAAACCATTGACCTCCATCCTGCTAGATCGGCGATGTATGCATAGAGTCTGCTCTCAGGCAGGCTCTTTGCACAGATAGCTGATAATACTGATCAGTTCTTCAGTATATGCAATCTGAACATTGCATATATAGGTCCCCTAAGGGACCTATATATTCAATATAAGATGTGTAAAAAAAATTAGATGAGTATTATAATGGATGTCATTTATATGTTTGCTGTATGTCGATGCTGTTAGGTTTGGTGGACTTGTGTATGTTACATATGTATTTCTTTTTCTGTCTTTTTTTAAATAAAGGAAAAATAAAAAAGGTATAAACTAATAAAAACTGTAACTTGCTTTATTTTATTTTCTCTGTTAATTTAGAAAACAATTTAGAACGCCCGGGACACTTTAACTCTTTAAGGACTCATGCATTATGGAGTCCCTAAAGGGGTATAAAGAGAGGTCATGGCCGGGAGTCATACTTTACATTGGGACAACCACTTTTCAATGAATAGCAGCTGCACAAAATAGACCTGTCAGTTATTTTGTGCAGCCATATACAATTCTGGCAGTAGTGTATAAAGTGTGTATACACCACGGTTGGTGTTCTATTTACAGTCGAGTATTGTTAGTTAACATCGGCCGTTGTTGTAAGTGGCCTAGATGGCACAAGCGCAAAAAAATGCCAAAGTACAAAACTTCAGATTTTGGGTCATATCAAATCCAGAAACATTTGAATAAAAAATGACACCTGAAATAGCCCTATAGACAAAAAAATAAAAGCTTTATAAGGATGGTAAGAGAGCAATTTTACACACATTTATTAATTTATTTATTTTGAAAGATTAAATATTTAAAAGCAGTCAAATAAAATTAAAGTTATAAGTTGCCTATTGTTGTAATCGTATTGACTTGAGGAACATAGGTAACACGTTAGTTTTACCACAGGCACACAACAAAAACAGAACTTCTTGACACTTATTTCAAGGTATATTCCAGTTATCACCATGATGGTTAAACATGCTTACTGCCACTGCTTTCAAAGTCTATGGAGCTAACAAAGATGACGAATAGAGCTTAGAGAAAAAAACAATAATTTGTTTCACGAGCTTTGCAAATTTTGTGTCAAACTTGTTAAGACTCGCAAATCGAATCTTAAAGGGGTTGGCCACTTTATAGTAAAATAGGTCAACACAAAGTATTAGTAAGTGTACTCACTGTATATACTGACAGCAGCTCTCTGTGTACCTCATAGAGCTAAAGTCAGACTCCCCTCCTCCAGGCTGTGGTGCCCTGCTCTGTTTTGTTTCAGTCCATAAAATGGCTGACATGGAGGAGCATGTGACCATGCCCTGTCCCCTGTGTCCTCCGTAGACATATACAGGCTCAGTGGTGGACACTGGGGGTCTTACTGTCCACCAATACCCCCAGGTCCTTTTCGGAAGCAGTTTTACCCAGTGTTTTATTATTTAGCACACAACTGTACTTATTATTTCTACGGCCCAAATGCATAACCTTACATTTATCCACATTAAACTTCATTTGCCATTTATCTGCCCAAGCTGCCAGCTTCTCCAAATCCCTCTGTAATATGATATTATCGTCCTCTGTAGTGATTACTTTACCCAGTTTAGTATCATCTGCAAAAATTGAGATTCTACTCTGTAGCCCTTCTACAAGATCATTAATAAAAAAATATTAAAAAGAAGTGGACCCACTACTGACCCCTGTGGTACCCCAGTAGTAACTAAAATCCAATCTGAGTATGTTCCATCAATGACTACCCTCTGTTTTCTATCACTCAATCAGTTACTGACCCATTTGCATAAGTTTTCCTCTAGTCCCAGCATCCTCATTTTGTAGACCAACCTTTCATGCGGCACAATATCAAATGCCTTTGAAAAGTCCAGATACACAACATCCCAAAACTAACATACAATATATTATATAGAGTATCACTGATTCATGTATTATGTGTATAAAAGAATACAAATATCTATCACTCTGCATAGGAGACATGGAATCTAATCACAATGTCCTCGTCTGTGTCTTGTCACTCAACAAACATAGAAGCAAAAAGAGTGAAATACCACAAGTGACTAAGTTCTAAGATAATTCCTCACGATTTCTTGCAGAGTCGGAAGCCCATGCTCTATATCACACTAAAGAAGAGATATTATCACTGTCTTACAAGAATCAATAGCTATCACATCTGTAAATCTTAAGAAAAGGGGATTTGGCTCATAGTAAGAATACTGTTTTCCTTTTAAGGGGATGTGATATTGATCCTTGCAGCTATTATCGATATCGTCAGGATGACTTTAGTTATAGTAAGTCGTTTCCTCAAGGATCATCGTCTTTCTAAGACATCTGACTGGTAAAACCACTCTCTCCACAGCAGTTGTCTGAGCAACATGAACTATTAAAGACTATAAATATAATAGCAGACTGCGGCACCAGATTAAACTTTAATCCCTTATCGGTAAATGTCATGATGTGCTGATGGCGTTTGTTACCAGGATGCCATTTTGTAAACTTTGAAGATAATCCAAAGTTCAGACGAAATGTATCATGATAGAATGAGAACATACAACAAAATAAAACAGCAAAAACATTCTGAACTATGAAAACGTCTTTATTCAGAATATTTGTAGGGTAATTCATATGCTAATGTGGTGTTTTGGTGTACTGGGGACTGAACTATTGTCTTAACCTCATCACATTATGGGTTAAGTAAGGCAACTTACATCTGTTTGTAATGACCAACATAGGAGATCACTCTAATGCTGATCATTTAACTATTTAGATCCCGCACTCAGTAGCAATCGCAGCATCTAAATACTGTTGGCAGGTAACTTTGCTGGTGCAGTAACCCAATTGTACTGATCTAATAGATTAGTGATGGGCTATGTTCACATGACTTTTTTTCCTTTCTATTTATTTTTTAAAATAATGTCTGTCATTTTGAGTTTGAAATGATATTTTGCGTTTTGGGCGCTCGTCATTACAATGACGGCTGTTGGTACATTATTCTAGTTCAGGCCCTTTCAGGTGTGGTTCTTTTTTGAATATCCATTGAATTTAATAGTAAAGACAGTGAAAAAAAAGTGTGTGTGAACAACAAAAAATAATGTTTGCAAAAAATGTCAAACAACCTTAGTTGTGGGTGGGGTGGGTGTGGCAAGGTAGGGAGGAGGCATTTTACATTAGTGGTCTAGTGGGGGGATCTCACGAGACGAGAGGAGCGATCCCCGCTGGGGATCTAATCTGGGCCGGGGTCTGGGCCGGGGTCTGCGCCGTAATGGCGATGATCCCGTCTCGGCATTCTATTGCTCTCAGCGGCAGCAACCGAGAGCAATAGAGCACTGATCTCATTGATCTATGCAGTATATCTATACTGCATAGATCTTAATGAGAGATCAGAGCAGTCATACTAGAAGTTCCCTTAGGGGGATTTCCTTTTCCACATTTTATAAATAAAAATAAATAAACATGTTTAGTATCTCCGCGCGCGTAATCGCCCTAACTATTAAATTGTCACATTCCCAATCTTGCACGGTAAAAGGCGTAAGCACAAAAAAATTCCAAAGTGCATAATTGCACATTTTTGGTCACATCAAAAAGTCGCATATACGCAAAAAAGGTAGTGTTAGAAAGAACACATCTTGGTGCAAAAAATGACACCTCAAACAGCCCCATAGACCAAAGGGTAAAAGTGTTATAAGCATGGTAATAGAGCAATCTTAAGGAACATGTAATTTTTTAAAAAGGTTTACATTTTTTAAAAGCCATCAAATAAAATAAAAGTTACACAAGTTACATATTGTCCTTATAGAACTAAGTTGAGGAAGATACATAAAAGTAAGTTTTACACTAGGGCGAACAGCGTACCCCCCCCCAAAAAAAAAAAAAAAAAAAGTTTTTTTTCCCCCAATTTCACCACACATATACCATATTTCCCGGCGTATAAGGCAGGGGTTAAGTAAATAAAAAAACAAACATACAAACATTTAACTCACCTAGGGCCCATTCCTGGCCTCTGCGGGCCTCCCGTACAGTTCCCGGCACAGGCAGTGTGACGTACACTACTTGCGCTGGAGACGGAGATCTCCGAGCCTCTCCTGGGCAGCCAAGAGTCTTATCGGTTCCCGAAGCCTCTCTCTTACTCCCGAAGATCTCCTGGCAGCCGAGCGTCTCCAAGCCTTTCCGATGAGATGCTGCCTGGGAGAGGTTCGGCAATCTCCATCTCCTGTGCAGGTTGTGTACGTCACACTGCCTGCACCAGGAATGGTACAGGAGGCGCGCAGAGACCGGGAACGGGCCCTAGGTGAGTTAAATGTTTGTTTATTTAATAGTGGACGCCCCATACGGTGGGTATGGGACCATTTTTTAGCCCCCCCACCGTATGGGGTGACCATATCTGTCGTATAAGACGACCCCCGACTTCTTAGAGGATTTTTAGGGGTTAAAAAGTCGTCTTATACACCAGAAAATACGGTAATTTATTTCTGGTTTCACAGCAAAAATCTTTGTGCGGAAATGGACCCTAAGAGTCTTGCAACAAATTAAAGAGGAACATGTTTAACTATTTCAGCCCTTACAATAGACGGGAGACCAATATTCATCTCTATAATGCCCCACTCTTGTCTCCAGTTTAGGTGAGGTTTTCCATTGAAGTGAATGAAGCTTAATTACAAACCATACCTCAACTGGAGACAAGAGTCATGTTTATGATAGTGGCCATATTTTGTAGTCCTTGGACTTCCAAGTGGTATAACCTTGTATTTTTTCCAAGGTTTTTTTTTTTTTTTTTTTTGGGGGGGGGGGGGGGGGCAGATTAACAAAAAGCAAGAATCCTAATGTTTCTTATAATAAGAGCTGTAAAACATATAAAACAATCTTTTTACCTTTTACACAATAATTAACTTAATATAATATATAACAGTATGAAGAAGTAGAAATTAGTTCAAGGCGTTCAGGTGGAATTGTAGTAACTTCCATCTATTCCTTAGATGTTATTATAGCAATATTTTTTATCCAAACCAATAAAACTTCTTTAAAATTAAATTAATTTACAGTGAAATGTACTTTATACATCTCTTTAATAAATCTTGTATGTCTATCTTTCATTAATGTACTGTATGAACTACTAAAATAGTGCGGAAATCAGTCATTTGTATTCACCAAAGACTACAATATAATATAATATTAAAAATCCACTGGAATGTTGAATATATATTGATTTAATTACGTGCGATAATGAGGATCAGAGGGCTTCGAATAGGAACTTCAGTTATACATTCAAAATGTAGAAAACTTGGGGGAAATTTATCAAATCGTGTGAGAGGTCACTGGTCTAATCACTTCCCCTGTGCACCACACTATGCACCACACTGGATTTACTAAGGGCTTAGTCCCACGTTCTGCGAAACATGGAAACCAAGGACAGGTAAGCACTGTAGTGGGCTCTATCCCTGCCCGGCATCATGTATCGGGGGAAACAAAACTTGTCTTAGGAATGACAACTCGCACAATCACTGACTGATATGGGACAGCTCCGTGGCCAGTGATTGGCTGAGCGGGCAGTCACTCCCAAGACGAGTTTGTCTCAGAATTGGAGGCTCTGCAGTCAGCGGGGGGACACTGGCGACATGAACAGAGGACACGAGGGAGTGTGGACAGGTAAGGATAACATGTTTATTGTTTTATATGCACCAACAGCAATATATTAAAAAATGCCAGCCACCAGACAACCCCTTTAAATATTTGCAGCACCATAATGAATCAATCACAGGGCTGTGTCATTACAGTGCATCATATTGATAGATCATTCTGAGCAGGGATAGAGTCCACTACAGTGCTTACCTGCCTGTGTGATCTGTGTTGCACGGAACATGGCAATAAGCCCTGAGGCTTAGAAGAGCGCAAACATCTACACCTACAGGTTTTCAGCATGAGTTTCGCTGTTAGCAGGCTTTAATCATTAAAGAAAAGGAATGTCATATGTTCATAAGATACCAGCAATAACAGAAGTCCATTCTGTAAGGTACCTCACTCTGTAAGGTACCAAGATCTAATGCCAACTTTTGATGGGCCTTTATACACCAAGAAAGATACACACATATTTCCAATAAGAATTACTTCTAGACCTGCACTGGAGTCACACTGAAACCAATCTTGATTATGTCTGTAACCCGTAAGTAGCAGAAGGGATAACCTCCCTTGTTAGTTCTTATTAAGGCTACAGGTGACATATTCTTAATAAGGAAACAAAAATTAAGGAGCAATCCAGGAAAAAAAAAATTATACTCGGTGTTATCTTGATTGCTCTTCTTATATGGCAGTGCTTAACTCCCAAGATATCAGTCATGCTCTACTCCTTTACGCCCTGCACAAGACAAAACAGTCTATTGGGTTTTCCCAGAGTACAATTTTAAATTTTTAAGTAATGGATAGAGAACATACTGTAACACATTGTCTTGGACCACCTACATGACTAGTTTCTCCATCGCCAATTGATCTAAAACACTGATGTGATAATAGACCCTGTCTCTGGTTTACACTGTCCATGGTTCTGACAGCATGCAACAGAAGGCACGTTCCCTTAAAATTATCATTCTCTTTAAAGCAATCTGCCTCTCTGGCGGTGAATCTATAAAACAGACAAGCACCTTGTCTGAATACCTGTCAGATGTACAATTAATATCTCTTCGCTTGTACTTCTGCGCACATTATCTCTGTTTCTTGCTTTCCTGACCTGGTTCAAGTAAATTCACTATGTAGGACAGAGTATTGTATGTCATATCTTATACTATATGACAAGGACAGAAAGCCGGTCCTGGTAGACAAGAATATATGTGCTTTGTAGGAATATATATTTATCTTGCGAAGAAGTATATATCTTGCACTCACTGATACACAAATAAATGAATGACAGCAAAGAAAATATATAGAATATGTATATAAATATATAACGGAAGGGAGTTAAAGAGAGTAAACTAAACAAATATTGTGACTCAGTCTACCTTTTATAGAGTTCTGTTTCAATTAAAATATATTTTTAGGACATTTATGCTGACAACACATTGACGAATCTTATAAATAATTCCCAAGCAGCCTACATACATACGTATTTCTAACTTTACATGACGTAATGTGTTAAAAAGGGGTTGTCTGGGAAGCATAAGAAGACTAAAGGCTAGTGATGAGCGAATAGTGAGATATTCGAATATTTTCGATATTCGTACGAATATCCCGTGAATATTCGAATATTCGATCGAATATTCGATCCCATTAAAGTCTATGGGAACAAGTATTCGATTAGTGAAAAACATCTATTTGTCCATTTGGATGATAAAACTGGAAGCTGGGGGATTTGAACGCTTATCGAATATTTATCGAATATTCGCGGGATATTCGTACGAATATCGAATATTCGAATATCTCACTATTCGATCGAATATCTATTCGATTAAACAGTATTCGCTCATCACTACTAAAGGCTTCTGTTCCCTGACACCTACTACATATCATTCCACGTCTTGGAAGTAAGCCTTCTAAAAGTGTAGGGAGCAGGAACGTACAGTATTTGGAGACAAAAACACCTATGCACAATGTTGTGGCAAGATCAGCGACATTGTGCAGCTATTGGACTTTGCGTGCTAGCTTGGTTTTACCCAGACATGGTACACGGGATACACTTCCAAGATGTGGAAGTGCAGGAAACGAGCGCCATGGAGCAAAAGGCTTTAACTGTCTTCTGCTCCCCGGACAACCCCTGTAGGATTAAAGACAACAGAGAATATGATCATGGTCATCTCTGATACTTCTGTTGGACAAAACTGCATGTTCAACGTATAACTATTTTACCTAATGGAAAATTTCTCAATAGTTTTGAGGTGTACAGATGATGAAAAACACAATAATTGTCCCAAGTTTATCAACATGAAGCACATGATGTGGTTTATTTGTACAATGAGCCAATAGATAATTCTTTCTCATATCACCATATGACTAGCATACACTTTCAGCAATATTTGTACAAATCACCAGTAGTAAACACTATGAGGAGACATTTATGAAGGCCGATGTATTTGTACGCTGGAACCACGTGCTTTTCTCCCCACTCTATTTATAGGAGGGAAATTGTCCTACAGACTTGCATTATAAGATTGTCTAGGTCACATCACAAGAGAGATAAATAGTGCAATTTTTCCGACACATTCTATGGATTGCTCAGGGCTCGAACGATCAAAAATTTTATATATGTCTATGAAATACCAAAAGATTTTTTGTACTGCTAATACCCAGTCAAACAGATTTAATAGTCACTGCATGAAGGTATAGTTTGATCCACTGTACATGTGAAGATCGTTTTAGAAAACTTTTAAGAGAACACTGAGGGGGAGGTAAAGCATCAAGTATTACAGAATGGTAATACTTTCCTGCTCTTTTAACCTTTCAAGCCTGTTTATCAGTCTTCTCAGCCCCTCCTGCTCTGTAACACAGCAAGCATTTTCTTGTTCAGTGCAACTACTTCTACTTCTTAGTGTATCAGGCATCTATATCTGATCGTGTATAGCTTTATCTGTATAAGTCCAACAAAGGTAAAGTCTAATCCATAGTAACACTGGGAAGTATTCATTTAGCGACTACTAGTCTGAATTTTTAGACACCAGTCAATTGGCGCAGTGCACAGAACATTGAATATATCTGTCAATAGGTCTTAGCATTGCAAAACAAAAGCCAATAATTAGTGCCATAAATGAGTGTTCTCAGAAGACGAGCAAGGAATATAATGAGGAACAAGTCTATTTCCAGCACATGTAGAATCCCAATGACTGTACACTTTGTAATTACTAGTAAATGTGTTAACTCTACTGGAGCTGTGAACTTGATGGATATATCACGTCAGACAACTTTCATTCCGACGAAGTCCATGCAACAACAAACACCCACTATCATAATGTATAACAATGATAGATGGGGACTTGAAGCATCCCTGTAAGTGGACAAGAAAATTGATTTTACAAGCACCAGGGATTCCGCTGAATTCTGTAGTTTCACTAAGTACAGTTCACAATTTAAAAAAATCACTAAGCGGAAAATAATCTCTTCTCCCTGTAGTTACTGTTAGACTTCATTCTGGTTTTATCAATAATTTTCACCCACATAACAGACTTTTTTTTGTTATCCAGAATAAGTGATTAATATCTTTTTGTGTATGTGTTTGCATACGGAAAGACTCGTCAAAGATTTTCTGGGGAGGACAAGCAGGACTCTCTGGCTTTCTCTACTTCTTCTGGTAGGATGTAAAAGGATATGTATGTGAAAATATGTATGTGAAAATAATAAATTTATTCTGAGCTGTGCATCTTTCAATCTTTCACTCTGTCCTATGCTATCCTAATCTTTAATGCTTTACCACAAATATACATCAATTGAGTATATAAGTGAAGAAGAGGATACATGTATATAGTTTTTGAGATAAGAAGTCCAAAAGGTTAACAGAAGGTAGAAATCAGAATCTGTGAAAACACTAGCACCTTACTACATGAAACATGACAATAATAATACTAGTATCATAATTAAAAGGTAGCGCACACCTGCCTATATGAAAACTCTCATCAACAAAGATGAATATTAGCTGGATGACTAAAACTTTTACTTTTGGATACCAGATGTGTATATCAATTATGCCAGCTGTTGTGCAAGTTACCATTTTTGGGTTCTCTGCGGCCGCTATTCAATGAATAGTGGCCGCAGAAAACTGACATGTCAGTTTTTTCCAGCGCCGCTAGGGATCTCGGACGGAGTTTATATGTAAACACTCCGGCCGGGATTCCATGCATTCACATACAATGTGTGCTGTATAAATCACGGCCGTTGTTGCAAATTAAAACTACGGCTGTTATTTCTACAACAAATACGTTATGTAAACATGGCCTTAAGTTGTTAAAAGTATAGTATCTAAGTTAATGGATACATGGGAATATTCTTATGTAAGAGAGTTTTACCTTCATATATGTGTTATATTATAGTTGAACCAAAATACTGTACTTAATACTTTACTACAATGGAAACATCCTTCCTCAGGTACTTCAACCTTGTGATTAATTTGATTCACAAGACAAACAGAGACTAAGTGAAACCCTTAAGGGTTTGTGCTAATTCCATGAAAGGCTTTGCTTGCACACAACCCTCCTGATGTGGCATCTATCCACATTGTTAGGATCAGTCATCCAGTGCCATATTGATTCAGATCGATCACAATTTAACTGGCAAGAATTTATGTGGGCAATCCCCAGGGAAAGGAATAATACACCAAAATGGATCATCTGATTAGAAACAGGGGGTATGGGTCTTACAGGATTGGACATTGTTGTAAAAAAAAGAAACACTAGAGACTAGAGAAACACTGTACATTTGCTTATAGATGGTAGGAATAAGCTTTCTGTTGTGTTCTTCAATGTAAATTTAAACAGAAAGTCCATAAATATGCCACTATGTCCCTTTCAGAAAATGTCCACATTGTATTCATTATAATAAAGCTTTTTAACAGACTTCATCACTTTGTTGACCTGCAAGGTCTTTCTATGAGTCCACACACCATCATCATATACAGAAGGACCTGTCAGCTTCTTTACTAGTCAGCCTCCCATTGCTCTGCTGCTGGTTCACATTGACTTGCAATTGTTTTAATGAGACAATGCATGAAAGATTCCAGAACTCTAAATCCTAAGGGGTTAATAAAAAGAAGTCACACGATCGTCCTTCTGGATGTGATTGGTGGGAAGGGCACAATGAGAGCAAACTGCAGTCTGCATGGTGCGGCCATACAGAACAATGACAGATATTGTACTGTCCCCTGAACCAACTTTTCATCATTCACACAGATAAGCAGGACTTGGTATAAGACAGTAACAGCCTGGAATATTAATGCTACTATTATTACAGCTTTAATGGAGCTTTTATAATAAACCTGATATACTATAAGCTTCATTAGTCTTATTAGATCCATAATGATAAAATTATACTAGATAATCGCATATATCCAATATATCAGTAATGTAGAACCCCTTAAACCCTAGTACTGTACACAGTAGCAGAATGCAGCAGAGCTGGCACCAAAACTGAGGCCCAAACTCACTGGTCCTGTACATGAAGGTGGAATATTAAATCTCTATATTGACACAAAATAATCACATGCAACAATAGAACAGTGTCACCAGTGGCTTAGATACCTGCCATGCTTAGATACGCCTTAGATACCTGCTGTGCTTGTATCCGATACAAAAGTTAATGGCAAAATTAAAGTACTAACGCAACTTTCCCAAAGTATTTCTAATATCCACCTGTAATTACATATAAAACCTGATCAAAAATCAATCTATAATAATGATTTATTCAGTAAGTAGAAGCAATCAAACTCTCAAGGGTTAATGTAGCATCTCTTATACATAGAGCTACTGCACAGAATTCATCACATTTCTCAGAAGGTTTTACCCCCTTATAGCATAACCTGGTAACTTGAATTCATTGCAATGCACTTAACCCCTACAGCGCTGACCTGCAGAGTCTATTGTACATACACATTGCTCTACTACTCTGTGCAATCTTGGCAGAAAAAGCCCAGAACCAAGCATGCTGTAAAATACAGCATTGATCATTACAACCAGCATAGTATTCCTCGCAATGCTCCCCTATACAAAGCATGCTTTCTCTGCTCACCTGGTGCTGAAAACCATAGCAGGCAATAGAACAGACAGTAAGTAGCAGGCAGGGATAGATTTCATGCTGCAGCTCCCCTGGTCTGTGCTTGGAATCCTTTCCTCCCACCGTGTCTTGCTCTATAGTATAGAAAGCCCTTCCTCAAGGCAGGATGTTCCAGTACAAAGGATAGAGAAAAGGCAGACAGACCCACAGACTGGCTACTGAAAGCAACTCCAAGCTAGATGCAAGCTCCAAGTGTGATGTCACAGGCAATGGACCTGCTGCTGCTGCTGCAAGAATCCGCCTGATAGTCTGTGATTATTCAATGCTGTGCCTCTATTGATGTCCTCGGGGGGTTGTTATTACTAGCAGTTTAAGTGGCAGTCAGGGAGAAAGGGGGGCGTGCAAGAGGGCACTTAACTCTTCCTATAGTGGCATGTATCAATGCTAATGCCCCAGAAGACAGAGCCTGGCGGAATAACTAGTGCTTGACTCCTGCTTGATGGACTATGCACCCAATTAGCTGAAGACACAATGTATTTGTCTGTATCCTATAGTCCTGTACACGATGAATGTAAATATTATACAAGGGATGATACATACGCATTACCCATGGGATGATGCACATAAATAATGGATGACGAATGACGATGCACAAGATCAATGCAAGGTGCTGGCATTCTTCGAAAGTGCAAATTGTGTTGGACAGTATTCAGCATAGTATAAAGAAAAAAGATATGTGGCTTGTGGGGAGATCTGTGACCTGTGGTCACACACATCAAGAACCGGGAAACTAAAAGATATTGAACTGTAGGAGGGAAATTAATATAAAAAATGAGATTTGTGCTTATTGAGGCTGTCGCTGTAATGTGATCACCATCTAGTGAAATATCTCACCAGAATGACACTGCGCCCAAAATCATCAAGGTTATAAATACAAAGGTTGAACTAAAGGCTGACTATTTTTTTTTACCCTACTTGGCAAAAAATTAATTTTAAAAAACACACAAACAAAACAAGTTGGCAGAAAGCCATGTGCAAAAGCCATTTAAAATTACTGTAAAAGTTTCATTTTTTCTCCTCAAAGTGTAAACTAAAGTGGTCGCTGCTTAATACTAACACCAGCACATCCCCTCTCTGTTCTGACTGCCTGCTGGGACTTGCAGTTATCACATATTATCACTGACTGACTGACACACCCAGAGCTTCATCCTGCAAATGGCCCAAAAGCTCACTACAGGAAAGATATAATGCTTCAGACTGACCTGACCGGCTATTTCAGTCTGCAATAATCACCAATCTTGCAAATAGCTCAATTCTGCCACAAACCCATATAAGCAGTTAACTGAAAAGTAAAGATGGATTCATCAAAATGTACCATGCCATAATCTACAAACTAGTAGTTGAAGAAAAATATATTATATTATCATATATTTTTAATCAAGAGATATTGATGTTACTTTAAATGGGAAATGTATGTAACGTATCTAATGTATGTATGTATGTATGAATGATTGTATCACAGACTACGATAGATACTGTTATAGAAATTATAATCAAACCAATCTGATAGCACCTTCTAAAATTGCCCAAACCAGACATGGTTTCAAATGGGATGTAAAATATAAAAAGGGAGGACTTGTACTTCTTCTTTCTGTTGAATCCTCTTCTGGCACAAAAACTGCAGTGGTAGTTTAAAAAAAAAAAAAAAAAAAAAAAAACTGCTGTATGTGATTCCAGCATAAATGAAAAAGGAAGTAGAAGTAGTAGAAGTAGTAGTAGTATACTATGTGTATACGCTCTGGCCGGAATCCCATAATAGGCTAAGCAGTGGAGTTTTTCGTGCTCCCTGCACACAGGAACATTTGGCACAGCAAGCATTCCTGTGTTCCGTATGGGGAGAGGTAAGCTCCAGCCAGCTGCAGCTAATCACTCCCAGAACAAAGGGCTTGGTCAGTGATTTTCCATCACGCCCAAACCTTATAACCAGCGCCATCCAATGTCGGTTGTGTTGGAGAGCCTTATGCTCCCATTAAACTAGATTTTAACCATGACAGAGGAAGGTAGAAATTACTCAAGATCAATTAGACTCAACATACACAATTTATTTAATATTATGATAAACTAATTATTAAATGGGTTGTCCAGGCAGGAAAGTTTTTATGCAAAAGGTAGTAGTGTTGAGCATCAGCAATGTTCTCCGAACTTGGCATTTGACTCCCGGCATGAGGCAGATGTTGGATGCCGCCCTAGGGAGTCCTGGAAAACAAGGATACAATACTGTATCCATGTTATCATGGCAGCATTCAGGTTTGGAGAACATTTGTGAACCCAAACAGTTCAACAAGTTTGCTCAACACTACCAGGGAGGCCTAAAATATTTCTGTAAATGAGACATTACCCAAAAACAAACCAAATTGGGGGGAAATTGAAGAACCCAAAGAAAATTTTTACAGATTCCTTACAAATGTGGCCCTTGAACCTAAAATTCCAGAACGGAAAGGCAACAGTACTAACCCACTGAACAATCATGGCACCCAAGATGTAGAGAAAAGCCCCAGGTATCCTGGCTATTTAATTGCATGGGACCCAAACACTCGCAATGTCAGCAAAGTGCTCACACGTGACCCAGCATGATGAGATTACTTCAGATCACTGTGATGCACATAGATCTTTATTCCTCTCTAGGTTGTGTTATTCTGAATGATACATAAATATGGGTTACTCATAATGCTCACTACAAGGATATGTAATAAAGGACAGGGTAATTTACCAGACAAATCACCTGCCTGGTGCTGTTATCTGGTATTGCTTTGAAAAGTTCTCCTTAGGTCATTGTAATAACCTGCACTGCATTGTAATAACCTCCATTGTAGAATACTATGATGCCTAAATCAAAACAGTCAAAGGGGGGGGGGGGGGGGGGGGAATAGAGATTATTTTTGGGTTGATAGTTTAAGAAACTGCAAACTTTTGATGTACATTCACATCTGCTATACAGTTTTTATTATAGGGTAACTTTCTTGTGATACATAAAGGCATTGCTACCTATGCAGTATAAATATAGGTCAGTCACATCATTATATAAACTCCCAAAACAGCTTTGACCCTTCAAGGATAGACCCCATAAGATCTCTGAAGAAGTCCTGTGGTATATGGCATTAATACAATATCATAGGATTCTTTATGTTTTTTTGTTGTTGTTGTTGTTGTTGTTGTAAGGTACTGCCTCCATTAAGTTTTTTCAGCAGACCCCACTGATGCTTTATTGTAGGGGTCTCCAACACAAATGCTGGACAATGGATCCTCTAGGTGCAGATGCAGATGTCATCTCCCCACTTCACTGTCTACTGTCTTTGTCTACTACTATGGCATAGGCTGTATCCCAGTTTTCCAGGCGTTCCTTAGGCTGTATTCACCTGCTGCACTGAGCCAGCAGACAGCGGGAGTCAGATGCCGAGATTTCTGGTTCGTAGAAACCAGAAATCCCGCAGGTTTGCTCATCTCTAGAAATCTGCTGAAATCCTTCAGATCCCTCAGGAGAACACCCACCTTCTCATCAGGAGCTTTGAGTCATTTCCACTAAGGTTGGATTAACCTATAAGTGTGTTTTCCACTTTGATTTTGGGTTATTAATTTTAAACTACGTTGATCATTTTTATGTTTTATTGTTCTCAGTGCATTCCACTATTTAATAAATAAAGATTTGCAACTAAAAAACTTCATTCAAGATCTAGGATGTAGTCTTTTAGTGTTTGCTTTATTAGGTATATGTTAATAAGAAGGCAGCACCATCAAAACATACTTAGGCCTTACACTATGTATGACAGCAGCCATTTTGACATGACCGTACCATGACTGCAATATCGGCAGGATGAACTTCATTTCTTTTTAATTTGAATGCAGGCTCATACGGGTGTGCCCACGTTTTAAATCACCATAGCGGACAATGTCAAGTGTGGCCAGAGCCACACTTTTCAATAAATAGCGGCCGCACAAAACTGACATATCAGTTTCTTGATATGCTGGCTAGAGTGTGTACTTAAATCAGTTTAATGTATTTTTTCATTTAATAACGGACGGTTTTGCAATCTGCAACAACGGGCAGTATTAAATAAAAAAAAATGTTGTGTGAACTTAGCCTCAGGGTAGAAACACACATATCGAATCCGCAGCGAATTTCAGTCCAAATTTGCAAATTTGCTTGCCTGTCAGTTTCAATGAGAATTCATACTCGCAACGGGATTGTCATCCAGCTGCAAGTATGTAGGTGACAGCCCCCTTAACTCCCCACCCGCCGGAGCATGCTGTACCTGCTCCACCCTCCGGCTTGCTTTTGGGGCTCCCAGCGTCTGAATGTCTTGCCTAGCTAATCAGTGGCTGCATAGGGGCAACACATTGATTGGCTGAGCAGGACGTGCAGCCGAGAAGCCCGGAAGCAAGGTGTAGGATCGAGCAGGTAATGTATGCTCTGGCCAGCGGGGGGGTTAAGGGAGGTTAAGGGGGCTGTCACTTACATACTCGCAGCTTCGCTTTGGCTGTCAAGTTATGATAGTAATTGTAGTTTTCTAGACTTTAACATGGTTCATACAGTCCACGGTCATGTTGACATTTTAAGTGTTTTTAATGTAGGGTAGTGTTTGGGGTTTGTCTCCGTTATTGCTTTACTCCTGCATAATTGATTGGATGACATATTTTGTATATTTTGTATTCCTGATAATGTTATTATAAAGTATTTTTGTGATGTGCTACCTTTTTGTGCATATGCTTTTGTCTCTTTGGGGGGTTGTGTGTTATTTATATGCATTGGTTTAGCACTCCTTAATCATAGCGGTGCCCACTAATTTTGTATATACAGTAATTGTAGTTTTAGCTGGAGGGCCGAAGGTTTCTCATCCTTGCTTTATACTTTGCATTATGTCTCTCTCCAAGGTGCTGAACTTGAAGGTGATGTAGAAATACTATACCACCTTGTACTTTATTGCTTTACCAGACAACCACTTATTTTATTTATAGCAAATACCAGATGAGTATGATAGAACATTACTCAGCACATTTATGGGAGACTTTTTT
Organism: Dendropsophus ebraccatus; assembly: GCF_027789765.1. Lineage (NCBI taxonomy): Eukaryota > Metazoa > Chordata > Amphibia > Anura > Hylidae > Dendropsophus > Dendropsophus ebraccatus. The sequence goes on along the minus strand of NC_091457.1, from coordinate 46,042,476 downwards.
AGACTAAACTTTTAACCTCAATCATTCAATTAAAAGTCTAAATGAACTATCATTTAACCTACATTATTAATTGTGATAGTGAAAAAGATCAAATATGGAAAACAAAATGCAGAATAACAATATGGATTTGTTTGCACATACATCGGCTTGTACAAATTACATTTTCCTGCAAAGATATTCATCTGCAGAATGTCCATTAGGGGGAGTTGTTGTGCACGATTCAAGGCTGTAATAAAACCTAGGAAAGTGTTTCAATAGATTGATTGCTTTTACTGTGAATATATTTATAAATAATCAGCAATATTACAAGTATAAATGTTTCTACACAAATTCACACAAAATATTTATACATTCATACATATTTCATGCAGCATGCAATGAAACATCTTAAAGAAACCAGGGTTGTTCTCTTGTTGTTATTTGTTTTCTGAATCAAGATGAATAAATTGTTAATCAATCCCTACATCTAATATACATGTGCAGATCTTTAAACCCCATCTTTTCCATTGATTCGCAAAGAGCCAAACTACTGAAATTCAATATACTTTGAATTTTAAACCTTATGAATCAATTCGACTATATACATAATGCAAATATTTAATAGCAATCTTTTTCATTGATTTTCGGAAATGTAGATGGGCCCAGCACATTCCATTTTAAAAGAGATAAAAGACATGTTTATCAAGTTCATCTTCTCTCAGATCTATTATACATCATTCAATACTAAATCATTAATAACTCACACAGCCATTTATCATTAGAAAAAGCCTATCGCCCTTTCTGAGTGCTGTCACAGTATTTGCTATTACTGCCTCTTTGGGTGGGATATTTTAAGCATACAGAATAGAGATGGGCGAAGAGGCTCTGAATTTCTGTAAAAATGTGGATTGTCTGGATCAGATTTTTTTGGGATTGGTTTAAGACAAATGCATTCTAACAGGAACGGGGACACCTGTAGAGTCCTTATACCGGTACACTGCATGCCTAGTCACACAAATAAAAAGGGCCAGAAAAATTAAAGTAAAGAGGGGATAATTGATATTATGATGTGCTCTCTGGGACCATAAGCTCTATTTTGTTTTCATTGCTTTGAGGCTATGTTCACACTACGTATATTTCAGTCAGTATTGTGGTCCTCATATTGCAACCAAAACCAGGAGTGAATTGAAAACACAGAAAGGATCTGTTGACACAATGTTGAAATTGAGTGGATGACCGCCATTTAATGGCAAATATTTGCTGGTATTTTAAAACAACGACTGTTATATTGAAATAATGGCCGTTATTTACTGTTATATGGCGGCCATCCACTCAATTTCAACATTGTGTGAACAGAGCCTTTCTGTGTTTTCAATCCACTCCTGGTTTTGGTTGCAATATGAGGACCACAATACTGACTGAAATATACGTAGTGTGAACCCAGCCTTAATGTAGTCAAGTAGTATTGCTCAGTATATAGGGGTGGGGATTGCTGTCTTTTGTCCCTACTCCTCTACACTTAAAGGCGTACTCCAGGGAGAAAAAATGTTTTTAAAGCGACTCTGTGCCCACAATCTGACCCCCCCCCCCCCCCCAAACCACTGGTATCTTTGGATTGCTGCTTTCAATCCAAGATCTGTCCTGGGGTCCGTTCAGCAGGTGATGCAGTTATTGTCCTGAAAAAAACACTTTTAGACTTGAAGCCCCGTGCCCAATAGGAGTATCTGTGCCCTAACTTTTCACCACCCCTCCGTCCCTCCTCCTCACCCTCTTCATCATTAGGAATGACACTGAAACATTTTCTCCTGTCTGAACATTGAACAGATGCCTTAACTATCCAGCCCATGTTCAGTATTCACACAGCTGATGAATAGGAGACAATCTGCCTGGAGCATTCCTAATGATGAGGAGGGTGGGGAGGAGGGACAGAGAGGTTGTTCCAGCCTAATGCAAACACAATCTCGGCCATGCCCGTTGGACACAGGGCTGCCAGTTTAAAAGTTGTTTTTAGGACAATAATGGCATCACCTGCCAAACGGACCCCAGGACAGATCTTGGATTAAAAGCAGCTATTCAAAGGTAAAGGCAGTTTAGGGGGGCTTCAGATTGTGGGTACAGAGTCGCTTTAAATCAGCCCATGTCAAAAAGTTATACAGATTTGTAAATTGCTTAAAAATCTTGTTATCCAGCACCTATCAGCTGTTGTATGCCCTGCAGAAGGTGGAGTTTTTTTTCCAGTCTGACATGCTGCTCTCTACTGCCACCTTTATCCTTCACAGAAAATGTTCAATGCAGAATAGGTTTCCTATGAGGATTTGCTGCTGCTCTAGACAGTTCCTGTCATGGACAAAAGTGGCAGCAAAGAGCATGTCATACTGAAAAGAATACACCTTTTCCTGCAGGACATACAGCAGCTGATAAATAGTGGAATATTTAGATTTTTAAATAGTAGTGGTTTACAAATCTACAAAAAAAAACACACAGAATGAGCACAGCGAGGTGGACATTACTGAATGGTAACTCAGAGGAAGCTATAAGTATTTGGTCACAATGAATGATAGAAAATGATGACAATGATAAATAAGCAATAACTATGGAAAGGGTATATGCATCTGACCTGCTATCACTGGGGAAGTAAAACTACAAAAAGAATACCAGCTTGTGAAGCAGCAACAATTCTAAACTCTGATGTACTGTCTAATTCAACCTGATGCCATCAAACAACAATACATTAGCATATTAAAAATACATGAATACCTGGATGATTGGAGAGGTGGTTTTGAAGTGTGGCTTTCAGAGGTGGGTGAATTAGGGTGTAGGAGACTGTGATCTAAGCAGTATTTGGTAAATAATCGATATCTCTAACAGAACGGTCCACAAGTCTTTTAGGTTGAGTTTCTAGTTGAAGTTTCATTTAATCTTGTGGCGTCCTTTAGTGTGGGCACGTTCTGGTCTGCAGTGTGTTCTATGGGGTGCTTCCGTCCAGAGTTCACAGACTTTTCAATACAATGGTGAGGGCAGGTGCATCGTTACTTTGATGGCATCAGGTTGATGGATTAGGAAGTGTTTTGAATTTTTGCTGTTTCACAAGCAGTTTCTGAGTTTTTTTGTTGTTGTTGTTGTTGTTTGGCATAGTTTTAATCAGCGATACCCGGTGACTTCAGATGCATATACCCTTTCTGTACTTATTGCTTATTTATTCTTATCATTTTCTATCATTTATTGTGACCATGATTAGAGCTGCGCCCAAGTTACTATTTAGTAGTGGCCATCTAGTTGTGTTCTCTCTATTTGTGTGATTTTGTCATCTTTTTTCCCTGTGTGATTCAACAGGCGCACACACTCAGAGCTGCACCAGTATAATAGGGTTGTTGTGTTGGTATAAGTATAAAGAACCTAGTTTATCTCGTATTGTAGTTTAAAAATCTGTATAACTTTCTGCCACTCGTTGATTTAAAACCTTTTTTTTTTTTTTCACCGAGTACCCCTTTAACCCTTAGGGGACACAGCCAGTTTTGGCATTTATGACACAGCCAAATTTTTCAAATATGACATGTGTCATTTTATGCCTCTGTAACTTTGGAATGCTTTTATCAATCCTTGTGATTCCAAGATTGTTTTTTTCGTGACATATTCTACTTTATGTTAGTGGTAAATTTGGATCGATACCTTTAGCGTTTTTTTTGTGAAAAACTCCAAAATGTTGTGAAAAATGTAAAAATTATTGCATTTCTCTAAATTTGAAAGTTTCTGCCAATAAGGAAGATAGTTATACCACATAAATTATTGATTAATTCATATCTATAACAAGTCTACTTTATATTGGCAGCATTTGGTGAACATGCTTTAACTTTTTGGGGGGATTTTAGAGACGTAATTGTTTAGTAGCAACTTTCAAAATTTTTGTGAAAATTTAAACTCAGATTTTTTTAGGGACCAGATCAGTTTTGAAGCATATTCTAGAGGCCTGTTTACTAGAAAAAGCCCATAATTCACCCCATTTTGAAATCTTCACCCTTTCAAGTATTCAAATTGACATTCATACAGTTTTTTAACCCTTTACGCATTTCACAGGAATAACTTCAAAGAAAGTGTGGAAAGTAAAAATTTCCACTTTCTTTGCAGAGATCCCAATTCAATCCTATTTTTTTCATACCAAACCAGCTATAAAAAGTAAAATGTAATAAAACATTTATTCCTCTGAATCTGCAGTTTTTATTAATACCCCATTTGTGGACATAAAGTGCTGCACAAGCGCACAACATGGCTCAGAAGAGAGGGAGCACCCTTTGGATTTTGGAGCGTGGATTTGGCTGGAATAAATGTAGGAGACCATGTTACAGTTACAGAGCCCCCTAGTGCTGAGACAGTGGGATCCCCCCACAAGTGACCCCAATTTGAAAACTACACCCCTTAAGGAACGTAACAAGGGGTACAGTGGGCATTTTGACCCCACAAGTTTTTCACAGTTTTTTGCAAAAGGGGCCCATCAACATTAAAAATCACATTTTTCACACTTACACGTTAGTGAAACCCCAAATTTTCCAAATTCCAAAAAGCTTGGAGAAGCAAAAGCCCCCCAAAATTTGTAAAGCAATTTCTCCTGAGTAAGAAAATACCTAATTTGTGAACGTAAAAAATTGTACGGATGCACAACACAGCTCAGAAGAGAAGGAGCACCTCTGTCTGTGTGTGCACTCCTACTGTAGCAGTAAATGCAACAACGTTTACTGACACTAACGGAGGCTTATGTTTATTAACGGACGCTGAATTACACTAACAGACACTGACACTAACGGACGTTGATGCTTACTAACAGACACTGGCGGTTACTAACGGACGCTGACTGATGCTTACTAACAGACACTGACTGGCGCTTACTAATGCACGCTGACTGACACTTACTAACGGATGCTGACTGACGCTTACTAACGGACACTGACTAATGATTACTAACGGACACTGACTGACACTTACTAACGGACACTGACTAACGATTACTAACGGACACTGACGCTTACTAACGGACACTGACTAACGATTACTAACGGACGCTGGCTGACGCTTACTAACAGACACTGACTGGTGCTTACTAATGCACGCTGACTGACACTAACGGACGCTGACTGACGCTTACTAATGGACACTGACTGACGCTTACTAACGGACACTGACTAACGATTACTAACGGACACTGACTGACGCTTACTAACAGACACTGACTGGTGCTTACTAATGCACGCTGACTGACACTAACGGACACTGACTGACGCTTACTAAAGGACACTGACTGACGCTTACTAACGGACACTGACTAACGATTACTAACGGACACTGACTGACGCTTACTAACGGACACTGACTAACGATTGCTGGCTGACGCTTACTAACAGACACTGACTGCTTACTAATGCACGATGACTGACACTTACTAACAGACACTGACTGACGGTTACTAACGGACACTGACTAACGATTACTAACGGACACTGACTGGCGCTTTCTAACTGACGCTGACTAAGATCTCCCTTATCACTGGGAGATCACAGGGGAGGGGGTATTTATTATGTGTGTGTGTTTTGTGTATACACTATGTGGATGCAGGCTCTGATCTCCTCACATAGCATTCAGCTAGTGGGGGATCAGACCCTGCATCCAGCCTCTGGTCCTCACTGTCAGACACTGTGATTGACAGCTCTGATCACAGAACTGTCAATCACAGTACAGAGAAGCAATGTGACCAGCGTCATTGGACAAACGCTGGTCACATGCTTCCCAGGAGGAGGCCGTCCCTGGATCCCTGAGCTCCGGGTGAGTCCCGGGACCAGGGGGCGTGGCTATCGCGGGTGGGGGCGTGGCTACCGCGGACGGGGGTGCCGATCGCGGGGGGGCCACGGGAATCGCGGGGGGAGGGGGGGGCGCCGATCAAGTGCGGGGGGGCTCCGATCGTGGGGGGGGGGGGTCATCAGAGGCAGGGGAGGAGGAGAGGGAGGGATCTCTGCCCCAGCTTCCCCCGGTCCCGGACCTCAGCAGAGACCGGGACCCGGGGGTTACTGCTGACTGTGCACCAGCATCAGTGGATCGTTACCGATCCCCTGATGCCGGTGATTGCCTTTCCTGGACCCCTGCTGGGGGTCCAAGAACGGCTTCACTAAACTGTCAGCTATCAGCTGACAGTTTAGTTTCAGCTCCTGGTCACTGTTTACATAAACAGTGAGCACCGGGAGCAGGGAAGTTATAGTACGTCCTGGTGCGGAAACTAACCTCCTGCCAGGACGTACTATAACTGCATGGTGCGGCTATGGGTTAATAAACTAAACATCACTTACTCACTGATAGTCACTGGGTCAGGTACCCTTTGTAAGCCCACCCAGAGATTAATGGCTGCCTTTTTACTTACACAAACTACACAGACTGGGCCATGCACAAGCTCTTTAGCAAATGTTAACTGAGCATCATGGGGAACATTTATCAAGACTGGCGTATGAGTACTCCAGTCTTAAATATAGCTACGCCCCCTTTTCCTTGGCCAGATTTAAGTAAACCCAGCCATCCCTGTGCCTGGCACAGGCAATCGGAACAAATCTACACCTGCTCAGGAGCAGGTATAGATTTGTAACATGATTTACGACTGCAAGTGGCATTGGAGGAGGCAAATCTTCCCCTTTTCCATGGCGTACGCCTGGGGAGCATCTTGATAAATCTCTCACCAAATGTTAAGCTCACTACAGATACTGTAACTTACTCTTCCTTTTTGATAATATCCTGGTTTAGCAAGTAAAAGATAATAAAAGATTTTTTTTTTTCTTTCTGGGGGAGCAAATTTGACACACGTATTAGTAGGTCTCCAACTTCTTTGTGCAGTTCTTCAATGGAATGGGTTGTAAACATTTACCATTTGTGTAAAAGATGATCATGGGTTAGACCTATACCATTTAATATTTTAGTCACTCATCTCTGAGCCCCTTCCAGATTTTCTAAATGCTCTCATATAATGTAGAGCTGAAAACTAAATCCAATAACAATAATCTACTACAATAACAGTTTTTCTTTTACTATGACCTTTAAATGTAAGGGACAAAGAGACCCAGATCATAGACAGGAACAGACAGTGCGAGCCCAATTTAGCACTACGCCTACCAGTGCTGTCCTTGCCAACTTTCCGGTCTTGTGCTAGTCCTCAAGCAGCAATTAGGTGGGTAAGGGGAAACAAAATGAAACAAGATGGGCAAACACAATAAAGAATGGCCAGGCAGATAAAAGTCAAACCGGATATGTCAGAATAGTACAAAGACAGCAGACAAAAGTGGAGGTCAGAAAGACAGGCAAAGAGATCAGAAATCCTTGACTTCTTATGAGATATCAAAGTCCCAGTTCATGGTGGGGTTGAACCAACCACACAGAACACAGACTGACAAGGAATAGAGATGAGTGGAAGAGGCAACTGCCCATCACCACTCTATCTGCAGCCCAGAACCAGGTTAGCAGAAACCCAGACGTGTTAGCAGAAATCCAGGTGGAAACCTGTCAATCACCACACTAGTACTGGAATAAGACAGAGCCTGATGCAAGGAAACAATCAATTCAGGCACTCAATCATGGCCAAAAGAGCAGTCTCGCGCAGTGTATTTTACGGGAAGAGGACTGCAGTTTGGTAAAAACAGGCACAGACATTATTATTATTATTATTATTATTTTTGCTTTTGCAGATTCTATGTGACATTGAGTAATAATGTTTAGCTAACTTGTCAACAAAATGCCTGAATCTTTCTTGTTCTGTTCCTTTAAGCTGGGTTCACACGCTGTAACTGTGCGGTTGTATTTTTTATGCGGCTGTAAATGTGCGGGTGAAACTCCGGCCGTGGGAAAAAATAGACATGCGGCTCAAAACATACGGTCATTTACTTTGAAATCTGGTTCAACTAAAAATAACAAATAAAATGTTAAGAAAGTGATGCAAACACCTCTGGATGCATCTGGGAAAGCAGGGAACACAGTTTACATGAATCGCTATTACCGGGGTTTGCGATCCTCTGCACTATAGCCGATGTCTCTCATGGTTAATATATTGAATTAATAAAACACATTTTCTGTCCAATAAAGTCCCTTTTATTGTTCAATAATTAAATGTAAACGATTCCATCATTTTGCAATTAAATATACTGTTAAAATAAATATATATATAAATAAATGTATATTTATATATATATTTATTTTTTGACAGTATATTGAATTGCACAATGATGGATTCGTTAGAATTAAATTATTGAACAAAGAAACTGTATTTATTTAAACGAAAATGTGTTTTCTTAATTAAATATTAATTAGTACAGGAAGCTCTATAAGCCGGTAATTCATATTCCCGGCAATAGAGCATTCTGTACTAATCATCACTTTACTTTACTCAAAACATCAAATGTTTCTTCTAATTATGTTGTGACAATAACATTATTAGAAGAAACATTTAGAATTATATGTGTGCTCAGCTGATTGGCTGTTCGGCTGAGCGCACATATAATAAGCCGGTCCGCAGTACAGTCACTTCATTGTGCTGCGGACCAGCGAAGAGGACACATCGGGGTGAGTATAGAGCTCTCCCCACCCCCTCCCCAGCACTGCACCCCTCCCAGCAAGGAAGGGGGGGTCAGTTAACCCCTTCCTTGCTGGGATGGGTGCAGTCTGACATCAGTCTGGCCCCCAGGGGGTTAAGGGGGATGCAATACATCCTCCCTTAACCCCTTGGGGGTCAGACTGTAAGCAGCGATCTGTAAAGATGCTCACAATGATGGGTGTTGTGCTCCTGTTTGTGTTTTTTTTGTGTGTTTCTCCCTTTTTGTTTTTCAGATATCGGTATCCTGGGGATTACGTCGGATTCCATGGACTACGTCGATGACCAGCGGTTGTTCTTTGAATTTTTTAAATAAAATGGTCAATGAGGGGTGTGGGGGTGTTTTTATTTGAATAAAAAAAATTTTAAACTTGTGTCTTGTCTTTATTTCTTTACTTTTTAGACTTAGTAGTGGAAGCCGTCTAATAGACGGAATCCATTACTAAGTTGGGGCCTAGTGTTAGCCGGTATAAAATGGCTAACACTAACCCCCCATTATTACCCCAGTACCCAATGCCACCAGGGGTACTGGGAAGAGCCGGGTGCCAGTGGTCCCGGAGCGTCAAAATTGGCGCTCCTGGACCGGGCGGCAGCAGGCTGGTAAGATTTAGGCTGTGGAGGGCCTAAACCAATGGCTCTTCCCACCCTGGTGTTACCAGGCTGCTGTCGTTTGGTTTTTAACCCGGCTGGTTATAAAAATAGGGGGGACCCTATACGGTTTTTTTAATTATTTATTTATTTAAAAAAAAACCCGCATAGGGTCCCCCCTATTTTTATAACCAGCCGGGTTAAAAACCAAACGACAGCAGCCTGGTAACACCAGGGTGGGAAGAGCCATTGTTTTAGGCCCTCCCCAGCCTAAATATTACCAGCCTGCTGCCGCCCGGTCCAGGAGCGCCAATTTTGACGCTCCGGGACCACTGGCACCCGGCTCTTCCCAGTACCCCTGGTGGCATTGGGTACTGGGGTAATAATGGGGGGTTAGTGTTAGCCATTTTATACCGGCTAACACTAGGCCCCAACTTAGTAATGGATTCCGTCTATTAGACTGCTTCCACTACTAAGTCTAAAAAGTAAAGAAATAAAGACAAGACACAAGTTTAAAATTTTTTTTATTCAAATAAAAACACCCCCACACCCCTCATTGACCATTTTATTTAAAAAATTCAAAGAACAACCGCTGGTCATCGACGTAGTCCATGGAATCCGACGTAATCCCCAGGATACCGATATCTGAAAAACAAAAAGGGAGAAACACACAAAAAAAACACAAACAGGAGCACAACACCCATCATTGTGAGCGGTGTTGTGCTCCTTACAGTATGCAGCATCTTTACAGATCGCTGCTTACAGTCTGACCCCCAAGGGGTTAAGGGAGGATGTATTGCATCCCCCTTAACCCCCGGGGGGCCAGACTGATGTCAGACTGCACCCATCCCAGCAAGGAAGGGGTTAACTGACCCCCCCTTCCTTGCTGGGAGGGGTGCAGTGCTGGGGAGGGGGTGGGGAGAGCTCTATACTCACCCCGATGTGTCCTCTTCGCTGGTCCGCAGCACAATGAAGTGACTGTACTGCGGACCGGCTTATTATATGTGCGCTCAGCCGAACAGCCAATCAGCTGAGCGCACATATAATTCTAAATGTTTCTTCTAATAATGTTATTGTCATAACATAATTAGAAGAAACATTTGATGTTTTCATTAAAGTAAAGTGATGATTAGTACAGAATGCTCTATTGCCGGCATATGAATTCACGGCTTATAGAGCTTCCTGTACTAATTAATATTTAATGAATAAAACACATTTTCTTGGAAATAAATTCAGTTTCGTTGGTCAATAATTTAATTCTACCGAATCCATCATTGTGCAATTCAATATACTGTCAAAAAATAAATATATAGATAAATATACATTTATTTATTTATCTATTTTTTTTAACAGTATATTTAATTGCAAAATGATGGATTCGTTAGAAATAAATTATTGATCAACGAAAGTGTCTTGATTACAAATAAAATGTCTTTGATTAATTTAATATATTAACTATTAGAGGCATCGGCATTCGGCATCATTGCCGGCTATTTTTGAAGTACTCCTTACGGACCGCCTGTCAATCCACGGCCGCATGTCCAGCCGCAAACAATGGTCTTGTTCATTTTTTACGGGTCCGTTTACGATAGGGCCGTAGATTCAGAGATAGTGTGCACTGTGCACCCGCATATCCTATACTTCCCAGCATACACACGAACCATCAAAAATACCGCCGCACAATTACAGCCGCACATACAGCCGCACTCTTACAACGTGTGAACCGAGCCTTAAAATGTATTCCATTTACACCTTTTACTGCCAGTGATCTTTGCATTTCTGATAGCCAGAGGTGCAATAGCAAAACAAAAAATAAAAACAAAAACTTGCATACTAACATATTAGCTCTAAAGGAAACATTATACAAGGCATCAAAAACTAATAAATAAAAGTGAGATTGCTAGTGTCATTCATTAGCTGCCAGTGTCTTCTGCATATAGCAGCAGACACCTGCTTAGTGTGAAGTGCGCTCAGCTACTAAATGCCCTATTACTCCAAGTGATTATCAGCTGTACTTGGCCTATTATTGGCCATTGCCATTATCTCTTGGTGTAATAGCTACTGTTAAAAGGCAACGATCAGCAGATATGCACAATGTCGGCTGATCCTTTTTTTTCAACATGTTGAATACTTTTTGTACAATAACAACAATCTGCGGGGCGAAGCTCCGTATAATAGTAAACCGCCCCTATCTCCTATGGGCTCTAAAGATCATCCGAGGAGCCCCTCCCGCAGCTCCCCACGGCCCCCTCTTACTTCATCACTGTCACATGTAATAGTGCCAGCAGTGAGTAAGGAACGAGGATTTGACAGATCATTTGTTCGTTTGCGCCTGCTGATCGGCCTGTGTATTGGTTGGCTCCATTCACTTCAGCTGAAATATATAGCCTTATGGCTGATGTGATGGGGTTAAAGACATGTCCAAGGACAGTTAAGGCAACTATTATCTGGTGTTAGGGCCAATGTTCAGAAACTGATCTAGGGAAACATTCAGTTAAAGTTAGCCAGGATTGATTTGTGCCATCATGCCTTATATCATTAGGCTAGGTTCACACTAAGTGAAAATGATGACCATCTCTTTTAACAACAGCTGTCATTGTGCAAATAATGTCCGTTATTTTTAAAATGACATGCACTGTTATGAAAGATGGACAACATTTTTACATAATGTGAACCTAGCTTTATGATGACTATTAGGTTTAAATTTCTGTCATCTATTGATGAGCTGTCACCTGTGTGCATTAATATGTATGGATTATGAGCATAATTTGTTCTGGGACAGTGCTTGTAATCCAAATCCACTCCTAAACCAAAGCACTGAAGTCACTGAAATCACTGAAAAGCAGACAATTGGTTCCACAACCCAAAAATAATCATTTTTTATTCTAAATAACATGTAAAACAAATGAAACAAACATTTAGAAACAGCTGAATAGGTCATATTATAAGTCACTGTACAGTATAGCAATCAACATGTGGTGTAAAATGTATAGTAAGTGCATAAACCTGTAAAACAGCAGCAGTTTGTAGATACAGGATGGAAGTGCAGATCCTTATAATGCAGTAGTGTAGTAGAACAGGCTAAAAATATCTCCACAGTCCTGTCCCCTGATGCAAGCCCCAGCCTGCAGCTGATCTGCTATGATTTGGAAGGTGAGGAAGACTTCCTGGGTCAGAGTACAGTGTTGTAGACCACCCTGTGCAGGCCATGCCCCTCCCCCACTCACCCTTCCACCCAGTACAGGGAGCTCTTAAGCCAAAGCAATGCTCTTGAACCAAGTCATAATTTTGAAAAACTGTGAGCTCGTCTTACAAAACGCTCATAATCCAAGTTACTCTTAAACCAAGGTACCACTGTAAATATATTTATTATTAATTCTTGTTTGTTATTTGTCTCTTGTTGCACAATTTCTCTCTACTAGGGGAATCTGAGTACTTTAAGCAAATGTTAGGACCCAGCAAAAGTGACTGCTACAGTAAATGTAAATTTCAGTTCCTTCTAATTCTTATTGTTTATATGATGTGTGTGTGTGTGTGTGTGTGTGTGTAATAACAGCCCCTGTTCTGCATAGCTGTGCACTGGGGTCTTATCTGGTTGACCAGTGAAGAATTGGACCTTCAGTTAGTTGATATTATCACTTGAGTTTCTTTGCTGCACATTTCCATGGAGATTAGTTTTTTTCCCTGCATTACTTGGTTTTATATGATTTCTTGTATCTTATTGACATCATTGACTAGGTGGAAAAAAAGCTACCAGACTGACTCATACAAGCGTCTAAGAATAACATTGGTGATGTAAAATCCCATTTTACTGCTCAGACACTGTGAAAAATGGGCTTACAGTACCAGGAGACATTGTGCCAACAAAGTATAATAACATTAGTTTTCCAGATATTTTTTAACAATCTGGTTTTCCAGTGCAAAGCAAGATATGGGAGATTCCGTGAAACTGCTCACATAGGTAACATTGACTTTGCTGTTAATATTGTGTTCAGAATTTAAGATGTGCTTAATAGGTTTTCCAATCAATCTATGTCTCACCCTCATAGTCTGTACATTGTGGGAAAGCACCAAGGGAAATCTATCAGCTTTTTTGCAGCAAGCACATTTATAATAGAAACAAAAGGTTTAGTGGAGTAAGTGTTACTCCAAGAATATATTGCTAAAGATTCATTGAACTTTTAAGAAATAAATCCTCAAAGCAAATCACAATTACTAATAGAAACCCCTTATCTCAGAGCTGCTCCTAAACACGAATTGGTGTATTTTGTGAAAATGAAAATTGAATACGTAAATAATGGCAACCATATCTTCCAGGTAATTAAATGGAATGAGGAATAACTTCCTTGCTTCAATAGAAATGATATTTAATTTCTAAAATACTGCACGAAAAGTGTTTGCTCTTCAGTAATCCCATCTAAGTTTCCAACTTGCAGTGCGGGAAGTCATATAGTGATGTAACATCATGTGCATACAGTTTAACACATTATTGATCTTCTGCATTCTGTATCTCACAGCTCTTTAATTAGTTATGTTAAATGTTTTTCTTTTACTACTTAAAAAAAATAAAATAAAATAAAATTGCCCAATTCTTGCCCTTATAATGTTTTAATTTTATGAACAGTATTTTCCGGCATATAAGGCGACTGGTCGTATAAGTTGACCCCTGACTTTTAAGAAGATTGTCAGGGGTTCGCCTCATACACCGAGAAAATGTTAACCCCTACGCCGCGCCTCCCGTACTATTCCCCGCACAGGCAGTGTGACGTACACTTCCTGCGCCGGAGATCGACGAACCTCTCCCGGGCAGCCGGGCGTCTCATCGGAGAAGCTCAGAGACGCTTGCCGCTCGGCTGTTGGGAGAGCTTCGGGAGAAAGAGAGGCACCTAGCTCCTTTGTGTAAAACACGGAATTCGGATGCGGGCGGACACTGATGCACCGACACCGAATTCAGCTGAAGTGAAGATCATCCGGCTGGTACTGCAGTACTGGCCGCGATGATCTTCTCAGACACCGGCCGTTCTGTGAACATGGCCTAAATCCTCATAGGGGACTTTTATAAGCAATGTTTAGATTGCTTATACTGCCAAATCCCTGTCTAAGGCAGACTCTGTTAGCTCAGTTACTATGGCACTGATGGTGGCCTAGTAAAGCCCTCAGCTGCCATAATGACCAATCAGTACCCTACAATTGGTTTGCAAGGGTGCCAATAGGATATCTAACTATTGATATCAGCATTTAAGTGATTAAATAATTGACATCAGTGCAATTGCTATCACTATTCATTGACACTGAGTGGGAACTGCTGTGGTATAGGTGTGGTACTGTACATGTACAGTATGGCAGTCTGTGGCAAGGGGTTAAAAGGGGTTTTCTGTCTTCAACAAATATTTGTATACTGAAAAGTTGTTAAATTTTCCAATATAGTTTCTATACTATAAATTCCTCATGACGTTCAAGATCTCTGCTTCTTAATGGGAATCCCAATTCTTTACTTTCTGCAAATAAAAATCTGTCATGTGATGACAGGTAAAGGACTGATAATGGTTACCAGAGCTGTATTCAATCACTTGTGTGTCCATCCAAAATAGACTGGGATCCAATGGCTATTTGTTTCTCCTAAAGCAATGTTTTAAGGCTGGTAACAAGCTTTTTATAACATTTATGTGTTAGAGGACATAATAATCAAAGGTTTGCTTTATATCTGTCCACACTACAGTTTTTTACAGAATTCTATGAAAATATACTTATTTTTTTGTATACTCCAATAATCTGACACTGTTATATTGTGAATTATCACTAACATCAAAACACAATATACATTTAAAAAGATAGCGAAGCATAGACCAACAAGGTCAAATTAATGCTTAATAATTTGCTGTCTCCTTGTTACAAACAATCTGACCCTGTGCTGAACCATGGTAACAAAAGTTTCAAGAATCATGACTTCTCGCTGTAATTACATATATAAATAGATTGTTATTTCTCACTGCTTCCTAGAGAAAACTAAGCTGCATCCACTCCATCTTTGCAATTGTACAAATCTAACAGAATATTGAGACATCATTCTAAACAGATAACAATGTGATGTTAGCCACATTGTTCTAAGAGACAACATTTGGGAAATCTGGTTCCAAACAAGTGTCTATTTCTCCTACTGTATATCTCCTTTCTCCTACTCCCAGTTTTAAAACTCAACATGATCAAAACAGAATTCACCACCAATTCACCTATTTTGTCAATTGCACTCAATGACTTCTCCCTGCCCCCTGTTCACAATGTAGCTTCGTTAGGTTCACTTTTGAAAATGCTTCCAGACCCTTACCACTTCCTGATACCTCCAACTCAAAAACATTTCAAAAATATAAACTCTAAAGGCTGTATTACACGGCCCGATAATGAGGGAGAAATGCTAATAGAAGGCTCTATTACACTGAGCGATGAGTAGCAGACCATTGCCATCATAATCCGGCTGTTTCAAAATGTTGAAAGACCATGATCAGTCAGCGTTGTGCATGTCGGCTAATCATGGTCTTTTAACATGTCCTAGTACACTAAACTATTATTGGCCGGAGCGACTAAGTATTGACGATAAATTTTATACCCTCACTGTAGAAACTGTTGAAGCTCGAAATTTGTCCATCCTGGGACCTTGCTGTGTGCCGATCACCATCTTCTGTTCTTCATAGCTCCCAGGTTCAGCCACTCAAAACTCCCACCACTCCATTTAGTGGCTCAGAACTAAGTGCAATACCAGGGGGCATCATTGGGAAACAAAGTGCAATACCAGGGAGCATCATTGGGGGAACAAAGTGCAATACCAGGGAGCACCATTGGGGGAACTAATTGCAATACTAGGGGGCATCATTGTGGGAACTAAGTAAAATACCAGGGGCTATCATTGGGGGAACTAAGTGCAATACCAGGGGGCATGATTGGGGGAACAAAGTGCAATACAAGGGGACATCATTGGGGGAATTTACTATTTGTCAGGCACTATTGAGGGAATTAAATACTATTTGACAGTTTCAGGAACACCATATGCCCCTCTGACAATGACAGGACAAATGCACAGAAATGGGTGAAGGAGGGTAGAGGAAACTGCCACAGGAAGAGGAGGTTAAGAGTAGAATCATTCTAGTGAGTGTTTATAAACTGCTAGGTGAGTAAAGGGGTGGGTTATGGAGAAAGGTGTGCTGCACTGTAGGCTGGTTTACATGTGGAGCAGTATGTGGTGTTGGGCTACTGCAGGTGGAGCAGTATGTATTAATGCACTATGTTGGTTGTTTATTTAAGGTAAAGCATCATTTATTTCTGCAATTTGGTGTTGGTTTGGTGTTGTTCTGGGATATTTTATGCCCGTATGTGGCATGTGGTATGTGCCACTTTATAGTAGTATGTGTTTGTTGGTGAGGCCTCAGCATCAACATGGATT
The DNA here is from genome assembly GCF_027789765.1 of Dendropsophus ebraccatus. Lineage (NCBI taxonomy): Eukaryota > Metazoa > Chordata > Amphibia > Anura > Hylidae > Dendropsophus > Dendropsophus ebraccatus. The sequence goes on along the minus strand of NC_091457.1, from coordinate 46,025,866 downwards.
GCCAGGTGAGGCCAGAGAAGCACTGATCTAGTGGAAGGTGGCAAGTAAATTCGGTGGTATTAGGATGATAATTAATTTTTGAGGGCGTATTATTTGGATACTGCAAATTGTTAGGGCACTCTTTTGTACCTTGACAATACATTTGCAGTATAGCAGTATTATTTTTTTCACTCTATAAAGGGGAAATTATTAAAAAGGGATTTTTGTTTATGTGGTCTATTTCTGTTGTGGCAGTAATTCACTGGTCTAATGAAAGTGCAATTTACTATTAGGGTATTTTGTGTGTGGTGGTAGGCAGTGGAGGGGGTAGGGTGTTTTGTACATGGTTTGGTCACCCGGCCCTGAATGGTTTTTTGTTGGGTGGGATCTTTATCATACAGCATCTCTCTCTTTATAAAACCACAGTTTGTATAGATACTGAACAGTATCTGGAAGTAGCGGTGGGGGAGGAATAGGCATGTATAGAGTTTTTCATAATGCTAAAAGGTGTTCAACAAAATGGCAAAAGTTACCTAAATAAATAGTAGAAGATAAGAAATCACAAACAGAAACAGTGTTAGAGATCAAAGCAAATAAAAAACTGTAATATTAGTAATGAGGATAAGAGGTAGGCAAAGGAACAAAGACACTCGGCAGCAAATCAGGAAGGGCATGGTTTAAGTAAGTCATCCACATGTCATGCCTACTATCAACATAAGCTGAAGTAGGCAAAAGAAGCTTATACTTGTGAAAAGTTGCAAAATTTGCACAGCTATGCGGTTTTTAAAGTTGCTTGATAAATCCCTCCCGTCCGCATGGCTTAATTTCATGAGCTGAAAATTTAGGCTCTCCCTTAGTTTACATGTTGTATAAAACCAATCCAGGGGGCATATTACTTGAAGAATCCAACAATATTGTATTTTGTCAATTTTGTGATGTTCTCTGTGACTCTATGACTGTAAATGATAAGTTTTCATTCAATTTTTATCATTTTCAAGCACACCCAGGATTTATTGACTTTATATCGACTCCATCTTTGACTTCTCTGTAGCTCTGAGTGACTGAATAAAACATGAGATTGTGTAATTATAATAATTTGATGAGTGCTATGAAAAATAAATGATGAAAATTATTTACCACATACACATCTCCATTTAGAGAATTAGAGGAACGTGAATTACAAGATAAATATGTTTAGTATTACAAGGTCCTCAGCCCTCTATGTTATGTAATAAACATCAAGTATTCCACATAGTCGCTCTCTCTGAATCAGAAACGTCTTTTCTTTGAAAAGCTATGCATCAATTTGCCTGAGCTGATACGGATGTGTGAGCAGACACAAAACATAGACATCAGTATGTCAGCTGGCTTTACAGAAAGGCAGTGTAACTAGAGATGAGCGAACCTTGAGCATGCTCGAGTCGATCTGAACCCAAACTTTCGGCATATGATTTGCGGTGGCTGCTGAACTTAGATAAAGTCCAAAGGCTATGAGGAAAACATGGATATAGTCATTGGCTGTATCCATGTTTTCCAGACAACCTTAGAGCTTTATCCAAGTTCAGCAGCCACCGCTAATCAAATGCCGAACGTTCGGGTTCGGATCGACTCGAACCCGAACCTGGTTCGCTCATCTCTAAGTGTAAATTATCCCTTTTGTATTACAGCCACCAGAAGCGCTGCTTTGTAGTTATGCCCCATCAGCTGTATGCTTTGCCAGGAAAACAAAGGAGAAGAAGAGGATAAAATTCCATCTGAGACAGTTGTGTAAGAGGAAGACTAGAATCATTGTGATTTACGGGACCTTCACAGGCTGCAATGCGATGAGAGGGAGTAGTGCAAGAGCACTGTTTTACTTTCTTTGTTAGTTTTGTTTAGTTTTTTTTTTTTGTTAAGTTTTTTTCTAACTCTTTGGAGTGTGAGTGTGGAGTAAATAAAGCAGGGGGATTTGGAAATTCTCAATGAAAAGGTTGGTATAGATAAAGCTTGAGAGTGGGAGGCTTGGGGAAAAGCATTTTCTTTTCTGGAGTAGGAAGTGAATGAAATCTGAATGGGGTAGGATATGGAGGGGAGTGATATGGAGGGTGGGGTTGTAAATATATATTAATTATTATGGTTGTCTGTTATGTACTAACCAAAAATTTTGTTACTGTTTTCATTTTTAAATAAATAAAGATTAAATAAAAAATAAAAAATCACAAGTGGTATATGATATATGTAGGTGACTGTACCTGAGTATCTGCACAGTATTGTAACAGCTTGCTGCTATCTATTGCGCTTTAAATTTCTCAGGAATATCGATGAATGTTGCTATCTTTTATGCAGTTTATGTACCGTATGGATGAGTGAATCTGCACCGTAAATAGGCACATTTATTCTCTGATGTTTTTATGCTTTAAACTGGGCCAAGGTTCGGGTTTATACAAATCTGAACCCTCGGCATTTGAATCCCACTGTCTTCTTGTTCCATGAGGAAGGTAGAGACAGCCCAAGTCGCGCCTGGAAAACAGCAATACAGCCTAGTTCATAGGCTGCATTCCTGTTTTACCAGGCAGGACTCAGGAAGAGTGGAAGTCAAATGCAGGTGGTTCAGATTCATACAAACCTGAATCCTACCCTGGTTTGCTCATATTTATCGTTAATGCTTGCATTATGTGTGCTATGCATTTTTTTTTATAGCTTTGCTACTCTATCAGTCTGTTTAGCGCCTGATTGTGCTGTTCATCCTACTGCATTTTACTCTGAGCCAGTGAATGGGTCCTTAGATCAGCTAGGTTACTCATCTGCAGCAGTGCACAGCTGCTGGCCAAACAGCATTTATCTTCACTGAGCCAAATGACATAATTTCCTGCATTTGGTCTGCTTTTGTGCTGTAACTAAAATCCAAATGGCCTTACTGAGGGGGCATCAACTGTAGTTGAGTAAGTGACTGAGGACACTGATGGAGCATGGACTGGTAAGTACTGATGTTCATTAAGGTTTAGTTCACAAGTTTGTAAATTTCATGCTAAAAAATGACAAACCTACACTACCGTTCAAAAGTTTGGGGTCACATTGAACTGTCCTTATTTTTGAAGGAAAAGCACTGTACTTTTCAATGAAGATAACTTTAAACTAGTCCTAACTTTAAAGAAATACACTCTATACATTGCTAATGTGGTAAATGACTATTCTAGCTGCAAATGTCTGGTTTTTGGTGCAATATCTACATAAGTGTATAGAGGCCCATTTCCCGCAACTATCACTCCAGTGTTCTGATGGTACAATGTGTTTGCTCATTGGCTCAGAAGGCTGATTGATGATTAGAAAACCCTTGTGCAATCATGTTCACACATCTAAAAACAGTCTAGCTCGTTACAGAAGATACAAAACTGACTTTCCTTTGAGCAGATTGAGTTTCTGCAGCATCACATTTGTGGGGACAATTAAACGCTCAAAATGGCCTGAAAAAGAGAACTTTCATCTAAAATTCAACAGTCTATTTTTGTTTTTAAAAATGAAGGCTATTCCATGCGAGAAATTGCTAAGAAATTGAAGATTTCCTACAACGGTGTATACTACTCCCTTTAGAGGACAGCACAAACAGGCTCTAACCAGAGTGGAAAAAGAAGTGGGAGGCCGCGTTGTACAACTAAGCACGAAGATAAGCACATTAGAGTCTCTAGTTTGAGAAACAGACGCCTCACAGGTCCCCAACTGGAATCTTTATTAAATAGTACCCGCAAAACACCAGTGTCAACATCTACAGTGAAGAGGCGGCTGCAGGATTTTGGGCTTCAGGGCAGAGTGGCAAGGAAAAAGCCATATCTGAGACTGGCCAATAAAAGAAAAAGATTAAGATGGGCAAAAGAACACAGACATTGGACAGAGGAAGACTGGAAAAAAGTGTTGTGGACGGATGAATCCAAGTTTGAGGTATTTGGATCACAAAGAAGAACGTTTGTGAGACGCAGAACAAATGAAAAGATGCTGGAAGAATGCCTGACGCCATCTGTTAAGCATGGTGGAGGTAATGTGATGGTCTGGGGTTGCTTTGGTGCTGGTAAGGTGGGAGATTTGTACAGGGTAAAAGGGATTCTGAATAAGGAAGGCTATCACTCAGTTTTGCAACGCCATGCCATACCCAGTGGACAGCGCTTGATTGGAGCCAATTTCATCCTACAACAGGACAATGACCCTAAACACACCTCCAAATTGTGCAAGAACTATTTACAGCAGAAGCAGGCAGCTGGTATTCTATCGGTAATGGAGTGGCCAGCGCAGTCACCAGATCTGAACCCCATCGAGCTGTTGTGGGAGCAGCTTCACCGTATGGTAAGCTAGAAGTGCCCATCCAACCAATCCAACTTGTGGGAGCTGCTTCTAGAAGCGTGGGGTCCAATTTCTTCATCTTACCTCAACAGATTAACAGCTAGAATGCCAAAGGTGTGCAATGCTGTAATTGCTGCAAAAGGTGGATTCTTTGACAAAAGCAAAGTTTGATGTAAAAACAATGTTATTTCAAATACAAATCATTATTTCTAAACTTGTCAATGTCTTGACTCTATTTTCTAATAATTTCACAACGTATGGTGGTGAAGAAGTGTGACTTTTTATGGAAAACACAAAATTGTTTGGGTGACCCCAAACTTTTGAACGGTAGTGTACCAAACCATATTGGGGTAAATACTTGTGATCAAAGCATTTTAAGAGTGATACCTTTATTGGGCAACAAATAATTGATAGAATTTTGAGCTTTCGGGATTCGAAAGATGCCTTTGTCAGAAGAACTTTTCTGAGGAAGGAATCTTTTGAATCCCGAAAGCTCACAGTTCTAACAATTTCTTGTATAATTAGTAGGCTCTCTGCAATACCCCTAAAATATTATCTCGAAGGATAATTAAATCACAAGTAAATATGTATATATAACACTTTATCTAAATCAAAATTAAAATTCATAAAAACATATAAACAAATGAACATGTAACTACACGCTTACAAAAAAATCTCTGTATATAAATCTCATGCGGTTGCAAATGGTATAATACAGGATATAGACTTGATTATTTGTAGGTTAAAATACATATAATGCGGTTAAAATTAATATAGTACGGTTAAGCCCGCATGTAGTTGTTGCATACGGTGCGGTTAAAACCGCATGCGACTAGTGCAGGGCCCTTGCAAGTTGCTGTGGTTTATTACTACTATATTTGATCAAGTCAGTTATCACTGTTCTGTTTATCAGTTCAATATAAATTGCAACAGTTAGTGGCGCTTATTAGCATTTTCACAGAAATATGTTAAAATAGATTTGGTGGAAATCCACCTTTCACCGGTCTGAAGACTCTGATTTTAGGAGGTCTGCAGCCGTAGACTGATGGGAGCAGACAGAGGGTTATTTACTTGAAGATGTCGTCAGGAGCTCTGCTCATGTTCAGTGTTCCTCGTGTCATGTGCACAGGGTCTTGTTTAGAGTACTGTCCGGTTTGGAGCTGAATGCTCAGTGCTCGGCTGTCTCTCCTGACACAGATGGGTGTTTACCCTTAAGAGCTGCTCCCGTGTTCTCTGTCAGCATAGGAGTATTTGTATGCATTCACTATGCTGTGAGCTAATAAATGGTGGGACCGGTGGTAGGTGGTTATGGCAGTATATTTCTGCAATATATTCAATAGTAGTAGCAAAACATTCACAATTTCTTGTTGACCAATAAAGGTATCACTCCTAAAATACTTTGATCACAAATATCCGCAACAATATGGATTTTCCTGGCTAACACGTTACCATACTATGGTTTTTTTTAAACCTTCTAAACCAAACTTTTGAGAACTTCACTCATCTCTATTTAGGGGTAGGGATTTCAACCTTAAAATTAGTCACCAGTGCAACCAGGCTATGGGGAAAGCAAATTGTAAGCTGTGATGTATAGCTAGATAGGAATAGTATAACCAGGAGAAAGAAATATATCACATCTGGAATACTGAGTTCAGTCCTTGAGACCACAATTACAAAAAAAAGATATTGATAAAATAGAACAGGTTCAAAGATGGGCTACAAAAAATGGTGGAAAGTCTGAAGCATAAAACCTGTCAGGAAAGACATAAGGATTTGAATCTGTATAGTCTAGACTGTGGGTCTCCAAACTGCGGCCCTCTAGCTGTTGCGAAACTACATTTCCCATCATGCCTGGACTGCTAAAGCTTTGGATTTGGCTGTCCAGGCATGATGGGAATTGTAGTTTTGCAACAGCTGGAGGGCCGCAGTTTGGAGACCCATGGTCTAGACAAAAGAAGAGAAGAGGGAAGGTTAAGGAACATGATTGAACCTAGAGATGAGCGAACTTTTGAAAAGTTCGGTTCGATACGGCGAACTTTCGTGAAGTTGGGATTCGTATGAACCAAACCTAAGACGAACCTTGCAATAACGGCTAAATAATTGCAGCTACAATAGTGGGAGTCTGATAGGGTATAGTTTCGTTTAGTTGCAGTTGCTATTACAATGAAAAAAGTTGAAAAAATCTAAGTGCAAAGATAGTGAAAAAAAAAGTAGCCAATGTGTAAGTGATTACACGGGACATAGGACACAAAGTACCTTGGACCCAGTAGGGTGGAAAACAGACATTTGACAGTGGAACCAGCAGCAGTAATAGTACTGTATTTGACCCAGTGTGGAGGAGGGAGAGGAGGAGGCAGTAGCACTTGATTGCAAACAGCCCAGTATAGTTGAAAAGAGACTATTGGAGGAGGCAGCACCACTTGATTGCACCAAGCCCAGTATGATTGAGAACAGACTATTTGAGGAGGAAGAGGCAATACCTTATTGCTCCCAGGCCAGTATGATTGTGAACAGACTATTCATGGAGGAGGATGGTCAGCCTTGGAGTGGTGGCCTGGGATTCCTCGCTGATGATATTGGTTACCGCACTTTCCAGAATACGGACGAGTGGGATGATGTCCTTGATGCCTGCTCACAGAGTTGCGTCCTCAAATAGGATCAACAATTGGCACGACATGTTCGAAGAAACCTGTGCACTATAAGGTTTATCACATGTGCCATACAAAGTGTATGACTCCCTGCTGTACTGCAGAGAAAAGGTTCCTCCCTTTGTGGGCTACAACACTTCCCACCGTTAGTTGACCTTGGCTCAGCCATTCATATATCTCCTACCTGATGGTCTGGAGGAGCTCCTGCCCACTGTGGCTTTGTTTACCCAAGCTCACAAAAGGGAGGACAGCCTAAGAGTGCCAGGCCTGACATCGTTGGTAAGACACCGGGGCAGGTTGGACTGCAGTCAAAGCAGTGGATGGTTGCAAGCTGGTGGAGACAGAACTTGTGCAGAACTGGCCCTGTAAAGCACCGGGGAGGTGACAGTGGCAAGAATGGGCTAACTTTCTGGTGGTCTTCTGGGGGAATGTTGACCCAATGGGCAGTAACAGACATGTACTGCCCTTGCCCATAATTAAAGGACCAGACATCAGCACTGTGATGCATGGTATTGGACACCAAGATACCCAATGAGTCGCCAACATTTTTCTACACAACTGTGCAGTGATGGGACAGCTGATGGGACTTTTTTTTGGACTTTTTTTGTTTCTGGGACAGTGATGGGACTTTTTTTGTTTCTGGGACAGTGATGGGACTTTTTTTGGACTTTTTTTTTACTTTTTGTTGTTGCAGCTAAACGGGGTTCTTCTATTTTTTTAACCTGATTGTAAAGATATGAACTGATTTTCCCTTAATAAATTTGATAAGCTTGAACACTAAAGTTGCTTTCATGGTCTTGGTTAATACTCACAGACAGCTGTCACATTACATTTTTAATTAGGCAGCACCCAGGTATATATGAGGAGACTAATTTAAGGTCTCACCCTAACAGGGGTGATGTTGCACATCTTGATATTCACAGAAAACCAGGATACAAGGGATTATAGGAGTAATTATCCCTTGTATCCTGGTCTATTCTGTTACAAAAGTACAATTTTGCGTCGCCGTTGTTATTTTTACCAGATTCGTAACAAAATTTTGGTTTGGCCCCGAATCGAACTTCTCTCAAAGTTCGCAAAGAAACTGGTTCATAACGGTTCAGTTCGCTCATCCCTAATTAAAACCTTGAAGGTCTAAATAAGGTTTTAGGAATGAAGGGTTTTTAATAAAAAAAAAAAAAAAAAAAAAAAGCTTAAGAACAAGGGAACACAATCTGAAATTAATTGAGGGAATCAGAAGCAACATGAGAAAATATTACTTTACTGAAAGAGTAGAAGATGCTTGATTCTTGCAGATGTGGTAAGTAAATCTACAATAATGGAATAACAGAACATGCCTGGGATGAACATATATCTATCCTGAGATAATAGGAATGGAACTACTAAAATGGCAGAATAGATGGACAAAGTGAACTTTTTCTGCCGACAATCTTCTATGTTTTTAAGAGGTACCTGTACTATACCGTATATGCAGGGTCGTAGCTAAGGGCTGATGGGCCCTGGTGCAAAATTTTAGTTTGCCCCCCCCCTTATAGTCACTCTAAGGTGACGCCCCCCTAATGTGGCACTGTGTCCCCTCACGTACTGTACTACTTCCCCCTATTATTAATTGACTGTACTGTGTCATTCTCTAATTGTTTTCTAACCTTTGACTCAACAGCTGTATCCCTCCATGTCCCCCTGTATATAGCAGACCAGTACTCCTCCCTGTGCCCCCTGTGTATAGCAGACCAGTATCCCTCCATGTCCCCCTGTATATAGCAGATCAGTATCCCTCCCTGTGTCCCCCTGTATATAGCAGACCAGTATCCCTCCATGTCCCCCTGTATATAGCAGATCAGTATCCCTCCCTGTGTCCCTCTGTATATAGCTGACCAGTATCCCTCCATGTCCCCCTGTATATAGCAGATCAGTATCCCTCCCTGTGTCCCCCTGTATATAGCAGACCAGTATCCCTCCATGTCCCCCTGTATATAGCAGATCAGTATCCCTCCCTGTGTCCCCCTGTATATAGCTGACCAGTATCCCTCCATGTCCCCCTGTATATAGCAGACCAGTATCCCTCAATGTCCCCCTGTATATAGCAGATCAGTACTCCTCCTTGTGTCCCCCTGTATATAGCAGATCAGTATCCCTCCCTGTGTCCCCCTGTATATAGAAGACCAGTATCCCTCCATGTGCCCCTGTGTATAGCAGACCAGTATCCCTCCCTGTGTCCCCCTGTATATAGCATACCAGTATCCCTCCATGTCCCCCTGTATATAGCAGACTGATATCCCTCCATGTGCCCCCCTGTATATAGCAGACCAGTACTCCTCCCTATGCCCCCTGTATATAGCAGACCAGTATCCCTCCATGTCCCCCTGTATACAGCAGACCAGTACTCGTTCATGTGCCCCTGTATATAGCAGACCAGTACTCCTCCATGTGGCCCTGTATATAGCAGACCAGTATCCCTCCCTGTGCCCCCTGTATATAGCAGACCAGTATCCCTCCATGTGCCCCCGTATATAGCAGACCAGTATCCCTCCATGTGCCCCCTGTATATAGCAGACCAGTATCCCTCCATGTCCCCCTGTATACAGCAGACCAGTACTCCTCCATGTGCCACTGTATATAGCAGACCAGTATCCCTCCCTGTGTCCCCTATATAGCAGACCAGTATCCCTCCATGTAACCCTGTATATAGCAGACCAGTATCCCTCCCTGTGCCCCCTTTATATAACACACCAGTATCCCTCCATGTGCCCCCGTATATAGCAGACCAGTATCCCTCCATGTGCCCCCAGTATATAGCAGACCAGTATCCGTCCATGTCCCCCTGTATACAGCAGACCAGTACTCCTCCATGTGTCCCTGTATATAGCAGACCAGTACTCCTCCATGTGCCCCTGTATATAGCAGACCAGTGTGTGTGTGTGTGTGTGTGTGTGTGTGTGTGTGTGTGTGTGTGTACATACATATATATGTATTGGTATGTTACCATATCTCCCCACTTACTCCAGTGATGCTGCACTCCTCTCCTCCATGGTAAAAGCAGGATCCTGCAGGGCTGAGGCTCCTCCACCTGTTCGGATCCCCATACCCCTCAGCTCTGTTAACACCACTGAGGAGAGGAGGATCGCACGGTCCCTACATTTAGCACCTCACCTCAACTCTGAGAAACTTGAGTGGATCCATGCTGCTGCAATCCTCCTCTCATCTTCTCATCACTGTAGGCTCCTGCAGGGTGGAGGCCCCTCCCCCAGACCAGGTCACGACCTCATACTCACTGATGCTTTCCTTTCCTGCTGCACAGCATTGTGACCTGGCCTGGAGGAGGAGCCTCCACCCTGCAGGAGCCGCATACAGTGATGAGGAGATGAGAGGAGGATTGCAGCAGCGTGATCCTCTCAGTTGAAGCGCCGCCTGCACGGAGGAGGCAGGAGGAGAGGACGCTGGTGCTTGCTTTCATCTGACTAGGTAAGAGATCCAGTCAGATGACAGCAAGTGCCATCAGTTATGTGCGTAGGCTGGGGGCCCACAGGAGGAAGTGGCGAGGGGGGCCGGCGAGCCCCCCTAGCGTAGGGGCCCGGTCGCCATGGCGACCGTTGCGACCCCTATAGCTACGCCACTGCGTATATGCTTTTTGTGTGTTTATGTGCTCACCAAATTGTTGACAGCTTTGTTCACACTTGGCAGTTTTATTGTAGCACTGCATAATTTTAAGGAAAATGCTGCAGTGCTAAAACAGTACTGCAATGAAACTTCAGTGAGTGTGTGAACACAGCCTGAGGGTCCTGGTAGCTTTTTACAACAATCTATTAACCCCTTAAAGACCAGGATAATTTTCGTTTTTGTGTTTTAGTTTTTTCCTTCTTATGCTTAACCCCTTAGCAACCCATGACATACCTGGTACGTCATGGTGCCGTGGGGGGTGTTCAGAACGGGGTTCCGCCGGGATTCCGCTCTGAACGGCACCGATCCCGGCTGCAATCTGCAGTGCCTCTATTAGCCGTCGCGGGTCCCGTTGCCGCGTCGGCTAATTAAGCACTTTAATGCAGCTGTCAAACCTGAAAGCTGCATTGAAGTGCTTTGTAAACAACATCCCTGGTGTCTAGTGGGACGCGATCGGATCGCGGGGGGGAGATTCGTTCTTCTGCCCATGCCGGGCCTCAGCGTCGCACTGACGCTGATCCCGGCTCGGCAATAGATTGCTATGATCTTTGCTGTGTATATACACAGCATTGATCTCTATGAGAGATCAGTGCTGTTTATATACAAGTCCCCCAGGGGGACTTCTAGTTTATGTAAAAAAAAAAAAGTAAAAAAGTGTTTTTATTAATAAAAAATCCCCTCCCCTAATAAAAGTCCAAATCACCCCCCCTTTTCCCATTTTATAAATATAAATTATTAAATAAACAAATAAATAAACATATTTGGTATCGCTGCACACGTAATTGCCCGAACTATTAATTAATCACATTCCTGATCTCGCACGGTAAACGTCGTCAGCGCAAAAAATTCCAAAGTGCAAAATTGCGCATTTTTGGTCGCATCAAATCCAGAAAAAAATTAATAAAAAGTGATCAAAAAGTTGTATATGCTCAATCAAGGTACCGATAGAAAGAACACATCATGTCGCAAAAAATTACACCTGACACAGCCCCATAGACCAAAGGATAAAAGCGCTATAAGTATGGGAATGGAGCGGTTTTAAGGAACATATATTTGTTAACAATGGTTTGAATTTTTTAAAAGCCATCAGATAATATAAAAGTTATACATGTTATATATCATTGTAATTGTAACAACTTGAGGAACATGCATAACAAGTCAGTTTTACCATAGGGCAAACGGCGTAAATGCAAAACTCCCCGAAATCAAAACAAATTTGTTTTTTTTTTCAATTTGACAGCGCAAATTATTTTTTTTCCGGTTTCGCAGCATATTTTATGGAAAAATAATGCCTGTCATTGCAAAGTACAATTGGTTTCGCAAAAAATAAGCGCTCAAATAAGTCTCTAGGTGAAAAAAATGCAAGCGCTATGGACTTTTAAACATAAAATGGAAAAAGCAAAAGCGCAAAAACGTAAATTGGCTTTGACCTTAAGGGGTTAAAAGGCCATAGCAGTTGCATTTTTACACCTACAGACCCACATAAGCCCTTATTTTTTGCATAACTAATTGTACTTTGCAATGACAGGCTGAATTTTTGCATAAAATATGCTGCGAAACCAGGAAAAAATTATATGCGCGGTGAAATTGAAAATTCTTTTTTTTGGCGGGGATTCGTTTTTACGCTGTGTGTCCTATGGAAAAACTGAAATGTTACAAATGTTCCTCAAGTCATTACGATTACAACGATATATAACATGTATAACTTTTATTGTATCTGATGGCCTGTAAAAAATTCAAACCATTGTTAACAAATATACGTTCCTTACGTCCATTTTTTGTGCCATGATGTGTTCTTTCTAGCGGTACCTTGATTGCACATATGTGACTTTTTAATCACTTTTTATTACAATTTTTCTGGATTTGATGCGACATGGGGGAGCGATCTCCCCACTTTGACAGCTGCATTGAAGATTTAATTAGCGGGCACGGCAATTGGACCATGCCCGCTAATAGCTGCGGCCCCGGGCTACATGCAGCACCTGGGACCGCGGCGGTTCAGAGCGGGGTCAACGTGCGGCCCTGCTCTGAACGTCCCCATCGGCGCGAGGACGTACAGTTACGTCCTCGTGTGGGAAGGGGTTAAAGCTGTTTTGCGAGAAAAATTTATCCCTAATCCCTAATGAAATTTATTCAAAACTAAGGATGGGCAAATCTGTACATAATAAATGGAAAGTAATAAAAGAATCTAGCAATATAATACAGTAAACTTACTTCTTCTCTAATTAATTTATAAAATAAAGGTTGGTTTACTTGAGGAAATTGGTTAAACAAGTAAAATATTGAAAACTAGGTTTTTGTTTGTTTTTTTCTATTGTTTTTTTCTATTGTTTTTTTCTATTTTTTTTAGGTGACCAGAGCATCAATTTTAAGCATGGGAAGCTCCAGTGTATCAAATAACAATAATTCAAGATACAACTTGTCCAGGTAGGAAAAAAATTTATTATTTTTTCCACTAGAGAGAAATAGAATGTTGTTTGTAGACCCACTTAAATAACCTACACTTGGCATCTTGGCATTTCAGAACTATTCCATTTGTTTGCTTATGTAGGCTGACTTTCTGCATTGTGAAATCCCATCATATCTTTGTGTTTGTCTGTCTGTATTTGATTAAAAAAATTCAATTCATTTTATGAAACTCTTGCTTTACAACAATTTTTACAAGACGGCCATAGACATGATGAAGAGGACACCCTTCCTCTTCAACCCATGTCCATGTCTATACATGTTTCCCATCTTTTATTTGCCACACTGCATTTATTTAAAGGACAGTACTATATGCTTGGACATGAATGTCTGAAAGTCAACAAATAGCATGATTCTGCTTATTGATGAAGGAATTACATCTGAAGAGCATTTGCTTGTCGGCAGATCCTTGGCGCTATTACATAGGGCAGCGTCAGCCTGTAATATTAGCTTTAGTAACTCTGCCATATTGTGTGTTTGTTTGTGTGTGTGTGTGTGTGTGTGTGTGTATGGCTGAGATATCTGTGTGATTAGTAGCATTGGGCAAGCATGCTTTATTGAGGTGCTCGGGTCAAAGTACAAAGTGCTCAGATGAAACGCAGGGAAAGCCTGACACATCCTGTCATAGCAGTGATTGGCAGGCCGTATCAGGTGACCTGGGTTGATATAGGTCTGGGTCACCTGATGTTCGACTCAAACGCTGTCATTTAGTGGGCAGGGAGAGATGTTGGTTGAGGGAAAGCATTAGTTTACAAAATAATTTAAGTAAGTAGGCAGGCCAGTAGCTCATAAAAATCCAAAAGTCTTTTTTAGGACTAGGAATCCATGAAAACTCATTTTTCAGGACTAGTAATTTTCTAACAACACTTTCCTCTTGTAACTTATTTAGTCCTTTAACATATTTAAAGGGAATCTGTCAGCACCCAGACTGGACCCGAGGTGCTGACAATGTACTGGTGGCTGGCCGCTTGTGAGTATGGTACCTGTAGTAAATACATCTGTGCAGTAGATTCTTTACAATCTTGTGTCTCCAACTGGTTAACCCCTTAAGATTTACGCTCCCGCAGCCTTGGCCTTAGCTCAGGAGGACATAATTGTATGCCCTGCCCTGCCCGGGCTATGGAGCAGGCTCAGGAGCTCATTCATTTTATGGCAGATTGAAAGATGCCATTACAAAGTAAACCTGCTCCTGAAAAAAACAAGCCCCCACATGGATTGAAAAATAAAGAATTGGTCCGATCCTTAAGGCCATTTCAGGCTCAGTCCTTAACCCCTAGACGACCTTGGGCGTAACCATACGTTCAGAGGTCGCTAGGGGCGCTGCGCGGCGGCCCCGCTCTGAACAGTCGTGATCCCAGGTGCCCACTTGTAACCCGGGACCAATCGCCGTGCTCGCTAATTAAGTATTCAGACGCAGCTGAATCTCGCGGCAAAAGCGGAAAACAATTCTAAAGTGCAAAATAAAAAGCAATTAAAAAGTTGCATTTATGCAATCAAGGTACCAATAGAAAGTACACATCATGCCGCAAAAAATGACACCTCACACAGCCCCATAGACCAAAAGTGCTATAAGCATGGGAATAGAGCGATTTTAAGCAACATATATTTTTTAACAATGGTTTAAATTTTTTAAAAGCCATCAAATTAAATAAAAGTTATACATGTTACATATCGTTGTAATCGTAACGACTTGAGTAACATATATAACAAGACAGTTTTACCCCAGGGTGAATGGCGTAAAAAACAAAAAAAAGTTATTTGTTTTTTTTTTTTTTTCAATTTCACCACGCATTGAATTTTTTTCTGGTCTTGCAGTGTACTTTACGCAAAAATTCAGCAAAAAACTAAAAAGCTAAAATTGAAATTGGCCCGACCCGGGTTGAGGGGTTAAAGGGATTATCTGGAGAGCAGAAAAGGTCCTACCGCTTTTGCTCTACGATGATGCAATTCCTCCCTCTGATGGACTCTGCTGATAACTTCCACAGATAAGAGGAGGAAAGGAACATGTGTTGAGAAGTTATTAGCGCTGTTGGTTAGAAGGAGGAAGTGGAGCATTGGAAAGCAGAAGAAGTAGGATCTTTTCTGCTCTCCGGATAACCTCTTTAATGAATGGATCAAACACATATTTTTGTCCTAGACCAGTATAGCTCACTTCATGTCAATCCAAAAAAACATTACTCTGAAATTTTCTTTTAAAAAGTGTACATGGTATACAAGTCAAGCTTAGGGAAAGTTAGCATTTTCACCAACTTGGTGTTGACTTCCGTTGATTACATTACAAGGTGTAAAGTGCAATGGTGCCCAAACTTTCAAGCTAATTCTATTCTGAGTGCTGGCTGAACTTTTATTAACTTATCACATGGCCAGAAGGTGGTATTAGAGTATTACAGACTTTCCTACCTTTTATAAAAGCCTCCCAGTGTGAAAGAAAATGTAACAACCATTCACAAAGGGCAAAGCCACAGATTAAACTCTCTGGTGACTTTAATTGTATTGTACATCTAGTTCACATAAACTTCATTGTATGAATAGTGACAGTGGGAAGCAAAAGGTTTCCTAGAGTCTTATTAAAAGGCTGGTAGCTTAAACTGTGGTTAAAGTGGTTTAATAGGTTTCTAAAGGACTTAAGCCTCTGTAGGGAAAGATGCCAAAGAATGATATGTGGTTGACTATATAAAAGGTTTAAAAAATAAAATAAGAAAAATCGAAACACAAACTTATTGAGATTTTGAAAAATAAATCTAGTAAATTAAAAGATACATACAAAATATAGGAAAGTAAGAAGTGTCTATATAGTACACTAGTAACATAGTTGCACGGTTAATAAGGTTGAAAGACGACAAGAGTCCATCAAATTCAACCCACAGAAACCTCACTGTTCCGATCCAGAGGAAGGCAAAAAAAACCATGGGGCAGATAACAATTGCCCCGTCACAGAGAAAAATTCTTCCCCAACTCAAATAGTATGCATATGTATTTTATAAATTAAAAAAAAAATAAACTACAGGGAACACATGCTCAATGATACCCACTCTCTATATATTTGTTATCTATTTGACAGCAGCTTTATTTAACAAAGTAGAGTAATTTATTTTTCGACATTTGCTTTGGTAATCCTGAAACATATATAAAAATATGCTTTAATAGTTACAAATGTGCAGACAATTTATTTCTGGTCACTGATAGAGAATGAGATAAGTGAACTTTTAAAAAGTTTAGTTTATCTGGTTTGCGAACCGTCAGTTTTCCAATTCGGTTTGATCCGAATAGGTTATAAATAGAGATGAGCAAACTGGATTCGGGTTCGAGTCCATCCAAACCCGAACGATCGTCATTTGATTAGTGGTGGCTGCTGACCTTGAATAAAGCCCTAAGGCTATGTTGAAAACATGGATATAGTCATTGGCTGTATCCATGTTTTCCAGACAACCTTAGAGCTTTATCCAAGTTCAGCAGGCCCCGCTTATAAAAACCCGGTTCGCTCATCTCTAGTTATAAACAAAGCGGGCTTTACAGTCTAGCTCCCAATATAGATCACAACATGCACACAAAATACAAAGTATGGTCAAGCTAATGATTGCAGAAAAGTGGGACTAAAAGTGTAAAAAAAAAGTTTTTAGAAGTACACAAAAGGCCTCCCTATTAAAAGTTACCCCCCCCCCTTTCCCATAAAAAAAATAAATAAATCACCATGTGCAGAATTGTCTGAATTATTAACGTAAACCATTATTGATTATCAGTGTAAACTAATCCACCCAAGTCCGGTAATAATAAAATGTACAGATCATAGCGCAAAAAATAAGCCCATATATGTCTTTGTAGGTGAAAAAAATAACAAGGTTGTATAAGTCAGAACATGGCAATTAAAACCATGTTTTGTTTTTTAATTAGTAAAAAAGTGCAAAGAGTATATAAACTGCTTATCGCTGTGATTATAATGCCCTACAGAATAAAGATAACCTGTCCGTTTAATTGCAAAGTGAACAATGTAGGAGCAAAATCTCTTAATAGGTAATTTTGGCCCAGAAATATTTTTTTCTGTTTTGCAGTATGTTTTATGGTAATATGAAGGATGTCATTAAAAAGGTCTATTTGTGCCACAAAAATAAGCTCTCATATTGTTCATTGTATGGAAAAACATAAGCATTATGACTGCTGCATTTGAAGTCCATGCCACTCCACCCTGGGTGCCTGGAAAAGCTGGATTCAGTCCTAGGGAACTTCTCCGAGGATTGGATCCAGCTTTTCCAGCCACTTAATTTTTGACATTGACATGGCGATTATTTGTGCGGCTGTTGTTCAATACACTGTGGGAACAACAGGCGCTGTTTGCATTTATTTCGATGCTGCTCATTATTTTATGACTAGAACGGTTGTTCTTTTATTTGCTAACAATGGCCATTCCTGTCATAAAAAATACATAGTGTGAACATAGCCTTAGGCTATGTTCACACAACATACATTTTAGGACAAGAACGGCGGTTCTTTTCAATTAAAAAAAATGGCCATTCTTCATAGTAAAATAGGTTGCAGGGTTACAGTCTTGTTCACACAATGTATTGAACAACGGTCGTCAATGAGCATGTCAATTATTTTGGCATTGGTTTCAATTCAATTTTCACTGCAAACAATGGCCGTTGAATGACACTTAATATAATGGCAATTGTTTTTAGTGCCAGATAATGTCCGTTGTTTGTACATTGTGTGAACATAGCCTTAGGGTACGTCCACACTATGGATTTGGTGCAGAGAATCCACTGAGAACCTCAGTCTGCGGACTCCGTGCCAAATCTCTCCTGCTATGTCTTTGAATGGGAGGGCTTGCGGACCTCCGCTCTCCGCGCCTCTTCGCTCAAAGAATTGACATGTCAATTCTTTAAGCGGAGGCGCATTCAAATACATAGCAGGAGAGATTTGGCGTGGAGTCCGCGGACAGAGGTTTCGGGCGCAATCTCTGCGCCAAACCTGTAGTGTGAACAGGCTCTAAAACAGCAAAAGTGGAAAACTAGACTCCTGTAGGATTGTACTGACTGCTCAGAGCTCAGTTTCAGCAGCATTTACTCCACTCCAAACCAAATGAACACAATCAATATGATTTCTGAAGTCTTTTAATTATTTTGCTTTTTCTGCAAAGTACAATTGCAAAGACTTTCATCTTTAGTGTAAATGTCATGTTTTTATTTCAAAAGCGTCCGTGTAACATCTTATCCTGCTCACAAATCACTACTCCTTTCTTACAAGATGTAATAGAAGGTAATGTCAATAATAACTGTGAGACTTTCCCCTTTTTTTTCTTATCACAACAAAGGGAAGTGTTCAATGTTTTAACCTACCCAGATATTGCTTTCCTGCTTTGGAGAAAATCACATTTCATTTGTTAAATGTATAAAAGTAAAGGTTAAAGGGGGTTATCCAGTGCTACAAAAAAATGGTCACTTTTTCCCCTCTCTTGGGTGGCGTTTCAAACTCAGTTTCATTGAAGTAAAGGGAGCTTAATTGCAAACCACATCTGAACTGGAGACAAGAGAGGGGGAAAAGTAGCCATGTTTTTGTAACACTGGATAAGCCCTTTAATACTATAATTTTATTGCACAGAGGGATATAGTATGCCTGGGATCAGGATTATAGGACTATAACTAAGCTATAACTCATGGATGTAGAGTATATTCAAGAGGATGGGAGACAATGGTTGAAGATGGCGCGACTCATATTGCTCCTGGATGTAATAATAAGTAACCCAGCTGTGATGTCACAGGTTATCCAACTTGGTACATGGTAAGTGAAACTGCAATGTCTTTTTCCTTATCCTGTCTCCTGATAAACTTGGTTCTAAAGGGAAATGCATCAAGGCTGATGAGTGTCCTTGATTCATAAAATGTATTGGATATCCTGTATGAGGCTTTTTCTGCATGATCTTCATTTTTGATTGGGTTTGCCTGGTTATGTATGTACATTTGTCACCTCCTATTGCTCACAAAGTAATTTTTTATATACCTGCATCCATTAATATTTACCTCACACTGGGTGTTTAGT
This sequence comes from Dendropsophus ebraccatus, assembly GCF_027789765.1. NCBI lineage: Eukaryota > Metazoa > Chordata > Amphibia > Anura > Hylidae > Dendropsophus > Dendropsophus ebraccatus. The sequence goes on along the minus strand of NC_091457.1, from coordinate 46,006,772 downwards.
TCAGCACAACGTTTAGTTCAGCACAACGTGTGTTCATCCAGCACTCAAAATTGTAGAAGTTAAAACCTGGTAACTTTATTTCATGCCAAAAATGTTAAAAAGCTGCATGGGAGAACACACAAGACACTGCATTTAGTTGCATGCGCGCTAAGGCTATGTTGACACAATGTTTTTACAGCTCTGTTTAAAATGACGTCCGTTATTTTGGGTCTAAAATAATGGATGTCATTGAGCTGTCTGGCCTCCCCTTAGTGCAATGACGGCAGCTGGTACATTATTCTAGTTTGGGGTTACTAAATGGCCTTTGGGTGTGGCTTTGATTGAAAAGTCAATTGAATTTAATGATAAAAATGGAGAAAGAACGGTGACAAAAGAAACTGTGTGTAAAAAATAATTTTAAAAAGTCCACTATTTGCAAATAACGTCCGAAAATTATTGTCATGATCATTATTTTGAAGTCCGCGGTGATAACGTCTGTTATTTAATACTTGGGGAAGATTTATGAAAGGGTGTAAATATACACCTGGTAGGGATGAGTGAACCGAACCATAAAGAACCAGATTCGTTACGAACTTTGCAAAAAGTTTGATTTGTCACCGAACCAAACTTTGAGAAAGTTTGTAACGAATCTGGTTAAAATAACAATAACAAATAGAATTGCAGAATAGACCAGGATACAAGGGATTATTACTCCTATAATCCCTTGTATCCTGGTTTTCTGTGAATATCAAGATGTGTGCCGTCACCCCTGTCAGGGTGAGACCTTAAATTAGTCTCAGATATACCTGGGTGCTGTCTAATCAAAAATGTATCAACCAAGACATATGAAAGGAACTTTAGTGTTCAAGCTGATCTACTTTATTAAGTCAAAATCTCAGTTCATATCTTTACAATTAAAGATCAAGAAAAAAAAAAGGCCAAAAAAGTCCCATCACTGTCCCAGAAAAAAAAAAAAGTCCCATAAGCTGTCCCATCACTGCACAGTTGTGTAGAAAAATGTTGGCGACTCATTGGGATTCTTGGTGTCCAAGACCGTGCACTCCAGTGCTTATGTCTGGTCCTTTATTTATGGGCAAAGGCAGTACATTTCTGTTACTGCCCATTGGGTCAACATTCCCCCCGAAGACCATCAGAAAGTTAGGCCATTCTCTTCACCTTTCCAGTGCTTTAGGGGGCCAGTTCTGCAAAAGTTCTGCCTACACCAGCTTGCAACCATCCACTGCTTTGACTGCAGTCCAACCTGCCCCGTTGTCTTACCAACGATGTCAGGCTCGGCGCTCTCAGGCTGTCCTTCATTTTGTGAGCCTGGGGGAACGGAGCCACAGTAGGCAGGAGCTCCTTCGGACCATCAGGTAGGAGATAAATGAATGGCTTACCCAAGGTCAACTAACGGTGGGAAGTGTTGTAGCCCACAAAGGGAGGAACCTTTTCTCTGCAGAGCAGCAGGGATGACTGAGTCATACACCTTGTATGGCACAAACCTCATAGTGCACAGGTTTCTGCGAACATGTCCTGCCATTTGTTAATCCCTTTTGAGGAGGCGACTCTGTTTGTAAGCAGGCATGACTATGGGATCAACGACATCATCCTACTCATCCGTGTTCTGGAAAGTGAGCTGAACAACATCAGCGAAGATTCCCAGGCCACCACTCCAAGGATAAACATCCTCCTCCTCCATCATTTGTCTGTTCTCAACCATACTGGGCTGGGTACAATCAGGAACTGCCTCCTCCTCATCCTTCTCCTCAAATAGTCTGTTCTCAACCATACCGGGCTGGTTGCAATTAGAGATGAGCGAACCAGCCTGATTTCTGGTTTGTATGAATCAGAAATCTCCTCGGCTGACTCCCACTGTCTGTTCCCTCCATGCAGCGGGTGGATACATAGTAAGGAATGCCTGGAAAACTGGGATACAGCCAATGCCAATGACTGAATCCTAGTTTTCCAGGCGTTATGACGTATCCACCCGCTGCACGGAGGGAACAGACAGCGTGAGTCAGCCGCCGAGATTTCTGATTCATACGAACCAGAAATCCAGCTGGTTTGCTCATCTCTAGGTGCAATCAAGTGGTGCCGCCTCCTCCAATATTCTCTCTTAAACCATACTGGGCTGGGTGCAATTAAGTGGTGCCGCCTCCTCCAATAGTCTCTTTTCAACCATACTGGGCTGGGTGCAATCAAGTGCTACTTCTTCCTCTGTCAATTGCTGAAAACTTCCCACAGCATCCAATAACAGCTCCTCTTTTATTCTGCCAGACCTGAAAGCTGAGCTGTGATTGGTTGCTGTGGGCAGTTTACATCAGGTGTATATTTACACCCTTTCATAAATATCTCCATCTGTGTGCATTGGATGTTGGTCTTTCCGTTGACTTCAATGTATTGTATTGCAGTCAGTTAAATCCCGGCAAAAACGGGAATTTTTTAAATAGCAAAAGCAACCCCCTTTTCTCTATTTTTGACATTGTGTGAAAATAGCCTTAATCATGTCATAAGGAAAACTACTGCATAGAAGCATTAAAAAGTAGCAAAAGCCAAACATGAAACAAAGAGGTAAGTCACATGTTTCTATCACATGTTACAAGTATGTATCACTGATAGGTGCTAGATAATTGTACTAGATAATTGTACTATAAGTGTAATGTCATCATGGACTGCAAAGTTACAATTTAAAGACAACATGGTACAACAACTAAATACAGCTAAATTTATATATACAAAATGTGTATGAAACCCTGCATATGGACCATAATCATAGGTTGCATTGTATCTGGTCTGTATGGCATGTACAAAAGGGCATGCCAATTGTAAAATCGCAGTAGTGAACTGTAATATATATTTATAGGGTGAATATCATTCTACTTAAGGGGTGCAATAAATGTATCCTAAATGCTAATACAATAAGAAAATTTATTATGAAACAAAAGATAATTTTTTATAATTTGACCCTTGTGGCATCCTAGTATCAAGCCGAAAGATACATTCCACTTCTATATGAAAAACATTTTTTTCTTCCAGCCCCCGTCTCTTATGGGCTTAAAAACTGTTCTGATATCATAGAATGTGAACAATGACCTGTTGCCGTTATTAGATTGTATAAAATGTTTGGCTGCACCTGATGATTCACTTTTTTGTTATGTATGGGTACATGTGTTTCAACTGCAGTAGTGATATTCAACAACACTTAAAAAAGGAGGAACATGCAGATCAACCTATATGGACAGTGTCACTTAGGCTCTATCTCCCAGGTGGGTAGAGTGCCTAACTACCATAAAGCCCCGCCTAGGGAATAGGGAAAAGTAGTGATTTTTATTTTTTATACAATGAAATTATTATTATTATTATTATTATTATTATTATTATTATTATTTTTTTTTACATTTTTTTACAGTACACTGCACTAATAATGTAAGTAGTGTATACAAATTCTTATGGTATTATTACAGTGTGCAGCTATAACTATGGCATCTAGGGATTTTCTATTGCTTCCCCTGCAAGATGAGTATGTGTACAGACTCGCTGTGGGGGCGCTAATAACACAACTGAATGCCAGTCACTTGTGACAGATGGCAGCTGGCAAGCCTGGGTATAGACTGGGCTTAGCTACTTAGATCACTCCATAGTTATACAGGGCACATGTGCTGTACATACAGGGCAGATTAGATACACACGCATACACACACACTGTTAGCACCGGAAAACTGTCAAGATAGGCAGAAGAGACAACAGTGATCCCTAAACTGAACCCACCAGGTTCAGGGCAGGCAGCAAACAAGGACAGTCCAAGCAGAGAAAGCCAAGGGTCAAACACAGAAAGATACCATATAAGCTGAGCAGGAGTTTAGAACTGGAATAACCAGCAAGGAGTGCTGGAGCTGAATACAATTTATGCAGCATCAGGGAGTCAGTCCAGAAGCAGATTGGGCCATCCCCTGATCCTCAACACAGATCACCCGCACAGCAGCAGGGTTAACCCTGAAGCTGCCAGGCAGCAGCGGGCAAGACGGGTAGGGCTGAACAAACCTAATATACACCTGTGTTCAGACAGGACTATGGAAACTGCACAGAAACCTCAAACTCAGCGCCTATCTCGGCCGGACAGCCCGAACCGAGGAGTGCCAAGGCACAGTCCTGACACACACACACACACACACACACAAACCTCCTGTGTCTATCTCGTCTCTAGCAGATGTCACATCCCAGGCCAGCAGTGAAAGGGTCAGTAGATCAGGCTGTATGGGAGGGGACAGGGCACACACAGCTTCCAATCATACCTACTGTGTCGGCTCTGCTGTGATGCTGGGCCTTCCTTTCCTTCCTCTCTTCTCCGGCACAGACAGCCAGCAGCTAGGAGACAGCCGCCCCCAGTGACAAAGCTTTCAGTCACTGAGCTATGGAGAGGGGGCCTGAGAAGTTGGCAGGGGTGCCTGATGCTGTGCCTGAAGTAAGGGATTGTGCTGCCTTAGTGGAGCAAAGAATCTGCAGCCTGACGCAGAAAGCTCATTCTTCCTCATGGTAGAAGCGGCCCTGATTTTAGAGAAGACAGAAGACTCAGACAAGATTTATGCAGGTATATATTGAATGTGCAGCATCTAAGCTTGTAGAAGGTGTGCAGAACAGCACAATATCACTTTTAATAGTTGCAGGTTCAATAAGATTGGTGGAGATTTACCTTTAACCCCTAGACGACCCAGGACGTACAGTTACGTCATGGAAGTCTGTCACCAGACGACCCTGGACGTAACTGTACATCCTGGGTGTTTCTCCCGGTATGAAGCGGCCGCGGCGTTTAAGTGTGGCAGGGGGAGTCACACTGCGGGGGTCCCGATCATTGAAACGAACCACCGGAGGTCTCTCACCTGCCTCCGTGCGGTCCGCTTTACTAAGCCTGCACAGGCTCAATGAGCAGATCGCCGATAACACTGATCAATGCTATGCCTATGGCATAGCAATGGTCAGTGTAGAAATCCCACTAGTGTATGTAAAAGTCCCCCAAAGGGACTTCAAATGTGTAAAAAAAAAATTTTTTAAACACTATTCCACTACCCCAAAGCCCCTCCCCCAATAAAAGCTTAAATCACCCCCCCGCCCCATTATATAAATAAAACATATAAAAATATATAAATAAACATAATATACCGTAGCGTGCATAATTGTCCGATCTATTAAAAATATAACAGGCGTCATTGTGAACGGCGAATGGAGTACACGAAAAGAGGGAAAAAAGTATGCGGATTTCAGATTTAATGTTACATTATATATAAAAAAGAAAATAATAAAAGTGATAAAAACTTCCGATCTTCACAAATATGGTATTAATAAAAACTAAAGATCATGGTGGAAAAAATGACATCCCATACAGCCCCATCGGTGAAAAAATTAAACCGTTTAAGCGTCACAATAGGGCTATTTTATTAATAATTAATTGCCAAAAAAAAGTATTTCATTAAAAAATATATATAACATTAGAGAGTCTGTGTAAACCTGCATATGGTTGTGTTCGGACCTATAGAATAATAGTATCATGTCGCTTTTACCATATAGTGTATATCGTAGACACAGGAACCCCCCCAAACGTTACCATATTGCATTATTTTTTACGATTTCACCTATTTATATCTTCATAAATAATATATTTGGGATTCCATAATACAGGTTATGTTAAAATAAAGACGCCATTACACAGTACAACTATTCCTGTAAAAAACAAGCTCTAACACAGCCTGTAGATAGAAAACTGAAAGTGCTAGAGCTCTTAGAAGGGGAGGAGGGAAAAACAAAAACACTAAGATCAAAATTTGCGCGGTCCACTGTCATTTTGGGCCTGGTCCTTAAAGGTGAGTGGCTATAGTATGTGTGAACCATAATTAACAGAGGTGGTGCTGCAGCAGTGTCTGGAAGCAAGAAACAGACTGGGAGGAGGGAGGTTGATGGTGGAGAGCAGACCTGGGACAAACGAGGAGTGTGGTGGAGAAGTGGGCAGGACCAAGCCTGTGGCAATGAACAACACGGTCAGGACCCTGATAAGGGGAACACCAGCAGAAAATATTTGGGATGCCCCTGGGTGCCACCTGATGACATTACAGCTGTATGTGAAAGCGGGGAAGTCAACAAGCCTTCTTCAGCTGTGCAGATCTACTGCCTCAAAAAGCACAGTGCTTTACTCACAAGTAGGAAACAAACATTGAATGACTTAAAGTGAGACAGACAAAAACCTATTAATAAATTTGGTTGTTCAGCTAGCATAGCTATAAAAGGCGACTTTCTCAACAATATAGATGGCTGCTAATAATGATCATGATTAGAAATGAGCAAAGCGAATCATGATGTCCATTTTCTCCATTCTGCAAACCGAATTCAGTGATTCGCTACCAAATTCACTAAACATGCTGGCCACATGTTAGCTTACAGTACTGTCATTGTACGAGAGCAAGGGATCATCCATAATCTGTGTGTGCTCTCTGTGTGTCTATTAATTGGAAGCTTTCTTTCTTTTTTCCTATATTTTAAAGAAAAAAGGAAAAGTTCCACTACAGTTACCACCCTCAACTGTTTGTGCTATGCCTTTCAGGGTCCAAGAGAGTCCGAGTGCTGCCTCTGCCAACACCCGGTATCTGTTCTAGGCCCCTCGGGTCGGAGAGTGTAATGCTGCGTTTACACGGAACGATAATTCGCCTGATCGTACGATTAACAATTTTGAAGTAACGTTTTTTTTTTAATAATGATCAGCGTTTAGACGGAATGATATATCGTACGGAAAAATCGTTTTTCGATCATTTTGTGATCGCTTAAGCCTATCTCACACATAGGTAAAATCGGTGAACGACTGTTTACACGGAACGATCTGCGAATATTTTGCGAACGCCGATTTAAGAACATGTTCAAAGATCAAAATGAACGATTTCTCGCTCGTCGTTTGATCGTTTGCTGCATTTACACGTACAATTATCATTCGAATTCGATCGTTATCGTGCTAATTCGAACGATAATCATTCCGTGTAAACGCAGCATAAGAGTGCTGTCGCTAACATGTCCAGATGTCTATTATGGAGCCTTTAAGGACCATTGCCCCTGATGGGGCTTTCGCTTTAGGTTGTCTATTGCTGTCCTGGGAAAAAGTGTCATTTAACACCGTTGTCCAATGTTGTCCATGGAGAAAAAGTAAGTATACTGTACACTGCTGATTTACCAACATCCATTGCTGTTCTAGGAGAGAAGTTGATTTTATGCCGCTGGTATATATATATATATACATATACACACACACGAGACAGCCGCCTTCCTCCGCTATGTTCCCAAAGTGGGAACATAGACATAAGCTGATCATGAAGCAACTAAATTCATGTATTACAGAATAAATGAACAAATGTAGGACAAATAAAGACAGAACCCTAATGTACCATTACAGCTAGTTAGTAAGAGTTCCATCAGAATTCACTTGTGATGCACTATATTACTTCTCTATCTACCCCTAACATTAGAGCTTTATAAATAGGGTAATAAAAGCGTTGTAAATACTGAGAATCGGTAAATGTGATGAGTGAATCACACGTCTTACTGACTGGGTGATTAGTAATAGCGAGCTTTGCACATCAGTTTTATTTGCAAACTATTTTCCACTTTGAAGTTCCTTGCAACTTTGTGCTTCTCCAATATGTCATTTATATGTCTTTATGCAATTTTTCGCTTTACAACATGTCAGTTCTGATTTAATTGTATAAATGAAGCTTAAATGCTCCTTCTCTTGTAAATGGTGTTAAAAGCTTAATTTGCTGTGATTTTTATTGCATTTTATTGAAGCAATTTTCTTTAAATATGCTCTGGAAGGAAATGGTAGTAGGCCTGTTCAATGCTAAAAAATAATGATTGAGACAGATACTGTTATAGGCAACGTTCCCACACAGTATTTTTGCTCAGTATTTTTGTCAGTATTTTGCAACTAAAACCAGGAGTGGATTAAAAACACAGAAAAGCTATGTTCACACACTGTTGAAATTGAGTAGATGGTCGCCAATTGAAGGCAAATAATGGCTGTTATTTAAAAACAATGGCCGTCATTTAATGGCAAATAATTGATATTATTTTATAACAATGGCCATTGTTTTGAAATAACAGCAATTATTTGCCATTATATGACGGCCATCCACTAGCGCATCATTTTTTTTATTGCACACAAAAATGGGGTCACCCATATTTTTTTTAATTATGTGAGTCAATGGAAAAATGCATCAAAACTGGTGCACACAAATGCATGTTTGTTTTTTTTTGTTTTTTTTTTTAAATCTAAGTGCTGTAAATTTCCTAAAAAAATTTTTTAAGAGACAAACTTTGAACATAACTAGAAATAAACAAAGCTGGATTCCATATGAATTATGCACGATTTTTTGACAAATTCACTAAACACGGCGTCTGCAATGGTGAACGCACATGTTAAGTTACAGTGCTGTCACTGGCAGGTACAGGAATTTCCATAATCCCTTCCCAATCACCTGCATTCCAACTGTTATGTCACTACATCCCCCTCATGTAGTAGTGTAGTGTGATCCACTTAATGGAGGTGGGTAGTCTGCTGTGTGTATAGAGATGAGAGGAATCACAGCAGGCATTTAGAGAAAGGCAGGGAGAAAGAAGAGATGTAGAGAGAGCAGAGTCCATTGTGGGCTGGTGTCTGTGGTGCTGTGACTGAAGGTATCCCAGTGTGTTAGAGAAGTGAAACCAGTGTCCAGTGAACCCAGTCTTTGGTTGAAGGTATCCCAGTGTGTGGATTCTTTTAGAGAGGTGAACCCAGTGTCCAGGGAATCCAGTCTCTGGGTTCTGTGTGTGAAGCTAACCCATTGGTATCCCAAAGTGTGGGTGCTGTGGGAGAAGTGAATCCAGTCTATGGGTGCTGTGGGTGAAATTAACCCATTAGTATCCCAGTGTGTGGATTCTGTGGAAGTGAAGCTAGTGTCCAGCAAACCCAGTCTGTGGGTGCTGTGGTTGAAGTTAACCTATTGGTATCCCTGTTTGTGGATGTTGTGGGAGAAGTAAAGCCAGTGTCCAGTGAACCCAGTCTGTGGGTTACCAATGCGTTAACTTTATACCCACAACACCCAGTGTGTGGTGCTGTGGGAGACGGGAAACCAGTGCCCAGTGAACTCATCCCAGTGTGTGGGTGCTGTGGTGAAAGTGAAGCCAGTGTCCTGTGAACCCAGTTTTGTGGGTCCTGTGGGTGAAGTTAAACCAATGGTATCGCAGTGTGTGGGTGCTGTGGGAGAAATGAAGCCAGTGTCCAATGAACCCAGTATGTTGGTCCTGTGGGTGAAGGCCCAGCATGTGTCTGTTATATACACAGGAGAACTACAAGGCCCAGCATGTCTCTGTTATATGCATAGGAGAACTACAAGGCCCAGTGTGTCTCTGTTAGTGTGCTATGGCTGCAGCATGCTGTGTGTATGTGTGCTTTGGCTGCAGCAGGCTGTGTGGGTGGGTGTGTGTATGCTATGGCTGCAGCAGGCTGTGTGTGGGTGTGTGCGTGCTATTGCGTGCCCCACAGTTACCTTCTATATCACTGTGTGACCTCTATATCACTATGTGTGACCCCTCCCTATATCACTATGGCTGACCTCTATATTACAGGTATCTGGCATTGTTAGCAGTGTTTGTGTGTATGGTGAATATTTAGTTAGAAACATAGAAGACTGTCAGCAGGAAAAGACCACCTGCTCCATCTAGTCTAGTTGTCAGTAGTTCAGGACATGGAGGCTGGAGACTAGCTGCATCCACTGCACACACAGGAGAATCTGCTTTATGTACAGTATTCCTTTATTCCCTCAGAAGTCGCCCCAGGATCATGTAGGACATTAGGGAGAAGCTGCTGAGCCAGTGTGATAAATAACTCCCCTGGTATATGACTGGCCATTTATGAAGGAGCAGGAGTCGGTCCTGATAAAATTCAGGAGTCAGGAGTTGGAGTCGGAGCTGCGGCTTACCGACTCCACTGCCCTGGTTATATACATAAGAAAAGCAAAAGGTCCATCATGTCTCTTTTATATACATATAGCAGGATCTGTATTCAAGAGACAACTAGAAGGCCCAACATGTTGACAGTGGCTGAAAATCAGCTGCAGGTTTTAGGAAGCATAATCCAAAAGCAACCATTCATGTATGAATGCACAATGAATAAGGCAAGGTAACCTGCCTTTCAGCAACAGATTGCTGGTAGTAGCTTTAGAGGTTTCTTATATCACAGTTAGAGGACACCATCCTTTTTGATATATACTACAAGAGCTATTAAAACCTCACACAAATATCCTTTCGTGAACCATTTGTGTGGCATCTAACTACCTTTGTGATATCCTAAAAAGGCCAAGAACAGTTATCAGCTAGTCAGCATGCGTGTCCTGCTAAATAGGACATAAATGCTACTATTCCCCATGACTTTTGAGAAACCTAGTCCTTGTGATTTGTTCCTGGATAATACTGTTTTTAGAGCATGGGTTGCATGACGCATTTTCTTGAGGCGCTGAGCTGTATTGGAAAATATATACCTTAATCTAAAGATGAGGTTCTTTAAATGTCTGCTAATAGACTATGCATATTTCCTAGGGAATGATCATATCGCGGGTGTAAAGGGAAAAATAATTTGAAATAAAAATCTAAATACTTATGGTGGGCAAATATTTTAATTGATGCTTTTCTTGGAGAGACACAGGCACGTGCCTGATAGCTGACTGCTGACTGTTTCAGTCCTCAACATCAGGCACAGGGGTGGTGAAAAACAGTACTATCCAGCCTTATCCGCCTGGTTGTTCCAATGGCCCCTGCCACACAAAACAACCTTACATGCAACACAGCTTGCAAGGGATTATCCATAATCCTTTGCGGCTGTCCAATCACCTGCAAGCCCCTCTCTTGATGTCAGAAACCCCTCCCTCACCCTCCATATAGGGTGATTCACTTTGTGTAGGTAGCCAGTCAGCTCTGTGTGTAGTGGATAGTAGGTTGCAGCAGACATTTAGAGCAGAGCAAGGCAAGCAGAGAACTAGACAGAGATAGGGACAGAGAGCAGAGAAGGGTAGATTGTGGGTGATTTTCTGTGTGAGCTGTGAAGCTAGTGTCCACTGTACTTAGTAACTGGGTGCTGGGTATGCATTATACTAAGGCACTGGGAGCAGTTAAGACAGTGTGCATTAAACAAATTCACTGGGAGAGGGGAAGACCGTGTGATTTAAACAAATTAACTGGCAGTGTCCCTTCTAATAAATCACTGGGAGATGTGGAAGCGGGTGAATGGATGCTCTGAAATCAGTGGCACTATCCGTCATCCAAAAAATATAAATTACTAACCGGTAATTTCTTTTCTTTGAGCCCATGACGGCACCCCTGGAGAGGTCCACCCCCTGCTCCCATAGGACAGGAAACAGGATACAGGAAATCCCTGGATCTTTTAAAGGAGTAAACTCCCCTCCTCTCGTCAGTCTTTAACAAGGACCTAGGAGCGAAGCTCACAAGACACACAAAAAATATACAAATACACACGTGTTTTTGTGTTTTTTTTTTTTTTTTTTTTTAGTATATACAGCTATATATGTATATATATATATATATATATATATATATATATATATATATATATATATATATACATACACACACACACACACACACATGCATACATACATACATACATACAAGGGCGGGATTTAGGCGGGGTGCCTTCATGGGCTCAAAGAAAATAAATTACCGGTTAGTAATTATATTTTCTCTCTTCGCCCGATGACGGCACCCCTGGAGAATAGAATAGGGATATAACCGCCTAGGGGGGGACTACAGCCTGTAATACTCTACGACCAAAGGTCAAATCTTCAGTAGAAGATAGCTGTAACCTATAGTGTCTGTAGAATGTATGTGGAGTGCTCCATGTTGCTGCTCTGCATATCTGGTCAATGGAAACTGATGCCCATGAGGTTGCTACTGCTCTAGTAGAATGAGCACCAAACCCTACTGGTGTATCAATGTTTTTGGCCTTATAACATTCTCCAATTGCCTGCTTGACCCATCTGGCTATTGTCTGGGTAGAGGCAGTTTTACCCTTAGCTTTTCCCTGAAATGATATCAGTAAGTTATTACTCAAGCGCCAATCCTTCGTGACCTCTAGATAGTGTAGAATCGCTCTTCTAACATCAAGAGAATGGAAAGATGTTTCACGCTCATTAGCTGGTGTGTTGCAAAATGAAGGTAACACTACCTCTTGTGACCTGTGGAAGTCAGTAACAACTTTCGGCAAAAAGGCAGGGTCAGGAGAAAGAACAATTCTATCGTCTCTAATGGTCATGTAAGGGGCCTGTATAGAAAAAGCCCTAATCTCACTAACCCTCCGTGCTGACGTAATGGCTAATAGGAAGGCCAACTTGTATGATAGGAACTTAATATGACATTCTGTTATGGGTTCAAAGGGGTTAGTGGTAAGACCATTTAGAACTAGATTAAGGTCCCAGGGAGGAATCTTTGACTTAATAGTGGGACATAGTCTACTGGCTGCTTTAACAAATCTTTTAATCCATGGATGACATGCCAGCTTATAGTCATAGAGGGCACTGAGGGCAGAGATCTGTACCTTAATGGTGCTGGGTCTAAGGTTTTTATTTAGACCCTCCTGAAGGAATTGTAGAATTAAAGGAATGTCCGGAGCAGCCAGTACATTAACCGGTTTATTTACAAATCTGCAAAATGCTTTCCAAGTACGCAGGTATATGATAGAAGTAACCCTCTTTCTGCTGACAAGTAGAGTGGTGATGACTTCCGATGAAAGGCCTCTATCTATCAACAATTGCCTTTCAAGTGCCATGCAGTCATGTGGAGATTCTGAACTAGTGGATGGAAGACTGGGCCCTGGCTGAGGAGATCTGGTCTGTCCGGTAGAATCCAGGGGTCCGTCAGAGACATCTTCCTGAGCCAAGAAAACCAGACCCTTCTTGGCCAAAAGGGAGCTATTAGTATAACGTGTGCCTTGTCTTGTCTGATTTTTCTGATAACTCTCGGAATCAGTCTGATAGAAGGAAAGGCATAAAGTAGGCCCCTGTTCCAGGGCTGCGCTAGAGCATCCAGGGCCATGGGTCTGTCGGCAGGGCAGAGGGAGAAGAACCTGTGGATCTTTCTGTTCGTGCGTGAGGCAAAGAGGTCTATATTTGGAGTTCCCCACAGACTGCAGATCTGGAGAAAAACTTCCTGCGAGAGTTCTCACTCTCCCTGATTTAGTGAGTGTCTGCTGAGAAAGTCTGCTTTGACATTGTCCACCCCCTTCAAATTGAGAGCCGAAAGGGACAGACAATGTGGTTCCACTAGTCTGAAAAGAAAGTGGGCTATCCTCATGAGCTGTGGCAATCTCGTGCCTCCCTGATGATTGACATATGCCACTGCTGAACTGTTGTCTGTTAAGATTCTGACATTTCTGTTTTCTATTAATGGAAGAGCCTGGGATAAGGAGAAGAATATTGCTCTCAACTCTCTCACGTTCTGAGGGTCTCTGGCTTCCTCTGGAGTCCACTGGCCCTGGAAGACATGGGAATCGTGGTGATGGTTACAACGTTTTCCAGATTCCAAGGGAGCCCTCTGGAGAGATGATCTCTTTCTTTCCACCAAGAAAGAGACCTGAGGGTCTGTGGAGATAGAAGAAAGGGAGAATCAAGAGACTCCGTCGCACCATCCCATTCACCAAGAATTTGAGACTGAAACACCCTGGAGTGATATTGTGCCCAGGGGACCGCAGGAATGCAAGAAGAGAATAGACCCAAGAGTGACATAGCCTTCCTGAGGGTAGTCAGAGGAGTGTCTAAAAGTTCCTGAGTTCTCTTACAAATGTTGGAAATTTTATTTTCTGGTAAGAATGACTTTCTGGATCTGGAGTCTAAACAGATTCCCAGAAACTGGCAGTATTGAGAGGGGATCTTGTTAGATTTTTCGGCATTGATCTCCCAACCCAAGTTAGACAGGATGTCCTCCGCTATCTTAATCTGGGCCTGAAAGGAGTTAATCGAGTCACTTATCAGTAAAAAATCGTCTAGATATGGGACAATGATAATGTCATGTTCTCTTATGTGAGCCATTACTTCTGACATTACTTTGGTAAACACTCTAGGTGCCTGTGAGATACCGAACGGTAAAGCTTGGTATTGAAAATGACAAATAGAATCCTGAAGTTTTACTGCCACTCTCAAAAACCTTTGATGGTCTGGGTGAATGGGAATATGGTAGTAAGCATCCTTTAAATCTAAGGTGGCCATGTAAAAATTCTGGGAGAGATTTAGGATGGCTGATGAAACTGATTCCATCTTAAACCTCTCATAGGTCAATACCTTGTTGAGAGGTTTAAGATTGATAATGGTTCTGAAAGAACCATTGGGCTTTCTTACCAGAAATAAAGTGGAACAAAAACCTCTACCACACTCTGCCTCTGGAACCGGGATCAGGACTCTTATCTAGTAAGGACTGTACTTTTAGTGAGAGGGCTACATGTTTTTCAGGATCTGATGACAAATCTGTAACCACAAATCTTTCCCCTGGGGAGGACAAGAAGGAAATCTTCAATCCATGTTTTATTATATCTAGAACAAACGTGCTATTGGAAATACCACACCATTGTGAGAAAAAACATGAAAGGCGACCTCCCACAGGGACCTGGCGTCATTGTGTAGGCTTTTTAGAATTATCTGTGTTCTTGAATAGGAACCCTTTAGATTTTTTCGTAGGTCTCCACTCTCTTATTAGTATTAGGAGCCCTTTGTGTGTTCCTACCTTTTCCCTTGAAGAGGCGATTAGACTGTTGAGGAATCAAAGGAAACCCCTTATTTTTGTCTGAGGCCTTCTCAAGGATATTGTCCAGAGCAGGACCAAAAAGCAGGTTGCCTTCACATGGGACACCACATAGTTTGGATCTAGATGTGACGTCTCCTTTCCACTCCTTAAGCCACAAGGATCTGCGAGCAGAATTAGACACTGCGGCCGAACGAGCGGAAAGTTTAAGTGCGTCAGCCGAAGCTTCAGATACAAATGACATGGCTTTTTCAAGGGTATCAAAGGGTTTAAGGAGTTCCTCCGCTGGTGTACCCTTGCTAATCATCTCTTTTAGCTCTGATAACCATACTTCTAAGGCTCTAGAGACTGAAGTAGCAGCCACCAGAGGCTTAAATAGAGCTGTGGATGCCTCCCAGTCCTTTTTTTAAATAAATCTCTGCCCGTTTGTCCATAGGATCCTTTAAGGAGGCACAGTCCTCAAACGGAAGAGCATTCTGCTTGAAAATCTTTGCCACCGGAGGATCTATTTTGGGAGCCACACCCCAAGTACTAGATTCTTCCTGGTCAAACGGGTACTTCCTTTTGAAGGCAGCAGGAATAAAGAATTTCCTATCCGGGTTAGACCATTCATGTTTGATTAAGGTCTTGATATTCTGATGGATAGGGAACACCAAGCGTTTTTTAGTCGCTAATGCTCCAAACATTCGGTCCTGTATAGTCTGGGATTCAGGAGTATCCTCTATGCCCATCTCTCTTACTGCTTTGATAAGGATATCTACAGTTGGATAAAGATCAGTCGCAACCTCTAAACCTTCTACTCCTGACGCACCCAGGTCCTCTTCCTCTGTGCCCAGACTCTGTTCCTCCTCATCACCTATAGAGGATGGAGGTTCAGATACAGACATACTATGCCCAGCCTTCAAGATCAATTATTGGAATAACCACCGGAGCAGCCATAGGCAGAGGCGGATTCGGAGCTGATATAGGGACTGTTGGTAGGGCAGGAGAAGGCACCTGAAGTGTAGGCTGCGAAGTCTGAGAAGGCATGGCAGCCTGAAAAAACAAAGAAAGAACCTTATGAGGATGTCTATATATATATGCTTTTACTCCCCCTTTCTTTCTTTACATACCCTAATTTCCTTCTTAATGATGCTTTTCATGTTACGTACAAATGAAGGTCCCTGATCTTCCAATACTCTATTCATACAGCTACCACAGAGAAGTTTATTGTATGAGCTACTAAGTCGTTTTCTACAAGCTGGGCATTCCTTGCTTTTAGCTCGGCTTTTACCGGATGACCCTTCCTAAATAAATGAGACAAATAACGATAAGAATCATAAGGAGAAATAAGCTTGTCTGGGGAAAACTCCCCTCTTACCCACTCCATACCGATAGAGCCTGTGTCGAAAGTGAAGTGGTTTCAATAGCTTCATCGCTTTCAGCCTCCATAACGATAATAGAGGATCAGGAGGTTAGATATCCTACTGCAGCTAAGCTACCGTGCAGCGGTATAACAGCACCGGGCAGCTACTCACTGAAAAGAGCAGCTGTAGTACTTGGATGTTCTGCTCCCGGCGTCTTCTTCGGCACCTTTTTAAATTTGGCGCCGAAACCCTTGTGACCGGCTGATCCCGCCCCCTATGCCGCGCGCTGATACGGCGTCACCCTCCCGGCGCTCTCCCCGAGCAGGCCTAAGCCCCGGAAGTTGCCGAACACGGCCAGCAGAGCAACCCCCTCCCCAGTGCTTCCGGTTACCCATGCCACAGCACGCGCGAGCACAGCGCCGCAGACCGGAGCACCGGCCGCACCGAGGAGAGCCAGGGGAGCCCCGGGGACCCGTCTTCCGGAGGTGTCGGGGGGAGCAAGACTAGGAGGCTGCTCCACCAGTGGTGTCTGATGCCGCCGGGACGCCGGTAAGGTATACCACGGCAAGCCCCAGTCACCTCTTTTATCCAGGGTTGGGAAGGGAGAACCCCTTCCAGCTCCTGCTCCCGTAGGGACAGGAAACAGAAACTGACGAGAGGAGGGGAGTTTACTCCTTTAAAATATCCAGGGATTTCCTGTATCCTGTCCTATGGGAGCAGGGGTGGACCTCTCCAGGGGTGCAGTCATCGGGCGAAGAGAGAAATAATTATTTTGGTCCCTCTAAAATTAAGAAAGCCAGCACTATGTCCAAGCATGCTAAAAGATCAGAACCTTCTAAAGGTATGGCCAGGGTCAGCGGCCAAGGTGCCACAAAAGGTGGTCCCACAGTGGAAAACAGTGTCATGGGAGTGGTGATCCTAACCGGATGGAGGAAGGTTTCAGCTCCCTGTTACACAGAGTGGGTTGGTAAATCCCAGCCAGTCTGGGATTGTTGATTGTTGTTCCAGCTCAACGGCAGGAAGTAGCCAATTCCGGAGACAGCAGTCAGAGGGGTCGTCCCAGAGTAGGGCCATCACCATTCCATGACAAGGTTAGGATTCTTCCTCTGCCCTGTCTCCTGTGGTGTCTGAGACCCAATTCTGCTTGTCAGAGCCATCAGCAAGAGAGCTCCTGGTGAACCTAGCACTCCACACAGAGTCTTTGATTTAAAGCAGCTGGTCCACCAATGTTCACTGCTGTCCTGACAGAAAATGAAAATGTTATGCTTCTTAATTAACAGTATCCATTGCTGTTCTGGTAGAAAATAGATTTTACGCTCCTGATCCACCAAGATCCTTCAAGATCCACTACTGTCCATGGAGAAAATTGAATGACTGTCTGATTGTCATTTTTTTTTTAATGGTTATTTATTTAATTTTTTAAGGTTTATTGTTTATTTATTATTTTTTACACTGTTACAAGAGCATTTGTTGAAGAAAACATTACTCTGTTATAGTCCCACTATTGTAGCTACCATAATTTGTCTGTTGCATGGAATTCACAAATATTCATGATTCCAAGACAATATTTGTGAACCTCGCGAACCACTAGTCATTATTTCTTTTGATACTTTAGTTTTCTCTCCACTAAACTTTACATAAGATTTTTTAAAATTGTCTAATTCTAAGACAATTTAAATTTAAATTGATAAAATTTAAATGCAGCAGATTCATGAAAGTGACTCCAGCTCATTTGATACATACAATGCATCTGTTAACCATCTAGTCTAAGATTACATTTACGCGTTCCATGCATGGTCTGTATATTACGAGCTACTGTATGTGCTATGGAACAGACTTCAGAACTCCTGTCATCATCATTCATTACGATGCTGTGAGCTCCGAAACTGTAAAATCTTCGTGCTACAGTATTACACAATGACATGTGACAAAATGGCCCAGATTTATCAAAGAGTGTAAAATATGTAATGTATGTATGTAACAACCGTACACAAAATGTGAGGATAAGGACTAAATTTGCCCTGTAAAAGTTAGACCAATTCTCTGTTGGTTACTTTAGACCAAAAGGGTGGGCTATTTTTTTTATTGTGGAGGATCATACTATGCATATTGTTCAATAGCATGTATTGAATAAATGTACATTATAAGTTTTTGGTTACATAAATACTCACAGTCCCCAGTTTGGCAGATTTCATAAGCAAATCCCTTCACATATTCCAAACTTATAAAGCGGAGCCCAGAGCGTAAATAAATGTTGGAGCTGCTGCTTTTTCCGATCTGTTTCATGAAGAAACCAATTAGTAGCGCGGTTCATATCCCTGGTCCAGTGCTCATAAACTAATTTCACAGTTGATGGAAATTCTTGAGGGGCAGTTTAGAATGAGCCATCCAAGTTAAAAACACAGTGCCAACTGTCGGCATTTTGCCACCATGGAAAATTGAGAACACAAACACATCCTAAGCTAATAAATGCTAAAAAAAATTAAGACAATGTATCAATTACAATCTTAGAAATTGATCAACACCATAACCAAGTAAAGAAACAATTCATCTTTATTGCAGAAATGTAACAAAATGTTTTAAAACAAAAACATTAATGGTTACTGTACATAGAAAGAAACAACAACAACAACCAGGGGATTACACAGGTTACTGGTAAAAAAAAAGCAAGGCCAGTATCCCTGGGACCTCTGGGACTGCCCGACACATGTCTCGCACTTCCGTGCTTCGTCCGTTACCGTTTAGTGGAAATGCCTCAAGACTGTAGTTAGCTAACCACCCTTTGGCTGTCCAGGCATTAGGGGGTTTGTAGTTTTGCAACAGCTGGTACTATAGCACCGCTGCTATAAAAGGTATAGTATGGAAAAAATAAGCACCGATTTCAGATTTATTTAGGATTTTATAAACTGTCAAAACCCCTTTAAATTTCATTCCATCAGAGCTCAGATTTAGAATATGTTTAAATATACTGGTTAAAAGTATAAGCACCAAACTTTTAATTGCAGTATGTTTATGACTTCTGGTTTTCAGATGTTTTACTGAAAAAATACTTTTTATGAAGTTTAACATTCAGTTTGGGGAGTTGCAGCTTAACAAATGTGGAGAGGAGGCCCTTCTGTAATGTGAATGCTGGTTGCTCTTTCCAAACACTGAACCTGTGTAGCGGCGCTGAAAATAAGAGCTTATTTTCACAAAGCAGGAAAGAAATGTAAGCTGACAGTTGGGTTATGGCTAGCTGTATCTGCTTGGCCTGTGGTAAACAGTCTAGAGCCAAGCCAAGTCATTTCTTTTGGCTCAAAAGAGCTTTCATTGTACTTTCAGAAATATTCAGTTCCAGAGCAATAAAGGCTTTTCACAAACATTCAGCATCATATTACAGTATACTGATTACTAGCAAAAAAAAACACATAATACAAATACAATCTCTATAATGTAAACTTTATTTCTTATGTTTAATCAATAAAATTTCTACAAATGTTATAGGCTCATTGACACTAGGTAATCAGCGTGGATATTCCGCTCAGAACCCCCGGACGCGGGCTTCACACCCAATCTCGTCTGCTATCTCTTTCAATGGGAGTTCTTGTGTGCTTCTCCACTCTTAAGAATTGACATGTCAATTATTTGAGCGAAAAGGTGCGGAGAGTGGAGGCGCGCGAGGCTTCCTATTGAAAGAAAGTCTGTGGGGGTTTCGAGTGGAATCTCCATGCTGATTCTATAGTGTGAACCTGCATTTCCTTTAATAAGTGTATATTGGAGATTTGTAGAACTTTTGGGGGGAAATACAATACTTTAATAAAAATTTTCGTCTGACTTCTCCTTTAACATCCTCCCGCTGCTGGGCTGTAAATTAACATCGCTGCAGCCTACGCCTGATGCTGCAGTGATGTAAATTTACGATCTAGGATTACACAGGTGCAGGAGCTGGCCTTTTGTCATCCACGGCGGGTCCCGGCTATCAGTGATAGCCAGGGACCCGCCGCAACTGTCAGCACTGGAGCCGCACTCCGGTGCTGAGAGTTAACCCTATAGATACAGCGGTCAGCACGACCACAGCATCTATAGGGCTCTATGCAGAGAATTCTCCCTCTACAGAGGGAGAATTCTCTGTCCGGTGTTCATCGGGGCTCTGTGAAGTGATTGCAGAGCCCCGGTGGTAGCCATGGAAACTGGAAGCCTCATGCTATGGGGGCCGGCGGGGGGAGGGAGGGAAGGCTGGGCAGAGTTCATGGGCTGCCCCCTCCCATCTCTTCCCTGCCGCTGTTACAACATAGTAATAGCGGCAGTGGACAGAGGAGAGGGGGCAGTCACAGGGACATCAGCTGATATCCTAAAACAACCTGGACATTGAGGCATCAATAACCCCAGGTCGTGAAAGGGTTAAGAATGACCCCAACTATCCAAAAAAGGAATTTATTGCACATGCTCACACAAAAAGTCCAACTGAGGGCCCACTAACATCTCATTATAGACAAAACTCGAAGAGGGCAAAGGCATACAGAAGCTTATCAAAAGCAACATCTATAGACTGTGGGAGATTAGCTCTGTAGAGACAGTGACACACTTGTATAAAACAGAGATGCCCCTGTTTGTTTATTTAAACCAAAAGAAATTCAGCCTTACATACAGGCATAAAATAAAATAAATCCTGCTAGTTTGAGCTCTAACTATCACAGCAAATCCTAGCTATACAGGTGACTTGCTACCAGTCACCCAACACAGAAGAACACAAGTTGGTGCAATATCAGTGTGGCTCAAAGTCCCAGCAGAAGCTGTGGCAGCCCTGAAACTCTCCACTGCCAGGAGAGACATCCATGCACAGCCACAGCTCTTTACACTCTGTGCCTCCTCTTATGAGGCCTGTGATCAGTAGCCTGCAGCACCTGGGCTGACTTGGCCAGACACAAAGACCTGGACATCAAATGTCAAAGATAACACTGGTCTCTATATTTGAGACAAAAGGATCTTTTGAGCCCCAAAGGTCAAGGTACAACAGCACCTCTTCTAGTAAGACTAGTGAGTTCAGTCATATTAAACTCCCAGTTCATTGTGCAAATCTGTGCAAGTCATTTAGGGGACTAATGTCCCTCTAGGAAGCATAGTAACCCAAAAATCAACTAGAGTGGGGTAGAACATTTGAAAGATTCCAAAATTCTATTTTTATTTATGGGCATTCAGTTTTAATGGGTTTTAATAATTTAAAAAAAGTTTTTCTTAGCCTTTTCAAGCCAAGTATCCCCCATGTGATGAGATCTTCCAGTCCAGTACCCCCAAGGATTTGATCAGTTTTCAATGTTGACTAAATAAGATAGAGATCACACTGCCACTATAAGCTCTATACAAAGCTTCTGTCAGCCGTAGAGATAAGCGAGCACAAACGTACTTGAGTTGAAGTTGAAGTACTTTAAGTGCTTGATTCTAGTAACGAACCCCAATAAAATCATTGTGAGACTTGAGTATTCAACCAAGCGCCCCCTGCTCAGCAGAGCGGAGGGTACTTCATCTGAAAGTGACAGTCATGCCCCCAGGGAGTAAAGGTAACCCCCTGGGGGCCATACTGTGCTCTGTTGGGGGAGGGAGGAGAACCATCTGGCCATTAGGAGGATGCTATGCATCCCCACTTAATCCCTGGGGTGCCATACAGAACAGTCAGGCCCCATGGGGGTTAAGTGGGTATGCCAAACTGTAAGCAGCTGTCTGTACAAGTGATGATGCATACTGGAAGGAGCAACAATTAAACAGTAATTTTTACCAGTTTCATTGGTCTTCATAGACTATAGGAAAAATAACAGATTTGCCCTGGGCGTTCCCATTCTAACTGCACCTAACGCATTTCTTTTTTCCCCAGATACCTCCTAATTACCTCCTCAACTTGCACCTCATACTCCCTCTGGTATGCATACCGCAGGTTGATAAACAGTGCTTTAAAGGGTGATTTAAAAAAAAAAATTTGACATGTCATAGCAACATCTAAGAAGTATTTGTCTGTGAGACCCCCATTCATCACTGAAATGAAGGAACAGCAGTGATCAACTAAATACTGTGCCCATTTATTTTAACTGATTTATTTTCAGCAGTGCACAGACTCAAAGTACATCCAGTAGAATTGTATAGATTTTGTTTGTGAATCTGAACATATGCAGTTGTTGGAAAAGAGATATGCTGAAACAAATAAAAGCAGATCAGAAGTATTGTTTTTGATTTTTTGATGGTGTATAAGTTAATATCTGCAAAATAAAGGCTTGTCTCTATAGGTGGATTTGTGTGATAATGAGATCTCATTTAATTGAATACAATTGCAGAACCAAGTATAGCCATAGCTATAGCCCTGGGCCTGATTAAGCACTAAAGGAGACATATTGCTTGCTGGAAACTGCCTCATTGTCCATTAGGTCATCAATATTAAAGTCCAAGTATATAATGAAAGAAAATGGTAGGACTTCGTTTTTGATTGCAAAGTTAGTAAATGCTCCTACATTTCATTTACAATTCTATGTCTAGATCATACAAGCTTCCCCTAACATTTCACTCTTAATGCATTCTCAAGCTGAAAGAATTGAATTGTAAAATAAGTACTAAAGACGGAATAAGGAATATGAAGCGGGGATATCAGCAAAGAGAACTATGAACTGGGACCTGACATGCTTCAATTTTCAGTGATGCATTTTGACAGCTCTGAGAAATAGAATACTGGAAAATGTGCAATAAGCAACATATGTAGTTGTGATTATGTTTTCTCTTTAGAAAATATTTTACCCTGAACCTCAATATAACATGAAAACTACACTACCAATGGGCCTCTGTTGCCATACTGGTTTTATTTAACCGTTTTTGAAGAAAAATTTGGGTTTGATTTGTAAAAATTTGTGAATCGAATACAAATGAATCTCATTAAAACAGACAAACTATAGTATAAACTACAGTATAACAGAAGCAATTTTTCCAACAGATGTTGTTACCGAGTAAAAAATTGGAAAATGACCATTTAAAAAAAAAAAAAAAAAAAAAGTCAGCCAGTAAATCATTCAATATCCGCCATGGACAATAGTGGACCTTGGTGGATCATTGGCGTAATATCAGTTTTCTCCCAGGACAGCAGTGGATATTAGTGGACCAGTGGCATCAAATTAACTTTTTTCCTAGGACAGCAATGAACGTTGGTGAATCAGCGGTGTTTACAGTACCTTTTCTCTATAGGCATACAGTAAATGGACACTGGTGGATTAAATGACAGAAGAAGACATTCTAAAGCGGAAGCCCCATCAGGGGCAAAGGTCCTAGAAGGCTGCAGAACAGACTCCTAGACGTGGCAGCAGGAGCGCTTTAACTCTCTACGACCTTGAGGGGCCTAGAACAGACAACGGGAGGTGGCAGCAGAAGCACCTTGACTCTTTTCGACCTTCAGAGCTCTAGGACAGAAATCAGGAGGTGGCAGCGACAGTATTCCGACTCACTTCGACCGTGAGGGGCTTAGCACAGACATCTGAGGGTGGTAACCGTAGCAGGACTTTCCTTTTTTTTCTAAAAAATCTACGAGAAACTCACAGAAACAATTTTTCTTTTACATGTCAAGTAAAATTGAGCTGAATGGACTATACAACTGCCAAAAATGGAAATGAACACCTAGTCCATTGGAAAACATTTAAAAAGACCGTAAAAACCCACCCACAAAAGCATGCACCATGTGATGGAAAATGAAAGAAAGAGAGAAAAGGCAGGATTTGAGAAGGCGTTACATTGATTATATTAAATAAAAGTTGCAAAGTTTCTAGCAACCTTAAGTTAGGGAAGATTGTCCCACTATACTGTATTTTCTTAAAAAAAAAAAAAAAGGCAGTAATAATGTGTTAAATAATCTTGCAGAATCTGGTTCTCTGGCCTTTTCCAAGACATGCATACATATCAGCGCTTGGTTATTGATTCGACAAAGTGCACAATACAACCAATACATTCATCTCTTGGGAAGTGTTGATCGAACTGTTAAGTTTGAACTGAAAAGTTAAGTTTGAGTCTCGATTTTCTCGAACTCAACCAAACTTTTTACTATTCATTTGAGTTAGTGTTTGATTTCGAGTTCAAGTTCGAGTGCCTTTTTGCCAGCCAATCAGTGCAGAGCACTTAAAAGGGTGAGAGAAATCATTGCTGAGGTGTAGGGGTCTCAATGGCTGCTAAAATCACATGACCATCTCATATTTATATATCTCTCATGTGTTTTTGGCGCCATTTTCTGCTCAATCACTGTGCCGTACAGACTGCTCTGTCTGTCTGTCTACTTGCATGCTGCTATTTAGCTTAGTTAGTTAGTGGGGTGTAAAGAGAGCTCAGGGACTTAGGGAGAAGCGTAGACTTACGGTAGTTAGATAGCTTTTCCTTCTCCATAGACAGCAATACTTAGGTTTAGCAAAGCTGGGTGACCTCCATTATTTTCTTATACACACTCAGTGCCCAAAAGTCCATTTTTGTCTGTTTTTATTGCTGAATAATAGCATATAATATATATATATCTATATCATAAAAATCAAAGTCTGTCTGTCTGTCCTTCTGTCTGTCTGTCTGTCTGTCCTCTATAGACTTCCAAACGCCTGAACTGTTTGACCCCAAATTTGGCACACAGATACATTGGGTGCCCGGGAAGGTTATTGCGAAGGTCCCGTCCCCGCCAGATGTACAGGAGGGGAGGGGGAGGGGAAACGGAGGCGCCCCATAGAGATGAATGGGAAAATCTCCTCACTGCAAACACAGGTGATATAATTAGCTGCAGCAGACACGGCAGTTGGAGCCTTAGCAACCAATAGGATTACTGCTTTCATTTTCACAGGGAGCAATGGTTGCTAGGGAAGCTGCCTCACAACATCCACAGTAATAACTGGTAGACCCCCTACTCCATCTATACAGTACATGTATATACAGGACCCCCTACTCCATCTATACAGTAAATGTATATACAGGACCCCCTACTCCATCTATACAGTACATGTATATACAGGGCCCCCTACTCCATCTATACAGTACATGTATACAGGGCCCCCTACTCCATCTATACAGTACATGTATATACAGGGCCCCCTACTCCATCCATACAGTACATGTATACAGGGCCCCCTACTCCATCTATACAGTACATGTATATACAGGACCCCCTACTCCATCTATACAGTACATGTATATACAGGACCCCCTACTCCATCTATACAGTACATGTATATACAGGACCCCCTACTCCATCTATACAGTACATGTATAAACAGGACCCCCTACTCCATCTATACAGTACATGTATATACAGGACCAATACCGCCATACTGTGACTGGATAACACTGCCAGACCTGACCAATACCGCCATACTGTGACTAGATAACACCTCCATACCAGACCTGACCAATACCGCCATACTGTGACTGGGTAACACCGCCACACCAGACCTGACCAATACCGCCATACTGTGACTGGATAACACTGCCACGCCAGACCTGACCAATACTGCCATACTGTGACTGGATAACACTACCATACCAGACCTGACCAATACCACCATACTGTGACTGGATAACACTGTCATACCAGACCTTACTAATACCGCCATACTGTGACTGGATAACACTGTCATATAAGACCTGACCAATACCGCCATACTGTGAATGGATAACACCGCCACACCAGACCTGACCAATACCGCTATACTGTGCTGGATAACACTGTCATACCAGACCTGACCAATACCGCCATACTGTGACTGGATAACACTGCCATACCAGACCTGACCAATACCGCCATACTGTGCTGAATAACACTGTCATACCAGACCTGATCAATACCGCCATACTGTGACTGGATAACACTGCCATACCAGACCTGACCAATACCGGCAAACTGTGACTGGGTAACACCGCCACACCAGTCCTGACCAATACCACCATACCGTGACTGGATAACACCATCATATCAGACCTGACCAATACTGCCATACTGTGACTGGATAACACCGCTATACCAGACCTGACCAATACCACCATACCGTGACTGGATAACACCGCCACACCAGACCTGACCAATACCGCCATACTGTGACTGGATAACACCCCCATACCAGACATGACCAATACCGACACACTGTGACTGAATAACACTGCCATACGGGTAAATACAACCCTGCAGGTATACAGGACACTACAGGTATACAGGACCCCAAAATTATACACTACAAGTGCACGGGACCTCCACAAAACTATATACTACAGGTATACAGGACCCCAAACTTTACACTACAGGTACACAGGACCCAAAAACTATATACTACAGGTATACAGGACCTCCACCAACTATATACTACAGGTATAAAGGACCCCAAACTATACACTACAGGTATACAGGACCCCAAAACTATACACTACAGGTATACAGGAACTCCACCAACTATATACTACAGGTATATAGGACCCCAAACTATACACTACAGGTATACAGGACCTCAAAACCATACACTACAGGTATACAGGACCTACACCAACTCTATAATACAGATATACAGCACCTTCACCAACTCTATACTACAAGTATACCGGACCCCAAATATACTACAGGTATACAGGAACTCCACCAGCTCTATACTACAGGTATATAGGACCCCAAACTATACACTACAGGTATACAGGACCTCCACCAACTCTATACTATAGTTATACAGGACCCTCAAACTATTTACTACAGGTATACAGAACCCCCGAACTATATACTACAGGTATACAATACCTCCACCAATTATACACTACAGGTATCCAGGACCCTCAAACTATAAACTACAGGTATACAAGACCTCCACCAACTATACATTACAGGTATACAGCACCAACTATATACTACAGGTATACAGGACCCCCAAACTATACAGTACAGGTATACAGGACCTTCACCAACTGTACACTGCAGGTATACAGGACCTCCCTCAACTATACACTATAGGTATACAGCCCCCCCAACTATGCACTACAGATATGCGAGACCCCTAAAAACTATACATTGTGGGTATACAGAACCCCTCCAACTATGCACTACAGGTATACACTAATTCCACTGATTAACTCAGATGAAACAATACCTTTAGCTTGGCCTCAGGGGCACCTTAGAACAAATCTAATTAACACACTGAAACTTTATACCCGGGCAGCGCCGGGTACATTTTCTAGTATATATATATATATATCATAAAAATCAAAGTCTGTCTGTCTGTCTGTCCGTCCTCTATGGACTTCCAAACGCCTGAACCGTTTGACCCCAAATTTGGCCCACAGATACATTGGGTGCCAGGGAAGGTTATTGCGAAGGTCCCGTCCCTGCCAGATGTACAGGAGGGGGGGGAGAGTGGCGCCCTATAGAGATGAATAGGAAAATCTCACTGCAAACACAGGTGATATAATTAGCTGCAGCAGACACGGTAGTTGGAGCCTTAGCAACCAATAGGATTACTGCTTTCATTTTCACAGGGAGCAATGGTTGCTAGGGAAGCTGCCTCACAACATCCACAGTAATAACTGGTAGACCCCCTACTCCAACTATACAGTACATGTATATACAGGACCCCCTACTCCATCTATACAGTACATGTATATACAGGGCCCCCTACTCCATCTATACAGTACATGTATATACAGGGCCCCCTACTCCATCCATACAGTACATGTATATACAGGACCCCCTACTCCATCTATACAGTACATGTATATACAGGGCCCCCTACTCCATCTATACAGTACATGTATATACAGGACCCCCTACTCCATCTTTACAGTACATGTATATACAGGACCCCCTACTCCATCTATACAGTACATGTATACAGGACCCCCTACTCCATCTATACAGTACATGTATATACAGGACCCCCTACTCCATCTATACAGTACATGTATACAGGACCCCCTACTCCATCTATACAGTACATGTATATACAGGACCCCCTACTCCATCTATACAGTACATGTATATACAGGACCCCCTACTCCATCCATACAGTACATGTATATACAGGGCACAACAGTTATACCAAACTGTGACTGGGTAACACTGCCACACCAGACCTGACCAATATAGCCATACTGTGACTGGATAACACTGCCACACCAGACCTGACCAATACCACCATACTGTGACTGGATAACACTGTCATACCAGACCTGACCAATACCGCCATACTGTGCTGGATAACACTGTCATACCAGACCTGACCAGTACCGCCATACTGTGACTGAATAACACCGCTATACCAGACCTGACCAATACCACCATACCGTGACTGGATAACACCGCCACACCAGACCTGACCAATACCGCCATACTGTGACTGAATAACACTGCCATACGGGTAAATACAACCCTGCAGGTATACAGGTATACAGGACCCCAAAACTATACACTACAAATGCATGGGACCTCCACAAAACTATATACTACAGGTATACAGGACCGCAAACTTTACACTACAGGTATACAGGACCTCCACCAACTATATACTTCAGGTATACAGGAACTCCACCAACTATATACTTCAGGTATACAGGAACTCCACCAACTATATACTTCAGGTATACAGGAACTCCACCAACTATATACTACAGGTATATAGGACCCCAAACTATACACTGCAGGTATACAGGACCTCAAAACCATACACTACAGGTATACAGCACCTACACCAACTCTATAATACAGGTATACAGCACCTTCACCAACTCTATACTACAAGTATACAGGACCCCAAATATACTACAGGTATACAGG
The DNA here is from genome assembly GCF_027789765.1 of Dendropsophus ebraccatus. Taxonomy (NCBI): domain Eukaryota; kingdom Metazoa; phylum Chordata; class Amphibia; order Anura; family Hylidae; genus Dendropsophus; species Dendropsophus ebraccatus. Next base: position 45,977,861 of record NC_091457.1, on the reverse strand, counting down.
AACTCCACCATCTATATACTACAGGTATACAGGAACTCCACCAGCTTTATACTACAGGTATACAGGACCCCCGAACTATATACTACAGGTATACAAGACCTCCACCAATTATACACTACAGGTATCCAGGACCCTCAAACTATAAACTACAGGTATACAAGACCTCCACCAACTATACATTACAGGTATACAGCACCAACTATATACTACAGGTATACAGGACCCCCGAACTATACAGTACAGGTATACAGGACCTTCACCAACTGTACACTGCAGGTATACAGGACCTCCCTCAACTATACACTATAGGTATACAGCCCCCCCAACTATGCACTACAGATATGTGAGCCCCTAATAACTATAAATTGTGGGTATACAGAACCCCTCCAACTATGCACTACAGGTATACACTAATTCCACTGATTAACTCAGATGAAACAATACCTTTAGCTTGACCTCCTGGGCACCTTAGAACAAATCTAATTAACACACTGACACTTTATACCCGGGCAGCGCCGGGTACATTTTCTAGTATATATATATATATATATATATATATATATATATATATATATATATAAACATGCAGTTTTTGGGGGTGAAATACCGTTCAAATACACCATGCGTTATTGTCATATAGATAAATTTACCGTGAATTATTGTCATATAGATATACATTGTGTGTTTTTGTCATATATATGTATATATACCATATATTATTATCATACAGATATATATCCAGGAAATAGAGTTCTCTCTGTTGCTAAATCTTTCTCAATCGCAAAAAGGGTATTTTTCACAGGGATATCCCCCCAAAAATATTTTTTTTTGCATTAATATATAGCCCACCCGTAGCTTTCCATCTTTCCAATATCAAAGCTGGGTGACCTCCAATATACTGACTACTATACAAGATACTAGGAAAGCTGGGTGACCGCCATTATAAAGACTACTATACAGGATGCTAGGAAAGCTGTATGACTGACATTATACTGCTTACTATACAAGAGGCTAGGAAAGCTGGGTAACCGCCATTACTTTCTTATTCACAGTCAGTGCCCAAAAGTCAATTTTTGTCAGTTTTTATTGCTGAATAATAGTATAAAAAACGTCTTCCCATCTGCCATACACATCAATCTATAATACATAGGAGTTGCTTGGTTAAAAGTTCATTTTTGTCAGTTTTGGGGGTAAAATACTGTTCAAATATGCCGTGTGTTATTTTCATATAGATATATATATATATATATATATATATATATATATATATATATATATACACACACTGTGTATTATTGTTACACTGTGTGTTTGTCAGACAGATATATATCCAGGAAATAGAGTTCTCTCTGTTGGTAAATGTTTCTAAATAGCAAAAAGTGTAATTTTCACATGGGTATTCCTCCCCAAAAAAGTCATTTTTTGCATTAATAAATAGCCCACCCATAGCTTTCCATCTTTCCAATATCAAAGCTGGGTGACCTCCATTATACTGACTACTATACAAGATGCTAGCAAAGCTGGGTGACCGCCTTTATACTGACTACAATACAGTATGCTAGGAAAGCTGGGTAGCTGCCATTATACAGGATGCTAGGAAAGCTGGGTGACCGCCATTATGCCGACTACTATACAAGATGCTAGGAGAGCTGGGTGACCACCATTATACCGACTACTAAACAAGATGTTCTTCACTAAGTTGTTACATGTATTCAATTTACTCCTCTAGATTGTAATCCCAGATTCTGCTCACATGTATATGTATAAAAATTTACCCGAACGTTTCCCATTGACTTTAATGGGGTTCGAGTTTGAGTTTGAGTCGAACCTCGAACCAAACACCACTACTGTTCGAGGTTCAACTCGAACATTTTACTCTTGGGGTGTTTAAGCTGTCTCCAGCTTAAATAAACAGGGAAGAGGGGGACCCCTTATGGGGCATGGGAGTGACCTTCTCACCCTTACTTTGGTCAATCCCAAAAACCTAACCCTAATGGTGCCTTCACATGTTGCTCCAGGGCTGCTGTGTAAAACCATATGCAGATCTTTATGCTGATCAGTACTTTGTAGACTTTGGGAAATAGGCAGTTAAGGTGTTGAATAGTGATGAGCGAGTACTAAAATGCTCGGGTGCTCGTTACTCAAGATGAGTATTTCCCAATACTCGAGTGCTCGTTTTGAGCAATGAACCCCCATAGAAGTCAATGAAAGACTTGAGCATTTTTGCAGGAGACTCAGGTTCGGTAGAGGGAAGGTCGTGTGAAAACCTGTCAACCTCAGAAATTGATGGAAACACAACGGAAATACACAGGAAAAAGCAGGGGCAGCATGTATGCATGCCTGAGGCTGCCTAATGGCACCATTAGGCCTAATTCTGTGCAACAGCCTGGTTAAAACAGAGGTAGAAATACGGACCACCCAAAAAATTAGCCTGACACAGCATGGCAGTGAGAACACTGGGAACCATTAAAACAGAGATAGCATATGATGAACCACCCCAAAATTTAGCCTGACAGCATTGCGGTGACCACAGAATGAACAAGGTAAAAGCGGTAGCCAGTGAGCCTTCGAAAAATTATACCAGACACAGCATGGCAGTGAGCACACAGAGAACCATTCAAAGTGAGTAGAGAAGCAAGTGAGCCTCCCAAAAATTAGGCCAGACACAGCATGGCATTGAGGACACAGAGAACCATTAAAAGTGAGTGATGAAAGAAGTGAGCCCACCCAAAAATTGGAGTGAGTCCAGGGGCTGGGATTTTTAGTGGAGACGAACCTAGGTGCTGACAGCTAACTGGCTAGGCCAGCTGTTAGTCACCATCAAGGGTACACCTGATGCCTCTCGACCGGGGGTGGTGAGGCCCCAGTCACGGCTAGACAAATAAAAAGATAAAACAGCTGGCTGGTTGGTGGGGTCACGATCAGCAGGCCCCCGGCAACCAGTCCCGCTCCTCCGCAGATGTAGTGTGACGTCAGAGCATGGCATTGAGGACACAGAGAACCATAAGAAGTGAGTGAGTAAGCAAGTGAGCCTCCCCAAAATTAGGCCAGACACTGCATGGCATTGAGCACACAGAGAACAATTAAAAGTGACTTACATAGGCCTTGCGTATGAAATACAGAAAATCAGGAAAAATACTTGTGGTCCCACTAGTTTTGGGGGGCTATGGGATACAATCCGCTAGTGGATACACCTATACACATGTTATCGCACTAATAGCGATGTCTTCCTCTTTGTGCGGTATCCAAATTATATAAAATAATAGTATGAGCGCTCATACAGATTCACACAGACACCAATAGCAATTGGTATCAATGCAAAAGGATTCTGCTTTATTACACAAACAACAGTTCTTATACTAGTTATGACGTACAGGAAAAGGGTGGTTACATCATGGGTTAATACTGGCACAATTGGCTATTTGCCTACTCAGGAGGGTCTTATGCTGATGAGTTCCTAAGTTATGTGACACCCAGACAACTCACTTTCCCCCCTCCCAACTCTTAAGAGAACAAAGACACATTCAAATATATATATATAATGAATACCATATGGCAGTACGAGCTATACCTGAGTATACATATAGATATATAGATATTTGTCAGACTATATCTCTCACAACTCCCTCCTTTTTGCGGACTGTAGGATCAATGAGAGAAGGCGAAGTGAGGTGCATACCCTCGCCCTAAATGACGCAGAGCTGGACTTTCCTATTTCTTCACCAGGTCCCCCCACAATCCTCTTGGGTATCGCCTTCCCATTGTCCTAACAGCCCCACAATTATCAAAGATTATTAGTTTGTTTAAGGGCAGAGTTGCACTCTTGAAATAATTGATCATAATAGTCTTTGTCTTTGATAGGGTTACTATTCATATACATGGTGTTTGAGGTCACTGATGTGTTGAATATGTGTAAGACAAGTTTCCTGAGACAAGGAATGACACAACAACATATAAGGCTTAATATTACAAAAACAACAACAAGTGTGATAACTAGGTTGGCTACTACATTGGACCAGCTTCCAAACCACTTTTCAAGCCATGAGGTAAAAGCATTATCAATTCCAGAGTTCTGAGCCAGTTCCTCTGATAAAGCTGTGAGTCCTTGTAATGCCTTTGTGATGCTTCCATCGGGGACAGTGTTGTTGGGAATGAATGTGCAGCACGAAGCTCCGAACATCTTACAGACCCCTCCTTTTTCAGCTAAAATCATGTCGAGGGCCAGTCTGTTTTGCCAAGCCATCATTGAGGTGGAGCCTAGTTGTTCTGCAATTCCCTTGACAGCATCACGGGTGTAATTGACGAATCTCTGTTGATTATAATAGAGATAGTTAATCCAATCTACATTTTTATTAATGGCAATCATAGGAATGAGAGATTCAAAACCTGCTGCTATCTGGTTTCTGGCTTTAAACTCATCTGGAACTCCTCTAGGAACTCCTATTGCATCAATATAGACATGTGGGTCAAAGGATGTTGGGAGTGATCTCTTACTACGTTCGTGATTGACCTCATTCCATTTAGGTGGGGAAAATATCTGGAAAGGCATAAGTATCTTAACTAAGGCACACTGGCCTACCCATTCTGTCTGCATCCTGGGTCGGAGTTTCAGGTCTTCCCAGGGTACGGAACTACACCAAAGCCCATATGATCTTCCTCCTTTACTGCAGGATATAATAATGCTAGGGTTTTACAACGTGGGGCCATCTCATTAATAGGAACAGTTTCAGAGTACATCTTAAGGATGCACTTGAGACCTTCAGGATCAGTGATATCATCTAATGGAAAAGGTACAGTTCCTAAATGGGGACGAGCTGCAGCACAGGCAATACAGTCAGATTTATCCTGAGAAAGGGCTGTATAACGTACCCATTCTACCCATAAGTTGGTATCGGAGAACCCAGTCTCGATGGCTAACTTATCTTCGTATTTAAGATTGCCCAAGTATTTAACACCAAATATTGGCAGAGGGGTAGGATTTGCCTGTGTATCCTTTCCTATTACCATTATCTTGAACTGACCTATGGGATCTTTGCCCTCTACCACTGCTCCTAGGACATAAGTCCCTGAATCTTCTTGAGTGGGATTTCTAATTGATAGGAACAGAGGGTTACATCTATCATACCTGCAGTTATCAGATGGGATTGCTTTTATGAGTGTCATTCTCTGCAATAGGTTTTTCCCCTTTGTTAACTCTCGAGGTGGCTCCCGTTGGAGTATATCCCCAACTATTTGGACTAGTGTTCCACCCCACCAATCCCCACTTTCCACATGCCATAGAGTTTGGTTCCGTCACACATATATACTTGTCCGACCAGAGCCATGTGTCCTTATTTATTTTGTCCTTTGGCCCACAGTCAACTACACTACAAAAGTCAAACCTAGCAGTTTTTGTTTCGTCTTGTTGGAACACAAAAGTAGGGATTTTATCAGTCTGAGGTTCTCCTTTTATAAAATACACAAAACATATCAACACATGCAGGACAGTTACGCCCCTGAAGATCATTCTGTTGATGGTTCAGGCACTTTCTTGCAATGGGATACGTGGATCCAATTGGGTTTTCCTTCCAATTTGACAGCTGTGGCGGTGGTCAGCAGAACTTGGTGTGGACCTTCAAACCGTGGTTCTAGAGTTTTTTTCGGACGTGCTTTTTGACCACTACCCAGTCTCCTGGCTGTAGAGAGTGGGTCGCCTCTATGCTGTCTGGATCTGGAAGGGAAGCAAACACTTGGGAACATATGTTAGATAATCGTTTTGTGAGACTGATAACATAGTCAGTAAGGTTACTATGCTGCATCTGGAGTTGTTGTGGAAAATAAAGCCCTAGCCTAGGGGCATTTCCAAAAAGAATTTCATAAGGGCTGAGGCCTGTCTTTCGGTTAGGGGTATACCGAATGGAGAAGAGTGCTAGGGGTAGGCACTCTGTCCATGGCTTTTTCAGCTCAGCCATAGCTTTCTGCAGCTTAGATTTGATAGTTCCATTCAGTCTTTCTACTCTACCGCTACTTTGTGGATGGTAGGCTGTATGGAAGGCTTGCTCAACGCCCAGGGCCACGGTCACTTTCAATTGTCTCTGGGACCTCATAACGACAAATTATCTCGTTAATCAATTTCTTGGCAACAGATTTCGCAGTGGCTTTGGCCACTGGATATGCCTCTGGCCATCACGAGAATAGGTCTACACACACCAGTACATATTCAAGGGTCCCAACTTTGGGTAGTTGGATGAAGTCGATTTGTAGTCTTTGAAAGGGGAAATTGGGCCTGGGGGTGTGTCTTAAAGGTGTCTTTACAGTTTTTCCCACATTGTGATGGGCACAAATCATACAAGCTTGGGCAAACTTGGCTGCTGCAACACTAAATCCTGGGGCATACCAATATTTATTCACAAGATTAGACATTGCAGTCTTTGACAAGTGGGTGTTACCATGGGTGGCCTGAGCTATGACAGGAAACAGGGCACGGGGTAAACACAATTTCCTTTTTAGTTCCCATGCTCCCTCAGGATTCATCTTGGCTCCTTTCTCTTCCCACCCAGACTTTTCTTCCTTACTGGCTTGAGATTGCAATGTTTTAAGCATTTCAAAATCAACTGGCAGGGAAATGTCTTGTTGTACGGCTGCAATCCCTGCAGGGTCATGTCTGGGATTTTGTGCAGCAGCTTTTGCTGTCTGATCAGCCCGATGGTTCCCTCGAGCTTCAGGGGTTTTGTCCGAAGAGTGGCCTTTGACCTTAACAATGGCCACCTTCTTTGGCAACAGCAAAGCATCCATTAGGGCCTTTACACCCTTGCTATTTTTAATTGGCTTGCCATTTGCTGTGAGAAAATCTCTAGCCCTCCAGATGGGACCATAATCATGGGCAATCCCAAACCCATATCTGGAATCAGTAAATACGTTAGCAGTTTTTCCCTCTGCATATCTGCAGGCCTCTTGTGCAGACATATGAGGAGGCAGGGGTTCTGCCTTGACGAGTTCATGTTGGGTAACAACTGCGTACCCCATATAAAATTTTCCCTGGACACCATACCGCGATCCATCCACAAAGAGCTCCATTTCTGGGTTTTCTAGGGGGGGTGTCTACCACATGATCAAACCCTGCTGTCTCTTGGGACATTAACTGGAGACAGTCATGTGACTCCTCTGAGTCAGGAAGATACTGTGCTAGGTGACTCATACTACTACTCCCTCCCCCCTCCAGAGGCAGCAGAGTAGCCGGGTTCAGGGTTGTGCACCTTTGAATGGTGACATTTGGTGGCATAAGGAGTGCACATTGAAGTCTAAGGTGCCGGGCAGTGGAGAGGTGCTTGGGCTGCACTTGTGTTAGAATGGCAGTGATGTCATGGGGGGCAAGTACTGTAACAGGGTAGTTCAGTACAATGTCAGAGCTTTTATCAAGCATGGGGTATACAACTGCAACAGCACAGCCAAGATGGAGCTCCTCTGGCTACTGGGTCAAGTCTGGCAGAGTAATAGGCCACAGGACGTTGTTTGCCTGCCCTTGCTTGAGTGAGGACAGCTGAGGCGTGGCCAAGAGACTCAATAGTGTAATAGAGTCTGAAAGACTTGCATAGATAATAGAGACACAGCATTTGACTCTGCATTGGCAACTCCCTATGGGCGTTCCATTTGCTGAGAGCGTCCATTTGTTTCCTCTCTGGGGCGGAGAGGTACATGACACTCACGCCTACAATGTCCATATCTGCCACAGTTGAAACACCTACCCCTGCGTCTAAATATTCCTCCCTTTCCCTCTTCTGGGTGGAGCTGATAAGCAGCCACACCCGCTCTAGGTCTTTTGGTGAATTCTACTTCCACTCCTTTAGCAACTTGCAACAGAATAGGAGGTTGTAGAGACCTCCACTCAGGTCTTGCCAATACCAAACCTTTACGAATGTTTTCTCTAAGACCCTCTACAAAAGCAGCAGTCAAATACTACCGTGCATCTCTGAGGTATTTTCAAAGCCCAAATCCATCCATCTCTGCTGCAGTCTAGTATAAAACTTCTCCACACTCTCTGTCTTGTCTTGTTGCATATCAGACAAGGTGGCTGACTGATCTGCTAGCCTCTTCCTCCCCCACTCAGTAAGTCTAACCCAACTCCTCTGGATTAGAAATTCTGCTCATTATTGCTAGCATCTCACTAGGGGACCAAGGGTGATAGGCAGGCTCAGCAGGATGATCCTTTGGTCCCCTAAGGGGGCCAATCCCATAACTTGGTTGTCGGGATGTGCGCCAAAAAGGATTTGATCTAGATTTGTTTGGCGCAGATAATGTTCCCTCGGACCTAAAATCTCTATCTTCCAAAACCATTGCTGCACTTCCCTGTGACTGTGGTGCACTTCTATCTAAATAGGGTAGAAGTGATGGTGGATTACTATATTCAAGGGGTGCATCAGAGGCACCTCCCGTTGTCATTATAGGTGCAGCTGCAGTAGGCATACTTGGTTTTGGTGGTACATATAATTGGGAAGAATTATTTGCACATACAATAGGGTAAAGGCCAGTACTGGGGGAGATAGCTAGACTTAGCCAACTTTTGGGTGTAGTACATTTACAACAAATCTCTCTCCAGTCAGGATTCCTTTGTCTACAACTACACTCCCAACCCCCCACCATATGGGGGTGGAGCAGTATGTACCATAGAAGGTATACCATTTGGAACTAAAGTTGGGGAATGAAGGGGGTTTTGGATTGGAATGTTTTGCACGATGGAGGGAATTCCTGTTGAAAGAGCATTACACACGGTGGTGGGGGCTGCCCCACCCTGTGCTGAAGAGCTAACACTCTCTTTGTTCTCAGACATCTTCTCATATAAAAACTGTCCATGTTTCTCAATTTCTTTCAACTTTCCATCAGTCACTTCTAAAAATATCTTCCATCATAATTCTGCTTGTTCTAGACGATTATTATCCTTCAACCAACCTCTCTTTTCCTGCAATATCTCTTTCCACAATTCTTCCTTCAATCTACCACCTTCTGGCATCCCTAAGGCTTGCATAAACGATTTCAACTTTTTAACTGCATCTTTACCTTCTCTGTCCTTCATTAATTGGGCAGCTGTTACGCTACCACCTGTAACATTAGAATTACCCATTTTTTTTTTTATTTTTTTTTTTTATATTTTTTTCTTTCAGCTCTCTGCACTCGGCTGACTGTATTCAGCTGCGAGAGTGGAGCTAACTAATCTTCTCTTCCAGCTCTCTGCACTCGGCTGACTGTATTCAGCTGCGAGAGTGGAGCTAACTAATCTTCTCTTCCAGCTCTCTGCACTCGGCTGACTGTATTCAGCTGCGAGAGTGGAGCTAACTAATCTTCTCTTCCAGCTCTCTGCACTCGGCTGACTGTATTCAGCTGCGAGAGTGGAGCTAACTAATCTATGGGTTCTTTATTCACAGTTACAGACAGTTCTAACTCACTTTCTGTTTATATGCACTTTCTTTATGCAGTTCCTATATAACATCCTCTAGAGGGAGCCCTTACACAATACACAATACTACGTATTACGTATTACGTCTCACGTACTGCGTTATATCCGAATGGTACCGGATATTCTTTCTACAAAACACAGACTTTTAGCACTACCAACACAAAGAGGGGATCTTAGGGTTCTTAATTTAGATCTAGATCCAGCACAATTGAACCCTAAATAACGTTAGGTCAACACTTAGGGACAAGCTAAGCGGGAACCAAGAGGAGAGTGTAAGAAATAAGGCTTTCTTACCTCTGCTGCAGCTGTGATCTCATCTAATGTTCCCCCTTAAAGCTTATCTCTGGCACGGTTGAACAAACGCCATTTAGATCTAGATCATCCGAGTCACGGCACCAAAACTGTTATCGCACTAATAGCGATGTCTTCCTCTTTGTGCGGTATCCAAATTATATAAAATAATAGTATGAGCGCACATACAGATTCACACAGACACCAATAGCAATTGGTATCAATGCAAAAGGATTCTGCTTTATTACACAAACAACAGTTCTTATACTAGTTATGACGTACAGGAAAAGGGTGGTTACATCATGGGTTAATACTGGCACAATTGGCTATTTGCCTACTCAGGAGGGTCTTATGCTGATGAGTTCCTAAGTTATGTGACACCCAGACAACTCACTTTCCCCCCTCCCAACTCTTAAGAGAACAAAGACACATTCAAATATATATATATATAATGAATACCATATGGCAGTACGAGCTATACCTGAGTATACATATAGATATATAGATATTTGTCAGACTATATCTCTCACACACACTCTGTGACACCTTTACAATGAGCAGTTAAGTTCTATGCAGTTGTACTACAAAGCCCAGCAATACAATGTAGTACAGCAGCACCACCAGCCACAAAATCATAAAAGATTACTTAGCAATTCTTAGGGGTGTGTATGCAACACCTAATGTCCCCTTTCTGCCAGCAGCCGATCACCACAGTGTGCTGGTGAAATCATGGCAGCAGCACTGCAAGTCCCAGCCAGCAGTCTGTAGTAATACTATTAAAAAAAGATTTGAAGCCCTTAAAAGGGCTGTTTGTTTGTATTGCTAGTATTCCCTGCCTACTGGAACGCTAAATTCTACACTGACACTCTCCCTGACCAGCAGCAGCTCTGTCCCTAATCTCTTACAGCATACGTTTGAAGCGAGTACTACCGGATGCGCTTTTTATATGGCAGGGTCATCTGATCTGGCCAACCAGTCACTGCTATCGACATGTATGGGTCCCACGTGATCGCAGGATGTACAAACGAGTCTCCTGCATGTTTATTGGCTGAGAAATAGCGCCCCAACTTACAGGAAACGGATGATGAGATTTTCTCTAGTATCACAAGATGCTCGTCTGAGTAACAAGTACCATCGAGTACCCTAACACTCGAGCGAGTACCAAGCTCTGACGAGCATGCTCGCTCATCACTAGTGTTGAACTAGGTCGTCCTGCACTGACCTTTGTATTATCCGCCTGCTCCATAATACTGAAAGATAGCTGAAAAACCCACTGAGGGTTTTCGACAGCAGAAACCAAAAAGCAACCACAGATAATTTCACTATAAACAGCGCAAAGTAACTTGCCTTTCAGAAACAGATATTTGCTGTTAGTAGCTTTAAGTTTTTTATATCACGTTTAGAGGACATCATTCTCTGTGATATACACCCCATCAAGAAAGTATAAGAGCCCTTGAAATGTCAAAAAAAGTTTCCTATTAGGAGCCATTTTGTTAGCTTTAAGTACCCTTGTGATATCTTAACCTCAAGAACAGTTGTCGTCCAGTTACCATGCTTGTTCACACGAATGGAGCACGAATGGTTAGATTCCTTGGCACAAGTTCCAGGGTGAAAACTTTAAGGCCATGGAGAACAAGAAGGGAAAAGGAAGGGCACGGTGCTGGGGCGCAAACCTAGTGGAGGCCCAGCATGACTAGGCTAGCTAGGAGTGTATGTTTTAAGAGGTTAAGTGAGGAGCAAGTGGGGCAGTAAAGGTTAAGTGTAAGCCAGTTGGGAGGGGGTGAGAGGCTCATGGGGAAAAGTGCAGGAGTTGCTAGGTGAGTCACTTACCATGGACGCTGAGCTATAAGAAGAGGTGGAAGAGGTGGAGCTTCAGTTCTTGCCGGACCAGATTCAGCCCTCCCACCCGCCCTTATTACAGGTTGTTTTGGTTTCCGATGGTGCGCTTTTTGTTTCCTTTATTGTCAGGACAGCCTGCGGTGAGGAGGTTTTGCAGGGCACTTCAATGTTGAGTGATTCTGAAGGGGACCTGTAAGAGGGATAGTACTCCCCTTCCTACTTGGTGGTGATTGTGAAGAGAAGGTGGTGCAGTGCCAGGTGACAGATTTGTAAGCTCCCGAGTCTGCAAAGTGCGGCTAAGGGTTAGCTAGTTAATTACTTGTGCTGCAGCAGGATGCTCTGCCAGACATCCCTAGACATGATGGGGGACATGTATAAGAAGAAAAGGCATCCTTTTTTGCGGAAAGTGACGATTTGCGAATATTTTATTTGCAAAACGGCCATTTGCGAAAAAAATATTTGCAAATCGGCATTTGCCGCTGGGAAGGCGGGGAGGGGGTGTAAAGGGCGCGGACTCAAGAGTCCGTGTGATTCTTATTGTTTCCGCCTAAAGATACGCAGAAAACCTACTCCAGCTCTCAGCTGGCGTAGGTTTTCTGCAGTACGCACCAGCGTGCACGGGATTTATGTAGAGGCAGTCCGTAAATCTCTGTAGTGCCGAAGCTACGGGGACATTATTAAATCCAGCGCAGAAAACGTCGGACTTAATAAATGTCCCCCCATGTGTTTTACTGTATTATTATTTATTGTTGTTTAACGTTTGTTAATTTTGAAGCACTTTAACCCCTTAAGGATTGGGCTAATTTTCATTTTTGCATTTTCATTTTTTCCTCCTTATGTATATAAGGCCATAGCTGTTGCATTTTTACACCTAAGGACCCACATGAACCCTTATTTTTTGCGTCCCTAATTGTACTTTGCAATGACAGGCTGAATTTTTACATAAAATATGCTGCAAAACCAAAATATATATGCGCGGTGAAATTGAAAAAAAAAATGCAATTCTTTTTCTTTGGATGGGTTTCGTTTTTACACCGTGTGTCCTATGGAAAAACTGACACGTTACATATGTTCCTCAAGTTGGCACGAATAAAACAATATGCAACTTGTCTAACTTTTATATAAATTGATGTCTTGTAAAAAATTAAAACCTTTTACAGGAAATAAATGTTCCTTAAAATTGCTCTATTCCCATGCTTACAGCATTTTTATCCTTTGGTCTATGGGGCTGATTTGTCATTTTGTGCGCCATGATCTGTATTTTCTATTGATACCTTGGTTGCGCATATGCAAATTTTTGATTGCTCTTTATTACAATTTTTCTGAATTTGATGCGACCAAAAATGGGCAATTTTGCACTTTGGAATTTTTTGGTGCTTACGCCGTTTACCGTGAGGGATCATGAATTAAATAAATTAATATTTCGGGTGATTACACACGCAGCGATACAAAACACGTTTATTTATTTATTTATTTTTATTTATAAAATGGGAAAAGGTAATTTGGACTTTTATTAGGGGAGGGGGATATTTATTAATAAAAACACTGTATTCTTTTTTTACATACAGTAATATGAAGCCCCCTGGAGGACTCCCATTGAGATCAATGCTATGTATATAATAGAGCAATGATCCATCAGATCGGTGCTCTATTAAAATGGTCTGCTGCAGACTACGTACATGGAATGCTACATGGAATGAGCCCCGGCCGACTCAGTTGCACGGATCTCCCCTCCGCGATTGCATCGCGCGTGGGGGGGGGGGGAGATCCCCCACTAGACACCAGGTAGAGGGGCCACCTACAGTATTCAAATGAAACTGTCAGCTTTGACAGCTGCATTTAAATAGTTAATTAGCTGGCCGCGGCGGCTAATACCTGCGGTCCCTGGCTGCACATAGCAACCGGGGACCGCGGGCTGCAGAGAGTGCTCTCTGATCCCCCTTAACGGCCGCATGACGGGTATACTTTTTTTTTTTTTTTTTAACTTAAGGAGGTCCTGGTTCTTTCAGTCAGTGGGGTGGTGGTGCTCCATATGCTGACATTTAGAAGTAGTGCCTGGGTTTGGACACAAAGCCCAACTCACTTTATAGTTACAGATGGGGGAATGGTCTTCTCCGCCACCAAGACGGAAGACTTGCAACACCACCGATGTCAGTGGATGGTTCATCTGAGAAGCCACACTGGTAGCCTCTTCTGGACTGCCGCTGCTGCCACTGCCACCACTGCTTTCTGCTATCTCTTGGCTGCTGCTCTATGCCTACCCCTTTTCCCTCCTGACCCTGAATCTTTGGATGGGACATGATGCTGTGTCAGTGGCAGAGTACCAGATTTATCCTCTGATGATGCCAAGCATGTCATTTGAGGACATGGATTCCATGTGGGCTCTGTAACGTTATCAACTTCATAATCTGTCCCTATATCTCTCTGTTGCTCTCCTTGCTCTGCTGTAACTGCCCGCTGAAACCTACTTTACACTACACACAGCTGACTACATGGCTCCAAGAAGCAAATCACTCTATATAAAGGGTGAGGATGAGTTGCTGACATCATAGAGGGTCTTGCAGGTGATTACATAGATTACTTTATGGACAATCCCTAGCTCACGCCCAGTGACAGTACTGTAAGCTAACATGTGATGCCACCATTGCAGCCCCCATGTTTAGTTAATTTGGTAATGAATCACTGTGAATTTGCTTTCCAGAAGAAAGCAAATTGACAGCACCATCCCTGGCAAATCTGGCTTTGCCAGATCCTCTTCACTTGTCTCCAATTAAAATGTATACAGTACATCTTAAGGCCGGGTTCACAAGCTGTAAAACATTGGACGTTCTGTGACCCAGCTGGGTCACAGAACGTCCATAGTCAGTGAAGATCATCCTAGCCGACACTGCAATACCAGCTGGATGAACTTGATTTGTGCTGAATAGGGATGTGGGCGCATCAGTGTGCTGTTTGCAAAAGATGTCCGAAAATAAGGATCATGATCATTATTTTGACGTTCGCAGCAAAAAAGTGTGCCTTGGACGTCCATCTTCTCATTGGGGGATATTTATCAAAGAGTGTAAAATTTAGACTGGTGCAAACTAACCACAGCAACCAATCACAACTCAGCTTTAGGCAGTGCTTAAAGGAAAGCTGAGCTGTGATTGGTTGCTGGGGCAGTTTGCACAAGTCTAAATTTTACACCCTTTGATAAATATCCCCCATTGACTTCAATGCATTGCCATTGTAGTCAAAGCGTGGCAAAAATGGACGTATGTTTTACAATGAAAAATCGGCCACCTTTTCAATATTTTTGACGTTGTGTGAACATAGCCTTACCCCTTATGGGGTACAATTAGTCTTTTTAGGTAAAATGTATGAATTTATTATTTTTGTGGATAGGTTTTAAGTTTTCCTTATTTATTAGGTTTATACTTTTACTGTCAACTCTAGATCTCTACTGGTGGTTCTCTGATGGAACATCACAACTCAGAGCTCTAACTACATATTGTAGCACACTGGTCTTGAAATAATAAGCAAAGGACGTTGTTTTAACTTTTTCTACATTGTTATCTGCAGCATTGTGACAAGTCTGAATTACAAGGAGACATGGGCTGTAAGATATTTCTAAGAAAAGTCAGATATGTTACACAACTAGCAGGTATTGTATAAAACTAAAGAATATTGTATTTTAGGCAAAAAATATAGATGATTGGTAAGTATTTTATGCAATTTTTACTTTTTTGGTTACTATATGACAGCCAGATAGAACTATGTTATATGCATATTACTCTCTATTGCAGAGTGCATGGTGCAGAGTGCAGCAGAAACGTATATAAATATTTGTGGCCATAAGGGTATAAACACACGCACGGTATACGCAGCGTATTTACTGCTGCGATACGCAGCAAATACGCACCAAATACGCAGCCGATTAGATCTAAATAACTGAACACAGCATCAAATCTGAACCATCAAATCTGCTGCAGATCTGCTGTGTATTTGCTGCGTATATGGTGTGTGTGTGTTTGTACCCTAAAGAGGATTTAATGTGTTCAGTGCCATTTCAATGTGTCCTGTCGGAACAGTGATCTGTCGATAAAGTCTGTCTGCCTGCAGGCAGGCTCTATGAAAAGATTGCATATACTGATCAATGCTATCCCAGAGCATAGAATTGATCAATACTATTGGCGATCTAATTATTGCATATTTAACTGTATAAAAAGTGTAAAAGAAAAAAAAAAACCTTATAAAATAATCCCCAATAAAAGTTTTGATTACCACCTCCTCCATTATAAAAATATAAATACATAAAAAACATATTGTAGCATGTGGAATTGCCCAATTTATTAACCCCTTAAGGACCGGAGCAAATTTTATGAATATGACCTGTGTCACTTTATTCATTAATAACTTCGGGATGCTTTTACCTCTCCGGCTGATTCTGAGATTGTTTTCTTGTGACATATGGTACTTCACATTTCTTGTAAATTGGAGTCGATACTTATAACGAATCTTTATGAAAAAACCCAAAATAACTTGAAAAATGTTGAAAAAATGCATTTTTCCAACTTTAAAACTTTTCTGCTTATACAGAAAATGGTTATACCACATAAATTATATTATAAATAGCATTAGCAACATGTCTAGTTCATTTTTTTAGACAATAGAAAGCGTAAACATTAGCAGCAAATTTCCAAATTTTCAGTAAAATTTCAAAATCTGATATTTTTAGGGACCTGTTCAGGTTTAGGCTGGGTTCACACTATGTATATTTGAGGCTGTATTTGGTCCTCATGTCAGGTCCTCATAGCAACCAAAACCAGGAGTGGATTGAAAACACACAAAACCAGGAGTGGATTGAACACACAAAGGCTCTGTTCACATAATGTAATTGAGTGGATGGCCGCTATATAACGGTAAATAACTTCCATTATTTCAATACAACAGCCGTTGTTTTAAAATAATAGCACATATTTGCCATTGAATGACGGCCATCCACTCAATTACAACATTATGTGAACAGATCCTTTGTGTTTTTAATCCACTCCTGGTTTTGGTTGCTATACAGTCTCAAATATACGTAGTGTGAACATAGTCTTAAAGTGTATTTGAGGGGACTGTATTTCAGAAACTGCACCCCCCCCAAACTCTGCAGTCTAAGGGTACGTGCACACTGCGGAATGGCGAAGGATAACCCTTTGTGCATTCCGCACCTGCCACCCACCGGCGGACTGATGCGGGCGCGCGTCTCCGTCCGTGTCATAGACTCCATCCATGCACGGGCGGATTCTGCTCTCTGTCCCAATGTGTTTATTCTTTGGACGGACGATGGAATCCACCCATGCATAACATGAAGTCTATGACACGGGCGGAGACGCACGCCTGCATCAGTCCGCCGGCGGGTGCCAGCTGCGGAATGCACAAAGCGTTATCCTTCGCCATTCCGCAGTGTGCACCTACCCTAAATCTGTAAGAGTACCCTGAGGTACGCTCACAGAGTTTGTAGAATTTCACGCCATACAGTCATCTCTTATTGGGAGGGTACTGGCGGAAAAGACGTGTCTGGGGGGCAGCGTACGCTACGCTACCCCCAGACACGTCACTGGATGATGAGGATGAGGATGAATGGAGGAAAAAAGGATTCTCCATTCATCCTCACTGGCTGTTTTGGTGTCCGAGGCAATAATAACGTATGCGTCTGATACCGAAAACACGCCGGGGGACACTTTTATATGGGGATTGGTATATGGGGTATGTAGTGGTGTAGTGTCAAACTTTATTCAATGTAGTGTAGTGTGGTGTAATGTAGTGTTTACGTGTTTTTTTACAGTAAGTATTAAAAAAAACCTACGCCAAAAATGGTGTTGCTGATAAATGCCGCACTTATGTGCGGCACTTAGCAGACCGTGGCAGTAGGATATAGAAAAAAAACACCCTACGCCAAAATGGAGGAGTTGCTGATTAGCAGCGCACTTTTGTGCGATTCTGATTAACACTCAGCGGCGATAGAGTGCGGAAAATAGGAGAAAAAAAAAATTGGAAAAAAAATAACTTTTACTACATACTGAACATCCCTATAGCTGCTGATAAGTATATTACACTTATCAGCCGCTAGAGGGCAGCAGAGCGCAAAATCCAGAAAAAGACGACGCTGGAGCCGAAAAAAGCCGAAGGGGACCGCACGGAAGAAGCCGAAGACCCGAAGAGAAGACGAGGACGCCGCGAACCCAAAAGACGCCGATCAGGACCCCGGGACAGGTGAGTAATGTACAAATACCTGCTCTGGACCCCTCAGCTAGGTATCCAGAGCAGGTATTTATTACTTTTGGGGACTTTGATCGCCGTGAACGGCCGGCCGATACCGGCCGGCTGTTCACTGCGATCGGGCCGGTGGCACCGTGACCACCATTACTTTTTACAGTAATGGCGGTCGGTGCCATCCTCGGACAGCACCGACCGCCATTTTTTCCGGGTCTTTGGGTCACCGATGGCCCGGAAAGGTTCCGATCACCGCTATTGGCTGATCTGAACTGATCAGCCAATAGCA
Source organism: Dendropsophus ebraccatus (assembly GCF_027789765.1). NCBI lineage: Eukaryota > Metazoa > Chordata > Amphibia > Anura > Hylidae > Dendropsophus > Dendropsophus ebraccatus. The sequence goes on along the minus strand of NC_091457.1, from coordinate 45,959,769 downwards.
GCGATCGTCGGCATGGGGGGTTAACAACCCCCCATGCCGACAGGGAGAGATGTCCTGCAGTGTATTTCTGCAGGCCATCTCTCCCGATCGCGTACCGGCCGGCCGCAGCGCCCTCTTAAAGGACCCGCGTACCGGTACGTCATGGGTCCTTAAGTGACAGTGATCCATGATGTACCGGTACGTCATGGGTCCTTGAGAGGTTAATATATAACAATACTGTTTCCGGACGGTGAACGCAAACAAAAATGGGGCAAAAAAACATGATTGCTGAATTAAAATTATATATTATAAAATAAATAAATAATAAAAAGCTTTCAAAATTGTTCTTGTACACCAATATGATATCAATAAAAACTAGAGATCATGGTTCAAAAAATGACACCCCACCAGCCCTGGAAAATTGCTTATGGCTCTTAGAAGGTAAGGAGGACCCTGCACTTGTCTCCGCCCACTGTCCCTGCCTACTTGCCAACAATCAGCCCTAGGTGGCTGCAGACAACTGGGAAACCATCGCTAACTTAGAGGTACTGTGGCACACAGAATACAGACAAACACCATAACAATCAGAAAGTGGAGTCAAAACTAGAGGACAGAGGTACAAAATCTGAGGCAAATGAATAGTCAGATCACATAGCAAATAGTCAGGGAAGGCGGAAAGCAAGGGTAGTCCAGGTAACAGGGCAAAGTTTGCAATAGTCAAAGGGTAAAAACAGAATAAACAGGGAGAACTAGACTCAATATCCAGCAAAGGATTAACTCTCTGGAGATACTTTATAGGAGGTCAGGGGTCGGATCCAGGATGTGATTGGACCTTCCTCCTGATCCCTAACCACAGACAACTGATGACGTAACATATTGAATGGCAGGAGACCTGCCAGTCACAGTCGTCACCAAAACAACATAGTTAACGATGAAAACAGAAGGAACTCAGTAGGTAGATACAGGTGTGTCAGAGGATACAATTAACAAGGCAGAAGGAGTAGGACTGTGTTCAAACAAGGCTCAAACAAAGCAAATAAAACACACAATAAGTGTCCACACCAAGGTCCTAACCAGTACTGTTTCATGCTCTTGCACTTCTACGGTCGACCATCCGACTACAGTGGTCCATAGAAGCGCAAAAAAACATGAAAAAAGGCTGTTACCAGTACCTGCTTGGCATCTGCCCATTGTTTGTCCACACAGTTGATATTTCATATTGGAATAAAAAGCTGGAAATGGATGGAGAGTGCGGCTTCTGTTCTCTTTTTATATGTTGCCTTAAAGTGTCACTGTCATTGTACCTTTCAAAATCAAAAACAGTAGATTAAAGTTTGCAATATACATTAATTTTTTTTGTTGTTGGAAAAATGTCACACGTGTGGAAGAACGTCAATAGAAGAGGTTGTAAGCCAGGTCCTCTCAGTGTTTGACCTCACAAATGTTCATCTGAATGTATGGATAAAAATTACCACAGACACATCCAAAGTTTTGTAGAAAATTTTCATAGGAGAGTAGAAGCTGTTATATCTGAACCGAGACCAACTCCATATTAATGCCTATGGAGTTGAAATGTGATGTCCTACAAACACTTGCAGGTATAGTGTGTAGGCATCCCAATGCTTTTGTCCATATAGTGTATGTAATTATATAGCCACACAGGTGTACAGTATTTATCGGGGGCATAGGTTCAGCTCCATTATTTAAATATATACACCTAATGTACAGTATTTTCCAGCGTAAGACGACTTTTTATACCCGAAAAATCTTGTCAGAATTCGGGGTCATATTATACGCCGGGTATGTTCGCCCTTTTAAAAAAACAAAAAAAAAACCAGCTAACTCACCCGGGCTCGTTCCCGGCCTCCGCGCGTCTTCTGCTCTCCCGTTCCCCGGTGCAGACAGTGTGATGTATACTTGCTGTGTTGCGGATGCCTGAAGTCCGCCCGAGCAGCCAAGCGTCTAATCGGAGACACTCGGCTGCTCTGGATAGCTTCGGTAGATTTACAGAGGCTTCGGAAGGCTCCGGAAGTACCAGAAGCCTCTGTCATTCTTCCGAAGCTCTCCTGAGCGGCTGAGAGCGCCTCCGTTTAGACGCTCGACTCTTCGGGAGGGCTTTGGGCATCCCCAGCGCAGCCAGCGTACGTCACACTGCCTGTGCTGGGGAAAGGGAGCAGAGAAGACGACGCGGAGGCCGGAACGGGCCCGGGTGGGTTAACTGTTTGTTATTTTATTCATTTAGCTGCAGTTAATCCCTGCCTGATCGTAGCAGAGCTGCGGTCAGGCAGGGGTTAACATTTTCCGGCGTATAAGGTGAACCCCTGACAATCTGATTCAAAGTCAGGGGTCGTCTTAAACGCCGGAAAATACGGTAGTACCCAAACAATGTGTGCACAGACCTGAAAGCTTTACCAGTGTATCTCCCCTCCATTAAACCAGTTATTGTTGTCCATAGACAATGATATGTTTCATCCACATATTTAACCTCTTAAGGACATAGGACGTACCGGTACGTCCTATGTCCTCACTTGCACTTCAAAGCGGGGCCGCGCGGCGGCCCCGCTTTGAAGTGCCGCGATCCCGGGTGCCGCGTGTAGCCCGGGACCGCCGCTATTAGCGGGCACGGTCTGATCGCCGTGCCCGCTAATTAGCTAATCGGAGGCAGCTGTCAAAGTTGACAGCTGCCTCCGATTACCGGAGGCAACGTTTCCCTGGTGTCTAGTGGGGGAGATCGCTCCTCCGGGACCTTGTCCCGGAGGAGCGATCTCCGTTACTGATGCCGGCCGGGGACGCGTCCAAGATGGCGCCGTCCTCGGCTCGGCACTCGTTTACTTCCGGCTGCAGCAGCCGAAAGCAAACGAGTGCCGATCTCATGGATCTCTGCAGCATATCTATGCTGCAGAGATCTCAATGAGAGATCACAGTGTATATACTAGAAGTCCCCCAGGGGGGCTTCTAGTATATGTGTAAAAAAAAAAAATGTTGTTAATAGTAAAAAGCCCCCTCCCCTAATAAAAGTCTGAATCACCCCCCTTTTCCCAGGTGTTAAATAAAAGTAAACAAATAAATAAATAAATAAACATGTTTGCTATCGCCGCGTGCGTAATCGCCCGAACTATTAATTAATCACATTCCTGATCTCGTACGGTAAACGGCGTCAGCGCAAAAAAATCCCAAAGTGCAAAATTGCGCATTTTTGGTCGCATCAAATCCAGAAAAAATGTAATAAAAAGCGATCAAAAAGACGTATATGGGCAATCAAGGTACCGATAGAAAGATCAAATCATGGCGCAAAAAATGACACCTCGCACAGCCCCATAGACCAAAGGATAAAAGCGCTATAAGCCTGGGAATGGAGCGATTTTAAGGAACGTATATTGGTTAACAACGGTTTGAATTTTTTACAGGCCATCAGATACAATATAAGTTATACATGTTATATATCGTTTTAATCGTAACGACTTGAGGAACATGCATAACAAGTCAGTTTTACCCCAGGGTGAATGGCGTAAAAACACATTTCCCCCAAATAAAAGAAATGCGTTTTTTTTTTCAATTTCACCACACTTCGAATTTTTTTCTGGTTTCGCAGTGTACTTTATGCAAAAATTCAGCCTGTAATTGCAAAGTACAATTAGTGACGCAAAAAATAAGGGGTCATGGGGGTTTCTAGGTGGAAAAATGCAAGTGCTATGACCTTTTAAACACAAGGAGGAAAAACCGAAAACGTAAAAACGAAAATGGGCCATGTCCTTAAAGGGTTAAAAGTTGAAGACCATTTTATCATTTTTTTTTCCTCTCTCTCAACCTGTTTATAAGGTCATTGTTAAACACTTGTTATCATTTTCTGCAAATAGATTTTCTTCCTCGGCTGAGTATGCATGGTTATCATTACACTGTAAGTGACATTGAGAAACGTTTTTTCTACTGTCCCTTAAAAATAAGAGTTTAGAGTATTATGAATGTATTCATCTGGTGAGAAGCTGTTGAATATATGCATCAAGTCTGCTGCAAAAATGGCAGAAAAGTTCCATGAATCTCCTTCTGTCATTTGGAATCCAAGGGAAACAATATTAAAACTCTATCAAATAATTTGAATCTAGGTTTTCTGGTTAGCTTTTATCTCCCTGAGGCCGTTGTCGAGAAATAAATCACGTTAGATTACATGTTCTATAAAAAAAAAAATACCAAGCAGCTGCAGTACAAATATTATTTTGCAAAATATATATAAAAAAGAGGTCATACAGTTTACAGTAGGTGAAAGATGGCTTATCTTTATTAAATCAATATAATTTGACAAAGAAAATTTTACTTACAGACTGGTCATCAGATATGGCCCTTTCCTGACCCCCATTATACCTCTACATTTAATATAAGATAAGGGGGCTGTTCACATTTCTTTCTACTGTGCCAAGTACCTTATACAGTATAACTATAGCCACTAGGAATGAGTAACAATTTTACCTGTTTTAAGATCCACTATGAATCCAGAGCATGTGCAGTTATATTCTGTAGAAAACAATGCATTTATAATACTGACCCAATATCAGTGCCAAATAGTACCTATATAAGATAACTATACGGTAAAAAAAAAAATACCCTATAGTGTCCACATAATACTGGCATAAAGTGCCTACACAATAGTCAATTGGTGCCCAAATTACAGTGCTATTTTAATTATATCTTGTGGTGATCTTGTATCTTTGTGTAAGAAGTCATTTAAATTAATGTGCCAAAGCCACTTGTCTTTTTGCTGCCAGAAAGGAAAATCTGACACCTTTCTTGGAGGCTGTAAAGTTCTCATGTTTGGAGATTACTCTGCTGAAGTTGCTAAGCAGCGAAAAGCCGTCTCCCAGATATGTTTTAACCTGGTTAAAGTGACTGTACCACCAGGCCTAGGCTGAAGCACTGGAGGCGGGCTGACCCACCCTTAGTGGGAGGAAATCCCGCCCCTCTATGATAGGGCTCCATTGATTCTAATGGAGTCATGTCATGGAGGGGCTGGAGTTTCTTCCCACTAAGGGTGGGTCAGCCCGCCTCCAGTGCTTCAGCCTGGGCCTGGTGGTACAGTCACTTTAAGCTTCAAAGCAGGTTCTCTCTTCACTTCCATGCCTTCCTGAGAATATATCAACCTAATGGCTCCTCCGAATGCAGAAAGATAAATATACAGAGTTAAAAATATTCAGTACACGTGTGTATATAGAAATGTCTCTTAATGGTAAAATAAGTAGGTGGTAATCTCTGAATTAATTTTCCTAATATAGGACTCTGAGCCAACCAGCAAGGGGTGATCAGTCCCGAGAGCGTTGGAGAATGGTGAAAAATCAGGGGAAAAAAAGGAAAAAAATAAAGTAATAATAATAATGAGCGTAAAAAATAAAAAAATAATAAAAGAATAAAGGTTGCAATGTTCTTATATGCTAGTACATATAGATGTAGCCGTATATCGGGAGTGACACCGCAATGCAATGATATAAATGGTCCGTTGTGGCAGCGGTAAGGTGTTATATATGGGTATTGCCCGTTATTGCAACAAAGTTGGCTAGTTGATAAATAGATATCACAGGGCGGCGTGTCTGTGTGAATAGTCCATACGTTGTAGCTTAATGGAGCTTTTGCTGATGGCTTAATGCATTAAAGGACAACTCCCGCGGGACCCCAAAAAAAAAAAAAACACAGACACACACAGACACCATACTCACCATCTCTCCGGTGACGATCGCCACTCGATTCGCCCGCCGTCCGCCTCTCCGTCGCCGCCGTCCGCCATCCAGCGATGTCTCCAACTTCCGGGTCCAGGGGATGGAAAAGGCTGCCAGTGCGCTTGCGCACCGGCAGCCTTTTCATTGGCTGGAGCGCATCACATGGCTTCCAGCAAGCTCAGCCAATCAGGGCTGAGCAAGCTGGAAGCCATGTGATGCGCTCCAGCCAATGAAAAGGCTGCTGGTGCGCATGTGCACCGGCAGCCTTTTCATCCCCATTCACTTTGCATGAAGATGCCGAGGAGGAAGAAGACCCGGACCGCCCCTCGGCTCTGACGTCGTCGTCACCAGATGCCGCCCCGGAGAAGAGGACCGTGACGATCGTAATAGGTAATGTATACATTCTTTAACTTCCGGGGTGGGGGGTCGGGGGTCCGAAAGTGGGGGAAGGGGGCCAGGCCGGGTATTTAACCACATTACAAAGTTATATAACTTTGTAATGTGTGTTAAATGAGCAAAAAAAAAATTTTGTGGGAGTTGTCCTTTAAAGGTGCTAGTAGCACCGCTCACCCGTCTTGTCGTGGAAGGTACTCCGTGTGGTGTCAGGCCGTTTAGCGGAGTCTCCCGTCAGTAAGTGCTGCTTAATTCCGGGCGCTCGCGTTAGCGTTTGTGGAGTGCTCACTTTTATAATGTGGGCACTCCACAAACGCTAACGCGAGCGCCCGGAATCAAGCAGCACTTCCTGACGGGAGACTCCGCTAAACGGCCTGACACCACACGGAGTACCTTCCATGACAAAACGGGTGAGCGGTGCTACTAGCACCTTTAATGCATTAAGCCATCAGCAAAAGCTCCATTAAGCTACAACGTATGGGCTATTCACACAGACACGCCGTCTTATGATATCTATTTATCAACTCACCAACTGCTGCTTTGTTGCAATAACGGGCAATACCCATATATAACACCTTACCGCTGCCACAACGGACCATTTATATCATTGCATTGCGGTGTCACTCCCGATATACGGCTACATCTATATGTACTAGCATATAAGAACATTGCAACCTTTATTCTTTTATTAAATTTTTAATTTTTTACGCTCATTATCATTATTAATTTATCTTTTCCTTTTTTTTCCCCTGAATTTTTCACCATTCTCCAACGCTCTCGGGGCTGATCACCCCTTGCTGGTTGGCTCAGAGTCCTATATTAGGAAAATTAATTCAGAGATTACCACCTACTTATTTTACCATTAAGAGACATTTCTATATACACACACGTGTACTGAATATTTTTAACTCTGTATATTTATCGTTCTGCATTCTGATGCGTTATTGATATTTTATATTTATCATCATTTGTCATATATATTATTGGCATTTTAGCTAATAAATTACTTATATTATAATTATACTCTGATAATGGGGAGAGTATATGAAGAAGATTAGTCTTTCTTGAGGACCTGTCATCCCCCTTCTTTTCTATTCATTTTTCTCTATCTCCTGGGGTATAGGAGTTTTGCAGGTTAACTTCGTCTGACTTTTGTTCAGTAGATCTCACACTCACCTCTGTTTACATAATGGCTCCTCCATTACTTTCTGATCGCCAGAAAAAGCAACCGTTCATTTAGCTACCCTGTGTGAGGACAACTCTTCCCCATCTGACAAAATCAAGAGGCGGGGCACTGTAAAGTCCACAACTTTTCATGGGAGATAGGACAAATTGACTATCCATTTTGTGAGTGAGGATCAATTTTCCCTTATCTATAAAGGGTCATTGGTGGAGGCTCAAGCTTTATGAGGACAACTCTGTGTATTCTTTTTTGTAATCTGGGTATTTGAGGTCTTCATGAAGAATCCTCCTTTGATCAATAGTTACCACCCAGTGGTTCAGTTGGGTCTTTTCTTTCATTTTACTACTCATCATTAACCCTGCTTTCTCTGACTTACGACCATGTCTGAAATATCAGACATCTCCCATGTAAAGACAAATATCTCCCAAATATCTCCCATTTACAAAGAAAGCCCCAAGTCCAGATGATTTTCCGGTTCTCTTTTATAAAACTATCTACAGAGTTTATCCCTACTCCTCTGTGTTCTCCACCATGTTGGGTAGCAATAGTATCCTCCAATCAGTGAATACTGCCTACATTAAAATTCTTTATAAGACTGGAAAAGACCCCAAACTTTCAGGATCCTATAGACCAATATTTCGAATAAATGAGGATATGAAGATCCTATCTAAACTACTTGGTAACCTTTATCTCCACTTTTGTTTAATCTACCTGTCAGGAACCGGACAGCAGGACAATACAAGACAGTGAACCCTAAGCTTAGCCCCGCCCACTGTCCTCTACCTATTTGCCACAATCCGCCCTAAGATGGCGGTGAGCAACTGTGCGGCAGTCCCTGCACTGGCTAGGTGGGACACAGACAAGACAGACAGACAAAAACACAATAAAGAATAGTCCACAGTCCGGGTCACAACAATTGGGCAACACGGTACAGAATCACAATCCAAAAGCAAGGTCAATAAACAGGCAATATGGTCAGGGGCAGGCAGCTAGCAGGAATGGTCAGAAACACAGGCAAAGGGGTCAGAATAAACAGAGCAAGAGAAACAGAACCAGGCAGAGACAAGCTCAATATCCGGCAGTGAGAGGCAGGCTGGCAGACACTATATAGGAGACGAGAGGTCCAGTGCAGGAGCTGATTGGACCAGACCCCTAATCTCCTCAGAACACCTGGGGCAAGAGCAACCTGACTGGCAGAGAGAACAGTCTATCAGACTAGCTAACCAGCATCAGAGTTAACTCCGGAGTTGCCAGGAGTATCTCAGGCAAAGTGGGTGTGGCTGAACAAACACTGAAGGAAATAGAGCAGTGTTCAGACAAGGTTCAGGACACTGCACAAACATACAAAAACACTGAATATCAGCGCCATCTCAGGCGCGCAGCACGAGCCAAGGGGCGCACGGAGTTCGGCACAGGCACATTCATAACACTACCTTTGGAACCCCTAGTGAGGCACCTTCTGAAATTAAATGTTTATGAGAGAATCCCAGACCTGTTGGTCTACTTGTTTTGCGAATGATATGCTCCAGTTTGTAAACTCTCATTCCCAGCTTCCTCCTAACATTCTCAATACTCTCACATATTTTGCACCTTCACTGGGTACAAGATTAATATTTATAAGTGCCAACTCCTTTTTTAGAACCATATATCTGCCCCTCAGCTGGATCCTTGGGCATCAAAATTGGACGTGTATCCTCCTCTTTATAAAATCAAACATCAAAGATTGGATATATATGTCTAATTTTTTTATATGAACTAGAGAGTGACCTTAACTCCCCCTACAGTTTAAGCCCCCCTACTGCACCTTAAAGTTCATAATCAGCTGACCAATGTAAAACGATGTCTCCTTTTCAGAGATACAATAGCTGTTGGAAAGCGGTAAGAAAATTATACTCCCTATCTTACTGCATATCCAAGTATCTACCTATAGGTGATTCTTCTTTATCCCCTATAGCCAAATCTAATCACATATCCTGCCAAGACCGATATAAGGGTATACGTGTAGTGGGGGATCTTATAAATAAGTCAAAAGGAGGGATGATTACTTGGGACACTTAGTGCTAGTTTTGAGATCCCAGCATCTCAATTCTTTAAACATTAACTACTCTGTAGTTATTATACTTCTTTAGTCAGGAATTTTGCTCAGATAGAAAAAAAAATCTCGTTTGATGAACTTTTGGATACTGCAGATCGTTATGATACTCTCGGACATATACAAAACCTTGAAAGTGGTAGTTCTAGAAGAACTTCTACTGATTTCTTTATTCATTGAAAAGAGCAGTTACCATTACCTAAAATGAGATCTCACTTGCTTAAGGGATTTTAGACTGTCTGTTCTGTCATTTCAAATAAAGTGTGGAGAGAGAGATGCATCTTCACCTCTTACTCAAGGCTACTCTGGCATTTAACATCCCTCATAAAGATGCTCTTTTCCATTACTTATGTTCCTGTTCTAAATGAACTTTTATCTTGGAACAAAGTTGAGAAGTAACCCCAGAAACCTCACTCAGTAGTTTGTTTTATTTTATACTGCAGTCACCTGATGATTCTTGTAATGGTGACATATTGTCACATGGCATTCATCTTTCTCTGCTTAAGACTTTGGTTATCTCCAGACCTCCCGAATCTACTGTATCTGAAGTAATAGATCTTCTAAAAAGGATCATGGAATAGGTTGTCTCCCATGTCTTGAATAATTTAAAAGTCCTTCTTTAAAAAATGGAGGCCTTTTGTGGAAAAAATATATTTTAGACTCTGATAGGCATTTGCTAATACAGAAGTTTAAATATGCAGAATGGTATTGTCTTTAAGATCTAAAAGTTTCCTCAGGCAACTTAAAAAAGTGTTTTCAACATAGTTATTCCCTCGGCATGCTGGGTAAAGATGCCTTGTTTTAAAGGAGACACCTGGCTCCGTTTCTAATTAATGTTTCTATTGTTTCTTTTGTTTGTTTTTATATTTTTATGGGCACACAATATGTACACAGTTTCCAGGACTTTCATGGACTTTAATAGCATGTCTTCCACCGATTTCTCTCTTTACAGTCTTCTCGTTCCACATTTGCATGCTACCTACAAGACTGTCAGAGAGATACAATACATTGTACATTTCAGTCTTTGAATCTCATGTCATATTAAGTTTCTGAAAGTTATACATGCTTGTGTCATTTGGAGTTGTCATGACACTTGTTTTCTTTGTCCTTGGAGTTGTCATGACACTTGTTTTCTTTGTCCTTGGAGTGTTAAGTATCTTATCACAGTACTCTTGTCTTTTACTTCTACCTTTTTAACTATGTTACTATGGATATAAAAAGTCATAAATTAGGGATGAATGCATATGGTAGGTCTGTATTCTCTCTATAAGACACTACAGAATATAAAAGATTAATCTTTATTCTAGATGCCTTAGATAAATATAGATGACATAGATGTCAACAGAGTCATCTTTATTGAGTTCTATGGTTTTTAATAAAAAAAGATTACTAATCTGCATTACAAATTATATATATATATATATATATAAAAGATTTGGTTGAACGGCACTGTGCAGACTTAAAGTCAATTGGCTTCCAGCCGGTGGGTGCACGTCCTTGGCAGTCGACCCCCGACTCCACAAAATGTAAAATAAATAAAGCAGGTGGACGGCACTCCAGTAAAGTAAATAGGTGCAAGTTTATTCACCCGTATACGTACAGCGACATTTCGACTCAAAACTGAGTCTGAGTCTTTCTCAAGCAAGCACAAAGTGTCATACATGTGATATTTATACAAAAGGTAACACCCAAAGGGGTATGTCTCTCAATCAGTGATGTCATACATAAACAATGAAAAATTACATGCATAAATACATTCATCTGGTGCAATCACGTGAAAAATACATATAAAAGGTATATACTGTATTACATAGCGATCCCAGTGAAGTTTCTATTGTGAATAAACGGTCCCTTCAAAGTCCTCAAATATACAAAAATAAAAATTATCCATCATAGTAACGGTTAATCCGGAGGTCGGACTTCACTCACCGCCCCTCTGTACCGCCAATCCTATTCAGCCATGGCCATGCTCCATTCAGCGTGTAAACAAGCGGAGTGCGCAAGACAGGATGTACGAAATGTGACGACTTCACGTGACCACTTGCAATCACGTGACACACTGCGCGCATGCGCTACAACATCATCCCCTGCCGGGGCGCCATCTTTGAGTAGGGAAAAAAACTCTCCGGTGCCCAAACTGGGTAAAGGTGAATATCGCAAAAGACTAGTGGGAATACGAGATGAACAAAACGTGCCTCCCGATTTCTGAGAATGTCACACATAGCATACATAGCAGCAGAGACGTAGTCCCACTCTTAATTGGTGAGCCTTCACTCTTTATGAGCATCGGACTCCGTCCTCGTCATTTAAGCTGCCAGACACCTAATATGACCATTCTCTGGGGCACATCTGTCTCTCTTCCCATCAGATTTACGTCGATTGCTTCACCAAAAGATTACATAAAGATTGTATCAGGGTAAGGTAGTGAGTAGGATTAAGCGGATTTAAACAGGATTCAACGGGCTAGGTGAGTATCGGTCCTTGCTCCATCTATAAAATAATAGAGAAAAAAGGGACAAATTAGATGTTTGTGAAATGTGACAAATTTATATACAATATATCTTTAGTACTCTTTCTAACAGCAGCAACAAGTAGGTTGCACAGCGGTAATGCTCATAAGAAGGCTTTCAGTGAAAAATCCACATTAAGCCCCATTGGCTGGCTGAATAGGATTGGCGGTACAGAGGGGCGGTGAGTCAAGTCCGACCTCCGGATTAACCGTTACTATGATGGATAATTTTTATTTTTGTATATTTGAGGACTTTGAAGGGACCGTTTATTCACAATAGAAACTTCACTGGGATCGCTATGTAATACAGTATATACCTTTGTATGTATTTTTCACGTGATTGCACCAGATGAATGTATTTTTGCATATAATTTTTCATTGTTTATGTATGACATCACTGATTGAGAGACATACCCCTTTGGGTGTTACCTTTTGTATAAATATCACATGTATGACACTTTGTACTTGCTTGAGAAAGACTCAGTTTTGAGTCGAAACATCGCTGTACGTATACGGGTGAATAAACTTGCACCTATTTACTTTACTGGAGTGCCGTCCACCTGCTTTATTTATAATATATATCATATCATATGAGTTGTATTATAAATCTTTAGTTTTAGACATTTCTAATCTCTATGGGGAGATTGGTGCGCAGAGTAAACATGTTTTAATAACATCTAAGTTTACATTAAGACAGGCGTAAAGATGCACCAGTTATAAAACCCCTTGCCCCTTTATACACGCATTAGGGTGGTAGTCAACATATTTTATTCCAAAACTAGAGCCTCTAATATGTAAACATTTCCCAATGGGTTTTCACAGACTAAGTTTAACTTAATTAACATTGACTTAATGAACTAGGAATTGGCTGTGAAATACAGATGTAATATAAGACATATAGAATTTTTTAAGAAGCAATATTTTCTAGTGTGTTACTGTTAGTACTTTAGTACTGTAAGATATTCTTTAGAAGTATATTATGCTATGTAAGTTATAGAGGCTTCTCTTTAACCTCTAGGTGATATATTGCTTCAAAGTCAAATGGCATCTATCATATGAAAGCATGGAGTGCAGCAGCAAAGAGCTTCCACTGTTGTGATTCCTGAAACTTTCTCCAGGATTAGCATGTTACATTCTATTTTCAACCATTTTCTCTGGTGTTCTGTATAGAGCCTGTCAAAAAATATCGATTTTACCTGTACTCTCAATATCAAGTGCAAATCCATCTTGTCGTACTTTGTGCAGATTAGACTCTGGGACTCCCGGAGAGCTTGAAGGTTATCAATTTCTGCTGCTTTGATAAGTTTATCTACCATTTGCACACTTGGTAATTGCCAACAGGTTTATAATCTATAAAACTCAATGAGAATTATTTAAACACTTAGGAAAGAGTCATCTAACATTGCAGTCCTCTTCATGCTTATTTATGCAGGGCTTTTATGAAATGTTATACATAATACCTGAATATATTACTGTGACCAGTCTATTTTCAAAGATTCAGCATTTTACCCTTAAAAATCATCCATACATACAAATAAGTTAATAGCTTTCAAGTCATTAACATTCTAAATCTGGGTAACAGAGTACTGTAGCATTCTGGACAGCTTCCAAAAAGTTGTAACAGTTTTTCATCCATTACTTTCTCATATCTCCTTTAAAATAATCTTTTCTGTTCTTCCTCCCTCTCCCTTTTCTTTGTTCCTTTCTTCCTCCCTTTGTCCTCATTTCCTCCTTCTTATTTTCCCTCTCCCATAGTTCCTACCATTTTTCCTTAAAACATAAGAACGAGATGAAGTCTACATTAAGTATGTTAAATTGTTATATAAATGGCCATTGCCATTGTCCTTATAGAACAAAGACTAATACCTTTATAAAATTGTCCTCTATAAAACCAGCTACAGTCAGATAACTATCCACCCAGAACAAAACAATGAATATCAGCAACCCTAGCATATTCTGATCTGTATTTTCCGTACAGAATAAACTTTATGTGAACATCGAATATAACGGCTTTTGGAAGGCTATGTAAATCTAATACATTTGGATAAAGTACAGGGAGAGTAATGTATAATTCATTTCATAAAGATGAAGACTGCGGTACTATCTCTCGTCTCTCTTCCCAAATGCGCAAAAAAAAAATAAAAAAATCAGTCAAAGCTTTCCAGTTTGGGTGTTTCCTTTATAATATGGTAAAATTATAATTGTGTAATGCATAGTATTTTCATGAGAATTAGAACCTAATAGAGTAAGATTATATCACTTATTAGATTATTAATTTTATTCTTGTCATTATTGAAACACTGACACTGTTTGGCTTTTCCCACATAAACCAGTCACAGCTGATATTTTGCATCTCAACAAGTTCTGAAAAAATGAAACCTGAGCTGTTGTTGGTTGTTGCGGTAAAGATGGGAGTTTCAGACAGCCTGATAAATCTGGCTCATCATATTCTTAAAGAGACTGTCAGCAGGTTTATGCCATCATATCAAAGGGTAGCATAAACTAGTGACAGACAGAATGATGTATCACTTACATTGTTCTGTGCAGATGATCAAGAGATATCTTTCTGAATAACCTGGCCAATAATCCTCTCCAATGTGTGTGAGCCCAGTAGCCCTAAATATTTATGAGAAACTGAAAGCTCCACCCACCAGCTGCTGATTGGCAGTTATCTATCCATGCTGTGTATAGGCAGTCAACTGTCAATCAGCAGCTGAAGGGCAGGGGAAGGGTACGGCAAAAATCCTATTTTCCTGCATATTAGGAGAACTGAACAAAAGTGTGAAACCAATCGATTCAGCATTTCTGTCACTAATTCACGTTGCTCTCGTTTAAGGCAGAATAAACCTAAAGACAGATTCATTTTAAATAGTGTTTAGAGATGAGCAAACAGGATTTGGGTTCGAGTCGATCCGAACCCGAACGTTCGGTATTTGATTAGCGGGGCCTGCTGAACTTGGATAAAGCTCTAAGGTTGTCTGGAAAACATGGATGCAGCCAATGAGAATATCCATGGTTTCCAGATAGCCTTAGGGCTTTATCCAAGTTCAGCCACCACTAATCAAATGCCGAAAGTTCGGGTTCAGATCGACTCGATCATGCTCAAGGTTCGCTCATCTCTAATAGTGTTGTATGACAGGAAGTGGGGAGAGTGTGTGTATTGGGGGGGGGGGTGTTAAATTTGTCAACTGCAAATGCTTATGTTGACAAAAATATAGGGCCTGATATAGGGTACAATAATACCAAGGGAAATTTTTATACATTTTCTTGCCCTCATGATTTGGCGCATGCAACAAGTTAAACTGATGGCAAATTATTTGGTCCTGGAAGTTAGTAAGGGAGCCCGGCTGTCAGTATGACAGTCCCCTAAGTTCCTATCATAATATCAGAGCTTGTCTCTCCTATAATGCATTAAATGGCAGGGTTACTCTGCGCTCTGCCAGGTTCCACAATAGAAAACATCTTAGCTGCACACTTATTAGGCAGTTGAATTATTAATCCTGGACCTAAACTCCAATTAAAGACTACTCTAGTTAAAGAGACCACTACTACTTCTCCTTTGGTATTACAATACATGTGGTCAACCATGTCTCTTTCGTACAGATATTAGCTTGGTGTGAGGACTATCTTTGCGGAGCTTGATGTGCCCCTCGCGTCGTGCTGTGCGGCCGAGAAAGCGCTGATTCTCTTGTATTTGTTCTGTTTCTATGTTTTGTTTTACATTGGTCTGAACACTGGTTTATTTTGTCTGCTCACTTGATTTCATGGACACACTCGACTTCTCCTGCTGAGTTCTGTCTGACCACTTTATGGTTAATCTTTTGTTTTGGTTCGTTCTGTGACTGGCAGGTCTTCCTGCCAGTGGATGTGTTTTGTTTTTAGGTGCCTGTGGTTGAAGATCAGGGGGATGGTCCAATTGTATTCTGGACCAGATCCCTGGCCTACTATATTACACCTGGCCTCCTATATCACAGTCTGTATACTCCTGGATTGTTATTTAGGTTTCTTACCATGGTCCCAGCTCCACCTGTCTATTCCTGGAATCCCTATCCTAACTCCCTCTGTTTGCTCAACTTTGTTACCTGACTTCTTGCTTGACTTTTTAACTATCCGATTGTAACCTAATTTTGTACTACGCTGCCCAGTTGTTTCTGAACTTGCTTGTTTGACTATCTGATGTTGTATTTTGTTGTCTGTCTTGTTCTGTGTGCGCGCGTATCTAGTACAGGGAACATCTTTGTGGTTGTCCATGGCCACCTAGGGCCGTTTGAGGCAAGTAGGTGGGGATCGTTGGTGGGTTCAGCATCAGGGCTCACTGTCGTGTCTTATCCCTGCCTCCCCGTCCCTGAAACATGTCAGTGAGTGAACAGCTATGTTCTCTTTTACCAACAGAAAACTAAAAAATATTGAAAATGGTGAAATACAAAGTAGAAGTCTTTTTTTTTTTTCTAATGAGACATTAAGTGTCATTTCGCATTATCTAAAATAGGAGAGATCCTAAGGGTTACATTCAGCATCCTGCATAAAAAAAAAAAAAATCTTAGGTGTGTAGAAACCTTAAAAGCAAAAATTTAATGAGCAATTACATTATTTTAGGGGATTTTGGAGGATGGCTCCCCTGTGGATTTTTTTGAATTACCATCCCCTTGGTCCTTAAGAATATTTTGCTTATAAAAAGCTCAAGATCTCATTATGTATGGGGAACACAGAGTCCCATATCCAGATTTACTAGAAAGGTCTTGGGTATTAAGAAAATAATGGTCCATCTCAAAAATCTTTCAAATACCCCAGTACACAGAGTTCTAGGTGGCTAACATCACAAAAGTAAGGACTTACACTCACATAGTTGGGAACCCCATTCCATGGATGCTGTGTACTATTTAACAGCATTTACTGTAGCCAAAGGAGATGCTAACATCAATAGGTAAGCTCTATCATTAATAAAAGTTTATTGGCAGAAACCTCTCTGACCCCAGTTACTTCCTAGCATGGGAAATGGAACAAGTAGTCAATTTTTTACTAAATGATAAAAGAATTTACATAAAAACACTCAGTTTCTAAAAGTCTGTGAGATTCCGAGAAAACTCTGTTAAGTTATTAACAAGACGGTATTGAATCCCAAACTGTCTAATTGTCTAGATTATGGCAGATGGTGGCATTGTGCAACAGGTTTTGGCACACTATTGTATATACTTTATAGCTGGATTGTGCTTCTATTATATCCTATTGGAAGGCCCTATTAGCAATTCTCAAACAAGTTACAGGAAAACACGTACCTCTTTCTAAACCTTTAATTCTACTCTAGGCCCCCTTCCCCTCCTTCGGGCCTAGAATTTGTTTTACCTGCCTACATGCTCACTGCTGCGAAACTACATATTTCAGTGCAATGGCGGTCTACAGACCCTCCTGCATCTGATGTTTGGCTACTAAAAGTTGATGCTTCATGTACGAGTTGGACAGTTGGAAAAATAGGTCTCATGCTGGTTTCTGCAAAATATGGTCTCACTGACAAGAATTCAGGAAGATGTCCCAACCCACGTTGACCAACTGCTGAGCATTATGTTATGTTAGCCCTCCTTTGCTCCCTTACAGGACCTTCATCCCATACATATCTGCTAGGTGGACAAACTATATTTCCAGAAACATCCAAATCTCTCTAAGGTGACTATCAAGTTTGTGAATTTGTATCACTGACAGTGTCAGGCGGGGTTAACATACTGTAAGGCTATGTTCACAAAACGTATATTTTCGTAGTATATGAAAATATATATGTTACCTCTCCGTCTATGGCATCCCAGCCGGAGTGTATACACATAGTATACATTCCGGCCGGGATCCCTAGCGGCCCCAAAAACAACTGACATGTCAGTTTTCTGGGGCCACTATTCAATGAATAGCAGCTGTAGAAAACCCTGTCAGTGCACACTGTGGAGTGAGCGGATCCGCCCGCATCAGAACACTGCGGCCAAAAAGATATTACGGAATGATCCAGGATGATCTTTTCAGAGACGGTCTCATACATTGTATGAACATGGCCTAAGACACCGGCCGTTCTGTGACCTGGCTGAGTCACAGAACGGCTGCTGTCTAAAGATCATCCTGGCTGGTACTGCAGGATGATAATTCTATTTAATTGGGATGCGGGCGCATCCATGTGTGTCCACATCCCATTTCACCATAGCACAAAATGGAGAGTGTGGCCGAAGCCGCTCTCTCCATTGTGTGAACTGACTGATAGTGGCCACACAAAACTGACTTGTCAGTTTTCCGTGTGGCTGGTGGGAAATCTGGCTAGATTGTATACTATGTGTATACACTCCATCCGGGATTCCTCTGACTTCTATGAAATAAATCTTTTGTATCAATCTAGCCGTTGTTGCAAATCAGACTTGTTGTGTCTGATTTGCCCACTAATAACCATATCCATACAGCAAAATGTGAACCTCTGCGTTAATTATCATCCAAATCACTAATTGGCAAAGAAAGGGAAATCTACAGGTTTACTGGCATGTCACATCAGATCAGAGAACAAACACACTGTAACCATTGCTCTGGGGAATGTATTAATGACATTCTCAGAACCTATATGATCAATGTTGAAGGTGCTTTCATCAGATTTGGGAGATTTGCAGATCATGTACATCAATATACCATAATTATTTTTCTGGGGTGGTTGGCATGTTTTAGCAAGACAATGAAATATGATAAACAGAATGTCCGGTGTCTTACATAGTGTAAACCTGGCCTAGCCCTGTAAGCTTCATTACCATATATAATTACTACATGAGATGCATCAGAATTCATGTTCCAGATATTTCTGATGTATAATATACACAAGTAGTAAAGGAAATGTCAGAATAAAAGCAGCCCTGGAGCGGGTCAGTGTGTCATTCCGGTACAAAATATAATTGAGCTGATTTCTGTACAGTTAAGTAGCGGAATAAATACCATCTGCTATAAGGACATGGTACCATTTTGCTCACTTACTGA
Source organism: Dendropsophus ebraccatus (assembly GCF_027789765.1). NCBI lineage: Eukaryota > Metazoa > Chordata > Amphibia > Anura > Hylidae > Dendropsophus > Dendropsophus ebraccatus. The sequence continues at coordinate 45,940,921 of NC_091457.1, read as the reverse complement.
TCTTTTACAGATATAATTTAGGTTAATCTTTAGTTACATATTAAATCCTTTTTTGTCTGCTTCACAAGAGAACATCTACTCTTATGAACACAAAAGATTAGAGAGGATTGTGCTCACAGATTTACAAGAACCTGGCTAACAAACTGTATTGTAGGCTGATTCAGACGCTACCAGTCTAATCAACAATAGTATGGTCTTAGAGGTTTTCCAGGAATAAACAAAAAACTGCTTCTATAAGCTATTTACAGCTGCTTATAGGAGTCTATGGATAGGGGAGGAGGGACAGTTCCTGAAAACTAGCAAAAGCAGAGAGAAAGGAACACAGATGTAGATCTAGTGTTATATTTCAAAAAATTTTTCACAGCTAGGCCTGCTCAGCACTGCTTTATAATGCATGCTACTCCATGCTACTTCTGCTGCTTAGAGACATTGGGGAGGTAACTAAAATTTTAGTAATGCTTTAACTCCTTAACGACACTGGGTGTAAAATGTACACACACAAAAACACAGAAAAATGCAACAGCAAGATACAGACCCACCATAGACATGAAAATAATTAAAAGCAGCCCCCCCAACTGCCCAAAAAATTCCCACAAAAATAACGAGTCTCTTGGTTACTATTTGCAAACAGCGTAAACTGCGTAAAATGTACACCCTGGAGTCGCTATGGGGTGTTCTGAGGGGGGCCATACGGCGACCCCACTCTGAGCCTCTAAGATCCTGGGTGCTATCTGCAGGCTGGACCGCGGCAATTAACCATTTAAATGCAGCTGTCAAAGTTGATACCTGCATTTAAATGGCTGTTTTCCCCATGCCTGGTGGTCTAGTGGGGGGGGGGGGGATCTCCCCTTAACACCCCCCGGGTGAAGTGGAGGAGCGGTCCCCACGCTGATCCCGATTGCCGATCTGCTGTTCCTGGCTGCAGCAAGCCAGAGCAACAGATTACCTATGTAATTGATCTATGCATATGATATTGCATAGATTTCAATGAGAGATCAGAGTTTGTTTTTTTGTTTTGTTTTTAGAAATTATTTACATATTCAGCAAAAAGTTATGAATATAAATTTGCCCCACTGTCCTGAGTCTATGCTCATTTTTTAAAAATAAAGAATTCTTCAACACTTTGAGGCACCTTACTGACATTATAAACCTCTTTGAGTCAGTGATAACCCAGACTGCACATACCTTTATTGTGTTGGTACGCTGCTGTCTTATTAAGTCACTATTTCAACATATATCCTAATCTTATTTTCCTATATCTATGCTCATAGAAAATTTTATCTGATCAGTAATAAAACACCAGTGAATGAACACCATCTCAAAACCACAAAAGTTTTGTCAAATTACTACTGCACAGTATTTGCAAAAACTTACACTATACGTACACGTATTTGCTCCAAAAGGTGGAACTACCACCCTAGCAGCCGCAGCCCGTGGGTAGAGAGAGGTCTAACTACTAGATGAGGGACACAGCGGTCTAACTACTATATGGATACAAAGGGGAATAACTACTATATGAGGGAATAGATGGAGCAATAGGATGTGGCATAGGATGATGGGGCATGAGTAGGAGCCTAAACTGTTTGCCTTGCAGATCCTACTGAGAAAAATCCTCAGGGTGTCCCAGGTTGGATGGAGAAGAAAAGAAAAAAAGTGAGCAACTCCGATTGGAGAAGACGCCTCCTGTAATGCACTCAAAGAAGATGCCCACTGTAAGTTATTGTCTTCAACTGCATTGTAATCACTTATGGTGTCCATAGCCTGTGTGGAGCTTATATATGTCACTATATGGTCACTGGTGATATTGGACTGTGGACTGGATTTTCTTGCATAGCAGTGGTGGTTAATGTTAGCTCTATACTTTTAGAAGGGTTTAAACTGCAGCACACTATGTTATTGTAGTACTGCTTTATCTTTAATAGCAGACTTAAATTGATCAAGAAGACCCTGTAGGGGTGCCGCTAGCCTTTTTAATATTAACTAACTATAAAAAAAAAAACATTTTTTTATGCCTTTCCACTCAAGAGTGATGACAAACAGCTGAGTTGTAAATGTCAGCACACACCATGAATTACGCTCACTGATGGGCAGCTGTTAAATGGAAAACTGGGGAATTGACTAATTATGATGCTGATCAGCTTTTGGAGTATGTTTGCAATAACTGCCACTGTAAAACCTCTTTTCGATCCTTGCTCTTGATTGGCCAGATCATGCAAATTTTTTAAGTTTTCTTAATTTTAAAGGAAAACTATATCTAGAAATGTATGTGCTTCCAGTGTTTGTCAGCCTAAAGTATTCTACCATGTTCCTAAATGAAGCTAGTAGAAATCCTGTAAAGAACACAAATGCTTTCTTGCTGCTTCATCTAATTTCAACCAGTAGTTCATCTTTAACACAACAGTTGTCTCATTGTTAAAAATGTACTCTAGCTATAGACAGAACAGTGTGGTCTATTCGTATGAAACATTTAGATACACTTTATATATACTTTATTACACTACATTAAACTTTAAACATGCCTTGTCAATAGTTCAAACAAATGTAAAAAAACAAACTTTGTAAAACTCTGCAAAAAAAGTCCACCTCAAGAAAGCTTACAGCTGCTTATAGAAGTCTATAGATAAAGGGAAGAAGGACAGTTCCTGGAAACAGGCAAAAGCAGAGAAAGTGGAACACTGATGTAGGGATAGAGTTAGGGATGGTCCGAACCTGGTTCGGACAGGGTTCGTACGAACCCGAACCCTCCGCAATGATTACCGCTGTCTGCCCGCTCCGTGCAGCGCGCGGATCCAGCGGGAGGAACGCCTGGAAAACTGGGATACAGACATATCCATAGGCTGTATCCCAGTTTTCCAGGCGTTCCTCCCGCTGGATCCGCCCGCTGCACGGAGCGGGCAGACATCGGAAATCTGATGCCGAGCGTTCGGGTTCAGCCGAACCCGAAACTCGGCGGGTTCGGACCATCCCTAGCTAGAGTATGTAGTGAGCGTTATATCTCACAACAGTGTTTTACAACTAAGACTGCTCAGCACTGCTTTATAATGCCCTCAATGCTACTTCTGCTGCTTAGAAACAAAGGGGTGAAAAACACTTTACAACTAACGAGTGGGTCACCATGCAGGACATTTATGCTGTGTTGAGATACTTTGAATATGCCCCATGAGATACTTTGAATATGCCCCAAATATGGTAAGCGCTCAGTGGTGGAGGAGGAGGAGGAGGAGAAGGAGAAGAAGGAAGGCTTATTCTCCTACATGTCATTCCACTTATCTACACCACTGTCTAGCCATGGGACACTTTTGGAGAAGGAGGAAGAGGATGAGGATTTGTCCTCACAGCAGGGTGGCACCAAGAGCAGCTCACAGGTGGCACTGAAGAATGGCTGGGGGGGTGGTGGTGGTGCAGCTTGTCCTTGCCACCAGACAACCTGGTTCACATGAGCAATTACATGTTTCACTGCCTGCTAAATAATTGCTGAGGTGCCAGGATTCTCACCAGTGCTGACTACTGGGTGGTAACCAAGATGGATCCCCACTATAAAGACACTCGCTCCCCAAAGTAATCCATGGATGTATTCATTCAATAGAGCATAGTGTACATTCCATGAGTTTACATAGACATTCATAGAAACAATAAAGTCCCATAGACTTCTACATATAGAGCGCCCCCTACTGGACACTCCAAAGAAATTACACCCTGGGTCGTGACATCACTGTATCTGGGAGAATTCTTACACTCCATGATCTACTAAATTAAGGGAAATAGCCCTATATGTGCATTTCCCATAGTTAATGTACATTAGAAATTTGTATAACCTTCCATAAGTAATAACATATCAAAAATAATTTTGGCTGGACTTCTTTAATTAATACACACTATGGGAGACATTTATCAACATTCAAATACTCGTACACAAGTCTTAAATAAAAGTCCTGTCCCCTTTTCCCCGGCCAGATTTACTAAATGGCATACCCCTCTTTGTACAGCTGGCCAGCCCTGCACCTGGCACAGGTATTGCAGAACAAATCTACACCTGCAATGCACACATGATTCTAACCCCTAAAAAAAAAAAAAAAAAAAAAAAAAAATCACCAACAATATGAGCTGTACAAGCTCACACCCAGTCCTGCAATTTATGTAAGACTTCCCCTAGACAACACATAAGCCTGGATATTAATAGTTAAATATGTATAGAATGCTGCACGAACAAACACTAAAGTCCAAGTGCAGGTGCAAATAAAAAGGATACAATAATGTAAACAAGTGATATCTAAAAGTAAGCAGTCCTAAATCAAAAACAAAAAGCACTCAGCAGCAAATTATGACAGTCAATATCAGCAATGACAAGAAAGCTAGGGGGTCCCAGTTCAAATATATAGTACACCACACTTTGTCCACTCTCTAAAGGGACCTTAGATGGACTAAGTGGTCTTTTTCTAAGGACAATCTTCTATTTCTATATTAATCAAAATACTGTTGTATTTTTGCCCTAAAGTATATCCAAAAATATGGCTGAAAAAAAAAATAAAAATTGTGTGACTCTATTCTTAAGAAGCCAGTATTAAAGGTTCTAATTTCAATTAATATTTAGATACTCTCCTTTGTCTAGGTTATTTTCATGTAGAGGACTATATGTGTACTGTCTGTGTCCTCTCTTGTTTGACATCAGTTTCTAGCAGCTCTGTTCAAGTAAACCAGGGATGGGGAACCTGCAGCCTTCCAGCTGCTGCAAAACTACAATTCCCATCATGCCTGGACAGCCAAAGCTAAATGGTTCCCCATTCCTGAAGTAAACTAACATTGTATGAGATTTATCCTACATTTTTATAAGTAAATTTCTTTAAATTCTGAGATATTATGCAATTAAAAGAATCTTCAATATGCTCCATATGTGATTATACTAGGTTATATTTAACTACCTTCATCTGAACTTCAGTGCACTATGTAACCCCAATCTGGCCTTGCACAAACAATACACAGTTGTTCCATAGTAATTGCTGTGAATGTCAAAAATAAGCGAGAACTATGGGTATTAATTTAATTAAATTCTTTCCATTTAGTCTCAGATTTAGTCATTACTGTCAGTGAAATTTATAAACTTATCTAATATATAAACTAATGTTAACATCACAATAAAGTGTTTTCTATAAAAATATCCAATTATTATAACTCCTGACCTCCCTGTATAGTATGAAGAGCTATTTAATTATATGTGGTAATTCTTCCTTTGGTCTCTTCTATAATAAACTTCAATCATGGAGATTCAATCACTTGAAAAGAAGTATGAACATTCACATCAGATGTATTTGTTAGTTTACAATCTATCACTATTCAGTACTGTATGAATATATCGGTGTAGCTTGCTGGGATATAATTAGTATGCCTCATTTGTGTTAAAAGGGTTGACATTCTTAGTTTCAAAGGACAACTGGACAAAAAAAAAAATTAAGTTAGAATTCTGACTTAACAATAATGAATTTCCACCATAACAGCTTCACTGGACAGAGATTGGTCTTTGATACTGAATAAGAAGGGAACTACAAAGAGGATAAAAAGAATCTCCTAAAAACCCACCTCAGTGGGGTATCACTATCTGTGATCATAAAGTGGGTCAGGGTTTGGGTGCAAAACCGGTAAAAACGTTGATGTGGCAGCACATGGAAAGCCAACAACTCATTGCCTGAAAGAACTGGGACCAACACGCCACTTCTTCCCTGTAACCACCAACGCAGCCCCATATCTGCAAGTCAGGTTTTGGCAGCCTCACTTGGAAGCAGGAGGTCAAGAACGTCATCTACCTCTGCCTCCTCCATTGGGACCAGTGGGAAAACACTGTCACTGCTGAGGCAACAGTCTGTGTGAAACCATCATACTAAGACAGCTATATGCCAGCACCCACTCTATGGAAAGGATACTAAATGGACAACTGGCCCTGATTGTCCTGTATAGTAATATAAATTTAATTTTTCACTAATACTAAACCTAGTATATTAATGAACTATATACGCTATTATATACAATTAACCTATGAAAATAAAAAAATTTGAACTCCCTGGCTCAGTTTTTGCATTGTGCATAACCTAACACCAGCAAAACCAAATATGTATACACAAAAAAGTACAACTAAAATAGACATCATACACCAAAAAACTCCAAGTAAACAAGACATTAAATAATAAACAAACCTGAATTTATTTATTTTAAGACCTGATTTGGTCCCACATCCCATTCCCTAGTACATGATTGCCCTGGAGTCTCATTACACATAGTAAAGTCCAAGCCATTCAAGAAGCTGATGCCTTTTGGCCAATCAAGATGAAAAGTGGCAAGTCGCCATTTTTTGGCAAGTAGTCTCTCTATCTCTAATCAGGTACACCTCAGCACGGACGTTTGGAGTTCTAACTATTGGACAAGGCCGGTATATGTGCATAACTGCTCATTAAATAAATGCTCCACCGGAGAGGTGCATAGGCAGCATCAATAAATGAAAGTTACACCACACTGGCCTCCTAGGCTCATTTGGAGGCATTATTCACACACCTCACCATCTGCGCCCATCACCTTGTCCCATCGTAACAACGTAACGCAACCTATTCCTATGGTGTACCAACACTGCCAAGTCCACCGCTGTCAGGCTATCCTACACTTGTGCAGCCTGGGTGAACTCAGCCACATTGACTCAACTACAGGTTGAGTCATACTTGGAGTCACCCTTGCCTCTAAATAGTTTTGAACATTTTTGACCCGGTGCAGTTCTGGGCAGAGAGATCTGGCAGCAGCTGGCAGAGTTCACTCCTGGGGGACTTCTAGTATAAGTGCACTGATCTCTCATGGAGATCTTTGCTGTATACTTATACAGCAAAGATCAATATCAATAAGATCGGCACTAGAATGCTTTCGGCTGCTGCAGCCGAAAGCATCCAAATGCCGAGTCGGGATCAGCGCCATTTTGGCGGAGACCCCGTCCCGGAGGAGCGATCCACCCCACTAGACACCAGGGAAGTGCTGCATACAGTGATTGGATGCAGCTGTCAACTTTGACAGCTGCATCCGATTACTGAATTAGCGGGCACGGGGATCGGACGCGCGGCCCCGCTCTGAACACCTCTTGTGGCATGATGCAGCTGAAACACTAATGTAATGCTGGGGTAATGCTGCACTGTGTGCATGCTGCATGGTGAGAAGAATGAATTAATAGCTTTATCACTTTGCTGGAAGCTTTACTCATTTTTCTGTTTGATGTATGTAGACCAATTTAACCTTTTCCAACACAGGCATATATTTTCCACACCAGCTCAATACCTACTGTAGCCAAAATACACCATGCAACCTATTCCCCCAAAACAATATTACCCCTGCAGATATCCCCATGACTGCTTTTCAAAGAGGAAATTTCCCTCTTTCTTACAATAGCAGTGGGGCTTTTATTAACTGGCACTTGTGACAAGGAATAGTAGCAGTCATATGCTATTTTTTTTTACAGACATGCATGGTGACTGCCTAATAACGGTTCTTGAGGTTTTTATGTCATCTGGGTGTATCACATGTTGCACAATGGTTTGCAAAAGGGTAATTGTTGTGTGAGGCTTTAAGAGTTCTTGGAGTTTCTTGAGCAGTTTATGGCTATGTGAAGGGTGTTTGATGGAGTATATATCACAGAGGATGATGTCCTCTAACTGTGATATAACTACCTTCTAAAGCTACTACTAGCAGCAGTCTGTTGCTTTTGGTTTATGCTGTCCAAACCCCGCAGAGGACACTTGGTGATTTTCAACCACTGTAAGGCTATGTTCACAGAAACCCTCCCCCCAACCAAAAAAAAAAAAAAAAAAAAAAAAAGACACGTCCGGTTTTGCTATTTAAAAAGACGTCCGTTATTGCCAAGAGTTTCTTGACTTTAATGCAATGCACACAATGTATTGAATAACAGACGTTATTGCCACAGACCTCAAAATAATGATCATGACAATTATTTTTGGACGTCTTTTGCAAACAGCGGATGTTTTTATTAGATATTCACACAGGTTTTTTTCTTTTGTCACCATTCTTTCTCCGTTTTTACTATTAAATTCAATGGACTTATCAATTTACACACATCCAAAGGCCAATTAGTAACCCCAAACTAGAATCATGTACAAACACCAGTCACTGCAGGGGGAGGCCAGACAGCTAAATAACGTCCCTTATTTTATACTCAAAATGACGCATGTCAATTTAAACAGAGCTGGGGAAAAAAAATGTGTGAACATAGCCTCAGAATACTGGGCCCTCTACTTGTCTCCTGTGTAAAGTTCCTGATATATGTATATAACAGCAACATGCTGTGCCTAGTAGCTCCCCTGTACATTTATTCGTTACAACATAGGAGAAGGGTCCGAGCACACGTCCTGCCCTTGCCACAGAAGGGTGGTAGCACTACTCGGGGAGGACGCTGATGATGACTGCTGTCTCCGGTATTGGCTACTATCTGGCGTGGAGCTGGAACTTTTTATAATGCAGTCAAACAATCTCCCATCTGGCTGGTATTCACCTGCATGGTAAAAGTTTAAAAAAAAAGCAAAATTGCAGATTATTGATCACATGAAACCTGAAAAAATTTATGTTTATATAAAAAATTATATAAGTTGCATATCATTGTAATTAGGGATGGCCCGAACCCTCCAAGGTTCAGGTTCGTATGAACCCGAACGCTCGGCATCAGATTCCCGCTGTCTGCCCGCTCAGCGGGAGGACCGCCTAAAAAACTGGGATACAGCCTATGGATATGGCTGTATCCCAGTTTTCCAGGCAGTCCTCCCGCTGGATGCGCCCGCTCCACGGAGCAGGCAGACAGCGAGAGTTCGGGTTAGTACGAACCCGAACCGAACTCTGTTTGGACCATCCCTAATTGTAATCATACGGACTTAAGGAACATGGATAACAATTTACAGCAAAATATTTTGAAAAACAGCAAAAATGCATTATTAAAGCTAAATAAATGCCATATGTGAACATAGCCTACTACTATCATTGACTAGGGACACTTTAGTTCTTCTATTTCAGTCTTCTTAGGCTCCACATTATTTTACAGTTCAAATTTATTGAAGGAGAAAAAATAATTTTCTTACAATGTACTTCTCTTGATAATAATTGTTCCCTGTCCTATCAAGAAATGTAGAAATGGCAATTCATTCGGATATGCAGATATTAAAGTTAAACCAATGAGAGATGTAATTTAGTATAATTGAATAGAATTAAAAATATTAAAATTGCATGCTGTTGCCATGACAAAAAAACTGAAAATGAAGAAATGATAATCGGTAGACTAAAAATAAAATGGCACTGTGCTTTGTATGTCATCCTTGGTTTGATATGGATGAAGTCATTTTAAGTCGACTTGCATACTAGAATGTGCTTATGTTCACATTAACTTATAGCCAATATAGAAGCCCATTTGCCATCACTAGAGACCAAAGATCCTGACAATATTATATGCTGATAGATTACTGTCTTATTTCTCTAATTATTCTCCAAGAGGCTAAACTCCTGATTTGAGAACATGTTGTGGAGAAAATAAGCTACAGTATAGAGATTTTAATCGCTTCTTTCTTAAAGGGATTCGTCCATAAACACTTGAAACCGAGAATTGCTGGGAGGAGCATGAGGCGTGAGTGAGCGTTACGCCGGCTAAGCGAGGCCGTGGCAGGTGTCGACTCTGATCCCGTTTTGGATGGCGTGCTGGGAGCTTGATGTGGCGGCCCTGCTCTGAGACAGTTTGTTTGCGGCTTACCGGAGGTCCCTGGCAGCGGGGAAGGCGGCCGCGTGACTGAGGATCCGAGACGGGTCGTTCCTCTGGTGGCAGCGGAGGATATACCCGTACGAAAGGTCCGGAGATAACAGTGAGAAACAGCGGTGCCGTACGAGGACCGGTGCGTAGGACCGGAGGAGATAGGGGCCGAGACGCTGCCCTGAAGCGATCCAGGTGGGACTGTGGTCCAATCGCTTGTGGTGCAGGAGACTCAGCAGGCTCAGCGGGGGGCTCCGTTTGGTTGCGGCCGGCACCGGTGAGAGCGGATGTCTGCGGCGGCTGAAGCGGGGTCAGCCAGGAGTATGCATGGAGGAGTCTGCTGTGCCAAAGTTTTAAAGGCAGCTGGTCCCTGAGAACGGGAGCAAACGGGCGAGCAGGAGCTGGAAACAGTGTGGCTACAGAGGTCCGTGACGGCAGGGCAACGGCCCACAGGACGGTAACAGTGGTCTCTTTTGGAACACGGGCACTCATGTTGCCCGGGATGTAACTGTCGGGTATATTTGTTGGAAAAGTTTTCCTTGCCTCATGTATGACTAATGCAGGAGAGGTAGTGTCTCTCTGAAGACTGGAAGCAAAACTTTTTGTTTTCTTTACTGATTGTCCACTCTCTCCCCTATTGACTCTCTCTCTGAGTGTGGTTGAATGTACGGAGTGAGGAAACTAATCAGACTGAACCTTACGATTCCCTATAAAGTTACCTTATGGAACTAAGCAACTAACAAAAGATCTTATTGATCGTCCACTTTCTTTCCTATTAACTTTCTTTTCTACAGTGGATGAAAGTACAGAGATAACTAGGCTAACCTTTTTTTTTTTTTTTTTTTTTTTTTCTTTGACTCCCTGCAGTTTTTGCCTTATGGAACTATACTAACTTTTGTGGCAAGGAAATCTGTGGTATAGGGAGTGTGGGTTTTCTAGTCGGTTTTGACTACTGGTAGAAGGTATTGGACGCTGTGAAAATATCGGAGTAAAACGCGGTCCAAGCGGGTGGTTAGGGAGGTTGCAGGGGAATGTTTGTGGGGTATTCACACATAATTGAGAAAAAGTACACGTGTTAATATTGCTCGAACAGAGGTGGTGTACGAAATATTGATGGATGTGTTATATTGCTACTTTGTGACATATAGCTATATGTGAAGGGTGCGGGAACTTAAAGGGAAATAGTAGGTTGCAGGGTAGGTTAGATTAGGAGGTAGGAAAGAGGAAAAGAAAATGAAGAAGGCGGCTAAAAATAATAAAGGGGGGAGCCCAGTCAAGGAAGGGAAAGATCAGAAAGTGGTAGGAAAATTGGACAAGTTGTTTTATTCCCCGACCATGGCCAATAAGGGGCGCTTATCGCTCAAAGGGAGTAATGAGGAGGGTCATGAGGTGGCAGTGGGGGAGGTAGTGGAGGAGAGAGCATCACATGAGCCTCCTGAATGGTTAGGAGAGGTGCTGGCAGCCATTAAAAAATGTGATAGTTCAATAGCAGGGCTCGCGGTTCAGGTTGGAGGTATTGGTACGGAGATATCTATTGTCAGAAGTGACCTGAATAAGTTTAAAGAGAGGTTTGATGAAGCAGAACAACGCATCAGTAGGCTTGAGGATGAGATAAGGGGTATGAGGAGTGAAGTAAGTACAGTAGTTACAGAGAACGTACAGCTGAAAACTAGAGTTACGGAGATGGAAGATAGAAATAGAAGAAGTAATTTACGAATTGTTGGTATCCCAGAGGGAATGGAGGGGAAAAACACCGTGGATTTTGTTCAAAAATGGTTGATAGAGGTAATAGGGAAAGATAAGCTTTCTGATCTATTCTGTGTAGAAAGAGCTCATAGAGTTCCCGGTAAGGTTCCTCCCCCTGGTAGTCGTCCTAGGGCCATTATAGTGAAAATCCTTTGTTATGCGGATAAGGAAATAATTTTGAAGCGGGGAAGAGAGATTGAGGATTTAAAGTTTAATAACATGAAAGTAATGATATTTCCGGATTATGCTCTCGAAACGCAGAAAAAGAGAATGTCATTCATAGAGGTAAAAAAACGGTTGAGAGAGAACAAGATTAAATATATGTTAATGTTTCCCGCGAAGCTGAAAATTATACATGCAGACAGAAGTTGGTTCTTTGACACACCAGGGGAGGTAGTAAAATGGATGGAGGGAGAGGGGTTGAGATGAGATGCTATGTGTTTATTTGAATTTGGCCACGGTCTCGTTTTGTTAATGTGCTCCGGTTAAGAGGTAGTAGGGGTGAACCCCATACCAATATGGGGGGAGGGGGGACTTTGGGAGGGGGGATAGGGGGGGGGATAGTCTGCCCGGTTTCCTTTCATTGGTTTTGTTTTTCTTGATTTTCTTCTTTTATAAGGTGATACATTCTTTTTTCGCTCTAGATGATCATTGGATGAGATATAAGAACTGTAATGATAAGGGTTATTGCATGGAATATTAGGGGATTGTCAGATAGGGTCAAGAGGGTAGCAATGTTTAATTATTTGAAAGTATTTCTCCCGGCAATAGTGTGTCTGACTGAAACACATCTTATGGAGAAGGGCACTGGGGTTCTGAGTAAATTGTGGTGGGCACACCAGTACCATGCGGTTTATTCCAATTATGCCAGAGGGGTCTCGGTGTTGATACATCGTAAAATGGAATGGAATTTGCTGCATAAGAAAATCGACCCAGAGGGTCGCTATGTATTTCTCCATTGTAAGGTAGAAGGGGTTATTTGTATTCTGGCGTTTATTTATATCCCCCCCCCGTATAAGCCAACAGTTTTAGAGGAGTTGTTTAAATATTGTAGGGCGAGGGAGGAGAGCCCAACGTTAGTGATGGGAGATTTCAATATGGTGCTAAACGAAAACCTTGACAGATTGCGGAAAGGGATATGGGTTGGGGAAAATGGGAATACGCCACTTTATGGGTTGCTTAGAGAATTTGGCTTGATGGATGTATGGAGAGGGAGGAACCCAGGAAAAGCAGAATTTACCTGCTGGAATAAGTCGGCGGGGACAATGTCTAGGATTGACTTGGCGGTCTGCAATGGCTCGATGGCACGGATAATACACAAAGTAGAGCATTTGAGTAGATGTATTTCTGATCATGCACCAATATTAGTGGAGTTTGGGATAGGGAGGGATGTGGCACGTAGGCAGATACGAATTAATGCGCACTGGTTGAGTTTAATTGAAAATAAAGAGGGAATAAATAAAGAATTTAAAGAGTTATGGGAAATAAATTGGGGGTCAGCATCGGAATTCACAGTATGGGAGACAATGAAATTACTTATTAAAGGGAAATATTTTGGAATTATATGTAAAATAAAAAAGGGTTTCACAGAGGAAGAGAAGAAGTTAAGGGATAGGGTTTGTAATATAGAGTTAGAGTTTAAAAGTAACCGCACAATAGAAGTAGAGGATAGGTTAAAAAGTGTACAAGGTGAGTTAGAGAGGTTTCTTTTGGAAAAGGCTAGAAACCAGTTGTCCTTTATGAAGGAGAGGAGATTTTTGGGTGCTGGTAAACCAAACAAGGGTTTAATGTCACTGATAAGGAATCAAATAGAGAACAGGGGTATTCCGGCCATTAGGAGTAGGGATGGGAAAGTTATTAATCAGCCATTGCAGATTGCCAAGGAGTTCAGAGACTATTTTAGTAGGTTGTATATGTCAGAAAACAAGCAAAATAGAGAAAACTTACGAGCTTTTTTGGCGGATATAGAGTTTCCACAGTTAAGGGACGATCTAAGGGAAGAGTTAGATGCACCGATAATGGTAGAAGAACTATATGAAGCCATAGATGGAGTTAAGGGGGGCTCTGCTCCTGGGGGGGATGGGATCCCATACGAGATATATAAGGCTCACAGAGATGTGTTGGTACCAGGGCTTCATAGGGTTATCATAAAATCTCTTGAAGTTGGAGAGCTGCCGGTCTCTATGGGGGAAGCCGTCATAAGTTTAATACCCAAACCTGATAAGGATTTGTTGGAGCTGGAATCGTTTAGACCTATTTCCCTCCTCAACGCAGATGCAAAGATTTATGCAAAAGTATTGGCGTTGAGGTTGGGAAAAGTCATTGGATCCCTAATTCATGAGGATCAGACAGGTTTTGTCCCGGGTAGAATGTCCAGGTTTAATATAAGACGTTTATATGAGAATATACAGTCAGTTGCTGTGCCGGGGTCCCACTCCATCCTGTCGTTAGACGCAGTGAAGGCGTTCGATAGGGTGGAGTGGGACTACCTATGGGAGACGATGAGAAGATTTGGTATTGGGAACGAATACATAGATATGGTAAAATTATTATATAAAGACCCCAGAGCTGTGGTTAACGTTAATGGTGTGTTGTCGGAGCCTTTTAAGCTTAGCAGGGGAACTAGACAGGGGTGTCCCCTCTCCCCTCTGCTCTTCGCCCTTGTGATTGAACCCTTAGCTATTAAAGTTAGATCTGATTTATTTATAGAGGGATTTGGGGCGAGGGGCGGAGGGGATAGGATTTCGTTATACGCTGACGACCTGTTGCTGTACTTGAATGACCCTGTAGAGGCAGTCCCAAAAATTATAGCATTTATTGAGGAATTGGGTGGATATTCTGGTCTTTCAATTAATTGGAAAAAGTCAGTGCTAATGCCCTTAAATTATGATTTTGAGATGTGTTTTGATGAATTACATGTTCTAGGGAAGAGTGAAAGTTTTCGTTATTTAGGGATACAAGTATCCAGAGATATTAAACAGTTTAATGAATTAAATATAAAGAAAACTATAAATATCATCGAAAGAAAGATTACTGTCTGGCATAGATTACCGTTATCTAGAGCGGATAGGGTGGTTTTGTTGAAATCTGTGGTTCTCCCAAAGTTGTTATACCTGTTTGCGGTTGCCCCAATTTGGATAGAGGACAAAGATGTAAGGAGGATAAGAACGATGTTTAATGCGCTGATTTGGGGACGTAGAAGGGTACGGTTAAAGTTAGAGAAACTATGTCTTCCCTGGAGTAAGGGTGGTATAGGGGTCCCTGATATTAAAGGGTACTTTTTGGCATCGCAGGTCTATTGGCTTATTAGGGTGGATCAGAACCACCTCCTAAAATGTATAAGAGAGGATAAATGGAAGAAGTATAGAGATATCTTTCAGACGCTAGAGTCAGGTGTGTTAGAGGGAGAGTGGATGCAGGGAATGATAATGATTAAAACGTTAGTTAAAACATGGAGGGAATTGAAAAAATGTCTGAAGTTGGGGGGGGTTCTTGATCTAGCGCCTATTTGGGATAATTATAAGATTCCAGAGGTGATGAAAATAGGGACGATAAACTCACTACAAAGGGCAGGGATAGATACGGTTAGGGATGTTAGAAAGGGTAAGACAGGAGTGAAATCATGGGATGAGGTTAAATTGGAATTTGATTTGGAACAACGGAATTGGTTTGAGTATTATAGATTGAGAAACGCTTTAATGTCCACTGTGAGTAATAAGGGCAATGTTTTTTCAGGTACACATGTACTGGTTGAGAAGTTAAGGTTAAATCAAATCAAAAAGAAGGAGCTTGGGACTGTATATGTGTACCTGAATAATGAAGGGGAAGAAGGGTTTAGATATAGGGAAAAATGGCATGAAGAGATAGGATCATTAGAAGAGGGGCAGTGGTTAGATATAATACGCAATATGAAGATAGTGTCAAAATCGGGAGATCACAGAATAATCCAATTTAATATTATTAACCGTGTATATTATACCCCTGCCTTTCTGTATAAAATAAAGAGGAGGGAGGATGATAAGCGCCCAAGGTGTAAAGATGTGGGAGCTGGTTTTTTGCACATGCTCTGGACCTGCGATGCCTTAAAGCAATTTTGGGAACAAGTATTATTACAAATTTCAAAGGAGATAAATTACGTTTTGGTACCGTCACCGGAGTTGGCAATATTGGGAGATACCACAGGAATAGATAGAGAAAGGAGGATAAAGAATAAGATTATTAGAAAGTTATTTTATGCAAGACTGTTAATAATTAGAAATTGGATGAAACCATATGTACCAACAATTAAAATGTGGTCTTCTTGCAGTGACAATTATGAGAAATGGCAGGAAATGGGCAGATTGGGAGGGAGTGGGTTTTAAAATAGGGGAAATGAATTAAAATGTGTATTGTAAATTATATCCGTTTTATGAATTGTAATGTTTTTTGGATATTGAATAATAAAAAAAAAAAAAAAAAAAAATAAACACTTGAAACCACAGAGTAAATTGATCTCTCCCAAACCTTTGTCATATTTCATGTTGTATTTCTGTGTATTTTATCTTAATTTACCTTTAGAAAAATGTAGTAATCATCTAAAACGGCATAAAAATATATGGGTATCAATACAATAGACTGTTGCCATTGACAAGCTTGCATTGCTCTTCAAACTTCTTTTTCCTATTATTACTTATCTTGTATTCTGCTAATATTGGTAAGCATCCTGAAATATTTAGCAACAAATACACACCATATTGTAGGTTTAAGAATATTTCCTTTTCAATGATGGCCTATCCTCCAGGACCCTGGTAGAACATCTAAGGAATCACAGTAATCCTGCAAGTGCAATGTCCTCTATGTCTATCTATTAGCAGAAGGTATTTATGCAATGAACAACTGCTCTAAAATTTATGGATTGTAAGAGAAAAGGAGGAAGCCTTGATCAACCTTTCAGGGACAGTGTAGATCATCTTTAGCAGCCTGATCGCAGGAACAGCGCAAAGACACTCCTATTTCCCTTTCATTCAGATATATACTATGGCTAGCCCATCTCCCAATTACCTCAATCTGTCCTGATCTAGCTGTTGCTAGAGATTGAATTTATTTAAAAGCAGGCAGTGGACAGCAGCCTTTTACCCTCAAAAGTGTTACAATATATTTTTTAGGTGTTACTAACACTTACGTTTTAAGTGTGAAACTGGGAACACCATAGATATATATCATTCAATATACTTTATTAGGTAAAACAATGTATTAAAAACACTTTTAAATATCTCACAGATTAGCATAGAGTATGTAAGTGATCACAGGAACCACAGATATCAGATCTGATTAAATACTGCAGGAAAATCAGTATACGGCTATTGTAGGAATCTTCCCGGGGATGGTGTGTTTGGACACAGTTCACAACAGACCTGGATTTATAAAAGAGGAGCTTGGCATTATTTTAGCATAAACAGCCCAGCAAACATAAACGCAGCAACATTGTGCTTTTAACCCCTTAGTGACCGCCATGCTGCCTTTTCACGGCGGCCACTAATGGGCTTTATTCCGATGCGTACGCCTTTTAACGGCGGGCGCATTGGAATAAATTACCACCCGGCGGCGGCTGCAGGACGGGTGATCAGCAGTCAGTGTGACCGCTGACATCCTCCTGTAACTGCCCGGAGAGGAGGATTCTCCGCTCCGGGCAGTTTAACCCGTTAAATGCCGCTGTCAAACCATGACAGCGGCATTTAATGGGTCCCGGTGGATCCCGGACGGCGCCGCAGGTCCACTTACGTGATCGCAAGGTCCCGCAGCGCCATCCGGGGTCCCGATGTCTCCACGGTGATCCCGGGGTCCTAATGAAGGTCCCCGGGGTCACCATGGAGATGCCTGATGCTGACAGGGGTGGCCGTGTCTATTGCCTGTCAGCATGAGGCATGATACAATACATTGCATTACATCAGGTACTGCAATGTATTGTATCAATGATCTAAGTATTTTACACTAGTGTACAGTAATGTACACTAGTGTAAAAGTAAAAAAAAAGTGAAAAAAGTGTGCACCAAACACAACACAGCCACCCCAGCCCTCCCCCAATAATAAAGATGCATTACATTCCCCATACACTATAAAACATTACATAAAAGTGATCAAAAACACAAATCCTATACATATTTGGTATTGTTACGTCCGTAACGACCCAATCTATAAAACTATATCAATAATTATATCGCACGACACACGCTGTAAAAAAAAATAAAAAAACAGTACCAGAATAGCTGTATTTTATCAATCCACTTTAGAAAATACGTCATAAAAAGAGATCAAAAAGTCATATACATATGAAACTTGGTATCAATAGAAACTACAGATCTTCCCGCAAAAAAATAAGCTCAAAACCAGCTCTGTCGTGCAAAAGATGAGAACGCTATCAATCTTGCAATGCGGCGACAGTTTTTGTGGGTTTTTGCTAGGAAGATAGATTCTATTGCGCCAAAGCGGTAATAGTTAAAAAAAACTATACAAAGGTGGTATCGCCGTAGCGACCCAGTGAATACATGTATTATGTTATTAGTGACCGCCGACACAGGATTTTTACGGCGATCACTAATGGGCTCTATTCTGCTGCCATTAGCTCTTTATGGCGATGGTGCAGAATAGTGCAGCGGCGCCGGTAATGCCCGCAGCCCCCTCCTCAGCTACCGGAGGTAGCTGAGGGGTTGGGGCAGAGTGAAGGTCAGTCGCGGCAAGTCCCCTTACAGGCGATCGCCGTTATTACCAGTATAACGGCGGCCACCAGTAACGGGCATTGCCAGCGCAGCTGAACACTTTCATCTCTTCTCACCGTGAATCCACAGTGAGGAGATGAGAACATGTCCCCCCCCTGTCCCCAGAATTAACCCTAGTGACCTGGTCACTGACCCTCCCCTCCCCAGGGCAGCCATCTGATCCAAGATGGCCGCCGCCATCTCTGTGAACAGACTGATCATTTTTAGGAATCCATCACTGTGAACAAAGCTTCATTCTCTCCACCACCGGAGGTGGCAGAGAGCATGGAGCAATGATCGGTGACCACCCGGTGTGGTCCCAGTAAAAGTAATCAGCGGTATATACTATATACCACTGATCGCTTGTTCCAAATGGTGCCGGCACTTTTTTACGCCTGTCACCAAAGTCAAGTGCCCTGGATTGCCCGTATCCACCCCGGTTTGCCCGTATCCACCCCAGATTGCCCGTATCCACCCCAGATTGCCCGTATCCACCCCAGATTGCCCGTATCCACCCCAGATTGCCCATAACCATTCCAGACAGCCCGTAACCACCCCAGATTGTCACAGACTGACTGTAACTACCCTAAATTGCCTGTAACCACCACAGATTGCTCACAACCACCACAGATTGCCCGTCACCACCCCAGATTTCCCGTTGCAACCCCAGATAGTCAGTGAACACCACCAGATTGCCCGTCACCACCCCAGATAGCCAGTAAACACCCCAAGATTGCCCATCACCACCCCAGATAGCCAGTAAACACCCCAAGATTGCCCATAACCACCCCAGATTGCTCGTAATCACCCCAGATTGACACAGACTGCTTGTAACCACCCCAGATTGCCCATAACCCCACCAGATTGCCTGTTGCCACCTCAGATAGCCAGTAAACACCCCGAGATTGTCTATTACCACCCCAGATAACCAGTAAACACCCACATATTGCCTGTAACTAAAATGACACTCCTCTTCTGAGCCCCGTTGTGTGCCCACACAGTGGTTTATGCCCACATATCGAGTATCATTCTACTCAGTAGAACCTGTGTTACAGATATTGGGGTGAGTTTTCTTCCCTGTTACTCGTGAAATTGAGAAATTTCCAACTAAACAAACATATTATTGGAAAAATTCGATTTTTTCATTTTTACTGTCTTCTTCTGAATACTTTCCTCTCATACCTGTGGGGTCAAAATGGTCACCACACCCCAAGATGTATTCTTTGAGGGGTGTACTTTCCAAAATGGGGTGACTTTTGGGGGGGTTCTATTCTGCTGACACTACAGGGGCTCTGCAAACGCACCTGGCGCTCAGAAACTTCTTCAGCAAAATCTGAACTGAAAATGCTAATAGGCGCTACTTCCCTTCTGAGCCCTGCTGTGTGCCATACAGTGGTTTACGCCCACATATGGGGTACCATTGTACTCAGGAGAACCTGCATTACAAAGTTTGGGGTGCATTTTCTCTCATGTTTATTATGAAAATGAGATACTTTAATCTTAACATATATATTATTGGAAAATTTCTATTTTCCATTTTTTTCCGGCCTAATTGTGAATACTTTCCTCCAGCCCCTGTAGGGTTAAAATGCTCATTATACCCCCTAGATTAGTTCTTTAAGGTGTCTAGTTTCCAAAATGGGGTCATTAATGGGGGGTTTCAGTATAAAAGCCTCCTAAATCAACTTAAAAAAAAAAGAACTGGTCCCTAAAAAAAAAAATCAGTTTTGGAAATTTCATGAAAATTTGATAATTTGCTGATACATTTCTAAGCCCCGTAACACCCTAAAAAAGTGAAATATGTTTACGAAATGAAGCCAGAATAAAGAGGATATATTGATAATGTGACTTACTAACCAATTTGTCATGTGCCTTTTTTTTTTTAGAAGCAAAGAATTTCAAAGTTCGTAAAGTGCAAAATTTTCAAATTTCTCATTATATTTTGATGTTTTTCACAAAAAACACACAAGTCAGTGAACAAATTTTGCCACTAACATAAAGTACCATATGTTACAAAAAAACAATCTCAGAATCGCTAGCATACGTTAAAACATCACTGAGCTATAAGCGCATAAAGTGAAACAGGTCAGATTTTGAAAAATTAGCCTGGTCATTAAGACCCAAACAGGCTTGGTCCCTAAGGGGTTAAGTACCAACCAAACAAAAGGTATTACCCATCTGGGCGCTTACTAACAGGTTTTCTCACCTGACACTTTATAACACGCATCTTTTGCATGGGTATCGCAGGTTGTATTTTAGCTGCAGCAGTGCCAGCTTCCTCTAAACACACAGGCAGTTCACTCCTGGATGAGAGCAACCACCTGCAAGCTCTGCTGAGCTTTTACCTTCTAAGGCTAATTAGGTTCAGAGCTCACCTGATCCGAAAACCCAAACTGGATCGGTGGGGTTGGTGGAGGGAATGACAGGTCCCTCTACCAAACCTACCTGCCATTCCATGTAAATCCATGCCCGACAACATGAAATAACAACTCAGCAGCATAACACTGCTGAGCAACAGATCAATCCTGGACTTACCATCTCACACTGCGTAGCAACCTAGTTGAAATAAACACCCCTCGAGCACTTCTCTCAAGTCTACACTACGTTCAAATAACGTCTACAAAAGAAAAAAAACGTCCGTTTTTGTGTTTAAAAAAGTCGCCTCTTATTGCATCATTTTAAGTGGGTTGACTAAAATACATTGAAGTCTATGGAATAACAGACGTCTTTTTCACACAGTGTATTGAATGAATCCACCTCAAAAGACGTCCGTCATTCAATACAATGTGAAAAGATGTCCGTTATTCCATATACTGCTATGGATTTTATTTAAGACACTTAAAATGATGCAATAACGAACGTCTTTTTAAACACAAAAAACGGGCTCCTTTTTCCTTTTTTGGATGTTGTGTGAACATAGCCTATATAACATAGCGGCCAGAGGGAATAAAATGCCTAGTGCTCAACTCTAAGTAACCTCAATTTTTGTCAATGGCTGTACTATTCACAATTCCCCCGGCCATTCACCAGCCAATCTCGAGGGTGGGCAAGTGCCCAGCTTCCCGACTAAATGTAAACAGCTCAATGCATCACAGTAAAAGATACCTGGGTAGTGTAGATTCCTTCTCAACCCCCCCCCCCCCCCCACACACACACACACACACACACATACACATTTCGTGTTAGCTTGATCACGGGGCTGTATTACCGAGGTATCCTGATGGTTCAAATATCCTCCATAGCGATCTTTAAATCTATGGACGCCTCCCCATGTATCCTGCATCATCACGCCACTGACGTAACACTGCTCCGTCCAACCGACCAACCGCCCCCACCAGCCACGTCATCTCTGGAGGAACAGACCAGCTGGACATCAAAGCATCGCCGGCACAAGGATATGTAAAAATACATAGATATATAGTGAACACCTGGCATCTAAAAACATACAGCTGCAATGTCACAGCACAATGTGTAAAACATAAAGAAGTTATGCTAAGTTCTTAGTAATAGACCTAAAAAAACAGTATACATATAAAAAAATACTTAATAATAATTCTAGTTCTAAAATGTGTATGTAATCACTTCAGCATTGTTTGGAATAAACTGTTGTCATATTACCACATACCTGTAGTGCACATAACTAATGTGGTATTACATTTCGGATAAAATATTTTACTTAGCTGGAATTTAATGAACATTAATTTTCATTTTATTCAGCAGAGCCAATGTTCTTCTGGGAATTCCGACTCACACTGCAGTGCGGGCTGAAAGAAGCAGAAGCCATATTAGTGCGCCAAAAAGCTGCAGAGAGAATTTTACTGCTGACTGCGAGAGGGGGAGTGATACCAGCAAGTCTTTGTGAATACACAATTTACGATTCTGAATCACTAAAATATGACCATGCTTTACCTGGTATAACTGCATATAGCTTGTCATAAAGGTGGCAATTAGTAATACGCTCATATAATAAATGCATGATAATTATAATGATAATATACAGAGTAAGCGTATAATGTATAGTAAGAGGTTAACAGATGGTAAAGCTTAAGAGGCTTCTCTAGGCTCCACATAGACTTTCTATAAGTAAATACAGTGTGGTCCCATTCAAGTACCAATACAAATAAGAGCTTCAAGGGCTCAAAATGTAATAATAGTTTCCGAAACTAATATATCACAAACCCCTAATCATTTTAATATGTTTTGAATTAAGATTCATTTATTTTAACCCCCAGTGTTTGAGTATTAGAAGGCATTATTCTCACATTCAAAGATTACGGTCCGTGCACAGAAGGTGTGCTACAGACCGGAATCACAGATTTCTTGGCATGATGATTCATGATGATGCCGGGAGCCCAGAATCAGTTTAAATCATTGTGATACAGTAATAACACAGCCATGCAACATATTCGGAGCTCCTTTTGATTTGATTTGATTAGCTGGGGCTGCTGAACTTGGATAAAGCTCTAAGGTTGTCTGGAAAACATGGATACAGCCAATGACTATATCCATGATTACCACATAGCCTTAGGGCTTTATCCAACTTCAGCAGCCACCGCTAATGAAATGCCGAAAGTCTGGGTTCGGATCGACTCGAGCATGCTCGAGGTTCGCTCATCTCTAATAATGAATAATCATGCCAGGAGCTCAGAATCTGTTCCACTGGACATTGTCTGTCTATATGGACCATGCACGGAACATGGGAATGCCCCATTACACCTACTGATTTATATAACCTCTACATCCTCTATAAGGTACTGTTTGATGTTCTAAATCTAGGTATGTAGCTATAAACAGGTTAAATAATACCAGGTTAAGCCAACAATAACACCAGGGCAATAATCTTTATTCACCAGTGATTTATTTTCCATAGTGTCATGAGTAGAGCGAACATGCTAGTTTGAGCTATTTGCTTGAGTATCAGGGTACTCAAAAGTACTCGATACTAAAAAAATTATCACATGGTGCTCGAATAACATTGATAGCCTCGTCCCTACATGTTTCTAATGTTCTTTTCAGGACTACACAAAAAAAAAATCTACCATACATATATAGTACCAGTATTAAATAGCCTAACCAGTGTCATAGTGCTTTAGTCTCGTGGTGCTCACTGAGTATACGCCATTGTATACTGTGTATAATCTGCTAACAGAAAACATGGCAAAGACTACTGTAAAGGAATCAGGATGAGGATGTGGTTGCGGAGAGAAGCCATGGGCCAGGGTGTGTTGAAACAGAGCCTGCTGCTGAGGGAGAACAAAAACACGGCTTATGCAGGATCCCTGGTGACTACTTCCAGTTATAATGGATGCGCAGAACACCACTACTGAATGTTGAGCAGTATGGGCAGCTGTTGATGTGGATGACGCATAACATGGCTAGTCATTTTGCCATCACAGTCTGAAATTATGGATCAGGAGGCACTGGAATAGATCCTGTCCACCGATCCCCAAAGTTTTCATCTCCTGCTGTCTCAGGCTAGTGAGGATGGGGTGGAAGAAGAAGTGATTGGTCTGATCAGTGAGCCGACTGAAGCCAGCATTTCAGAGGCGGAGGGATCTGCAACATCAGTTGCAGTGGTGTGGCCTGGGGAAGAATGCAGGCCTTATCAAGTGTTCCCCCAAGTGTCCCTCAAAGCACTTGCTCTCACGAAACGATTATCGGCCATGTTCGATAATCGTTTTGTGTAATAGAAGGCAAGGATCAGCCAACATGAATGATGTCGGCTGATCTTTGCCGTTGATTGTCTTTCAACATGTTGAAAGACAAATGGCTAATATAGCAACAATCTACTGCCGTGGCTCCGAGGAATAGATGCGGCTGCAGAAGAACGCTGCTATCTGCTGTGGGCTCCCAGGACGATCTAGCGATCACCCGGCCAGTCCCTACTACAGCTCCCCATGCCCCCCGACCTGGTACTCACCTGCTCGCTGCCACAGTGTGTAATAGCAGCAGCAGCGAGCTGGTAATAAGGAGGAAGCGAGCGCTGACAGCACTCTTTGCTCCACCCAGTTGCCCCGTGTAATAGGGGCTTTACTCATGGTCACAAAAGGCTTTCAACCACAATTTTTAACAGGGTCACAAAAGGCTCTTACTCATAATTATAAGGAGAGTCACAACAGGCTTTCGCTCACAATTTTCAACAGGGTCACATAAGGCACCTACCCACAATTATAAGGAGGGTCAGACCATCTCTCACTCTTAATTTTTATGGGGATTATCACCAGGCTGTCATCCACACAATTATAAGAAGGGTTGCCTCAACGTTCTTGCACAATTTTTTTACAGCATGTGTATAAGGCCCTGCTTTATGTGTAATGATGAGTGTATGAGATTACCTTTACTTTAAATATTTGGCAGATCTTGCACTTGGTGGATTGGCTTGATGAGTCTATGCTTCAAAATTTAAACAGGATAGGTCTGACCAGGTCACACATACACAATGACAGTTACCGGTGGGTGTAGTTTGAATCCCCTCTCGTCTAAGCCATTTATGATTTCAGAGATAACAGAAATAAAGTGAGAGACTGACCAGCTTTTAAGGCGTGTAGGAGGATTTTTGTTTTGTTTTCTCTACAAGTAAATAATAAAAAAAAAAAACAATATTGGCATAATTCATAGACCTGGGAGTCTTTCATGTGTCATGTTCATGGGTCTGTGCTGTGCGCTGTGCCATTTCTTTCCACAGTGTTTTTGTTTATTTCTGAATTCAGATGCAACAGACACAGTCCCTTCTACCAATTTGGAGGCCCCTGAAAAAATACTCAAGTCGTCTCCCATTGACTTTATTTGGGTTTGTTACTTGAATCGAGCACTCAAGCATCCGAAAATGCTTGACTCAAGTAATGAGCATTCAAGAATTTTAGTACTCGGTCATCTCTAGTCAAGATGTTAAAGGAATTCAACAAGATGACATAGATATTACAGTTATGTACAGTAGTAAGATTAAAAAAAGACACATAGCCAATAAGTTCATCCAAGGAAGGGGCGAGATGGATGAAGGGAAAGTCCGTTGCCAGTTTCATAGCTAAGTTAAGATTCCTTTACAGGAGTTTAGTTCTTTCAACCTCTCGCTAAAGAAGACAGCAAACCTGCTGGTATTTTGACAACTTATCTTGCCGCATTGGCAACTTACTAAGGCTGGGTTCACACTGCGTTTTCAGCATACGTTCAACGGATCCATTTTTTTTAAATGGACAAAAAATAGTGTCAGCAACATTTTTGTGTCCGTCAAAAAAAACTGATCCGTTTTGATCCGTTTTTTTTTTTTAAATGGAAGTCAATGGAAAAACGGATCATAACGAATGCACACAAATGCATCCATTTTTTGCAATTCGTTTTTCATCCGTTTTTTAAAAAAAAAACGGATTTCAAAAACGGATTTCAAAAACGGATTTTAAAAACGCTGTGTGAACCCAGCCTAAGCACCTATCTACTATCTCATAAATTGCTGGTGCACAGCAAGTAAATAGGGCCAGGGGCCATCACTAAATCACAGGGGATGTTAACAATTTGCCTTGTACTTTTAGTTTAAATCTGTTCATTTACCTTGATCAGTAAGGCTATGTTCACACTACATAAAAGTACGGCCGTTGTTGCCATCGGCAACAATGACCATACTTTATGCAGTGTGGAACATTGCCTACATTTCTATGGGATCCCAGCCGGAGTGTATACACATCATATATGCTCCTGCCGGGATCCCGTGCGGATCCGCAAACAACTGACATGTCAGTTTTCTGCAGCCGCAATTCAATGAACTGTCAGTTCACACAATAAAGCGAGTGGCTCCGGACGCTTGCTTCATTGTGTGCTGCGGAAGGTGCTGATGCGCACGCATCAAAACCCTTCGGCCGGAAAGATCATCCGGCCGGCCGTTCTGTGACCCGGCAGGATCACGAAGCGGCCAGTCTCTCACGTAGAGGGAACATAGCCTAAAGCTGCAAAGGCCAAGGTAGCCATATCTTTATATTCCTTGGCCCACCTTGGTGGCATCAACAGAAAAGAGATGCAAGCAGAATAAGAACTCTCAGATCTTGGGAACATTTTTGGATCAGCCACAAAGACACAAAGAACTGAATTTTTGTACTTTCTATAATCAGGATGTATTGTGACGTTTTTCATCCTATTTCAATATGAAGTGAGCTATCCATTCTTTGGCTATAACAAGCTCTTGTATTTGCCTGGCTGGCTTTAGGAATAGAATCTTGGAATTTGTGCAGTGAGAAGTCAGCTTTTCTATAGAGCTTTGATTAATGCATATTGGCAAATCTTTAAATTCTGTGTTGCATTGCATTAAAAGAGTTGGAAATTGTCGAATGTCTAGTAATAAATCAGCATTAGAAGAGTGACACTCTGAGAGTCTGTTATCTTTGTTTACTTGAGCACATTCCGCTTAATGGCCTTTGTTAAATGTATTTTTACTATAAAATGGGCAATTGTTTTGTAGAATATAATGGAAATGGACAGAACGATTATTCGGAATGTTAATAAAGATGTCATTTAAAGAGAAATTATTCTTAATCTGCAATTGATTTTAGCTAGAATATAACTTATGATCTTTGGCCATAAAGTATAAATTAGTGTAAGTTCAGTAAGTTCAGTAAAAAAGGAATTTTTCCAGTATTGTTCTAAAAAAAAAAAAGGCAACTGTTATAAGCAAATAATGCAGTGAAGTCTGTTTCAGCCCTGTTCTAAGTTACTAGAAGGGGAAATATTCACCTGTAATTGTTGGTGTACAGATTAACCCCGTCTTCTCTTCCTGGCTATGTTCACACAACATTTTTTTCTTAACTACTTTTCTTTCTCAAAATGACATCCATCATTTTAAGTTGCAAATTGCATCCGCCATTTCATGTTTTGGACCCCTGTCATTACAATGACGACTTTTGGTACATCATTCTACTTCAGGTGGACTGATTGCTCTTTGGGTGTGTGCTAAATAGAAAAGTCCATTAGAACTAATAGTAAGGACGGTGAAGAATAAAAAACTGTGTGTGAATAACTAAAAAATAATGTCATTGTGTTGTACACTTTGGAAATTATGTAAGTATTACAGCACTGTAGGTCTTATGGTCAGGTACCATAAAGTGCATTGTCTAGGCTAGGTTCACACACTGTTTCTTTTTAGGCTGTTTGATGACTGTCTTAATGAATGTTTGTCATTTTTAGGCCAAATAATGTCCGTTTTTTTTTTTGTTTTTTTTTTGCAATGACTGCCGTTATATCAAGAAAAAATGCATTATTTGGCCTCAAAATGACAGCCACCAAACGATAAAAAAAGACGGTTTGTGAATCTTGTCATTCATTTGATGCTTGCTAGACTGAGAAGTAATACTAAACAGCATTAAAATATTTGGTTTGCTTTAAAGGGGTACTCCGGCCTGGGGGTATTTTTTAGATATGGCCGGGGATGGGGTGGTTATGGACGGCGGAGGTCATCTATCTCCCCGATTCCAGCACTGGGTCTGGCTTCACGCCGCCCTGTAGACCCGTCCCGTGGCCGCTTCCTGGTGTAAGCAGCCGCATGAGACGTTACTTCTCTTGAGACGTCACGTCACACCAGGAAGCGGCCGTGGGACGGGTATATCGGGCGGCGCGATCCGGGACAAAGCACTGGAATAGGGTGGGTAAGTCACCTTCGCCGTCCATAATAACCCCATCCCAGGCCATAACTGAAAAATATCCCAGGGCCGGAGTACCCCTTTAACTGTAACAGCCCATACAACACAAAATACAATTAAAGGCTATGTTCACACTACGTATATGTCCGGGCGCATATTTTTCACGGCCGGACATATACGTGTAAAGCTCCGGCCGGGATGTACGCAAGTTGCGGCCGGCTACGTACGGTCCGTGAACTTACACCCGTAAGCTACGTATGCTTCCCGCTACGCTACGGGTGTAAGTTACAGCATTTCCGTCCCGAAACAATGGTCTGGTTCATTTTTTACGGCGCCGCATACGATCCTGGTGTAAGTTCTTACGTAGTGTGAACTGTGCAGCCATAGATCGTATACTTTCCATTGTACGCAAACTACGTAAATCTCCGGCCTCTTATTCACGGAGCGCGCTACGGCCGGAAACTTACGTAGTGTGAACCTAGCCAGAAAGTGATGTACTAAAAATAAGTTGAAATAGTTTTTTTCTGCACTTTATTTATCAATGTTAAAGGGGTACTTCCCTTTTATATATCAATGTTAAAGGGGTAGCGGAGGGGTAACGTCACGTCTCAAGCCGCAGCTCAGACCATGAAGCTCCTGCAGGACAGGAATAGGAGGCAGCGCGATTCAGGAGCCAGATACGGATTATACAGCTGGCCCAGAGTACCCCTTTAACTATGCCAAATGACTTCTGAAACTTTTAAAACTTTCCAGTTTGTTTTACAAATAGCAAGGCCTCATCTAGCTACATTGATGTAACACACAGCTGCCTCTTAGAGTGGCTAATGTTACAAATATAAACTTAGTGCAAAAAAAACACTTAGTAAATAAAAGAAGTCTTTGGTGACTCATGTAAACCTCGAGTTGAACCTGACTGAGCCTCAGGGCACAAAGAAAAGTCCATAAAGACATGATAAGTTTAGTCTAGTGGAAATCAAGTGGCGACACAGAGCCTTGACCTACAGTAAATCTACAGTAACTTAATTTAAATCTGCTTGGGAGATTTATATTCCCACATCAACTTTTATAAAATAACGGCCCTTTTTTTTTTTTTTTTTTTTTTTTTTGGGGGGGGGGGGGGGGGGGCTAAAATGATGACCATCCTAAAAGACAGGCGCCAATTGGCCATAAAAAAAGATAGTGTGACAAGTAATGACAAGTATTTCTCTCTATTGCAAAACCTTCATCTCAGAGTGCCCTTTTGTACTGTGCGTTATTATATTCTCAAACTGCTCAACAAAAGCTCAGCTTCCACTTTATTTTACAGGCTTAAAATTAACAAAGTGGAAAAATCTATACTATAACCTTTACTGAGCAAATGAAAGAAGATAAAAGATCTGTTAAAATGTTTATTGACCTACATCATGTACTTACTAATTGATTTATGCAAACGTTTCCTATGGTTACTATTATTTTGTTCATAGGATCAGACTTTTACATTTTGTTATGCCTTAGATTTTTTTTTAACGCATTTTTATGGTACTAAACATAGAACTATTTCTATAGCATTCAAATTTATATCCATACAGAATTATTGTTTTGTTTTTTAAGATAAATATAATCACTTAAATTATTATAAAAACATTTTGCACATGGTGCCCGTGGACACTCAGCTCTGATGCACATGCGTGATCTACCGGAAGTTACATACCCGGAGTACCCTAGTCCGGAAGGTAAATGGGGGCTGTATGCCTGACTTTGAGTTACTGTTACAATATACAGTATGTTTATGGGATTGAAGTTCACCGGATACACTTGTTCTGATATAGAAGGGACAGGTAAGACTCACTTCTGTCCATGTACCCCTACACAGGGTAAGTGAGCATCAGATCTGGACCATAAAGCAATAGAAAGTGGGAGCTTAATCTAGTGAATCATGTTTTCTTTTACACAATTTAGATGGCTGGGTGTTTGTGTGTCTGCGGCCTGGGGGAGAGATAGCACCAGGATGCACAATGGGAAGAAGGCACACTGGCAGAACAGAATTCTCCCCAGACACTTCGGGTCTTAACATTCATAACAAGGTAAAATTTTTTACCTAAACATTGTATGTAACTGTCACGGCCGCGGCGGCGTCCCGTGTTCCGGGCCACCGCTGCGACCTCCTCCTGCCCCATGCAGCCGCCGGCGTCCTTGTGCAGGGACCCGGCGCTGCTGCTGGTTCGGCCCCTGGGGGCGCCTCACCTCTCCTCCGCTCCTGTCTCCGTCTGTGCCGGCCGGCGCGCGCGTCCCCGCCTCCTAGGGCACGCGCGCCGGCTGTCTGAGATTTAAAGGGCCAGTCCGCCCTTAATTGGTTAATTGCACCTATCACTCCCTATAAATCCCAGCATGCCCTCTCCCTTGTGTTGGAGCCTCTACATGCTTCCCATACTGTTTGGCCCAGCTCCCTGTTGTTCCTGATTCCTTTCCGCTACCTGGTCCCTAGTCCTTGTTCCTGATTCCTGTCCGCTACCTGGTCCCCACTCCTTGTTCCTGGTTCCTGCTTCCCCGTTACACTTTGGTTCCTGTGTTCAGCCTGTCACGTGCGGTCTCACCTACAGATCATTGCCAGTACCATCTCCTGCCTACTGCTCCTGCCACGCCTCGCCTGCCGTCACCAGCAACCAAGCCAGGGGTAGCGACCTGGGGGTCGCCTGCCGCAGCAAGTCCATCCCGCCTTGCGGCGGGCTCTGGTGAAAACAAGCGGCCCCTTAGACTCCGCTCCCTGGTGAGGTCAGTGCCATCGCTGGTGACGGTCCAGTGGATCCACTAGTCCAGGCGTTACAGTAACTCGGACATGGCAGTGTTATTTCCTAATGGGGGGAGACCTCTTGCAACAGGTTAATTTGATCTGACAAATACAGTATGTTCAGGAATGGTTTAAGGAACATGAAAAAGACACTATTGGGGAGATTTATCAAACTGGTGTCAAGTAGAATTGTCTTAGATGCCCCTAGCAACCAATCAGACTCCAATTTTCCTTTTGAAAATGAAAGGCGAAATCTGATAGGGTTGATAGGGGCAAATAAGACAATTATACTTTATACCAGCTTAATAAATCTCCCTCTGTTTTTGAAATCCATTTATTTTCATTTGTTTTTGCAAAAAATGGATGGAAAAACGAATGCATTTGTGTGTATCAGTTTTTATCTGTTTTTCCATTTACTTCCATTATAAAAGAAGAAAACGGATCAAAATGCTTCCGGGTTTTTTTATGTACACAAAATGTAGCTGACCTTTTTTGTGTATGTTTAAAAAAAAAACCTATTGCACACAATATTAACCCATAGACGCACTAGGACGTTATAGTACGTCCTGGCAGGAGGTTACTTTCCGCACCAGGACGTACTATAACTTCCCGGCTCCCGGTGCTCACTGTTTACATAAACAGTGACCGGGAGCCGAAACTAAACTGTCAGCTGATAGCTGACAGTTCAGTGTAGCTGCTGCTGGACCCCCTGAAGGGCTCCAGTACAGCCAATCACCTGCATCAGAGGATCGGTAACGATTCACGGATGACGGTGAAATAAGCAGTCCCCGCCCCCCGTTGCCGTTTGTTTCTGCCCCCCCCCGGTGCCGTGTCCTGTGTCCTCCGTACCCCCCCTCCCGTGTCCTGTGTCCTCCGTACCCCCCCTCCCGTGTCCTGTGTCCTCCGTACCCCACCACCTCCCGCGATGTTGTGTCCTCCATCCTCCCCTGATCCGTGTCCTCCGTTTCTCCCCCTCCCTTGATGTTGTATCCTCCCCCGATCCTCCCCCTGCTGCTGTGCCATCCCACCCCCTATCCATACCACCCACCCACCACCGCTGCCGCTGCTGCTCACCGGAGGGTCACAGCCGAGGTCGCTCCATCCCCCTCCTCCTTGCAGCAGCACTAGCTCGCCGGATCCCGGAGCTCAGAGTGGGTTCCGGGACCGGAGAGCCAGTGCTGCAAGGAGGGGGAAGGAGCGATCTCTGCTGTGACCCCCTCCTGCTGCAGCAGCATGTACCAGCGTCTGTGTAATGACGCTGGTACATGCTGCTATATACTGTGATTGGCAGCTCTGTGATCAGAGCTGCCAATCACAGTATCTGGTCATGGATGCAGGCTCTGATCCTTCACTTTGTGAGGAAATCAGAGCCTGCATCCATATATTGTAAAAAACGACACACACACACACACACACATATAATAAAAAGTACCCCCTCCCCTGTGATCTCCCAGTAATAAGGGAGATCAGTTAGTTAGTGTCCGTCAGTCAGCGTCCGTTAGTAAGCATCAGTCAGCGTCCGTTAGTAAGTGTCAGTCAGCGTCCGTTAGTAAGCGTCAGTCAGCATTGGTTAGTAAGCGCCAGGCAGCGTCCGTTAGAAGGCGCCAGTCAGCGTCCGTTAGTAAGCGTCAGTCAGCGTCCGTTAGTAAGCGTCAGTCAGCATCCGTTAGTAAGCGCCAGGCAGCGTCCGTTAGTAAGCGCCAGGCAGCGTCCGTTAGTAAGCGTCAGTCAGCGTCCTTTAGTAAGCGTAAACGTCAGTAAGCGTCTGTCAGTATCAGTCAACGTCCGTTAGTAAGTGTCGGTGTCAGTAAGTGTCCGTTAGTAAGCGTCAGTATCAGTCAATGTCAGTTAGTAAGAGTCAGTCAGCGTCCATTAGCAGGTGTCAGCAAGCGTCAGTCACCTTCTGTAAGTGTCAGCCAGCGTCCATTAGTAAGAGTCCGTCAGTGTCCGTTACTGAGCATCAATCAGTGTCAGTTAGTTATCGTCAGTCAGCATCCATTAGTAAGTGTGAGTAAGTGTCAGTCAGTGTCCGTTAGTAAGTGTGAGTAAACGTCAGTCCGTGTCCGTTAGTAAGTGTCAGTAAATGTCCGTGCATTTACTGCTACAGCAGTAGTGCACACATAGACATAGGTGCTCCTTCTCTTCTGAACCCTGTTGTGCACCCGTACAATAATTTACGTTCACAAATGGGGTATTTCCGTACTCAGGAAAAATTGCTTTACAAATATTGGGGGGCTTTTTCTTCTCCATGCTTTTGGAAATTTGAAAAATTTGGGGTTTCACCAATGCATAAGTGTGAAAAATGTGATTTTTTTCATTTTCACGGTCCACTTTTGCAAAAAACTGTGAAAAACCTGTAGGGTCCAAATGCCCACTGTACCCCTTGTTACATTCCTTAAGGGGTGTAGTTTTCAAAATGGGGTCACCTGTGGGGGGTTCCCACTGTCTCGGCACTAGGGGGGCTCTGTAACTGTAACATGTTCTCCTACATTTATTTCAGCCAAATCCACACTCCAAAATTTAAAGGGTGCTCCTTCTCTTCTGAGCCATGTTGTGCACTTGTGCAACACTTTATGTCCACAAATGGGGTATTTGTAAAAACTGCAGATTCAGAGGAATACATTTTTTTATTGCATTTTACTTTTTATAGCAGGTTTGGTATGAAAAATATAGGATTGAATTGCAATGTCTGCAAAGAAAATGGAAATTTTTACTTTTCACACCTACTTTGCAGTTATTCCTGTGAAATGCCTAAAGGGTTAAAAACTGTTTTAAATTTCAATTTGAATACTTCAAAGGGTGAAGAGTTCAAAATGGGGGGATTATGGGGGTTTCTAGTATACAGGCCTCTGGAATATGCTTAAAAACTGAACTGGTCCCTAAAAAATTCTGAGTTTAAATTTTCACAAAAATTTTGAAAATTGCTAATAAACAATTACAGCCTCTAAAATCCTAAAAAAGTTAAAGCATGCCCACCAAATGCTGCCAACATAAAGTAGACATGTTATAGATGTGAATTAATCAATAACCTTTGTGGCATAACTATCTTCCTTATTGGCAGAGACTTTCAAATTTAGAGAAATGCAATTTTTTTCAATTTTTCACAACATTTTGGAGTTTTTCACAAAAAAAAGTTAAAGGTATCGGCCCAAATGTATCACTAACATAAAGTAGAACATGTCACGAAAAAACAATCTTGGAACCACAAGGATCGGTAAAAGCATTCCAGAGTTATTAATATATAAAGTGACACATGTCATATTTGAAAAATTTGGCCGTGTCATAAACACCAAAACTAGCTGTGTCCCCTAAGGGTTAATATACATTAAAACTAATGCACACAAATGCATCCATTTTTCTGCAAAAACAGATGGGAAAAAAAAACGGATTGTAAAAACGTAGTGTGAACCCACCTTAGACACACTGCATTTTAGATACTAGATTATTTACAATGATCAAGAAATACCAAGAGATATCAATATTATTACATAGGTCTAATTATCATTGAACATGTGAAGCCAATGTTGTGTCATTGTGGCTCTGTGCATATGTTGTGTCTAGATATGCAAATCTGTTATGGTTTATTTTCTAGTAATAAGCTTATGTGAGATGTGCAATTGACACTTTTTGATGATTTATAGGAATAACCATATGGAAGAATAAAAAAAAAAAAAAAATAGCAAGAATAAGAGAATGAGGCTACAGAATGTTCACACAGAATAAAATAGTGGAATTTTGTAGAGTCTGCAAAGAGGAATGATTGCTGGTGAAGTTGATGTAGAGTTTAGAGGCTGGCCAGAAGAAGTGATGTGGGCTTTAGGGGGCTGGTCAGTGGTGGTGACATCATTGAAAGGGCTGAGCTTAAGTTTACAAATAAGGGTACTATTAGACGGCCTGATAGGGGCCCGATAACAACTGTTAACTGTTTACTGGGCCTATTACACGGCCCGATAATCATTTAACAAGGGCTGCAAGGACATCGTTACTGATGCCGCATTTGCTTAAACAATATACTTTACCTATCCATGCTCCAGGGCTGCTGCTGGGGTCCGCTTCTCCCCGCTCTACCTTCAGCCAATCACACTCAGCCAATCACAGGCCGCGATGGTCCAAGCCTGTGATTGGCTGAACGGCTTGTCAGCTGACAGGCCGCTCTGAATCTAGAGCGTGCGGGACCCGAGGAGAAGCGGACCACAGCAGCAGCCCTGGAGCATGGATAGGTAATGTATATCGTTAGTCGCCGGCAGCGCACCGCTATTACACGTAGCAGTGCGTGGTCGGTGCCCGACAATTATAGGTTCTAACCTATATCAACGATAAGCCGGTGACAACGATCATCAGCTGATCGTTGTCTTTATTACACGGAGCGATAACCTGCCGAATCGGGCCGATTCGTCCGATTATCATTCCGTGTAATAGTACCCTAAGAATGAGCTAAGCTTCCTGATACAGCCAGGAGAGATGTGTTTTTTTGGGAGAGTTAGAAGCCAGGGAGATGGAGACAATAACGCATTGTAAATAAATGAATTACACCATTTTCTTTCAATTAAATATTTATCAAAAACATGTTAAAGCCATTACTAATAGTAGGGACACTATTTTAGGCCAGGTTCACACTAGGTAAAACACTGACCGGGTCACATAACAGCCGGTGTTACTGAAGATTATCCCGGTCGGATGATGTTCATTTCTGGTGAATTCGGATTCACCGCTACACACAGTGTGTGAACTAACATGTTCTGTGCGGCCGATATTCAATGAATATGTGTATACATGTGTATATGCTCCGACCGGGATTTCATTCATTCATATACAACGTATGTTTTGTATAAATTATGGCCGTTGTTGCAAATTGCATACGTTGTGTGAACATAGTCTTGCTAAGTATTATATATCTTGGGGTATATTTTATTTAAAAAAAACAATTTTATAATACTGAAATACCACTTTTGACAACACTGCAATAATTTGAGGGGCTGTAGATTTGTGTTTTACTTACAACAAAGTGTGGATACAATATAAACATTTCAAATCATTTGATTTATATCAAGTTGAATCTGTTTAGGCAGAGAATAAAGTCACATTGTCTACTGCACCATTGCACATGTATCAGGGGAGTGATAAACTTAATGTAAATAGAATCTATAAAAAATTCAGAGAAAATGTATTTTTGTATGAAAGAATAAATTGAGCTTGAACAGTAACTGGAGAAAACTTGTAATCAAAAATATTGTCATCATCTTTTACTGTTTGTTTAGACAAAAGGTTTATTCAACCATAAAATCAATAATTTTGTGAAAATTGAATGATAGCAAAAAAGAGTTCTGATGCCTTAAAAATTCTGAGGCCTTCAAATGAGGCCTTAAAATAAATAAGGAACCTATTACACACTGACACACTTACCTGCACATGCTTCCTGGTGTCGTCCTGCCACTTCCCAGCTGACTAGAGCCACTTCTGAAGTTTCTACACCCACCTCTGAAGTGACAGGCTGATCACCGGCCACAGCATTGTCCTATCTTGTCAGTGATTGGCTGAGCCACCTGTCGCTTCAGAGATGGCTGAGCAACCTTTCGCTTCAGAGATGGGTGTAGAAGCTTCAGTGGTGGCTCTGGTCAGCCTGGAAGAAGCAGTAGGACACCGGGGAGCGTGGGCAATTAAGTATACATGTTTATTACTTACTATATGAAACAAGGATGCACAGACATCTTTAACAATGACCATTCAGCCCTTGCCACGTGATAGTCAAGCCATGTAATAAGCCCTGTAAGCACGCTATGATCTGGCAGTACAGGCTTATCGCTTATCAGGCATACTGGACTGTCTAATACAGACCTTACAGCAAAGCTGTCTGGCTTTTCCTGAGCAACCAATCACAGTTATTTTTATTTTCCTAAGTTCTGGTAAATTACAACCTGTATGTTGATTGGTTGCTAAGGAAAACACGGACAGCTGTGCTGTTAGTTGGTTTTCATTTATTTTCCACCATTTTTTTTTTATTTTTTTGTTTAAAATTCTGTGTTGATTATTTTAATATATGCTAAATGGGTTATCCTATAATTAAAAGTTACCCCCTATTAACAGGATAGGCAATAACTAACTGATCGATTAGCCACTGCATATGCATTGCACTGATATGTCAGATTGATGGTTTGCAAGTACATATTTACCAGCAGATAAGTTGAAGATGCGTTACTAGACCACCAATTAACAGAGTCATCTCTGTTGTTGGTCATTACCAACGAGTGTCTCAGATGGCAGCTGGCACCCACCATGTATACAGTAATGCGGGCCCAGCTCCCCAGTGAGTGTCATACTCTCATTTGACCCTTAACTGTATGATATGGGTTGGGAGGAAATTAAATGGCTGTAATGCTTTAAACCAATAGGTATTGTAAGGATAGACAATTCACAACCACCTTAAGTGAACAGCATACTCAAAGATGTAAGAAAAATTTTATAAATCTGCCCTAGTGTTTAATCCTCCTTTTATGGCCATAAAGAAATTTAATTTCATAAACACTAAGGCTTATGAAAGATGCATTCACGTAAAATTGTCCTTGGTCGTGGATAGCAAATTTTAAGAACCATTCAAATGAATGCAGCCATTCGCATGATCCGTGCCGTGACCCCTACTAAGATCGGCACCATGAAAAAATAGGATATGTCCTAGTGCAGATTGTGG
Source organism: Dendropsophus ebraccatus (assembly GCF_027789765.1). Lineage (NCBI taxonomy): Eukaryota > Metazoa > Chordata > Amphibia > Anura > Hylidae > Dendropsophus > Dendropsophus ebraccatus. The sequence goes on along the minus strand of NC_091457.1, from coordinate 45,903,603 downwards.
CATGGATCCCCCCACCCCCACCAGGCAGCAGAAATGACAACTACTCGCCTTCTCCCCTGTGCCGGTGAACATGTATGTGAGGCAACCAGCTTGGGGGGGTGGGGGTAGGTGAGTAGTTGTCTCCTGCATCCCTGTCTTCTGCTCTCATGTCATCTCTGCTGCTGTGTGGCACTTCTATTGGGGGATCCCCATCACAGTCCTCCTCCGGTCATTGCAGTCCACAGCACAGATCTTGTGAATAAGGAATAATGAGGCTCAGATGACTTATGTTTTTTTTTTTTACGTGAAACCCTTACCAATATTCACAGCAAAATCCATGTGGTGTCATGGAAGCTTCAGGGCTGGCTTTTTTGCACTGCCAAAAATGGCGGCACAGGTGGCAGCAGGCAGGACCATTTATGATTGGTAATAATACATCTTTTCCTGCCGGACATACAGCAATAGATGAGCTCTGAAACCTTTTGGCACTAGTTGATTTAAACTTTCTCCTGAGTACCCCTTTAAAAACACAAGTACAACATGGTTTAGTGTTTCTGACATAACTTGTGTCAGGTGTGACATTTGGCTATGTCATTTTCTTACTGTAGCCTCTTTTGTTTTTTGCTAAAGCTTCCATTGTTCCTTCACATCCAGAGTATAATCACTTAGACTTTGAAGTTCAGCTCTCAGAAATGTTTCTTTTGCCAGCAAATAACTGCCCATCAATCTACAATAAAAACAACGCTAGTGAAGTACGATGGATCATAATGGTATAATGTTTTATTATTGAATGCTGCAAAAGTCATTGAGTCTTGGATTGACGTCTTCAAAGAAGATATTAGCGTATTTTCTTTTCACTCTATTAAGGGTTTGTTTTTTGTAAGCGCGTCTATTCCTCTATCTAGCGTACTACAATATGCCAGCAAAATGTCGACCATGAAACATTTCTGTTTATGTTGTCTCTTTGCAAAGGTCACGTTTCCCACCTCCATTATTTTCTCTTGCTGGTTCCACTGCTATTTTTAGAGGAGAAAACGAAAACAATAGCTTAAAGGTCCATAAAAAAAGCACAATCAATTGCTGCAGGAAAATTCATGTCTATAGGTTCAGTCTCTAGACATTGCTATATGCTAGATAAATCACGATGGAAATTGATTAAACTTGACTGACAGTCGGCAATGGAGAAGTCACCATTATGTTTTACGGTACTACACATTATATCAATGTTAATTCACACTATTATCTTATGTTATTTATGAGTCAGAATACATCAGAATACAGTTAGAATACATCATTGGATGAATCCCAGGATCAGATGCAAACCAAGTAAACCCATTTCTTTCTAGAATGTACAATCTATGAAAACATTAAAAGGCTGTAGACACATTTGAAATGAAGAACGCTACCTTCAATAATAAAAAAAAATAAATATTTTAAGTGAAATTTTACTTGATATAGTCAAGTAGTACAAACCATCTCTTGATACAGTATATCCACATGGGAAAGTCAAAGTTTTAAAACCTTACGAGACCTTTATGATGAACGTAAGACTTTACAGTTTGAGCATTTACAAAATAAGTTCTTGTTAGAAAGGAATTTCAAAATTTCTTCAAATCAGAGCAATCATACAAACCAACCTCCCTAAGGAAATTCTTATAAACGGTACTATTCTTCAATTTCTGAGTAACTCAAACTATAAAAAAGGGGGGAATCTCTATTTTCTACAATACTCTAGGACAGTGCCGTCACCAAAAGGTCATGTTTTGAGGAGTTCCTTAGTATTTCACAGGTGATATAAATATGTAGTGCATCAGGTATTATTATAACAAGTGTTCTTTGTATGGGATATCCTCAGAAGCACTGCTCTGGGAAACAAAAAACAGGTCTCAAAAACAACTTCTCTAACTTAATGGGAACAAGCCCTACGAAAAAATTTAGATGCACATCCCACCAAGAAGCTATCTTTAAATCACTATTGAGATTGTATTACAACCCTTCTCGACTACATCTATTATATCTTAATACATCAAGAATTTTTGGAGATGATGTGGAAAATATGGTACTCTCCTACACGTTCTATGGAAATCCCTGAAAAAAAAATAACGATATGGAAAGCCTGCAACTATACCATTAAATCCATTACTCATATAAATCTGGATCTAAAATCGGAATAAGCTTTACTTCTACTAAACCTACAGGAAATTCTTTACCCAATGAGAATGATAATCACCCACTTTTTAATAGCAACTAAGCTAACCATAACCAGACATTGGAAATCGGAACAACCTCCTTCATATTGTATACACAAACATATACTGAGAGTTTGAGGTGTATTTTATGACTGATAGAGAAAGGCTGCATACATAGCCGATTAGCTTTGGCGTGATTAAAAGAGTAATCCTACCAAAGAGGCCTAGATAGTGCGGTCTATGCGCACCCAAAACTATCCAACACAAAATCCAAAAACAAAAGAACTGGAATGCAAGACCAATATAAATATGAATGTTTTTTATTATTATATCAAAAAAAGATTATTAAAAAGTACATAATGGGGGGGCTAGAGCTAATACAAATCCCCATAAAAACGGTGGATCAAAGAATTTTTATACATAAAATGCTATATCATAAGGTAGGAGATAAATAAATAACCTACATATACAAACATATATACTGGGCACTGGGTTGGTACTACATACAGAGAATAAATAAATAAATAATCCCCACAGTGGGTATATGGCAGAAAAACATAAAGACACCATCAACAAACAATAAATATTACCCATACATGTCCTTAGTATATAGGTCCACCTCACCGTACACCCGACGCGCGTTTCGCGTGTTGCTTTATCGAGGGTGATGCCCCAAGTACTGAGCTCAGACCTTATAAACCCCAAATAGCCAATCAAACATATGCCCACCATGTGTATCAGATGGAGCAATCAGCCGTACCGAGAAACCGGAAGTGGCGTCACTCGGACATGTGACCATGTTTCATCACATGACGGGCATACAACCTCTGCATAGATATATTCCCATATATATAAATCCCTACCTAAAGTCCTCCTTTTCAGAGCTAACTAATGACCAATTTCTCTTTTACAAATAGACCCTGTACCTCTGTTATATCCGCGGACAGTATCGCAAAACCGGAAATGACGCGCATCACGTGACCACATCACATGACCGCGTCATTCCCGGAACCCCAGACGCCGGAACTGACGTTCGATGAGCGTCATCCAGCGTGAGTTGTCAATTGTGAATGCGGACACGTGACATCCAGCGGGTCACATGACCGGCCCGATGTCACATGACCGCATGTAATGTAAACAAAGCCCTAAATCGGATGGACACTAATAGTCCAGATCTGGTCCTACATTGTATGTATATACCGATATACATATATATTAGCAAATAAATACATGCCCAAAAATAAATAGTAAAAAATATAATAAAATTATTAAAAAGGAAAATGCCCACCAGGGGATGAATACTGTGCACATGATAATAGTAAAAGTGTGAGTAAGATAATTAAAGTGTCAGTGCCAAAAAGGTTAACAAAGTGCAAAACGTGCAAAAAAGTGAATACCAGTGCAAAAAAAGTGCCATGCTGTGAAAAGTGACAGAGAATACTTACCTAATAGAATAGATTAACTACATTTACTGCATAATGACATAAATTGATTAATTGCACATGTCTACATAGACAAATATCCTAAAAAAAGTTTTTTTAGTTAAAAAAATATATATGGAAAAAATGCGAAAAAATACGTGCATGAACATATGTACATACATACCCTCGTACACACATACACACAGATACACATAAGGAAAAAAGAAAATATATATAAAATATAGATATAATAAATATAATGTATGTATGAGCAAGTGGGAAATATACATATATATACATATACATACACACATACACACATAAACACACACACATACACGTAGATACCATTCAAGTGATTCATGTGCATATATATCAAGGTACTCCAATGTGTGTGTAAATATGTGCACTCATATATAAATATATAAACGTGTGCACGTGCACATGCACACACATGTGCATATACAAGACCAAAATGAGTAAATAGTGTAAGAAAGTGGTGTAAAATGTGCAAAGTGTGTAATATAAGGAAAGAAGGAGATTATTGTGAAAACATGATTGATGGAAACGTGAATATCCAGCGAGTGTTGTAATATAAGGAAAGAAGGAGATTATTGTGAAAACATGATTGATGGAAACGTGAATATCCAACGAGTGAATGTGAAAGTGATGTGAATATAGTAAAAACACCAGTAAATGGTTATTTCTATGTATGGCATGTCGAAATGAATGCAAAAATAAGTGATAAAAAATTGCGTGTCCTCTGACAATGTCCCATAGGTGTGTATGTGTGTTGTGTAAAGGTGTTTGATGATAAAATAAATATGCAAAACACATACAAGCCCATAATCCATAATGAAACAGTATTGCATTTAATATTCAACCCAGTGCCACAGTACGGTACCCGAGGGACCACAAATATTTAAACCCTGTTTCTTCAGGATACATGGCAGATACCACATACATCAACATTATTGTAATATTCCGATAAAGTGAGGGTATGGTCTTTGAACTCATCTATGAAGACCAAAAAGTGTCAAGTGCTATATGTAAACAGTATAGAGTTACATCCCTAATTCCAAGTACAACCTGACAATAGGGCAAGGGGATTAAATAAGTCCAAATGTCGGATACGCGTATTTTAGATCTAATAGGCCTCATAGGAGAAATGGACGGAGGAAGGAGGAGCGGAGGAATGTCCGATTGGTCTATCCCTGAGCCATAGAACACCTACGAATGAAAAGAGGCATAAAAACAATTTTAATGAAAAACAAAGATAAAATGCCTCAAAAGAGGCAGATGTAAAAACATGTTAAAAACAGGGAAAAGGGGAAAGGAAGTAAAAATAAAGTAAAGGAGAGCCCCTTACTTTGACATAAAGGTAGTACAAAGGACCGTACTTGGCGATTTATTGCTTGGAGAAAATGAATTTGTGGTTTAAGAAGAGGGACTATCCCGAATATCTCCGTGTAGGTGTTCGCACTACGTATCATCATGATCGAATCTGAGGACAAAGAGAAGAGAAAAGGAAAAGGGGAGCCCATATGTCCATGGAGGAGAACAAGAAAAAGACTCAGAATTGTTGAAGTGTTATAAGAATGATACAAAACTATTGCCCTCGTTTAATCCATTCGGGGCTATTGTATTCAATAAATATATCCATTTGGTTTCCTTTTGGGCCAAGCGTTGTTTAAGATCACCTCCGCGAGCATTTAGATAGACTCGATCAATGCCCCTAAATTTCAGCAGGTTTTCATCACAATTATGCATTTGCTTAAAATGTCTGGGTATTGTCTTCAAGCCAGCAAGATCTGTAGTGTTTTTTGCGGCACGTATATCCAAAACGTGTTCTCTCACTCTTCTCTTAAGTTGGCGTGAAGTCATCCCCACATATATTTTCAGACAGGGACATACAGCATAGTATATGACACCCTTAGTCTCGCAGGAAATGGAGTGACACATCCTATATTCCTTTTTGTCATCTGAGCTGCAAAATCTTTCTTCACAGTCCATATTGGGACAGGCAATACATTTCCCACATGCTCGTGATCCCCATCTGGGACCTTTAGACCCAAATACATTTTTAATTGGAGCAGGATCGTAAAAGCTTCTTACCATGTGGTCTCGCAGATTTCTGGATCTTCTGTATGTGATTGAGGGCTTTACACTAATTTCGTTTCTCAGCGCAGCATCTGTCAATAAAATTGGCCAGTATTTTTCAATGGCTGCATGGAGTTCACGGCTCTGGGAATTATAATTAGTAATAAACCTTACCTGTGGGTCACTTTGTTCTTTACTTTTGGGTTGCAACAATATTCTTCTCTCAGAATTCTTTGCTCTGTTATAAGCTCTCTTTATTGACCTTTTACTGTATCCTCGTTCGTGGAAGCGGGACATCAGATCTCGTGCTTGTATCTCAAATAGTTCATCATTCGAGCAGATCCTCTTTGCCCTTAAAAATTGACCCACGGGTATATTTTTTATAAGATGTTCGGGATGCGAGGACTTTGCATGAAGGACCGTATTAGCAGATGTCTTCTTTCTATATAGGTCGGTTTGTATAAAGCCGTCAACATCGACCTGTAGAGACACATCAAGAAACTCTATTACCTTACGGCTGTAATGGTAGGTAAGTTTGATGTTACGGTTGTTTTGATTCAACCGGAGAATAAATTCTTCCAGTTCTGATGTAGTCCCTTGCCATATGAAGATCACATCATCTATGTAACGGCCCCATGTGTATACTCGTTCTGTCCCAGGTACTGGATCCACCTGGAAGATTTCCCTTTCCCACAGCCCCAGGAATAAATTAGCATATGAGGGCGCACATGCTGCCCCCATAGCTGTTCCCTGGAGCTGTAGGTAGTATGTCCCTTTAAAAATGAAAAAATTGTGTGTCAATACAAATGACAATGCTTCCTCAATGAAGGTCTGTAGTTCAGATGGATATCCACTCGAGAGAAGAAACGTGCGCACCGCTGTTATACCGTCATGGTGTCGGATAGATGTATATAATGATTCAACATCACATGTTACTATATACATATCCTCTTCCAATTGTATACCATCTATTTTTGTCAACAGATTATTTATTTATTTATTCTCTGTATGTAGTACCAACCCAGTGCCCAGTATATATGTTTGTATATGTAGGTTATTTATTTATCTCCTACCTTATGATATAGCATTTTATGTATAAAAATTCTTTGATCCACCGTTTTTATGGGGATTTGTATTAGCTCTAGCCCCCCCATTATGTACTTTTTAATAATCTTTTTTTGATATAATAATAAAAAACATTCATATTTATATTGGTCTTGCATTCCAGTTCTTTTGTTTTTGGATTTTGTGATTAAAAGAGTGAAGATTTATTTTAGAAGTGCTTTCTCCACATTGTTCTTTTTGACTTACACAGACACTACAGCAGCATAATGGCAGGGAATTTTAACCCTTAAGGACGGAGCGACTTTTCGTTTTTGCGGTTTTGTTTTTTCCTCCGGGTGTTTAAAAGGCCATAGCACTTGCATTTTTCCAACTAGAAACCCACATGAGCGATAGCAAACATGTTTATTTATTTATTTGTTTACTTTTATTTAAAACCTGGGAAAAGGGGGATGATTCTGATTTTTATTAGGGGAGGGGGCTTTTTACTAATAATAACACTTTTTTTTTTTATATATATACTTATACTAGAAGCCCCCCTGGGGGACTTCTAGTATAAATATACAGATCTCTCAATGAGATCGGCACTCGGATGCTTTCGGCTGCTGCAGCCGAAAGCATCCGAGTGCCGAGCCGGGATCAGCGCCATTTTGGAGCGGACCCCGGCCGGCACCAGTAACGGAGATTGCTCCTCTGGGACAACGATCTCCCCCACTAGACACCAGGGAAGTGCTGCATCCGGTAATCGGATGTAGCTGTCATGGTTCCTTTTAGAGATGTGTTTGAGTCGATCCGAACCCGAACGTTCGGTATTTGATTAGCTGGGGCTGCTGAACTTGGATAAAGCTCTAAGGTTGTCTGGAAAACATGGATACAGCCAATGACTATATCTATGATTTCCAGATAGCATTAGGGCTTTATCCAACTTCAGCAGCCACCACTAATCAAATGCTGAAAGTTCGGGTTCATATCGACTCGAGCATGCTCCAGGTTCACTCATCTCTAGTCCCTTTTCATTGCTAGGTAATCTTCATCCTATAGTGTTGATGTATTTAATATTAAAGGGCTTATGCAGGAATTAAAAAAACAAAAACATTGCAGCTATTCTTCCAAAAACAACACCACACCTGTCCTCAGGTTGTGTATGATATGACATCTTAGTTTTGTTCCATTCAAAGGAATACCACTCAGCAACTGAGCAGCTATGTATTCTATAATCATGAATAACCAATGCCAATAGCCAACAAAATGCCAACAGTAGTTAGTAGTGTTGAGTGAGTAGTGGTGCTTGGGGTGCTGTTTAAATATTCACACTAGTGCACTGAAACAATGTGTCAGTACAGTAGCACAAATATCTAAACAGTTTTGGAACATTTAGCATTGTCATTCATTATGATGGCGGGAGCTCCCAAACTGGTTAAATACTAATTTTTGTATATTTTATTTACACACACTTTCCAGGGACAAAATTTACAAAAATTAGAATGAAGAAATGCAATAGGAAAATGCAAGACACATTAGAACTCTGGTGGTATGACATGTCTGTTTTTTTTTCCCGACCGCTATTCATTGAATAATTGCCACAGAGAACCTGTCAGTTCACACAATGGAGCGTGCGGCTCCGGCTCTGATGCAGCAGAATTCAGCAGAAGTGAAGATCATCCGGCCGATACTGCAGTAACGGCCGGGATCATCTTCAGTAACACTGGCCGTTCTGTGACATGGCCTTAGGCTGTGTAGTCTTAAACTTTGTAGTTGGCTTTCTTCTGTGTCTGAAATGTGAACCAAAAAGGGGCATATTTTTTTGCTTGTTTCAACTATCTCCTTTTTTTGTGTTGTCATTTATTAAGACCCTCCACTGTTTACTTTGTTAGGAAATGAAAAGTAACTGGTATACATAACAAAATTTATACAATTTAATACTTTTTCCATATACAATAATTTAGTTTCATTTATTGAAGATAGCGTTCTCCTGTGTCAATCCTTTTTAATCTGTTTAAGGCCATGTTATCACACAGTAAAATAAAACAATGTGTGAACAGGTTCAAGAAAAAAAAAGGTAATTGAAAAAGCAGGTGGTAAATAATAAGCATGTTCATTATTTTGACAGTTGTAATATTTTAGGCCGTTATTCTAAACTGTCGGCCAATTTACCATTGATTTTACATTGAAACACGGCCGTATTTTCAATTTATTTTACTGGGTTTGACCCTGGCTTTAATGTCTTCCTTTTTATCTATTCTATACAACTATAGCATTTGGGGGTTTAAGTGTCATGTTTTTTGTTCTATATTTGTCATATATTATGGAATGTGTTTGCTAAATAAGCAAAAATTATGTCTTTGTTAACTGTATTGATTTGTATGTTGATGTTGCTGATTCCCTTTTACAGCTGTCATGAAGTCTTGCTAATTACCAGGGATCCTTTAATTGATTTGTATAATTAATATGAATAATAATAATGCATTTGTGTCACTCAACAACAATGTGTCCTGTCCTCATCAGAATGACAGCTGGGATCCCGAGACACACAAGCGAGGAGTTCCTTCCATAAGGGAAATCAATAAACTCACACTGCTTGGCAGACTTGTCATTTCAAGAAGTATGTGGCTGCTTTCCACATGAAAGGAACTGACCCAGAAATAGCGAATTTACAATGAAAGGAACAAAAACTGCACATCGCTGTGTATATTATACAGCTTTTTATACAATCAACAATGGTGCATAGGAAACTTTAATATTTTTAAATATCTATTCAAAGTCTATGAATGCCAGGCACAACACATATTTCTCTGCTTATATTTTATAACATAAAATTACTTTACATTAAAAGGACATGTATTACTTTCTCAACTTCACAATATTTGCCTTTTGTCATCATCTAACCCCATGGGACGGCCGCATATATTATGGTATTTGTCAGACTCTGTGGTATTCCCTCCCTGCAGCCTAGTTTATTATTTACGGCCCATTCACACAGAGTAATTGTGGCAGAATTTCAAGTGGCCCCCCACAGCCGAAACCACTCTCAGCTAAAAGATTAGCATGTCAAATGTCAAGCAGAAAGCAAAGGTGCACGAGGCACCCTATTCAATGAAGAGGACATGCAGAACTTCAAGCGGTATGGGCTCCACTTGAAATTCCACCAGAATTACTCCATGTGAACAGGCACTTACACTAGAACACTGGTGTGGCTGTGCATGGTACTGCAATTACTAAATAAAAATTAATGAACTATATGAATGCACCAGGCTTAGTTGCTTTGCTTATTTATGCTTTGAAAGGAACGTGGCACTAGGTTACAGAAGTTAGTCTCCCACTAATCCTAAGGATAGGTTATCATTTTTAAAGACCTTGAAGACTCATCAATATACTGTACAAGTAAGGCTGGGTTCACACTGCATTTTTGCTGTCCATTTATGTTGTCGGTTTTATAGAATAAATTGCCATTGGGATTGACAAGTTTTGAATGAGTACTGGCGCTTTGACTAATCACCTTCTCTGTTGCTCACATAATGGCTCCTAACATACCAATCAGCTGTCCGAGGTCAGAGCAGGCAATAGGACCACTAATACATATTGGTAAGGGGTAAATAGATTCAATTCAGGAGAATCACAAAGTAAGTCACCTATAAAATATAAATGAACCTCTGTTCATCCATCTTTCTGTACATCACCTATCTGTCCTCTAGAGACTTCTGAACACCTGAACCAGTTGACTCCAAATTTGGCACACAAATAAAAACTTAAAGGTTAGAGTGAAGGTCCCGTCCTTGCCAGATGTACAGGGGAAAAGGGGGACTAGGTAGACCGCCCCATAGAAATGAATGGGAGAATCTCCACACAAGCACACATAATTAGACATAATTATTAGACCTAGTTAGAGCTGAGTGTCTCCCTAGCATTGCACAGGTAAGGAAATAAGCCTCAGCCAGAGCTATAGAGACTTGAATGTGCTGATCCATAGAATCACAAATATGACAGGCCTGTTGGTATCTCATAAGGAGAGGGTTAGAAGAAAACAGACCCATAGAAATAAAAGGTAGAATGTTCTGGAATTCATATTTTCTCTCACAAAGATTATGTCAGTGTCTGACCTTATCCCCCTCCCCTCTCTATCTCACACACACACACACACACACACACACACACACACACACACACACACTAATGGTATTCGGGAATGTATACTGAAGCCTTAGCAATCAATATGATTAATACTTTCATATGTATGGAGAAAGGTTAGTGGCACTATAGGACTACACGTGAATGTTGCAAAAAATATATATAAAGTCAGTCGGAAAATGGCTGGACCGGGTGGTGCTCACTGAAAACAGTAATAGCAAATCCAGTAACAAAGAAAAAATAGCCAGTTGCACTCACCCAAGAAGTCTTCTGCTGTTTATTTCACTTTAAAAGCAAGGACATAGTGCGGACATTTTGTGAGCAGGCGCTCAGTGTAAGGAGTGGTGACAGTCTGTTTCTTGCTCGACGGCGCTTCTACGGACCTCCTACGGACTGTCACCACTCCTTACACTGAGCGCCTGCTCACAAAATGTCCGCACTATGTCCTTGCTTTTAAAATGATTAATACTTTCATTTTCAAAGAGAGCTAGAATCTGATTGGTTGCTATGAGTTACTGCCTCAAAACAGATCCATAGAAATAATAGTAGAATGTTCTGTAGATCAGATTTCACTTCACAAACATTATGTCAGTGTCTGACCACACATAAGCATATAGAAACACACACACACACACACACACACACACTAATGGTATTCGGGAGTGTATACTGAAGCCTTAACAATCAATATGAATAATACTTTTATTTTCAAAGAGAGCAGGAATCTGATTGGTTGCTATGAGTGACTATCTCAAAACAGATCCATACAAATAATGGTAGAATTTTCTGGAGATCAGATTTCACTTCACAAACATTATGTCAGTGTCTGACCACACATACGCATATAGACACACACACACACACACACACACACACACACACAAACACACTAATGGTATTCGGGAATGTATACTGAAGCCTTAGCAATCAATATGATTAATATTTCAAAGGGAGCTGGAATCTGATTGGTTGCTAGGGGCAGCTGCCTTATTGCTTGAATTTAAAGGTTGGTGCTCCAGCTATTCTAAAGTGGACTCTAGATTAACCAAAACTGTGTAATGGAACCAGGATCTACATTAAGGCTGGGTTCACACTACGTATATTTCAGTCAGTATTGTGGTCCTCATATTGCAACCAAAATCAGGAGTGGATTAAAAACCCAGAAAGGCTCTGTCCACACAATGTTGAAATTGAGTGGATGGCCGCCATATAACAGTAAATAACTGCCATTATTTCAATATAACAGCCGTTGTTTTAAAATAACAGCAAATATTTGCCATTAAATGGCGGCCATCCACTCAATTTCAACATTGTGTGGACAGATCCTTTCTGGGTTTTCAATCTACTCCTGGTTTTGGTTGCAATATGAGGACCACAATACTGACTGAAATATACGTAGTGTGAACCCAGCCTAAAACATGTGATCACCATGTGCTGAAAACAACCATTCTTACTGGATGTGTTGCTGGAAAAGAAGTTCTTATTCCACAAATTCCACTGATTAACTGAGATGAAACAATACATTGTAGACAATTACAGCTTACTGTTAAAGGGAATTCGTCAGCTCCTGGGCACTACCTAAGGTGCTTACAGTGTGCTGTAGCTGGCAGCCCCCCCAGTGAGGATGGTGCCTTTTTGGTAATTTTCCGTGCAGCAGATTATGTACAATCTTATGTCTCCTACTGTTACAGAGCTGTTGTTCGTGCCACACTTGTCATGCATCCTCCTCCCTCTTCATGAATAATCAATGCTGCCCGGCCTCCTGCTCGCTCAGCTGTTAGATTGCAGATTAGTGCTCTATAGGCAGGTTATATCTGAAAGAATCTTTCCTCTGTAAGGTGTTGGAGCTGTGGTTTAGTGGTAACTCACCTGTCTAAAGACCTGCCAGCAGTTCATTCTCTGGTTCGAATCCCCTGATGGAAATTAAATAGATGTCTTTTTAGGGCGGATGGTTTTGCCTAGATAATAAAAACCGCACGTACAAATTATAGCATAAACAACATATTGCGTTTTACATGTAATGAAGTCTTTCACTTCCCATGTTAGACTCCCCAATTGCACATATTTCACATAATTTAAATGTTCACAAAATTTACATCTTCGGCACTTATAGTTCCCTACTTCATTACTAAGTCTACCTAGCCACATACTAGAACCTTTTTCAGCTTCGGAAAACCTTCCTCTTACTATCTCGTCACTCAGATTTCTGCAAAGATGAAACAATATCAGGGGACGTTGTTCAGTTAACCCTCGCAGGTCAGTGTCACTTTCAAGTAACCGCCAATGTTTCATTACGGCTGTCTTTATTACGGAGTCCATAGATGTATGTCTAAAAGAGAAGGCAAATCTAGACGTATTTTTATTACTACACTTTTTTTCTCCTAGTAAATTTTTACATGGGATTTTTCGGGCTTTTTCTCTTGCCTTACTAATTATAGTTATCGGATAACCACGCTCAACCAAACGTCTCTCCAAAGCCATTGCTTGGCTCTCAAAGAGGGCATCATTATTATTAATACGACGTAATCTAATAAACTGGCCATAGGGGACTGACTTCTTAACATGTCCGGGATGATAACTATCATATTTCAACAGTAAATTAGTGGCCGTAGGTTTACGGTAGCTACTGGTCTGTAAATTACCTCCAGGTGTACATCCAGGAAGTTCAGTTGTGTACCACCAAATTCTGATGTAAAGGTCATATTATATGTATTCATGTTCATAGACTGTATAAAGTCTTGAAAATCACTTTTTGTCCCAGTCCACACTATTAGAACGTCGTCTATATACCTGAGATATAATGCGATTTTTCCAATATATTTATTCCGGATATTAAAAATAATTTCATCCTCCAACTAAATACAAATTTGCTAAAGTTGGGGCGACCGGTGTCCCTATCGCTTTCCCAGTTCGCTGACGGTACCACCGATCAGCGAACTGGAACGCATTATGCTGTAGGACAAACGCAAGCATCTCACAAGTCTATAGTACGTGCGTGTCATCCATAGTTCCAATACCCAGCAATCGAAGCCGTATAGCCTGAACCCCCGCATCCTTAATGGATGCGGGTGTACAGGCTCTCGACGTAAATTTTTTGCTAAAAATGAAAGTAATCAGGATAAAGAGGAACTTAAAGGGGAGAAACCGTGTAATGTTAGTACATTTGGGTTCAGTATGAGTTCTAATTTTGATACTCTGGATAGAGAAATATTATATTATAATATATATTGGAAAAATCGCATTATATCTCAGGTATATAGACGAAGTGCTAATGGTGTGGACTGGGACGAAAAGTGATTTTCAAGACTTTGTACAGTATAGGAACATGAATACATATAATATGACTTTTACCTCAGAATTTAGTGGTACGCAACTGAACTTCCTGGATGTACACCTGGAGGTAATTGATGGTAATTTACAGACCAGTAGCTACTGTAAACCTACGGCCACTAATTTACTGTTGAAATATGATAGTTATCATCCCGGACATGCTAAGAAGTCAGTCCCTTAAGGCTGGTTTATTAGATTTGGTCGTATCAATAATAATGATGCCCTCTTTGAGAGCCAAGCAACGGCTTTGGAGAGACGTTTGGTTGAGCGTGGTTATCCGATAACTATAATTAGTAAGGCAAGAGAAAAAGCCCGAAAAATCCCTCGTAAAAATTTACTAGGAAAAAAAGTGTAGTAATAAAAATACCTCTAGATTTTCCTTCTCTTTTAGACATACACCTATGGACTCCGTGATAAAGACAGCCGTAATGAAACATTGGCGGTTACTTGAAAGTGACACTGACCTGCGAGGGTTAACTGAACAACGTCCCCTGATATTGTTTTGTCGTTGCAGAAATCTGCGCGACGAGATGGTAAGAGGAAGGTTTTCCGAAGCTGAAAAAGGTTCTAGTATGTGGCTAGGTAGACTTAGTAATGAAGTAGGGAACTATAAGTGCCGAAGATGTAAAATGTAAATTTTGTGAACATTTAAATGATGTGAAAAATGTGCAATTGGGGAGTCTAAAATGGGAATTGAAAGACTTCATTACATGTAAAACGCAATATGTGGTTTATGCTATAATTGGTACGAGCGTTTTTATTATTTAGGCAAAACCATCCGCCCTATGCACGTACGGTTTGAGGAGCACATCCGCTCGCTGAGGACTGGAAAAGGATGTCCAAGTTTAATCTCTCATGTTCAGAGCGTACATAAAGCTGAAATCTCAGACCTTTGCTTTATGGGCCTTATTCAGATTAAGCATTCACCAAAAGGAGGAGACCGTGGACTTAAATTACTCCAAAAAGAGACCGAATTAATATTAAAATCGGACGCTTTGGGCCCGTTAGGTCTAAATGATAGATCGGGCATACACGGTACTTGCTGGTAATGGAATGGACTATATATGGCCAGTTACGTTGCATTGTGCAAATATGATCTTTTGTATAATTATCTTTTTTAATGTTCACGGGGTATCTGTTTTTTTAACATGTTAATTGATGGTGATGCTGTGTTCAGTATATAAGTGTGAGAGTACGTGATGAGGTCAGAGCTGCGAGAAAGCACGTGACGTGCGAAACAGCTGTCGCTCATTTTGTTTTATTCACTTCATGTTACCTGTGTTGGTGATGAAATAAAGTTTCAAGATTATTTGCTACATGGTAAGTGCCACGTTTATTATCTTGGAGAAGTTGCTTAAAAGGCCATAGCACTTGCATTTTTTCACCTAAAAACCCACATGAGCCCTTAATTTTTGTGTCACTTATAGTAATTTGCATTGACAGGCTGAATTTTTTCATAAAGTACACTGTGAACCCAGAAAAAAAATTTGATGTGTTGTAAAATTGAAAAAAAAAAAAGAAAAATGCATTTCTTATATTTGGAGCGTATTTTTTTACGCCATTTGCCCTGGGGTAAAACTGACTTGTTACATATGTTCCTCATGTCATTGTGATTACAACGATATGTAACATGTATAACTTTTATATTAAGAGATGGCTTGTAAAAAGTTCAAACCATTGTTAACAAATATATGGTCCTTAAAATCGCTCCATTCCCAGGCTTATAGCACTTTTATCCTTTGGTCTATGGGGCTGTGTCAGGTGTCATTTTTTGAGCCATGATGTGTTCTTCTATTAGTACCTTGATTGCGCATATGCAACTTTTTAATTGCTTTTTATTACAATTTTGCACTTTGGGATTTTTTTTTTGCTTGCGCCGTTTACCATGCGAGATCAGGAATGTGATTAATTAATAGTTTGGGCGATTACGTATTTATTTATTTATTTATTTTTATTTATAACATGGGAAAAGGGGGGTGGTTCACACTTTTATTAGGGGAGGGGACTTTTTTACTTTTACACTTATACTAGAAGCCCCCATGGGGGACTTCTAGTATAAGTACACTGATCTCTCATACAGATCTAGGCTGGGTTCACACACAGTATATTTCAGGCTGTATTTGGTCCTCATAGCAACCTCTCAGGTCCTCATAGCAACCAAAACCAGGAGTAGATTAAAAACACAGAAAGGCTATGTTCACACAATGTTGAAATTGAGTGGATAGTCGCCATATAACGGTAAATGACTGCCATTATTTCAATACAACAGCCGTTGTTTTAAGATAACAGCAAATATTTGCCATTAAAGGGGTGCTTCAGCGTGGGGGCACTTTTTTGGGGGGTGGCTGAAATAAAAGACGTCCACTTACCTCCACGGTTCCAGCGGCGGGTCGAGCATCACGGCGCTCCGATCCCCGGTTCCCGGCCGCTTCCGGGTGTCTGACGCTGCTCAAGACGCTACGTCTCAGGGCCGCTCAGCCACTCAGTGAAGGAGGTGGGATCTGTTTGAAGTCCGCTCGGATTCCGCCTCCTTCAATGAGTGGCTGAGCGGCCCTGAGACATAGCGTCTTGGGCGGCGTCAGACACCCAGAAACGGCCGGGAACAGGGCACCGGAGCACCGTGATGCGGGACCCGCCGATGGAACCGGGGAGGTAAGTGGACGTCTTTTATTTCAGCCACCTCCTCCCTGGTCCCCCCAAAAGAGTGTTCCCACACTGGATAACCCCTTTAAATGATGGCCATCCATTCAACTACAACATTATGTGATCATAGCCTTTCTGTGCTTTCAATCTACTCCTGGTTTTGGTTGCTATGAGGACCTGACATGAGGACCAAATACTGCCTGAAATATACTGTGTGTGAACCCAGCCCTATCGATGAGATAGGCACTCGATTGCTTCCGGTTGCTGCATCTGGGACCGCGGCGGTTCAGAGAGCGGCCGCCACGTGGCCCCGCTTATAACACCTGTGGGCGGCCCTGGACGTATGTGTACGTCCAGGGTCGACTAAGGGTTAAAAACTAGCCCATATTTAGAGAAAAATACTATTTAAGGAGGGAGGGGGGTATTGAACCTTGAAAAAAAATTATAAATGTTAAAAGCTTTTTCAAAAGTGTTGACTTTTACATTTGTGACCTCTTCTATGTCCCTATTGTTGATCGCTCATTGCCTAGGTTAACAATAACCGTTCTCTGTTCTATGAGTCGTGGCCGAGCTATGATGTCACATGGTGATTGGACTGGATGGAGTATTCCTAGCCAGCTTCTATGTCTCCAGGGCTTGTGTATTGTCCCTGGAAGCATCTTTAATCACAATGGGAGACGAAGCAAAGCAGAGCTAATTCAGCTCAGCATGGCTGCCGACTTCCCTAGTACCCCCTTCCACTCTATAGACACACACCAGCAAACCAGAAAGAGTGGGATGCAGCAGGTAATAAAACCCTTTTTTAATTAATTAAGTGTAATTAAAACCTGCTGACTATCTAGTGGTCTGAAAGTTCTACTGCAATAATTTGGCCCCCCTCCACTCACTCCGTTCTAGAAACTATTTATACCCAGCCAGTGCATTCATTTCAGTCTTGCATTTGGGAGTTACGACATAGTTTGACTCAGGAAACTTTATAATGAAAACTTCAAGAAATATCTGTTTTGCTAGTGAAATAAATATATTTAAGATATACTGGAATACTATTTCCAACTTCGTGACTTCTTTGAAAACTTTATTTTCCTTTAGGCAAAATACAATAAATTTTAGGTGGAAAAAAAATTGAACATTCCGTCAGAACTAATACAATAATCAATAGCATAAGTGATGGCGCCCTTGGAAAGTATTGTAGCTTTGAACTGCATAAATAGCTGTTGTTTTATGTTGTACCGTAATTCAGCTGTGTTCAGTTTGCAGGATGTTTCAAAAACTGGAAGTGCTATCTCAATAGACATGTGGATGCAAATGGAATATTAAGTATTGTGAGCTCTTGGTATAAAGTTATATTTCTTGGACAGAACATACACACTTGGTATATGCTTCTGCTCCTTCCTATTTTTTTACCTCAATACAGTAAAATCTTAAAATGAATCTTAAAAAGATTTTATTATACTGTAAGTAGATATTATCAAACTGAACCGAGGTTTGTTCCAAACTTTGCAAAAAATTGGATTTGTTACAGAAATTTTCAAAAGTTCGTACACGGCTCCATCCAAAAAAGTGTCCGCACATAGTACATTACAACAAAAGCATGGGTTCAAGCATGGGGGTTCTCAATAATCTTTTTCAGCTGGACTCCTCATCCTCCTTATGTCACCCCAGAAGCACAGGTGAACATCAGGGCTACTTCTCAGGCCATCTACTAAGCACTGGCAGATATCAGGGCACCTTACTCCCCTCAGGTCAAACCATGAAGACTCATTGATGGTAATGCTTTAGTTCCATGGGGGCAGAGATGCAGCTTTCTAATGATTTTGATGCAATTTCATTTGGGGGGGGGAGGGGGTTATGCAGCAAAATCGCTCTTAGAAATGCTTGAAACAGCAGCTTCACCCATTCAACAATTTAATTTTAAACGGAGCTGAAAAAATGTTGAGTGAACATAGCCATAGAAAGAGATGTGTCATAAAAAAATCACTTTTTCCTCAAAAGATCACACATTTTGGGCATGGATTTTGCAGCAAAACAATGCCAATAGTCCCACTAGCGTGGCTTCCATAGTTTAGCAGTTTTAGTACAGTTAGTTTACGAATTCGGACGACCCCGGTTTACCATTTGCTCATCTCTGATTTTAACTTGTAAATCCCAAATTATTGTTATTTGCTGTCCATTAGTTTACTTAAGACTGTTGACCAGGGAAAAAGAACCCTTCAACTTGAGGACCTACAGTATTTAAAAAATAAGTGGACCGATTCCCAAACTCCTTAATTAGTCTGAAAAGTATTCCTGTATGTGTGTTTACAACTTGTCTAATTAGCTGTTGAGGGTCACATTGGTGTACGCATGAAAATTTGACTTATAAAGTACCTGGTCCCTATTTTAGAGCCTCATAATGACTCAGGGCTAACCTACATATGACAAAGAGACCGTATATAATATACTACAGTTTTGCATCACTGCAAAGGGTGAGAAAATAAAATAATTGAATAATAAAATAATGATTCACATTGTGTGTGAATGAATATAATAAACATGCTTTTTTGTGATAATGGCACCTATCAATCTCTAAGGGGTTAATGCATGATTCAGTAGTTACCAATTTCCTACTTGTTGCAGCCACATGGTTCAGCTTGGTCTATGATGAAAGAAGTGCACTCAGTAAGCATATAGGGAGCTTTTCCACAGTACTATGCCCCAAAGAGAAGAGCATTTCTATGTAACATGATGAAGCTTGCGAGTATGATCAATGGTAGAAAGCTACTACCTTGTTCTCATTACAAAAAAAATATAAATTAAAAAAATATATATATAGCAAAGAACAAGCAAAAAAGTATTCCTTATTTTTATAATATTATGTATAATATAAATTTACTGTTATTATTGTTATTATTATTATTATTATTATTATTATTATTAATAGTATCAATATTTGGATTTTTTTATTATTGTTGTTGTTTTAATTATAATAATTATAATTCTGTTGAATTGCAAATGTTAATTTATACCCATGTTTTTAAACAAATCTACAATGACTTCCCAAATTCTGTACAATGAAAATGACTATTAAAAAGAGTATGAAATAACCTTCGTGTCGTTCTAAAAATATTATACAAGTCAGAGAAAAAAATACAATCTACAAATCACTCCAGGAAGAAAGCAATGTACCGTCCAGTAATTTATCTGCAGCTACGCCTCAATAATGCAGATAAACTGTTAAGTTGTTTAAGCCAACATTAAAATGATGGCAAGTCTGAATATAGTGAAAGACTGGAAAGCAAGATTGTAATGCAGTTCTCCACCTGACTAGTCAGTAAGGAATGTCAGCCACTATTAGCCCCAAGTTCTCAATCTTCAAAGGCAGCAATTAATCACTCCCACTCATTGGAATAAAACCATATGAAGTGTAAAATAATGGATTCATTTACTACCAGCCAGGATCTGCGCTCTGTGTAGCGTCATCTAATTTAATGTTGAAGGGAATTAAACCTACAAAGTGATATGGACTGTGGTTCTAGTAATCTGTACAATGTAGAAGTGTTATCAAATACAAACATTAATTCCCATAGAATTTAATCCCCCAACATTTTTCTTCAGAAACTTTTTTCTTTGCATGTTAGAGTGAGATAAGATGGGAGGTCATAAGGATGAAGAAATTTCATGGGACTGGGTGCCGTTTTGGAAAGACGTTTGATTAACCTCCTTTAACTTGCAGGTAAAGAGTCAAAAGGAAAGTTAACAAAACAAATTAGAGTCGTCTCTATCAAAATGAGATCTACTCTGGTTCATTAAATGATCAGCTCTATGAAATGCTAATGACTACCTTCAAGGGATAGCGGGCAAAGGAAATGGTTGTGACTTGGGAAGAACAACTGTTAAGCAGTAAATCTGATTTAAATACAAGGAGATGTAAATACAATTCTAATTATGAACCTTTAACAGTCACTTAAGAGTCATGAGAACTAAAAAGATTACCAGGAGACACTCTTTGCGCATGGTTTCACAAGCCCATAGTTATACTACAGCTTCTGTATCACAACTGCAAGCCCATAAGCTGTGGCTGTAATATTCTGATATGAAACACGATGTGTGAAGCTGCTATTTGAAAGGTTTTAAACAGGACATCTTAAAAATATTTAGGGGTACGCCAGAGAAAACAGTTTTCAAATTAACTGGTGTCAGAAAGTTATACAGTTGTGTAAATTACTTCTAATTAGAAAACTCAAGCTGTTCAGTACTTATCAGCTGCTGTATGCCCTGCAGGAAGTGGTGTATTCTGTTCAGTCTGTCAGGGTGCTCACTTCTACCACCTCTGGCAGTAAAAGAAACTGTCCAAAGCAGAAGAGGTTTTCTATGGGGATTTACTGCTCTGGTTGCAGCAGAGAGAATAGGGCATAAAGCAGCTGATAGAACTGGAAGACTTAAGATCTATATAACTTTCTGACACCAGTTCATTTGAATTTTTTTCTCCAGATTACCCCCTTAAATGGGTGTCTAAACCCATGAACCAGGGCCATTTTGCCATATTGGAAGGCCAGGTGTGAAGGTAATTGTTAATTGTTACTGTGCCTATACAATCAGTTAAATATTGTAACAATAAATTTAACCCCTTAGCGTCCCATGTCTCTATGGTACGTCATGATGGCACAGGGGGAGTTCAGAAAGAAGTCCCGTCGGGACCCCGCTGTGAACGGCGCTGCTCCCGGCTGTTATCTGTAGCCGGGAGCGCCTCTATTAGTGGGTACGGGTCCTGGGTCCCGTTGTGGGTGCTGGTCATATTGCCGCACCGGCTTATTAAGCATTTCAATACAGCTGTCAAACCTGACAACTGCATTTAAATGCTTTGTACCTGTAGTCCCTAGTGTCTAGTGGGTCGGATCCCCCCCCCCCCCCCGAGATGCGATCCCGGGAGGGAAATCCGTTCTTATGGCCAGGCCGGGCCTCAGTGTCACAATGACGCTGATCCTGGCTTGGCAATACATTGCTCTGGCCTGCAGCAGGCCAAAGCAATGTATGGCCGATCTAATAGATCTTTGCTGTGTATGTACACAGCATTGATCTCTATGAGAGATCAGTGCTGTGTATATAGAAGTCCCCCAGGGAGACTTCTAGTTAATGTAAAAAAAAAAAGTAAAAAAGGTTTTTATATTAATAAAAAATCACCTCCCCTAATAAAAGTCCAAATCACCCCCCTTTTCCCATTTTATAAATATAAATAAATAAACAAATAAACAAACTTATTTGGTATCGGCGCATGCATAATCGCCAGAACTATTAATTTATCACATTCCTGATCTAGCTTGGTAAACGGTGTAAGCTCAAAAAAATTCCAAAGTGCAAAATTGCGCTTTTTGGTCGCATCAAATCCAGAAAAAAATGTAATAAAAAGTGATCAAAGAGTTGCATATGTGCAAACGAGGTATCAATAGAAAGTTAACATCATGGTGCAAAAAAAATCCACCTCAAACAGCCCCACAGACCAAAAAATAAAAGCATTATAAGGATAGGAATAGAGCAATTTTAACCTCTTAAGGACATAGGACGTACCGGTACGTCCTATGTCCTCACTTGCACTTCAAAGCGGGGCCGCGCGGCGGCCCCGCTTTGAAGTGCCGCGATCCCGGGTGCCGCGAGTAGCCCGGGACCGCTGCTATTAGCGGGCACGGTCGGATCGCCGTGCCCGCTAATTAGCTAATCGGAGGCAGCTGTCAAAGTTGACAGCTGCCTCCGATTACCGGAGGCAACGTTTCCCTGGTGTCTAGTGGGGGAGATCGCTCCTCCGGGACCTTGTCCCGGAGGAGCGATCTCCCTGTCTGATGCCGGCCGGGGACGCGTCCAAGATGGCGCCGTCCTCGGCTCGGCACTCGTTTGTTTCCGGCTGCAGCAGCCGAAAGCAAATGAGTGCCGATCTCATGGATCTCTGCAGCATATCTATGCTGCAGAGATCTCAATGAGAGATCTGAGTGCATATACTAGAAGTCCCCTAGGGGGGCTTCTAGTATATGTGTAAAAAAAAAAAAAAAAGTGTTGTTTATAGTAAAAAGCCCCCTCCCCTAATAAAAGTCTGAATCACCCCCCTTTTCCCAGGTTTTAAATAAAAGTAAACAAATAAATAAATAAATAAACATGTTTGGTATCGCCGCGTGCGTAATCGCCCGAACTATTAATTAATCACATTCCTGATCTCGTACGGTAAACGGCGTCAGCGCAAAAAAATCCCAAAGTGCAAAATTGCGCATTTTTGGTCGCATCAAATCCAGAAAAAATGTAATAAAAAGCGATCAAAAAGACGTATATGGGCAATCAAGGTACCGATAGAAAGATCACATCATGGCGCAAAAAATGACACCTCGCACAGCCCCATAGACCAAAGGATAAAAGCGCTATAAGCCTGGGAATGGAGCGATTTTAAGGAACGTATATTGGTTAACAACGGTTTGAATTTTTTACAGGCCATCAGATACAATATAAGTTATACATGTTATATATCGTTTTAATCGTAACAACTTGAGGAACATGCATAACAAGTCAGTTTTACCCCAGGGCGAATGGCGTAAAAACACATTTCCCCAAAATAAAAGAAATGCATTTTTTTTTTCAATTTCACCACACTTTGAATTTTTTTCTGGTTTCGCAGTGTACTTTATGCAAAAATTCAGCCTGTAATTGCAAAGTACAATTAGTGACGCAAAAAATAAGGGCTCATGTGGGTTTCTAGGTGGAAAAATGCAAGTGCTATGACCTTTTATGCACAAGGAGGAAAAACCGAAAACGTAAAAACGAAAATGGGCCATGTCCTTAAAGGGTTAAAGACTAAATGTCGTGTTTTTTTTTATTGCAGAAATCAGTAGTATAAGCGATTTTAAGAAACTCTGTAATAGGTTTCATCAGCCAAAAAAGCCTCCTTCTGTACTCAAGAAGCAATCTCCCAGCCTCCCCCCCTGACTTCTTATCTGTGCATTATCAGGCAAACACGTCTTCATTACAGAGAAGCCAGTGAAGACGGGTTCTGCTCTCTCCATTGTAAGCCTATGAAGGGGGGAGGGGCTGAGAGAGATGAGGGAGCAGGAAGAGGTTACATGAAGGTCAGCTGTTTGTAGACTGTCTGGGCACCTAAAATGCTAAATTCAGATGTCAGAAAGGTCAGTGCTTATCTATGAACTTACTGAGAGAAGATTGCAGGGTGTTGTGCTTTGCAGAAATCCTCCGTGCTCAGTCACTCCTAACAGCCCCTCCCCTCTCCATAGCCACATAATGGAGACAGAAATCCTGCTTCATCTGATGTCAGGGGGGAGGCTGGGAGATTGCTTTTTTAGTACAGAAAAAACTCTTTTAGTACATAAAACCTATTACAGAATTTCTTAAAATCCCTTGTACTGTTGATATTTAATGTTTTCTGAAAAATGACCCTGAAATGACAATTACGCTTTAAACACATTTAGCTCTTTTTAAAAGATTAAAAATTTTTAAAAGTCGTCAAATAATATAAAAGTTATGCAGAGTACATATCTTTATAATCGTACTGATGTGAGGAACATGCATAACCAGTCAGTTTTACCATAGGACGAACTGCGTAAATGCAAAACTCCCTAAAATCAAAACAAACTCCTTTTTTTCAATTTGGCAGTGCAAATGATTTTTTTCCAGTTTCGCAGCATATTTTATGGAACAAAAATGCCTGTCATTGCATAGTACAGTTGGTTTCGCAAAAAATAAGGACTCATATGGGTCTCTAGGCGAAAACATGCAAGCACTATGGCCTTTTGAACATAAAGTGGAAAAAGAAAAAGTGCAAAAACGAAAATTGGCTTTGACCTTAAGGGGATAATTCAGAGGCAATTTTAATGACACATAAATTGGAAAGAATATAACTTATAAAGAATTCTCATATGTTCCTCCAAACAGTTGAAGCTCAATTGTTTTAATATCACACTTTTCATTGATCTTATGTCAATTAGGGTGTTTGGTGCACTGTGGGCAGTATTTTACACTTCAGTGTACTGATCTGCCTCCCTCTTCATAAATATTTATGTGGCTCTCTACAATGATTGAGTGGCTACTTAAAGGGGGTGGTGTCACAAAGCAAAGAAGGTAAAATCAGACCATAAAGGACCACAAATGTGCTGTTCTTGTGAAGGTAATAACAATACCTTATTTCTCAGCACTCCCTGACCTATAGAAATATGACAGCAAGATAAGATTACTGAGTGCTCTAATATTTTTTACAGGATTGGATCAGATAGCGGACAGGAATTACAAGAATTGTTACATAAAAGCAAAAAATCCTGTTGGAACAAGGCAGCTTTGGAGCAATACTTGATCAAGGATTGGATTCCATGCGGACTACAGGCTTTGGGTTTACTGATTGATATTGAAAGAAAACAACGGGAAGTCACTGAAAAGGAATGAGATGTACAAACCCTTAAAGATAAAAAGGAAAAAACAAAATACCAATAGGATTAAGAAGATGATTTGAACAATCATGTATATTGATGGAGATGAAATAAACAGGTGACCAGGTATGTATCCATGACCTTATTGACTACCAGTTATTCACAAGCTTTATCAATATCAACTTGTGATACATAGAACTTTATCTCATACTACATGGGGCATATTTGTGCAGAGTAAAGAAATTAACAACCACGAATGGCCTGATACTCAACAACCAGAGGTAATCATGTGCGCGCCCACATCAGAACTCCACACTGCACACTATAGAGCATGCAAGCACTGACGCTATTCACTGAATAGTAGCCGCAGAAAACTGACATGTCATAGGATACCTTTAGCCTGCAGCACTAGGGAAGTTCAGTGGAAATCACGGCCGTTGAAACAGTGGCCTTGATTTCCACGGAACTTACGTAGTGTGAACATAGCCTCTGGCTGTGAAGGATATTTTCCTTTTCGTCTAAAAGCTGGTTTGGAAGCAACTCTTTTTTTTTAGCAGCTCAGGAAGAATTGGTAGAGCTCAAGGCAATAGGGGAATCATTGTGGGGGCAACATCAGCAGGACAATCCAAATAAATTCCCTGATGTATTAAAAAACATCCCACCATATTCCCATTCAGAGGCGGACCTATCACTTGTGCAGCCTGTTCATTTGCACAGGGGCCCATGCGAATAGAGGGGTTTGCCAGGCTCAGACTCTAAAGGGTCCGCTCAGCATGGCACATGTGTTAGTGGGCCCCCCAGGCGGCATCAGCACCTGGGAAGTGCAGGCCCGATGCTCTGTGGGGCCCACTTAGTGACTGGATGCTGTGCCCGGTCGGGGATGGTTCTCTTCTCTCCTGCACACTACTGCTGCTGACACCCCCTCCTGTACTCCACTGTCCGGCATACCTTGTGTGAGGAGGAGAGGAGAGAGAGCATGTGATGACCGGGGCTGGAGGGATCCTGCAGGGTTATGGCTGCTAGGGATGGGATGTGATGACAGGGGCTGGAGGGATCCTGCAGGGTTATGGCTGCCAAGGACAGGACTGTGAAGAGGAGCAGCAGCAACTCTGACAGTGAGTGATTATTGTCAGTGTGTCTGTCAGGCTGCTGGAAGTTGTAAGATAGAGGGTGGACTGTGGAAGAGAAAGCACAGAGCCCCCCACCTTCACCACAACCACCACCACCACCCATCTCTCGTGCTGTAAGTTTTATTGTGAGTTTATGCCTTTTTAGCCAATATCTGTGGCCCTCTCCCCCCTTCAGCATGGTTGTTTTTCTCTTTCATCTCCCTCTAAGCAACCACATACAGTACATGTATCACACCTGTGCAGTCACACACAGTACATGGCTCCCACCTGTGCCCCAACAGTAATTTGTACTATCCCCTGTTAGTGCTTCTTTGGGGTCCCTTTCACACTCTGACCTATATATTCCCACAAAGCCTCCAGTGGGAACCTGCATGCATTCTGCATCTAATGTAGATTGGTGGCCATAATCGGAGTATCTCCAAGGTGCTGTTGGATTTTCTTTTTCATTTGGTATGTCAAAGAAGTGTCAAAAGTTTTGATTGCACCAGTTCGGAGTGTTCATATAGATAGAGGAGATCCATTATAAGTCTGACTGATCACGTGACACAGAGCAGGGAGAGGATTGTGCTTAGCATGGTCTTCTCCCCGCTCTATCTCCCAATCGGCATGGGTGAACCGCGCAAATTTTCATTTTTGTGTTTTTGTTTTTTCCTCCTACGGGGCTGTATGGGGTGTCATTGTTTTCCACCATGATCTCTAGTTTATATTAATACCATATTTGTGAAGATAGGACGGTTTTATCACTTTTTATTATTTTTTTTTTAATATAAAGTAACAAAAAATCATAGTAACATAGTAACATAGTAAATAAGGTTGAAAGAAGACTAGAGTCCATCAGGTTCAACCCAGGGGAACCCTACTGTGTTGATCCAGGGAATGCAATCCTGTAATCCTGGTACTTTTACCCCGCTTTTCATCTATGCCATTTGCTGTTAGTGATGACGCTTGTTATAATTAATAGATCGGACAATTACACATGCTACTGTATATTATATGTTTATTTATTTATATAGGTTTTATTTATATAATGGGAAAGGGGGGTGATTTAAACTTTTAGTGGGGGAGGGGCTATGGGGCTTTTATGAAGACATTTTTACTTTTTTAAAAAAAAAACACATTTTAAGTCCTGTTGGGGGACTTTTACATATAATAATTACTTTACACACTCATCATTGCTATGCCATAGGCATAGCACTGTTCAGTGTTATAGGCGATCTGCTGATTAAGCCTGCCTGTGGCCGATCGGACCACACAAAGGAAGGCGATAGACCGTTAAAATGATCAGGATCCCCGCAGTCACACTGCAGAGGTCCCGATCGGTAAGCGACAGGGAACTGCCCCTGTCATTTACACTTAAAAGCCGAGGTTGCGCTGCGATCGTGGTGTTTAAGGGGTTAATTAAAAGCTGCAGGGCGATCGCTGCAGCCTGTCATTAACGGTGAGGGCCAGCTGCTCACTGCAGCCAGCCCCCACCTGGTATGAAGTGTGCTCCACTCCGGAGCGTGCTTTATAGCTCAGAACATACCGGTACGCCAAGGGTCGTCTGGGCACAGACTTCCAGGGCATACCGCTACGTCATTAGTCGTCTAGGGGTTAAAAGTCTATGCAACCAGTAGAACCTTGAAGCACAGACCCATTACATTCTGCTGGGATATATTAAACACTGAGACAAAAAAGTAATAGACGAATAATGCAAATGGTTTTGGATTGAATATTATTCTTGTAAGACTTCAATATTTCTAAAGGGTTTAGTTTGATTTACTGAGCTGTTTTTCATCGGGCTCTGTTTTCATAAAATATGACTTTCCCATAGAAGCTTAGCTAGTAATAAGACACAACTACCAGCAATGTACTGTATGCAGTTTAATATATGCTATTTTAAGTGAAGATGAATCTGCAATACATGGCAATAAATAACATCATACAGGGCTGTACCAAATAATAAATGGGAGTATAAAACACCTTAAACAGTCTAGATTTGTTTTCTCTGTAATTTTCTTTTCAAAATTCTAAGCTTATTGATTGATGAATATACAAACTATTTTGTGTAGATGTGGTGCACATGAGAAGCATGATTTGAGTAGTCAAGGCAGCTGCAGGTAATTTCTTTAGGCAAAGTCAATGGTTATGTCACCTGTGGTTTTCTGACCTTGTAGAGCCTGATGTGGACGTGTTCACCTTAAGTAAACGAGGGGTCTGCATAGCATAGAAAAGCTGTGACACTGGAGCACACTGGATTAACGCATCTGGGTAATGTCATATATGCAATTAAACAGTCCTGATAAATCTGTTGTCAGGACTGTATCTTTGCGGAGCTTGATGCGCCCCTCAGCTCATGCTGTGTGGCTGAGAAGGTGCTAGTTTTCTTGAATTTGTTCTGTTTCTGTGTTTTGTTTTGCATTAGTTGGAACACTGATTTATTGTGTCTGCTCACTTGGTTTCATGTAAAGTTCGGTTTGCTTCGATCCGGCGAACTTTCGTGAATATCGGATTTGTACGAACCGAACCTAAAACGAACCTTGTTATAACGGCTGAATAATTGCAGCTACAATAGTGGGAGTGTGATAGGGTATAGTTTTGTTTAGTTGCAGTTGCTATTACAATGAAAAAAGTGGAAAAAATCAAAGTGCAAAACAAGTAAAAAAAAGTAATTACACAGGACATAAGGACACAAAGTTCCTTGGACCCAGTAGGGTGGAAAACAGACATTTGACAGTGGAACCAGCAGTAGTAATAGTACTGTATTGGACCCAGTATGGTTGAGAACAGACAATTGACGGAGGAGGAGGAGGCAATGGATTGCACCCAGCCCAGTATGGTTGAAAAGAGACTATTGGAGGAGGCGGCACTACTTGATTGCACCCAGTCCAGTATGGTTGAGTACAGACTATTTAAGGAGGAAGAGGCAATACCTGATTGTACCCAGGCCAGTATGGTTGTGAACAAACATTTGACAGAGGAGGATGTTTAGCCTTGGAGTGGTGGCCTTGGAATCCTCGCTGATGATGTTGTTCAGCGCACTTTCAAGAACACAGATGAGTGGGATGATGTTGTTAATCCCATAGTCATGCCTGCTCACAGAGTCACATCCTCAAAATGGATCAACAATTGGCAGGACATGTTCGCAGAAACCTGTGCACTATGAGGTTTATCACATGTGCCATACAAGGTGTATGACTCAGCCCTCCCTGCTGCACTGAAAAGACAAAAGGTTACTCCCTTTGTGGGCTACAACACTTGCCACCGTTAGTTGACTTTGGGTCAGGCATTCATATACAATTACGCATTTAACTCAACTTTCTCATTGACTTAACATAGCTCCCTGACACACTTGTGATCAAGTTAACCCTGGCTGCAACTCATGTTAAGCCCGGCTACATCTATATCTCCTACCTGATGGTCCAGAGGAGCTCCTGCCCACTGTGGCTCCGTTCACCCAGGCTCACAAAATAGAGGACAGCCTGTGAGAGCTGGGACTGACATCGGTAAGACACCCGGGCAGGTTGGACTGCAGTCAAAGCTGTGGATAGTTGCAAGCTGGTGGAGGCAGAACTTTTGCGGAACTGGCCCCCTAAAGCAGGTGGAGGTGACAGTGGCAAGAATGGGCTAACTTTCTGATGGTCTTCTGGGGGAATGTTGACCCAATGGGCAGTAACAGACAGGTACTGCTCTTGTCCATAATTAAAGGACCAGACATCAGCACTGGGGTGCACGGTCTTGGACGCCAAGAATCCCAATGAGTCGCCAACATTCTTCTTCACAACTGTGCAGTGATGGGACAGCCAATGGGACTTTTTTTCTGGGACAGTGATGGGACTTTTTTGGATTCCCCCCCCCCCCCCGGGCTAAACAGGGTTCTACTATTTTTTACCTTTATTGTAAAGATATGAACCGAGATTTTGACTTAATAAAGAAGATCAGCTTGAAGTTGCTTTCATGTGTCTTGGTTGATACTCATAAACAGCTGTCACATTATATTTTTGATTAGGCAGCACCCAGGTATATCTGAGGAGACTAATTTAAGGTCTCACCCTAACAAGGGTGACGTCACACATCTTGATATTCACAGAAAACCAGGATACAAGGGATTATAGGAGTAATAATCCCTTGTATCCTGGTCTATTCTGTGATTTTATTTGTTGTTGTTCTTTTAACCAGATTCGTTATGAACTTGCTCAAAGTTCGGTTCGGTGACGAACCAAACTTTTTGCAAAGTTCGTAACAAATATTGTTCTGTGTTCCTGCACGTTCCTACAGTGTGCAATCTGATATCCAGCATAAACCTCTTCCTGTCTTCCCAATAAGCAGACTGTGTTCTCAATGTTAACTTCTTTATTGATTAACAGTATGGATATTAAGTGACGGTATGGACAGGAATGATTGAAACAGGGCCGTTTCTAGGGCCGGGCGAGCCGGGCCACCGTACGGAGCGCCCACAGCTAGGGGGTGCCAGGCGGCGCCCGACAGTACCTGGCCCGCAGTTCCAGATCCCCTGGGCAGAGAGACCTTTAGCTGTGCGTACAGCACGCACAGCTAAAGGAAACAGTGCTGGGGCAGAGACAGCAGCTTCCTGTGCAGGCGGCCTCTGTATGACAGGTGGCTGCCTGCACCGGAAGCCAGAAGAGGACGGAGGGACCTGAAGAGGAGCTGGAGGCAGCAGGGCCAGAGGTGAGTAGCTGGTGGGGGATCCTGTGCACAGAGGGAGCCGATATGTCCCGATAAGCCCGCCGCCCCTGGTGATAAGCCCCACCCCTGGCGATAAGCTCCGCCCCCGGCGCCAGAGCTGACAAGTCACCCAGCTCTCACCTAATCCTGTATGTCACTATATCAGTGTAATGGAGGTCACCCAGCTCTCCCCTAATCCTGTATGTCAGTATAATGGAGGTCACCCAGCTCTCCCCTAATCCTGTATGTCACTATATCAGTGTAATGGAGGTCACCCAGCTCTCCCCTAATCCTGTATGTCAGTGTATAATGGAGGTCACCCAGCTCTCCCCTAATCCTGTATGCCAGTATAATGGAGGTCACCCAGCTCTCCCCTAATCCTGTATGTCAGTGTAATGGAGGTCACCCAGCTCTCTCCTATTCATGTATGTCAGTGTATAATGGAGGTCACCCAGCTCTCCCCTAATCCTGTATGTCCCTATATCAGTGTAATTGAGGTCACCCAGCTCTCCCCTATTCCTGTATGGCAGTGTATAATGGAGGTCACCCAGCTCTCCCCTAATCCTGTATGTCAGTATAATGGAGGTCACCCAGCTCTCCCCTAATCCTGTATGTCAGTATAATGGAGGTCACCCAACTCTCCCCTATTCCTGTATGTCAGTGTAATGGAGGTCATACAGCTTTCCCAGCATCCTGTATGTCAGTGTATAATGGAGGTCACCCAGCTCTCCCCTATTCCTGTATGTCAGTGTAATGGAGGTCACCCAGCTCTCCCCTAATCCTGTATGTCAGTGTAATGAAGGTCACCCAGCTCTCCCCTATTCCTGTATGTCAGTGTAATAGAGGTCACCCAGCTCTCCCCTAATCCTGTATGTCAGTGTAATGGAGGTCACCCAGCTTTCCCCTAATCCTGTATGTCAGTGTATGATGGAGGTCACCCAGCTTTCGCAGCATCCTGTATGTCAGTGTAATGGAGGTCATCCAGCTCTCCCAGAATACAGATTGGGACCTTATAGGTGGGAAAGGGGAAGGAAGTTCCTGGATATGTACGGATCCTGAGATGTCTGTCTGGCAGGTTCAGAAGAGATGAATTGTAGCTGCAAGAAACCATCATGGTGGTCTGAGCCGGATGGAGAGAAAAAGTGAAAGTGACGCCTCAGATCAAAGAAGATGTCACCTGTGAGTCACTGTATGATGAATATGTATTAAGTAGAATATTATCTGTTAGGAGCGCTGCACTGCTTTATGCAGCAATACACACACTGCTTCTTCCTAGTATCCTGAATCTTAATAAAAGCCCCCCTTTCTTCCTCAGAGCGGAACTGAGTGAGGGGTGGGTGGGGGGGCACTTTTATCAAAATTCGCCCTGTTGCCAAAATGACCTAGAAACTGCCCTGGATTGAAATGGTAAAACTACAAGGAATACAGAAATACAGTTGTCAGTAATCAGCATATAATAGCATGACAATGACATTTATAATACAGGAACACAGTAACACATGACCGGATGACTGACTAACATGGCTGCCTATACAAGTGGGCACATGGTATGTAACATACATCATCTCCCTAAGTAGCAACTGCAATCTAACTAATAACAGCTCTTCATAACACATAAACATCATAGCACTCTGATCAGACTCCCACCAGATATGCTGTGTCCAGGACAATGAATCCAAGATGAGTGGTGTATTAGACAAGTGTATATATGTCTGCTCATATCAATTCCACTTCTGTACTGCTTTCTTCTTCCCACAGTGCACTGCACCTCTGACATCATACTCCCAGACTGCATTGCAGTCTTAAAGTGAACATACATAAAACACTGTATAACTTTGGCCAGCAGATGGTGCTGTAACAATGAAATTGCACGTCTTCTTAACTAACAACAGGCCCGGATTGGTAATCTGGCGGACCGGGCAAATTCCCGCTGGGCCGCCAAAATTACCAATCCGTGGGCTGCTGGTTCCGCTGCACACTCGCACCAGCAGCCCTCTGCAGCCGTTAGGAAGACGCCGCCCGGAGCAGGAAGAGGAAGAAGATGCTGCTGATTGATGTGACAGGTGAATAGGTTTTCTTTTCTTTTTCACACTGGTGCTGCACATTGTATATAAAGGTATTACAAGAGGAGTCTTGAATCTTTATGCGGATGTTACAATGGATGGGGGGCTATTCTATATGGGCATATAAGAAAGGGGGGTATTCTATATGGGCATATAAGAAAGGGGGGGCTATTCTATATGGGCATATAAGAAAGGGGGGGCTATTCTATATGGGCATATAAGAAAGGGGGCTATTCTATATGGGCATATAACAGAGGGGTGGCTATTCTATATGGGCATATAACAAAGGGGGGCTATTCTATATGGGCATATAACAAGGGGGGGCTATTCTATATGGGCATATAAGAAAGGCGGGCTATTTTATATGGGCATATAAGAAAGGGGGGCTATTCTATATGGGCATAAAAGAAGGGGGGGCTATTCTATATGGGCATATAAGAAAGGGAGGCTTTTCTATATGGGCATATAAGAAAGGGGGGCTATTCTATATAGGCATATAACAAAGGGGGGCTATTCTATATGGGCATATAACAAAGGGGGGGCTATTCTATATGGGCATATAACAAAGGGGGGCTATTCTATATGGGCATATAACAAAGGGGGAGACTATTCTATATGGGCATATTACAAAGGGGGAGGATTATTCTATATAAGCATATTACAAAGTGTGGGGGTAATATTATATATGAGGATATTACAAAGAGAAGAATTATTCTATATGGGCATATTGCAAAGTGTGGGGTACTATTCTATATGAGCATATTAGAAAGGGGGGCTATTCTATATGGGCATATACGAAAGGGGGGCTATTCTATATGGGCATATAAGAAAGGAGGGCTATTCTATATGGGCATATAACAAAGGGGGGCTATTCTATATGGGCATATAAGAAAGGCGGGCTATTCTATATGGGCATATAAGAAAGGGGGGCTATTCTATATGGGCATAAAAGAAAGGGGGGCTATTCTTTATGGGCATATAAGAAAGGGGGCTATTCTATATGGGCATATAAGAAAGGGGGGCTATTCTATATGGGCATATAAGAAAAGGGGGGCTATTCTATATAGGCATATAACAAAGGGGGGCTATTCTATATGGGCATATAACAAAGGGGGGGGGCTATTCTGTATGGGCATATAACAAAGGGGGGGCTATTCTATATGGGCATATAACAAAGGGGGAGACTATTCCATATGGGCATATTACAAAGGGGGAGAATTATTTTATTTAAGCATATTACAAAGTGTGGGGGTAATATTATATATGAGGATATGACAAAGAGAAGAACTATTCTATATGGGCATATTGCAAAGTGTGGGGTACTATTCTATATGAGCATATTAGAAAGGGGGGCTATTCTATATGGGCATATTACAAAGGGGGGGCTATTCTATATGGGCATATTACAAAGGGGGGACTATTCTATAATGGCATATTACAAAGGGGGAGACTATTCTATATGGGCAAACTTGTCACAAAATTCAGACAAAAAGTTTGTCTTTATTGGAGTTATATTTTACCCATTTCAGTGTTGCTAGTGAAGATGTGCATAGTCCAACTCTGCTCTACAGGATATCATATAATATTAATTAAATAGTAGATAGATGGACGGCACTGTGCTGGCTTCAAGTCAAGGACAGCTTCAAGCTGGTGGGTGCACGTCCCAACGAAAGTCGACCCCCGACGCCACTAGATAGCCAAATGTAGACAAGAGGACGGCACTCCAATAGTGTAAAGTGAAGGTTTATTCACCCAATCACAAACAGCGGCGTTTCGACTCTAACATGAGTCTTTTTAAAGCAAGATATAATATTAATTATATATTATCAGCGACATTGGATTAATTTTTTAGCCACAAAAGTAAGCATATGGAATGATCAGCCAAATTTGACTGATCATTTGCCTTTTTGCATTAGCTCATCTGGGCCCATAAAATAATCATGAAACAGCTTTCTTATTGTTTTGCTTTTCTGTCATTCCTTCCCAGAAATGTTCTGTGCCTTCCTACAGCTTAATAAAGCCCAACTTATATGTAAAGTTACTGATATTTGTGTATACAGTGTTGATGTGCAGCCATGTCTCTTTTTTCTTCTTATAGAATCACTGATATCTATTTTTAACCTCTTAACGATGGATGACAGGTCTACCCGTCATGTTGTTGTTAAGGGGGTATAGAGAGGGATCATAAGACCCCTCTCTATACCTGGTGGCTGACAGCTGCTATCAGGAACTAGGGGCTAATAGCTGACATGGAGCAATTGCTTTGTGCTGGCTATTTAACCATATAGATGCTGACAGCTACATTTAAATGGCTTAACTTACCTTCATTGGTGGTCCAGTGCAGGGTGTTGCAGGGAGAAGATCCGATGTCAATGCAGCCCAAGGTCTCCTCAAGCCCTCCCGGGCTGTTTTACATTGGCAATTTGTTCAGCCTGTCTCCAGCAGGCTGAAGCAATTGAGTGTTGATTTGAAAGATAAATGCAGACCATAGGTACTGCATTGATCCCTATAAGCAATAAGTGTAAAACAAAAAAAAAAATAATGAAAATATTTGGTATTGCCACATGTAATATTGCCTGAAATATTAAATGAGCACATTCCCGATCTTGCATAATAGACACAGAAGCACAAAAACTCTTGTTACATCACATCCAGAAAAAAAATTAATAAAAGGGATCAAAAATGAGAGTGTGGCACAGAAAATGTGCACTCAGACAGCCCCCTAGACCAAAAAATTAAGTAATAGGGATCATCTATTATTTTTATTTTTTTATTGTTTTTTTATTTATTATTTTTTTGGGGGGAGGGGACAAATCCCCTCCCAAAATGTAAAAAAAAAAACACAATTTTTTTTCATCTTTGAGGCTGATTTTATGTAAACGTTAAATTGAGGATGGTAGTAGACGGTAGCATACACAGTCAAAATCCTGCTGCTGCGCTCCCAATGCCAGGACTTTGACAGCGTATCCTGACGCCAGCAAGTGATGAAAGTTACACTCTAAGGCATAGTGTTCCCACTTTGTATAAGCAATGGCCTTTATTTGACACTCAAAACAAAGGTAGTTGGGCTGTGTTCACACATAACTTTTTTTAATGAAAATAACGGCTGTTGTTTTCAAGTAGAACAATGCCCGTTCTTTTCATAATGCAATGATTTGCATTGAAGTCCATGCAAACAGAAGCCATTATTTCACACAATGGCCATTGTTTGACTACAGCTGTCGAAATAATGTTCATGTAATTTCTTTCCATTGTCCATAGACTTAATTTTTTAATTAAAACAACAGCCGTTGGATACTCAAAACAAGGCCCTTAGTTTTAAATGCCAAATAATGGCCATTGTTTATACTTAGTGGGAACATGGCCTTAGTGTGCCATTACAAAGTACAATTAGTGTCGCAAGAAATAAGACTTCATATGAAAGAACTTATTAAAAAATATATAAAGAAAGTGGTGTGGTCTTTTGAACACAAGGAGGAAAAAACTGAAGTACTAAAATGAAAATTGGATCAGCCAGTAAGAGGTTAAATCAGTCCAAGAGCTCCATTTAAAAACTAAGCAGAATATGTAAAATATTTTTTCAATAACTTACATAACAATAATTTCATGCCCAAATTGTCCCATACTCTGCTATCTCCAAGTCTCTGTTATCTCCATTCAAACAAACTATTCATTATATAAAATATGTAGAAATATACTTAATGTAAAACATAACTCCTCTGGTAACACTGCATGCATGTATTTCCAGTACCATCCCCATCCCCCACCACTGCTCATTAGTTTCCCCGCTTCCATTGCTGTGTGAGGCATCAGTGATTTGTGAATATTCGGTGATCGTTCGCACATTTGCACAAATTACAATTATAGTAAATAAACAAAAGACTTTTTAAGGTATTGAGAATTATGTAAATGATATGCCTATGTGTTTCCATTGTTCTCTACCTCAATGCTCCTTTATCTCATTAGATAAAATACATGCTCAGAATAGGTAAACATGGTTTATATGATCCGCTAAACACAAAACTACACTTTTAATTAATTTCCCATAAGAGAGCCACGGCACGGCCATTGTATAGAGCGCTACAGTCCGCCTGGCTTCTCCATAATGTAGATCTATCTTTCTGTTATGTATCTGAATACATTGTTCAGTAAAGCACAATTGAAGACATGTCACTATCACTTGCCATTTACAATAAACCATGTCATCTTTAAATTAAATACATCTCGTCCTTTATTTATTGGATTTGCTAACTCAGTTATTTTCTTCCTGTAACTTGATAAAGAAGAAAAATGAATGACTGCAAAGACATATACATTTCCCATAGAGACACAAATCTATGTTTCTTCTGTTAAACACATATTTGGTAAATAACCCTTTTTAAGGCATTTTTCAGGATTAGCTAAAACAGTCTATTGGGGTTGTGTTGCAATATCAGACACAGCCTATGCATAAGGCTCTATTTGCACTATGTTAAGGTTTCTTTACAATGGAAGTCATGATAGTCGATCTCTTATTTTTTTGCATTCCAAACCCATGGAATGATGGACAATATCTGTGCATATTGGGCCCTAATATCGTTTTTCTGGCTCATTGTACTTTGCTTATGTGGGAACAATGGGACATCATGCTGTGGGTTTTTGTCTCATTAAATCACAGAATTACCATTGGAGGATCTGGCCTATAACAGTAGTGTTTGCAGAGCATAAAAGTGCAGAATGTCATTAAAAAGATGACTCATTTTTGTAAAGCCATACGATCCATTTATAGGGATTTTTTGGGATTTATTCTTAAGGCCCTATTACACAAAGCGATTATCGGCTGTATTTTGTCGACAATCGCTTAGTGTAATAAAAGGCAATGATCAGCCGACTTGCACAATGTAGGCTGATCGTTGTCTTTTATTGTCTTTTAACATGTTAAAAGACGAACAACGATAGGAACGATCTGCTGCTGTTGCTCTGAGCAATAGTAGTGGCGGCAGTAGACCACCGCTATCTCCTATGGGCTGCTATCTAAAGTTTGCCTGGGCAGCTCCCCTCTGCACTTACTTGCTCGCTGTTGACACGTGTAATAGCGCTGGCAGTGAGTGGGGCACGAGGAGCAAGCTAGCGCTGACCTGACATATTGGCGCTCACTTGCTCCCTCTGATCGCCCCGTGTAATAGGGGCTTTAGGCTAGTCCATCAATATCTGATTGGTAGACAACCAACCCCTTGGAGCCCTGATTGATCAGATCTTACCTAAGCCGTCACATCCATGTATAATGTGAACAAAGCTGGAAGCAGACAGCTCTGTACATTGTATAGTGGTCACAGTGGGCTACAGCTCAGGTCTCATTTACTTGCTGTACTGAGCTAAATTAACCCAACACAACTGTTGCTCTGGCAAACAGCTGACCAGCAGTTGTGTCAAGTGCCCCCTCCCCCCAACATCACCACCCACACACACATACACTGATCAGATATTGATAGCCTATTCTTAAAATAAGCCATCAATGACATAGTCCCAAAAAATCTTATACACATTTAGTCACTCTTTTAAGTATGTCTGCCAGGATTAGGTACCCCCTAAAATGGCATCTATAATTTTGTTAGTTACATTAGCGCCATATCGCCTACATGTATGATAAACTGGCCATCTGAATAAAATTTTTGGGCCATCATAGAAGGTATTTGCAAGTCTGCCTTGTACATAAAGCCTAAACCCTAAAGGGGTATTCCAGTGAATAAAAATGTATCCGCTATCCACAGGATCCAAGGTATCTATCGTGCAACCTTTTTTGGTATACCTACCAATATGAGTAAATAGAAAAGAGGGCTGATGAGTGATGACACATTGTCAGGTTTTCATTTGTAAGGGTTATGAAAATGAGATAAGGCATCATAGTGGTTACGTTTGTGGCGATAATAAGTAGCAAACACTGCATAAGAGGTCTAATTTTTATGTGGATTACTGAGGTAAAGCTTGAATTAAATCAACTATTTTAGCAAAACTAAGAAGTAGAAAATTTTACTTGCTTGAAGTTTAGCTAGATGAAACTATAAAAACATTTTACCAAAGCTATTTCCCATAGCTAAAGCATGAGTTATTAAATAGAAGCAAACAGATGGCGCCAATAAATTCCTGTAGAGGAGAAGGTGTAAACTCCTAATGATTCTTATAAAAGCATTCCATAAAAGAGGATCAAATGCTTTACAAGTAGAGAGCCGTCTTCCTGGAAGGATGAGTGATCTCATCAATCAGCTGGTAAGGAGGTGTAGTAAATAATTGCTGGAAATCTCTATAATAAAGTATGTTTCCATAATGAAGGTACCTGTCTCATCTGCTCTGTTACAGCTCATGAAGCCACTCAGCGATACTCCATTATAAGACAGTCTCTTAATAAATGCATATTCATGTCGAGCATCAACCGGCGAGTGAATGTACCTAAAGTGCAGAAATACTCATAATACACAGTTTGCCGCAACTGTTAATTATAACAGCGTTCAGTCTGTTGAGTGAATAGCAAGATGTCTGCAGCACAGTTAGCTCTGCTTTACTAAACCCTAAATTGCTGTATAAGTCTGGCTGAATGCAAAAGTGTCACTGATATAAATAATCATAAGAATATAACATTCTGAG
Source organism: Dendropsophus ebraccatus (assembly GCF_027789765.1). Taxonomy (NCBI): domain Eukaryota; kingdom Metazoa; phylum Chordata; class Amphibia; order Anura; family Hylidae; genus Dendropsophus; species Dendropsophus ebraccatus. The sequence goes on along the minus strand of NC_091457.1, from coordinate 45,863,885 downwards.
GTATTAAAGGCTTTATGTGAGATTAGAAAGCCAAGGCTGGTATATTTAAAGCACCAAACTTGTCTATAGGGTATATGTGGTATTGCAGCCCAACTCTATGTAAGTTTTAAGACCCCAGGCCCTTTAAGTGTGGTCCCTGTGAGAGCAGCAGACTCTGTCTGGTCCAAAGACCAGACCGAGTCTGGGTGAGGCATTGAGGAACAGACAAAGTAATCCTAGTCAGCAGGATTGGTCATCAGTGGGAGAGTGAAATACAAGGAATGAGATGGGAATCATAGTCAGACAGGCAAATGACAAGGGCAAGAGTCTTTAGAGACAGGTCAGACAACCGGAGTCAGCAACAGAAGAGACAAATGGTACAGACAGGAAAGGAAGAATAATCCAGAGAACAGGCACAGTTCAGGATACATGGGAATTCAGCAGGATTGGCAGAAAGGCACCTTCGCTATGTGTACAGGAATGCAACAATGCTCAGGCAGGTGGAGTCACTTTAAATAGGTACAGGTGGCTCTGAATTAGCAGAAGGGGGTAGCAGGTGGAGACAAATTGGCTCTATAAATCCAGTACCGGTGGTTACACAACCTAGTGGCCATAAGTAGAGATGAGTTAAGCGAATTCGCCAAATCAAAATTCGCATTAAATCAGGCTGTCAATTTGCTTTGTTCTACAATGAGAATTCTCGCCAATTTGTTAAGGAAATTCAGTAAAAAACATGGCGGCCACACATGCTGTCTGGAGCATCACTAGGCAGGAGAAAGTGATTTCCCATAATTCCTAGTGCTCGTCCAATCAGCTGCAGGCCCTTCTGTGATGTCAGCCCCTTCCCCTCCCTTACTGTATATGGCAGTTCATTTCTGGAGGTGGCCAGTCGGCTGTGTGTGTAGGAGAGAGCAGGATCACGGCTGGCAAATTATTTACATAATCAGTGCTAATACTCCACTCCTACAGTGTTATAAAAGTTGGGTTTATAGCGATTTTCCAATTTTGTACACTTTTACAAAAACATGCATTAACAAATTTGACTCTGGCTGCTTCCCTTATCTCTAGCCAGAAGTATCATTGCAGCAGGAGAAGGAGGAAGCAAACACTGGGAGATAGAAGGGCACCAGCAGAGACAAGAAGCCAATGGACTGGCATGCATTACAGCAGTGGACCAGACAGGGTGGCAGTGGTGAGCAGGAGTGGGACCCAGACGAAGCCATCGGTGGTGAGTATTAGGATGCCACCGTGTTCTGTCTAACAGAAAAAAAAAACATGGTTTTATTATAACGTAGTTGCTCTTAGATCAATTAATGTTGATTGGGGTGATCCAGGTTATTATAGTGGTAAGGTACAGAGAAAAGAAATTATATTTCTCACTGTCAAGGGACAACATTAACTGGAGTAATCAATAAGAAATATTTTCAAGCCTTATGGCTGACCTGGTTTAGAGAGATCAATACCTAACTATGGATATTGGTATGAAAACAGTGACGGATGACATTTTTAAAACTAATTTCTAGAGTCAGGAACACGAGTAGAAAAAGAGACAGATGATTGACTATAACTTGTGTTTGGAAGATAGTATTGATGATTATGTAACCAATAGTGTTATGGTGAGGTGACATAAACAACATAAAAAAGCCTTCTAACCTAGGACAGAATGTGTTTATAAGGACACCTCTAGCAAAGGGTAGCTGTTCATTCCCTTCACCGCTAATCTAAATTCTGTAGATTTCATCTCCACTCTCGAAAAGTGACCATACAATGATGAATGACACTTGTTTCTCCATCACTACTGCTCTGCAAAGACACCTGAATAGTCTTTCCAACACATGAGCTCTAAGCCTTTGCATATAATTGAGTCACTGCAGAGTTGCCAGGAGGCAAATAGCATGATACTTTAAATAAAAACGATAGAATTGTCACAACAAGTCAATCATATTGGGAAGCATAAGTCTACTTTTTCATTCTACAATTTAGACTTTTTTTTTATTCAGCACCTGCATCCATTATATCTTAAAGGAGAAGCACAATCTTAGAGTAAATAATCTAACATCAGGGAAGCTGATATAAACATTTTCATTGGGATATCTGTTGCTAGTTTGTGACATAACGCTTTCATTATTCTATGCATAACCCACAGAGCTATTAACTAAAATGTGGAAGACTGTATTAATATTGGTTTTTAGCTGAATGCATAATAGAAGCTGTGCACTCGTGGGCAGAGAAGGATTTTTGTTTCTTGTTGCTCTAAAAGGTATAATTATTTTTTTCTTTTTTCTTGGAAATAAAAGAAAGGTAAATGCAAAAAGCCAAGATTTGGTTGGCAATTTAGTTTTAAGTGAAAATGTTGAACTGAAAGAAAAAGTTAAGATTTATCATCTCAAAGTTAAATCATGAAAAGAATGAAGGTTCATTCTACCTAGTTTGTCCTTGAAAAGGTTGACTCAAGAAGACATTGCCCTTTTTTGATAAATCTATTGATTTCCTACATTTTTATGTATATGCTATATGTGCCTATATGTTATTACCATTTGGAATAATCTGGAATACTGTGTCCAGTTCTGGAGACCTCATCTAAAAAAGGACATTGATAAAATAGAACGGATCCAAAGATGGGCTACAAAAGTGTTGGAGGCTGTGAGGCATAAACCATACCAGGAAAGACTTAAGGATTTGAATCTGCATAGTCTGGAGGAAAGAAGGGGAGACATGATTGAAACCTTTAAGTATGTTAAAGGACTAAATAAGGTTCAGGAGGTGAGTGTTTTTAGTAAAAAACTGAGCTCAAGAACAAGAAGACACAGTGAGAGTTTATCTGGGGGAAAGATCAGAAGCAACGTGAGAAAATATAATTTTTCTGAAAGAGTAGTAGATACTTGGAACAAACTTCCAGCAGATGTGGTTGGTAAATCTACAATAACAGAATGTAAACACGCCTGGGATAAACATATATCTATCCTTAGATAATAAGAAAGGATATACTAAAAGGACAGACTAGATGGACCCTGTGGTCTTCTGCCGACAATCTTCTATGTTTCTATGAGCTGTACTTACACGTACTGACACTGCTATACAATAAACGGAAACAGACTCTGTTCACTGTGTAGTGCAGGCACCAAACAGCTGATTGGTTTCAGCTCCCCGTTGATCAGTGACCGATAAGTAATCTTGTGAAAAGTTCATTATAACATTTTGCATAAAAAACCCTTTTGGGTCATCAGAAAATGACTTATTGTTTAAATATGCACAAACCAAAAAGACAGAAATGGCTGCACATCGCACCCATGGCTGACACGAAAGCTTATTCAGCTACATTTAAAACCAACATCAGATGTTAGTATATAATTTGGCCAAACCATATTGCCTCATGTACCACGTGCAGGTCTTCTGATACACGAGTCCCTAACCAAAAAACATCACTGTGCCACAATCCCCGAAAAATGTGCGCAAGCAGAGAAGGGGGGCCCTGCAACCCCATTGTCACAGGACCAGACCCTAAAGGGCCCCCCGGAGTGTAATACCATATCCATACTTGTGTTGTTTGGGGGCAGCCTTCCTCACCGGTGGTGCTGGCTGGGACTTTTGGGGGGGGGCAGCACTTTGGGTCTGGTCCTGTGACATAGGGGTTGCAGGGCCATTCCATGGCCTTTCTTCCCTGCATGTGCACGCTTTGCGGGGGTTGCGGTCACTGACCGACACGGTGTGGAGTTAGTGTAGGGACCCTTGTGAACCAGGAGACCTGCACGTTGGTACACGGGGCGATATTAAAATCTTGATTAATTCAGATTTCAACATCCTGAAGTTGGTTTTTTAAAATAGGCTTAGCAGCATTAGTATCAGCCATAGGTGTGATGTGCAGCCACTCCTCTCTCTCCATGTCGGATCTTGTATTTTTCTCCCCTTTCTGGGCAGCTGGCACTCCCCTTTAACACCTTAAGGACGGGGCCCATTTTCGTTTTTGCGTTTTCGGTTTTTCCTCCTTGTGTTTAAAAGGCCATAGCACTTGCATTTTTCCACCTAGAAACCCACATGAGCCCTTATTTTTTGCGTAACTAATTGTACTTTGCAATGACTGGCTGAATTTTTGCAATTGGTACACTACGAAAAAAATTCAAAGTGTGGTGAAATTGAAAAAAAACACATTTCTTTTATTTGGGGGAACTGTGTTTTTACGCCATTTGCCCTGGGGTAAAACTGATTAAAACAATATAAAACATGTATAACTTATATTGTATCTGATGGCCTATAAAAAATTCAAACCATTGTTAACAAATATACGTTCCTTAAAATCGCTCCATTCCCAGGCTTATAACACTTTTATTCTTGGGTCTATGGGGCTATGTCAGGTGTCATTTTTTGCGCCATGATGTGTTCTTTCTATCGGTACCTTGATTGCGCATATATACGACTTTTTTATCGCTTTTTATTACATTTTTTCTGGATTTGATGCAACCAAAAATGCGCAATTTTGCACTTTGGGCATTTTTTTGCGCTGACGCCGTTTACCGTGCGAGATCAGGAATGTGATTAATTAATAGTTCGGGCGATTTTTTTTTTTTACACATATACTAGAAGCCCGCCTAGGGGACTTCTAGTATATATTCTTTGATCTCTCATTGAGATCTTTGCTGTATAAATATACAGCAAAGATCAATGAGATAGGCACTCGTTTGCTTTCGGCTGCTGTAGCCGGAAACAAACGAGTGCCGAGCCGGGGACGGCGCCATCTTGGACGAGTCCCTGTCCAGCAACAGATAGGGAGATCGTTCCTCCGGGACAACGTCCCGGAGGAGCGATCTCCCCCACTAGACACCAGGGATTGGTTGCCTCCGGTAATCGGGTACGTCATATGTCCTTAAGAGGTTAAAAGACCCATGTGACCCTAGTCAGCAAAGCATATACCTGTGCTCACACGACAGTACCTCAATGTTTTTCCCATTCTGTCTGCAGCAGTTTTTGGTGAGTGTAATACCATATCCATACTTGAGTTGTTTGGGGGCAGCTTTCCTCGCCGGTAGTGCTGGCTGGGACTTTTTGGGGGGGCACTTTGGGTGTGGTCCTGTGACATGGGGGTTGCAGGGCCATTCCATGGCCTCCCTTCCCTGCATGTGCACACTTTGCGGGGGTGGCGGTCACTGACCAACACGGTGTGGAGTTACACGGTGTGGAGGGACAGTTTCACATAAAAGCATGGCTTTAATAATAATAAATGCAAGCAAGAAGTACAAGGTTAGCAGAAATATTTTTCTGTAAAAAAAAAAAAAACACTAATAGATGCCCACTTGAGAAAGTGCTAAGAGATGGAACGCGTGGGGTTCTTGGACCCCGACATGGACTCCCTCCTATGGTGATATTCTTTCTTACTTTGTTTGGCCGTTTTTCTATTTACTTATGCCTTGCTACTTCTAGTCTTGTGTTCATTCCCATACTGGCTGAACTGGTTTGCTCATCTCTACTCACCACCACACTGCTGCAGAGGAGTCTCGCTGCTGCAACTTATGTGGTGGAGGTGGTCTATGCATGGGGTGGGGGAAGTGGGTTGGGGGCCCAATTCACAGGTCTGCCCAGGGGCCTATAATACTATTAAGACGGCCCTGCACATTCTACAACTATTGTCAAGTCCTTTTTTTAACAAAGAGAAAAATTAAAAATAAAAATCATCTGTCATACAGTGTTGGGGTGGTGACTGAGAATACGCTGCTGTATACTGTGTACTGTGCTACACCTTTTTTCTGACATAACTATTTACTGACTACAGTCCAAAACTTGAATCCACTTTTTTCTGGCTAGTAGCATCCCTTTCTTGAAAAAAAGGCACAAAAATCATCTTATCATCGTGTTATGCGTCAAAGCAGTGTCCTATTATGACACAGCATACTGTGCTACACTTTTTTGCTGACAGTAATTTATAGACTACAGTCCAAAACTTGAATCCATCTCATTTTCTGACTAGTTTTATCCCTTCCTTGAAAAAAAATTAAAAAAAAATCATCAGCCATACTGTATAATACCAGTGTTATACAGTCTAACCAGTGTCTCAGTGTGACAGTGTAGTGGTGGGGATTGAGTATACGCTTCTATATACTGTGCCACAATAGTGTTCAAAACTTGAAAACATAACTATTTGTGACTAGTGTAATTTAGATATTTGTTTTCTTTTTCTTTTTGGTTTCTCTAAAAGTAAATGTAGAGAAAAAGATGTTTCATTTTTTTTTCACCACTTTAAATTGAACTTTATGTTGAGGTGTGTGCACAATATTGTCAGACTGTAAAGTGAGAGTCTGGGAGTCTTTAATGCATCCATGCATGCTCCCCCGACATTCCCAGTTCCATTTCCATGGCGATTCCATCACTTTCTGAGGTTTTCAGGTGCACCAGAGATCCTCCCCTCTGCCGAATAGGAGGCCCCTGAAAAAATGCTTGAGTCTCCCATTGAATTTAATATGGTTTGTTACTTGAATCGAGCACTCGAGCATCAGGAAATACTTGACTCGAGCAACAAGCATTCAAGCTTTTTGATACTCGCTCATCTGTAGTGAATACTTTTTGCCTTCAAATCAGCATAATTTCTTCTAGGTCGGCTTGCAAGGTCTGGGATTTAGTAGGGTTATATTTAGGTGTATAATTAAGCGATCACACCATACAGGTGATAATGATCATATAATCATGTAGGCTGAAACATCATCATAAACTGACACAGAAACAGCTCAAAGAAGGATCAAACTGGATGAGGAACAGCCAAACTCTGCTACAAAGGTAAGGTTGGTGAACACTGTTTTATGTAAAGGAATTGAAAAATAAGACTTATAGAGAAATACCCCCAATGTGTATGACTGCAGCAAAATAGCACTAACTAGGGATGAGCGAACTTTTGAAAAGTTCGGTTCGGTTCGATCCGGCAAGCTTTCGTGAATTTCGGATCGGTCCGAACCGAACCGAAAACGAACCTTGCTCTAACGGCTGAATAATTGCAGTTACAATAGTGGGAGTGTGATAGGAAATAGTTTTGTTTAGTTGCAGTTGCTATTACAATGAAAAAAGTGGGCAAAAAAAATTCCAAAAATAATGAGAAAAAAAAAATAATAATAATAGGAATAAAATTAATAAAATATAGTGAATAAAAGTGCCAAAATAGTGAAAAAAAATATTGGAAAAAAAAGTTTACAAGGAGGATGCGGCAGCACTTGATTGCACCCAGGCCAGTATTGTTGAGAAGAGACAAGTTGAGCAGCAGGAGGAGGCAGCAGTTGATTGATTCCAGTCCAGTATTATTGAGGAGAGGCTACTTGAGGAGGAGGCAGCAGTTGATCGATTACAGGCCAGTATAATTAAAAATAGACTACTAGTGAATGATTATATTTCTATTTTTGTTCCTCGGCTTACAAAGTTCTGACAAACTAAATCTACTTACTCCTACGAAGCAGGTTCACTGGCCATGATACAATTGCATCCAGGGGGTCACGTGATTGTTTTGAGAAACAAAATAACAAATGTATCGTTTTTGTTCCTATGTGTATATGCCAACGTTATTTCGCCATTTTCTGTATTTTCACATCTGAAGAGTGAAAGCAATTCACTCAATTAGCTTATTTAGAACTGTGAAGGCAAATCGATGGCGGCAGATATGGTTATCGATAAATCACTCATTGACGTTTATGGACTAATCTTACAAGTAAGTATTTGATAACGCCTTGCCATTAATGAGTCAATAAATGTTGACATAGGTGAAGTTCTAACAGCTTACCGCTTTTTGGCTTATCATTGTGAGTCTGATAAGCGATGTGTGTGACAGTCACTTGATGTATTTTTTAGAGTTAGTGTCAAAATTAAATGTACAGGTCTGGTCTTCGAATATATCAGATATCTGTTCTCAATAATGCTTACATTCTGTCCCGGTACTTTACATTGCTTCATTTTATATATGTGTTGTTAAAGGCTCTTTCCTTCCTAATTTCTCAGTTACAAGTTAGTCATGAATGATCTTTATTTATGACGAAGCTAAATGTTTATTATGGATTTTTGCCCCCACCTATTGCCCTGTTTGACTACTTTGGTCACTATACATTGCTGATAGTAGTTCACGTCCCTACGAATGTGTGTAATTCCTATGGCTTGCTCATAAGGGTTAGCTCTAAATCGCACTATACATTTATATTTGTTAGGGTACAAACACACACACCGTATACGCAGCAGATACGCAGCAAATACGCAGAAGATCTGCAGCAGATTTGGTGGTGCAGATTTGATGCTGTGTTCAGTTATTTAGATCTAATCTGCTGCGTATTTGCTGTGTATTTGTTGCGTATTTGCTGCGTATCGCAGCAGTAAATAGGCTGCGTATACGGTGTGTGTGTGTGTTTGTACCCTTAGGCTATGTGTCTGTGTGAAACATAATGCAATGTATTTCCAATTGTAGCCAATGTGCTGCTAATTATGTTTGATTCGCTATGTTTGTGTAATATCTCTTCCAGGAATTTTCTTTGTTTAATCACATGTTGCTGAGAAACAAGGGTGTGACTTATGGTTTGTGTTAGCGAGCTGCCCGTGCAGCTAACTCACTCCCCCTCCCCCATCCCCCCTCCGGATTGTGGTGTCGAATTCACTATTACGTTATGTTTTAAATATTTGAGGCTTACACTATGACCACATGATGGGAGTAGTTGTGTACTGTGTATATGATATGGGCCGGCAGCAGACATCATGGAGGGAGAGGGAGGGAGTTAGCAGCACGGGAAGCTCCATAACCCACCTACATAAGTGACGTCATATTTAGTCAGCAACATTGCCTCTAACAAGGAAAAAGCCTCGACTAGCTATTACCTTACCAAGCGAGCATTGTTTGCAAGAGGTTTATATTATTTATTTATCTTTTTATTAAGGTCCATGCTCGGCCACTGCTATGGGACGGCCCTGCGCCTGGGTACACAAGCCGGCTAAGGTGGAGTGCCGAATGGAGGGAGGTTGCCCGGATTGTGGACCCAGGTTGGGACAAGCATAGTAGATTACAGAAGTTTATCATTGGTAAGTTATTTACCCACTATGTCAAACAAGAAACTCTACTGTTATGGTCACCTGATGCTCATATATTACTAATGTCTGTACATTTTTTGTTTCAGCCAAACATGTGGAGACCAGGTGGTCCAGTGTGAGGGACAGATTCATCAGGGAGCGACGGCAGCTGATGAGGCGTGGGGCCTCACACGAAGAACTCGTCTCTTTGCGTTTTGCCCCAATGCTGCGTTTCATTTTGAATGCCAGCAGACAGCGCCAGTAAGTGTGTGTCTTAATTGCATCTGTCCATGCTAGGATCAGATGATGTCAGTATTAGTACAGTCTGTTATGTGTGCAGACATATAGACATGTGTTACGTAGACAGAGATTATATACATCGAGCTTCCTGCAGGGGGACCTATATATTTCTGGAACTGAATAATAATAAAGTTACTAACAATAATGATCCCCCTGCTGTACACTCAATATTCTTTATAAATGCAGCGTGCCCTAACTGGATACTAAAAATTGTTTAATAAGTCGATGATGTAAGACCTCACTGGAGTTCGATTTAGCTACAAAGCACGGACAGGATAAATGGCGACAAATGTGCCCCAATGATTACATATGACCTAACAATGTCCCACTCATTTCTCAAGTGAGATTTTTAGGGAGCCAAGGGCTAATAAGCGCAAGATGTAAGAATAAATTACTATTTCTTTGCAGACATATTATTTTCCCTGAGCATCATTTTTTGGGGAGCAGTGTGTGAATGTTGATCAATAGTCTAGATTATGCTCAAAGGTAAGGCTAACACCAGGGGCGTAACTAGAAATGGCTGGGCCCCATAGCAAACTTTTGATTGCCCCCCTCCCCCCCGACTGACCACTAAACGGTCAAGTGAAGTCATAACTACATAACTGCTGGCTCTGGTGCTGCAAATGATGACGGCTCAGGGGGCCCAGTGTATTGCAGGAGCAGGCCATGGGGCCCCCTGATGCGGCGGGCCCCATAGCAGCCGCTATTGCTGCTATAGTGGTAGTTACGCCCCTGGCTAGCACATTGGACATACTGGATAAAAAAGGACACAAAAAGCCTAAGTAAAATCCTGCATTGGATGCATATTGGTTCTTGAGAATTGTTACAATGTTGCTAACATGTTTGTTATAACAGATTTTGTCCACTGTTCATTTGTTAGCAGAGATGAAGAAGCTCAACAAACAGCAGAGGCCTCATCGGATGAAGAGAATAAAGAACCTCATCTGACGGAGGCACGCACCATGACTCCACCACCAAGAGGCCAAGAGGGCCCTGTTGAGCCTGGGCAGGGAGACGAACATCTGGCTTGACGTTAAAGAATAAATTGTGGGCAGCCTGCACTCTCTCTTATACTAAGGTTGTTGTTGACATAAATGATTGTGATTAGTGGTCACACAGCCTCTGCCCCCCCCCCTCAACCACTATCCTGTGCTTTATACTATTTCGAGCATGTAATAAAGATATTTTGTGATATATCGGTGTTTTCTGGATATCACAAGTTTTTTACTTCCTATCTCTGCCTATCTCTCCCTCTCTCTACCTCCCTGTAAATATCTACTTGTTTGCCTATCTATCTATGTGCTTTCCCTCCCTAACTAGCACGGAGCTCCTCTCTCTCTGCAGTCTAGACACACAATGAGAAAGAGCATGGACGCTCAGGCACTTCCTGTTACTGTAGTGACGTCACACACCTTGATATTCACATAATAAAAGGATAAAAGGGATTATAGGAGTAATAATTCCTTATATCCTATTCCATTCTGTGAAAACAATACAGTTTTGCGACGCCGTTGCGGTTTTAACGAACTTCGTCACAAACTTTTTGAAAGTTCGGTTTGGTACCGAACCGAACTTTTTGCAAAGTTCGTAACGAATCTGGTTCGTACCGGTTCGGTTCGCTCATCCCTAGCACTAACGCTTAATGCTAATTAATCGCTATGTGTGAACATAGCCTCAAACATAAATAATAATCTTATAATTATTAAGATTTATAGTTAGTCAATGTAGTTTTTCTTAAAAAGGCAGATTAGTGAATTATGCATTGATTGGACTGTCGATCAGCTAAGGCTGTGTTCACACTAAGGGGCCGATTCCAATGAGCAATAATTACTGCTATTTGGCCGAATATCACTCCGTGGAATAGAGAGAACGATCAGCCGATGATCGTGTCATCGGCTGATGGTTCATTTAGGTTTAAACCTAAAATCATCGGTCGCCACCCGCGCATTGCTACGTGGAATTGTGGGCACGACGATTTTACAAACATCATACATTACCTGTCCAGGCGTAGGTCTTCTCCTTCTCCCGGTCCCGCGTGGCAGCATCTGCTTCAGAGCGGCCTGTCTGAGCTGACAGAGCGCTCAGCCAATCACTGGCCAGGACCGCTGCGGCCAGTGATTGGCTGAGCGGTCTGTCAGTTCAGTCAGGCTGCTCCAAAGCTGATGCTGCCGCATGGGATCGGGAGAAGGAGAAGAACTAAGCCTGGACAGGTAATGTATGAAACAAGGGCTGCAAGGACATTGGTAACAATGTCCCTGCAGCCCTCGCTAACAATTGTTGGGCCATGGAATAGGCCCAGTAAACGAGCGCCGGTCTAGCAGATTGGCGCTCGTTTACATCGTTGATCGGGCCCTGCTAGGCCCGTGGAATAGGACCCTAAGTATGCAATAAAGATGCAAAGTAAGTACATTGTTTAATAGCAGTAATTGATCATCTCATTGCATTACTGCATCACTTCATTGTGTTACTGCATCACTTCATTGCAGTAATTAATCATTTAATTACCATCTGTCCTTCATTTTGTTAACGCAATGACACTCCAACGTGTGGGAACATATTCTAATAAGTTATAATTTGCTTAATTAATCTTCTTGTATAAGGATTGTGCCGATACAGTTACAGTTACATTTGTAATCAGTAAGAAAGGGATATAAGTATTATTATTATTTTAATGATTAAAGGGGAACTCCGGACAGAGAAAATTGTTTTCTATTTAAAAATATATTTAAAGTTAAATAGATGTCTCTATATAATGTATTACTGTGTCTGGGAAGTTCAGAACTGGAAGTTCATTGACATCCAAGTAGTGAAAAAAACTCCTCTCCGTCTCCTGCCCCCTCTACTCTTTTCTCATAGGAGACGAAGACCATATGACCACTGTTTCCCATTTAGTTTGCTTGCTGTGCACAGACGAAAGAGTGAGAAAGGGGGGGAAAGAGCGTGGGGTGCCGGTACAGAAGGCAGGGCTTACATGGGTTGGAGAAGCCGGACGTTCTGTGCATCACAAAGATTACTGGAAAATGCAGTCTGAGCAGTGTACAGGAAAAGAAACAGCAACATTTAATTTTGCTAAGGGCAGCAGTGGACCTTGGTGGCATAAAATGTATAAACCATTTAACATGTTCCAATCCCCCTTCAAGTACCCTTTCACCTCCCCTTGTTTGGCACTCTTTGTATGCCCTGTTATACTAGTGCCAATTGAACTGTGTGAACTTTATTTTAACTTTAAAGCCCCCCACAAATTGGTTTAAATGCACACTGCTGGCTGTACTGCCCCACAGACTGGCTTGAATGTACACTGATGGCTTTACAGCCCCACAGACTGTCTTGAATGCATACTGCTGGCTGCACAGCCCCACAGACTGGTTTGAATGCATACTGTTGGTTGTACAGCCCCACAGATTGGTTTGAATGCGCACAGCTGACTGTACAGGCCCACAGACTGGTTTGAATGCACATTGTCTTCACAGCACTCACAGCCTGGATTTAAAGGGGTACTCCAGCGGGGGGGGGGGACTTTTTTGCTGGGACCGGGGAGGAGGTGGCCGAGGGAAAAGACGTCCACTCACCTCCCCGGTTCCAGCGGCGGTTCCCGCATCACGGCGCTCCGGTGCCCAGTTCCCGGCCGCTTCTGGGTGTCTGACGCGGGCCCAAGACGTGACGTCTAAGGTCTGCTTAGCCACTAAGTAAAGGAGGCGGGATCCGTTTCAAGTCCGCTCAGATACCGCCTCCTTCACTAAGTGGCTGACCGGACCTGAGACGTCACGTCTCGGGCCCGCATCAAACAAACGGAAGCGGCCGGGAACCGGGCATCGGAGCGCCGCGATGCGGGTCCTGCAGCTGGAATCGGGGAAGTGAGTGGACGTCTTTTCCCTCTGCCACCTCCTCCCAAGTACCAGCAAAAAAGTGCCCCCCCGCTGGAGCACCCCTTTAATGCACACTGACCACTTCTCCCACACAGTTTCTCTCCCTATCCCTATTTCTCTCCCTGCTTTGCCCTAAATGGCTGCTGTGATCCTTCTCTCCTCTGCACACACAGACGACTGCCCGCCTCCAGGAAGTGGAGCACACTATATAGAGGGTGAGGGGAAGGTGCTGACATTACAGTGTGTTTTGCAGGTGATTGGATGGATGCACATGATTATGGATAATCTCTTGCTACCACCAAGTGACAGTACTGTAAGCTAACATGTGTGTCTGCTTATGCGGCCTCCATGTTGAGCGAATTTGTCACATGGAATTTTCTTGGCAGAACAAAGCAAACTAACAGGGCAATTCTCAGCGAATCCAGCTCTGCTCATCTCTAGTAACAATGCATTTTTACACCTTTGTTAAAGAGAACCAATCACCTAAAATTCACTATCCCTATTATCAAAGGTCCTCTCTCCCTAAGTCTATCTATCTGCCTTTGCAGTCTGTATCTTATTCTTTACCTAATTCCTCCTCTTCTGTGAAGTAATGCCGGGCGCCGCCATCTTGATGACGTCACGCTGGAACGCACCGCTGGAACGCAATTGACGTCATCAAGATGGCGGCCAGCATTAATGCACCGGAACAAAGGAGCAGGTAAAGTATAAGATACAGACTGCAAATGCAGTCTGTATCTTTATGAAGTCTATTTATGAAGATGCAGACTGCATTTGCAGTCTGTATCTAATACTTTACCTGCTCCTTTGTTCCGGTGCAGTAATGCCGGCCGCCGCCATCTTGATGATGTCACGTGCGTTCCAGCGGTGCATTCCAGCGTGACGTCAACAAGATGGCGGCGGCCGGCATTACTGCACCGGAACAAAGGAGCAGGTAAAGTATTAGATACAGACTGCAAAAGCAGTCTGTATCTTCATTTTGTCTATTTATAAAGATACAGACTGCCTTTGCAGTCTGTATCTTATACTTAACCTGATCCTCTGGTCGGCTGTAGCATGGTCGGGCGCCGCCATCTTGATTTAGTCTCTTGCGTTCCAGCGGTGGAACGCAAGTGACGTCATTAAGATGGCGGCGCCCGGCCTTGCCGCTCTGCATGACGGGAGCTTCCTGTCTCGCTCCGGCTCTTTTACAAAGAGCCAGCGCGAGACAGGAAAGTAAAAAGTAAATATTTTAAAAACGCAACCAAAAAAATAGTCAATTATATTTACAAATATTAATAAAATAATGTAATACATCTAATAAGGGGGAAAAAAATTTTGATTATCATCCATGATTGGTTCTCTTTAAGGGTTGAAACTGCAGCTTTTGCAATAGCTTATTTTAAGCTGATCTGTGTATAGCATGCTCCTAATACAAGTCTATGAAGAACAAGTCAGTCTCCTATTACTAAAGTCTATGAAGCCGGACTTTTCTGACACACAATTTTTTGCCATAGAGATATGTCAAAAGTTTTTATCAGTCCGAGTCTGAGTGTTCAGACCTGCACTGTTTGTGTACAGGTCTGAACACTCAGACCCGGACTGATAAAAACTTGGCATCTCTATGGCAATTTTTTTTTATGATGAAAGGTACACTTTAAGCATTTATGCATAAAAATCTGAAAGATTTGTGCAAAAAAAATAAAAATAAAATAAAACAACAAAAACATGCAAGCCTTGCTTAATATAAAAGCCTAATTATATGGGAAGAGAAGGTCTCTATGGAACAAAAGACCAAACAGGTTAAAAAAAACAAACACATTTCATGTAAGTAGACATATTCTGCCAACTGTTTTCTAATGTGTCTGGTCAACCTTTTTTTATCTTCTGTGTTATATATTTTTTTGCCTTTTAAATCCTTTTACTGTCAATAACATTGGAGCTAAATATTCTTGTGATTTATTTGCTCTTTTTTCTATTTATTATGGTGTAAAATGTATTTTACTGCAACATAACATTTAGAACAACATGTGACCAAACACTGATATCTGCTCTTACTGTTGTCTCAACATATATTAGGCTGATGTGATAACTGTGACATTGCGGAATATAACATGTCTTACTTGTGAAAAGTCTTAAAAATTTCCTGGATGAATGATAGAGAATCAATTGAATGTTTCTTCATGTCAGCCTTTCAACTCTGACAAACCCATGCTGTGAAATGCTTTTAAATTAAATTTTTTATTAAGCTGTTGGCAACACTTCAGTATATCAATGCTGAATCGTCTGCTAGATTCACTTTATAACACACTTTTTCTCACTATGTAATACTAACATAACCATTAAGGATTTCGAGTTTTATTTTTTTACTATTTTACTTGTTGTCTTCTTTTTTTTGTGATTGTAGTTCACAAAAGTGTCCATATAAAGTCCTGAATAAGGACGGGCATAGGACTATGTAGTTCTAAGCACTTAAAATTAACTGATGAAGAAAAAATAATGTTTATTAACACCTAGACAACCCAGGACGTAAATGTATGTCCTGGCGCCTCTGGGGGAGTTCAAAGGGGGGCCGCGCTGTGACCCCGCTGTGAACTACCTTGCTCCCTAGTGCTATCTGCAGCTTGGGACTGCAGCAATTAACCGGCACATTCCCTTTGCCGTGCCTGCTAACTAGCCATTTAAATGCAGCTGTCAAAGCTGACAGCTGTATTTAAATGGCTGCTTTAGTGCATACCTGATAGTCTAGTGAGGGGATATATATATATACTGCACTGATGTAAATGAGAGATCAGTGTAGTTATTCTAAATGGTGTAAGCGCAAAAAAGCGCTAAATTGCGCATTTTTGGTCGAATTAAATCCATAAATTTAAATTGAATAAAATCAAAAAGTCACATATAGGAAATCAAGATACTGATAGAAAGTACAGATCATGGCGCAAAAAATTACACCTCACAAAGCCCCATAGACCAAAGGATAAAAGCGTTATAAGCACGGTAATAGAGCAATCTTTAAGGAACATTCATTTAACCCCTTAGTGACCGGCATGCTGCCTTTCCACGGCAGCCACTAATGGGCTTTATTCCGATGCGTACGCCTTTTAACGGCGGGCGCATCGGAATAAATTACTGCCCGGCGGCGGCTGCAGGACGGGTGATCAGCGGTCAGTGTGACCGCTGACACCCTCCTGTAACTGCCCGTACCGGAGGATTCTCCGCTCCGGGCAGTTTAACCCGTTAAATGCCGCTGTCAAACCATGACAGCGCCATTTAACGGGTCCCGGTGGATCCCGGACGGCGCCATGGGTCACTTACGTGATCGCGATGTCCCACGTCGCCGTCCGGTCCTCCGATGTCTTCATGGTGATCCCGGGGTCCTAATGAAGGTCCCCAGGGTCTCCATGGAGATGCCTGATGCTGACAGGGGTGGCCGTGGCTATTGCCTGTCAGCATGAGGTATGATACAATACATTGCAGTACATCAGGTACTGCAATGTATTGTATCAATGATCTAAGTATTTTACACTAGTGTACAGTAATGTACACTAGTGTAAAAGTAAAAAAAGTGAAAAAAAAATGTGCACCAAACACAACACAGCCCCCCCAGCCCCCCCCCCCAATAATAAAGATGCATTACATTAGCCATACCCAATAAAACGTGACATAAAAGTGATCAAAAACAAATCATATACATATTTGGTATCGTTACGTCCATAACAACCCAATCTATAAAACTATATCAATAATTATATCGCACGACACACGCTGTAAAAAAAAAAAAAAAAGTACCAGAATAGCTGTATTTTATCAATCCACTTTAGAAAATAAGTCATAAAAGAGATCAAAAAGTCATATACATATAAAACTTGGTATCAATAGAAACTACAGATCTCCCTGCAAAAAATAAGCCCAAAACCAGCTCTGTCACGCAAAAGATGAGAACGCTATGGATCTTGCAATGCGGCGACAGTTTTTGTGAGTTTTTGCTAGGAAGATAGTTTCTATTGCGCTAAAGTGATAATAGTTAAAAAAACCTACACAAATGTGGTATCGCCGTAACCGTAGTGACCCAGAGAATACATGTATTATGTTATTAGTGACCGTCGATACGGATTTTTACGGCGATCACTAATGGGCTCTATTCTGCTGCCATCAGCTCTTTATGGCGATGGTGCAGAATAGTGCAGCGGCGCCGGTAATGCCCGCAGCCCCCTCCTCTCAGCTACCGGAGGTAGCTGAGGGGTTGGGGCAGAGTGAAGGTCAGTCGCGGCAAGTCCCCTCACAGGCGATCGCCGTTATTACCAGTATAACGGCAGCCACCGGTAATGGGCATTGCCAGCGCAGCTGAACGCTTTCATTTCTTCTCACCGTGAATCCACAGTGAGAGGAGATGAGAACATGTCCCCCCCTGTCCCCAGAATTAACCCTAGTGACCTGGTCACTGACCCTCCCCTCCCAAGGCGGCCATCTGATCCATCTGATTCCTTAAATGATCAAAGCTTCATTCTCTCCACCACCGGAGGTGGTGGAGAGCATGGGGCAATGATCGGTGACCACCCGGTGTGGTCCCAGTGCAAGCGATCAACGGTATATACTATATACCACTGATCGCTTGTTCCAAATGATGCCGGCACTTTTTTTACGCCTGTCACCAAAGTCAAGTGCCCTGGATTACCCGTAACCACCCTGGATTACTTGTAACCACCCTGGATTACTTGTATATTAATGCAAAAAAACCAAGGTCAGAGCATGTAGGACCCCTAAATAATGGTGACGGGGAGTTAATAACTGGGGATCAGGAGAAAGCTGAGTTACTTAATGGGTTCTTCAGTTCTGTATATACAAAAGAGGATGGAGCTGTGGTGGGTGGGGCCAGTACTGAGGTGGGTGGGGCCAGTGCTGCTAACACATGTAATGTACTGAACTGGTTTACTATAGATATGGTCCAAGATAAATTAAACAAACTCAATGTAACCAAAGCTCCAGGGCCTGATGGATTGCACCCCAGAGTTCTTAGGGAACTCAGTTCTGTAATTTCTCTACCCTTGTATGAAATATTCCGTGATTCTTTGCTTACTGGTATTGTGCCGAGGGACTGGCGTAAGGCAAATGTAATGCCGATCTTCAAAAAGGGCTCTCGAACTTCCCCAGGTAACTATAGACCCGTGACCTTAACGTCCATTGTGGGGAAACTATTTGAGGGGCTTATAAGGGACTACATCCAGGAATATGTAGTGGCTAATAGTATTATAAGTGATAACCAGCATGGTTTTACTAAGGACATAAGCTGTCAAACCAACCTGATATGTTTCTATGAAGAGGTAAGTAGAAGCCTGGATGGGGGCGTGGCTGTGGATATCGTGTACCTGGATTTTGCAAAAGCGTTTGACACAGTTCCTCATGGACGTCTGATGGGTAAGTTAAAGTCTATCGGTTTGGAAAATTTAATGTGTAACTGGATTGAAAACTGGCTTAATAATCGTACCCAGAGAGTAGTGGTCAATGATTCCTAATCCGAATGGTCCCCGGTAATAAGTGGTGTACCCCAAGGGTCAGTACTGGGCCCTCTTCTGTTTAACTTGTTTATTAATGATATTGAGAATGGAATTAACAGCAATGTTTCTATCTTTGCAGATGACACCAAGCTTTGTAGTACAGTACAGTCTATGGAGGATGTGCAGATGTTACAGGATGACTTAGATACACTGAGTGTTTGGGCGTCCACTTGGCAAATGAGGTTCAATGTGGATAAATGTAAAGTTATGCACCTGGGTACTAATAACCCACATGCATTATATGTCCTGGGGGGAGTTACTCTGGGAGAGTCACTGATAGAGAAGGATCTGGGTGTACTTGTAGATAATAGACTACAGAACAGCGCACAATGTCAGTCAGCTGCTTCTAAGGCCAGCAGGATATTGTCATGCATTAAAACAGGCATGGACTCTCGGGACAGGGATATAATATTACTGCTTTATAAAGCTTTGGTGCGGCCCCATCTGGAGTATGCTGTCCAGTTTTGGAACCCGATTCATAAAAAGGATGTTCTAGAGCTGGAGAGGGTACAAAGACGGGCAACTAAACTAATAAGGGGAATGGAGCATCTTAGTTATGAGGAGAGATTAAAAGAATTACATTTGTTTAGTCTGGAGAAGAGACGTTTAAGGGGAGATATGAGTAACTTATTTAAATATATAAATGGCCCCTACAAGAGATATGGGGAAAAGATGTTCCAGGTAAAACCCCCTCAAAGGACAAGAGGGCACTGCCTCCGCCTGGAGAAAAAAAGGTTCAATCTCCAGAGGCGACAAGCCTTCTTTACCATGAGAACTGTGAATCTGTGGAACAGTCTACCACAGGATCTGGTCACAGCAAAAACAGTAGAGGGCTTCAAAACAGGGCTAGACAAGTTCTTAGACCAAAATAATATAAATGCATATGTATAGAACCTATCACCCCTCCCCCTTCCCTGTATCCATCCCCTCCTTGGTTGAACTTGATGGACATGTGTCTTTTTTCAACCATATTAACTATGTAACTATGTAACTATGTAACCACCCCAGATTACCTGTAACCACCCCAGATTGCCCGTCACCACCCCAGAATGCCCGTCACTACCCCAGATTGCCCGTCACCACCCCAGATTGCCTGTAATCTCCCCAGATTGTCTGTAATCTCCCCAGATTGCCCGTATCCACCCCAGATAGCCCATAACCATCCCAGACAGCCCATAACCACCCCAGATTGCCCATAACCACCCCAGATTGCCAGTCACCTCCCCAGATTGCCCGTAATCTCCCCAGATTGCCCGTAATCTCCCCAGATTGCCCATATCCCCCCCAGATAGCCCATAACCATTCCAGACAGCCCGTAACCACCACAGATTGCCCGTAACCACCCCAAATTGCCACAGACTGCCTGAAACTACCCCAAATTGCCTATACCCACCCCAGATTGCTTGCAACCACCCCAGATTGCCCGTCACCACCCCAGATTGCCCATCACCACCGCAGATTGCCCTTTGCAACCCCAGATAGTCAGTGAACACCACCAGATTGCCCGTAACCACCCCAGATAGCCAGTGAACACCCCCAGATTGCCCATCACCACCCCAGATAGCCAGTAAACACCCCAAGATTGCCCATAACCACCCCATACAGCCAGTAAACACCCCCAGATTGCCTGTAACCACTCCAGATTGCCCGTGACCACCCCAGATTGACCATAACCACCCCAGATTGGCACAGACTGCTCGTAACCACCCCAGATTGCCCATAACCCCACCAGATTGCCTGTTGCCACCTCAGATAGCCAGTAAACACCCCGAGATTGTCCATTACCACCCCAGATAACCAGTAAACACCCACATATTGCCTGTAACTAAAATGACACTCCTTCCCTTCTGAGCCCTGCTGTGTGCCCATACAGTGGTTTATGCCCACATATGGGGTACCATTGTTCTCAGGAGAACCTCCGTTACAAATTTTGGGGTGCATTTTCTCCCCTGTTCCTAGTAAAATTGAGAAATTTCAAACTAAACAAACATGTTATTGGAAAAATTCAATTTTTTTCATTTTTACGGTCTAGTTTTGAATACTTTCCTCCAATACCTGTGCGGTCAAAATGCTCACTGCACCCCAAGATGAATTCCTTGAGGGGTGTAATTTCCAAAATGGTGTCACTTTTGGGGGGGTTCTATTCTGTAGACATTACAGGGGCACTGCAAACGCACCTGGCGCTCAGAAACTTCTTCAAAAAAATCATGCACTGAAAATGTTAATTGGCGCTCCCTTCCTTCTGAGGCCTGCTGTGTGCCCACACAGTGGTTTATGCCCACATATGGGGTACCGTTCTACTCAGGAGTACCTGCGTTACATATATTGGGGTGAGATTTCTCCCCTGTTCCTCGAGAAATTGAGAAATTTTAAACTAAACAAAAATGTTATTGGAAAAATTCTATTTTTTCATTTTTACTGTCCTCTTTTGAATACTTTCCTCTAATACCTGTGGGGTCAAAATGGTCACCAAACCCAAGATGAATTCTTTGAGGGGTGCACTTTCCAAAATGGGGTGACTTTTGGAGGGGTTCTATTCTGATGACACTACAGGGGCACTGCAAAAGCACATGGTGCTCAGAAACTTCTTCAGAAAAATCATGCACTGAAAATGCTAATTGGCGCTCCCTTCCTTCTGAGGCCTGCTGTGTGCCTATACAGTGGTTTATGCCCACATATGGGGTACCGTTCTACTCAAGAGAACCTGTGTTACATATATTGGGGTGAGTTTTCTCCCCTGTTCCTCGTGAAATTGAGAAATTTCAAACTAAACAAACATGTTATTGGAAAAATTCTATTTTTTCATTTTTACTGTCTTCTTTTGAATACTTTTCTCTAATACCTGTAGGGTCAAAATGGTCACCACATCCCAAAATGTATTCTTTGAGGGGTGTATTTTCCAAAATGGGGTGACTTTTGGGGGGGGTTCTATTCTGCTGACACTACAGGGGCTCTGCAAATGTACCTGGCGCTCAGACTTCTTCAGCAAAATCTGAACTGGAAATGCTAATAGGCGCTCCTTCCCTTCTGAGCCCCGCTGTGTGCCCACATATGGGGTACCATTGTACTCAGGAGAACCTGTGTTACAAAATTTGGAGTGCATTTTTTCTCATGTTTATTATGAAAATAAGATACTTTAATCTTAACTAATATATTTTTGGAAAATTTCTATTTTCCATTTTTTTCCGGCCTAATTGTGAATACTTTCCTCCAGCCCCTGTAGGGTTAAAATGCTCATTATACCCCTAGATTAATTCTTTAATGTGTCTAGTTTCCAAAATGGGGTCACTTATGGGGGTTTCCAGTATAAAAGCCTCCTAAATCAACTTAAAAAAAGAACTGGTCCCTAAAAAAATCAGTTTTGGAAATTTCTTGAAAATTTTATAATTTGCTGATACATTTCTAAGCCCGTAACACCCTAAAACAGTGAAATATGTTTACGAAATAAAGCCAGAATAAAGAAGACATATTCTTAATGTGACTTACTAACAAATTTTTGGCATGTGCCCTTTTTTAAAAAAAAAAAGGCAAAGAATTTCAAAGTTCGTAAAGTGCAAAATTTTCAAATTTTTCATTATATTTTGATGTTTTTCACAAAAAACACACAAGACAGTGACCACATTTTGCCACTAACATAAAGTACCATATGTTACGAAAAAACAATCTTAGAATCGCTAGCATACGTTAAAGCATCACTGAGCTATAAGCGCATAAAGTGAGACAGGTCAGATTTTGAAAAATGAGCCTGGTCATTAAGGCCCAAACAGGCTTTGTCCCTAAGGGGTTAAAAGGTTTTCATTTTTTTAAATCCATCAAATAAAATAAAAGTTACACAAGTTACATATCGTTGTAATCGAATGCAAGTTCTGAGGGGAGTCAATGGACCGACTTCAACCTCCAATATACTCCTTGAGCGTCGTGGCGCAGATGTATCGTGATATCAATAAAATCCCACATCAAACAGATGGGATAATGATAAAAGGTAGCGGTTTATTAAGGCAACGCGTTTCGGCCTGTGTAACAACGGACAAGCCTTTCTCAAGCCATAGAACCATTTTCAACACAACAACAAATATATATACACATACCACCCTATGATGTGGCCTCCAAACACTTCCGGGTGAGGAAGTGTTTGGAGGCCACATCATAGGGTGGTATGTGTATATATATTTGTTGTTGTGTTGAAAATGGTTCTATGGCTTGAGAAAGGCTTGTCCGTTGTTACACAGGCCGAAACGCGTTGCCTTAATAAACCGCTACCTTTTATCATTATCCCATCTGTTTGATGTGGGATTTTATTGATATCACGATACATCTGCGCCACGACGCTCAAGGAGTATATTGGAGGTTGAAGTCGGTCCATTGACTCCCCTCAGAACTTGCATTCGATTTACCTGCTGGCAACCTAGCCAGTCAGATTACTCAGAGTGACACCGGCTGCGGTGTATATTGTGAAACCTACAATAGTGTTGTGCCTATAATAGCACAACACAAAAAGGTGAGTGCATGTGCACACTTTTTTCCTAGATATCAGTTGCCCAAGTGATATTGCACCAGAAGGCGCCTTTTGTCCCTCTTTTTCTGTTTCATATCGTTGTAATCGTACCAAATTCTGGAACATGCATAACAAGGCAGTTTTACCATAGGGCAAACGGTGTAAACACAACACCCCCACTATCAAAAAATGTATTTTACTTTTAATTTCACCACACATATAATTTTTTTCTGGTTTCACAGCATACTTTATGCCAATATTAAGCCTTTCGTTGCAAAGTACAATAAGTTGTGCAAAATATAAGGGCTCATGTGGGTCTTGCAAGCGCTAAGGCTTTATATACATGAGGAGGAAAAAAATAACATGTAAAAATGAAAATAGGCCTGGTCCGCTAAGGGTTAAAGGACCTCTTGTATGTACTATACTTTTTATATGTTTACTTTAAGAAGAACGGGGTCTCTTTAATACACTTTGTATATATGTATGGCACACAAAATCATAGCATGTGGAATTGAGGGGTATTGTTTCACCCAAGGGAGTTTCTAGGTAATTTAGTCAACAGGGTAAATCTCAAAAATAATTGATGTCATTCATATATACTGACAATATTAATAATAATCTTATATAAATTTATTAATGTAGATGTATTAAGAGTAGAGATGAGGAAACCTCGAGCATGCTCGAGTCGATCCGATCCCGAACTTTCGGCATTTGATTAGCGGTGGCTGCTGAACTTGGATAAAGCCCTAAGGCTATCTGGAAAACATGGATATAGTCACTTGCTGTATCCATGTTTTCCAGACAACCTTAGAGCTTTATCCAAGTTCAGCAGCCCCAGCTAATCAAATACCAAACATTCGGGTTCGCTCATCTCTAATCAAGAGTTAACATATTATGAAAGTTTTTACCATGTAAAATTACAGCTTACAGAGGCTTAAACTATGTCCCTTGAAATTCATCAATACCAAACATACCCTGATAAATGCATTACCATATATATTACCTCCCCAAGTCATTACATAACACACTGTGCCACACACAATGCACCCTAAAATGTATTATTACAAACATTTGCCTTGCAAATTTATTATTCTATACGTTTGTTTTCGTGAAATGCAAAGTACACTACCATTCAAAAGTTTGGGGTCACCCAAAATTTTTTAGTTTTCCATGAAAAGTCACACTTATTCACCACCATATGTTGTGAAATGAATAGAAAATAGAGTCAAGACACTGACAAGGTTAGAAATAATTATTTGTATTTGAAATAACATTGTTTTTACATCAAATTTTGCTTTCGTCAAAGAATCCACCTTTTGCAGCAATTACAGCATGGAACACCTTTGGCATTCTAGCTATTAATCTGTTGAGGTAAGCTAGAGAAATTGCACCCCACGCTTCTAGAAGCAGCTCCCACAAGTTGGATTGGTTGTATGGGCACTTCTGGCATACCGTACGGTCAAGCTGCTCCCACAACAGTTTAATGGGGTTCAGATCTGGTGACTGCGCTGGCCACTCCATTACCGATAGAATACCAGCTGCCTGCTTCTGCTGTAAATAGTTCTTGCACAATTTGGAGGTGTTGTTAGCGTCATTTTCCTGTTGTAGGATGAAATTGGCTCCAATCAAGCACTGTCCACTGGGTATGGCATGGCGTTGCAAAATTGAGTGATAGCCTTCCTTATTCAGAATCCCTTTAAGGCTCGGTTCAGACGTTGTAACTGTGCGGCTGTATTTGCGGCTGTAATTGTGCGGCGGTATTTTTGGTGGTTCGTGTGTATGTGGAAGTATAGGATATGCGGCTGCACAGTGCACACTATGTCTGAATCTACGGCCCTATCGTAAACGGACCCGTAAAAAATGAACAAGACCATTGTTTGCGGCTGGACATGCGGCCGAGGATTGACAGGCGGACCGTACGGAGTACTTCAAAAATAGCCGGCAATGATGCCGAATGCCGATGCCTCTAATAGTTAATATATTAAATTACTAAAACACATTTTCTTTGTAATCAAGACACTTTCGTTGTTCAATAGTTTATTTCTAACGAATCCATCATTTTGCAATTAAATATACTGTTAAAATAAATAGATATATGAATAAATGTATATTTATATATATATATTAATTTTTTGACAGTATATTTAATTGCACAATGATGGATTCGTTAGAATTAAATTATTGAACAAAGAAACTGTATTTATTTCAACGAAAATGTGTTTTGTTAATTAAATATTAATTAGTACAGGAAGCTCCATAAGCCGTTAATTCATATTCCCGGCAATAGAGCATTCTGTACTAATCATCACTTAACTTTAATTAAAACATCAAATGTTTCTTCTAATTATGTTATGACAATAGCATTATTAGAAGAAACATTTAGAATTATATGTGCGCTCAGCTGATTGGCTGTTCGGCTGAGCGCACATATAATGAGCCGGTCCGCAGTACAGTGACTTCATTGTGCTGCAGACCAGCGAAGAGGACACATCGGGGTGAGTATAGAGCTCTCCCCACCCCCTCCCCAGCACTGCACCCCTCCCAGCAAGGAAGGGGGGTCACTTAACCCCTTCCTTGCTGGGATGGGTGCACTCTGACATCAGTCTGGCCCCCAGGGGGTTAAGGGGGATGCAATACATCCTCCCTTAACCCCTTGGGGGTCAGACTGTAAGCAGCGATCTGTAAAGATGCTGCACACTGTAAGGAGCACAACACCGCTCACAATGATGGGTGTTGTGCTCCTGTTTGTGTTTTTTTTTTGTGTGTTTCTCCCTTTTTGTTTTTCAGATAACGGTATCCTGGGGATTACGTCGGATTCCATGGACTACGTCGATGACCAGCGGTTGTTGTTTTAATTTTTTTAATAAAATGGTCAACGAGGGGTGTGGGGGTGTTTTTATTTGAAATTTTTTTTTTTTTAACTTGTGTGTTGTCTTTATTTCTTTACTTTATAGACTTAGTAGTGGAAGCCGTCTAATAGACGGAATCCATTACTAAGTTGGGGCCTAGTGTTAGCCGGTATAAAATGGCTAACACTAACCCCCTATTATTACCCCAGTACCCAATGCCACCAGGGGTACTGGGAAGAGCCGGGTGCCAGTGGTCCCGGAGCGTCAAAATTGGCGCTCCTGGATCGGGCGGCAGCAGGCTGGTAAGATTTAGGCTGGGGAGGGCCTAAACCAATGGCTCTTCCCACCCTGGTGTTACCAGGCTGCTGTCGTTTGGTTTTTAACCCGGCTGGTTATAAAAATAGGGGGGACCCTATGCGTTTTTTTAAATTATTTATTTATTTTAAAAAAAAAACGCATAGGGTCCCCCCTATTTTTATAACCAGCCCGGTTAAAAACCAAACGACAGCAGCCTGGTAACACCAGGGTGGGAAGAGCCATTGGTTTAGGCCCTCCCCAGCCTAAATCTTACCAGCCTGCTGCCGCCCGATCCAGGAGCGCCAATTTTGACGCTCCGGGACCACTGGCACCCGGCTCTTCCCAGTACCCCTGGTGGCATTGGGTACTTGGGTAATAGTAGGGGGTTAGTGTTAGCCATTTTATACCGGCTAACACTAGGCCCCAACTTAGTAATGGATTCCGTCTATTAGACGGCTTCCACTACTAAGTCTATAAAGTAAAGAAATAAAGACAACACACAAGTTAAAAAAAAATTTTATTCAAATAAAAACACCCCCACACCCCTCGTTGACCATTTTATTAAAAAAATTAAAACAACAACCGCTGGTCATCGACGTAGTCCATGGAATCCGACGTAATCCCCAGGATACCGATATCTGAAAAACAAAAAGGGAGAAACACAAAAAAAAAACACAAACAGGAGCACAACACCCATCATTGTGAGCGGTGTTGTGCTCCTTACAGTATGCAGCATCTTTACAGATCGCTGCTTACAGTCTGACCCCCAAGGGGTTAAGGGAGGATGTATTGCATCCCCCTTAACCCCCTGGGGGCCAGACTGATGTCAGACTGCACCCATCCCAGCAAGGAAGGGGTTAATTGACCCCCCCCTTCCTTGCTGGGATGGGTGCAGTGCTGGGGAGGGGGTGGGGAGAGCTCTATTCTCACCCCGATGTGTCCTCCTCGCTGGTCCGCAGCACAATGAAGTCACTGTACTGCGGACCGGCTCATTATATGTGCGCTCAGCCGATCAGCCAATCAGCTGAGCGCACATATAATTCTAAATGTTTCTTCTAATAATGCTATTGTGATAACATAATTAGAAGAAACATTTGATGTTTTAATTAAAGTAAAGTGATGATTAGTACAGAATGCTCTATTGCCGGGAATATGAATTAACGGCTTATGGAGCTTCCTGTACTAATTAATATTTAATTAACAAAACACATTTTCGTTGAAATAAATACAGTTTCTTTGTTCAATAATTTAATTCTAACGAATCCATCATTGTGCAATTAAATATACTGTCAAAAAATTTATATATATATATATATATATGTATATAAATATACATTTATTTATATATATATTTATTTTAACCCCTAGACGACCCAGGGCGTATAGTTACGCCATGGAAGTCTGTCCCCAGACGACCTAGGGCGTAACTGTACGCCCTGGGTGTTTCTCCCGCTATGAAGCATGCTCCGGAGCGGAGCGCGCTTCACAGCAGGTGGGGGCCGGCTGCAATCAGCAGCCGGGACCTCACCGGCAATGACACGCTGCAGCGATCGCGCTGCCGCTCGTCATTAACTCCTTAAACGCCGCGATCGCGGCGCGACCGCGGCGTTTAAGTGTAAGTGACAGGGGAGGATGCAGCACATACAGTGATAGACTATAACATTGACACTACTACTAAACAAAATGCCATATGCTGAGATATTACCAATAATACACTACATAATGCTCAGGCCACACCCTGACTTTTATAACCGTCTTCAATCATTGGAGGTGTTCACTTCCCCGATTCTTTTCCCTCCTGTATAGACCGCCATAATTATTCTTTGACACCAGGGAATCCAAGTGACATCTGAATCTGGATGTGAAACTAATTTTTGGATTTGCCGAACCAAATCAAATCTTGGGAGATTTGCTCATCCCTATACATTTTTATTTATTTGCCTGATTCATATTGGAGATGAGCAAGCAGACTTACCTTAATATAGGGTTCTGGCAACTTTTTTTTTCAAATATCTATTATTACAAGAGATTATCATGACACAAACTAAGCAACATGCAACACATGATGTCACCCTAAGTAAGTCAGAACTGCACAGTCTCTTTTGTCAACTGTGAAATAGTGGCTTGCAATCATAATTGGGCCATTTTAGAGACGCTCAGCAGGGGTACAGTTTGTTGTGAATGTATCTTTTAGACCAGTCAAGAAAATGTTGACTGTCCCCAGGGAAGGTTTTTGTAGTTAGCTAACAGTGCAATTTGTAGGACTCCTGGGCTGCCGGTTTCTTGTGTTGAGTGAGTTTTGTTTGCTCATTATTTTATGAAGGTCAAGATGCAAGAATAGGTCCAAGGTCAGCTTCACAACTGAATTTTAAAGGGTTAATAACTTGTAAAGGACGGAAACATCCAACTGTATAAAATGTAATTTTTTCCCCATCTTTTTGTTAAGGCATGTTGAATATAAAGATAAATTAATAGTCTTCCCCCTTAGTAGTGTTTCTTTTTTTGGTGAAACAATTAAGAAACATCTGTTAGTTTGTCTCCCTTGGACTTGATGTGCACAGATCTGTGAATTCTCCCCAGGACAAGATGTCAGAGAATGCTACATGGATAGTTTAAGGGTTAATTGTCCAGCTCATCCAAGTAGATGGTAGGTATGTTCATGGCACATGTATATTGCCTCTAGGCTTCAGCCTGATGTCTCAAGAGTGAAAGCCCCCGCAGCCAATCACTGGCTGCTGCACTGTCCCTCAGTCAATAATTGCCTAAGCGAGCTGGAGGTGGCTGAAGACGCGAAAATGGAGAGCGGGGGAGTGTGAACAGGTGAGCAATTGTTTATTTTTTATTTTTTCAAATTTTGCTAACAAATTCAGCAAGAATGTGCTTTGCCATTGAAGAAAAAATTTTGCTGGATTGCTCATCTCTAACCTGCAACTAGCTAGCATGCTGGCTCTTTAACCTCTTAGGGACATATGCCATACCCGTACGGCATATGCCCGCAAGAGGAGTTCAGAGGGGGGCCGCGCCACTACCCCGCTATTCACTGCCACGATCCCAACTGCTTTCTGCAGCACAAGACCGTAGTTATTAGCGGGAGCAGGCCAATCACCACTCCCGCTAATTAACACCATTTGATGCAATGTATTCTATGTATGCAATGGTCTGCTGTATTATACAGCTACACTGATCTCTATGAGAGATCAGTGTAGCTGTATTAGAAGTCCCCCAGGGGGACTTCAAATTAATGTGAAAGTGAAAAAAAAAATGTTTTTATAAATACAAAAACCCCTCCCCTAATAAAAGTCTGAATCACCCCCTTTTTCCATTTTATAAATGAAAATAAATAAATAAACATGTTTGGTATCGCCGCGTGCGTAATCGCGCGAACTATTAATTTATCACATTCCTGATCTCGCATAGTAAACGGCGTAAGTGCAAATACCCGCCAAAGTGCAAAAATTGTGCATTTTTGGTCGCATCAAATCAAGAAACATTGTAATGAAAAGCAATCAAAAAGTTGCATATATGCAATAAAGGTACCGATAGAAAGAACACATCATAGCGCAAAAAATGATACCTCAATCAGCCCCATAGACCAAAGGATAAAAGCGTTATAAGGCTGAGAATAGAGCAATTTTAGAGAATGTTTTTTTGCTGTAGAAGGTTTTATTTTTTTAAAAGCCATCAACTAATATAAAAGTTATGCAAGTTACATACCATTTTATTATACCAACTTGAGGAAAATATATAACATGGCAGTTTTTCCATAGGACAAACGGCGTTAAAACGAAAAAACCTCAAAGAAAAATAATAGCTTTTTTTTTTTTAATTTCACCTCGCATATAATTTTTTTCTGGTTTTGCAGCATATTCTATGCAAAAAATAAGTCTGCCATTGCAAAGTACAGTTAGTGGCGCAAAAAATAAGGGCTTATGTGGGTTTGTAGGTGAAAAAGTGCAAGTGCTATGGCCTTTTAAACACAAAAACGAAAATTGGCTCCATCCTTAGGAGATAATAATTTCTAAATATCTACTTATAAAGTTAAATAGTTACATAGTTGATAAATTTGAAACAAGACAAAATTAATTCCACTAAATTCAACCAATAATCCTACTTTGTTGGTCCATTCTCAAGGTTTCATAGTTATTGTTTACCTACACAGTACCTCATATGTGTTGTATATTGGGCTAACTATAGCACAAAATGTAAAGAAAAACATTTTTTGACTCTTTTTGAATGAGTAATGGACTTTGTTGAGACCTTTCCAGCCCCTCTCCCTGTTGTCTAGTGGCGGATCCCCCCCCCCCCCCCCCCTGCAATGTGATCGCGCGGGGGGATCGGTTGCACTGGCAAGGCTGGGGATCAGCGGAATGACGCTGATCCCTGCTCGTCAATCCATCTATCTGGTCTGCAGAAGACCAGAATAAAAGAGCACTGATCTGATGGATATATGTTTTTTATGTCTGTTTTGTATACAGCACTTATCTCAATGGGAGATTAGTGCTGTGTATATAGAAGTCCCCCAGGGGGCTTCTACTTAATGTATGTGAAAAAAAAGAAGTCTTTTTAATAATAAAAAAAAACTTCTCCCCTAATAAAAGTCTGAATCCATTTTATAAATATAAATAAATAAACATGTTTGGTATTGCCACATGAGTAATCGCCCGAACTATTTAACCCCTTTCCGCACAAGGACGTAACTGTACGTTCTCGCGCGGGTGTGGGAGTTCAGAGTGGGGCCGCGCGGCGACCCTGCTCTGAACCACTGCGGTCCCGGGTGCGGCATGTAGCCCGGGACCACGGCTATTAGAGGGCATGGTCCGATCGCCGTGCCCACTAATTAAGTCTTCAGATGCAGCTGTCAAAGTTGACAGCTGCATCTGAAGACTTACTGCAGCTGTTCCCTGGTGGCTTAGTGGGGAGATCCCCCCCCCTGTTGTCACGGAGGAGTGATCTCCGTCTCTGGTGCCAGCCGGGGTCTGCGCCCTAATGGCGCTGATCCCGGCTCGGCATTCTAATGCTTTTGGCTGCAGCAGCCAAAGGCAATAGAACACTGATCTCATCGATCTATGCTGTATATCCTATACAGCATAGATCTCTATGAGAGATCAGTGTGCATATACTAGAAGTTCCCCAGGGGGGCTTCTAGTATTTGTATTAAAAAAAAGTTTTATTAAGAAAAAGACCCCTCCCCTAATAAAAGTCAGAATCACCCCCATTTTCCCATGTTATAAATAAAAATAAATAAACATGTTTGGTATTGCCGCGTGCGTAATCGCACGAACTATTAATTTATCACATTCCTGATCTCGCAGGGTAAACGGCGTAAGTGCAAAAAAATCCCAAAGTGCAAAATTGCGCATTTTTGGTATCATCAAATCCAGAAAAATTGTAATAAAAAGCGATCAAAAAGTTGCATATGCGCAATCAAGGTATCGATAGAAAGAACACATCATGGCGCAAAAAAT
Source organism: Dendropsophus ebraccatus (assembly GCF_027789765.1). Classification (NCBI taxonomy): domain Eukaryota; kingdom Metazoa; phylum Chordata; class Amphibia; order Anura; family Hylidae; genus Dendropsophus; species Dendropsophus ebraccatus. The sequence goes on along the minus strand of NC_091457.1, from coordinate 45,832,085 downwards.
GACTTCTCACACAGCCCCATAGACCGAAGGATAAAAGCGCTATAAGCATGGGAATGGATCGATTTTAAGGAACATATATTTGTTAACAATGGTTTGAATTTTTTACAAGCAATTAAATAAAATAAAAGTTATACATGTTACATATCGTTTCAATCATACCAACTTGAGGAACCTATCAGTTTTACCATAGGACACATGGCGTAAAACCGAATCCCCCCCAAAGAAAAAGAATAGTGTTTTTTTTTTATTATTTCACCGCGCATATTTTTTTCTAGTTTCACAGCATATTTTATGCAAAAATTCAGCCTGTCATTGCAAAGTACAATTAGTGACACAAAAAATAAGGGCTCATGTGGGTCTGTAGGTGTAAAAATGCAATTGCTATGGCCTTTTAAGCACAAGGAGGAAAAAACTAAAACTAACCCGGTCCAGAAAGGGTTAAGTATCACATTCCTGATCTCACACTGTAAACTACTTTAGTGCAAAAAAGTCCACAGTGCAAAATTGTGCATTTTTGGTCGCATCAAATCCAGAAAATTTGTGATAAATAGTGATCAAAAAGTCGCATATACACAAGTAAAGTACCGATAGGAAGTACAGATCATGGCCACCACCCCACCCTACCCCATAGACCAAAGGATAAAAGGATGGGAACATAGCTATTTTAAGAGACATTTAGTTTTTTTTTAAAGGTTTTAGTTTTTTGAAAGCTGTCAAATAAAATAAGAGTCATGCAAGCTGCCCATAGTTGTAATCTTATCAACTTGGGGAACATAGATAACATGTCATTTTTACCATAGGGTGCATAGTGCAAACATAAAACCACCCCAAATGAAAAAAATATTGTGTTTTCTTATCAATTTCACCACGCATATAATTTTTTTCTGGTTTTGAAGCATATTTAATGCAAAAATTGCAAAAAAAAAGGGCTCATGTGGGTCTGTAGGTGAAAGAATACAAGCGCTATGGCCTTTTAAACACGTGGAGAAAAAAACAAAAACGCAAAAACGATATGTTAATTTATGTATTATGTAAATATAATTAAGACTAAATGAATATTCAATGTAATTGTAATCTGTATAGGAATAATAGAAAGGCTTTCCATAAAAGTAAATCACCTTGACTTGCAACTTTTGTTTTTGGATACCTTGAAAGACAAAGTTTTTGAATGACAACAATAGGATTTAACTAAAAGGATTATTTTAGCATGTTCTCTCCGACTAGCAAGGTACAGTAAACTTGACATATTGTTCTTGATAAATGTTCAGTGGTGGAAAGGAAAAGGGCACAAAACAAAAAAAACATAGTTCCTATTTACATCCTAATACAAAGCATACCAGCACAACACTTCACAATTTTTTTCGTTCATTCAAATACAATATTTGTCAAGTCATGCAATGTCAGATACTGGGACAAAAAGTAATAGTGAGAGCTTGAATTTAGGGAACTGATAAATAAACACCACTGAACATTAAAAAAAAACAGTTCATGTGATACAATAAAATATGCACAGAGTGGGAAAAGAGGTTTACAAAATTTAAGGATGATTTTGCGGAAAAAATGAAAATAAAAAAAATAATTAGATTCTTACTTTCTCAATATATTTTACATATAGATGTTTACACATGAGGAGGACTAGTAGAACATTTAAAATCAATGTTAAAAAATGATAATTAATGAAAATGCTCATGGACATTACCTGTATAGCAGCACACTCACAGTAACGACAGTACCGCCCAGGGGGATCTTTACTGACACCGGCCGTTCTGTGACTCAGACGGGTCACAGAAAGGCTGGTTTTATAGGCTGTGTGAACCCGGCCTTATTCTATATGCAGAGCTATAGTGCCTTCCACTACTATTTTTCCTATTTTCTATTATTCTCACTAGACTTCATAAATGTATAATAATTGGTAATATATCTATTGTAGTAAAGTGTTTGAAAGAAAATATTCAGCGAGCTACACATTTATAAATGAATATTGTAATAGTAATAATATCTTTTGTCATGTTTAATATTTGTGTTATGATTTTTGCCAGCTCGATACCCAAAATTAACCTAGAACATACTTTGACTTCAAGACTTTGACTCCATAGCCATATTGGTTTCTCACTATCTTCACCTATAAACATTATGTTAAAATGACTCCATGAAACCATATCATTGCAAACATTGCCACTTTTTTTTTCCCTTGAAGTTGAGAAAGAAAGCCTGTGCTTTTTTATATGCCACAGTGAGAGGTGTAGCAGAGAAAAGCATAATATCATCCACAAAGACACCACCCTCTCAACCCATAATGTTACCTAAAGAGATGAGAAAAGCAGCTGAAAATTCGATTTGCGAGGTTTGGGAATATTGGGTCAGATTCGTTAAAATTTTCGTATAAAATACAAACAAATTCATTTAAAACAGCCAAACTTTAGTAGCTACAATAGTGGGACTATTACAGAGTAGCAATTTTTACAACAGATGTTGTTACAGTGGCAAAAATTGAAAAAAAAAAATTATACCGTAAATATATATGTTAATCAGCCAGTCAATCATTCAATTTCCACCATGGACAGTAGTGGACCTTGGTGGATCAACAGCGTAATCTCAATTTTCTCCAAGGACAGCAGCTGACATTGGCTAATGAGCGTATAATTAAGCTTTTTCCCAGGACAGCAGGGGATATTGGTGGACCAGTGGCATCAAATCAATAGAGGTTGATGAATCAGCGGTGCATACTTAACTTTTCTCCATGGTCATTATGGGACAATGGTTGAACAGTGGCCTTAAATGACACTTTCTCCTAGAACAGCAGTAGACATTCTTAAGTTGAAGTCACATCAGGGGCAATGGTCCTAGAAAGCTCCAGAACAGACACCAGACTTTTCGACCCTGAGGGGCCTTGAAGTGACAGCGGGGGGCAGATTTAACATTGCTTAATCTGGGGTTCTAGCCTTTTCCAAGACATGCATACATATCAATACAGGGTTAGTGATTCGACAAAGTGCAAGATGCAACCCATGCATGCATCTCTTGGGGTGTTTAAGCTGTCTCCAGCATAAATGAATAGGGAAGGGGGAATACTGAAAGGTGGCTGAAATACAGCTGCACTTCTGCTGAGGGTTTTTAGCAACAGAAACCAAAAAGCAACCATTCACAGATAAGTACTATAAATAAGGCAAGGTAACCTGCCTTTTAGCAACTGATAGCTGCTGGTAGTAGCTTTAGAAGTTTATACCACATTTAGAGGAGATCATCCTCTGTGATATATACCCATCAAGAATCACCCACAATCTGCCCAAAATTAACCCACAATCTACCCTCCTTTCCTCTCTGTCACTATCTCTGTGTATTTTTCTCCCTGCTCTGCTCTGTCACCTTCGAGCCTGCTCTCCACTGCAAATACAGCCGACTGCCCGCCTCCAAGAAGCGAATTACCTTATATAGAGTTTAGTAGGAGGTGCTGAAATCACAGGAGAACTGGCAGGTGATTGGACGAGAATTATGGATAATCCCTTGCTCCCACCGAGTGTCGCTTCACTCATCTCTAGTGACCTCTCATCTTTTCACCATCACACAATCAGTCTTCAACAATACCTGTACAAAATACATAGAATTCAACAGTCAGCATACGCAAATGTACTTATACCACAGTCTCATGAAGTAGAGTGAAGAATCGGATGGCACTCACAAATTCATGCAAGGTCATTTATTGTAGATACAATAACGGATCAGGAAGGAGACATAAAGCAAGCAGGAGCATTCCACAGGCGATGGCCCATTTTGCGCGCTTAGCGCATCTACTGGCCTGATCTACTGGCCTTTCTTTCAGGCCAGTAGATGCGCTGAACGCGCCAAACTGGCTGTCGTCTGTGGAATGCTCCTGCTTGCCTTATGTCTCCTTCTTGATTGATGATTTTATCTATGATAAATGACCTTGCATGAATTGGTGAGTGCCATCTGATTCTCCACTCTACCTCATGATATTCATTGCTTCAAAAGAAAGAGACAGGTCAGCCGTTGTTGGTCCGGATTGAGTAGGCAGCTGTTCACACTCCCTTTGCATGCCACATGACATGATAGTTGCGGAGCATACAATTGTGCCGGGCTTTCCTTTCTACAGTACTTGCCCTCATCAAAATTATGACACAGTCTGCTTTCAAATAGAGAGAAGAGAAGACATTAGTGACAAAATACAATTCTAGGGGTATTGTACCTCTTAGACCAGAGAAAAGAAAACTAAGAGACCTTAATACTTTGCATTGGACCTATATTCTTTCATACTGTTGATTTGAAATTATGGGGCCGGCATAGTGCATATTGTGCTAGCCAAGAGAAGGAACTATTAGCCAATGACTGTTTCTCCTTTTTTTGAGTGCCACACTTCTTCCAGCTCCATGGGTGGATGAATGTCAGCAATCAAAAAGGATATTTGACCAATAATGATGATATTACTACTACTACTACTACTACTACTACTACTACTACTACTAATAATAATAATAATAATAATAATAATAATAATAATAATAAAGGATTGCTGGAAGAGGCTTGTGTGAATCATGGGCTTGTGGCCTTGTATTGATTCATAGCCCCAAGAAGCCAGACCTACAGTATAAAGCGTTTTGTCATCAAAGAGATGAAAAGGCTTTAAAACCTCAACAGATTCTGAATCCATCTATACTGAACTTAAACTTCCCGAGGCACTGACATGTTTATAGGATTCCCCCCCCCCCCATAGTTATCCTTACCTCAGTCATGGTGCATTCAAGGTGTATAAAATTGGCTTGCCCCATACCTAGTGGCTTTCTGCTGCATTCAACAGCATACAGCCACTGCTTATATCCAGCACAGAGTGACTGCTCTACAGCCTGCCAATCTACTGTTTATTTTTATTAGGATATTCTATCCTGTCGGGAGAGCGGCGAGCCCCTTACTGCTGTCACTCAAGGTATAATAGTATAAAAGTAAACAATTATACATTTACTTTAATGAAATCATATTTTATATTACAATTTTTAAATTACAAATGATTACTAGTGATGAGCGAGCATGCTTGTCCGAGCCTGGTACTCGATCGAGCATTAGGGTACTCGATGGTACTCGTTACTCGGACGAGCATCTCGCGATACTCGAGAGAATCTCATCATCCGTTTCTTGTAAGTTTGGGCGCTATTTCTCAGCCAATAAACATGCAGGAGACTCTTTGGTACATCCTGCGATCACGTGAGGCCCATACATGTCGATAGCAGCGATTGGTTGGCCAGATCAGATGACCCTGCCATATAAAACTCGACGCCGGCAGTGCTCGCTTCAGACGTATGCTGTGAGAGATCAGGGACAGAGCTGCTGCTGGTCAGGGAGAGCGTCAGTGTAGGATTTAGCATTCCAGTAGGCAGGGAATACTAGCAATACAAATAAACAGCCCTCAGGGCTTCAAATCGTTTTTTAATAGTATTACTACAGACTGCTGGCTGGGACTTGCAGTGCTGCTACAACAATTTCAGCAGCACACTGTGGTGATCGGCTGCTGGAAAAAAGGGGACATACATTAGGTGTTGCATACAGACCCCTAAGAAGTGTTCATTGTACTCTTTTTTGATTTTGGGGATGGTGGTCCTGCTGTACTACACTGTATTGCTGGGATTTGTAGTACAACTTTATAAAACTTTACTGCTCATTGGACGGGGGTATCACAGCGTGTATCTAGGTCCAGCCACTACCAGATAGTACCGTACGCCCCCCCCCCCTAAACTAGTGGGTACTACACTGTATTGCTGGGATTTGTAGTACTACTTTATAAAACTTCACTGCTCATTGGACGTGGGTATCACAGCATGTCTCTAGGTCCAGCCACTACCATATAGTACCATACAGCCCTCCGTAAACTAGTGGGTACTACACTGTATTGCTGGGATTTGTAGTACACCTTTATAAAACTTCACTGCTCATTGTAAGGGGGTATCACAGCGTGTATCTAGGTCCAGCCACTGCCAGATTGTACCATACAGCCCCCCCAAAACTTATGGGAGCACAAGCATTTTTCCTGATTTCTGTTTTTCATACCCAAGGCCTATCTAAGTTCCATACTGTGCAGTGTCCATAAAATGGTGAACCCCAGGAGGCCTTGGTTCAGGGCAGGGTGACACAGCAGCACCTGTTGAGGAGGTAGCAGTGGCACACCGCAGACGTCCACTCCCTTGCTTCTTTGCCCAACTTACGGGGTCTCAAGGTAGACCGATATTGAAACCGCAGCAGTGTGAACAGGTGATCACGTGGATAGCGGATAATGTGTCCTGTAACTTATCCACCACCCAGTCTTCAATGCAGTCCACCCACGCTACCCAAGGGAGTGGAACCCTTGCTCCATTAGCTCAGCCTCCTTCCCCACAGCCTGGCCCCTCCAGGGAAAGAAGGGATACAGATCCACCACCATGCTCCCAGGAACTCTTTTCTGGACCCTGACTCAGAGCAACCAGAGCACTCAATCTGTCCCGATGTCCAAACTTTGCAGCTCACGCAGTCAGTGGGTGATGAGAGTGGGGACTTGCAAGTGGGGTTGGAAGAGGTGTCTGAGGATGGCGATGAGACCCGGTTGTCAGACAGTGAGGTTGCTGTCATGGATGTAACTCAAAGTGAGGAGGAGAGTGAGGAGTTGACAAAAATGACGTTTAGGATACACACCGCCACAGTTAATAGTTTGTTAATGCTGTTTGTGCCTTAAAGGGGAGGGTGACTATCACTTTATAGAAGGATTGACGTGACTATAACTTTCATATTGACATGAGAGCCTCCTTACCCCCAACAGTTGCCAAAATAGGGCAGAGGTGGTCAGATCGTCACCTTTTTGTTTCTGTTTGTCTATCCGGGAAGTGATGATCATAAAGGAACAGATGCCGTACTCTGCTGAGGGCCCTCTGCCCCTTCCTTTAAGCCAATAGGGTTAGGGTCAGCATTTGGACCCTAACAAGTTTGGTGACATGTCAGAAATTTGGAAATGATGGTTACCCTTCAGTTTAATTTGTTGGGATATAAACATATTGTAAGTTTGCACAGTATGAGAAAGAAATCTATCTAGCTGTGATCATGCTTGTTTGTTAGCGCTTAAACCAGTTAGCACTTAGAATTGTGACTTGTCAACTAGGAAATGGGATGTCACTATTGATGGGTTCATAGTTTTCAGTTCCTAGTTCACATAGTAAAAGTTTAAAGTTCTGCACTTATCTCACTTTTCATTGGTTGTTGTTTTATTGCACAGTTTGAGTTCACTTTCACCACTTTGATGGTTTAGAAGGATGTGTGCTCCCCCCTCCCCCCCCCAAACATTTGCACTATGAAGTACCACCCCACCCCTTAATAAGACACCATGTATAGATATATTGTACTTTTTTCTTAGTTTAATATTTTCTTATTTTTTCTTAAAGGGGAACTTCGGATCGAGGCAAGAAAAAATGAAACTTCTGCAGAAGTATATAGCATTATTTATTACCTATCTATCCCAGTTTTGAAACTACCAAAAATCCATTTGTTTTGTGGTTTTTTGTTCTGTTTTGTGTTTCTGTATTTCCTGTTTGAGCAGATGTGCTCAGTACTACAGGTTCCAGAATGCATTGCTGTCCCTCTGTTTTACCAAGGCTGTTGCACAGAATTAGGCATAATGGTGCTATTAGGCAGGCTCAGAGGCATGCACACATGCTGCCCCTGCTGTTTCCTGACCATTTCCATTGTGTTTCCATCAATTTCTGAGGTTGACAGTTTTTCACACGACCTTCCCTCTACTGAACTTGAGTCTCCTGCAAAAATACTCGAGTCTACCATTGACTTCAATGGGGTTCGTTACTCGAAACGAGCACTCGAGTATCGGGAAATACTCGTCTCGAGTAACGAGCACCCAAGCATTTTAGTACTCGCTCATCACTAATTATTACTTTTCAGGGTAGCACCTTAAGAGACCACACACTTGGGCTTTATGTATGGCTTTATGTATATGAAAAGGTGAGATTTGTAAAATACTACTTATAAAAAATCTATGAGCCCATGCTGTACCTCTGTGTGCTTCCATAAAAACACTGTATGCAGCAGTAGCTTTTTGCACTTTTCAGGAAGTAGAGAGGGAACATGGATGGTTATACATTTTGACTTGTGTGGTAGGCATTCTGAAAAAGTATAGTGTTTTTTTAAAAATTCTAAATTTTTTTCAAAGTTTAAGTGGATGTAAAAGGGAGAGATGTAATCATACAGATGGTTCAAATGTGAAGCTACACAAAGCATCTGTCTCCAGGTGTTTACTATTCAAGAGAGAAAGGTAGATCCTTGATTTAGGTTTGATTTAACCCTCCAATCTCCGGTCTGTTTTGGCTTTTTACTATTCAAGAGAGGACACCCTTGAATTGCTATAAGATTTGTGCTGTATACTTAGTTGTTTTGTTCCTGAATTTTTGTATTTTCATTGCTTTTATGGCACTTTGTGTTTCAATTAGTGATGAGTGAACATGTTCGCAAATGTTCGTATGTTTGTACGAACATGACGCTAATTGTTCGTGTTTGCCGATCAGGATTGGAATGGTTATAACAAATATTTTCAAACATATTCAAATTTGCAAATGTATGCAACTGCGTAATTTTAGTTTTGCGCTTGATAATTTGTATGTATGTGTGTAACTCTAGACCAAAACATATCTAATATGTACGCAACTGTCTAATTTACACTTTGCATTTGATAATCTGTATGCAAGTGCGTAGACCAAAATCACGGACCAATCATGGTCATTTGTTCATGTTCGGGATCCAAACCAAACATCAGGATTTTCGCTCATCGCCTAGTTTTGTTTTTTATTTTTTATAAATTTATGAAAAATAATCCAACTTCAGCAGCCACCGCTAATCAAATGCCAAGGTTCGCTCATCTCTACTATTCAACACATTAGTACAGTTAATATTGGGAAACAGACCTCGCTGCTAGGACTTCTCAGATATTACTTTTAATATGACCTCCAAAACATAATTTTTTTGAGACTTTATGCTTTGAAGGTAGATAAGAGAAAAGTATATTCAGAAAATGATAATACCATAAAGTGTAGAAATAACAAAGAGGTAAAAAAAGAGAGAGAGGAATTAAGACATGGTGGGGGAGTTTTATCAAACTGCTGTAAAGTAGAAAAGTCTTAGTTGCCCCTAGCAACCAATCCGATCTCACTTTTCATTCTTCATAGATCTTTTGAGAAACAATCTGATTGGTTGCTAGAGACAACTAAGACAATTCTACTTTAAACCAATTTGATAAATCTCACCATAATCATTTCAAACTATTTTTTTTTTTATCGTAAGGTAAATCAGAGTGTGATTTAAAATAAGGCCATGTTCACATAAATTAAAATACAAGCAAAATACGACAATTAAATAAGTATAAAACACATCCATATTCAAGAGTCACTGCTCTCACTCTGTGACTCTCTCTATGACCACACCATACATAGAGTACAGTTAGCTTCTCTGCCACTGCAGGATTGATCATTAGCTTATGGCAGCATTCTTGTTCCTTGACTATATAAAAGGAATCAAGTATCTCTGAAAATAAGATAGGGTCTTACATTGTAATTTTTTTTTTCTAGAGTCTATTTTTAGGGTAGGTCTTATTTTTTGAAAACCACCACACTGTAGCCCAACTGCTCCTCCTATACTGTAAGATCCCCTGTAGCTAGGCCTCCATATTATATGCCTCCGCCCCCTCTGCATTAAGGTCCTTCATTCTGTATACCTCCCTCATGCCTCTTTTTAGGTAGTCCCCACGCTTTATACCTCTGTCTCCCGCTATAGTTGGCTCATGTACCCTCCTTCCCGCATATTTAATATCCCCTGTTGTGCATCTTTTTACTCCTGTCATGCCTGCAGTTTGTGTTGAGCAGGTGGGGGTGGAGCTTAACAAGAACGGCACTGGTTGGCTAATGCTCAGCCACTTGGTTTCAGAGATCTGGTCAGCTGACTTTAGGGCATATATTTACAGCCTACACCAAAAATTCTGCAACATGAAGCTACAGTAGGTCCTATTTTTGGAGAAACACAATACCCCAGTAGGAAGCATACACTTAGTTACCCCATTAGCAATGTAGACATGTGAAAATAAATAGATTAAATAGCAACTCCTAATTTTTCCATGTTTCATATGTTAATTAATAGTTTTTCCTGGAAATAAACTTTTATCTATTCTATCAGCAGTCAAGCAAAGTAACATATTGCCTACTATAAAGCAGTGACCTTTTATTAATATTAAATGAGAGGGGTTAGATCATTATAAAGTGATTCTTGATAGAAGACTGCCAATCACCTCCATTGGTTGCTATGTAACTAGATGTAAATAGTTCTCTATTAATTTGATGCCAGCATTGGCACATAGTACAAAAGCTTTTGATTGTCATGCTGTACTTGTCCCAAATAGCTCTGCAGTGATGCAATGAAATGAAAGCCGTACAAGCATGAGATATTTCTATCAGGTTCTAATTGTTTCCATAGAAACAGAAAATGCCCAAATAGTACTCGATAACAGTCAAGCTTAATGCTGCAAATTGTGTTTTATAATGTGAGAAACTTTTTGAACGAGATTTAAAGACATCGTAAAATGCTGCCACTGCACCAGTGAGAGATCGAGAAGTTCACGTGTCCGCATATAACCTTCTATAGCATTTCCAGTTTTAGGCTGGGTTCATATTTGTACCTATTATCTATTTTGAAGGGCGTTTATTGTTTAAATAAAGCGGCCATTTATATTGTATCCAGTTATTTCAGTTTGTAACAGGAACAGGATGTCCATATACATCCATCATCTTTGATTTCAATATAGAAAACAAAACATAACAAAACAACACATAAAAAGGATGTGTTTTTTGCATTTCAGGTTTTACTGTCCGTTCAAAAAAAATTGAAAGTTTTGTATACATTTGGCCAATATTTTTCAGAGTAAGGCCTTATTCCCGCATCCTGTGAAATTGTCCGTGGTCGTGGATCCGCAACCAAGGACAAATCGTATGCTAGGGTGTATAGCTAGAGGTATAACCAGTAGGAAGAGGGAGATTGTGATCCCGCTGTATAGAGCTCTGGTGAGGCCACATCTGGAATACTGTGTCCAGTTCTGGAGACCTCACCTACAAAAGGACATTGAAAAATAGAACGGTACCAAAGACGGGCTACAAAAATGGTGGAGGGTGTGAGGCATAAACCATATCAGGAAAGACTTAAGGATTTGAATCTGTATAGTCTGGAGGAAAGAAGAGAAAGGGGAGACATGATTGAAACCTTTAAAGGACAAGTGCCATGATAAACTTTTTCCCAGTAATTAAAGCACATTACAAAGTTATATAACTCTGTAATGTGCTTCAATCACCTATCTGCCTCCCTTCCCTGTCTTTTCCCCCCTCCACCCCCCACCAGGAAGTGTCCTAACTCACACAGACCTGATTACTGTCGTCACTGTCACCAGGCAGCTCCTTCTTGTGAGGATGAGTGATCAGCAGGAGGGCTGCTCTAGGTCCTGTTACACCAGCCTCCCCCTCCCCCTCCTTGTCAGGTGACTCTGCTTGCTCAGCTTATCTTCTCTAGTGACATGACTCCTTCACTGAGTCCACGGCAGCAGGAGAGAGGGTATGAGGGGAGGGGGGAGCTGCCTATGTGCCGAGTCAGTCAGAGGGAAGATAAGTAAGTGAGATGTGACAAGTGATGGCTTGCAGTTGTTCAGCCAATGGGAGCTGAGCAAGCCTGTCACCTGACAAGGCAGGGGAGGGGGGAGGCTAGTGTAACAGGAGAAGGAGCTGAGAGAAGAGCTTGGTTACGGTGACAACAGTAATCAGGTCTGTGTGAGTCAGGACACTTCCTGGTGGGGGGTGGAGGGGGGGAAAGACAGGGAAGGGAGGCAGATAGGTGATTGAAGCATATTACAGAGTTATATAACTTTGTAATGTTCTTCAATTACTGGGAAAAAGTTTTTCATGGCACTTGTCCTTTAAGTATGTTAAAGGACTAAATAAGGTTCAAGAGGGGAGTGTTTTTAGTAAAAAACTGAGCTCAAGAACAAGAGGACACAGTGAGAGATTAGTTGGGGGAAAGATCAGAAGCAACGTGAGAAAATATTATTTTACTAAAAGAGTAGTAGATACCTTGAACAAACTTCCAGCAGAGGTGGTTGGTAAATCTACAATAACAGAATTTAAACACGCCTGGGATAAACATATATCTATCCTAAGATAATAAGAAAGAAAATACTAAAAGGGCAGACTAGATGGACCCAGTGGTCTTTTTCTGCCGACAATCTTCTATGTTTTAATGTTTCTATTTTAGGGACCATTGAAGTGAATGTGACCATTCACATGATCCTTGCTGCGACCCGCACCGCAAAAAATAGGACATGTTGTAGTGCAGTTCGCGGCACGGATCATCCCCCTGCCGCCCAATCGCAGAGATGACAGGAGAGCATGATGTGCTCTCCTGTCATCTCATCTCCTACTCACCTACTCCCTGCGTCCAGGCCACTTCCGGTGAGCGCTTGTAGCCGGTCAGCGTCGGCAGTAGGTGAGTAGGAGATGACAGGTGAGCACATCATGCTCTACTGTCATCGCTGCAGCCGGGCGGCAGCGGAATCCGTGCCGGGCAGTGGTGGGGGCTCCGGCTAGAGGATCCATGCCATCAATACAATATTGGATATTGCAATAAATATACTTTTGGCCAAGTGGCTCTCTTTATTGCAGATTTCTACCCTATGGCAGAAGGACATGGTCATATAGGCATCAGTTGTTCCCAGGAACATGATATACCAAGTTCTTGCTTTCCTGCTCTGAATATCCCCCAAATAGTAACACCTTCAAGTGTCTCAGGGATGAGGTAGGACATGCTTTTCAGATCATGGCAGTACCTCCATATAGTATTTAACAACTATAAGAATCACCCCTGTGTGTATGCGCCGATATTCTTGCATTAAGATTTCAACTCCTACTATTGCAGGTCAAATTATTCACTCAGAAATGGACCAAACATCGTCATATACTCCATTTGGTCCATTGAAATGAATTTGCACATCTCAGACATGTGTGAGTATATGTTGGCATACTGTTCTTCCAGTAAGCTGACATAAAGCTAACATATAGCCCACAACTAGAGATGACAGAACTTTTCAAAAGTTATTCCGACCAGACTTCCGAAATTTTTTCGAAAAGTTCGGTTCGACTGAATTTCGGATTTCTTCGGATTTCATAGTTTAAAGCATCTATACGAGAGTAGTGTTTTTTGTTGAATTTTGGGCTCTACGTGTCAGTAACATCATTATCTTTTCAATATCTCAAAGTAATTTTTTTTTTTTTAGACTTCAATATTCACCTTTACAGGGTCTATGCAGGAAATTCATTATTACAGGGTCTTTGCAGGAAAAGGTCACAAATGCAGTGAAGGAGCAGCAGTAGTCAATGGAGGCCAGTGGAGGTCCATCAATAGTCATTTGAGGCCAGTACAGGAGTAGCAGTAGCCAACATGGAGGCCAGGCAGGATCAGCAGTAGCCAACATGGAGGCAAGGGCATATATATATATATATATATATATATATATATATATATATATATATATAGCACTTTTTTATATAGTTTTATGCTACACACATGCACCAGGTATATTTTTCTCTCAGGATAACACGTATGTGATATACAGTATCACAAGGATCCAACTATAGTACTTATATATCTGTAGAGCACGTTTTTTGTTTCATCCACCCTTTGCTCTTCTATGCCTAAACTATCTATCTTTCGCCCTCTCTATATTTTTCTCTCAATCACTAGATCTTTCTCCTCTCCGCTTTCCTAATCTTTTGGTTTTTGCTTTTATACAATTGCTTCTCAGTAGTCAGTACAGCAGCACCAGCAGCGTTTTGTCAATGACGAGCTCTGTGCACTGCTAACAGTATGCTTCCTCTCTCTCTCTCTCTCTCTTTCTCTCTGTGCAGACTGCGTCGTGCGGTCATGTGACCGCTCCTCTCAAAGCAATACCAATGTCACAGGGGGTGGGCTAGTGCAAGATCCCTGCTGATTGGATGTGTTGCGGGCATCATGGGAAAGCACTTTTCCGGAACACTTCCTGCTTTCTAAAAATGGTGGCTGCCATTTTAGAAAGCAAGAAAAAAAAATCGGAGTGGACTTCCAAAAATCCGAATCCGATCGGACTCGGACTTTTGGAAAAATCCAAAGCGGATCCCATACCGGCCGAACCGGTTCGCTCATCTATACCCACAAGTGTAAACCTAATGCGAACCATGCTAATTATGCTGCAAGCTCAGTAGATATGATGTTTGTTTCCAGCTTGTGGCAAACATAGGAAAATTGTGATTCACTGTGTAACAACATCAGATATATAAAAAGCAACATCTTACTTGTAACCTAATTAAGACCAAACACTTCAGACCATTGACTAGTTGATTGCTAATAGACATCAATGTTCCCAAGCCATTAATATTATGAGTGCTGTACATCCTGAAGAACAGAGCCATATATAACTCCTAATCACCTCTTCATCCTCAGAGCTGCGCTTCCTCTTAGTCAGATATGTCTCTAATGGGTCTGGCCAACTCTCTGTCCTCAAAGTAAAAATACCTCTTCAAACTATCGGAATACACAAGAAGTATACAAGAACTTTATTGTGTAAATCTGTTGACATAATGAGATACCCCAGCATGTTAATAAACCTGCTGTGGAGATGAATGGGCACCATTAGCTTTCTCATTAGATTTAACTGGGATTATTTCTTTAGCTATGAGTCATTTATCTCAGTTTGTATTTCCTACTTACTGGAATCTGAACTTCTTCGTCTTCTACTCTCTATACCTTTTATTTCCCTGGGGCCCATTGCTTTTATCCAGTCTACAAACTTTTACAAATAACAAGTCAGATGGAAATTTCAAAGAATGTCTAAGAAAATGTTAAACTTAAATGGATATGGTATCAAAAAATTGTGTAAAAACTATCACCCCAAGATACATAATTTATTTATATATCCTTATCTTTAATAGTACTGGCTTCAGCATTTTCGTGATACACCCGAGAGAAAATGGTAAATAGAAGACCTACAATATCTGTATTCTCTCCAGCTCACTTGATCCGGGGGGATGCCGGCTATCACTCGGGGCGGCCGCCTGAGGTTTGCCTCAGGCGGCAGAAACCCTTGAATCGGCCCTGTACATACATACAGTACACATAACCTGTAGATAGGTATGGCATTGTTTTTGGACTAAACACTAATTTTTTTTTTTTAAATCTTGTTTAAATGTTTTACAGGGATCTCCTACAGTTGCTGGGTCAACTGTATTTTGTAGCTACACTCAAAGTGTGCAGATAAAAAAAAATGTGTACCAATTTAGCACAATATCACAGCATCCAACCAAGTTTCAGATTTCATGTACATAACAAATAAGGGTGTCCACAAAGAGACAAGCACGGCATACACATCTGATGACAGAGAGTTACCTAATCATGTTGTTGTAAAAAAGCTAGTAATCTTGTCTCAAGATTAGAGATGAGCGAACATACTCGTCCGAGCTTGGTACTCGATCGAGTATCAGGGTACTCGATGGTACTTGTTACTCGAACAAGCATCTCGTGATACTCGAAAAAAATCTCAGCATCCGTTTCCTGTAAGTTTGGGCGCTATATGTCAGCCAATAAACATGCAGGAGACTCTTTGGAACATCCTGCGATCACGTGGGACCCATACATGTCGATAGCAGTGATTAGTTGGCCAGATCAGATGACTCTGCCATATAAAAATCCGCGCCGGCAGTACTCGCTTCAGACGTGTGCTGGAAGAGATCAGGGACAAAGCTGCTGCTGGTCAGGGAGAGAGCCAGTGTAGGATTTAGCGTTCCAGTAGGAAGGGTATACTAGAAATACAAATAAACAGCGCTTTAAGGGCTTCAAATAGTTTTTTAACAGCTGGCTGGGACTTGCAGTGCTGCTACCACGATTTCAGCAGCACACTGTGGTGATCGGCTGCTAGCAAAAAGGGGACATTAGGTGTTGCATACAGACCCCTAAGAAGTGCTCAGTGTACTCCTTTTTGATTTTGGGGCTGGTGGTGCTGCTGCACTACATTGTATTGCTGGGATTTGTAGTACACCTGCATAGAACTTCACTGCTCATTGGAAGGGGGTGTCAGAGAGTGTGTATAGGTCCAGCCACTACCAGATTGTATCGCACAGCCTCCCTAAACTAATGGGTACTACATTGTATTGTTGGGATTTGTAGTACACCTGCATAGAACTTCACTGCTCATTGGAAGGGGGTGTCAGAGAGTGTGTATAGGTCCAGCCACTACCAGATTGTATTGCACAGCCCCACAAAACTAGTAGGCACTACATTGTATTGCTGTTTGTAGTACACCTGCATAGAACTTCACTGCTCATTGTAAGGGGGTATCACAGAGTGTGTATAGGTGCAGCCACTACTGGATTGTATCCCAAATACCCCCAAAACTAGTGGGACCATAACTATTTTTCCTGATTTCTGTATTTCATATGCAAGGCCTATCTAAGTTCACAACTGCTTGCACAGAGTAAAGGTGGTGTCACAGAGTGTGTATAGGTGCAGCCACTACTGGATTGTATCCCACAGACCCCCAAAACTAGTGGGACCAAAAGTATTTTTCCTGATTTCTGTATTTCATACGCAAGGCCTATCTAAGTTCACAACTGCTTGCACAGAGTAAGGCTGGGTTTACACTACGTATATTTCAGTCAGTATTTTGGTCCTCATATTGCAACCCAAACCAGGAGTGGATTGAAAACACAGAAAGGCTCTGTTCACACAATGTTGAAATTGAGTGGATGGCCGCGATATAAAGGCAAATAACTGCCATTATTTCAATACAACAGCCGTTGTTTTTAAATAACAGCAAATATTTGCCATTAAATGGCGGCCATCCCCTCAATTTCAACATTGTGTGAACATAGCCTTTCTGTGTTTTCAATCCACTCCTGGTTTTGGTTGCAATATGAGGACCACAATACTGACTGAAATATACATAGTGTGAACCCAGCCTGTCGAGGTGGTGTCACAGAGTATGTATAGGTGCAGCCACTACCGGATTGTATCCCACAGTTACCAAGATTTTAGCAGCACATTGTGGTGATCAGCTGCTGGCGGAAAGGGGACAGTAAGTGTTGCATACAGACCCCTAAGAAGTCCTCAGTACTGTAATATTATTATTACTATTATTTAGTTTATACCACCATCTTTTACAGGGCAATTAGCAGTGAGCTTTGATGTGACTGCAGTCATAAATAAATAAATAAGAAAATATACAGGACAGGTCACACTAGTTTCTGGAGGTTGTCGTACACAATCTGTGGGTAACTGCAGCTACATAGTATATAGTATATGCCACCACTTCTTCCAAAAGCTGATTGGATTTGAGGTTCGAGTTTGACTTGGAGGTGTTGGGCTGCCCTGCCCCTAGCGTGTTGTCAGAGCGGGTCTTCAGTGCAGCTGGTTGCATTATCAGTCACTAATGAGCGCACCCACTTGTCAACTGACAGCGCTAACAGCGCTGACAGCGCTGACGTTTATTTTATTTTTTCTTTATTTCTTATTGAAGCCATATCCAAGCTCACTGCTAATTACCCTATGTAATTAGCAGTGAGCTTGGTTGCACGTGACAAGGGGCTGAACCTGGTGGCGGCGCTGCAACTTGGCAGCCTCACACATGTACCATGCCATGTTACGGGTGTCTTCTGTTGTCCTTTCATCAATACCTTCTACCTTCCTTAGAAGTTGTTGTAGCCTTTTTGAAGGCAGGATTGACCAGGCCTTTCACCAATAGCTTCTATCCTTCCTTGGATATTGTTGTAGCCTTTTTGAAGGCAGGATTGACCAGGCCTTTCACCAGTAGCTTCTATCCTTCCTTGGATGTTGTTGTAGCCTTTTTGAAGGCAGGATTGACCAGGCCTTTCACCAGTACCGTCTATCTTCCTTGGATGTTCTAGCTTTTTTGAAGGTAGGATTGACCAGGTCTTTTTAATGCACAGGCTACCGCACTTGCCCTCTCTTAGAGATTCTTTAAAGCATTGAAAGTGTAGTCGTCATTCAAATTCTAGGGGCTCTTAAGACTGCATTGTTATTCTTCGTCCTTACCTCCAAAGATATGGCTCTCACGCACAACTGCATGTGGGTGTGAGGCTAAATCTAGCCAAAATCATTAGTAATAATTTTAATTGGATGATTGTATTGTCCATCTTGGTCTTGGTCTGGGTCAGTGGTGTCAGGCTTTTGGGTGGTCAAGTTTTTGAGTGGTCCATATGCTACCTGGGTCCAAATGCTACCTCATGGCGGTTGCTGCCCCGTGGTACTCTTACTCTACTGTGTCAGGCATAATTTTTGAGAGGTTCCACGCCTGCCTCATCTAAAGGCCGGTAATGGCCACTTTATGGTCTTTTTTTCTAATCTTCAATTTAAAATTTGAAATAAAATCGACTTCAATTCAAGTGCTATTTTGCAGGGCAGTCTGGTCATCTATTGTATCTCCAAGATACACGCCACAGTTCAAAGGAACAGACACTGAAAATGGTGGTTCCTAATTTAGCATCCTTGTATTGTCCATTTCGTACCAGACAATCTGTGGATGTTGTTGTAGCCTTTTTGAAGGCAGGATTGACCATGTCTTTTTAATAGACAGGCAACCGCACTTCCCTCTCTTAGAGACTCTTTAAAGGATTGAAGTGTTCAAATTCTGGGGCCTCTAAAGAAGACTGTATTGTTATTCTTCATCCCGACCTCCAAAGAGATGCCTCTTATGCACAACTGTATGAGGATGTGAGGCTAAATCTAGCCATAATGCAGCTATTTTAGTTTTAGGCGCAGCAGCACTGCCGTTGGTAAGCGCCAACAGGCGCTTACTTGGATGTTTTAGCCGTTTTGAAGGCAGGATTGACCAGGCCTTTTACCAGTAGCTTCTTTCCTTCCTTGGATGTTGTAGTAGCCTTTTTGAAGGCAGGATTGACCAGGCCTTTCACCAGTACTGTCTACCTTCCTTCGATTATGGAGCGGGACTGCTTGCCGGGGGGCCGCCGATCGCGCCCCCGCCAACCAGCCAGCTGTTTTGTTTTTTTTGTCTAGCCATGGTCGGGGCCTTACCACCCCCTGTTGAGAAGCATCAGGTGTACCCTTGATGGTGACTGACAGATGGCCTAGCCAGTTAGCTCTCAGCACCTAGGTTCGTGTCCACTGAAAATCCCAGCCCCTGGACTCACTCCAATTTTTGGGTGGGCTCAGTTGCTTCCTCACTCACTTTTAATGGTTCTCTGTGTGCTCAATGCCATGCTGTGTCTGGCCTAATTTTTGGGAGGCTCACTTGCTTCCTCACTCACTTTTAATAGTTCTCTCTGTGCTCAATGCCACGCTGTGTCTGGTAAAATTTTTGGAAGGCTCACTTGCTTCCTCACTCACTTTTAATGGTTCTCTGTGTGCTCAATGCCATGCTGTATCTGGCCTTATTTTTGGGAGGCTTACTTGCTTCTTCACTCACTTTTAATGGTTCTCTGTGTGCTCAATGCCATGCTGTGCCTTGCCTAATTTTTGGGAGGCTCATTTGCTTCCTCACTCAATTTTAATGGTTCTCTGTGTGCTCAATGCCATGCTGTGTCTGGCCTAATTTTTGGGAGGCTCACTTGCTTCCTCACTCACTTTTAATGGTTCTCTGTGTACTCAATGCCATGTTGTGTCTGGTATAATTTTTGGAAGGCTCACTGGCTATTGCTTCTACCTTACTCACTCTATCCTTAACGCCATGCTGTTTCAGGCTAAATTTTGGGGTGTTTCATAATATGCTACCTCTGTTTTAATGGTTCCCTGTGTTCTCACTGCCATGCTGGGTCAGGCTGAGTTTTTGGGTGGTCCAAATGCCTACCTTTGTTTTAACCAAGCTGTTGCACAGAATTAGGCATAATGGTGCAATTAGGCAGCCTCAGAGGCATGCATACATACTGCCCCTGCTGTTTCCTGTCCATTTCCGTTGTGTTTCCATCAATTTCTGAGGTTGACAGATTTTCACACGACCTTCCCTTTGCCGAACTTCAGTCTCCTGCAAAAATGCTTGAGTCTCCCATTTCAAAGGGGTTTGTTACTCAAAACTAGAGTATCGGGAAATACTCGTCACGAGTAACGAGCACCCGAGCATTTTAGTACTCGCTGTGCTGTACAAAGTATGCAAAAGAAGAGCCCGTGGAGCCTCATCAAAGAGTCTCGAAACACAGGACTAGCCAGATATCCCTCGGGGAAGGACCCAGCCAAGGGGTGGCTCCTGTAAGGGAACCACCAAAACCACCATATTAAGTGGCCCTATAAGTCAATGTATTGACAAGGGAAAAACCAAGGACAGGTAACCATCCACAGCTGTTTCAGAGTGTTGCCCCTCATCAGTGTGGAGCAGGATTCTGGCTAGGTGGGAGCAATGCCTAGTAGAGCCCCAAGAGAAACAGATCTCTGATCTCAGGGAGACCAGCCAAATGACAACACTGCCGGCTGCTAGTGAAAGCGCTCAAAGCAGTGAAGTCCTAGGTGCATTGCCCCCTGGGAAACATGAATATGCAAAAGAAGAGCCCGTGGAGTCTTATCAAAGAGTCTCAAAACTAAGGACTAGCCAGATATCCCTTCGGGAAGGACCCAGCCAAGGGATGGCTCCTGTAAGGAAACCACCAAAACCACCATATTAAGTGGCCCTAAGATATAAAGGAGTTTAGAGATAAGTTAAGAAAGAACATTTATAAAAGCTCACATGAATTGGACTTTTTGAGTGACATATTGGAAAGATGATTACATATACTTAAAGTCTTAATGACCAATACAATTTTTTACAGCTGTCATTAAGGGTCCTTTTTCTAGGTCATTGCTTTTTCGCAGCTCATTGTGTGGTGATGGCGGGGGTTTGACTGTCAGTATGACAGATGGGTCCTTGCTGTATCTACCAAGAATGGAGGAACCTCCATTCCTGGTAGATTAACCCTTTAAAAGCTGTGGCCAGATTGTGACCTTTACATGTAAAAGAGTCTGTTGCTCTATACTTATTAATCAGCTTCCAGATGAGAGGATCTCTGGTGTGATGTGAAGGCCCCCAGGGCTGCTATGGATATCTAAGTACCCGACCGTGTCTGCAGCATAGACGGGTACAGTCCATGTCAGAATTGTGCCGATTGTAATAGTGAGACAACAGTGCCTCCTAGAGGCACCATATGACTGTACACAGAGTGCAATACAGGTCTGTCCGCCTCTTACTGCTACTTGCCTTAGTAAACACAGACATTTTTATGAGCCTTAATATTACTAAGTAGCAATATTACTTGTCATTCATTTTAGTGGTAAAGAATGGTGGTTATAGTAACAATAATAATAATCATAATCATCATCACAAATTGTCTCAGTAGGCTGCATAATTTAATCAGCATTTCCACTTAGTAATCATTCAATCAGAGAACTAACCAGGCAAAAAAAAAAAAAAAATCATGAATCTTTTCTCTCTTTAGATTTTGAAACTTGAACATGGCTAAAATACAAATTAAAGCCTAAAATATTTTTATGAAATATCACTTACAAAATCTCACTTTAACCATTTAACTCATCAGTTATCTGGGGTATACTGTACAATGTATTTGGCAAATAAAAGGTTAATTGCTATCTGATTTTTTTTATTTTTTATGACCCAATAATTGTAATCAAGTTATCTATTCTATCAGGATTTCACATCCACTTAGCCCTTCCATGTCACAGCCAGCTTGTGTTTAAAAAGCAATAGCGCTTTAACTTTTTTTTATTTACAGACCCATAAGATTCACACAGACTTTTTTTTTTTTTTTTTAGCGGCACTATTTTTCCATAAAATAAGCTGGGAAACAAAAAAAAAAAAATACTTGGGAGGGGAGATTTAAAAAAAATTATATTCTTTAATTTTTAGGTAGTTTTTGTGTTTGTGCCATTCACCATGTGGTAAAACTGGACTGTGAGATCTGCTCCCACTCAAAATGTACACCAACTTATGGAGTTGCGGCAGCAGGCATGGGTCGTGTTTAGTATGAAGGATGTCTACCACCTTTTGTAATCTTTTCCTAGACGTCTGCAAGCTGCGATTATACAGAAAGGTCAACCAACCCCTTACTGACCATGTGTTCCTATTGCAGTAATCATTCAGTGTACGTTCTATGTATTTCCCCTAATGGTTACAACCTGTACAGTAACATGATAATATAATTCAAGGTTTTCACAGAGTGACAAAGTAATTAAACCAGAAATAAAAACTATGTTAAAATCTTGTTTTGGCACCTAAACACTTAGTTACATGACAATGCTAACCTGTCAAGCACAAATGGAAAAAGGCAAAGGAGACCCGTAATTCCAATCATTGATTATTGACATGAATAAGGATTTGTCACATTTTAAACATGGGGTTTCACTTGCCACTCATACCAATCTCTCAAATTATTCTATGAGAAAAGATAGAGGAAAAATGTTTTTTTCTAGGCAGGACTTTTGCTGGGTTTATATAAGACACTTCATAAACTAAACAAGGAAAACATTTATATGACATCACTGCTAAAGTTCTTCTACATAGATTTCATTACTGAATTTATTAATCCATCCTAAATGTTATTACTATTTTTATAAAATATTTTAGCTTGGCTTCAAAGAGAATACAATTTTTTTTTCATGGAAATTATACAATGTTTTAATTAAAGTAGAAAATTTTACAATTTTTGTTTCCACTCAAATGGCATACGCAGTTATGCAATGCTGACAAGTATGGAGCTTAGTGCTCCTATTATAATTATCTTGTGTATATTGTGGGGCAAATACTGAATATTGGCAACCAGTATTAATTAATTACACTTAGTTGCTGGCATACCTAAAGACACCTGTAATATGCTCTTCTGTTGTAGACAACACATAATTTGAAGTGTTTCAAGCATTCATGCTCTCACTTATTGCTATCATTAGAAGATCCCATAGACTCATTGTTACATAGATAAACAGGTACTCCAGCAAAATCTTTCAAATCAACTGAAAGTTATATAGATTTCTAATTTCCTTTTATTTAAAAAATTCAAGTCTTCCCATACTTATGAGCTGCTGTATGTCCTGCAGGGAATATTTTTTATTTCAGTCTGAGGCTATGTTCACACAACGTCAACAATATTAAAAAGGCGGCCGATTTTCATATTTTAAAAAACGTCCGTTTTTGCCGAGATTTAACTGACTGCAATGCAATGCATTGAAGTCAATGAGAAGACGGATGTCCAATGCACACAGCGTATTGAATAACAGACTTTTTTGCCGCGGGCGTCAAAATAATAAACATGATCAATATTTTAGGGCGTCTTTTGCAAACAGTGGACGTTTTTAATTGTAGTTCACACACAGTTTTCCTTTTCTCACCATTCTGTCTCCATTTTTACTATAATAGAGAAGAAATCAGGCAATACCTTCTTCTCTATTCTACTAATTTCTATGGCTAACACGGTACAACAATACTCCGATTTTAATACTAAATTCAATGGACTTTTCAATTAAGCCACACTCAAAGTCCAATTAGTAACTCCAAACTAGAATAATGTACAAACACCCATCAGTGCAATAAGGGGAGGTCAGGCATCATTTTAAACAGAGATGAAAAGACATTGTGTGAACATAGCCTGACACAGTGCTCTCTGCTGACATCTCTGTTCCAGAGCAGTAGAAAATCCGCATAGACTGTTGTTTTGAAGGGGCAAACTTGGCCAGTCTGAATTATTAGATAATTACTGTAGGCCAAAAGTCAAGTCACAGATATCAGTATAAGAGGACTCAGGGAGTGCCAAGAATATATTCTTAGCACCATTACACCACCTCTACCACTCTTGAAATCTTAGCAGAAAAGTTTAATAAGTCATGCTGCTTGTATTAAATGTTGACCCTCCCATCAGCATGGTGCAGCAAAAATATGTATTTCATCTGACCAGGCAATTTCCCCACTGCTTAGTGATCATCCCTTGTTCTTTAGAATATTTTTGAACATCCCCCTTTGTCCGTTCCACTCCTGATTTTGGTTGAAAAAATACTGACCAAAAGACTGATGGAAACACTATGGGGGAGATTTATCAAACTGGTGTAAAGTAGAATTGGCTTAGTTGCCCCTAGCAACCAATCAGATTCTACCTTTCATTCCTCACAGATTCTTTTAAAAATGAAAGGTGGAATCTGATTGGTTGGTAAGGGCAACTAAGACAATTCTACTTTACACCAGTTTGATACATCTCCCCCTATGTGTGCACTTAGCCTGTATCTGATATAGTAATGGAAATGGCCAAAGCTTGGGTTCGTATGAACTTGAACTATCGGCTTCTGATTCCTGCTGACTGACTGCTACGTGGAGAGGGTGGATACAGCATGAGGAATGCCTGGAAAACTAGGATACAGCCATAGGTCTTTATCAAAGTTTTCCAGGTGGTCCTTAGGTTATATCCATCCTCTCCATGGAGTTGGCACACAGCGGGAATCAGAAGCCAACAGTTCGGGTTCGCCTGAACCCAAGCTTTGGCCAGCTCGCTCATCTCTAATTATAACAGATGAAATCGGCACACAGGATTTCTTTGCTCCAAATGGTTTATTCAGCTTACACATTGAAACATTGCATGTGTTGCAGCTTCACAGTTGTTGAGAAAGGCTAAGATGGAGCCACAATACCTTCAGTGTGTTAGTGTGTAATCTGAATAATCATTTGGAGCAAAGAAATCCTGAATGCCGAGTTCTTCTGTTATACAGTATATATTTGAAAAGTGGCCCATTACGGGTGTCTCTTCTTGTCTAAACACACCCAGGTAACACTAGTTCATTCAGTTGGGGATTTTTAGCTGCATTCACCTCTGCAGCCACTAGGTGACTCACTCCCCCTGTGCATAGCTGCAGTACATAGAAAAGGTTATCCTATGTGTTTGTATATCGCTTTAATTAAGCAGACTTTCTGTACGCTTGTTATCTCTTTCTCATGCACACTTCCTGTCACACCACCCTATATAAGATAGGGATTTCCTGTCAGGTGGGCAGTTAAAGGCAATTTTTAGTCAGTTTCCTTATAGAGTGGGTAGGACAAGCCGCAGGTTCCTGCTGCATTGACTTAAACAGGCCTGGCTTAGGCCAGTGCCTTGACAAGGACTACTCCTCTTCTTCTGGCTAGGAGCAAATAACTAGCTAGATGCAAAGTTAAACCAAAATGTGGGGTAACCAGGACCATAGGAGAGACCCTCTTGCCTACGCCGAGGATTTTTCAGTCAGGACAGTCACCCCTTGAGGAAAAGGCAGTGGAACTGATCCCCAGTGAAAAAAAGCAGTGACTAAGCTGATGTACAGGTGCAGGTAACAGGCTTATTTGCACAAAACAAGCCTGTTACCTGCACCTGTCTGGCGTCTGGCCCAACTTTGTCCACACTTTGATGAATAAGAAGTTCCACGAAAGTTAAGATTGGTGACTGCGGCTGTATTTGTCTATTATTTTCTAATTTGCCTGTACTTTAATTAAGTTGAGTGTAATCTCCTACCGATTAGCAAGTTTAATTCCCCTGCAATGCTAGGATAGGAGACACAAAGCATCACATACAGTAGTTGTCAGTAAAATTAATGGACTTTCCATATAATCCAATAATTAGTTTAGTCCACCATATAAAAGATAAGGGTTCTCCACAAGCTCAGGATGTCCTGATAATTTATATAAAAATGGAAATTCTTAATCAGTCAATACTTTTATGTTCTTGCTCTACTATGCTGGACTCCAACAGTTAACATTATACTCCATGTGTGTTCTGACATTTGGATATCAAGTTAAAATTGTGCTTTCCTCAAGTGAACCTTTATCAATTTGCAGTCCAATCAGCTGCAAACCCCACAATTATGTCAGCACCTCACCCTCTATCTAAGGTGATTGGCTTCCCGGAGGCGGCCAGTCAGCTGTGTATAGTAGAGAGTAGGTTGCAGCAGGCAGTTAGAGCAGAGAGAAAAATACAGAGAGATAGGAACAGAGAGGGGAAGAAAGGATAGGAGGGTGGATTGTGGATTTCTGTGGGTGCAGTGAATCCATTGTCCAGTATGCCAAGTAACTGGTTGCCTGTTGTTCATTATACCAAGTCACTGGGTAGTGGGTGTGCATTATAGTAAGTCACAGTGAGCACAATACAGTACTAAAGTACCGCTTATAATGCCTTGTGCTGGCTGAAGGTAAACAAAACTTATTGGGAAGAGAAGCAGATGTGGAAGTAAGATACAGAGACACTCTCAGTAGGAAGGGGAAACCGTTGTCTTTTTCCTTGGTTGGTATGCCAATGATTATTATTCAGATAGCATGAAATAGGGGTACAGGGGGAGGTGCTATAATTAATTGAAGCAATAGATTAAAGTATTTATCCAAACAATGAAATGAAGGCTATCTCTGTGTTTGTAATGCCCTGTGATCACAGCAGCATTTACATAGATATTTTAAAAAAAATTGTATTCTCTGGTGTGTCAGAGGGATAAGAGGGGGAGAGGCAAATATGATGGATCTCTAACGTGAACTGGAATTCTCATAGCAGAGTAATCAAGATTGAGCTGGAGTGCCTTTAACATTGTAGAGCCTAATCATTTCCTGATAATAAATTATTTAAAAAAAGGAAAAGTTTGTAGAAGGAATTACTGAGCTCTGAAGGAAAAGACAAAGTAATATGTAATTGTTCTCTTACACAGCATTGTGATCCCTAATGATCATGGCAGAGCAAAAGAAAAGGCATAATTACATAAAATATATTTTCAATTATAAAGACTGTTTTATTATCTTATAGTATTAGTATTAGTATAGTATTCCACATTATTCCAACCAACCTGCCTCCTATTTCATATTTTTTTTAGGTAAACATAAAATGGTTCTACCAATAGCTGTTAAATGAGATTAATATTCGAAAGAAAATTTTCATGCTAATAGCAGAATTTTAATAGTTAAACCACATATGGTCTGAAACACTATGCAGATGTGAAAAAAATCTGAAAATCTATACCATGCAAACAAGTCTTTGATTTATTAAAGATTTCCCAGTGTCTTGAAATATAGTCATAAGAAGGAGGGATGTTGTCTTTGATGGATGTGTCTGTCTCTGGTGTAGAAGAGATAATAGAGTCTGCTCTGGTTCCTAAAGTTATACTCCAGCATTAACCCCTAGACGACCCTGGACGTAGGGTTACGTCATGGAAGTCTGTCCCCAGACGACCCATGACGTAACCTTACGTCATGGGTGTTATTCCCGCTATGAAGCGCGCTCCGGAGCGGAGCGCGCTTCATAGGAGGTGGGGGCCGGCTGCAGTGAGCAGCCGGGACCTCACCGGTAATGACACGCTGCAGCGATCGCGCTGCCGCGTGTCATTAACCCCTTAAACGCCGCGATCGCGGCGCGACCGCAGCGTTTAAGTGTAAGTGACAGGGGGAGTCCCCTGTCACTTACCGATCGGGACCCCCGCAGTGTGACTGCGGGGGTCCCGATCGGTAAAACGGACTGCTGGAGGTCTCTTACCTGCCTCCGTGCGGTCCGATCGGCGCTCTGCTGCACTGAGCCTGCACAGGCAGGCTCAATGAGCAGAGCGCCGATAACACTGATCAATGCTATGCCTATGGCATAGCATTCATCAGTGTAAAAATCAAACTAGTGAATGTAGAAGTCCCCCAAAGGGACTTCAAATGTGTAAAAAAAAAAAAGTTCAAAACACTATTACACTACCCCAAAACCCCTCCCCCAATAAAAGTCTAAATCACCCCCCTTTCCCATTATATAAATAAAACATATAAAAATGAATAAATAGATAAACATATAATATACCGTAGCGTGCGTAATTGTCCGATCTATTAAAATATAACAAGCGTCATTGCGACCGGTAAACGGCGTACACGAAAAGAGGGGAAAAAGTGCGCAGATTACCGATTTTATGTTACATTATATATTAAAAAAAATTAATAAAAAGTGATCAAAACGTCCGAGCTTCACAAATATGGTATTAATAAAAACTAGAGATCATGGCGGAAAAAATGACACCCCATACAGCCCCGTAGGTGAAAAAATAAAACCGTTATAAGCGTCACAATAGTCCCATTTTATTAATATTTAATTGGCAAAAAAACGGATTTCATAAAAAAAAAAATATATAACATTAGAGAATCTGCGTAAACCTGCATATGGTTGTGTTCGGGCTGACCTATAGAATAATAGTGTCATGTCGCTGTTACCATATAGTGCATTACGTAGACACAGGAACCCCCCAAACGTTACCATATTGCATTCTTATTTGCGATTTCACCAATTTATATCTTCATAAATAATATATTTGGAATTCCATCATACATGTTATGGTAAAATGAATGACGCCATTACACAGTACAACTATTCCTGTAAAAAACAAGCACTTACATGGCTTGTAGATAGAAAACTGAGAGTGCTAGAGCTCTTAGAAGGGGAGGAGGGAAAAACGGAAACACTAAGATCAAAATTTGCGCGGTCCACTGGGTCATTTTGGGCCTGGTCCTCAAAGGGTTAAAGTAATAAGCACTGCTAAAAACAACAACAATAATAATAATAATAATAATAATAACAACAACAACACTTAAACGGGCTGTTAACCCTTTCCCCCTCATATATTCTGGGCCTTAACACCTAAGTAATTTTTATTTGTTTTGTCATATAACATTTTTATTTTTCCATCAACATAGCCATATGAGGGCTTATTTTTTTCGTGAGAACATATGATTTTTTTTTATAATTTTTCTACCGTTTTTACCAAAGATTTTTTTCATGTCCCACAAGGGGACTTTTATAGTGATCATTAGATCACTATTGTAATACACCACACTAGTCCTCTCAATATGCAATATGCTGACACCTACTATATCCAGCCTGCAGAAACGGCCAGTTGTTCAGGCATACATAGCAGCCCTGGTGGCTTTCACAATACCCCCTGGCCACTATGGAGATCCATTGCCATTAGTCAAAACGTCATTTGAATGCGGATAGGAAAATATGGATCTTCAGACTCTTTACATGTCGCTGTCATGTTCTCACCACAGTATGTAAAGGGTTAATTTATAAGGACTTATAAGGATTTATAAGTTTTTCCCTTTCCTGATAGATACAATGGTGGCTCAGCTATCATACTGACTGATCCCCACACTGGGGACCTGCAGCACCTTCTTCTAGGCCAGCTGTGAAAGACCCTTCATTACCGCTCTAAATACACTTTAATCTAGGCTGCCGCATTTTCAAGATGGGCCTTAAATCGGTGGTCATTAAGAGGTTAATTTAATTCTATTTTTATAAAATAGATTGGGATTTAAAAAAAAATCATATGCTTGATCCTCCAGGGTTGCTGTTCCCATTGCTAACTACTTCCTGGCCTCCATCTCCACACATAGAAGTTCACACTAAACAACACAGCAGCCATTGATTGGCTGAGCAGGAAATTATTTTCATCAGGATTTTTTAATGCAAATCTTAGCATTTCCAAACCTGATATTACAGTATATCTGCTTGGGTATAGATTATATAGCACCAATCTTACTATGGGGCAGCTTGATGAATCACACTCCTTGGCTGTAAGTTATTTTTAGTCAATGCTGAAACATGGAAGTATGGATTTAATAGTAAACATTAAAAAGAGCTGTCTGTGTGAAGATGAGCAGGGACATGGTAAGCATTGTAGCTATAGCAGTGTGTGTGTGTGGGGGGGGGGGTCAGTGAGGTAAATGTATATCAGGACAACCCTTTTAAGTAAGGGGAATGAGAGCATTCATTTTGCAAGAAGAGATCAATGTTTTTTAAAACTGTAACTTGGTTTAAGAGCATTGCTTTGGTTTAAGAGCTCCCTGTACTGGGTTTGAGGGCGAGTGGGGGAGGGAAAGGGTCTACATAGCCCTGTACTTTTACGCAGGAAGTCTCCCTCACCTTCCAAATCATAGCAGATCCACTTCAGGCTGGGGCTTACATCAGGAGAAAGGACTGTGAAAGTAATCTATTCAGAAATGTAACTCCTCTCTCCCCGGATAGAGCGTGCTGCATTTATGTAATCACATATGCCCAGCTAATTCCTTCATGCTCCCTGCAGTTTCTGTAAGCCCTTGTGTTTCCTATACTCTCTATTGCTTCTATAATGTACCTGCACTCACACTCAGCTATACACACTGCTGCTATAATGTGCCTGCACTTACACTCAGCCACTGACACTGCAAGATAGAAAAGTTTTTGTCACTGTCCTCCAGCACAGCTCTGTGATTCTCACTTCCTGATTGGTCCATGGTGAACACACACCTCCCTTCCCCATTGCTGTCATGTGACCACACAGACCTCTGACAGCAGCCCTGCTTCTCTATTCTAGTCTGTTGTACTACACTACTGCATTATGGGGATCTGCACCTTCATGCTATTTTCAGGTTTATACACCACATGCTAAATGCCATACTGTAGAGTAACTTATAATATCACATATTCAGCTGTTTCTAAATGTTTGTTTCATTTGCTGTACATGTTATTTAGAATAATAAAAATATATATTTTTGATGTGTGGAACTAATTGTTGGCATTTCATTGATTTCTTATGGAAAATTTGCTTTGGTTTAAGAATGATTTAGATTACAAGCACAGTCCCAGGACGAAATATGGTCGTAATCCAAGGCACCACTGTGTTTGTGTATGTGTGTGTGTATATATATATATATATATATATATATATATATATATATATATATATATATACATATATATATATATATATATATATATATATTTGGTATATGTATATATTTTTTATTTATTTTATCCCCCCCCCCCAAAAAAATGCATGTTTTACAGATAAACTGTGCAATATAATTAAACATTATAATAAACATAAACATTAAACATAATTAAACAATATAATATAAACATTACTATTTTACTGCAACACATTTGTAAGGTTGTCTATTAGAATTTCAGACCAAGACATATTAGCTACACAGAGCCATGGATTTTGCCATATAGTGCACAATAACAAAAATGTTTTACAACAGGTTTTACCGCCAGATAGCTATAATGTTTATACTGTTCACAAACCCTTTCGTTCAAACACATTGCATTCCTATTAAAAAGCTTCCGAGTCCTCTGGCTGGTGCAGGAGCAGCCATAAAAGCTGGTGACATTTATTTTCTAATGATATAATGCACTTTAATCCTAGCATGGCTGAAGTCCCACAATATTTAATAAACAGGAATCAAGTAAATGGATTCAGCTATTAATTGGAACTCCTGGGAAATAGAAGAAATAACAGAAAGTCAGGCAGTTTGCAGGGACAAATCCTCCTAAGCGAGGCCATAATTATGCCTGACTATATGCCATAGGGAAAAGAGAAGAACATTCCAGAAGTTTGAATCACTGGTGCTTGGGCTCCTGATATTAACAGACCAAATAAATCGGTTTCATTGTATGTCCAGCTTGCTTACTAGCTAGTAAAGCTTGCATAGGAATCACCAGGGAAATTAAGATTTAATTGAAATTGCTTAGTTAATAACAGGCAGACATTACCCTGTATAATGCCCTAATGATTGTGGAGCCGATACAGTTAGAGAGATGAAAGTGTTAAACCATTTGGCATTGGTAAGATTGGATCAGACGCTGCTGGAGTAAGAAGGTTCTTCACTTAACTGTGATAACCACTGACAAATGTAAAGTGTGATCCTCAAGTAAGGCAATCAATGGGCAATAAAGAATGATCAGACCTCCCTAGAAATCAATACTAGTTCTGTGTGGTTTGTGTCATTCAATACATTTGATTTACCAAGAACATCACTCAAAGTGAAATCCTGCTCCTACATCAATAGACAAATAGAGTCTGTTCAGAAGTTAAGTGTTTGGAATACACCTTTACATTTAGGGTATAAACCCACACACCGTATACACAGCGTATTTACTGCTGCGATACGCAGCGAATACGCAGCAAAAACGCAACAAATACGCAACAAAAACGCAGCAGATTAGATCTAAATAACTGAACTCAGCATTAAATCTTCACCATCAAACTGCTGCGTATTTGCTGCGTATTTGCTGCGTATTTGTTGCGTATTTGCTGCGTATACGGTGTGTGGGTTTGTACCCTTAAAGTGACTCTGTATCCACAATCTTCTCTACCCAAACCGGTTGTACCGTGGGATAGCTGCTTTCAATCCAAGATCTGTCCTGGGGTCCGTTCGGCAGGTGATGCAGTTGTTGAGTTAAAAAACAACTTTTAAACTTGCAGCCCTGTGTCAAATTGGCGTGGCCTAGAGTGTCTGTGCCCTAGGCCTGCACCGCCTCTCCGTCCCTCCTTCCCTCCTCATCATTAGGAATGTCCCAGGCAGGATGTCTCCTAATAATCACTTGTCTGAACAGTGCACATGTGCTGGATCAATAAGAAACATGTGCAGTGTTAAGAAAAGTAAAAGATAAATAGAGAAATCATGCTCAGGGGCATTGCTAATGATGAAGAGGGTGGGAAGGAGGGACAGAGAGGCGGTGCATGACCCTCTAGGCCATGTCAATTTGACACCACAATGCAAGTTTAAAAGTTGTTTTTTTAGTACAATAACTGCATCACTTGACGAATGGACCTTGGGACAGATCTTGAATTAAAAGCAGCTATCCAAAGGTACAATGGTTGGGGGGGGGGGGGGGGGGAAGATTGTGGGAATAGAGTTTCATTAAGGTTTTGGGACCTTGAAGGGCATTTCTGACTAAATATACTTCACTCTGTAAGGAGGGTGTAGGGCGGAGGATCTATAAATACAATGAGATGATCGATGTGGACCCAAAGATGTTCAATGGGGTTATAATCTGGGGTATTATGGGACCAGGTTAATGACTGGAGTCATGAGCATTCTCTTCCAAGCAATGTAGCAATGTTGGGCATTTCTAGCCATGTGATATGTGCCATTGCCTTGTTGGAAGGTGCCATCTGCCCCAGGGAAGACAATCAGAATAGATGGGTTGCTTACAATCAGCAAGGATGGGTTTATATCCATATTGGGTGAGAGTGCCCTCTATATAAATGAGTGGGCCCAGAGGATGTCATTAAACAATCCCCGGCCATAACATAACACCATAACTTACCACCAGCTTGTGTTCTTCCAGCAATAATTGTAGGGTAATTGTTCTTTAACCCCTTAAGGACCGGGCCTGAAATGGCCTTTAGGACAAAGGAAAATTTTATGAATATGACCTGTGTCATTTTATTCATTAATAACTTGGGAATGCTTTTACCTATCCTGCTGATTCTGAGAATGTTTTCTCGTGACATATTGTATTTTTCCAACTTTGAAACTTCTCTGCTTGTACAGAAAATGGTTTTGCCACATAAATTATATATTAAATAGCATAAGCAACATGTCTACTTTATGGTGGCAGCATTTATTAAACTATCTTTCAATTTATTCAGACAATAAGAAGCTTAAAATAAGGGATGAGCAAACTTTTGAAAAGTTCGGTTCGTGTCGATTCGGCGAACTTTCGTGAAGTTCGGATTCGTACGAACCGAACCTAAAACGAACCTTGCTAAGTGAAATATTCGAATATTCGATAAGCGTAAGCATATCTCCTGAAATTCGAATATACGATAAGCGTACGCATATCTCCTGATATTCGAATATTCGATAAGCGTACGCATATCTCCTGATATTCGAATATTCGATCCCATTAAAATCTATGGGAACAAGTATTCGATTATTGAAAAACATGTATTCGACCACTTGGAGGTCACCAAGTCCACAATGACACTTCAGGAGATGATGCCAACACCACTGGAATGCAACTAGGAAAGCAGAGGAAGCATCTGGCACCACAAAATCGCAGTATAAACCAGCGAAGTTTCAACGAAGTTCGTGCAACGCATACATGACATTCATGCGACCATTGCAGTGTGCACAGCAGAAGACAGGAAACATGGCAGGGAGAGCTGCTCCATTCACCAGGCCCGAATTTAAGATCATGGTCCAGTTCTTTGATGACAGGGACTATGATTTAAGACAGGGATGTGTGAAAAACCCTAACCAATATAAGTTAAAAAATTATACAGAAAGTTCTGCGTGCCCTTCGGAGACAGCTAAATGTCCAGAAGACCAGAGGGCAAATCCAGCGAAAATGGTCGGATTTAAAATTGATATCCTGACCGAGCTTCGAAGAGAGATACGTCGCGGTGAGTAATATGACTGCATACCTCACAACTTTCTGCATGGTCAAAGAGGGACATTTCGGCTAAGTTCACACCTAGTGATGAGCCAGTGACAGTGACAGCAAACTAGGTTAGTGGGTGTTTGCATTCAGTGACAGCAAACTAGGTTAGTGGGTGTTTGCATTCAGTGACAGCAAACAAGAGAACTGGGTTTTTCCATTCATTGACAGCAAACAAGATTACTGGGTGTTTGCATTCAGTGACAGCAAACTAGGTTACTGGGTGTTTGCATTCAGTGACAGCAAACAAGGTTACTGGGTGTTTCCATTCAGTGACAGCAAACTAGGTTACTGGATGTTTGCATTCAATAACAGCAAACTAGGTTACTGGGTGTTTCCATTCATTGACAGCAAACAAGGTTACTGGGTGTTTGCATTCAGTGACAGCAAACTAGGTTACTGGGTGTTTGCATTCAGTGACAGCAAACTAGGTTACTGGGTGTTTGCATTCAGTCACAGCAAACTAGGTTACTGGGTGTTTGCATTCAGTAACAGCAAACTAGGTTACTGGGTGTTTCCATTCATTGACAGCAAACAAGATTACTGTGTGTTTCCATTCAGTGACAGCAAACAAGGCTACTGGGTGTTTTCAATCAGTGACAGCAAACTAGGTTACTGAGTGTTTGCATTCAGTAACAGCAAACTAGGTTACTGGGTGTTTGCATTCAGTAACAGCAAACTAGGTTACTGGGTGTTTCCATTCATTGACAGCAAACAAGGTTACTGTGTGTTTCCATTCAGTGACAGCAAACAAGGCTACTGGGTGTTTTCAATCAGTGACAGCAAACAAGGTCGCTGGGTGTTTCCCCTCAGTGACAGCCTACAAGGTCGCTGGGTGTTTCCATTTATTGACAGCAAACAAGGCTACTGGGTGTTTCCATTCATTGACAGTAAACAAGAGTACTGGGTGTCTCCATTCATTGCAGCAAACAAGGACACTGGGTGTTTCCATTCATTGACAGCAAACAAGAGTACTGGCTGTTCCCATTCTTTGACAGCAAACAAGGTTACTGGGTGTTTCCATTCAGTGACATCAAACAAGGCTACTGGGTGTTTCCATTCAAATATGTAGTAGCAAATCTACAAATGGTAGTGCAAGCACTCTGCCGACTAAGTGCTTTGTGCTGCTGATACGTGCTAGACGTCTCGATCTAACAAAAAGAGTAGTACAGTATGTGTGTTCATCCAGTGCTACGTGCTGCTACGTCATACATAAATACACTGGGTGGTACAAGCAGGCTGCTGTGCTACTGTAAGGCACTCTGTTTACCAAGTGCTACCTGCTACATAATACAGCCGACCAGCTGTACCTATAAAATATTCATACACCCTTTAATAACCAGGTAATTCACCTGTATAACATCGACTTGTGACTTTATTAACTGCGATTTTGGGGTGTCAGATGCTTCCCCTGCTGTCCCAGTTGCATTCCAGTGGTGTTGGCATCACTTCTTGAGGTGTCATCGTGGACTTGGTGACCTCCAAGTGGTCGAATAGATGTTTTTCAATAATCGAATACTTGTTTCCATAGACTTTAATGGGATCGAATATCAGGAGATATGCGTACGCTTATCGAATATTTGAATATCAGGAGATATGCGTACGCTTATCGAATATTCCAGATTCGTTACGACCTTTCTCAAAGTTCGATTCGGTGACGAACCGAACTTTTTGCAAAGTTCGTAACGAATCTGATTAGTTACGGTTCGGTTCGCTCATCCCTACTTAAAATGTTAGCAGCAATTTTCCAAATTTTCAATAAAATTTTAACATTTGATTTTTAAGGGACCTGTTTAGGTTTAGGCTATGTTCACACTACGTATGAGTCCGGCCGTAGTTCGTACGCAGCCGTACATGTGCGGCTGAAAGTACAGCCGTGGGAAAAATAGACATGCGGCCGGATTCCGAACATGCGGGCGAACCGCGAACATACGCCCGTAGTAGAGTTTCCCTAGCTTGTTTCGAAGCGATCTGAAACAGGTCATTTACTTGGAAATCTTCACCCAGCCCAATAAAACACACATAACCTTTTGGATCTAAAAATCACATTCAATTTGGCTGAAATAAGTACTCCGTACGGGACCGCATGGAAATCCACGGCTGTGAGTTGGAACATTTCCGTCCTCAAACAATGGTCTTGTTCATTTTTCATGGCGCCGTATACGGCCGTAAGCTCATACATAGTGTGCATTGCGCGGCCATATATCGTATACTTTCAAGCGAACGCATCAACCTCAAAACTACGTGCGTATATTCGCGATTCGCATTACGCCCGGAAAGATACGTAGTGTGAACATAGCCTCAAAGTGTATTAGAGGGGACTGTATGTTAGAAAGCCCCACAAAGCACCCCATTTCAAAACTGCACCCCCCAAATTCTGCAAAAGCACATCCAGAAAGTGTTTTAACCCTTTAGGTGAGTCACAAAAATAAAAGCTAAGTGTGTACAAAAATTGAAAATGTCAATTTTCTGTGCAGAAATGTTATTGTAATCCAATATCTTTCATAATTATAAACCTATTACCAGAGAAATGCACCCCAATATTTATTGCCCCGTTTCTACAGTTTAAAGAAATACCCCATAGGTGGCTCTATTGCGCTATTTGATGCAACCACAAGCCTCAGATATAAAGGAGCACCTAGTGAATAAGGTTGAAAAGGACAGAGTCCATCAAATTTAACCTGTGTTGATCCAGAGGAAGGCAAAAAACCCTTGTGAGGCAGACGACAGTCTTCACGACTCCATAATGGCAATCAGAATAATTCCTGGATCAATGTGACCCCTGAATTAGGAATAAGGGACAGAATTTAGAAAATTTAGAACTCCAATGACGTGTGGTACGCCTTGAAGCAATCCTTTATGCAGAGGGCGGGGTGATCAGGACAGGTGTCACACTGGTAAATGGTGTCCTTCCTGATCCCCCTTTTACGGCACACTGTGCACTTCTTTTGGGATCTCCCCTTTTTTTCAGTGGTGAGTAATTCACCTGGAAAATGTTGTCCCTGTACGATATAGTGTCCTTCATATCCAGAAGCGCTTGGGCCCTCTCTGTGGCTGCCGAATATCAGGGCTTTTATTACTGATTCCTGGAATTCAAGGTATTTCCCGGGGGGCCGGCCCATTGGTACAGCACGAAAGCGTTGTACATCGCTGTCTGTACCAGATGTATGGCCACCTTTTTATACCACCGTCTGGTTATTCTCGTGGCGTTATATGGTTTGGGACTTGATCTGAGATATCACCTTCTCCCATATACTAATTGTAGTCTAGAACACAATCAGGTTTGTTCACCACATTTGTGGTACCACGAACAGGGACAGGGGTGGCGCTATTCCTGTGAATTGTGGTCAAAATAAGGACGCGTTTGTCCTTATATTTGACCAACAACATATTTTCACAGGCATAGGCCTTGCTCGCACCCCTTGCCATCAGTTGTCTAACCGGATGACTTGGGAGGCCTCTTTGATTTTTTCGTATCGTGCCGCAAGCTACAGAAGCTCGGGCAGCGAGGGACCGAAACGGGGATGCTGGTATAAAAGTTATCAACAATCAGGTGATAACCTTTATCCAGCAGTGGAAAGATCAGTTCCCAAACAATCTTCCCACTAACTACGAGGATAGAGGGGCATTCTGGGGGTTGGATTTGGGTGTCCCTACCCTCATATACTCTAGATCTGTAAGTGTACCCTGAGGTACTCTCACAGAGTTTGTATAGTTTCACGCCATACCGAGATCTTTTGTTAGGAAGGTACTGGCGGAAATGGAGTCTTCCTTTGAAGCTCAGGAGGGACTCATCTACTAAGATGTATTTCTCTGGGATATACATCTCAGTAAATTTGGCTGAGAAATGCTCTATGACCGGCCGTATTTTGTACAGGCGTTCATATGAGGAATCATCTCGTGGGGGGGCAACTTGCATTGTCATTATAATGCAAGAATTTTAGGAGGGCTTCGAATCGAAACCGTCCCATGGCCATACTGTAAAGTGGGGTATTATACATAATATCCCCACTCCAGTTTTGCCGAATTGTGGTTCTTTTTTACTAGGCCCATGTGCAGCAGGAGCCCCCAAAATGATGTAATTTCGGCTGCATCAACAGGTCCACGCCATGGGCCTAGCAAAAGAAGAGGAGGGGTTCTGGGCTATAAATTGATGTGCGCATAGGTTTATTTGCGCCACCATCAAATTTATAAGGTCACCAGAGAAATAGAGCTTGAAAAAGTCTCTTTCTCTGAGGCCTGTGGGGTTAAGTTGGATTCCATATACCAATCCCTGTATAAAAATGGCCCAGAGGGTGTTTTCGGCTGAGGAGGCATATGCTCTTATTGCCTCCAACACCAAAACAGCCAGTGAGGATAAATAGGAGCATGCATGGATGAATCTAAGACTACCAGGCTGCTGTAGTAGCTGCACTAGCTGTATACTATACTACTATTGGACTTAGTAGACTGTTATGTACTTGTATACCGAACTTTAGATGCTTTTTTCTGTGTCACACAGGGAAAATACTAGTCCTAAAAAGAACTTTTGGGTAGTTGTGGATTAATGCTACTACTCTTACTGCGTACTCCAATAACACAAGCTATCAGTATACCAGTATACCATATAATAGTGGTATATTGTATGTAATAATCTTTTGTTTTTTGTTTTCTTCACACTGCAGGATTATCAGTCCTTAAAAGGACTTTGGGGTGTGTGTTATCTAGCCGCCTATCTAACTATTAAAACTAAGCCCTACCGTACTTCTGTCCTCCTACAGCAGCTTACCCTCTCAGATAACAGAACTCAAGCATCAGTTGGCCTGGGTCTATATACACCCAGGTCACCTTAAACAGGACCTGTCACCCCCCCGTGCCGGGGTGACAGGCTCCTGACCCCCTGCTAGATCCCCCTATACTCACCTAATCGCGCCGGGTCCAGCTCATAGAGAATGAATGGGGAGTCCGATGCTCCATCATTCTCTATGGGCATCAGACTCTCCTGTGAGCGCGCGCGTCAAGCTTCGGGAGCTGATATTTCCATTACCCGACTGCATCAGGAAGCGGGACCCGGCGCGATTAGGTAAGTATAGGGCGCTCTAACGGGGGGTCGGGAGCCTGTCACCCCGGCACGGGCGGTGACAGGTATTCTTTAAGCGGCCGGCCAGTCACTGCCAGACCAGCAGTCAACATGGCTGCGGCATAGCAGGATGTGCCAGTGAACAACCCCCCCCCCCACATGTTAGTTGCCTAATCTAAGTTGCAAAACATGCAGGGAGGGGACATGAGTACCACACAGTACCACGCTAGAGTATCAAGTACTCTTGAGTGCCCAATCCTCGAACAAAAATACTTGCTCATCTCTAGCAGTGAGCTTAGACATCACCACCTTATATGTCTTTGTTGATGGACTCATATATGAACTCATATATTAACCCTTAGAGGACCCGGACAATTTAAATTTTTGCGTTTTCGTTTTTTCCTCCCTGTGCTTAAAGGGTCATAGCACTTGCATTTTTTTCACCTAGAAACCCACATGAG
This sequence comes from Dendropsophus ebraccatus, assembly GCF_027789765.1. NCBI lineage: Eukaryota > Metazoa > Chordata > Amphibia > Anura > Hylidae > Dendropsophus > Dendropsophus ebraccatus. The sequence continues at coordinate 45,792,306 of NC_091457.1, read as the reverse complement.
CATTTCTTTTATTTGTTTTTTTTTTTGTTCATTTTTATGCCGTTTGCCCTGGGGTAAAACTGACATGTTATGTATGTTCCTCAAGTCGTTATGATTACAACGATATGTAACATGTATAACTTTCATTGTATCTGATGGCCTGTAAAAAATTCAAACCATTGTTAACAAATATATGTTCCTAAAAAACACTCCATTCCCAGGCTTATAGCGCTTTTATCCTTTGGTCTATGGAGCTGTGTCAGGTGTCATTTTTTGTGCCATGAAGTGTTCTTTCTATCAGTACCTTGATTGTGCATATGCGTTTTTGATCACTTTTTATTACAATTTTTCTGGATTCGATGCGACCAAAATTGCACAATTTTTAACTTTGGGATTTTTTTGCGTTTACGCCATTTAACGTGCGAGATCGGAAAAGTGATTAATCAATAGTTTGGGCGATTATGCACGCGGCGATACCAAACATGTTTATTTATTTATTTTTATTTATTTATAACATGGGAAAAGGGGGGTGATTCAAACTTTTATTAAGGGAGGGGGCTTTTTATTGTTAATAACACTTTTATTTGTACTTTTACACTTATACTAGAAGCCCCCCTGGGGGACTTCTAGTATAAGTGCACTGATCTCTCATACAGATCTATGCTGCATAGATATGCAGCATAGATCGATGAGATAGGCACATCGATTGCTTCCGGCTGCTGCAGTCAGAAGCAATTGAGTGCTGAGCTGGGATCAGTGCCTTTATGGCGCTTACCCCGGCCGGGGTAAGATGTGTGGATCGCTCCTCTAGGACAACGTCCCAGAGGAGCGATCTACCCCACTAGACACCAGGGAACGGCTGCATCAAGTAATCCGATGCAGCTGTCAACTTTGACAGCTGCATCCGATTACTGTACTAGCGGGCACAGCGATCAGACCGCGCCCGCTAATAGCCACGGTCCTGGGCTACGAGCGGCACCCGGGACCGCGGCGGTTCAGATCGCTCTGAACCCATGGAGGCGGCCCTGGACGGCCCCCAAATTTAAATATATAAAAAAATATTCCATAAGTATTACATTAGCTTGGAGTGACAGAGGAAATCTATGCTGAAATGGGAAGAAAAGGCAAAGCCCATGCTAATGTTTCCCTCCATAATATTGATAATTACGGCTCAATACTTACACCCCTCTTCCTTGACAGACAGATTTGATACTAACCACACACAGAACAGGGTAGTACAATGTTCCCTTACATAGACTCACAATGTCTGCCTACACATACAGTAGTTATAGTCAGAACAAGGGAAATATGACTGATTGACATCACTCAGAGTAGATGATTGTATTTTATGAACAGCCAGAAGTACTGAGCTGATAACAGAACTTGATATTGAAATAAATGGACCTCTAGTTTAGAACATATCCATCAAACCTGGGACATTTTCTGATAATGGCAGAGGAGCACAGAGTGCAAAGTAAGGCAGTGCTCAAAACACATCACAGATGCTATATATCACTTTGAGACACAGTCGGATGATTTGTCACATTAAACATTTTAAAGCCAAAAGCCTCTTTTAAAAAATTATGTAAATCCCTTTGAAGAGCTGCAAGTATACAGGTACAACTGGAGTTGACACATTAACACAATGAGAGGCATTTTCACAGTAAAGCAAGTCTACTGTGATCGCACTGTCAATTTGCAACATTTTGCGAAGTGAATCCACAGCAATTCATAACCAAATTAGCTGAACATAGTGGCCACACATATTAGTTTACAGTACTTTCACTGGCTGGGAGAAAGGTATTATTCATAATCCCAAATGCCCGTCCAATCACCTGCAAGCACTTCTGTGATGTCAGCATCTCCCCCTCACCCTCTATATAGGCTGAGCTACTTCTTGGAGACGGGCAGTCAGCTGTATGTGTAGTGGAGAGTAGCAGAGAAATACAGAGAGATTGGGACAGGGAGGAAAGCATAAGAGGAGGGATTGTGGGTTGTGGGTTGATTGTGGATAGATTGTCGGTGTTTTTCTGTGGGAGCTGTGGAGCCAGTGTCCAGTATACAAAGTTACTGGGTGCTTGCTGTGCATTATAGCAAGTTATAGTGCAGTAAGTCAGTGGGTGTGCATAACAAGTGACTGGGTGCAAGTTTGGTATTACAGCAAGTCACTGGGTGTGCATAACAAGTGACAAGGTGTTGGTTGTGCCTTACCCCAAGTGGATGCTGTTAAGATACTTTGCATCCCAATTTAAAAAAAAGTTTTGTTCAATATTAAAATAAACAAAAGATGTCTAAGCGTGCCCAAAAATCTGGTCCTTCTCAGGGTTTGGTCAGTGTTAGCAGCCAAGGTGGAACAGAAGGTGCTCCTAGTCAAAGACAGACCCGTAGGAGTGGTTATTAGGTGTGTGAGACTCAATTCGAATTGCCAGTGCCATCAACAAGAAAGCTCCTTGTGAACCTGGCAGAATGGCTTGACCCTGAGATGCTGGATTTGGCACATTTATTGACGGAATCTCCTGAGAGGCAGGAATTTGGAAGAAGCGATGAGACTTCTGGAGTTGATAAGCCACAGAGCAGTAAGGAGAGCCAGGCAGGGACAGCTTCTGGCCAAAGTACAGGATTGTACCGAATGGCTATGGAGGAAGATAGCTTGGGAGAGGACACTTTTGTCCCAGATTATGATCATGATGACATTGTAGACCCCACTCGGAATCCATGTCTACAAATGACATCCTCGGCTTCATCAGAGGATGAAGCTGTGTTTGTGCCACCGAAGCAGCGTCAGGTACCATCCAAAGATTCTGGGTAAGGAGGGAAAAGGAATAGGCATAGAACATCAGCCAAAAGATGTCAGAAAGGCCCTGGCACTCAACAAGTACCACAAGCAGTGGCAGTCCATAAGAGGCTACCAGTATGCATGGTTGTAGAGCTCTGTAGTCTTGGTGGCGGAAAAGACCATCCTGTCATCTGTAATAGCTGTGACCATAAAGTGGGTCGGGGTTTGGGTACCACTTCTATGGGAACCGGAACCCCCCGGGGCACGGGACAGTCTCCATCAACATAATGTCTCCAATAAAATATTCATACATTTTAAGTTTTTTTTTTTAACATACCAAGTAATTTCCCCCCTTACACCAACCATTTATAGGATAATCATGTAGCAAAGTCCCATAGTCATTTGGATATATTTAAAAAAAAAAAAAACTGGGACAGATTTATAAAACTGGTGTAAATTAGAATTGTCTCAGTTGCCCCTAGCAACTAATCAGATCCCACCTTTCATTTTCCAAGGAATCTGTAAAGAATGATAGGTGGAATCTGAATGGTTGTTAGGGGCAACCGAGCCAGTTCTACTTTACACCAATTTTGTGAATCTCCCTCACCCCATCATAAAATTTAGTGCCCATGCCAAAACATTTCCAACATAGCACATAATATCCACACCAGCTTAATTCCTCGCAAAAGTGCAATATGCAACTCATGCTCCAAGAACTGGATTATTCCAGACACACATCCCCATGACTATGGTTCACAAAGAGAATATTTCAGTTCTTGTTAACTATAGCCGTGGGGTTTTGTTAAATATGATGTGTTAAATTCACAATGAACAATATCATTGTATAAGTGTACAGTACGTTGTATATACTACTGATACCATTCTAGCAAAGCACTAGTCACAATTCCATGACATATTGAGGATGGTGTTGCCAGTTATAAATAAGAACACAACACACAGCACTCAGCACAATAACTATATATCCATAACTGGAAACATGTTATGCGGACACATAGAGCTATATTTGGAATGGTCATATATGTACAGACACACACACTCAATTATAATAAAACACACCCACACATGACATTCACAGTGAGACAGTGTGCCTTTAAAAAGGATCCCACTGGAGAAGTAAGAGGAGCATCGGGGCCTTCAGAAGGATGAGCTCCATGACGGTAAGAGTGAAGAATGGATTGTCACCCAGGACACTGAAGCCAGTCGACAGCTGCTGAAAGCTTTCATGGTATTGCAAACAGACCCTTCTCTTCATATGAACTGTCTGCGACATACAATAGGACTTTAAGACTTTTCTCAGCTGTTCATTTCAGTAACTTTTATTATTTTTAACCCCTTAGCGTCCCATGACGTACTTGGTACGTCATGGTGCCGCGGGGGGTGTTCAGAGCTGGGTCCCGCCGGGACCCCGCTCTGAACGGCACCGGTCCCGGCTGCAATCTGCAGCCGGGCAGTGCCTCTATTAGCCGGCGAGGGTCCCGTTGCCGCGCCGGCTAATTAAGCACTTCAATGCAGCTGTCAAACCTGACAGCTGCATTGAAGTGCTTTGTACTGCACGTCCCTGGTGTCTAGTGGCACGGATCTCCCCCCCGCGATGCGATCGCAGGGGGGAGATCCGTTCTTCTGGCAGGCCCGGGTCTCAGCGTCGGAATGACGCTGATCCCGGCTCGGCAATAGATTGCTATGGCCTGCAGCAGGCCATAGCAATCTATCACCGATTACAATAATCTTTGTCCCCCAGCGGGGCTTCTAGTTTATGTAAAAAAAAAGTAAAAATGTGTTTTAATTAATAAAAAATCCCCTCCTCTAATAAAAGTCCAAATCACCCCCCTTTTCCCATTTTATAAATATAAATTAATAAATAAACAAATAAATAAACTTATTTGGTATCGCCGCGCACGTAATCGACCGAACTATTAATTAATCACATTCCTGATCTCGCACGGTAAACAGAGTCAGCGCAAAAAAATTCCAAAGTGCAAAATTGCGCATTTTTGGTCGCATCAAATCCAGAAAAAATTTAATAAAAAGCGATCAAAAAGTCGTATATGGGCAATCAAGGTACCAATAGAAAGAATGCATCATGGCGCAAAAAATGACACCTGACACAGCCCCATAGACCAAAGGATAAAAGCGCTATAAGCCTCGGAATGGAGCGATTTTAAGGAACATATATTTGTTAACAATGGTTTGAATTTTTTACAGGCCATCAGATACAAGAAAAGTTATACATGTTATATATCATTGTAATTGTAACGACTTGAGGAACATGCATAACAAGTCAGTTTTACCATAGGGCGAACGGCGTAAATGCAAAACTCCCCGAAATCAAAACAAATTAGTTTTTTTTTTCAATTTGACAGCGCAAATGATTTTTTTCCGGTTTCGCAGCATATTTTATGGAAAAATAATGCCTGTCATTACAAAGTACAATTGGTGTCGCAAAAAATAAGAGCTCATATAAGTCTCTAGGGGAAAAAATGCAAGCGCTATGGACTTTTAAACATAAAATGGAAAAAGCAAAAGCGCAAAAACGAAAACTGGCTTTGACCTTAAGGGGTTAAAGAAGAAGTAATAAATCTCCATTTTATAAAGAAATCCCTCTGATGTCATCCTACTGTGGCGAGCTGCAATATTCCAGTCAAGTGAATGGAATATGAAAAAGAGGTTACCATTTTCTACAGGTTTTAACCCTGGAACTTGTGCCAAGTAATTTTACAATTTGCATCCAATTTTTCAGGACACATATTTTAAGTGAATGATAACAATTCTTGGGGTTTTTAAGATATAAAAAGGGTACTTAGAGTGCGCACAATGGTTCCTGATAGGGAACTAATTATGTGATGTTTTAATTTCTCTTGTGATTTCTTAAGTGCTCTAAGGCTATAGGATGGGTTCAAGATGGAGTATATATCACAGGGGATGATGTCCTCTAAACATGATATGAGAAACATCTGAAGCTACTACTAGCAGCTATCTATTGCTTAAAAGCAAGTTATCTAGCCTTATTCATAGTGCATTCATTCGTAAAAGCACAGTAGCCCTGGAGTGACATGTTAATGCACCCAACGGCCATGATTAATTCAAAATATGCATTGCTCTGAAATCCCAGCCAGAATGTATACACAAATGGATCCAAAGCGGCTGCAAGAAAAACTGACATGTCAGTTTTGTGCGGCCGCTATTCAATTCAACATAAATAAAGTTCATCCAGATGGTACTGCAGTAAAGGCTGGTATGATCTTCACTGTGGCACGGCACAGTAACAGAATGGCCGGTGTTCCACAATGTGTGAACCAGGCCTTGGGATGAAGTGTTTTGGAAGTGACCAAAGTGAGGGTAAAAAGGTCACTCCCATACCCCATCAGGGGTATCCCTCTTTTCTGTTCATTTAAGCTGAGACAGCTTAAACCCCCCAAGAGATGCACACATTTGTTGCATTTTTTACTTTGTTGAATCAATAACCCAATGTTGATATGTACATTATGCATGTATTGGAAAAGCTATATAAATATATATATTTTTAATACAGTACTGTGGGATAATCTTGTCCAACTTAAGGCTTTTGAAAAATTTGATACTCCTTCCATCTGGGCTTTTTTTATTTTTCATTCTCCCTCACATGGTACATGCTTTTGTGGGTGGTCTTTTTTGGCCTATTTAACTGTATCCCAATTGATTAGGTGTTCATTTGCATTTTTTGGCAATTGGATGGTCCATTCAGCTCAACTGTCAGATTACAGTAATTTTATTTGGCATGTTAAAAAAAAAGGTTCTGTTTGTGTCTATACTGTACATTGGGGGCTTTCTTTCTTTTCTCATATATTCTAAAGAAAAAAGGAAAGTCCCAGTACAGTTACCACCCTCAACTGTCTGTGCTAGGCACCTCAGGGTCGAAGAGCGTCAGAGTGCCGCTACTGCTTCCTCCCGGTGTCCGTTCTAGGCCCCTCAGGTTCAAAGAAAGTAAGGGTGCTACCGCTGCCACCTCCTGATGTCTGTCCTAGGCCACTCAAGGTCGAAAAGAGGCAGAGTGCTGCTTCTGCCACGTCCAGGTGTCTGATCTAGAGCTTTCAAGGACTAAGATATTGTCCCTGATAGGGCTGCCGCTTTAAAATGTTTACGGCTTTCCTAGGGTAAAGTGTCATTTAACGTTGCTGCTCAACCAGTGTCCAATGATGTCCATGGAAAAAAAGGTTAGCATACACTGCTGATTCACCAAGTTAAGAAAAGTTGATTTGATGCTGCTGGTCCACCTATGCCCACTGCTGTCCTGGGAGTAAGTGTCACCTTACACCGCTCATTTACCAATAGTGTCCATAAAAATGTGAACAGCGATCAATGGTGTGTTGCTCCATGATGTGAAGTTGGGCCGACTTCTTTATCAAGTGACTTGATCAAGACACTTGATAAAGAAGTTGGCCTGTCTATAAAATGTGTTGGGTTTTTATAATAAATATTTTATACATTTTATCTTCTGCCTATTTTGGACCTGTGCCCGATTTTACCCAGGGTTTGTTGGAGTGGAGGAATTTTTACTACCAATATTGTACATAGCAGAAATTGAATGATTGACTGGCTGATTGAAATTTTTTTAAATTGTCATTTTCCAATTTTTGACACTGTAACATCTGTTGCAAAAATTGTTACCCTGTAATAGTCCCATTTTTGTAGCTACTTTAGTTTGGCTGTTTTAATTTTATTTATTTTTTCATGTGATTAGCAAATTAGCACAAATCAGACCCAAAATTGGCGAACATCGCTTGCCATACATACATAAAATTTGCAAAATTTGCCATACATAACTGAGAAGATGTATCCTATTCTAAAACATTATAAAGACCTATAACTAAATGCACAGTCTAGTGATTACATAGAGGAGATAGAACCTTATGAAATTCTACGCTTTGCATAAGAACACTTTCCAGTATTTTCTTGGGCTATATATTTTATACCACTTCTATCGTCTTTCCATTTATAAAAAGGAGGTGGCAATTTAACTTTTTCATGTAGCAAATAAGTTATCACTGACATTTTTAGATGAAAAGCACAATATATCTCACTTGTCATATCAAGGGGCTGGTGCCAGTTAAAAGCAGTCACTGCCACGGGCAGTGATGGCATGTGAGACTGAACATCTAAAAGTGCTAATGCCACACATTTCATCTCTTTACACCATTTCTATCAGAACCCCATTAAGTAGCACAGCTTGATCTGTCAGGGTTATGATGACCATTGCTACTCCTACACTTACTTCATGGATGAATGAACACTCTCATTATTTAACCCTATATGTAGCTATCAGAGCTCTGCTGGGCTAATGCTAAATAACACTGGTAAAGAATGTGTGTGTGTGTGTGTGTGTGTGTGTGTGTGTGTGTACACTACCGTTCAAAAGTTTGGGGTCACCCAAACAATTTTGTGTTTTCCATTAAAAGTCACACTTATTCACCACCATACGTTGTGAAATGAATAGAAAATAGAGTCAAGACATTGACAAGGTTAGAAATGATTTGTATTTGAAATAACATTGTTTTTACATCAAACTTTGCTTTCGTCATAGAATCCTCCTTTTGCAGCAATTACAGCATTGCACACCTTTGGCATTCTAGCTATTAATCTGTTGAGGTAAGCTGGAGAAATTGGACCCCACGCTTCTAGAAGCAGCTCCCACAAGTTGGATTGGTTGGATGGGCACTTCTGGCGTACCATATGGTCAAGCTGCTCCCACAACAGCTCAATGGGGTTCAGATCTGGTGACTGCGCTGGCCACTCCATTACCGATAGAATACCAGCTGCCTGCTTCTGCTGTAAATAGTTCTTGCACAATTTGGAGGTGTGTTTAGGGTCATTGTCCTGTTGAAGGATAAAATTGGCTCCAATCAAGCGCTGTCCACTGGGTATGGCATGGCGTTGCAAAATTGAGTGATAGCCTTCCTTATTAAGAATCCCTTTTATCCTGTACAAATCTCCGACCTTACCAGCACCAAAGCAACCCCAGACCATCACATTACCTCCACCATGCTTAACAGATGGTGTCAGGCATTCTTCCAGCTTCTTTTCATTTGTTCTGCGTCTCACAAACGTTCTTCTTTGTGATCCAAACACCTCAAACTTGGATTCATCTGTCCACAACACTTTTTTCCAGTCTTCCTCTGTCCAATGTCTGTGTTCTTTTGCCCATCTTAATCTTTTTCTTTTATTGGCCAGTCTCAGATATGGCTTTTTCTTTGCCACTCTGCCCTGAAGCCCAAAATCCCGCAGCCGCCTCTTCACTGTAGATGTTGACACTGGTGTTTTGCGGGTACTATTTAATGAAGATGCCAGTTGGGGACCTGTGAGGCGTCTGTTTCTCAAACTAGACACTCTAATGTGCTTATCTTCTTGCTTAGTTGTGCAACGCGGCCTCCCACTTCTTTTTTTACTCTGGTTAGATCCTGTGTGTGCTGTCCTCTGAAGGGAGTAGTACACACCGTTATAGGAAATCTTCAATTTCTTAGCAATTTCTCGCATGGAATAGCCTTCATTTCTAAGAACAAGAATAGACTGTCGATGAAATTTCTCTTTTTCTGGCCATTTTGAGCGTTTAATTGACCCCACAAATGTGATGCTCCAGAAACTCAATCTGCTCAAAGGAAGGTCAGTTTTGTAGCTTCTGTAACGAGCTAGACTGTTTTCAGATGTGTAAACATGATTGCACAAGGGTTTTCTAATCATCAATTAGCCTTCTGAGCCAATGAGCAAACACATTGTACCATTAGAACACTGGAGGGATAGTTGCTGGAAATGGGCCTTTATACACCTATGTAGATATTGCACCAAAAAACAGACATTTGCAGCTAGAATAGTCATTTACCACATTAGCAATGTATAGAGTGTATTTGTTTAAAGTTAGGACTAGTTTAAAGTTATCTTCATTGAAAAGTACAGTGCTTTTCCTTTAAAAAAAAAGGACATTTCAATGTGACCACAAACTTTTGAACGGTAGTGTGTGTATATATATATATATATATACACACACACACACACACACACAAAGATAAAATATACATATACAGGAATCCCTTTAAACATTTAAAGCCCATTTTCTTTTTTTTCTTTTTTTTTTTACTTTTCTTGCTTGTGTTCTAAAGACAATAGCACTTGCATTGTTGACCTACATATAAACTCTTATTTTTTGCAACACCAACTCTACTTTGCAATGGCACACTTACTTTTTCTAAAAAAAAAAAAATGCTGCATAACAGGGGGAACAAAAATTGTGCTGTGAAATTTGAGGCTTCGTTTTTTTTCACCATGATCTGTACTTTCTATGAGTATCTTGCGTGCATCTTCTTGATCAGTTTTTATTCAACATATCCTGGATGTGATTTGACCAAAAATCAGCAATTTTGCACTGTGGCTGTTTTATGTGCTTACAATGTTTACCGTGCAATAGGCTAGCAGTCTGAGTGAGCAAGAGGCTAGGCAGCAGAGATTATTCATGAAGTATAGGGAGGAGAAAGGATCGATGAGGCGTGGCAGAGTGCGGCACAAAAATGCTGAGCCATAACTCCTCTTTAAATCTTCTTTACAAAAAAAATACCAGTCAGCCAAGCACAGTAATAGTGTTGAGTGGATCCAGGATGGAAATTTGACTTCCACAGTCGCAAAACGATTTTTCCGTCTAAACGCTGATTGTTCGCTGTGTTTGCTGTGAATGCTGTGGCTAATAATCCAAGTGTTGGCAGAGTTAGTCAGTGAGTGCTTTGTCAAGTAAATAAAAGACTGAGGTGACAATAAGGCAAGTGAGTGCTGTGGCTAATAGTCCAAGTGTTGGCAGAGTTAGGCAAGTGGATGTTGTGCACTATATTCCAAGTGTTTGTGCAGTTAGGCAGTGGTTCATGTGTAACACACTAATACTCTCAGTGTTCACAATAATTGAGTGTAAAAACAATGAAGACAACGTGACTGTGGTGCTACTGCTGGTGATCAAGCTACTGCTGCTCGGAGGAGATTTCCTGTCCGGAGGGCTTTTTAGTTTCAGTGTTTTCCAGAGAGTGGATGGGACACAGGCCAACCGGTTCCTGCTGCCATGACTAAGTGGGCCTGGCTAAGGCCAGAGCCCTGGACAGAGACTAAACCTCTTCTGTATTCTGAAATAGATAGCCAGTATGCAGTGCTGAACCCTAAAGGTAGGGTAACCGGACTATGGGACCACCCTTTTCTATGCCATGCATTTCTATAGTGAGCACAGTCACCCTCTAAGGAAATGCAGAGGGACTTATCTCCAGTAAGGCAAAGAAGCTAAAGAGCTGAGGCACCTTACTGACACCCACTCATCCCCTTGGGGATAATCTTCGGTGGGAGCTCAACCTAGGCACAAAGGCCTAAAACTTGTAAACCCTCACAGGGTGGTCACCAAAACTGTGCAAGCGGAAAACGATCAGATATCAGCTATATATGTAAATGTGAGTATGAGACGACTTCTACAAGTAAAAGTATTTTCTTCACACATCCCGACAAAGTACTGCCCTAATTAGACAAGAGATCCTACCCGTCCTCTATACCCCTCTGTCAACAAAAGCTTTTGCCTTCTTCTATTGTCTGCTCAAGTCTACCGCTGAGTTCTCTTACAGAAGTATTACCACATATTTTTCCACTAGCACCTGTGACCAATACTGTTCATCGGATTTTGTATTTTGCACTGAAGCTATTCTTCAAGTAAAGTTAAACCACTGGTTAAATCAGGACTCTTGTCATCTCTGTCACATCTACACCTGCACCTCACATTAGTTCTACCAAAGTCCGGTGCCCGGGTGTCCGGGGGTGGGTAATACCACTCCTGGCCACTGACAAGTTGCCCCAAAACACCAGAGCCCACCAGCTTCATACAACATTTGCAACCAGTGCCCCAGGTCACAGAAGTTTTCAGTGTGTACACAATGTATTTACTTGCCGCAGTTGTCAGTGCCTGACTCATGTATTTACTTGCAGCTGTAGCAAGTAAATATGCCTGTTCCGCTTTCCAATCACATTGAGTGCTCTGCAGCCTTTCAACAAACTTTATTGCTATTACAATCCCTGATCACGGTGCCAAAATCCATGTTCGAGAACCTGGACCTGAACATGGATTTTGGCACGAAACCCATAATTGGGTCTAGCGTTTGTAATAGCATCCATGAATTTGGGCACAGATACAGACTTTACAGTCTAGGTCTGCTCAATACTCGACCGTAACCTCTTTCTTCTCTGCAGGTCTGCCATAAGTGATTAGATCCTTTAACTTGTATACTTTAACTACAGGGTAAAATAGAACAGAAATAGAACAACAACATTAAAGAAGCAGTAAAGTAACTATAAATAAAGATTACTATCATCTGCCAAACTGTCAAATGCCTGACCACTGAATGTATCAACATATTTATGTATTCCAAGGCATTATGGGGAAAGTTGTGTCATTATTTTCACTCGAACAAGCTTTCTAACCACATTCTGCTACTAACATTACTCATACCATCAAATCTATTTTTGATTGTGGACAAAAAAAAAAAAAAAAACCTCTACTGTGAACCAAGATTAACATAGAATGCTAGTGATCATTTGTGTATAACCATTTCCAGCAAATAATTAAGACAAACATTGGCTCCCTGCGTGTAACACTTAGCTGGTCAGGAATGGGAGAGGATTTCTCCCTCTCTCCCTGCACTGCAGATGTGCAATATGCAGCTAAGTAACCATGAGATAACAAATGACCTCGGGAGGTGTGTGTATGAATCACTGTCTGTAATGCCTGACTGAGAAGCATTTTTCTGGAATCATTAACTATAATTAGCAGAGAAAAACATGATTTATGCAACATGGAAATGTGCAATGCCAGCTAACCGCTTTTGACAAATACAGAAAAATTTGAAGTTTTTATCAATAAAATGGTTGTATTAGAAAAACATGGATACGTTCATTACATAGTAGAAGATAAATATATTAGAAAAGCATGTCTGTTTTCATTATATATTATAAAAACATGACTGCGTACATTAAAAAAAAATAATTTGTTAATCCACAGGTTACGTGTTATATTGCAGTTAAACTCTATTGAAGTGAATGGGACAAGCTGCAAAACCAGGTACAGTCGTTAGCATGCATGCTTGCATCATGCATGATTGCATGCTTAGCATGCATGCATCTGTGTCCAGTAGGAACTAAAAAGACTGTGGTGCCCTTGGTGATTTGGGGGTGCCTGGAATCAGCGGCTCACTGAAATTCATTGATACAAAAGATTTGTTATAGCTCACTAGTCACTATGGTATTAAGGGAAAAAAGCTTCATTTAATCTGTTTATAAACAGTGGTATAAGGGTTAGTAAATAATGAACAAATAATAATAATAACATTAATACAATTTTATTTTTTTACTCCTGATGCTATAACTAAGAGCTACAATTTAGGAACCCTAATTCCACCATTTTTAAATGGACTGAATAAAGTGTGTTTTTAACCCTAGTGATGGATACTCCCCCAGCCTTTCAGATCAGAAAAGTTCTAGAAAACAGATGAAAGTGAATGTACCAGAACATTTTCTTTAAGTTATGCACATGGATAGAACGGCACCGTTGTGGGGAAGCCGGTGTCGCAGTCTTTTTTTTAACCGAGCCCTAGTTTTTGCGTATGACGCCGTTCTATTCCCAGGCACTGGCCAGGGGTGAAGCACTGGAATTAATGGAGCCACATCATAGTGGAGCACGGTTTTCCTCCTAATGCGAGGAGGGCCAGCCCGCCTCTAGTGCTTCACCAGCTGGTGCCCGGGCCATCTTTAAAAAAAAAATGGGACCATGGCACCAACTTCCCCACGCCGGCGCCCTTCTATCCATGTGCAAAACTTAAAGTGATGGTACATTCGCTTTAATGTTTAACTTCACAGATTATGTCAAACAGCACAATATAGTAGCTACACAAATGACAGAAATCTGACTGTTCCCGGTAATATCTGTACAATGTGATTGCCTTTCTAGTGAGGAGGTCTGGTGATAGGACTGGCTTGGTCTCCAGATTTGTGACGGTGCGAAATGCTTGTACGCCCTACAATGACATTTTTATAACATCGTCTGATTCATATACAGTAAAATAGACATCTATTTGGGGAGAAAAAACTTTTCAACTCTCGGTTCCTTTGTATCTTTGATGGTTTGAAAAGTAATTATAACCCCCTAAAACCAACCTAACCTTGACCTCTTTACATCCATGGAAAATGGCAAGATATGTTATCTACATTTAATGCTAGGGTGAAAAGGTGAGATTTCTTTATAGCTTTTTTTCCAGCTATCTTCTTCATCTTTCATGTGCACGAAGGAGCAAAAGAATCTTGTACTGCATGCCATATATGTACTTTATATATATATATATATATATATATATATATATATATATATATAATTATTATTATTATTATAATAAATGAGAATTTCAAAAAATATATACTAATAACTATCAGCAGGTACTTTGTAGTTTATTAGTTATATAAATAAGGCTTCATGGTGCACTGGAGAAAGGACTGCTATCTTTAGTACACTGATTCTTCCTGGCCGGCCAGCCCGACCTATAAAATTATTATATCTGCCTGGATAGTCCTTCCCCCAGTTCACCAAACTGCCTCATTTATATATCTAAAAAAATAAATATAGTCCTCAAGACCACGGATCAGCCCTACTTCATACAGTAGTAGTTCAAATTTTATGTAATTCAATGATAGTAAAGATAACAGTACTTATGAAGACTTATCTAAGAAGAGTAAAATCAACACGTGATACAAAATAAATGTCATAAGAATATAGATATAGATAATAAATGTCATAAAAATCACATAAAAAACATAAGTAATTGATGCATGAAAAAGAGGGAAAAAAAATAAATAAAAAAAGAAGAAAAATAAAAAAAGTCTCTATATATTGCGGCACCGCTAGGTGCTGGACAGGTATAAAGTCGTATTTTATAAAATTGTATTAACCCCTTCGTGCTGCAGCTAGTTTGGGCCTTAATGACCAGGCTAATTTTTCAAAATCTGACCTGTCTCACTTTATGCTCTTATAGCTCAGTGATGCTTTAACGTATGCTAGCGATTCTAAGATTGTTTTTTCGTGACATATGGCACTTTATGTTAGTGGCAAAATTTGGTCACTACTTTGTGTGTTTTTTTGTGAAAAACATCAAAATATCATGAAAAATGTAAAAAATTAGCATTTTATGAACTTTGAAATTCTCTGCTTCTAAAAAAAGAAAGTCGTAGCACATAAATTAGTTACTAAGTCACATTACCAATATGTCTTCTTTATTCTGGCATAATTTGGTAAACATATTTTACTTTTTTAGGGTGTTATGGGGTTTAGAAATTTATCAGCAAATTATCACATTTTCGTGAAACTGATTTTTTCAGGGACCAGTTCTTTTTTTAAATGGATTTAGAAGTCTGGTATCCTGAAAACCCCCATAAGTGACCCCATTTTGGAAACAACACACCTTAAAGAATTAATCTAGGGGTAAAATGAGCATTTTAACCCTACAGGGGCTGGAGGAAAGTATTCACAATTAGGCAGTAAAAAAATGGAAAATTTAAATTTTCCAATAATATATACGTTTAGATTAAAGTTTCTCATTTTCAAAAGGAATATGAGACAAAAAGCACCCCAAAATTTGTAATGCAGGTTCTCTTGAGTACAACGGTACCCAATATGTGGGCGTAAACCACTGTATGGGCACACAGCAGGGCTCAGAAGGAAGGGAGCGCCAATTAGCTTTTCCAATGCAAATTTTGCTGAAGAAGTTTCTGAGCGCCAGGTGCGTTTGCAGTGCCCCTGTAGTGTCAGCAGAGAGAAAAACCCCCATAAGTCACCCCATGTTGGAAAGTGCACCCCTCAAAGAATTCATCTTGGTGTGAGGTGACCATTTTGACCCCACAGGTATTACAGAAAAGTATTCAAAAGAAGACAGTAAAAATTAAAAACTCGAATTCTTCCGATAATATGTTCGTTTAGTTTGAAATTTCTCAATTTTTACGAGGAACAAGAGGAAAAAAGTACCCCAAAATTTGTAACGCAGGTTCTCCTAAGTGAAAAGGTACCCCATATGTGGGCGTAAACCACTGTATGGGCACACAGGAGGCTCAGAAGGAAAGGAGCGCCAATTAGCTTTTTCAATGCAGATTTTGTTGCAGAAGTTTCCGAGCGACAGGTGCGTTTGCAGTACCCCTGTAGTGCCAGCGGAGTAAAATCTCGCCATAAGTCACACCATTTTGGAAAGTGCACCCCTCAAAGTATTCATCTTGGTGTGTGGTGACCATTTTGACCCCACAGGTATTAAAGGAAAGTATTCAAAAATAGACAGTAAAAATGAAAAACTCAAATTTTTCCAATATTATGTTCTTTTAGTTTGAAATTTCTCAATTTTATGAGGAACAAGAGGAAAAAAGTACCCCAAAATTTGTAACGCAGGTTCTCCTAAGTGAAACGGTACCTCATATGTGGGCATAAACCACTGCATGGGCACACAGGAGGGCTCAGAAGGAAAGGAGCGCCAATTAGCTTTTTCAATGCAGATTTTGCTGAAGAAGTTTCCGAGCGCCAGGTGGGTTTGCAGAGCCCCTGTAGTGTCCGCAGAGTAAAATCTCCCAATAAGTCACCCCATTTTGGAAAGTGCACCCCTCAAAGAATTTATTTTGGGGTGTATTGAGCATTTTGACCCCACAGGTATTAGAGGAAAGTATTCAAAAGTAGACAGTAAAAATGAAAAACTCGATTTTTTTCCAATAATATGTTCCTTTAGTTTGAAATTTCTCAATTTCACGAGGAACAGGAGAGAAAAGTCACCCCAATATATGTAAAGCAGGTTCTCCTGAGTATAACGGTACCCCATATGTGGGCATAAACCACTGCATGGGCACACAGCCAGGTTTAGAAGGGAAGGAGCGCCAATTAGCATTTTTAGTGCAGATTTTTCTGAAGAAGCTTCTGAGCGCCGGGTGCGTTTTCAGAGCCCCTGTAGTGTCAGCAGAATAGATTCCCCCCAAAAGTCACCCCATTTTGGAAAGTGCACCCCTCAAAGAATTCATCTTGGGGTGTGGTGACCATTTTTACCCCACAGGTATTAGAGGAAAGTATTCAAAATTGGCCAGTAAAAATGAAAAACTCGAATTTTTCCAATAATATGTTGGTTTAGTTTGAAATTTCTCAATTTGACGAGGAACAGGAGAGAAAACGTACCACAAAATCTGTAACACAGGTTCTCTTGAGTACAACGGTACCCCATATGTGGGCATAAACCACTGTATGGGCACACAGCAGGGCTCAGAAGGGAAGGAGCGCCAATTTACAGGAGCAAAACCGCAGCTAGTAATGGTTATTAGAATAGCGCAGTTACTAAAATAAAATAAAAAAAAATAGATTACAGGTAATGTGGGGTGGTTACGAGCAACCAGGGGTGGTTATGGGCAACCTGAGGTGGTTACAGGTAATCTGGGGTGGTTACGGACAACATGGGGTGGTCACGGGCAACCTGCTGTGGTTACGGCAACCTGGGGTGGTTACAGGCAACATGGGGTAGTTACGGGCAACGTGGGGTGGTTATGGGCAACGTGTGGTGGTCACGGGCAACCTGCTGTGGTTACGCAACGTGGGGTGGTTACAGGCAACGTGGGCTGGTTACAGGCAACGTGGGCTGGTAACGGGCAACCTGCTGTGCTTACAGACAATCTGGGAAGGTTACGGGAAACGTGGGGTGGTTACGGGCAACCTGCAGTGCTTACTGACAATCTGGGGTGGATACGGGCAACGTGGGGTGGTTACGGGCAACCTGCAGTGCTTACAGACAATCTGGGAAGGTTACGGGCAACGTGGGGTGGTTACGGGCAACCTGCAGTGCTTACAGACAATCTGGGGTGGATACGGGCAACGTGGGGTGGTTACGGGCAATGTGGGGTGGTTACGGATAAACTGAAGTTCTTATAGGCAATCTGGGGTGGGTACCTGTAATCTGACATGGGCACCGCAATCTGGAGGGGGTCATTGGCAATTTGGGGTGGTCAGAGGCGACGTGTGGTGGTCAGAGGCGACGTGTGGTGGTCAGAGGCGACGTGCGGTGGTCAGAGGCAACAGGCGGTGGTCAGAGGCAACAGGCGGTGGTCAGAGGCATCGTGGCGTGGTCAGAGGCATCGTGGCGTGGTCAGAGGCAACGCGCGGTGGTTACGTGCAATCTGGGGGGGTTACATGTAATCTGGCATGATTACGGGGAACCTGGGGGGGTTATGTGCAACCTGGAAGGGTTACAGACAATCTGGGATTGTTACTGATAAACTGAAGTGCTTATAGGTAATCTGGGGTGGGTACATGTAATTTGGGGTGGTTACGGGCAATCGGGAGGGGGTCACTGGCAATTTGCGGTGGTTATGGGCAACGTGCGGTGGTTACGGGCAACGTGCGGTGGTTACGGGCAACTTGCGGTGGTTACGGGTAATCTGGGGAGGGGTTAGGGGTAATTTGGGAGTAAACTGCAATTATTACTATAATAAAAAGTGTGTGTTTTATTTTTTGTATGTTTGTCACTTTTTGTACTTTACATATTCATTTTCACTATATTACTATGATTACTGTGATATTTTCTATCTCAGTAATCATAGTTCAATGACAGAGACCAAATTGGTCTCTGTCACTTTAAATTTTCAGAGTTGGCTGGTTGTGAAGCGCATGCGCACTTTATAACCAGCCAGGACGTCGAGGAGGACGGAGCTCCAGGATCAGGTGAGTATATGGGGAAGGGGGGGGGGGGTGACTGGGGGATGGGGGTGACAGGGGGGGTGGGGGGCGACTTGGGGGGTGGGGGGGACATCACTTTTTATCCCCTGTCACCAATCATTCATGGTGACAGGGGATAAAATGTGCCAGGAGCACATGGTACAAGCGATCAGCGGTATATAGTATATACCGCTGAACGCTTGTACCGGGACCCAACAGGGGGGTCCCCGATGACTGCCCCATGCTCTCCGCTACCTCCGGTGGCGGAGAGCATGGGGCTTTCATTCATTTTAACTTTTCCATCGCTGTGAACAGACATTAGTCGGTTCACAGCGATGGCGGCGGCCATCTTGGAAATGATGGCCGCCGGGGGAGGGGGGTTAGTGATCGCCCTACTAGGGGGGGCTGATCTGAGGTCTGGGGGACACTTATTTCATCTCCCTCCACCGTAGATTCACGGCGGGGGGAGATGAAAGGCGGCGGCAGCACCGGTAATCCCCTTTACCGACGGCCGCCGCTATAACGTTAATAGCGGCGATCGTCGGTTAGGGGGGGGGGCGGGACGGACCCCACACACTGCCCCAACCCCTCAGCTATCTCCCGTAGCCGGGGGGATGGGGTGGGGGCGACTGGCCCCGCAGCCTTATTCTCTGCCATCGCCGTAAAAAGCTGATGGCAGCAGAATAAGGACCCTTAGTGACCGCCGTAAAAAGCTGTATCGGCGGTCACTAAGGGGTTAATATATCTGATAAACTACAAAGTTCCCGAAAAATGTAAACAACGATCAAGGTAAGAAAATTATTTTCATCCTCAGCACCCTATGTGCAATAGGGACATATCAGCAGGTTAGATGCTTCAAAGCTGCCGCTAGTTTTCCTTTAACACTGATATTTATTAAAATATAATAATATTATTATTATTATTATTTTTATTTTTTTTAAAGGAAGCAATGTTCAAAGGAAAACTAATAGTACATCCAGTGTCCTGGTTTGGTTTCTTCATATTTTTATTTAGACTTTTCAAACTGACCTTTTTCTTTACATAGTAACTGTTAGGCAGGACAGGAGAAAAGGACAATTGAGCCTTAAGCTGGCATCCAACCCCCCCCCGCTGTCCCTGTCTACTTGCCTCAAAGCTCTAAAAGCTAGGGACAACTGGACGGCAATCCCTATGCTGGGTAGATTGGTACACAGAACAAAGACAGACAAACACAACACAATAAAGAATGGTCAGATAGCCAAGTCAAAACCAGACAGTAAGCAAAGTACAAAATCGGATCTGAGGGGCGGTCAAAAGGTCAGTAGCCAAAGTCAGAAAACCAGAAACCAATGCAGGACAATGCTAGGTCAAGTAACTAGAAACCAGAGACTATCACCGGCGCTGAATCTGGGCAGAATGGAACTACTTATGAGACCTGGAGTCCAGTCCCAGCCCACATACCGACAGCTAACTAAAAGAGCCAGCTGTCAGTTCGATCACCGTGATAACAAAGACCAGTGCTGATTCAGCCAGGGAGAGAACACTTGCCACTGCTACAACAAGGAGCAGCAGAGCTGAGTAGAGCAAAAACATCAAAAGTGTTCAAGTTGCTGTGGACGCCGAGCCAAACGCATGGCCTGAGTCCTAACATTAACAGATGGATAACAATAAAGACTCTTCTTACAGCGTTCGGAAGGCCCAGTAGCAATAATGTTTCTCCAGGGCTTGTATGCAGCATAAAGTCTGGACTCTGCCTAGACTGCCTTTGTCTGGCTTGGTTACATAGTTTGTAAGGTTAAAAAAAGACATACAGTATGTATAGTGTCCCAGAATCCATGTGCCACCACTGGTTTTGTGGATGTGTAGGTCGGCACTGAGGTGTACATGTAGTTGGGTATTCTGTAAATAGAGTCTTGTTTTACTGCATTTTGGCCAAGAGATGTCTTACTGTATTCCTTTTCCTCTGTAAAAGAGCAAATTCCTAGCAGCAACCAACTGGGACAGGAAAGAACCTTCCAAACGAGCCTGGCACAGGTGTAGGGAAATCAATTATTGCCTCTGTCTTCACCTGCCGGTTTATCCTTGAGGCACCTGTAGTCGGCTGCAGTGTTATATTGAGCTACTGATAGTGTTGTTCCTATATATGCACAACCTATACAGGTGACCATACACTCTATTCACCTCTTCTGCTTATTTTGAGCTTACCTTAATTACTGCACTAGAAGGCACCCCACTTTTGTCTTTGTGCTTTTCTATCCTCTGTAAAAGCACAGAATGTGTATGCTGATCCTATTTCTTCAAGTGTTTCTGCATGCTAGCCACCTACTCCAAGGGTGAGGCTACCAGGGCCTAAACCCCATCCATGCTTAGGGGCTATCAGGACTTCTTCTTCCGAGCCCTGCAACTACAACAGGAGCTTCCGTTTAGATAGCGGATTGGGAAAGAGTGACAAACGCTGATAGACCCCACTGCAACTTGCCAGGACCTAACAGGGAACCTCAACGACTTGCTTGCCCTTAAGTGGGGCCTGTACTACTGCCCTCGCTCAGCAACAGTTGGAGCTTCATAGCAGTGTGTACAGGCTGTTCCAAAAGTATATTGCCACCAACTCCAAAGTGGTTAGAGCCCCTCTAGCAGAATCAAGTGGCTAAGTAACTTGAGAGTCCGTTCTCATATCAAGTAATTAAACAAGTAACCCTTCCTCCAAAAGACTTTGGTAAAGGCTATAAAACTAAAAACTATAAAACTAAAAACTATAAAACTAGTAGTATATAGCACAAGTATTAGCAGGGATCCTGACAAGCAAACTCTCAAGCTACCTTTTTTGCACCTTGTGTCCATAGAACTGTGTATTTGTTGTACTGCATCTTTGAGAAAATTACAAGTAGAATTGTTATCCTGAAAAGCACCTTGACTGTAGATTTAACAGACATGTGCTGGCATCTAGGGAGGGTATATGCCACTCTGAGTCCCGTGACAAGTGCCGCAATGGTACCCCAACAGCTACCCTTGCAAGTTCCACCTAACACCCCTAGGTTATCACATGCATTCATAGGTTATCACATGCATTCATCTAGTTCAGCCTATTACCTGTTTATCCAGTGTTTATCCAGAAAAAGGCAACAAAAGAAAACATGATGTAAAGCCAATTTTTCCCATTCTATGGATATTTCCTTCCTGACTCTCTCCAAATCTAACAATTAAAATAAATCCCTAGTTTATCCACTCAGTATATATATATATATATATATATATATATATATGTATATAATTTTGTAAATCATAGCACAGTGCCAACCTTGTCATATAAGGTGCTGTACTGTGATTGGCCAGACAACTAATGGAGGAAATTACTTAATTAACTGTGTGTGTACAACTGTCTAGAAGTCCTGCTGTTAGCTAAGCTGCCACCAGATGACGAGGAAGTGTTCGAGAGGACAAAGACTGTGAGCCCTGAACCTGCCCCACCCAGCTGTCTCTGACTACCTATTTCCAGACACCCCTAAATTGCTTCCGGCAACTAGGCAACATTCCCTTACTTCTGTCTGGGGTGTAAAACACAAAATGAAGGCAAGACAGACAAACACATAGGGATGATGGTACGGCTGCGGTCAAACTTAACAGATGACGTGGTACACAGTCAGAATGCAAAAGAGTAGTCAGAGATGCAAGAGCCAAGGTCAGAATAACCAGGTATAGAGACAAATAGTACAGAGATACAGGGTAGGTTTAGCGCACTCAGAGAGTCTAATATGTAGCAAAGACTGGACTAGGCAAAAAAACCCTTTATAGGAAGCCAGGGACCTGGTCCAGCATGTGATTGGACCAGGCACACAGAATACAGACTGGCAAAGCAAAGGATGAGTAGAAGGACTGGATGACAATCGTAAGCAAAACAAAGGTTAACTATTTAATTACCAGAGGGAGCTAAGCAGTGAAGAGATGGGTGTGGTGGAGAATAAATTACCAAAGCAGAAGGAATTGAGCTGTGTTCAGACAGTGTTACAGTGTTCAGACCAGTGCAAATGAAACATAGAATTTAAATGCTAAATTTATGCCTAAGAACACAGTTTCAGCGATATACCACAAGCCTATGACCACACTGTGGTTCGAAAAGGCAGAGGCATGACACCTGCACTCTAAAATGGAGAGAAGGTGAACTAACTGTGCGCTATGGATTACAAAAATCACACCACTCTTTACAATACAGTTAATACTGTATAACAAAACCTTGCAGGATTTTAAAAAATCTTTTGAAATAAAAGGTATGCTTTAACATTCGCCAACAGCTTATACAGGACTCAATTAGAAGCCAGGGTTAAATGAGTGCTCTGTATCGTACTTTATATATTCTGTATGTCTGTTCACCAGGAAGATACCAGCTGTTCACAGATTCAATACTGCCAAGGAGAGGAGGCGGTAGCCAGGTTCAATTTCCTCTCTGTAGGCTCACCATGCACACTTTGCCATATGGAGTTTTCCCTTTAGCCTCAATATCTTGGCAGTCATTCCACCGCCCCTTGATAGACATAACAAACTGCTAACCTGTCAGTGATATGATTCATAAGTCCTGGGCCTCACAAGGTGGATGTTTCTTGCTGATACAAAGTTTCTCATCAAGTGTTTTACTGCTTCCTCTATAAACCCATTAATGTCCGAACTGCTGTGAATTGGCAGTGCTATTTCCCTTGACCCCAAGTACAGCACTGCTAATAAAACACTTCTATTAAGATAGAAACATATTGAGTTGAAGACCAGAATAGTATTCCTTTTATTGATACACATATAGCATCCGACTGTCTATAGCAAGCAAAATATCAATAGAAAGCATATGCAGTTATGTTAGAGCTACAGTAATAAAATACGGTTAATAACTTTTTATGTGTACTACTGGCTTATAAAAATTTAAGGTTAGTACTAGGGACTTATTGTCTTTCAGTAAATTAAGAAATATGTTGTTGTTTTTTTGTTTTTTTTCTTCCAGATTAGTATTCTGGTTCTTAAGATGTGGAAGTGTTAAATATACAAAACAAGTTGCTAGTTACTTAAAGACATCCCCTCTACACAAGCCCTATTGTAACATTTGGATTCAGTAGAAAGGGACCCACATTTTGGTAACTCCCTCAATGATCAGGCTAGCATGTAGTGGAACACATCTCCTCCACAGTGGGGTCTCTAGATAACCAATGGTTAACAACTCATCTCCTGGGAAAGGATTTTAGTGAAGGGATAATGCTGAGTTAAAGGGAACTTGTTAGGTCCTTTGGGCATCCCAAACCAGCTCTGGGATCTGACAGGTCAGGAAACCAGTGGTCCAGCATTGTTCTCATCACAAAAGTTGCAATGATCCAATTCACATCCAGTAGCTGGAATGCAGTGTGATATAGTGGATGCAACATAACAATAACTGCATAACAAATCTAAGTTCTATAGTGAATATTTTTTCCATTTAACTATGTGAACTAAATCAGACCTTAAATTGTGTCTATATCATGGTCATGTTAGAGCAGTTTTGACCTGATCAGATACAATATAATACAGGGATTCCCAATATAGGGGTTTCCATAGCCAATTCTCCCCTATATACTGTTCCCATGCTCCTTTGGGATCCCTCTTTCATACATACTACTCCCTTGTCCCTTGCTTTCTTATACAGTACATACTGCTTCTATGGCCCTCCCTTTCTCCTTTATGCTCCAGTGACTCATATCTCCTGCATTAAGGCCCTGTTCCTTCATACATAGTGGCCTCCTGGGCCTCCTCTCTAATATACTGTATACTGCTTGCCTAGGCATCCTCTATCATATGTACTGCTTCTAAATCATACTGCTAATTATATTCCTTACATGGACTGATTTCCCCCCTTTCCCAGTTGGCAAGTATGCAGAAAGAACCTATAGAGGAGCACACAGAAGCTGTATAGCGCCATACACTGCCATACTGGCCCCATGCATGCAGTTCATCTGTGCTTGTAGACCAATGAGTTGTCCTATAATTTCCAACAAAGTGCCAACAGATGGATTATATTGAGTTGAAGTTGAAGCATCATCTTATGGAGTAGTAAGTAATTCAGTAAGTCAGTAATTTCTAATCTGTGTGCAGAACAGAACTGCTGTGACTTTGCAGCTGTCTGATCCCAGAAGCCCCAAAATAAGCGAATTACAAATCTTACATTTTTATTGGGAAAGGTAAATGAATTTAAAGCCAAGGGCGGCATGATTATACAAGGACATGGGCCTTTTATAAGTCTTCAAGGGCAAATCGAGCAAATATTTCATTTGCATTTGAGCAGTTATTGAGTTGCCAGGGAAAAAGTCAAATAGATTTAGTAGAAATATGAAATGGAGAGGACAGGATATAAATTAAAGGGGAGGAAAACAGGTCAAACTCTGTTAAAGGACAATTCTGATATGCTGGGATATCGAAGAATAAAAAGGTCAGTTAGTAAAAGCTACGGAAGCGCTGGGAATTAAACCCATCAAAAAATCTTCCTTAAGATATTATTATGATAATAAAATTGCCAGAGTCTCTTTACAGCGTAAGGGAAATTATAATTTCATTTTAAAGCGCTTTTGTGATGATCTCAGAGGGGCCATTCAGTAAGTTACAGTCTGTCAACCTGGTCTTCTCACACCTGTCACATTGAACATTTTATTGGTTTTTTTCTATATACAGAAAATATGAGCTTGACACACAAAGGTCACTATGTCTTGGACATGCATAAAACCTTCAAATTACTAGTTAATGGAAAGATAGCAGAATCCTTAAAAGTCAATTTCTACCCAGGAAAAATAGGTTCTAAATTCTTTGTCAATTTATTTCTTAATATAACTTTATAGCAGTTGGAACTTCAAGTCAACTGCATAGGCACTAAAAATGCTGGTTATTTACCACCACAATCACAAAGAGATGGACTGTTACAAGACAAGAAAGAAGACTGTTTTAGAAAGAAGGGGCCCCATAGTGCCAGGCTAAACTAATATGCATGGATATAAAACTGACTAGTTTTCTAATCTAATGTTATCTAATCTATAAAATATTCTCACTTCTCCCATTCTCAACTTACATGGTCTATGCTGGACTATTGTTCAGTATGTAGGGAAACATTAGGTCTGGTAGAGGAATCTGAAAAATGCAATCTATTGATATTGGACCACTCCCCTGTCAGTCTAACTATTAAAGAGAACCTGTCACCCCCCAGTGCAGACCCATATAGTTACTGCTTCCATAAAGTTCCAGTCCCCGAGCCCGTCCCACCGCAGAGATAACCCCGTCCGAAGCCACGCATGTGCTCCCCAGAGATGAGTCCGACGTCCATAGAGAGTGACTGGAGCCGTCATTCTCTTTGGGTGTCAGACTATATGGCTTCGAATGGGGATATTCCTGCGGCGGGACAAACTCCGGGACCGGGACTTCGTGGAAGCAGTAAGTATATGTGTCTGCATCGGGGGGTTGACCGGGCTCTGCCCTGGCACGGGGGGTAACAGGTTCCCTTTAACCCCTTAAGGACAGAGCCTAAAATGGCCTTAATGACAGAGATAAATTTTATGAATATAACCTTTGTCACTTTATTCATTAATAACTTCAGGAAGCTTTTACCTATCTGGCTGATTCTGAGATTGTTTTCTCGTGACATATTGTACTTCACATTTCTGGTAAATTGGAGTCGATACTTATAACGAATCTTTTTGAAAAAAAACAAAATAACGTGAAAAATTGTTAAAAAATGCATTTTTCCAACTTTGAAACTCTTGCTTATACAGAAAATGGATATACCACATAAATTATATATTAAATAGCATTAGCAACATGTCTACTTTATGTTGGTGGCATTTATTAAACTATCTTTAATTTTTTTTTTTTTTTTGACAATAGAAAGCTTAAAACATTAGCAGCAATTTTCCAAATTTTCTGCAAAATTTCAAAATCAGATATTTTTAGGGACCTGTTCAGGTTAAAGTGTATTTGAGGGGACTGTGTGTTAGAAAGCCCCACAAAGCACCCCATTTCAGAAACTGAACCCCCCAAACTCTGAAAAAGCACATCCAGAAAGTGTTTTAACCCTTTAGGGGAGTCACAGAAATAAAAGCTAAGTGTGTAAGAAATTTGAAATTTAAAATTTTCTGTGCAGAGATTTTATTGTAATCCAATATTTTTCATAATTATAAACTCATTACCAGAGAAATGCACCCCAATAATTATTGCCCCGTTGCTGCAGTTTATAGAAATACCCCATATGTGGCCCTATTGCATTGTTTGACGCAACCACAAGCCTCAGATACAAAGGAGTGCCTAGTGAATTTCAATGCTTCCGTTATGCCTTTATATATAAAGAAAAAACATTTTTTACAATAAAACGTTGTTCTAGCCTTCAATTTTTTTATTTTTACAAAGGGATACAAGGAAAAAAAATACAAAATACGTGTAGTGCAGTTTCTCCCAAATACGGAAATACCCCACATGTGGACATAAAGTGCTAAGCGGGCGCAGGACGAGCCTCCAAAGGGAAGGAGCGCCAATTGGCTTTTGGAAGCTGGATTTCACTGGAATGGATTTCATGAGCCATGTCGCATTTACAGAGCCCTCGTGCTGCCAAAACACTGGAAACCCCCCACAAGTGACCCCATTCTGGAAACTACACCCCTCAAGGAATCTAACAAGGGGTGCAGTGAGCATATGGACCCCACTGGTGACGGGCACAAATGTGGAATAATGTGACGTGAAAGTAAAAATATTCATTTTTTCACTTTCACGGCACAAATGTGGCCGTCATCAAGGGGTCCATATCCTCACTGCACCCCTTGTTAGATTCCTTGAGGGGTGTAGTTTTCAGAATAGGGGTCACTTGTGGGGGGTTTCCAGTGTCTTGGCAGCACGAGGGCTCTGTAAATGCGACATTGGCCCTTGAAATCCATTCCAGTGAAATCCAGCTTCCAAAATCCAAATGGTGCTCCTTCCCTTCGGAGGCTTGCCCTGCGCCCACATGGCGCTTTATGTCCACATGTTGGGTATTTACGGACTCGGGGGAAATTGCTCCACACATATTGTGTGTTTTTTTCTCTTTTAACCCCTTGTGAAAATGAAAAAATCAAGGCTAAACCAACATTATAGTGTAAAAAAATGTAATATTTCATTTTCACGCCACATTGTTCCACATTTGTGCCCATCACCAGTGGGGTCCATATGCTCACTACACCCCTTGTTACATTCCCTGAGGGGTGTAGTTTCCATAATGGGGTCACTTGTGGGGGGGTTTCACTGCTTTGGCAACACAGGGAGTTTTTAAATGCAACATGGCCCTTGAAATCCATTCTACTCAAATCCAGCCCCAAAAAGCTAAATGGCGCTCCTTCCCATTGGAGGCTTGTCTTGCGGCCGCATAGCGCCTTAGGTCAACATGTGGGGTATTTCCGTACTCGGGGGAAATTTCTCTACATGTTTTGTTCTGTTTGTTTTCTTTTTACCCCTTGTGCAAATGAGAAATGTCAAGACTAGATCAACGATGTTGTGTAAAAATAAAATTTTTAACACTAAAACATTGGCCTAGCCGTGAATGTTTCATTTTCACAAGGGTTTAGGAGCAGTTTGTCCCGAGTACGGAAATAACTCACATGTGCACATAAAGCGCCATGCGGCCGCAAGACGAGCCTCCAATGGGAAGGTGCACTATTTGGCTTTTGGAGGCTGGATTTGGCTGAAATGGATTTCAAGGGCCATGTTGCATTTACAGAGGCCCTATGCTACCAGAACAGTGGTAAACCGCCACAAGTGACCCCATTTTGGAAACTACACCCCTCAAGGAATCTAACAAGGGGTGCAGTGAGCATATGTACCCCACTGGTGACGGGCACAAATAGGGAACAATGTAACATGAAAGTGAAAAATTTCCATTTTTCATTTTCACAGCACAAATGTGCCAGTCATCAAGCGGTCCATATGCTCACTGCACCCCTTTTTAGATTCCTTGAGGGGTGCAGTTTACAGAATGGGGTCACTTTTGGGGGCCTCCACTGTCTTGGCAACACAAGGCCTTTGTAAATGCGACATGGCATTCACCATCCATTCTAGCCAAATGGCGCTCCTTCCCTTCGGAGGCTTACCCTGCACCCGCCTGGCGCTTTATGTCCACATGTGGGGTATTTTCATACTTGGGGGACGTTGCGCTACACATTTAGTGTTTTTTTTATCTTTTAACCCCTTGTGAAAAAGAAAAAATAAAGACTAGATCAATGATTTAGTTTAAAAATTTTTTTTTTTTTACACTAATTTTCACAAGGGGTTAAAAGAGAAAATAAATGCAAAACGTGTAGGGTAATTTCCCCTGAGTATGAAAATACCCCACATGTGGACATAATGTGCCATATGGGCACAGGGCAAGCCACCAGAGGGAGAGAGCGCCATTTAGAGGCTGGAATGGAGGATGGAGGCCATGTCACATTTACAAAGCTCCTGTGCTGCCAGGACAGTAGAAACCCCCCACAAGTGACCCTTTTGGAAACTACACCCCATAATAAATCTAACAAGGGGTGCAGTGAGCATATGGACCCCACTGGTGACAGGCACTTATGTAGAACATGTGCTGTGAAGATGAAAAATACAATTTTTTTCATTTTCACATCCCAAATGTGGCCGTCACCAGGGGGCCATATCCCGGCTGCCCCCCTTGTTAGATTCCTTAAGGGGTGTAGTTTCCAGAATGGGGTCACTTGTGGGGGGTTTCTACTGTCCTGGCCGCACAGAGGCACGTTTGTGGTACCACGTACAGTGACAGGGGTGACGCTATTCCTGTGAATTGTGGTCAAAATAAGGACATTGCGCTTGTCCTTATATTTGACCAACAACATATTGTCACAGGCATAGGCCTTGCTCTCCCCCCTTTGCATTACTTGTCTAACAGGGTGACTTGGGAGGCCTCTTTGATTTTTTCGGATCGTGCCGCAAGCTACAGTAGCTCGGGCAGCGAGTGACCGAAACAGGGGGATGCTGGTATAAAAGTTATCATCCAGCAGTGGGAAGATCAGTTCCCAAACGATCTTCCCACTAACTCCGAGGATGGGGGGGCATTCTGGGGGCTGGATTTGGGTGTCCCTACCCTCATATACTCTAAATCTGTAAGTGTACCCTGAGGTACTGTCACAGAGTTTGTATAGTTTCACGCCATACCGCGATCTTTTGTTAGGAAGGTACTGGCGGAAATTGAGTCTTCCTTTGAAGCTCAGGAGGGACTCATCTACTGAGATGTATTTCTCTGGAATATACATCTCAGTAAATTTGGCTGAGAAGTGCTCTATGACCGGCCGTACTTTGTACAGTCGGTCATACGATGAATCATCTCATGGGGGGCACCTTGCATTGTCATTGTAATGCAAGAATTTTAGGAGGGCTTCGAATCAAAACCGTCCCATGGCCATACTGTAAAGTGGGGTACTATACATAATATCCCCACTCCAGTATTGCCGAATTGTTATTTTTTTTACTAGGCCCATGTGCAGCAGGAGCCCCCAAAATTTTGTAATTTCAGCTGCATCAGTAGGGGTCCACGCCATGGGCCAAGCAAAAGAAGAGGAGGGGTTCTGGGCCAGGAATTGGTGCACGTACAAGTTTGTTTGCACCACCATCAAATTTACAAAGTCATCAGAGAAATAGAGCTTGAAAAAGTCTATTTCTCTGAGACCTGTGGGGTTAATTTGGATTCCCGCCATTGCCATAAAGCCAGGAATCCAGGGCTGATAATTTTGGGGGTCTGGGGTCCAGATGGGGTCACCTATCTGGGGGGCGGGGGGCAGGATGGGGTCACCTGTCTGGGGGGCAGGGGGCGGGATGGGATGACGTGTCTGGGGGGCGGGGGGTGGGTTGGGATGACATGTCTGGGGAGCAGGGGACGGGATGGGGTCACCTGTCTGGGGAGCAGGGGGCGGGATGGGATGACGTGTCTGGCGGGCAGCCCGAGGCGTCCTCCTTGGACGCCTAGGTGGAAAGTCATCATCACTGGATGATGATGATGATGATAATGATGATGAGGATGAATGAAGGAAAGAAGTATCCCCCCATTCATCCTCACTGGCTGTTTCGGTGTCGGAGGCAATAAGCGCATATGCCTCCTCCACCGAAAACACTCTTTGGGACATTATTCGGGGATTGGTGTATTGGGGGTATGTAAATGTGATTTAGTGTAGTGGTGTAGTGTAAAACTTTATTTCAAGTAGTGTAATGTGTAATGTGGGGTAGTGTAGTGTAATGTAGTGTTTTATACGTGTTTTTCACAGTAAGGGGGGGTTGCTGATAAATGCCGCACTTATGTGCGGTACTTATCAGCAGACAGTGGCGGTAGGATATAGAAAAAAAGCGGGGGGGAGGGAAAAAAAAAAACCCTACGCCAAAAAAGAGGAGTTGCTGATCAGCGGCGCACTTACGTCAGCACTCAGCTGCGAAAGGGCGCAAAAAAAAATTGGGAAAAAAAAAAAAGCTACCTCTTTACCCCAAAGCCACTGATTAGTGTATTATATACACTAGTCAGCCGCTAGGGGGCAGTACAAGTACCTGGACAAAGATCTACAAAGAAACACTACGAAAGCCGACAAGAGCTGAGCGAAACCGACGGGAGCCGAGCGGAGATGACGGAGAATCACGTGGACGCCGCGGGACCGCAGATCTTCCGTCCGGACGCCGGGATCCGGTGAGTATGGTCCTCACACACCACACACACCTTCTCTGCACCTCTTGGCTAACTAGCTGAGGGTTGTACAGAAAAGTAATAATATTTATTTTTACTTTGATCGCCGCTATTGGCCGGCTGGGCTTGGACGGCCAATAGCGGCGATCTGGGGGGTGGCACCATGGCCCCCTCCAGTATACACAGTAATGGTGATTGGTGCTGTCTCGTACAGCACCAATCACAATTAAATTCCGGGGCCCTGGGTCACCGATGACCTGGGAACTGGAAAATTGCTGTAGTTGGCTGATTTGAATAAATCAGCCAATTACAGCGATCGTCTGCACGGGGGGTGTAATTACTGTGTATTACAGCAGCCATCGTTACCGGATCGCCGTGTATTTACACACAGCGATCCGGTAAACATCGGGCGTATGTGTACGCCCGTTTGCGTTAAGTACCACGCTGCGGGAGCGTATACATACGCCCGATGTCGTTAAGGGGTTAAAGACATATTCCCAAAAGGCTGTAATATCCTATGGAGGTTCTCTTCCCAACTACCATCTGAGGATTCTTTTAAAGATCTCTTAAAACATGGCGGGCAGAGTATGTTTTGAATAATGAGCAACACTCTAACTCTCCCATTCTTTTTTGGGAAACCACAAAGGCAGTCCTCAGATAAAATATCATTTCATACGTGGCCTCCCGAAAAAAGGGAGCTACAAAAAAAATATCACTCACTAACACAAACTTTACGCTCAGCTTACACTCTATTTATATCTTCCCCTAAGAAAGATAACAAAGCCAAACAGGTGCAAGTAAAACATGCTATTGAAATTGCAGAGAACCTCAACTTGTTTTATAGAGGCCAATACCTCAGCTGACTGTACCGATATGGAAACAAATCAGGAAAATTATTGGTCAATCTGGCCAAAGGCTGCAAACCGACTTGTCATATCAAGGCTCTTAAAAATAGTAAAGGAGCCCTACAGTTCTTACATTCTTTATCTTTACCATCAGTCGATAAGGCTAGATGGTTTGGGAGGGGAATTCTACAAAAGTCTAAATACTGCACGCCAGGTCTCCTTTCGGATGCTTTTCCCCTTCAAAAGGGGAAAGACAGGGTTGCTCTTTTTCTCTCCACTATAATCTAGTGATGAAACGCCTTATCCAGCACTTTATTACCTCCAAAATATTTTCAGGCATGTAGGCTGGATCTCAGGAGATCAAATTAACTTGTTTTGCTGATGACATGCTTTTATTCATGGAATATTCAGGAAGACAGATTTCGCTATACTTGAAGTCCTTAGATACTTTGGCTCTTTCACTGGATTTAGAGTAAATATCACTCAAAGCCACTTATTATACTAACTCCCCCATACAATCTCATCTCAATGCTCGGATGGGGTTTCCATCGCAAAGAATTCCTTACATATTTAGGTATCAAAATTGGCCGCCTCTATCCTCTTTATACTCCATAAATTACCAGCATATCGTCAATAAAATAGAACGGGACCCTAAAAGATGGTGATCCCTCCGCTATCTCTTCTGGGACGCATTAAATTTTTCAAGATTATGTGCTTCGGAAAACTACTTTACCCAATGAAAACAATTCCTCTTCTACTCAAGCATATGCATGTGTCCAGAATCCAATCCTTCTTAACGAAATTTAGCTGGCATGCCAAACATCCATGCATAGTATACTCCACCTTGTGCTTGCCAAAAATGAAAAGGCGGCGCTCGATGTCCGAATATCAGATCACACAACCTAGCTGACTTATTTTGGCATGTCAGGGACTGAATTCTAGACAATCCCATTCTTCCCATTTATCCTTAGAAGCTGCATTGGCCGCTCCATGGCCATTGAAGGCCATGCTAAATTTTCTGAACTCCCAGCCTCTAAAAAACACATGTGATCTTCAACAACACTATAGCCTCCTGGAAGGCAGTGGGAAATTATACAGCCTCCTATTCAGCCTGTCTAAATATTCCCCTCTCCAACACTCCAAACTCTTTCCACAAGGGTTGGAGAGTCCAGGTTTCCAATTGTGGAACACTAAAAATATCAGGTCTCTAGGTCAACTCCTAGACACGTTACCTGGTTAATTCCTTACCAGGGAAGCTTTCAAAACTAAGTTTGACTTACCCCCAACCCAAATCTGGCAATATAACCAAATTCCCCACTACATAACCTCTAGAATGCGGAACATTGCAGAAGCAAAAGATCTCAGTACATTTGACAGTATTTTCCCTACTACGTCCACCACCTCTCTCTTTTCATATATTTTTTGGGATCTTAAAAGGGGTCTCTCTGCAGAGCTCTTTCAAAAAGGCTATTCTTACAAAATGGTCACTCTTAAATACAGCAGATTTATTCCATTGTTCCTGGTCATGTACCCACACTCACAAAATGTGGGAAAATGTTCGTATTTTCAGAGTCCATTTGGGGCTACAAAATATCCCTTAACCCCTAAAGCCATCTTTTTTCACCATATCATTAGAGATCCAACTGTATACCAGTTCCAGTGGACCTGTTTACTTCAATGGACTTCACCTAACATTGTTGATTTTCCTAAAATGCCTTCTTAAACACTGGCTACAATGTTCCAACCCAATCTAAAATTATGTCAGCTTTGAGAGATGCCCTTCATATGGAACTCATAGTTATACTAAAAATAAAGGAAAAATCTATTAAGAGTTTTATGGCCAAATGGAGACTTTTCATTTTACAGGTAGTCCTTTGGAGGAACAATAATCCATTATGTCACATTTTTAGTACACTACATGGTACTGCATGGAAGACCTCAAAGGTACGACAGGAAAACTAAAGATATACCGATTATTATTTTTCTTTCCATAACCTACTCAGTATACTATTTCATATTGTTCAAACAATACGAATGATTTCCCTAAAGTGACAATTTCTTGTTTATGTTCTGTTTTAGTTTTCCTCGCCGCTTCTCCTCTACTGATTTTGTATTTGATAAAGGTTAAAAAATGGCTATAGAAAAATTCATTGTCAGAGCTCCTTCTCCTTCTCCCTCTCCTTCTTCCAGGTATACAGGACACTACATGTACACAGGACCCCAAAACTATACACTACAGGTATACAGGACCTCCACCAACTATATACTACAGGTATACAGGACCCCATAACTATACAGTACAGGTATACAGGACCCCACAAACTAAAAAGTACAGGTATACAAGAATTTCAAACTGTACACTACAGGTATACAGGACCTCCACCAACTATATACTACAGGTAATACAGGATGTATATAACAAGGCTCTGTATAACACTGCCAATGTTGTATATAACCAGGCTCGGTATAACACTGCCAATGTTGCATATAACCAGGCTGTATATAACACTGCCAGTGTTGTAGATAACCAGGCTGTATATAACACTGACTATGTTGTTTATAACCAGACTGTATATAACACTGCCAATGTTGTATATAACCAGGCTCTGTATAACACTGCCAATGTTGCATATAACCAGGCTTTGTATAACACTGGCAATGTTGTAGATGACCAGGCTGTATACAGTCTGATCACATGACATCTACGTTTAGTTTTTAGGAGGTTTTAAGTTTTTAGTTTTTTTCTAATGTGCATAAACTACAATTTACATAAACAGTGCAGAACAGTCGTGTATATAGGGCTCCTGGTGATTTCCGCTTAAACAAAAAAAAAACCAAGGGCATAGATTGGCCTCCTGGGCACCCTTGGAACAAATGTAATTAACACACCAATACTTTATACCCGGGCAGCGCCGGGTACATTTTCTAGTCAATATATAATTATATTAATATATACTATTAAAGTGACTCTGTACACACAATCTGACCCCCTCAATCCACTTGTATCTTCGGATAGCCGCTTTTAATTCAAGATATGTCCTGGGGTCCGTTCAGCAGGTGATGCAGTTATTGTCCTAAAAAACTACTTTTAAACTTGCAGCCCGTGCCAAATGGGAGTATCTGTGCCCTAACTTTGCAACACCCCTCCTCCCCACCCTCTTCAATCATTAGGAATGCCACTGGAACATTTTCTCCATGCTGAACATTGCACAGGTCCTTAACGATCCAGCCCATGTGCCGGGCTGACACAGGTGGGGAATATGAGGCCTGAAGCATAACTAATGATGAGGGTGGGAAGGAGGGACGGAGGGGTGGTGAAAAGTTAGGGCACAGATACTCTCGTTTGGCACAGAGCTTCCAGTTTAAAAGTTTTGGTTTTTTTTTGGACAATAACTGCATCACCTGTCGAACGGACCGCAGGACAGATCTTGGATTAAAAGCAGCTATCTGTAGGTACAAGTGTTTGTTTTTTTTTTGGGGGGGGGGGGGCAGATTGTGGGTAGAGAGCTTCAGAGCTGCAGCTGAGGGGAAACAGGTTAGCTGAGAATCACTTTTTTTTTCTTTTTTTGTCATAGAATAATCATTTTATTTATTTATTTTTATTTCATTTTATTTATTTTAGTTTGTTCTGTGTATGCTAAGAGAAGGATGAGTATTTCCGAGGTTTCAGAGAGAAGGCTTACTTTGAAAAGTACCACTTCTTTTTTTTAAAACTGGAAAAAAATGATACCAGGATCACCCCAATCACAACAGGTTCTGGAGACAATTTCTCCTCCCTGAACCCTAAGAAACATAGAAACATAGAAGATTGTCGGCAAAAAAGACCACTGGATCCATCTAGTCTGCCCTTTTATAAGTTATACAAATGATAAATTACTTAGTAATAATAATTTAATTTGCTGAAACTCAGTCATTTTCTGAAACAATTGAAAGTATTACTTAAATCTTAAGTGATGCAGACTCAAGACCAAATTCACTTGGCAGAGTGCTAAGAGGTCAGCAGCAATACATAGAATGCTGTATGCACTTCCACTTCAACAGTTCACTGGCAGAGTGCTGCTGGGACCTCTCCTATAGGATTAGTACCCTCCTCTCCTGACATCCTCTGTGCTGCTGTGACCTCCCCTATAAGATCAGCACCCTCCTCTCCTGACATCCTCTGTGCTGCTGGGACCCTGCAACCTCCCCTATAAGATCAGCCCCCTCCTTTCCTGACATCCTCTGTGCAGCAAGGGACCAAACATTATGTTTATTGGGGCCAACAGGGAGGGGAAGCAGGCAGTGTTTATTGGGGACAGCATGAGGGGGGGGGGGCAGTAGTGGCTTATAATGTGTCGGATTGACCAGGGCGGGGGGGGGGGGCAAGTTGGGTGGACAGCCCGGGGCCCAGGGTACATTTAATCCGCCACTGTGTGCCACCACTCTGTTCAGTGAGCCCTACATCTGTATGTGAGAACAAACGCTCTGTCTTATAATAATCACCAAGTAGTAGCAAAAATAGTAGTAGTAGCAGAACAAGAGAACATTTCCACTGGGCACTAAACTACATGATACCA
Organism: Dendropsophus ebraccatus; assembly: GCF_027789765.1. Taxonomy (NCBI): domain Eukaryota; kingdom Metazoa; phylum Chordata; class Amphibia; order Anura; family Hylidae; genus Dendropsophus; species Dendropsophus ebraccatus. The sequence goes on along the minus strand of NC_091457.1, from coordinate 45,755,726 downwards.
ATTACTTTTGTATGCAAAAATCTGTGTGTATCAAAGCTCATAAAACACAACCGTCATCCAGCCATGTTTAAAAATCTGTTTCCACTAGAGTTTATTAAGTTGGTAAATATCCTCAGGGCTGATGTTAGAGAACAGAACAAGCCAGATGCATGCCGCAAGTCCCTGGTAGTCGGAGAAAAATACCAGCTGTCTGATTACAACTTTCAGCGCATTGTAGATCGCTTCATATACAAGGTTCATTCTAAATTCCCATAAAATAAGTTATGAGAAAAAAACAGTTTCTAAGAATATTCCTGGATGTATTAGCAAAAGTGCGAAGTTGAAAAAGCTGAAATGAATATAGAGTAGAAATAAATGGAACTAAACACTTTGATGTTTTTACATAAGGAAATTATCCCTTAGGGTTCATTTATTATGTTATGCAGTTTCTTTTTTTTAGTAACTAGACAACTTACCTAGTTTTTTTTTTTTTTTTGTACTCTTTTGATTTGTTCTAAAAGTGCCCATTAGGCCAATCCATGCCATGTTTTGATTAAGGGGGAATTGGTAGTAGCCCTATATACTGATGCAGTTACAAATTGTTTATTTAAATTTTGAACCTCATAAATACCTAACAACTAAACTGGTAGTAAATAGAGTCCTAAAACTTTATTTTATTGCCAGGTATAGAGGCAAAGATTTTTACCTGACTGAATCTGGAACAGGTAACATGCAAGAAACCAGATTCATGTCATCCACTCTCAATTTTCTCTTTTTAGCCTAACTAGAAACTAGAATAATTTAAAAGGGTGATAATCTCTAACATGGTATAAAAGAAAAATTAGGCCACAGCCCCTAGCGACCAATCAGATTCCAGATTTTACATTTCCAATACCTTTTGATGGGCTACAGCTTTTTGATGGGCAAAGTGCATTATTTGCTACTGCCAGATAAAACCATTTACCTATTGGGAACCTTCCAGACACCCATTGTACCTAAGTGCCATATCTGGGGTCAAATGGTCCAGGTGTTTGGAAGCCTTATAAGAAGAGGCTATGATAACAGTTGATAACTTAGAACAATGATAAGTGAGTGTTGTATACAGATGTAGGCTATGTTCACACAACGTATATTTTTGTAAAATCACAGCCGTTGTACAACGCCCATGATTATTTTGAGAATATACGTTGCATTGCTGTTTATGGGATCCTGGCTGGAGTGTAAACACATAGGGAGGCATTTATTAAGTCCGGCGTTTTTTACGCCGGACGTAAAAATGCCCCCGCAGCTCCGGCGCTACGGAGATTTATGTAGAGGCGGACTGCCTCTACATAAATCCCGTGAGCGCCGTTGCGCACCGCCGAAAACCTACGCCAGCTGAGGACTGGAGTAGGTTTTCGGCGTACATTTTGGCGGAACGGATGATAAATGGCGCGGACTCTGAGTCCGCGCCCTCCGTCCCGCCCACTCTCCGCCCCTTTTCCGCCCCCTTTCCGCCCCCTGGCGTACTCGGCGGAAAGTGCCGATTTGCGAATATTTTATTCGCAAATCCGCCATTTTTGCTTAAAAAAAGACGCAAATCGGCACTTTCCGCCGAAAATCATCCATTCGCCGGATGATACATGTGGCCCTTAGTATACGCTCCGGCCGGGATCCCTAGCGCCGCCACAAAAAAACTGACATGTCAGTTTTCTGCAGCCGCTATTCTCTGAATAGCGGCCGTAGAAAACCATGTCAGTGCTCACTGTGGAGCAAGTGGCTCTGGCCACTCGCTCCATAGTGTGCTGTAGAACACACTGCAGCCCAAAAAAATCAACCCTGGCTACATCTGAACATCTATCAAGGTTGGGACTTTTACATAAAGCTCTTCAGATACCCAATGTACTTACACGTAAAATTTGAGGTCAATAGAGGGAGATCTTATAGCAAGATTCTCTTTGATGCCTGTAGCAACCAAACACAGCTCAGTTTTATTTCTCACATTGCTCTGGTAAAATAAAAGTTGAGCTGGGATTTTTACTGTACAATGATTGATAAATAGCCTCAAAACAAGCATTTAGCGGCCTATAGACCAAAGGCTGTAATAATGGCTGATAAAAGAGAACCACCATTCCCTATCGTCCATATTGGCAGCACAACAGATGGGGTGTCTCCCCCCCTGTGTAGCTATGAAATATTTTAATGAGTCAAAATTAAGAACTCCACCCCCTTCGCTATAATAGACCCTCTATGGCCCCCTCCCCCTGAGTTTTTTTCTCTTGTCCCTGTTATCTATGGGATAGGGATCTCACAGCTAGTGTTCCTGTTAGCTGTGTTCTAAATCTTTTTGAGGCATTTTTTTTTTTTACACTGTGAGTGCTCCTTGTACCACAGTATCGTCTTACCTCCACCTTCAGCCTGTGTAACAGCTGGGCAGAAGACTCAGGCTGCGGAGATCCGGAAGATTCTGGTCAGCGACCGGAGGTGGAGGTGGCACTGGACGGGGGTATCTCTTGTCCGGTTCTGAATTCGGAGGTGCCTTTTGGACCAGCATATTCCCGTGGAGGGGAGGACGCCGCAGCGCCATCTTGGAAGGGGCGGAAGTGACGCGGAGCTCTGAGGGTCACTTCCGGGTCTTAGACACTGCGGTGAGAACGCTCGTAGCAGCGAGGCAGCGGCAAGCGGTTTGAAGGTAGGGTACAGGCTCAGTCGCCTGTCATCGGTATAACATTCATATCAGGCTTAGAAGAGGGAGTATGGGCAGCATCTAGGATCGCCGTAGGACCTACAGCCAGATGTATTAGGAGGCGATGCTTAATATTTGGCGCCAAGGGTGCCTATTTAAAACGCCCAGACCATCATCACAGTGCTGTTTGGCGTTCAGGACAGCACATGGTGGGAATCTCTCAAGCAGCCAGCTGAGATACGTTTACTGGGAGGCATTTCTGTTGCAGGACTGTTTTGCAGCTCAAGGTAGCTGTATTGTTCCATGTATGAATAAGTAAGTATTGCTTGCTAGCATATTTTAATATGTCTATTTCAGATGTCTTCTATGGATTCCAGCAGGGGGTCCCGCGGACGCAAAAGCACTTCTAAACAAAACAACCTGTCTTGTATCCGGTGTGGTAAGTCAAGGATAGTTCCTTGCACTCTTTTTTTCTATTTTTGACCTAAGGGGTCTTGATTGCTTGCATTTTTTTACAGATAAATCTTTTACTGAAGCAAGTGAATCTATGTTGTGTCAGGACTGTCGCAGTTCCTTACCGAATAGGGATGAACCTTTCATCCAGGACGTTGTAGTCTGGGTGAAAGACTTTGTGCAGCAGTCCATTGGAGAACTCAAGGACTCTATTAAAAATAAGTCAAAGAAGAGGGCTAGGAGAAGTCAGTCTTCCCCCCTGGGTTCCCACTCTGATCAGGAATTTACTGTGATAGATGAGGCTAATGCAACACACTCATCCTCAGCGTCCTCTTCTGATGAAGAGGAAGTAAGACCAGAGAGAGGTTACTTCCCAGTGGATAGAATTCAAAAATTAGTGAAGGCACTCCTGATGCTCCTGATTCAGGTCCATCCACCTCTAGGGGGAGAACCTTTTACCTGGAGGATAAGGTTATGGATATGATCAAGGAGGAATGGAAGAAGCCTGAAAAATCTGCTGTTCTCAGTAAAAGATTTAAACTTATGTACAACATAAGAGAGGATCAGTCTAAAGAAAGGATAGTACCACCGAGAGTAGATGTGGCTATAGCCAAACTTTCTAAACGCACTCTGGTACCAGCAGAGGATGGGTCCAGCCTGAAGGACCCGATGGATCGTAGGGTAGAGGAAGCTCTTAAACGATCCCACTCAGCTGCTGCTGCTCAGACTTCGGTGTCAGTCTCTGCTTTCGGAGTGTCCAGATCACTTAGAAGGTGGCTGGCGAAGTCTCAGGATGACTTAGAAAAAGGAGAAAAGAGGGATGATATACTCGCCTAATTTAAGAAAATAAACTTAGCTATTGACTATCTGTGCGATGCTTCTTTGCAGCAAATTAGACTGGCATCCAAAACAATGGCCCTTTCCACTGCAAGTAGAAGGGCGCTCTGGCTGAAGCCTTGGACAGGGGATAACCCATCCAATTATCATCTCTGCAACCTGGAATATCAACCTGGAAGGTTGTTTGGTGCAGAGTTAGATAACCTAATGGTAGAATTATCTGATAAGAAGGGAAAGTCCCTTCCTCAGATTCCTCCAGCCAGGAGACAGTATAGGAAACCAAGATCACCACCGAGAGGAAGGTAGTCCAGATACTCCAACAGGGCTAGGGGGACCTTTTCTCATAGAAGAGGCACCTCTAGACAGGTAGCCAAAGAAGGAAACAAGAAGCCTGATTTTTGACTCCTCAGTTTTGCCGGTCCGAGGTCGGTTGACCGTTTTTTGGGAGACCTGGGCGTCTGCAGTCCAAGACTCCTGGGTCGTAAACACCATCCGTTTTGGTTATTCTCTTCCTTTAAACCCTCTTCCTTAGAAAGGTTTTTAATTTCAAAGGGGTTAGAAAGCGAGAAAAGAAACATTTTAGAGCAACAGGTCTTGCATCTAGTAAGTTTAGGGAGTTTATTCCCCCATTTTTTGGGCTCCAAAGACATCCGGCAAATGGAGACTAATAATATCTCAGATATTTGAACAAATGTATACTCACCAAAAGGTTTCGCATGGAGACAATAAAATCTGTCAAATCAATAATTCTGCCTGGAGACTTTCATGTACCAATCAATCCCTGCCACAGGAAGTATCTAAGGGTAGCACTACCTCTACGGGGGGAAGTCAGGCACCTCCAATTCAAGGTGCTGCCTTTTGGCATAAGTACAGCGCCATTCGTCTTTACCAAAATAGTCTCAGCGGTGGTAGCTGTGTTGAGACTACAAGGGATAAGGATAGTACCTTATCTATACGACTGGTTAATCATGGCGCCTACAGCAGACCTTTTTTGCACGCAGACCAGAATTGTCCTAGATTTCCTACATCAGCTAAGCTGGGTGGTGAATCAGGAAAAGTCAGATTGGAGCCGTCAACAACGAAAGCTTTCCTGGGATTCATCTTGGACACGGTCCAGATGAGACTCTATCTATCCGCTCAGAGGAAGAACAAGATTCAAATGGGATGTCAGTTCTTAATGAAGCCACGACAGGTTTCATTGAGAACTCTGATGAAGCTCTTGGGGCACCTTTCATCAACCTCAGAAGCAGTTCCATGGGCTCTGTGGCACCTCAGGCATCTACAACAAAAGACTCTCAGGGTTTGGAACCGAGATCTAGAAACCCTGGACCATACTCATGTCCTGTCTGTAAACACCAGACTATCTCTCAGATGGTGGCAGGAAGTGAAGGACAGGATGGATCTTGTAGAACCAGTCTGCGAGGTGATTACCACAGATGCCTCAGGGACAGGCTGGGGAGCCCATCTTCATCAGATGAAGGTTTCAGGATTATGGACTGAAGAAGAAGAAGAAGATCTGTCCAACGTAAAAGAGCTAAGAGCGGTGTTCCTTGCACTAAAACACTTTGAGCGGGAACTTTACCACAAGGCGGTGAAGGTTCAAACAGACAATATCGCTGGCGTTTGTTACATCAAGAAACAAGGAGGCACAAGGTCCCAGACCCTTCTGAGAGAAGTGGAGAGGATCTTTTTGTGGGCAGAAGGGAGGATAACAAAGCTATCTGCAGTTCACATCAAGGGCACCCACAATGTGATGGCGGACCAGTTGAGTCGAGGACTCACGGTCCCAGGAGAATGGGAACTGAACGAGGAGGTGTTCAGACAGGTAGTAGATCGCTGGGGACTTCCTTAGGTGGATCTGATGGCAACCAGACAGAATGCCAAGCTGGCCAATTTTTGTTCCCTTTACAGGGAAGACAATCCCCTAGCGGTGGATGCCCTGTCCATCAAGTGGCACTTCCAGCTGGCATATGTCTTTTCACCGGTCCCTCTAATACCGAGGGTATTAGCAAAGATCCGACAGGACCAGGCAAATGTAATAGCCATTGTTCCCTTCTGGCCAAAGAGGTGTTGGTTCCCACAGCTGCTGAACATGAGCAGGGGAGCGTATTGGAGATTACCAATCTTGAAAGAGCTGGTATTTCAGGACAATCAACTGTGTCAGAGTCTCAAGGCCTTCAACCTGACAGCCTGGAGACTGATCAGCCCATATTAAACACTAAGGGTGTCTCTCAAAAGGTGTTGGAGATGTTGTCTCACTCAAGGAGTGTTGCAACCAATCGCTCTTATAATAGGATTGGTAAGATCTTCCAGACCTGGTCAACTTCTCACAAGATCAATCCACAAAGTCCATCTGTGGCGCAGATTTTGGACTTCTTACAGGAAGGTTTTAACAAAGGTCTAAAACCCAGCTCGATCAGGGTTCAGATTGCGGCCTTGTCTTCTTTTCTAAACAGAAGACTCCTACAGGAAAAAAAGGTGAAGGATTTCACTAGGGCTATTGATCGGTTAAGACCTACTATTGTTAAGGCTGGGTTCACACACAGTATATTTTAGGCAGTATTTGGTCCTCATGTCAGGTCCTCATAGCAACCAAAACCAGGAGTGGATTGAAAACACAGAAAGGCTCTGTTCACACAATGTTGAAATTGAGTGGATGGCCGTCATATAACGGTAAATAACTGCCATTATTTCAATAAAACAGCCGTTGTTTTAAAATAACAGCAAATATTTGCCATTAAATGGCGGCCATCCACTCAATTACAACATTATGTGAACAGAGCCTTTCTGTGTTTTTAATCCACTCCTGATTTTGGTTGCTATGAGGACCTGACATGGGGACCAAATACTGCCTGAAATATACTGTGTGTGAACCCAGCCTAAACCTGTACCGCCCTGGTACCTATCCTTGGTCCTGAAACAGCTTTGTAAACAGCATTTTGAGCTTCTAGATTCAGTGGAAACCAAGTTTCTCACTCTCAAGGTGGCTTTTCTTTTGGCTGTCACTACAGCCAAGAGGGTAGGTGAACATCAGGCCCTGGCAGCTGGTGAACATTATACTACTTTTCTGGAGGACAAAGTCATACTGAGGTACTTACCAGGTTTTCAACCCAAGGTTTCTTCTTTTGCAAATATAAACCACTCCATCCTGCTTCCGGTTTTTGCTCCAGAGGATTTGGAGGAAGGAGAGGACTATTCGCACTCGATGTGGTCAGAGCATTAAAGATATATCTTCAGAGAACTCCTGCGTTCAGGATAGAAGAGAATTTACTAGTCCTGTTTCAGGGAAAGAACAAGGGCAGGAAGGCATCAAAGCCATCTATTTTGCGCTGGATCTCCGACTGCATTAACTTGTCTTACACCACCGCAGGAAGAGAAGCTCCAGATTTCATTAAAGCGCACTCGACCAGAGCCGTTTCCACTACCTGGGCGGAAAGATGCTCTGTTCCTTTGGACCACATACAGTATGCAACTCGGCTACTTGGTCCAATCCACTCACCTTCGTGAAACACTATAGAGTTGACGCTCTACTCTCTAGGCAAACGATGTTTTCTAGAGCAATATTAAGTTCTGTCACAGCATAAGAGCCCTCCCTATAGGGGTGTTTGCTTGCTACATCCCCATCTGTTGTGCTGCCAATATGGACGATAGGAAAGTTAACATTTATTATGTTAATGTGTTTTCCTGAGTCCTATTGGCAGCACAAGAGTCCCACCCTAGTATGTACTTTAGAATTTACTCAAGGGGAGGGGGCCATAGAGGGCCTATTATAGCGAACGGGGTGGAGTTCTTAATTTTGCCTCATTAAAATATTCCCTTGTCCATAGGTACACAGGGGTGGAGACACCCCATCTGTTGTGCTGCCAAAAGGACTTAGGGAAAACATTAACATAATAAATGTTAACTTAGTTGTTCTGTAGTTCAGGGAATGCACATTCTTGTTAGAAGACTCTAACCTGATGTTATGTTCCCATAGCACCAAAAACTAATTTTCTTACCTTCATCAGCACTATTTAAATTTAGGAAAATTAACTAATGTTTCATTAAAGTTTTTATGTTAAACATATTTAAAGAGACTCTGTCAGCAGGTTTATGTTGTATGTGTGTGTGGGGGGAGCAAGAATCATATTCTCCTGCATATTAGGAGAATGTCTGAGAAGAATGATGTAAATAAACACTGATCTGTTCTCTCATTTCTCTCACTAGTTATGCTGTGCTCATTTAAGATTACCTTTATTCTCAGCTTCCCCGGTACTATGGGAACATAACAGCAGGTTAGAGTTTCCCAACCTACTGTTAGTTTCCTTTTAAGGCTATGTTCACACAGCTGGGCTACATTCAGGACATTCCTGCAGCCGGAATGTTCTTTTGTTACTATTGATTTGCGGGCACTGTTATGTGTGCCCGCAAATCAATTAGCCATTCACTTCAATGTAATGTGCAGCCGCCACACATTACATTGTGTGAACAGCCTTCATTATTACTGTAATTTCATTTTTCTCTATTAAAAACTTAAATTGCTACATAAAAACTCAGGGCCCATAAAAGAAAACATGGCATGAATGTTCATCATTCCTAAATTCTAAGGGATTTATTTTAAATATTTCACATGTCTGAATGTGGAACTCTGCTTTTCTGACCTGCTAAGTGACACATGGATCAATACAAGTTGTGAAAAACAATAGAAGAAATATAATTTTGTATGCAGTGAGCTATGCCAAAGTGCAGTACAGGTCGCAGTTTTGACAGTATCTGTGTAAGAAGAGAAGGAAGTTGAGTATCATGCGTTCTACCACAAGGGGGCTTATAGCTATTTTCCTTTCATATGGTCAGGTACAGTACCCATTATCTGCAGCATTATATAGTGTGTGTATATCATTAAGCAAGTACTGTTTATCCTATTTTAATTGAACCATGGGAGGAAGCAACCTTTTCCCCCTATGCAACTATGGTCTGTAAAATGGAAAAGAACCATAGAAGACTGTCAACAGAAAAAGACCATCTTGTTTTCTCTAAGTATTTTGTTTCTTATTACCTTAGATATATGTTTTTTTTTATCCCAGGCAGGTTTGAATTCAGTTATTGTAGATTTACCGACCACTTCTGCTAAAAGTTTGTTCCAAGCATCTACTACTCTTTCAATAAAGTAATATTTTGTCATGCTGCTTTTGATCTTTTCCCTAACTAACCTCAGATTGTGTCTACTTCCCTCCTGAACCTTTAAGCCCTTACCATATTTAACCCCTTGCCACAGCCACTTTTGGGATTAAAGGGCAACTGACAGCACGGATATGCCTATATTCGTGCTATCAGTTTCCCACTGTCGCAGTGCATACATACCTTCACTACTGCTGTGGGATCTGGTGTGTTGCTAAAAAAAAAGAGGGGGGGCAGGGGCTGATAGTGTCACAGACCTGTCTCTGTGACACCATCAGCCCCCCTCTCCGGCCACTGCTATATCTTCAGGCCGCCTCCTACTTCTTCTGTCTGTCAATCATTGTGGAGGAGGCATGAGAAAAAAAGGGCAGCAACCACAGAGCAAAGTGGGAGCTGACAGCTATATATGAGCTGGTGTGATCGGCAACAGGTAACTGGCAGCACAGATAGATATATTAAAAATCAGCAATTCTGGCGCTTTTTTTCCCCTCTTTTCGTTTGCCGTACGGGAACACTATTGTAATATTTTAGTAGATCAGATAATTACGCATGCCACTTTATATAATATGTTAATTTATCTATTTACTTTTATATGCTTTATTTGTATCATGGGATAAGGGGGTAATTTAAATTTTAATTGAGAGAGGGGCGTATTTTTAAAAAACAATTTCAGTGTTTGTTTTTTTTTAACACACTTTAAGTCCCCTTGGAAGAATTTTACATGCAATCCTTAGATTTTATATACTGTTCATTGCTATGCCATAGGCATAGCTTTGATCAGTGTTATCAGTGATCTGCTTATTGAGCCTACCTGTGGCAGACTCAATGAGCAGAGTGCCGATCAGACCGCATGAAGGAAGGTAATAGACCTCCAGCATTCCAGTACAGTAATTGGGACCCCCGTAGTCACACTGTGGGGGTCCCTATCGGTAAGTGAAAGGAGCTGCTTCTGTCACTTATACTTAAACCCTGTGAATGTGCCACAATCTTGGCATTTAAGAGGTTAATAACAGACTGCAGCATGATTGTGCAGCCTGTCATTAATGGTGATGGCCCAGCTGCTGACTGCAACCAGCCCCCACCTTCTCTAGAGTGCGCTTCATAGCGGGATATACATCCAGTACGTACTTCTATGCCCAGGGTCATCTGGTGAAAGGCGGCCAGGGCATCCAGGGCATCCAGGGTCGTCTAGGGGTTAAGGACTGGGCTGTATTTTTTAAATCTGACCTTTCACTTTCTGTTTTAATAACTTCATGACACCTAAACTTATCCAAGTGATCCTGAGATTGTTGTCTCGGGACAAAATATACTTCATGTTAGTAGTAAATTGTGGTTGATAGATTAACTAAAACTCCACTAAACATAAAACATACACTAACAACAGGGACAGTCAGATAGACTAACAGGGACGAGGATTAGGTACAGTAACAGGAGTCAAGATCACATATTGCAATAGAGGACAAGGTGAATATCAGCTGCAGTAACAAGGGCAACAATAGGTACTTTAAGGGAAGAGAATCGAGACTGGTACAGGATAGCAACAGGGGACAGGATAGAGCAACAGATACAGTAACAAGGGGAAGGAGACAGTATTAGTTATAGCAACAAGGGACAGGGATGACTGTTATGTAACGTAACAAGGGTCAGGGGCCGACTATTAGATAGAGTTACAGGGTGGGGTGACAATTAGGGCAGGAAGGGGTTATTCAATGCTTTATGCTGTACATTACTGTGTTGGCTCTGCTGTTTCCTCCTGGCTCTGAATTCCTCCCACACACAAAGAAGAAGATCAAGGCCAGGAAAGCTGTCAAAGGCCTGCCCCTCTAGTTATTCTCATAGTGATTGGTTCCCCTGTACAGTCGAACCAATCACGGACTGAGCTGAGTGATAAGGGGTCATTGGTTGGATACAGTGACCGGTCATTCTTAGCGCAGCATTTACATGAGGATGTGTTCAACAGCAGCAACCCTGGATGTACCTGCACTTGATTTAAAGGGGTTAAATAGTTACGTAATGTTGGTTGGTTGTTACTGTCGCTTACTCTTAAGACTAAAAAGAAATGCAATATCTTATATAGAAAAAAAAAGAAAAATTATTTCAAGACAAAAATATGTTATTATTGTGCCATTTCTAAGTTACTGTAATTTAGCCTACAGACAAACAGTCATAGTCTATTTTTTTGCACAAGATAAGTGTTTGATTTTGTAATTCTATATAAAATAACACTGTGTACTTGAATAGATCAATATTGGGAATAAGAGGTCTATCAGCCATGTCCTTCTGCTTAACCGATAGCCAGCAGCAAGAGGTCAATGTTTCTGTCAGAAAGTCTTTGTAAAGCCTACAGAGGGGGTAGTTATAACATATTGGTAGGAAGAGGAGTGTATCTTTTTCTATTCTCGGCTATCAACACATCAGAGGATGAGCTTCATGGTCCCTTACAGCACAATGAATACAACAGACGTGGCTTACGATATGTGGATGATTAAATGAGAGTTGGCGGGACCAATGTTCCTGCTCTTCTGGCTTTAAAGGTTCATTAAATCTTAGTCATGGCAAAAAGTAAATATACTAATGGCTGGTCTCTTTATTACCGTAATTGTCTTTGTGCCGGAGCTGCTTTTAGTGAGAAGAAATTCACTAAGGATATGAATTAGTTGCAGAAGAAAATGTTAGTATGATTAGATCATTCCTAAAGGGCGATTTCAAGACAATGAAAAATACTGTAATCAGCTTATTACAGGTGTAGTGAACTGAAGGTGTACAAGAATTTTTTCGTTTTTGAGCAGCTACAGTTCTGCTAAAGATACTGTATGTATTTTACAACAATTAAAGGAGAAGCAATTTCTAAAATGTGGCAGCGGGCAGGGGCATGGGGTTGATTGATTACAAGTAGGAACTTACCACTCCCCATGCCCACCAGTGTTGCAAACAAGTGCACTTATTTATACTGTATCTGAGGAAGGGAGTACATACACCTGAAACGTGTCATGTTTTTGTGATTTTTGTATTAAAACTTTTCTGCTGTATGAAATAGTGAACATCTTTGTAGCACATGTTTATATTTTCTTGTTTTTTTGTTTTCTTTGTCATATGACACGGCCCCCTGTCTGGAGTATGCCATTATAGTGGTGCATTCAGATTGGCAGTCCATTAGTGACTTCCCATATCCACCTAGTTGAACCGGACTCCAAGACGATTGGAACCTCAGGGAAAAGGAGTAATACGCACTAAGCCCAGGTGGTTAATAGGTGAGCACCTTTTTCACCTTTATATTTTTTTGTCTCCTGTGGTAATACACAAGGCGCCTGGGCCTGGTTTTTCTTGCTTTTTTTCTCCATTTCCTGCAGTATAGGTCACCTTGCATTGTGGGTTTTGATTGCATAATGTGGATAAGATTTATTACAATTTCATTCACTACATTGCTTTTGTATACCAAGACCAGAATTACCAATAATACCAGTATACAAGGGACAAATCATAGTGCAACACCATGACTACTGCCATTATCGCCACAATGTTACTATACTATGCTAAAACCAAAATCACTTTATATAGTGACCATAAATTGATAGATACCAGTTCTACACAGGCTCTGAAGACCAAAGACAGTGGTTTATATTGAGAAACTTACAGGGGGGGCATTTATCCACCATGTAGACATCTTCCTTTGTAATTACCATCTAGTATCTCACTTATGTAGGCATCTCCCGTGTATGTTCCAAGTTGGTAAGCCCCCTATAGGCAGTTGTACCCCAAGTAGGCATCCCACACCCTTTGTAAAAAGTGCACGAGAACAAGTTTGGGGAGCTAGGAGAGAAAGAGGCATCTTGCGGCCGGAGGTGTAATCTTGTCTGCGGGCACAAGTGTGTTTGGAAGAGTAGGAAGTCAATAGGTCCTTGCTTTGCCAATCAGAGTGATGCATGATTTAACTGTGAGCACTTATTACAAGTCTTTACAGTTAAAGGGCCAGATGCTGATGCTGACCCTGGCCAAATTTGAATGTGATTTACACATTACAGATATATTTGGGGCACTTGCGTTAGGCAATTCACAGTAGCATTGGCACTGGCTCAAAAGTGAATGTTGTGGAAATATTTTTTTTCCTGGCAGTGGGTCACTTTCTTTAAAAGGGATAGAAAACCCCTTCAAACTGTCAGTCCATAAGTAGCATGAACATTGTACAACAGTGAAATATAGGTTCAGTAGTTATCATGTTCTCTGTGTTGAGGTTAAATGGTGTCAAAACATACAATCATTGAGGGAGATTTATCAAAGGGTGTAAAACATAGACTGGTGTAAACTGCCCACAGCAACCAATCACAGCTCAGCTCTGGTAAAATGAAAGCTAAACTGTGATTGGTTGCTTGGTATTTACTCTCTTCTATCTAGACAAAAAACTGTGACTTTTCTTCCTGAGGCCATAATAATACCCAAACCCATTTTTCAAAAATTTAATTGGTGAAGCAGAATTTCAGATTACTTATGTTTGTTATTTTGAAAATGTACTCTTTGTTAGACTAGCAATTGCCAGGACTGATGGATAGATGATAAACGTAGCCCCCTTTCCTTTGTTTCTCTTTGGGAATGTGAGTTGTAATGTAAAATATGTGAGAGGAGCAAAGTGAATCCAGCAAAGCTTTGCTTCATTGACATGTTGATATTTGCAAAATTTGTTAACAAAATTTGCAAAAAAAAAGGGGGGGTTATTCACCTGTCAGCGCTACCCCGGTGTCCACTTACAGTGTCTTCAGCCGCATCAAGCCTGCTTAGGCAATCACTGAGATAGCACCACAGCCAGTGATTGGTTGAGTGGGCTGTTACTCTTGAGATGCAAGGGTGACAACCCACTCAGGCAATCACTGGTAACATCGCTATCCTTTCTCAGGAACTCAGTGATTCGCTTAGTGGAGAGTGACAGCCCATTCAGCCAATTGATTGGCTTAGTGGACTGCCACTCTCAAGGCAAGAGTGACAGCCAATCAATGGCCGTGTTGCTATCCCTCAGTCAGTAATTGGCTGAGCAGGCTGGGGGCGGCTGAAGACACAGAAGAGGACACCAGGGGAGTACAGACAGGTCGGTAAAGATTTGTTAAGGTTCTGTTCGTGAACTTTGGGAATTTAAGAATTTTTACATTTCTTAAAAGATTTGTTCATCTCAAATGAATATTAAGAGATCGAGCAGGATTTAAGTTTTCACATCTTTAGTATCACAGTGGTAGTGTGATTTTCAAACAGCCATACTCGCACAAACAGACCTATGGAAAGAGCAATACTATTTGAATGTACAAGATTGTCCCAATGCCCTACCTTTTTTTTATTTGGATATATGCTCTATATACAGTAATAATAATTAAAATTAACTAAAAATAGCAAAGACACTAAATGACCACCCTATTTATTGAATTGGAATCCTAGCAGAAAAAAATGTTCAGTGTTTCTCCTTACTGAAAGGTAATAACATTATTCCAGCCACTAATTTGCTCAAAGAAAATCTAATAACTTGAAATTCAAGGAATTTCCAAAACGTGTGTGAATATGTTTGAAGTCTCTCAGTAAAAAGGATTGAGATAGTTCTTACTCCTCTATTCTCATCAGTCAAAGTGATGAGCAGAAATTGTCAGGAACCCTAAGTATGGCTCATTGCGCTTTTATTTCTTGTCTGCTTTGAAGTTATCTATTACTGGCAGCCCACCCCCCTGGGGAACCTGAATGTAGATTTTATTCCATCCTGCTCCAAACTCAGAATTCAGTAGAACAAATAAAAGCAACACAGGAAACAATGAGAAGGCAATGAGCCAATACATCATGAAACAGGGAGATTCTAAGTTATGGTAAAATGTTTTATGATAAGGTAAATTATCATCATAATGGATGGTGGGCCCAGGCAGGTGTTTAGAAAAACGATCTAGGTACCAGGCTTTTATACAGACACTTGGAACTGACATGTTATCAAGTGAAGACAATAGATGGCATTGGTTATAATGATGCTTGAACGCATTGAACTACTGTATATTGATCCATGCACTGGACTCATCTCTGTCTTTTATTAGACTGCTGAGAGGGTAGACTAACAGGGGACAATGCTTCTTCCAGAGGATAATCTGTTTATTCTTCTGCTTTATGATAAAAATTGTATTGAGCCATTTAAATAAATATTGATCAAGGCATCAGAGCACTGATCTAAGTGAGTAGTGTTATGCAATAGAACAGGATTGATCATTATAAGCAGTCTAATGATTGCTTATTACAGATATCGAGGGGGACTTAAAAAGTGTTTAAAAAAAGTCTAAAATAAAAGTTCTAATTTACCCTTCTTTTTCCGTTTTAAAAAATCAGTGTATACAAACAATAACACATGGTAGTGTAGTGGCCCAGAACAGAAGATTTTTCCTTAATGATAAGTCTGTATCTGTATTTATTTATATTCTGACTGTATCTGTTCTGAAAGGAATAATGGCCACTACAAACTGTTAGTGTTATGTCACCCCCAGTGTTCAAGTTTGGTATTACTCATATTTCTCATACATATTGGTTTATTTGTTGGTTAGTAGTGTGATGATGCAACTGACCTGGTATCACGTGATCTCCCTGGCTGCCATAGTAACCATAACAGCCGTTGAGCTCTGGTTGGGAGCAGTTGGTCACACCCCTTTTTCTAGGGACTACCTTCAAGGGGGAAGGACGTGTTTTCCTGTGTCTCCTCAAGAAGAGATGCCACAACCCTGCGGTATCCTATCTATTGCTGGTCTGAAGTATTCCTGTCTAGTCCAGATCATCCAGACTCTTCAATTATCATATTTATCTAAGATCTGGGCGTCGTTTCCAGTCACAGTCGCTTCATCATTGTTAACAGCAAGTATCCTATTCAGCCTGTTTACCCAGCATCATATTACCGAGACTACTACGCCCATCATTCAATTGTCCCTCACTCAAAGTAACGCTACTACACCACGGCCTATTGCAGCATCAATTACTATTATCAGTTATATTTAAAGCGCAACTATAAAATATTTTGACCTTTCAGTTTTAGTTAGCTTAGGTCATGATAAGAATTTTTCCAATATACATTAATAACCTAAAATGAACAGTTTTTTTTAAATACATAAGGCTGATTAAGCCCTTATAGCCCTCTCTGCCTCTCACTTATTTCTGCATTCCTGCTGGACACACCCCCTCCCTGGAGATCCGTCCTGAGTGTAAGGACTCTGACAGGAGGATCAGATAACAGCCCTGACACAGAGAGAAACATAAAAAAAACCTCCTCTCCCCCTCCTCCCCTCACCTCCTAGCAGCACATTCTCCCCCCTCCCCTCACAGAGGTGACTAAGCAGAGCTGAGGGGGTTGTGTGTGAGGAGCAGCGCAGGGGAAGAGCTGGAGCTGACATTATCCTACAGTGTAATGAGAGCAGGTCACTGTATCTAATCCCACTGTGTGTGATACCATCTGCTGGGGCTCTGTATCTAATCTTACATTGTGATACTGTATGCTGGGGCTGTATCTAATCCTGCTATGTGTGATACCATCTGCTGGGGCTCTTAATCTAATCTTACATTGTGATACTGTATGCTGGGGCTGTATCTAATCCCACTTTGTGTGATACATCTGCTAAGGTGCTGGTCAGTGAATGGAGAGACCCAGCCAGGGAGATGAGGGATAGGCCACGCCCACATTCTCTCAGTCAGAAGAAAAATTCATTTATTCTTCTGAGCCAAACAACTGGTGATATCTCAGTGAGCGTACAAGCTATCAACGCAGTTTAGGGCTCTTTTTAAAGGGTAACACGTGGGCTTTTTATTTGAGGAATTTCATTTTTTGGCTACTGAAATTATAGTTGCACTTTAAGTTTGCTTCAATCCTGGTTACGTCCAGAGAAAGACTGTTGCTATTAGTAACCACTGAGTTAATAAACATACAACTACCGTTGTTTCTGAACCCTGGCATTGGTTTGATTATTGGTGCCTTGACTAAGGACAACAAAGAATTGTGTGGTGTAGCGGGGCCCGCTTGGACAGACGCCCGTCAGTTAGTCAGCTCCCCTCGTGCCATAACCGTGACATATTAGCTGGCCCTTGACTAACTGGGCTAAATGTACTATTACTAACTACTACTCCCAACAAGCTGCCCCAGCTCACCACAGTAGAATTGACCAAAAAATGCTAATTTTTGGTCATATTATATAGCAGATAAAAAAGAATAAAATGCAAACAAAATGCCCGATCTATTCCAATTGATACCAATAAAAGCTACAGATAAGATTGCAAACATACTGCATCATAGGTGAAGTCTAATCAGCACAGTTTACATGTGATTGCAGGATGCAGAAAGGTAAATGACAGATATAGATATCGCACCTGTCAGGGTCCGATCAGCACTCTAGTAACACAATCGTGCTGTGCCAATCGATTACTATGGCATTTACTAGGCCTCCGTACCATTCATAAATGTAAACAATGTTAACATAATTCTAGAGTCACAACGGACTAATAAGGGGTTAAAAGTGGCATCATATTCCATCTCAGCCATATCCATACAGATATAGAGGGTCTTTTATAAATCCATATGTAGAAATAAGCTCCCCCTAGTAGCAGTTATAGGCAACTAGAATTATATCATTTACTTTTGGCTGTGGAAGTGTACCTGCCATTTTTAAACTTCCTGACATAATCTAGGGACATGTCAAAATTTTTGATGGGTCAGGTCTATTAGTAAAAGAAGCAAGGAGAGACATGCACTGACATGAGCCTTCCTGCTTTGTGTCAATGTGAGTGAGAAGGCTCCATAGATTTACATTTTGCTGTTGTCTCAATCATGTAACATGGAGACATGCAGTAATGTGGTATGTGGGCAGCTTTCCCCACTCCTTCTCCTGATTGGTTGGGGTGTGAACTCTCAGACCCTGACTGACTAAAACTTTTTTCTATGTCGCTATCACTAAAAGGTTTTAGCGAAATGATAGTGGCAATTTAAGAAAAGAAAAAGATCTGATCTAGGGATGGTCCGAACCGAGTTCGGTTCGGGTTTGTACGAACCCAAACTCTCGGTAATGAATCCCGCTGTCTGCCCGCACCGTGCAGCGGGCGGATCCAGCGGGAGGACCGCCTGGAAAACTGGGATACAGCCATAGCCATAGGCTGTATCCCAGTTTTCCAGGCGGTCCTCCCCCTGTATCCGCCCGCTCCACAGAGCGGGCAGACAGCGGGAATCTGATGCCGAGCGTTCAGGTTCATACGAACCCGAACCTCGGAGGGTTCGTACCATCCCTAATCTGATCCCCTTTGAAAATAAACTATATATGAAATAAATCTGCACATATTTATACAACTAAACAAAACAAAATGAATGAGAAAAAAACCTATTTCACCCAACTAGACCATCAGGGAGGTACTCTTAACTCTTTCCCTGCCCTGGACAAGCACAAATTCACACTGCTGGCACAATGGTACAGTATATACAATCACCCTGTTGGCTATGATGAGAGTTGATGAAAGTGAAATAAAGGCCTTCCTTGACATAACCCCATGTCTAGCCCTGAAAGCAAATAAGTGAAAGTATAAAGAGGAAAAAAAAAATGATTATGGTCAAGTTTGACATGAATATGAATTATTTGGGCTGTTTATAACAAAGAGCCTCACATTTCATCTCCTCCTGTACAGGCAGCACATTCAGCAATACATTACAGGGCTTGTCAACACTATATAAAAATATATGAACTGTCCATTAATATTTTGGCTCAGAGTCCAGCTGACAAGTGCAGAGCCATTCTGCTATACCTTCATTATAAATGAGAGCAGACTCTTACACTGCAATACAATGTATAGGGATGGTATCCCCCCAATTCTGCCTGGCAGATCTATACCACTGGTACAGGATTAGAGGGTAGAGATGGAGCACATGTCTGCTATACCTTCATTATAACTGACAGCAGATTAACCTGTACCAGACTCTTACACCACAATACAATGTATAGGGATGGTATCCCCCCAATTCCGCCTGGCAGATCTAAACCACTTGTACAGGATCAGAGGGTGGAGATGGAGCACATGTCTGCTATACCTTTAGTATAAATGACAGTAGATTAACCTGTCCCAGACTCTTACACTGCAAAACAATGTATAGGGATGGTATCCCCCCAATTCTGCCTGGCAGATCTATACCACTTGTACAGGATTAGAGGGTGGAGATGGAGCACATGTCTGCTATACCTTCATAATAAATGAGAGCAGATGAACCTGTACCAGACTCTTACACCACAATACAATGTATAGGATGTTATTCGCCCAATTCTGCCTGGCAGATCTATACCACTGGTACAGGATTAGAGGGTAGAGATGGAGCACATGTCTGCTATACCTTCATTATAACTGACAGCAGATTAACCTGTACCAGACTCTTACACCACAATACAATGTATGGGATGGTATTCCCCCAGTTCCGCCTGGCAGATCTATACCACTTGTACAGGATCAGAGGGTAGAGATGGAGCACATGTCTTCTATACCTTTAGTATAAACAAGAGCAGATTAACCTGTACCAGACTCTTACACCGCAATACAATGTATGGGATGCATTCCCCCAATTCTGCCTGGCAGATCTATACCACTGGTACAGGATTAGAGGGTGGAGATGGAGCACATGTCTGCTATACCTTCATTATAAATGAGAGCAGATTAACCTGTACCAGACTCTTACACCACAGTACAATGTATGGGATGGTATTCGCCCAGTTCCGCCTGGCAGATCTATACCACTTATAAAGGATCAGAGGGTAGAGATGGAGCACATGTCTGCTATACCTTCATTATAACTGACAGCAGATTAACCTGTACCAGACTCTTACACCAAAATACAATGTATAGGATGGTATTTCTCCAATTCCGCCTGGCAGATCTAAACCACTTGTACAGGATCAGAGGGTAGAGATGGAGCGCATGTCTGCTATACCTTTAGTATAAATGACATGAGATGAACCTGTACCAGACTCTTACACCACAATACAATGTATGGGGTGGTATTCGCCCAGTTCCGCCTGGCAGATCTATACCACTTGTACAGGATCAGAGGGTAGAGATGGAGCACATGTCTGCTATACCTTTAGTATAAATGACATGAGATGAACCTGTACCAGACTCTTACCCCACAATACAATGTATGGGGTGGTATTCCCCCAGTTCCGCCTGGCAGATCTATACCACTTGTACAGGATCAGAGGGTAGAGATGGAGCACATGTCTGCTATACCTTCATTATAAATCAGAGCAGATTAGCCTGTACCAGACTCTTACACCACAATACAATGTATGGGATGGTATTCGCCCAGTTCCGCCTGGCAGATCTATACCACTTGTACAGGATTAGAGGGTAGAGATGGAGCGCATGTCTGCTATACCTTCATTATAACTGACAGCAGATTAACCTGTCCCAGACTCTTACACCACAATACAATGTATAGGGATGGTATCCCCCCAATTCCGCCTGGCAGATCTAAACCACTTGTACAGGATCAGAGGGTAGAGATGGAGCACATGTCTGCTATACCTTTAGTATAAATGACATGAGATGAACCTGTACCAGACTCTTACCCCACAATACAATGTATGGGGTGGTATTCCCCCAGTTCCGCCTGGCAGATCTATACCACTTGTACAGGATCAGAGGGTAGAGATGGAGCACATGTCTGCTATACCTTCATTATAAATCAGAGCAGATTAGCCTGTACCAGACTCTTACACCACAATACAATGTATGGGATGGTATTCGCCCAGTTCCGCCTGGCAGATCTATACCACTTGTACAGGATCAGAGGGTAGAGATGGAGCACATGTCTGCTATACCTTCATTATAAATCAGAGCAGATTAGCCTGTACCAGACTCTTACACCACAATACAATGTATGGGATGGTATTCGCCCAGTTCCGCCTGGCAGATCTATACCACTTGTACAGGATTAGAGGGTAGAGATGGAGCACATGTCTGCTATACCTTCATTATAAATCAGAGCAGATTAGCCTGTACCAGACTCTTACACCACAATACAATGTATGGGATGGTATTCGCCCAATTCCGCCTGACAGATCTATACCACTTGTACAGGATCAGAGGGTAGAGATGGAGCGCATGTCTGCTATACCTTCATTATAACTGACAGCAGATTAACCTGTCCCAGACTCTTACACCACAATACAATGTATAGGGATGGTATCCCCCCAATTCCGCCTGGCAGATCTAAACCACTTGTACAGGATCAGAGGGTAGAGATGGAGCACATGTCTGCTATACCTTTAGTATAAATGACATGAGATGAACCTGTACCAGACTCTTACACCACAATAATGTATGGGGTGATATTCCCCCAGTTCCGCCTGGCAGATCTATACCACTTGTACAGGATTAGAGGGTGGTGTAATAAGGATGAGGTTTAAAAAAGAAGGAAAATTGTGCTTTGGAGGGAAATTTGAATGATCCAGGACGGCAAAAGAAATCTTGTAGGTAAAAATATGGTGGGTTTAATTCTTCACCAAAGGAGGTACAAATATCATATAAGCAGGATATCAATCATAAGAGAAATAAGGCAATAGTCTTACAAATGTCTTAGAATGTCTCTGTGGTTCAAGTCTCAGAGTCCCAAAAATGATGGGAATGTCGTCTCTTTCCCAATGGTGACTGAAGATTTGGCTAGAGAACAAAGAACTTCCTTGGGTGAATTCCTGAGGTGGGGGCTAACAAACCCCAGATGTGCGTGGAGGCTTCTCTTGAAAGATGGTATACCAAAAGACCCCCCAACCAACTAACCTTCTAAGTCTATATACTCTCCTGACCGGGAAAATATATACACTTATGCCCAAATATGGTTACACCCAGTACAACTTATATCCCAAAAATGGTATACTGGCAAAGCTCCAAGTGGATTGGTCAAGCTGGACACGTAGCTATATCTCACTATGGTCCATACATTACCCACGTGACCATTTAGACACGACCATATTAGGACTTCCAGTCATCCACCATTTTGGAGGTCAAGAAATTACTAGGTGAAAGTTCAGCCCTATACTCAATATGAGAGTGGAGAAGAGAATGAGACTGTAATACAGTGTAGATATATCTTGTATGATAATAATTTGATTCCACTAATGCCAAAGATAATATGATCCATTCAACCATTAATAAGGTTAGATGTTATAGATGGGGTTACAGGTTATTAGTTTTTTACATTTCCCCCTCTTTATGCTTTGGAGATAATTTCCAAGCATAAAATTTTCATGCAAACCCATTCATTCCTCCATTCGTATCACATTCGTATCACATTCATCCGTCACCGCATGTCACACTTTGTCATGGATCGTATTATTTTGCTTGGCTTGTGGTATAACTTGTTCCAAATTGTTTACAGACTTAGTATTTTGTATTCTCTTCACCATTTCTCTTATTATATTGTCTCCTTTGTTTACCTCTAATTTTACCTTGTTATACAATTTTTTCATTCTATACATCAGGAATATTTGATAAATAATACATAATAATACAAGAATAGAAATAATAACAATAGGATTAGATAATATGTTTCCTGCCGCAGAATTCACAGAAGTTTTCGACCACATATTTACTGATTTCTTTAAGTTTTTCCACCAACTATACCCTGACATCTGATCCCATTCATGTCGGATTTGTTCCAATTGGCCCTGTTGGTGTTGGAAAGTAATATCAGCATTCTGTAATTGTTTCTGTAACACTTCCAATAGCCCTTTATCCTTCTTTATCTCCTCAGTCCATTGCTGCCAAGGGAACTGATTTACCTGAGTAAGATTTAGTTGTATCGGTAACGCCCTGAGATGTTCTGTAGGGATAGACGTTACACTGATCTTTTTCCCCTGTATCTCTATGGCTTTTACATCGCCTTCTATACAATATAATCCTCTAGATAAAGTCTCTCTATGGATACAAGTGCTAAAAAATGCTGTTACCACTTCCTCCTCCAACATCACCTGGAAACAGATTTTCCTTAATTCTACCTGAGTTACAAGATCATTGATAGATGTCACCGTCTCAATTCTTGCCTGGCATGATGTCTGATTGTGATAGCAAGAATGATGGATAACCTTGTCTTGACCCATTAAACAAATGATCTTAGAATCAAAGTGCAGACATGATGATAAGTCTAATTGTACCAAATCATCCCCCTCAACTACAAACTGTGTGTATTGTAAGTGATAGAGAATGACCTGTGTATCACTAACAGGAATACCTAATACTGTGACAGGAATGAGTGACTGTTCGTTCCCAGTTATTGGTATTAATGAGGTGCCAATACAAACCTCTTCATCACAGCCGTTCCACTTATTTACCCATAACTCCATGTGTCTTAAGCTGAAGCCATAACGTTCGGGTAAATTTTTCAATAGACCTAAAGGTACGATGCCACCTTGCAAAGCCTGAGTGATCATCTTTAGGTTAGTTGAGTACTCCACTTGGATCTCTAGACAAGCCCTGGAGACTTGCGTCTCTTCTTGACTTTCTATTAATCCAAGTGAAACCTCCTGAAGATGAGACACTGAGGATCCCAATACTTTGGCTGTATCTAGAATCATACTTTCAACGAGCTGGTTCAACCCTTTTTGTACTGCTACTCCCTTATTACCAATATATCCTATGGAACTCAAATCTGTTTTCAGGGTATTAATGTCCATAGTATTGACCAAACTTCCTATGGTTCCCAAACCTCCTAGAATTCCTTCTACTGCTCCTCGTCTCTTTTTGGTGGTTTTAGTTGCATGTTGTCCGAACCACTGTGCTAAGCCCTCTTCCATGTTATGAAGATGTGGTTTACACTGGGGATAAGTGGAAGATATTTTCCAATCAGTGATATTAAATGTCCAAACAATGGTGGCAAACGATCCATTCCGTAACAAAGGCTTGGTTTGGAAATGGTTAATTTGAAATGGATTGGATGGTTTGACCCTTGTGTCAGTACACTTATTATCCTTGGGAGACCATACATTTACATTCACTGTATCACAATGCCTATATGTATCTCCCTTTATAGCACAACATTCATATAGACCTGAATCTTCCTGGGAAAGATGTTCCTGACGAAACATAAGATATTGTCCGTCCCAGCTAACACTTCCAGTTTGACCATTGTGAATTACACCAGTAAGTCTGTTGACAAACCTACCTAAGGGAATTCTCCCTTTTGACCATGTTAATGTTGTGTCACTAGGTAGTGGTAATCTGGTCCCACATTGTAATTCTATTGGTTCTGTGTGTTCTTGAACTCTGATGTTAACTGGACTTACTCTGACTTCAGGTGCTATTTTGTTAGTTGCTATAAATTTGAGATTAATCGTTACGAGGGCATTTCCTTTAACCATCTGCCAATTCCATACCTTTGCCCAATCTTTTTCATCTTCCGATATAAGAAGATCCTTTGGAACCAGGTAAAGTATGTAATTTGAAGATTTGTATAAGATTTTCTCCCCGGATCCAACTCTTTTACCTTTTGCTAACATATGCTTATTAATATCCCCTGAACATTGTGGCTCTTCTTCCCCTTTAACTCTAAAACCCCAAAATAAGGTTCCTGTTGGAGTACACTCCCATGTTCCTGATTGATTATTGTGCATGTAGTTACCCTGAAACTGTGTAAACCCAGTCTTAGGTCCTGCCTTTATATTCATTTCTATGGTGGCATTATGTTCAAAATGGATTTCTACACAACATGTAGCTTCATATCCCACACAAAGATCCCCAACTAAGTCATTGGCAGTATCAATGTCTCTTGTATCCAACAAATCATCAACGATGGTAACTTCTCTAGATTTGCGTGAGATCAGTTCCTTCTGAGTTGGTTCCTTGAATTCGCTTGCAGATCGTTTAGAAGAATAATGATGTACTTCATATATCGTACATATGGATAATATGAGAAATATTGGTGTTAGGAAACACCTCTTCTTCACATCCTGTAGACATCGACTTCCCTCTTGAAGATTTCGCTCCGTCCGGAGATGACTTTTATTCGTCATTTTACTTCTGAGAGGTTTGACCTGTAAAGACAAGCAGTATCATTAATCAGGTACATACAGTTTGCACTGATCAACATGTATCCATAACTTATGCTGTCTACGCTTATTTTTAATCGTCTTAGCTGTTCTTTGAACTAGGATCATAACCTGACCCATTGTGTCAATGATTTCAAAAGGACCTTCCCAGTTACTTTCCCAAGGTCCACTCTTCCTAAAGGTTTTTATCATTACAAAAGCTCCCTTTACAAATTTAGAAGAATGAGGAGGTACCATGCGCTGCATTCTAGATACTGCATGCGGTAGAATCGTTTCCAGATTCTCTTGGAGTAACTGTAGCCATTTAGTTCTTGCTATGGCATCTTTCTGTGGTGTCGACAAAAATGGTTCATTAGGAAACACCAGAGGCATTTTCCTACCTGTCATCAATTCAAACGGAGTAAACTGTGTAGTTGAAGAGCTTGACCCTCTGATACTCATCAGTACAAAAGGTATTGCATCAACCCACGTATTACCTCTGTCCAATAACATTTTGGCAATTCTGGACTTAATCAGTCTGTTCATCCTTTCAACAATCCCTGCTGACTGTGGATGATAAGGCACATGGAATCGTTGTTGTATACCTAAGATTGAACATACAGCTTGCATAACTTTGCCAGTAAAATGGCTACCTCGGTCAGAAGATATTAACTTCGGGATCCCCCATGTACAAAAGACATGATTCACCAATGCTCTAGCCGTAGATAAAGCATCGTCTTTCCGGACCGGAACCAGTTCCACCCATTTAGAGAAAACATCCACCACAACTAAGGCATATTTAAGACCATTCTTACCGGCAGCTAGAGGTCCGATATAGTCTATTTGTAAAGATGCCCATGCCCCCTCTGCAGGTGCAATCCTCAGAAGTGGAGGTTTCTGTCCTTTCGGCCTTGGATTCACTTGAGCACAAACAAGACATGACTGAACAACTCGTTGTACAGTCAATTCCATGGAAGTCCAGAAAAATTTTCCTTTAAGGACTTCCATCAACTTCTGTTGACCCAAATGACCCAGACTTTCATGGTTAAAACGAGTGAACTCCATTTGCAAGTGTTTTGGTACAACTGGTAATAAGTTTCCATCTTTTTCATAACACACCACTCCATTTTCACAAACAAATGGATGTGTTATATTATTCTTGCATTCAATGATGAACTGATCTTTCATCTGCTCCTCACTGAATGATATCACCTTATTCTCAACAATCTTAATTGGTACGGCTTCCAGAGATTCAGTCTCCATCACTATCTCTCCTGTCAGAGCTGCCTCTTTTGCAAGAAAATCCGCCTTCTCATTGCCCACAGCTAAATCACTAGTTCCTTTCCTGTGTCCTGGAACTTTGACAATGGCATATTTGTTAGGATTTTTGGAAGCAAGCTCAAAGATAGTTTGCAATGTGTCTTTGTGGACTAACACCTTGTTAGAAGAATCCACAAATCCTCTTCTTTTCCACACAGATAGGTAATCAGTCAATGATCGAACAACATAAGCACTGTCACTGTAAATTACCAAGGGACCACCGTTCTCTCTCTCATTGAGCTCCAAAACTGTTTTTACAGCTTCAAGTTCTGCTCTCTGAGCTGAGAAACCTCCTGGTAATCTGTACATTAATTCTCGACTTTGGTTTGGAAACCAGATGCCACATCCAGTATGATATGTGCCTCTTAGACAGAAACGTGATCCGTCAACAAAAACTGGGTTATCATCTTCTCCTGCTTCTCTTCTGAAGAGAATTGGATACTCCCCCTGAAACCTATCAATGCACTCATGACACTCCCCCTGATACTGCATTAGTTGAGGAAGAACGTACTTTGCATTGTGATCTACTTCAATCTGTTTTGGGGACAAAGATAACAACCAATGTGCAAATCTCTGATGGGAAACACCTGGCACACTCTTTTCAAGAAGAAGTTTCAAAGTAGAGTGAGGAGTTTGCAAAATTAATTTGTCAAATCCCACAATGTGTTCTGTAGCCTTAACTGCAAAATGCACGCCCACTAGATGCCTGGCACAAGTTTCAAATCCCTTCTCCACCGGAGAAAGAAGTTTAGAAAAATAACCAATGATCCTCCATTCATTACCCTGCTGTTGTAACAGGACAGCTGAGACAGCCGTCTCAGACGTATGAACCTGTATTCCAAAGGCCTTTGAGGGATACATTGTAGCCAGAGCTGGAGCTCTCTGCAAATCAAGTTTCAATTGCTCAAAAGCCATCTGCTGTTCATTACCCCAAACAAAGGATTTGTCATCATCAGTATCTTTCAATACATCATACAGAGGCTTGGCCTTCTCTGCAAATCCTTCAATGAACTCTCTGGAAAAATTCACAAGACCCAAAAACTGTCTCAAACTTTTGTATGTTGTAGGGACAGGCAACAATGCAATAGTCTCCACTCTTTCCTGTAGAGGGCGTCTCTGACCAGGACTAATCCAAACTCCCAAGTATCTAACCTCATGTTTCAACAGTTGTACTTTCTTTGGGTTCAATTTCAGCCCAGATTCATGCAACACTCTGAACAATTCATCCAACAAAATCAGATGAGTCTCCCTGTCCTCCGTTGCCAACAAAATGTCATCCACATATTGCAAAATACAATCTGGCCTAGAAAATTTTGACAACACTTTTGCCAACGCCTGATGAAATACACTTGGGGATAGGTGAGCCCCTTGCGGAAGCCTGCAAAAAACGTACTGTTCATCGCCGAACGAAAAACTGAATTTATATCTCGATTCTTTTTGTATAATTAACGAGAAGAAGCCGTTACTTACATCTAACACAGTAAAATATTTCGCCCTTGCGTTCAACCGCGCCATTATATCAGGTGTGCTGGCCACGATAGGCGCTACATTTGGCGTATACTTATTAAACAACCTCAAATCCAAAAGCATCCTGACTGATTTGTCACTTTTCATCACTGCCCAAATTGGATTGTTTGTTATTGAATTGGCTTTGCAAACAACTCCTTGTTGAAGAAATTCCTTAATTATCTTAGACAAAGGCTCTATGGTTTCTGGCGGCAACTTGTACTGCTTCTGTGGGGGAGGGTCCAATCCATCCACTCTGACTTCAAATCCTTTCAATGTTCCAACCTCATTCCTAAACTGAGCCCATAGAGAAGGATATTTCTGCACAATCTCAACAAGTTCCAGATTATCATTGTCTACCTCTGGCCAAACATGATTTGGAGAAATTTGCTCAACCAAATTAATCCCTGCAACTGAAGCATAATCACTTGGATCAACCACCACAGCTTTACAATTTTTATTGCCTTTCCAGATCACTTGATTTGCTAGATCAATGATCCAGCCTTTGGCTTTCATCAAATCAGTACCAAGAATATTCTGAGAACTAGGACAATACCAAACATCAATCTCTATGCTCAAATAACCAGGAATCTCAAACAAAACACCTTTCACCAAAGTTGCGTCAGTGGTCCCCTTCCCACTGAAACCAACAATTGTACAAACGGGAGCATTAGGGCTTAACAACATGTGCTGCTGATTAGTTACACTGAGCTGAGCTCCTGTATCCAAAAGGAATGTGACGTCATTACCATCAAGAATCCCCCTCACAAACGGCCTTCCACAATTATCCACTGAGAAAGGGGCTACAAGTTCCAGTGAACAATGGGTTAAAACATTCTTTAGTCAATGGGAGGATGGCACACCCTCCTCAGGTCTCCCTGCCCCCCTGCTGTCCGGGATAGCAGAACCATTCTTTTTCATTTCCTGTATCTGTCTTGTTAGGTCTGCATACGGAGATGTAGAAGTACTTTCTCCAGACACAGAATTTGTAATAGTCGGGGCTGTTGGGACTAAACCATTCTCATGGGACCTAGAAAGTTGTCTACGGAGAAAAGCACGGCACTGAAATTTGAGGTGACCAGGCCTCTTACAAAAAAAACACGTGGCCTGAATTCTACCTCTTTTCTGGGTCCTAAATTCCCCCTGTCCAGCAGCCTGGTGTATCTGTGGCTTGGGTAGGCTGCCCTGGGTTTGCTCTAACTGTTGATCACTTTTATTCTGTACTGTTGCAACCTTAGCCTTCACCTGATTCACTTTGATTGATCTCCTTATGCGATCAATAAAAGTAGCCGCCTCATGCAAGGATGGCTTTTCTGACGCAATATACAAAGACAAAGAATCCAAATAACCAAACTTTTTCACAAATGCAGCAATCATTTCTGGAGGCTCCTCCCCCTCCTCCACCTTCATTACCATGCGGTACGCTTTCTCAAATTTCATCAGAAATGAGAACGGGTCCTCCTGTGGGCTAACTTTTAATGATTCCAATATAGACAAAGAAGGGAGAGGCTCTCCTGTCATAAACAGAAGTAATTGCCTCAACCGATCCGAATCCGAACTATGATAGCCATCGCTCCTCGGAGATGTCTCTAATCTTTTTGACATATGGGAGGGTAACCAAACCTTGAATACTTTATTCTTTTGTTCCTCAGTCAGATTAAACTTATCACAATTCGACTCAAAAAGATCAATGTTAAAGAATGCATCCATCCTGTCATTAAAAGCCGGAATATCCTTTGCTATTTTCATCAACTGATCATGAATTTTCAAATTCAACTTAGCCGCTCTCTCATGCAATTTTCTACGTTTTATTACATCTGTACTAATAATCTCTTCGTCCTCGCTATCTATTACATTTCCGGAAACATTCGGATTTGGCACAAAAGACCCATCTGCAGTAGTTTTACTCTTCTTAGTTAATGTACACACATTTCTGTTATTTCTATGATCAATCCTGTTACCCCTGGATATGTCTGATAACAACTGCGTTTTTACATCAATTTCCTGTTCATACAATTCAAGCTGCTGTGCCAACATGAAACAGTTCTCACAATCTGAATAATCCTTCTCTGACTTTGTCTCTGCCTGCTGAACCACACAGACATTTCTTCTTTGACCGTCCTCTATTAGTATATCATTGAAAATCTTTACCAGATTTAAAACATTTCTAAGTTTTCTTTTCTCTATATCTATACACAACAATTTCTTGTCAATCAATTTATTACTCTCCAAACATTGCTGATACAATCTCTCCCATAACTGTGCATTTGTCTGACAATTATCAAAGCTAAACTGTACATTGATTTTACTGGCATAGCTATCAATGAAATCCATCCTCTATATATGATATAAAGAAAGAATTAAAATACTCACACTCTGGTAGCTTTTAGATGTTCTCCTCCTGGGATGCTATCTCCGTCACTGCCTGGATGCTGAAGGACGCTTCCGTTGTGACTCCTTTAATAGCCTTTAAATCCCAGACTTTAAACCTCGTGCTTCAGGTCCTTTTCTTTGTTTATTTATTTGTCCGTAACCTTGTACAAACAACGCACAAGTCTGTCCCCCCTGAACTAGGTGAGGATCCAAAAATAAATAAAGAATCTGGTTGGCTCGCCACTCTGTAATAAGGATGAGGTTTAAAAAAGAAGGAAAAGTGTGCTTTGGAGGGAAATTTGAATGATCCAGGATGGCAAAAGAAATCTTGTAGGTAAAAATATGGTGGGTTTAATTCTTCACCAAAGGAGGTACAAATATCATATAAGCAGGATATCAATCATAAGAGAAATAAGGCAATAGTCTTACAAATGTCTTAGAATGTCTCTGTGGTTCAAGTCTCAGAGTCCCAAAAATGATGGGAATGTCGTCTCTTTCCCAATGGTGACTGAAGATTTGGCTAGAGAACAAAGAACTTCCTTGGGTGAATTCCTGAGGTGGGGGCTAACAAACCCCAGATGTGCGTGGAGGCTTCTCTTGAAAGATGGTATACCAAAAGACCCCCCAACCAACTAACCTTCTAAGTCTATATACTCTCCTGACCGGGAAAATATATACACTTATGCCCAAATATGGTTACACCCAGTACAACTTATATCCCAAAAATGGTATACTGGCAAAGCTCCAAGTGGATTGGTCAAGCTGGACACGTAGCTATATCTCACTATGGTCCATACATTACCCACGTGACCATTTAGACACGACCATATTAGGACTTCCAGTCATCCACCATTTTGGAGGTCAAGAAATTACTAGGTGAAAGTTCAGCCCTATACTCAATATGAGAGTGGAGAAGAGAATGAGACTGTAATACAGTGTAGATATATCTTGTATGATAATAATTTGATTCCACTAATGCCAAAGATAATATGATCCATTCAACCATTAATAAGGTTAGATGTTATAGATGGGGTTACAGGTTATTAGTTTTTTACAGGTGGAGATGGAGCACATGTCTGCTATACCTTCATTATAAATCAGAGCAGATTAACCTGTACCAGACTCTTACACCACAATACAATGTATAGGGATGGTATCCCCCCAATTCTGCCTGGCAGATCTATACCACTTGTACAGGATCAGAGGGTGGAGATGGAGCACATGTCTGCTATACCTTCATTAAAAATCAGAGCAGATTAACCTGTACCAGACTCTTACACCACAATACAATGTATGGGATGGTATTCACCCAATTCCGCCTGGCAGATCTATACCACTTGTACAGGATTAGAGGGTGGAGATGGAGTCACATCATGTAAAATAGTCACCATAGCCTTTTACACATTAACATTTCATTCTGGGTTTATTAGTCTTCCATTGGCTTTCAGTCATTTCAGCAGCAGCTTCACCAGTCTCATATGTATTGCAATGTGGGATTATCTCCTTGCATTCAATTACATCCATCTAATTGGATGTAGAATAAATGAGCCTTGCACCTCTCATCTGGATGACATACTGTATAGCTATTATAGTTTATAATTCCCTGGTAGCTAACCTGCATATATCTGTCTCATCAAGAAGAGCTTTATTTCCCCTATGTACTGTAATATACATCAATGACTTTAATAATGGCTTTAATACCATGAATAAAAAGGAAGATGAAGAAAATGGGATTAGTGCGAGGTTAGACAGGATGACCCTGTAAGCAGATAAGTTGTAAATTATTAGTAAGCATATAGTCAGTTTGTGCAAAGTCAGTCAGCGGTATACAGAGATGATGAAAAATCTTGTTTAAATATAAAGGTGCTGTACATTTAATGGTGGGATGTGCAAAAGCATCAAGATATTGAATCCACTTCTCCATCCTGTGCCTCCTCTAAAGGGGTTAATGGGAAAAATCATATTTGTCTTCCATCTTTTTCACTTACATAGAGAGAACCTGCAGTTTTTTTCTACCAATGTCTTGTTCAGGATATGTTGCAGCATACACTGTTAGCAATAATATGTGGCATTCAGCACCTGGACCTACACCTCCCAAAT
Source organism: Dendropsophus ebraccatus (assembly GCF_027789765.1). Lineage (NCBI taxonomy): Eukaryota > Metazoa > Chordata > Amphibia > Anura > Hylidae > Dendropsophus > Dendropsophus ebraccatus. Next base: position 45,723,302 of record NC_091457.1, on the reverse strand, counting down.
GTGTAATTATGAGTGTTCCGGCTTGACTGATAAGTCTAAAGCAGAGATTTAGCTTCTTTATCTATTTAATTTTTCTTAAGATCATTTAGAGCAACAAATAATTTATTTATGGTTTAATAAGTTTATGTTAGCTTCTGTAATCTGTAATATTAAAAAAAACTTAAAGAAAAACTGTGTAATAGAAAATACTATGCAGATATAAATATCTATATGTAAGCACTATAGTGTAAATGTAGTTTTTACAGTTCACCATTAGTTTACTACAATATCTATGTATGACATAGTCTAATTTAGTACACATAGGGAAGAGTTTAAAGGAAAAGCACAACATTTTTTTTTAAGCACAACTGATACACTGTAAGGCTATGTTCACACTATGTATCTGTGCGGCTGTATTTTTTATGCGGCTGGAAATGTGCAGCTGAAACTCCGGCCGTGGGAAAAAATAGACATGCGTCTGAAAACATACGGTCATTTACTTGGAAATCTGGTTAAACTAAAAATAACAAATAAAATCTTTAGAGAGTGATGCAAACACCTCTGGAATGCATCTGGGAAAGCAGGGAAACAGTTTACAGGAATCGCTATTACCGGGGTTTGCGATCCTCTGCACTAATACCGATGCCTCTCATGGTTAATATATTTAATTAATAAAACACATTTTCGTTGTAATAAAGTCCCTTTCATTGTTCAATAATTAAATTTAAACGAATCCATCATTGTGCAATTAAAGATACTGTTAAAATAAATATATATATAAATAAATAATAAATATGTGTATATATATATATATATATATATATATATATATATATATATATATATTTTTATTTTTTGACAGTATATTTAATTGCACAATGATGGATTCGTTTAAATTAAATTATTGAACAAAGAAATTGAATTTATTACAACAAAAATGTGTTTTATTAATTAAATATGAATTAGTACAGGAAGCTCCATTAAGCCGTTAATTCATATTCCCGGTAATAGAGCATTCTGTACTAATCAACACTTTACTTTAATTAAAACATTAAATGTTTCTTCTAATTATGTTATCACAATAGCATTATTAGAAGAAACATTTTGAATTATATGTGCGCTCCGCTGATTGGCTGATCGGCTGAGCGCACATATAAAGAGCCGGTCCGCAGTACAGTCACTTCATTGTGCTGCGGACAAGCGAAGAGGACACATCGGGGTGAGTATAAAGCTCTCCCCACCCCCTTCCGAGCACTGCACCCATCCCAGTGAGTAAGGGGGGTCACTTAACCCCTTCCTTGCTGGGATGGGTGCAGTCTGACATCAGTCTGGCCCCCAAGGGGTTAAGGGGGATGCAATACATCCTCCCTTAACCCCTTGGGGGCCAGACTGTAAGCAGCGATCTGTAAAGATGCTGCATACTGTAAGGAGCACAACACCGCTCACAATGATGGGTGTTGTGCTCCTGTTTGTGTGTTTTTTGTGTGTTTCTCCCTTTTTGTTTTTCAGATATCGGTATCCTGTGGATTACGTCGGATTCGGTGGACTACGTCGATGACCAGCGGTTGTTTGGTGTGTTTTTTTTAATAAAATGGTCAATGAGGGGTGTGGGGGTGTATTTATTTGAATTAAAAAAAATTTCACTTGTGTGTTGTCTTTATTTCTTTACTTTATAGACTTAGTAGTGGAAGCCGTCTAATAGACGGAATCCACTACTAAGTCGGGGCCTAGTGTTAGCCGGTATAAAACAGCCGTGTGTACTGTGCAGCCGTATATCGTATACTTTCCAGCGTACACATGAACCGGAAAAATACGGCCGATAATTTACAGCCCGCAATACAGCCGCACAGATACATAGTGTGAACATAGCCTAAGGCTATGTTCACACTGCGTATGATTCCGTCCGTAGTTTGTACGCCGCCATACATATGCGGCTGAAACTACGGGCGTGGGAAAAATCAGCATGCGGCCGGATACGTACGAACCACGAACATACGCCCGTAGTACAGTTATGCTTCCCTAGCTTGATTCGCAGCGATCTGAGGCAGGTCATTTACTTGGAAATCTTCGCCCAGCCCAATAAAACTCACAGAACCTTTTGGATCTAAAAATCACGTTCAATTTGGCTGAAATAAGTACTCCGTACGGGACCGCAAGGAAATCCACGGCCGTGAGTTGGAACATTTCCGTCCTCAAACAATGGTCTTGTTCATTTTTCACGGCGCCGTATACGATCCGGCCGTAAGCTCATACGTAGTGTGCATTGTGCGGGCGTATGTCGTATACATTCAAGTAAACGCATCAACCTCAAAACTACGCGCGTATATTCGGGGTTCGCACTACGGACGGAAAGATACGTAGTGTGAACATAGCCTAAATGTCACAGCACACTGTACAGTTCTTGTGGCCCTGAGGACACAGTAGTGATAAGGTGAGGGAGAGCACTAAAGGTGTTAGGGCCCTATTAGGGTGCGTTTACACAGGCAGATTTATCTGACAGATTTTGGAAGCCAAAACCAGGAATGGATTTGAAAAAAGGAGAAATCTCAGTCTTTCCTTTATGACCCGTTCCCTGTTTGTGGTCTGTTCCTGGCTTTGGCTTAAAAAATCTGTCAGATAAATCTGCCTGTGTAAACGCACCATTACACAGAGCAATTATCTGCCAAATCAGGCTGATTCGGCCAAATATCACCCCATTTAATAAAGACAACAATTAGCAGGAGAAAATAATTGGTGATCTTTGTCTTTCAACAAATTTAAAAATTATCGCCCGTGCATTGCTCCATGTAATAGCTGATTCATCAGCTATCTGCACCGCAAGTATATGGAAAATAATAAAGATGTATACTTACCTTACCAGGCTCCCTGGTGTCCTCCTGACTTTCCCCTGCTCACCACAGCAGCTGCTGACATGTCTCTGCAGTGTGAAGCAGCTGAGCCAATCACTGGCTATCCCGTCTCGGCCAGTCATTGGTTGAGTGGCCTGTCAGATGTGTCAGGGGTGGCTGCAGTGAGCAAAGAATGCAAGAAAATGCAAGGAGGACACTGGGGAGCCTATAGAGGTGCGTATAACTTAATAATTTTCTATATAAGCATCAAGGGCCAGCCAACAAGCAAGCAGGGCTGCTTTAACCAGAGGGCAAATGGTGCACATGCACTGGGCCCTTTGGTTAAAGGGGCCCACCCTGAGCAGGGCCGGCCTTTGCTCTGTGTGGTCGCACAGGGCTCCGTCTGACAGCCTGTCAGGGGGGCGCCATTGGTATGGGTAAGTAGTTAATCTACTTACCCATCCATGGCGCCCCCTGCAGGGCCCCCCCCACCTATTGCTGCATTCTGCACTGTAGCTATGAGCACTCATCTTTATACTTCTTGGGGGGGGGGCGCCGAGAGAGGTATCTATAACTAGGGGTGCACAGGGGAGTATATATAACTGGGCAGTGCACAATGGGGTCTATTTACTACTGGGGCAGCGCACAAGCGGTTTATATACCACTGGGGCAGCACATATTGGTCTATAGTACTGGAATCAGCACACAAGGGTTATATACTGCTGGGGGCAGCACAATGGGGTCTATATACTACTAAGGGCAGCACACAAGGGGTCTATATACTACTGAGGGCAGTACAGAGGGGTCTATATACTACTGGGGGCATCACACAGCTGTCTATACTACTGGGGGCAGTACACAGGGGGTCTATACTACATGGGGCAGCACACGGGTCTATACTACATTGGGACTGCACAGGGGTGCCTATATTATATAGGGACCTTACAAATTTATTGGGGCAGATAGCATACCTAATTATTAAGTGGGAGCACAGAGGGGTGTAACTACTATATAGGGGCACAGAGGGGGCTAACTACTGAATGTGTTGGAGCCTAAAATGTTTCTCTGGCAGATTCCATAGAGAGGATTCACAGCCGAGGGAAGACTTCGAGGTGGCCTACGCTGGATGGAGTGAAAAAAAAGGTGAAAGAGTCTGATCAGAAAAGATGCCCCCTGTGAGTAAATGGATGTAACTGCACTCTGTTATAGGGTCTGTAGTGATTGTGCTCATAGTGTGGTGGTATTATGTAATGGTATCATTGGTGATATTTTTATAACGTTATAAGGTAATTACTGTATATATTGGGGCTCTTAATACAGTGTGGGGGCACTTTCAGGGCATTGTTCCGTGTGTGGAGCACTGATTCTAATAACGTTAAGTTGGGAGGGTGCCAAAAAGGGAAGGGGCCCACTCTTGAGGGCTGAGCACTGGGCCTACCAATATATTAAAATGGCCCTGTCAGCAAGGGCTGCATGATCATCAAGCTATGTAATAGCACATCTGCCCTTGCTTACAGTACACTGCGCATTGAACTATGTAAAACGATCCATAGCCTTTGTTTCCCCTGACACACTCCTTGGTTCAAAATGACTTTGCTGCTGGTGAGTGGAAGGCTTGTGATGGTAAATGTGCTTGTAACACTGGGACTGGGACTTGTGGAGGTGTAACATAACTGGTAACTTAATCAAGTGCAAAAACAGATTGAATGGTGTCAACAACAGTACCTGTAATGGCAGATGGCATAAAAGGAGTTAACCTGTGTAAAATTAATGTGGAGTTCTTAAGAGTTTAGATAATTTTAGTGGACTTAGAGGAAGACTGTAGGTTGGCTTCTAGCATCAGGTTATATTCTTGTTCGATCGAAAATTCATGAAGTCAAAGGATATAAGGAGCCTTTGAAATTGCTACCCCAGCAAACTTGGAATTATTATTATTAATAATAATAATAATAATAATAGTAATAATAATAATAATAATAATAATAATTATTATTATTATTATTATTATCGTTATTATTATTAATACTAATTACTAATTATTATTATTAATATTATTTGTTAGGGCCCTGGGGAACAAAGAGACACAGTGGGCCCTATGGCTAACACCCCCCACGCTGTCCCTACCTACTTGCAATTAAGGTCCTAACTGACTGTCTGAAACTGAGTGTCTATGCCTGCACTCAAATAAGTGCAAAACACAGACAAACAAAATACAGAACATAAAATAAGTAGTACAAACGAGCCAAGGAGAATACCAAACAAGCAAGGGATAAAAGCCAGAGATAACAGTAACAGAAAAGCAAACAAGGTACAATGACAGTAGACAAGGGAAAGTCACAAAGACACACAGAAGGACAGGACCAAGAAGGCAGCAAGGAACGCAGGACCAAACGAATAGAGGACGAAAGCTAGAGATGCAACAAGGTAAATGGAGAACCAAAAGCCAGAGACAGTAGCAAGATGAACTAAGGACAAAGCAAGGAACACTGAGGACTAAGTGAGGCACACTGAGAACTAAGCGAGGCACACTAAGGACGAAGCAAGGTAAATTGAGGACTAAGTGAGGCACACTGAGGACTAAGCAAGGTAAACTGAGAACTAAGCAAGGTACACGGAGGACAAAGTGAGGCACAGAACCAAAAGACAAAGACTGGTAAGAAACAGGCAAAGGGATTAGTAAACCAGGAATACAGATTGCAAGGTAAAATGCTGGATTAAGATGAACAGACAAGCTGGACAAAGCTATCAAGAACCCAGACTGAAGGGTGAGACCAGGCTATAAGGGAACACAAGTCCCGGACACAAAGCTCATAGGATAAGCAAGAGAAAGACAAAAAGCCAGAGGTGAAGAGACCTGTCCATCAAAATACAGCAGAGACAATTAGTGAGAAAGCCACAGAAAGATAAGTGCAAGAAGAACTAAGAAACATGGAAAGGATCAAAGAAGACATAGGCAAAGAACATAAAAAAAAACAGGAATGGACTTAAGGCCAAAAGCACAGTCTTTGGCGCAGAGGTCGATTCTTCAGGCACAATCATGACATTATTATTAGTATTTCCTTCATGTCAGGACCAAGTCCATACTTCTGACACCAACTCTGACTTTTGACTTAAAGGGGTTATCAAGGCTTCTTCCAGAAACAGCACCACATTTGTCCTCAGTTTGGGTGTGGTTTGATAGCTCAGTTCCATTGAAGTAAATAAATAAGAGTTGTAATACCACACACAACATGGAGACAGGAGTGATGATGTTTTTGTAGGAAAGTAGCTGTGATTTTTCTAATCCTCAAATCTGTATTTAATTTTATAGCCTTGGGTGCCCTGATTTCAATGCGGTAGTTTTATTTTTAAGCTATACTATAGTGTTTGGTTGACCATCTGTACTTTTCAAGGAAAAAGACAGGAAATTGGGTGTGACTGCTAAGCTCAGGGGTTCAGGAACCCTGTAGCCTGAACATGATTAATGCTCCCCAACCTCTTAATAACATCCCTTAAGCCTACCATTTACTACTCACTTTGCAATTAAGTTTTCACCCAGCTGACAAACACTGTTGTAATCAGAAAGAATGAGGCTATACAAACAATAAAATAATTTTTTTGGAATGACCAGGTGTTCTTTTTAATTATAATTTCCTAACCTAGTAGCAGTCTTTACTGTAGTTGGATTAGGATTAAACTCACAAGCCTTACTTCTCCACTTATTATTATTTTAGTTCATACATGCTTCAGTATTGTTGATTGATAGGTAGACTCCAGATGCATCAAGAAGTAGTTTACTAGTAAATGCAATAGGTAACTGTGGTAGTGTGACTCCCATAAAATAGTTAGAACTCTCTGTGCCCCTATATAAAACTCAGGCCCCCGCATCTGTATTAGTTAGGCCTCCTTGTGCAAGTAGCCCCCAAACAGGTAGCCCCTTAGCTATTTCCCTAATGTGTAGTGGTAGGAAAAAATCTGCATTTAATTGCTAGCACTCACCAGGAGTGCTCGGGGTTAAAGGGCCAGGATCAGGACATTTGCAGCACCCGGGAGGCCAATACAGTACCGGGCCACTGAGCCCCCAAATACGGCGGGCTCCGTAGCAGCTGCTACAACTGCTATGGTGGTAGTTCCACCCCTGATGATCACAGACATTTCACTGGAAAGGAATTAGCAGATAAGACACAAATGGCCAAAGAAATCATAAATAAACATCCAGAGTGGTAATATTTCTGTTACTTTATATGGATCCGGCCTACCAGACAAAGAATGAAATGAACTGTGGCTTCTGCATATTAAGGGAATTGGCGGGAAGGCTGTCAAAGAGGTGAGATTCAAGAATCAATATATCCAATCTAGTCGTTGAGAAATTATTACAGCCAATGTGTCAACAAATAGATGGTTGACATAAGCACGTCTCCACTCCGGTGCCTCTTTAATGCAATTATTTTACTATGAGGCTTTATTATATTGTTATATGTAAGTCAAATTGCTAACTTAGAGATAATATAAGTTTAGCTATCACATAAAGGTAGTCTATAAATATATCTTAAACATAAATTATGTTACACATTATGCTACAACATAATGCATTCCTAAACATTTGATTACATATTCATTCATATAGTTCACTGAGAGGTGAAATGAAGCAGATATTACATTGTTACGATGCCACCTGTCAATGGAACAGTCGGTTCTTGATGTTGATTTGTCGGAGACTGGAAAAACTTGCGATTAATTATTTTCTGATCTACTTTGGGAGTCATATTGTGATGGCTAGGTGAATTGATCCAGGGCCACCATCAGGAATTTCCGGGGAGACTGGAAGAGATAACATTCGTCCAGCTGACAGTCATGAAAGGTGTATATACGGCCCCCTGTGAAATTTTAGGGGGTATATCTATCAAAGTCTGTGAGGAGCGCAAACTTGAATAAAAAATATAAATGTTTGCGAATCCTCACTCCCCATGCGCAAAAACTGTTTCAGCTTGTGCGCAATATGGACGATAAGGTAAGAATAGGGCAAAAACAGGCTAAGAACTTTGCCAGTTTAGGTGCCTGCTTTGCAGCATCCTCTGCTAAGCTGGATCTATTCAGAGGCGTGTGCCTAAACAAATTTCAGTGGTGGTTTAGTGGTTCATATTGTTCCCTGCAGCAAGACCGAAAGGACCCTGAGGATTCTACATATAAGATGATAAAAAAAAAAATACTAGTACAATTGATTTAGCAAAAAAAATAAAAAATAATAATAACCTCATATGGGTCTGTAGGTCAAAAAGTAGAAGTGCTCTGGCCTAATAAACATGAGGGGGAAAAAAACACAAGGGGTTAAAGGGAGCAAATGTTTGGAAAACTCTTATCTGCCGTTGTATTCTCATGGGGTCGGGTAGTCCCACACCAAACTACCTACTTTACATATTAATTAAACTAATGATTTAATGAAACGAATGTTAAGGGGGAACATTAGAAAATTAATTTCAGTGTTCTGTGTTTCAGTGTTTTACTTTTAGTGTTTTACTTTCAGTGTTCTGTGCTTTATGGGAACATAACAGCAGGATAGGGTCTTCTTTATGATTGATGTATTGTGTATATAATAAATCATTCCAGGGGGTTGCACCACAATCATCCATCACGCCAAATATTAAACCTATTGTTCAAAAACTACCCCTGTGCTACAGTCTTAGAATTCCATTTCTCATCTGCATTATTTTCCAAACTTTTAAAGCAGTCTGTTGGGTTATTGTTTCCCTCTTTAGGCCATGTGCACATGGTGTAAGACACCTATGTGTATGTGTATACACTCAGGCTGGGATTCCCTTAGCCTCAGCACAATGTAGTTTAAGTAGTAATCACAGCCGTTGTTGAAAATCAGCAACAACGGCTGTGATTACTACTGAACTTATGCTGTGTGAATATAGCCTTAAAGTAAATGTACAATATCCTAAGTGATCTATTTTTTTTTTTTTTTCATTACCTTGTCAGCACCATGGAGGAGATCCCGATGACATGGCCCATTTTTCAATGTCATCCGGTTTCAGCACTAGGCACCAGTTTCTTCCTGTGCACCAGCCTGCTCTATGCACAGAGCCCGGCGCCCCCAGTGTAGCGATATGCCCTTCCCTCTGTGACGCGCCTCCATTAAAATCAAGCCTGGCCACGTCTCCAGTGCATAGAATGGGCCAACCCACATGAGGAAACTGCTGGAACAGGGTAGGATTTTGGAAAATAGACCCCACCACCTGGATCTCCATGCTGTCCGTGCCGACAGGGCAGTGGGAAAAAAAAAATCACTTATGAAATGGTACATTTGCTTTAAATTGTTTATTTTCTAAAACCTTTATGGATAACAGGAAGTGTGATTACATCATCCATATTAAACTGATCTATAAGCTTTTTTTTTTTTTTTTTTTTTAAATACTGTACATCAGCTATTTTAATTAGCTCCTTCACATAATAGCATTGCTTCCTTTTACCATCATACGTAATATCCCCTTTGCTGTACTTAAACCGTGTAGTAGTCTACCAGCTCTCATAATATAGACTGATTAAAGGAAAGTAGCATTCTCTGTGCAGGAGTGAGCAAATAATGGCACCTTTTTTATGTCTAACACCTGGACCTATTTGAGTTCGCATAAAGGCTAAAAACATCCACCAGAATTTCTTTAGAGACCATTAAGCAGAAAGCCGCTTTCCACACCTCCCACTTAGACTTCAGAAACCACTGCCAACTTGTCATACAACTTTCAGAATAAAAAAGACATAAATGTTTATCTACAGTAATTATATGCAAAAGAACACACTAAGTGCTTTGGCATCATTACAGTAAATATGTCCTAAGCCTTATAAATGGTGCTCACTGTGGGTTTCTCTAAATATGTGCATCTAAAGTGTTTGATGTAGGAGTTGAAGATCAAGAAATCTCCTCTTGCACCTTTTAAAAAGAATAAATACATTCATACATGTTGGTGGCAAAGAGCTGCAACCAAACATTTCCTTGCCCACATGATTCTTCAGACAAATAAAAGAACCTATAGCAACTTCAGCATGTTTGACTGAGCCTCTAAAGTATGATGAAGTCGGAGGAAAGGGTCGAGCATGTTGCATTTCAGATAACCAACCATTTTGAGAGATGAAACACTGTCAGAGCTGTCTGGTGACAGCTTAGTCCTCTTTTCTCCATGGACAACACATTAGTGTCCAGTCATGCATGCCGAATGTTCAGAGGCATAGGGAGATCAGGTGTTTTCAGACTAACAAAAGTCCAGCCAACAGCTATCGAACCTGTATGGCCACCTTAACTGCTATGAGTAAGGACGCTTGTCATAAGTGCCACAAGGTACTATATTGTGTGTGTGTGTGGGGGGGGTATCTTGTTTCTATTTTTTGAGTATTTTTTTTTTTAATTACATGTGGCTTGGTAGTGGACAGTGTCTGTGGTAGTGTCTGATAGATGGAATCCATTTAGAAGCTAGGCCTCAGCATAAACTTGTAAAATGTCTACATTCCCCCAGTACCCCCCCCCCCCCCACCCACCCACACACACACACACAGGTACTTGGAAGAGACGTGCAGCAGCAGTATTGGACTAAAAAAATGGTGGCCTCTGTGTTCATTGGTAAAAGTCTGGCATTATAAGGCTGGGTATGACCGATATAAAAGGCTTTCCCCACCCTGGTAAGGTCAGGCTGGCAACTATAAAGTAAGTGTAACATATATAAGAAAAAAGAAAACAGATACACGTTAAAAAAAAAAAGGAGAGACAGAGAAATTGCTGGAATCAGAGGTCAGACTGCTCAGTGCTTCTCTGGAAATTTCTAGGGGTTTGCTACAGAAAGGTAGGATTGCAGGGTTCAGTGTATAGAGTGTATAAGAGCCAACACAACGGCTACTCTGCATCCACAGGAAAAACAGACACAGAGATGGAGTTTGCAGATTGCTAAACAAGAGGGAAAATGCCATATACTCATGGTGAAATGGCCAAAAATAGGCCTGCAGGCACAGGACAGTACATCCTGAAAAGTCACCCAAAGTAAGTGACGGTTATAAAAGTAAATGCTAATTCAGCAGAAAAGAAAAGCAAGTTTTTCTCTCTTCATCGATAAGACATCCACCTAAAAGGCCATCTGTTGTATCTGGCTGGTGCTGATCTTTCTAGTCCCCAAACAAGACAAATAGACTTAATATCATTTCAGCATTTGGCAGAGAGGACTAGCACACAATTCTCGACATACTGCGCTCTCTATGGTTGGCCTCACTAACACAATTATGTTCATTCATAATGCAACAAATTCATGTTTTACACAAAAAAAAAAACGTATCATGTGCATTATAATACCCATGGAAATGCTTTAGATCTGCAGCACAATGCTATTGGCATGTCATATATTTAAGGAGATAAACAGGATCATCCACTCAGCAAATTGTGAATGTGTGGAGCTAAGCCTGCCTGGGAAGATAACATGTGTGCTAAGAACTGGAAGGATGAGTTTTAACAATGTTACCTTTTTAATATGCTTTGCATAAGTTATAGCGTTCATCGAAACTTGGCAGCTTGGCTTTAGATCTAATGCCTTGCTGGAAGACCAATTCAACCCTCTTTCCAACATTGTAGAATTTCCTACTTACTTTTTGGATTTTACAAATTCTAGATGGCTATAAATAGTTCTGTTATATGCTCTATTATGTAAATACAAAGTATCACTTATAGTGCAGTAAATCATAGAGTTCATTATATACTTGTGTCTCAATGGCATAGATACCAATAGATACAATAATGACAGACCTTATAGCTGCTCTAGGATCTTGCTTTGCATGTCTCTAATCTCTAGCACTTTATTCAAGTTTTTATTGTCTGTGACATTCTCATTTTTGCTTTATGCTATTTCATACACATTGGCAGGTACCAGAATTTATAACCTCATCAGTGTTTTACACTTGGCCATAGTCCTATATCATTCTGTTTGTTTACCATAATCCAACATAATTAAAAGATTCCATAACGTAAGGTCTCGGTGATATTTATTGCTTTCCCTGACTTCATAGAGACCTGTACTTCATTATGGAGGATGTTCTTTCCTGTGTCTCATTTCATAATCACAAGCCGGTCCTGGAGAGCTGCCGAGCTGAAGTGGGAATGATGATTGAAGAAAGGTGGATTTATAGACGAGAACAAGTTTAACTTCACTACTTGAAATGGAGACAAGTGCAAGTCTTGTCACTAACATTCAATTTCTCCAGAGAAGAAAATACTACTTAAGATCCAATCCAATCGAGCCAGGCTAACAACCAGACAGTGAAATATATTCTTTATCGTGCTATGAGGCCTGGCTAGAGAACCTGGACTGAGCAGTATATTTCTTATCTTAAGCTAGTGTTGTGTAAAGATAATTTTCTGGATGTCAGTATGGAAATTGTATATATAATGCTAAACTAATCCCAACTTTATCTCACATAGAACTTTCAACACCTGGACAAATTCCATCCTGATTTAAGCAGCCAAAAATATAACATTTCTTTGAGCCGCCACTACTCAGAACTGACAGTATTTATCGTGCATGCTGCTATCAAAAAGATATAATTTCCATTATCCTAGCAGTTAATAGATACATTTTAATAAAAAGGGACGATGTGACCCCGTCTCCATGACATTCATTTGCAGATGTTCCATAACGCGGTATACAACCTCTCTGATGGGTTTTCAGTTTTAATCTGGGTTCTGATGTGAATATAAAGCAGCTAATGCAGCTAGGCGCAATTACATTTATCTCATTGCATATTTTGAACAGAAATTGCAATTTAACTATTTTCATTTATTCTTTGAATGTTTGGGGGTAAATGTTATTATATAAATGATCTACCCTATTTGGAAAAAGGGCACTCAATTATAGGTAGATAGATGGGGTTCCTGCCTACCTTATATGAAAGACTACCTAAATACTTAATATGGGGCATACCTGCCTAAAATCGAAAATCTAATTACCTACTATGGGGACATTTTAGTTTAAAGTGGTCAAAACTAAGGAGGAAGGGACAGAGCCAATTCTTGGTTTTCTGCTGCCTGAGGAGAAACCTGTAATGGTGCATTCCCCCTCAGTGCCCACTGTTCCATAAAGCCTATTAATAATCTGCATGTGTGCAGAAAATCTGCAGCTTATAAAAATAACTGCACCGACAATATAGCCCCACCATTGCCCTGTTCAAGCACTACCTTCCATCTGTAGTATGGGCAAGACAGAAAAAGTTTGAAAGTTTCCAATTCCACGACTGTGAAAACAATTTTTAAATTTTTATTGCTTCTCCTGGAATAAAAGCACCTGGCAATGCATGGTGATCTTATATATGGTCGTACTAATATTATTCCTTGTGCTCCACATAAAGGGGTAGTGATCACTTGCAGTGTAGTGATGTCTAAAGCATATAACAATACCTGCTAAGTGTTTGCAGACCTGACTTCCTTACATGTTACGCCTTTGTCTACCTATCCTTTGTAGGTCATGGGGTCAATGAAGTCATGGGGTCAATGGTGTGTATCAGACAGTATAATTTATGGCCACTAGTGATGAGCGAATACTGTTCGATCAAATAGATATTCAATCGAATAGTAAGGTATTCCATCTATCAAATATTATCGAATAGTTTGACGAATATTCGATAAATATTCGATAAGCGTTCAAATCCCCCAGCTTCCGGTTTTTACCTCCAATTGGTCGAAACATGTTTTTCAATAATTGAATACTTGTTCCCATAGACTTTAATGGGATCGAATATTCGAATATTCGGGAGATATTCTTACGAATATCGAATATTCAAATATTTTACTATTCGCTCATCACTAATGGCAACTCCATAAAACATGCCACCCTTCAGAGACTCTACAAAGTTGCCGCCCTGAGCAATAAACTATTTTTGACTAATGGCAGAAATAGCATTGGAAGGGGGCAGACCTTAAAAGGTGTTTACTCACTTACCAATCTACCTATTATATAAAGGGGGATCTACCAAATAGATGGGTCTTATTATCTACTATGTAGGGGATTCATCTATTTGTTAAATAGGGGGTTTATTTACCTATTGTTTGGGGAACATAAAATTACAATGGTATGAAAGCACAAAGCAAGAATATTATGGTATGGGGACACATATGCAATTAGAAAATTGGCACTATTAGTGTGTAGAGAACCAAGAGGTTCATTATTACCGATTGGGCACTATAGACAGGAGTTTGTTTAGGGAAGATAAAGGCGATGAGGGTGCTAAAAAAATGTTGCATGAATTACTGCATTAATGTGGTGTGGCATTGACATGATTAGCCTGCTGCACTACAGAGGTGTTATGAAAGCCCAGATTGCTTTGATTGCAGACTTAAGTTTGTCTGTATTGTTGGAGCTGTTCCTCATCTTTCTCTTGACTAGTCATGAGTGAATTTACAGTAATAATGAAATGAAATGCTTAGTTATCTCTGCAATCCGCTCATCAGCCTGCTTTGTTTTAACTCACTGTTACTCTGTGCCGCTCCTTCCCAGGTTTTGGTAAAAGCTGGCTTCAGTCCTAGGAGACTAGGAGAAGTTTTCAAGGACTGGATGCAGCATTTCCCAGCACCCTGGAAGGAGTATTAAGGAGCAGCAGTGAGTTAAAAGGCAGCAGGCTGAAGAGCAGATTGCAGAGATAATGAAGTACTTAGTTATTACCGTAAATTTACTCTAATTACCGTAAATTTACTTTAATCTATTAGATTTAGGTCAGATGAGTCTGATGAGCAATCAACCTACTTGATGGGCGAGGTTTAACCCCTAGACGACCTAGGACGTACCTGTACACCTTGGGCGCCTATCACTAGATGACCCTACGTACAGTTACGTCCTGGGTTATGAAGCCAGCTCCGGAGCGAAGCCTACTGCATAGCAGTTGGGGGCTGGCTGCAATCAAGAGCCGGGACCTCACAGTTAATGACAGGACCGATTCCGCTACAGCCTGTCATTAACCCCTTAAATTCCGCGATCGTGGCTTTGAATGGTAAGTGACAGGAGCAGCTCCTGACCCCATAGATTCACTTTGGGTCACTGTGTCAGACCGCCGGAGGTCTCTTACCTTCCTCAGTGCGGTCTGATGCGCTCTGCTCATTGAGTCTGTCACAGGCAGGTTCAATGAGCAGAACGCCTATTACACTGATCAGTGCTATGCCTATGGCATAGCAATGATCTGTGTATGAAATCTATTGATTGCATGTAAAAGTCCCCCAAGGGACAGAAAACGTTTAAAAAATTCCCATAGTATAAAATAAAATCTCTTGTGACCAGAGGCAGAATCCTGGCTGCAGCCACAAGAGTGACTGTCATAGCAAAGAGCCAATGGCTGCTTGCTCTGTCAGTCTACAGTTTTTACCTATAAGGGCCCATTAGAAGCCTTTATGGTTAAATACATAGGTGCAGGAGCAGACTACCTACTGCTTAACCCCTTATGTACTGCAAAGTAAGTGGACCAATGTTTAGAAGACAAGGAGATATCTCTGACCTCTGCACAGAGCTCTGCACATTTTCCTTTCCTACTTGATTGCGCAGCTGGAGAACAGGGGTCAGAGGTTATCAGTGCAGTGAAGCAGAGATCTCGGTCTTTTGCTTGTTAACCATTTTTTGTGTTACAGCATGTAAGTAATCATTGGGTTACTTACACACTGCATTACATATGGGGTTAAGCAGAAGGACTAACACTCTTACCTTCTTCCCTGGAGCCTCCCTCCTGCACGGGCCCCATAGCAACTGCCTACCCTGCCTCTATGGTAGCTATGCCTCTGATATACCGTATACTATAAAAATGCTGCAAATGGACCAATTCATGTAATAGAAACCTATTACAAGCAGGCTTAAATCATAGGTGGGGATTGAACGGGGTTAAATCTTTCTTAACCATAGTTCCCCTTTAAGGCACCTCACAATGTTGATTTATAGGATCCCCATATGTAAACTTAGAATTATTTAATTATACTAGTATTGTAAATCAAGAAGAAAATAACTCATGAATATTAAGTCAAGCTCTTTTAATTTAGAAACAATATCATCACATAAATTCCAGAGCAGCACTGAAGGTATCTTACTGTTTCCTATATCCCCCAGTTGTTGTGCAGTTTGCTGGAGATATGTGTGTTTGTTCTACCTATCGGCAATATCCCTGAAACCTATACAATTATCTTCCCAAGCTATACTTTATAAAGCGTATTATTTGTGATGTGATTACGGGATTTAACAAGATGTTAATGGAAATCATTATAAAATGTGAAAATTAAATTGTCTGCTAACTAGGAACGTTTAATACTTAACTCCAGATGATGGATGAGAAAGCACTGCCCTCTCCTTAATGCTATTGCTCACCTTCTTTTAAGATGTAATTGTTCATATTTCCAATGATAAATGGTGTAATTTCATACAGCATATACAACTAAGCCAAAAAGACAAGGATATTCTCTATATGCAATAAACAATACAAATAAACTGTGTATGGCAATGGATAACAATAATTCTTCCAGAACAGCAAGGGCTACTATACAGATGGACCGCACAGCAAGCGCTGGTTTACTATACAGAACAGTAGACTAGAAATGTCTTGAATATAACCTAAAGCTAGCCAAAACCACCAAGTTAAATAGGTGCCAGCCTACACTCATAGTGTGCAATGGCAATGTTATGCCATCTCTTACATGTATTGGAGCTTGTGCCCAGACCTGGTCATATTCCGCATCATTCTGAGCCTGTCTACACTGGCAATGACAAAAAAAACATCACAGCTGCTAATGCAGCCATACATCAAATATCTGTGATTTATCAACAATATACTTAGTTTCTGCCCAACATCACGGAGAGTGCAGATCAAGCTAAATTGGCACTTAGATGCATTGGAGCCAGAGCTCTGACATTTTTGCTTCAACTGCTTTAATCGGATCATTTGCCTTCTGAGCTACTGAAGGCATTTTTGTATAAAGTCATTAGAAGCCGGATGGAAAGCCCCCGTCACTGTTTTTTTGACATTTTATTTCTGCTATTGTTGCAGAATCTGATTCTCATGCTAATCGCAACATTAGAAACAGTTTAAGCTTAAAAAAGGACCTTTTAGCAGGATTTATATCATGACTTTTTATTTAATGCTGCATGACAACATTAGGCACAATGTAATAATGAGTCACTGCTACTCAGAAAAGATTCCAACCAGAAAATAGTTTCTGAATGTCGCTCCAAACCAAAATCCTTAGGCGCAGTCAGCAATGCTTTGCCTTCTGGATTACCTTGGTCTGTCCTCCTTATGGGCTAATACCCAACTGCACAATGATACAGCGCCCATGTGAATTTATACAACCTTACTGTAAGGATCATACAATCAGGAAAATAAAGCAGGGAAGACACAACAGTGAGACCCCAAGAGCTAGGCCCCATGACTGTCCCTGCCTACTTGCTTGCCCGACCCTAGGTGGTCAGCAACAACTAGTCGACAGTCCCTACCTATGCCAAAATGCACACAGAATGTGTTATCGGTGCAGTGTAGAAAGCCTTGTTTTGGATCAATAATCTCACTGTATCTATGACTGCTAGACCAGACCTTGATGAGAGTTTTACCTCCCACACTGTAAGCAATATGTTATGTTTTGTCTGATATATTTCTTGGAAAAAGTCAACTATAATGGATGAGCTTCAAGAGAAACTGACAGGTTTGGCTCCATCCCAATGTCGGGGTTTTATATTTACAAGAACATCACAAATTCAATTCTAAGAGAACAATATTTATACGGACAGCATTATGTAAACTGCCTGCATAATGCCGAAATATAGAAAGACTGGACTGAGAAGGGGAAGTGCTGCCAACTTACTTAGTATGCAAAATGTTAACAAAATGTTGGCTTTTAACCAAATAATAAATAAGGAAGCAAAATCTGTTTTGGGAATGGGTTTCTGACATCAATAAATGAGTTTGTCTATGTAAATTTAATTTCCAGTCCTTGACAACGAGTTTAGTGCCACAAAGTATAATATGACTTGGGAATAATACAGCATTGTTTCCCTCTGATCCTTGTGATGTATCTGCAGTGTTTCTTGGGGTTATTTGTTCCTATGTCATAACACATATACAGAGGAAATAATATCCTGTCACTTCCAGATATTATTCTTTGTACCGGTCCCCATTACACAGCATCAGTCCATTGTTTGGGAACAGGGTGCCATTTCATCTTTTTATTGTTAACATATTGAACGATTGCATGGTTAATGTCTGGTTTCCATAGGTTAATGTGGAGCTGTCTTAAATGGGTTCAGCAGCAGCAAGCTGAATATGTTGTACCCAGTGTCCTATAGGCTGAAATAAAGCATGGTCTATAGACATTCTGAAAAGTTTGCTTTCTGGCTCAGCTGTGTCAGATCAAAACATGCGGCATGCAGTTTTTTCAAGCGCCATAACGTTACCAGACTTTTATGAAAACTTGTGCAGAGAGGGATGAGGGAACACAAAGAGGAGGGCGCAAGAGCACTGTGTTTTTTTTTTATTTAGAAATGAATAACCATGCATGCTGGAACATATGTGAACCTAGCCTTGGAAAAACTACATTTTATTCCGGCATAAGGGATTTTTAAGTTAAGGGGAGGTTACAATGTCAAGACCCTGATCTGTTAGAGAAGTGGTTACAAATATAATATAGCACTTTGAAGAACCTGCCATGTACCTGCATTACCCAGCCCATCCAATAGCAGTAAGACTGTTACTGCTGTAATTAATATTGAAATAGGCACTTACCGATTTAATGATTTATATCAATTATAAGGGTATGCTCACACTGAGTAAATCAGGCAGCATTCAGCAGCGGAACTGTGCTATAGCCTGTCTATGGGAAAGTGCACGCTCCTCCGCTTCCGACGCTTTACGCTCAAAGAAGTGACATGTTTGGAGAACTTCTTATATAGTGGGCAAATGGTTTTCTCTAAATAATAAAAAACACGCTGGTACATACTATTGCGTACACCACGTAGGAACTGCAGCATGTATAATTATCTCTAATCTTCCAGGTAACAGCACCAAGTCTGACTGATTTGACATCACATAAATAACTACAAAAGTTACACTGACCACATTTGTGGCTCCCCACCAAATTGTCACATTGTAGCCAGTGTAACCTTTTTACCAGGGTCTGATTTTTACCAGTTACATATTATATAGATTATATGGTTGAAAAAAGTTGCATGTCCATCAAGTTCAACCAAGGAGGGGATGGATGCAGGGAAGGGGGGCGGATGATGATAGGTTCTATACATTTGCATTTATGTTATTTTGTCTAAGAACTTGTCTAGGCTGCTTTTGAAGCCCTGTACTGTTTTTTCAGTTCATCACAGAGATTTCTGCAACGTTTAAAGGCCACCAGGGGTTTAGTCCTCGCTACTTCCCTGAATGCTTCATCATATCTCAGCAAGGGCCAACACTTATGTAATGTAGAACGTATTATCGCATCCATCAGACTATGTTGAAACGTGAACACTATCCTATCATCTGTTTGTTTTTTTTGTACTATTTCTTAATAGACGTCTACAATCCAGTCTCTTTGCTCTCAAAAGACAAAAAAGACAAAAAGATTAAAAAAAAGCTGTGTTTTTTTGCAAATCATAGCAGAACTGTAGCCAGGAGACAATACACCACTTAAAGTATAAGTCTGTTTGTTTGGCCATGGGCCCCCCAGGACCTCAGGGCCCTGGGCTACCGCCCAAAACTGACCTATTGTATAGTCTGGACCGCGCAAATTTTGATCTTAGTGTTTTCGTTTTTCCCTCCCCCCCTTCTAAGAGCTCTAGCACTCTCAGTTTTCTATCTACAAGGCCATGTAAGTGCTTGTTTGTTACAAGAATAGTTGTACTGTGTAATGGCATCTTTCATTTTACCATAACACGTATGATGGAACCCCAAATATATTATTTATGAAGATATAAATTGGTGAAATCGTAAAAAAGAATGCAATATGGTAACGTTTGGGGGGTTCCTGTGTCTACGTAATGCACTATATGGTAAAAGGGACATGATATTATTACTTTATAGGTCAGTCCGAACACAACCATATGCAGGTTACACAGATTCTCTAATGTTATATACATTTTTTTTATGAAATCCTTTTTTTTTTTGCAATTAAATATTAATAAAATGGGCCTATTGTGACACTTATAACAGTTTTATTTTTTCACCTACAGGGCTGTATGGGGTGTCATTTTTTCCGCCATGATCTCTAGTTTTTAATAATACCATATTTGTGAAGATCGGACGTTTTGATCACTTTTTATTGATTTTTTGTTAATATATAATGTAACATAAAATCGGTAATCCGTGCACTTTTTTCCCTCTTTTCGTGTACGCCGTTCACCGATCACAATGACGCTTGTTATATTTTAATAGATCGGACAATTACGCACGCTACGGTATATTATATGTTTATTTATTTATTTTTATATGTTTTATTTATATAATGGAAAAGGGGGGTGATTTAAACTTTTATTGGGGGAGGGGTTTTGGGGTTGTGTAATAGTGTTTTGAACTTTTTTTTTTTTTTACACATTTGAAGTCCCTTTGGGGGACTTTTACATACACTAGTTTGATTTTTACACTGATCATTGCTATGCCATAGGCATAGCATTGATCAGTGTTATCGGCGATCTGCTCATTGAGCCTGCCTGTGCAGGCTCAGTGTAGCAGATCGCCGATCGGACCGCACGGAGGCAGGTGAGAGACCTCCGGCGGTCCGTTTCAACGATCGGGACCCCCGCAGTCACACTGCGGGGGTCCCGATCGGTAAGTGACGGGACGCATTTAAGGGGTTAATGGCACGCGGCAGCGCGATCGCAGCCGGCCCCCACCTGCTATGAAGCGCGATCTGCTCCGGAGCACGCTTCATAGCGGGAGAACCACCCAGGACGTACAGTTACGTCCAGGGTCGTCTGGTGACAGACTTCCATGATGTAACCCTACGTCCTGGGTCGTCTAGGGGTTAAAAGTTTTGCAATCACTGCCCTATGCCCATTAATACCATGTCTTCTAGTCAGTACTGTATATCCAATAAGGGTGTGGCCTAGCTCAAAGTACTTCTATACACCTGTACTACACATTGTAAGAACTTATACAAGACTCCCCTGTCACATACGTGGTCAAATATTTCTGACACACACGCACTATGTGAACGGATGTCTGCCAAGTGCTCACTGATACGAACTTTTAACATTCTTTTCGTAGAGCCCACTTATTGTTTTTTGCAAATGCTGCATTCCGCCACATAAATAATGTACGTACTTCTACAATTAATGAAAGATTTAATATTAAAATCACGACCTGAACTACAAGATGTAACTGATGATTGTTTATTGGCAAATTTACATAATGTGCATTTTGTTCCTCCACATTTATAGAAACCTGTACATGAAAGCCAGTTATTCCTATTCACATTATAACAGCGGTCATTAATAGTGTTCACATTACTGGGCGATAGTATATTACCTAGGGTTTTCCCTCTTTTGGCCACACAGCGTACTCCAGATGACAAAATTTTCTCACATTTGGGGTCCTGAAATAGCATCGGGACATATTTAGTAATAATCCTAGTAATGTCTTTAAATTGGGGACTGTAAACTGTAGAGAAGGTAAGATGATTATTAGTGTCTCTGTTATGTAGATCCTTATTTATAGTATCTCTAGATGTTTCCCTGTCCATAAGATGATATGGTCTGTTATGTCTTTCTGCCACCCTACGTGCCCTCTCAATGAGTGGGAGGCTATATCCCCTGTTTCTCAGTCTAACGGTAAGTTCTTCCGCTGCCTTCTTAAATCCAGTATCCTCAGAACAATTTCTACAGGTCCTGATAAATTCTCCTATCGGGAGATTTCTAGTTACATGGTTCGGATGGCTACTATTTGCCTGCAATACTCCATTGCCTGAGGAAGGTTTCCTATACAAACAAGAAGTAATATAACCATTATTAAAGGACAATCTAAGGTCCAGGAAAGGAATCGAATCTTGTTCATATTGGTGGGTGAACTTTAGATTAAACGTGTTACCATTAATGTATCCGATGAAATTTTCTGCATGTCTCTCGCCCCCACACCAGACCAGGAGGAGGTCGTCGATATATCTCCCATACCAAAGGATACAATCCCTATAAGGGTTGTTAACATTAAACAGGACGACCTCCTCCCAGTAAGCCATGAAAATATTGGCTAGTGAAGGCGAGAAACATGCACCCATCGGACATCCATTGGTCTGAAGGAAAAATTGTTCACCAAAGGAAAAAAAGTTGTTAGTAAGTAGAAATTCTACCACATTACACAAATAATTACACAACACCTCATCATAATTGCTATACTTTTGCAGATGGTAACGTAAGGCAATGATCGCCATCCCATGTGGTATACTCGGATATAAAGCAGTAACATCGCATGAAAGCCAGGCTCCTTCCTCAAAACGAGAAAGATGTTCAATGGCTGCCAGGAGACTCTTACTGTCTCTAATAAACCCAATAGTACGTTTAGCTAATGGTTGAAGGTACCTATCTGTCCATTTACAGAGACATTCTAGGAGAGAACCCACCCCTGCTACAATTGGTCGCAGATGGTGTGGGAAAACTCCCTTGTGAGTTTTAGGTAGAGCGTGAAACATGGGCATCATAGGAAAATCAGGGATAAGATATTTGCCAAACTTATAATCAAAAATTCCCAATTCTATACCTGAATCCACCACGTCCCTCAATTTATTAGTTATTTCCTTAGTAGGATCTGACGGTAACTCTTTATAAGTGGTGAAATCAGATAGAATAGATTTCACTTCTTTAATGTATAGACCCACATCCAGTACAACTACAGAGCCCCCCTTATCCGATTTACGTACAACTATGTTTGGATTATGCATAAGGTCTTTCAATGCCATTCTCTCTTTTTGGGGGAGGTTATTTCTAGTCGTACCCAATTCAGAGCGATTCCTGAGAGCCATAAGCTCCTCCTCAATTTTAATTTGGACAATGTCCAAAGTAAAATTGAATTTCTACTTACTAACAACTTTTTTTCCTTTGGTGAACAATTTTTCCTTCAGACCAATGGATGTCCGATGGGTGCATGTTTCTCGCCTTCACTAGCCAATATTTTCATGGCTTACTGGGAGGAGGCCATCCTTTTTAATGTTAACAACCCTTATAGGGATTGTATCCTTTGGTATGGGAGATATATCGACGACCTCCTCCTGGTCTGGTGTGGGGGCGAGAGACATGCAGAAAATTTCATCGGATACATTAATGGTAACACGTTTAATCTAAAGTTCACCCACCAATATGAACAAGATTCGATTCCTTTCCTGGACCTTAGATTGTCCTTTAATAATGGTTATATTACTTCTTGTTTGTATAGGAAACCTTCCTCAGGCAATGGAGTATTGCAGGCAAATAGTAGCCATCCGAACCATGTAACTAGAAATCTCCCGATAGGAGAATTTATCAGGACCCGTAGAAATTGTTCTGAGGATACTGGATATAAGAAGGCAGCGGAAGAACTTACCGTTAGACTGAGAAACAGGGGATATAGCCTCCCACTCATTGAGAGGGCACGTAGGGTGGCAGAAAGACATAACAGATCATATCATCTTATGGACAGGGAAACATCTAGAGATACTATAAATAAGGATCTACATAACAGAGACACTAATAATCATCTTACCTTCTCTACAGTTTACAGTCCCCAATTTAAAGACATTACTAGGATCATTACTAAATATGTCCCGATGCTATTTCAGGACCCCAAATGTGAGAAAATTTTGTCATCTGGAGTACGCTGTGTGGCCAAAAGAGGGAAAACCTTAGGTAATATACTATCGCCCAGTAATGTGAACACTATTAATGACCGTTGTTATAATGTGAATAGGAATAACTGGCTTTCATGTACAGGTTTCTATAAATGTGGAGGAACAAAATGCACATTATGTAAATTTGCCAATAAACAATCATCAGTTACATCTTGTAGTTCAGGTCGCGATTTTAAAATTAAATCTTTCATTAATTGTAGAAGTACGTACATTATTTATGTGGCGGAATGCAGCATTTGCAAAAAACAATATGTGGGCTCTACAAAAAGAATGTTAAAAGTTCGTATCAGTGAGCACTTGGCAGACATCCGTTCACATAGTGCGATTCAGGGAAGAGCAGTTTCTGGTCTCTCCAGACATTTCATGGATTGCCATGGAGGAGACATCAGGAGCCTCTCTGTATGCGCCCTGGAGAGGGTTAATAAACCATCCCGGGGAGGTGACCGGGTACAACTACTTAGAAAGCGGGAAGCTTTTTGGATCTTGTATTTAGACACCCGTTACCCCAAGGGATTAAATCTTAAAAATGATTTGTTTTATATTTATTGAATTGATTTCAGTCCTGTTTTTTGTATTTTCCGTACTTTTTGTATTCTCTGGAAGTAAGTCATGTAGTCTCTAGTCCGGACCGGTCACGCCCGAGGGGCGGTCCGGCCTGTGGAGGCATGCTTCTTACCTATAAAAATGTACTAGTGTTAAACAGAATTTGCCATGATTAAGAGGTTGTACCTCGCAACGCGTCGGCGCTGCTGTGTTTTTATTTATTTGTTCAAGTATTTTAAGATGCATCCTGAATAAAATGTGGAAGTTTTATGGAGCTGTGAACCACTATTTTTTCTTTGGAATGCAGTTCGGGTAACGGCCCGCAATACCATACACGTGCTCCTATCCTGGGGATTACCTGGCAGCACACAGTCAACATGCAAAGGGTGAGCTGATTCCTTTATCCCTGTAAACAATTAGAAGAATTTAGAATTAGAATGTAGAATTTATTTTACTCACAAAATACAGGAAAGGGTGGTATAATGCAAATACATTTGAACTAAAATGACACAAGAAACATGTATTCTATTCACACTGCCAATGCATTTCACTGAGATGTAGATGTTTGAGCCAATGTTTGGCCGCCATCCTAAACCCTAATGAGTATGAACAAGATTTGGCGCATCTCCTATTTTGCCATAAAGCTGCCCAGGGGCAAATTGTTAATTGGTTATCACATTCACAGCATATTTATGTATCTGATAATCCTACAGGCTACACTACATGTTCTATTACCAGCTGCTTTTCCCACTGCTGTGGACTCCTGTAGAGATATCAGGACTAATGCACAACACAGTAAACATCCGCATACATCTATATAATTAGTGCAGGATTTGTATCTTGTAATACAGAGACTAAGAAGTCTTTCCCTAAATGCCGTTCATAAATATTTTACAATTACATATGAATCGACACCTTGCATACTAGATGAACATTAATAAAATATCAGGTGAAGAAAACAAACAAGATTATCAATCCTGGTACAAGCTTTATGTGACGTTTTGGTTCAGAGTGAAAGTATCTACATCTGTCATCTCTTCATTGTGCCAGGGCCATCATTGTCAACTTTGCTTACATTTCTATGTAGTTTATAAACCATTCTGCATTCTTACTCCAAACAATAATTAGAAAAGACAAAGATGTGATATAGAAGCCATTCCAGTAAGAGAGACATCACTTTGGCAATGTCATATGCCAGCCGCATAAATCATTCTCTCACTCTACCCCATTCATGTCCTGTGACTGTTCATTTACACAATTACTAAGCAACCAGACCAAAGACATATAGTCCCATAGTGGATTCAGCATTGGATGTTATTTATCAAGGTAGTTTTGCTTTTTTCTGCATCATCTGTGTAATCCAAGATGTTATTTGGAGCATTGAAAGGCAGTGAGTTACATTTATGTGAGCTAGGCCCTCTCCACTGTTACAGTAAGAGTTGAATGCATTCTTTTAGGCATAAAAATGCTTGTTTTCGTCAGTGTCACCTAGGTGGGGCTTCTTGGACATTAAATAGGTTCTCCAGTGCTACAAAACATGGCCACTTTCTTTCAGAGACAACACGAGTCTTGTCTCCAGTTCAGGTGCAGTTTGCAATAAAGCTCCATTCACTTCAATGAAACTGAGCAGCAAAACCCAGTCCAAGCTGGAGACAAGAGTGGGGCTGTCTCTGGAAGAAAGTGGCCATGTTTTTGTGATAACCTCTTTAAGTCCCCTTGCTCTACCTTGGTCAGGTGCCATTATCCATGCCAGTGATGTTGCTGTTGGAAGGCACACCAACTTTGTTAGCAAGCCCTGTGTAATGTGCCCTCACTGTGCCGCACTTAGCAGCATTATACACAACTGGATGCTACAATAAGGCAAAACCAATGAAAATAAGTTTTTCCCTGCAGAGCAACAACATGAAGAAAAAAGAACTTGTCTCCTTCTGTTGCACTAGGTGTGTATATGTCTGGCCGTGCCTGTTTGGACCTCAATTCGTGATATATGGCTGCACTCTTAGCCATTATTTTGTATTTGAATTCTATTTGTCATTTTTCTACCAGTCTGAACACTGTCTGAATACAGCTCAATTCCTTCTGCTCTGGTAATTGATTCTGCACAACACTCATCTCCTCCCTGCTCAGTTCCCTCTGGTCATTTAACAGTTAACCTTTGCTAGCTGACTGACAGCCTGCCTTTTCACTGACCCTTTGCTTTGTCATTCTGTGTTCTGTGTGGCTGGCCCAATCCCATGCTGGACTGGGTCCCTGGTCTCCCATAAAGTGTTTGACTTGTAAACTACTCTGACTTTTAGGCCTTTTTCTCACGTCCTATAAATTTGTCCGTAATTGAGGATCCGTAATTCCGTTGTCTGTAATTGCTGTTCAACATTGCACACTGATTTATATTGTGCTATTTACACAGTCCATTTTAATTTTGACCTGTAATACGTTCCGTAAAAAAAAAAAAAAGGACATTCCTAGTGTGGATTATAATTGCTGTACAGATTACCAATAGAAGTCTATGGGATCCTTATTTTTTGCGGACTTCATGGATGTCACAGAGACCAGAATAATATAGGAATGATCTAAATGATCATTGCTGTATTAAGAATCTCTATGGGAGATCACTACAGTAATAATAAAAGTCCCCCAGGGGGAATAAAAGTTAAAGTAAAACAAAAAAGTGTTTTTATTAACCCTTTAAGGACATGGCCCATTTTCGTTTTTACGTTTTCGGTTTTTCCTCCTTGTGCATAAAAGGCCATAGCACTTGCATTTTTCCACCTAGAAACCCACATGACCCCTTATTTTTTGCGTCACTAATTGTACTTTGCAATTACAGGCTGAATTTTTGCATAAAGTACACTGCGAAACCAGAAAAAAATTCAAAGTGTGGTGAAATTGAAAAAAAAAACGCATTTCTTTTATTTGGGGGAAATGTGTTTTTACGCCATTCGCCCTGGGGTAAAACTGACTTGTTATATATGTTCCTCAAGTCGTTACGATTAAAACGATATATAACATGTATAACTTATATTGTATCTGATGGCCTGTAAAAAATTCAAACCGTTGTTAACCAATATACGTTCCTTAAAATCGCTCCATTCCCAGGCTTATAGCGCTTTTATCCTTTGGTCTATGGGTCTGTGCAAGGTGTCATTTTTTGCGCCATGATGTGATCTTTCTATCGGTACCTTGATTGCGCATATACGACTTTTTGATCGCTTTATATTACATTTTTTCTGGATTTGATGCGACCAAAAATGCGCAATTTTGCACTTTGGGATTTTTTTGCGCTGACGCCGTTTACCGTACGAGATCAGGAATGTGATTAATTAATAGTTCGGGCGATTACGCACGCGGCGATACCAAACATGTTTATTTATTTATTTATTTGTTTACTTTTATTTAAAACCTGGGAAAAGGGGGGTGATTCAGACTTTTATTAGGGGAGGGGGCTTTTTACTATAAACAACACTTTTTTTTTTTTTTTACACATATACTAGAAGCCCCCCTAGGGGACTTCTAGTATATACACTTGGATCTCTCATAGAGATCTCTGCAGCATAGATATGCTGCAGAGATCCATGAGATCGGCACTCGTTTGCTTTCGGCTGCTGCAGCCGAAAACGAACGAGTGCCGAGCCGAGGACGGCGCCATCTTGGACGCGTCCCCGGCCGGCATCAGTAACGGAGATCGCTCCTCCGGGACAAGGTCCCGGAGGAGCGATCTCCCCCACTAGACACCAGGGAAACATTGCCTCCGGTAATCGGAGGCAGCTGTCAACTTTGACAGCTGCCTCCGATTAGCTAATTAGCGGGCACGGCGATCCGACCGTGCCCGCTAATAGCAGCGGTCCCGGGCTACTCGCGGCACCCGGGATCGCGGCACTTCAAAGCGGGGCCGCCGCGCGGCCCCGCTTTGAAGTGCAAGTGAGGACATAGGACGTACCGGTACGTCCTATGTCCTTAAGAGGTTAATAAAAAAAATCCCCTCCCCCAATAAAAGTTTGAATCACCCCCCTTTTCCCATTTTATAAATAAAATAAATAAATAAACATATTTGGTGTCGCTGTGTGCATAATAGCCCAAACTATTACATTATCACATTCCTGATCTCGTATGGTAAACAGCTTAGCGCAAAAACCTGCTAGAGTGCAAAATTGTGCATTTTTTGTCACATCAAATCCAGAAAAATTGTAATAGAGTGATAAAAAGTTGCATATACGCAATCAAGGTACCAAAAGAACACATCATTGCGCAAAAAAATGTTTCGCACAGCCCCATAAACTAAAGGATAAAAGTGTTATAAGGATGGTAATAGAGACATTTTCAACACATTTAGGTTTTTTAAAAGGTTTTAATTTTTTAAAAGCAGTAAGATAAAATAAAAGTTGTATAAATTACATATAGTTGTAATCATACTGACTTGAGGAACATACATAATATGTCTGTTTTACTATAGAATGAATGGCGTAAACACAAAAAAAAACAAAATGAAAAAAAATTCCTTTATTTTTTTCAATTTTACTGCAGGAATAATTGTTTTTCTGATTTCACAGCATATTTTATGGAAATATTAAGTCTGCCATTAAAAAGTACAATTAGTGGGGGTGAAAAATGCAAGCGCTATAGCCTTTTAAACACGAGGAGGAAAAAACAAAAATTAGCCCGGTCCTGAAGGGCTTAATTAGATCTTGGACTACCTCCATCTTCTTCTAAACTAGCTGTATAGTAAAAAAAAAAAATCCGTAACAGGTTCCTTGTGCCAGTCTAGTGACTAACGGGGGTTGCAGCAATCCGATCTCTAAATATTGAAAGTTCCCGTGTTTAGAGACTCGTAACTAAGCCTCCACGGACATCTTTTTATGCATATTAAAATATTAAAAGCATACAGAATCTTGTCAATATTCAACTGATGCCTATGCTTATAAAACCCCTTTAAGGATGTCTGTTAGTGAAAAACCATCACTGAAAAAAAAAATTAAATGAATATTTATTTCTTTTCTTGTCTTACATCAATACTAGTTTTCCTTTAATGGCTTATTAAGTACAGAATACTTTGTGGCAAATATTTTAGTAATTAGGAACAGCATCGGAACAGCATCGGAACAGCAGGAAAGCCCTCCCATGAAACACACGCTCTTTTCCAACTCCCAAGGAACAGATCTTTGCAGGTAGATGGAATAGGTATTACATATGATGGGTGCTATAGATATACAGTCTCTTAGTTCAAATTATCATAAAAAAGGAAATTAGCGGCACTTACCACCTTGTAACAGTTCCATTGTTCCTTTATTGAAAAAACAAAAAGATATAAAATCGCAGGTGAGACGCCAGTGTTAGCCAAAATGTGTTGCCGGTTACAGCTGTTTACAGATGTTACAGAGTGCCGCTAATTTCCTTTTTATGATACTTTGTAGCAAAAATATTCACATTTTCCCCCTTTTTATGTGTACAAAGCCTCGCATCTTTCTCCACCAAAGAGATTTATAAACTATAATGACTATGTAACAGAAGAGAAAAAAATTACACCAAACCATCACATGCACATTACTACATATTTATATGTACTTTTAGAGTACTTACAGTGAACAGATTCCTAACTTAAGTAAGGAGCATGCTTCCAGCTTTATCTTAAATGAAAGCCTTAGAAAAAGCAACACATCCATGTGACTGTAAGCTTTGCAGTATACTGATAAAAAAAATCCCACACATTTCAAGGCCCAAGACATCCAGACATGTTTTAAGCAGAGCAGTAGCGGAAAGGGAAAAAGGCCGCCTGTGATAGTGACTTCAGAAGGGAGCAAAGACAGAAACATGAACATTTTGTTTGGTAAATGATGTATTGATTTTACAGCTTCTGGATAAAAGATTCTGTCCCCCTCTGTCCATGCTGTTTATCTTTTTTTTTTTTTTTTTACAAAAGCAAAGTCCTAAAGCCACAGAATTTATTTTCTGCAGTTTTTTCTATATTTTTTAAAGAAGAAGAATATCTCAAAAGCAGCATTTCATTACAGATCAAGTCACTCCGGAAAGATCTACAATTATAGTGTTTGTTGTAAACTTCCATTTCGTGCTGTAAAAATTCCCCTTGCAACAAGCTACAGGGTCTGATATAAGGAAATGGAAGATGTGGCTTATTCAGCACTACTACTATTTTATACATGCACATGGCAATGCAAAAACCCTGGAGCACTGTATTGTAATCTATAACATTGTCAAAAGCAATTAAAGAATATATATATATATATATATATATATATATATATATATATATATATATACTACCGTTCAAAAGTTTGGGGTCACCCAAACAATTTTGTGTTTTCCATGAAAAGTCACACTTATTCACCACCATACGTTGTGAAATGAATAGAAAATAGAGTCAAGACATTGACAAGGTTAGAAATAATGATTTGTATTTGAAATAACATTGTTTTTACATCACACTTTGCTTTCGTCAAAGAATCCTCCTTTTGCAGCAATTACAGCATTGCACACCTTTGGCATTCTAGCTATTAATCTGTTGAGGTAAGCTGGAAAAACTGCACCCCACGCTTCTAGAAGCAGCTCCCACAAGTTGGATTGGTTGGATGGGCACTTCTGGCGTACCATACGGTCAAGCTGCTCCCACAACAGCTCAATGGGGTTCAGATCTGGTGACTGCGCTGGCCACTCCATTACCGATAGAATACCAGCTGCCTGCTTCTGCTGTAAATAGTTCTTGCACAATTTGGAGGTGTGTTTAGGGTCATTGTCCTGTTGTAGGATAAAATTGGCTCCAACCAAGCGCTGTCCACTGGGTATGGCATGGCGTTGCAAAATTGAGTGATAGCCTTCCTTATTCAGATTCCCTTTTACCCTGTACAAATCTCCCACCTTACCAGCACCAAAGCAACCCCAGACCATCACATTACCTCCACCATGCTTAACAGATGGCATCAGGCATTCTTCCAGCATCTTTTCATTTGTTCTGCGTCTCACAAACGTTCTTCTTTGTGATCCAAACAGCTCAAACTTGGATTCATCCGTCCACAACACTTTTTTCCAGTCTTCCTCTGTCCAATGTCTGTGTTCTTTTGCCCATCGTAATCTTTTTCTTTTATTGGCCAGTCTCAGATATGGCTTTTTCTTTGCCACTCTGCCCTGAAGCCCAAAATCCCGCAACCGCCTCTTCACTGAAGAAGTTGACACTGGTGTTTTGTGGGTACTATTTAATGAAGATGCCAGTTGGGGACCTGTGAGGCGTATATATATATATATATATATATATATATATATATATATACACACACACACAGGGAGATTTATTAAACATGGTGTAAAGTGAACCTGGCTCAGTTGCCCCTAGCAACCAATCAGATTCCACTTTTCTTTTCTCACAGACTCTTTGGAAAATGAAAGGTGGACTCTGATTGGTTGCTAGGGGCAACTGGGCCAGTTTCACTTTACACCATGTTTGATAAATCTTACCCATGGTGTAAAGTAAAACTGTCTCAGTTACACACGACCCTTCTGCTGCCACCAATGGCTATGGAACTGATGGAATGTCTAACAATTCCATCTACCAGAAGCTCCATATATTCAGGCTTCCATTATAACCACAGACCACTGGCATTAGCACTTATAGAGGAGATGAAGGGGCAGAGCGCAGGTTGCTGAGAATCCCAGGTGATGTGTTTAGCAGGGGATTTTTTTTTCTCCATCTGGCTCAAGCCATCGTGAAGACTGGTGATGCCCCATCTCTGCAGAATCTACCAAGAAACATCTACAGTATCTAGAAACATTTTCTTTAATAAAGTTATATTACAATATGAGGCTATGTTCACACAATGTATGTGTTGTAGAAATCACAGCCAATGCAACAGCGGCAGTGAATTATACAGCACACACGTTCTATTGAAAGCATAGGATCCCAGCGTTATCAGAATCAGCAGAATAGAGAATCGGCAGAATCATAATAGAGCAGGGCGTACACAGACATTGTCACAGACCCACCTCCCTGGGATAAAAATGTTTTTTTAGCAAGACACAGGATCACACAGCAGTGTGAAGGTTTGAGACAGCAGCTGTATTGCTTCCCACTGTACCAGTGCTCCACCTGTGCCTCCATGTAGTAGACAAGCTCCCTCTGTGCCCCCATGTAGTAGAAAAGCCCGAAAATGCACCCCTTAAATAGGTTATAAATAGGTTTGCCAAATATGTGCCCCCCATATAGTATAGGAGATGTTCTTTGTGCCTCCATCTAGGTAGAGTGTAGAAGTGGAGGTATAATGGATGAGGGGTGTAGTAGTGGAGGTATAGTGGATGAGGGGTGTAGTAGTGGAGGTATAGTGGATAAGGGGTGTAGTAGTGGGGGTATAGTGGATAAGATGTATAGTAGTGAAGGTATAGTGGAAAAGGGGTGTAGTAGTGGAGGTATAGTAGATGAGGGTTGTAATAGTGAAGGTATAGCGGATAAGGGGTGTAGTAGTGGAGGTATAGTGGATGAGGGGTGTAGTAGTGGAGGTATAGTGGATAAGGGGTGTAGTAGTGGAGGTATAGTGGAAGAGGTGTGTAGTAGTGGAGGTATAGTGGATGAGGGGTGTAGTAGTTCAGGTCTAGATAAGGGGTGTAGTAGTACAGTTATAGATGAGTGTTGTGTCAGTACATGCTGGGAGTTGTGTTGTCACAGGTTAGCTGTCAGTACATGCTGGCAGTTGTAGTGTTGTCACAGGCTGACAGCTAACCTGCAACAACACAATTTCCAGCATGCATTGACAGCCTATGACAACACTACAACTCCCAGCATGTACTGACAGCCTATGACAAAACTACAAATCCCAGCATGCACTGACAGCCTATGACAACACTACAACTCCCAGCATGTACTGACAACCTGTGACAACACTACAACTCCCAGCATGCACTGTCAGTACATGCTGGGAGTTGTAGTGTTGTCATAGGCTGTCAGTACATGCTGGGAGTTGTAGTGTTGTCATAGGCTGACAGCTAACCTGCGACAACAATACAACTCCAAGCATGCACTGGGATACACATACATACATACATACATACATACATACACACATTCATCCACTCTCACACACACACTCCCAAGTAGACACTTATATTTCATGAGGGATCTCCTTATATCTTACCAGCACCTGCAACACCTCTGTCTTCCTCCTTCTCACTGGCACCATGCTCCTGCCCCTCCCCCTCCTCTGTACGGACAGGAGACAGAAAGCCATGAGGTGAGGGGAGAGCGGTGAGACCTCCAGACAGCACAGGGGAAAGAGCAGGACCCCAGACTACAGCTTAGTGAAAAGAACAGGTCTGTAAAAGTCCGTTCTTCTCACTAAGCTTTGCAGTGTACTCACAGCAGCACCAGCCCCTCTCTGTGAGTCACCTGGCCCCGGCCCCTTACAGCACTCCCGGAAATACTGCCGATGACGGCCCTGGTTACAGTGCAGGGAGGGTGGACGGCTGGGTGAGCAGGGGGCAGGATGGATGGGTTAGTTAATTAATTACTTACCCATCCAGACTGCGCCCCCTGTCGTTTTGCGCCCTAGGCCATCGCCTACCCCTGCTTACTCTTTAACTAAGATCTCATGTCATGCGAGTGTCAGCTCCGCTACAGCACAGACTCAACTCTGCTGTGTCATGCGGGTATCAGCTCTGCTACAACACCAACTTAGCTCTGCTATGCCAGGCGGGTATTATCTCCACTACAAAACAGACTCAGTTCTGCTGTGTCATGCAGGTATCAGCTCTGCTACAACGTTGATTCAGCTCTGCTGTGTCATGGGGGTATTAGCTCCGCTACAACACCGACTCAGCTCTGCTGTGTTATGTGGGTATCAGCTACTCTACAACACCAACCCATGTCAGGCTGGTATCAGCCCTGCTACAGCACTGACTCATGTCATGCTGGTATCAGCTCTGCTACAAAACCAACTCAGCTCTGCTGTGTCATGCGGGTATTAGCTCCGCTACAACACAGACTCAGCTCTGCTGTGTCATGCGGCTATCACCTCCACTACCACACTGTCTCAGCTCTGCCGTGTGATGCGCGTATCAGCTTCACTACAACATAGACTCAGCTCTACTGTGTCATTCAGGTATCAGCTCCGATACAACACTGACTCAGCTCTGCTGTGTCATGCGGGTGTCAGCTCCGCTACAACATAGACTCAGCTCTGCTGTGTCATGTGAATATCAGCTCCTGTATAACACCGACTCATGTCATACGGGTATCAGCTCTGCTACTTATAATGGTAAAGAATATTGATTGGTTACCATGACAATTAGGGATGGTCCGAACCCTCCGAGGTTTGGGTTTGTATGAACCCGAATGCTCGGCATCAGATTCCCACTGTCTGCCCGCTCCATGGAGCGGGTGGATACAGCGGGAGGACTGCCTGGAAAACTGGGATACAGCCTATGGCAATGGCTGTATCCCAGTTTTCCAAGCGGTCCTCCCTCTGGATCCGCCTGCAGATCATTACCGAGAGTTCGGGTTCTTACGAACCGAGCCAAACTCGGTTTGGACCATCACCAATGACAATCTTTTCAGTTTCAAAACTTCTAGAAAACAAGAAATCTATTCTTCCTGTTACTATGGTGGTTAAATCTTTACTCTGTATATTGACATTGGGTCAAGGTTCCCCAAGTTTTCCCTCCCCTTGCTACTTTTTGACACCCCCCTACCACCACCACCACCACCACCACATTTTTCTAATAAAAAGAGTTTGTGATATACTGTACCATATATCTTTTGCCTTTCTATGTTAAGGCCCGGTTCACACGCACTGTATCCGCAGTAGATTTCACGCTGCGAGTTTGCAGAAAAATCCCGCTGCGAGTATGTCAAAGTCAGCACCCTTAACCCCCTGCGGACATTGCTTCAGAAGCTCTAGGTGCTCAGCCAATCAATACGCTGTGAGTATGTCATCCCTTTGAAGTGAATGGGAAGGTATCTGCAGCGGATTTCACTGCAAACTTGCAGCGTGAAATCCGCTGTGGATACGGTACGTGTGAACCCAGCCTAAAGGTTTTACAGCGTGTTGAAGGATAATAAACACCAAAACCTTTTAACCCCACATACCACAGCCCATTTTCATTTTGGGGTTTTTGCTTTCTGCTCGTTACATTAAGCCATATTTTATTATTTTCGCGGCCACATGTACTTTGTAATTCTCATTTTTTTCTGTAAAACTTGCTGCAAAACCAGTAAAAAAAAAAAAAAAAACATATGAGATGGAATTAAAAAAAAATCTATTTTGAGGATTTTAGTTTTTATGTTGTTCACTATATGGTAAAACTGACGTTATCAATATTCTTTAGTTCAGTTTGATTACAATACCCAGTTTATATACTTTTTATAGTACTACTTTAAAATACATATTTTTTAAAAGTAATATAACCCTTTTTTCACTACAGTAAGGTTTCTATGGATAATATCTTTATGGATTTAGGTGTAGACTTTTGCTCAGTGTTGAGTAGTGGTGCTAAAGAAGAAGGTAGGGTTGCTTCCTTTCCTACCTCTCTTCTTTTAGTAAGTCT
Source organism: Dendropsophus ebraccatus (assembly GCF_027789765.1). Taxonomy (NCBI): domain Eukaryota; kingdom Metazoa; phylum Chordata; class Amphibia; order Anura; family Hylidae; genus Dendropsophus; species Dendropsophus ebraccatus. Next base: position 45,687,593 of record NC_091457.1, on the reverse strand, counting down.
TTGATCAATTCAGATACACAGTTGAATAAAGTCCTTCAAATCATCTGGGGTCTCTACTCTGTCAAGCTCATCCTCACTTGCTCTGATAATCCTCAGTGAAATTGACTTCTCGAGGCTGCTGGATTCTACAAAGCATCAGCTACAAAGCAATGAAATTCTGCTGTGTATTCAGCAACAGAGCGTCTACCCGGTTGCAGATTGTGTAATTTATTTATTTCTAGAACAAAAAATATAGATTCTCATAAACTAGATTCACAAATGATAAAGATATTTAGGTAATTGGGAATATCAAAGTTTAAAAAAAAAAAAAGATGAGGGCCATGCAGGCGTCTCATCTGTCAGCAGAATGATAAACAGTAGATTTTTGTTATCACTGGTAAATGGAGCAGGTTACAATTAATAATAAATATATTGATTATAGGGGTTATCCAGTTAGATAAAATACACGTTGAATCATCCCCCCTCCTGGAGACTAATAGTTTGTTCCATATTAGCGTTACCTTATCAGTCTCCTTCTCTCAGTTCTGAGTTGAGTCTCCTTCCCCCAGTTCTAAGACACAGAAAACTGTGCATGAGCTCTTCACTCCCCTTCCTCCCCTCTCCCGTCCAAGACTGCTTATGTAAACAGTGTCCCTAGCCAGCTGTTTCTGCACTCTGTAATGATGCTGGAAGGGTTAGTCTCAAGTTGCTGTGGACCTCACTTTGATTAATACTCCCTGCATTTTGGAGTGCAGAATCAGCCGGCCAGGAAACTATTTACAAGTGTTTACATAAGCAGTCTCGGAATTGAGGGAGAAGAAGGAGGGCGAAAAGGATTGAACAACTCACACACAGCAGCAGACTCAGAACTGGGGGCCGGAGACTGATAAGGTAATGACTAGTATGGAACAAATTGTAATCCTCCAATAGGGGGGATGATTTCAAATGTATTTTACCTAACCTGATAACCCTCTTAAGTAATAGAGATTAGTATAACTCGAGCATGCTCTAATACGATCGTACAGCATTTGATTACAGGTGGCTGAAGAAATTGGATACAGCCCTAGAGAGAGCTGTATTCAAATTTTTGAGCCACTGGTAATCAAATACCAAATGATCAGACTTGAGCATGCTAGTGTTGCACACATCTCTATAAAGGAATCCTCGGTAGTAGAGACTATCACCATTGAAGTTTGATGGTGGCTTGCATGGATTTCACTGAGCCCAAGCCATGTAAACCCTTAAGTTGTCTTTGTAGCTCAATTACGTATTGCCGATCTGACACTATGTCGGGTGGTGTCCCGCCCCAGTCACTGATTGGCTGAGCGGGCAATCGTTCAGCCAAGTATGTGATGTTGCAGCTAGTAGAGCTGCAAGACATCAGTGGGTATATATATATATAGGTTTAAACTACCGAATAAGGCGACTGGAGAATAAGACCCCGGACTTTCAAGAAGATTGTCAGGGGTTCGCCCTATACGCCGGAAAATGTTAACACCTGCGGTCAAGCAGGGGTTAACTGCAGCTAAATTAAAAAAAAAAAAAAACGGTTAACTTACCTAGGGCGCGTTCCTGGCCTCCACGCGCCTTTTGGCCCATTCCCGGTACAGGCAGTGTGACGTACACTGCCTGTGCCAGGGATTCACGAAGCTCTCGCCAGCAGCCGAACGTCTCATCAGAGAAGTTTGGAGATGCTCGGCTGCCGGGAGAGCTTCGGAAAAATGACAGAGGCTTCGGGTACTTCCAGAGCTGAGAAAGGAGGAGCACTGAGGCCGGGAAAAGGCCCCAAGTGAGTTAACTGTTTGTTTTTTTCATAGTGGTCGCCCCATATGGTGGGGATGCAGCCATTTTTTAGCTCCCCCACCGTATGGGGTGACCATACACGGCGTATAAGATGACCCCCGACTTCTACGATTTTTCTGGGTAAAAAGTCGTCTTATGCTCCGGAAAATACAGTAAGAAAGAATAGAAAAACAAGAAGAGAGATGTTACATTGGTTGCAGTCTTATATTAGGAGTGTAGCCAGCTCCTATCACGAATGCCATTAAAAAAAACAAGAGCAAAACTTTTAGGAGAAAATATCTTGCAGTCATGACTAAGAAGATCCATGGCAACAGTGAGACCGATTAAAGGAAAATGATTTTTCTGACTATATTGTATTTTTATATCAGGAAGCCTGATTATTTTAAAATTGAAATGGTAAATGTGTTTTGTAATACTGGGGATGTTGAATAAAAGCTTTAAATTAGTTTCCATATCTCTACTATTTTAAGGAAAATGATAGCAATTTAACTTAAATATCTGATATCAGCGAGCTGTCTGTAGCAAGGAAAGCAGATTGACATATTTTATTTAAACCCTGCATATCTAGAAGTTAATCTAGAAGCCAGGTATCTAGAATTGAATTTCCTCAATATTAGTTAGTAGCAAAATTTCTGGCCATTAGAGACTGCAAGTACTGCAAACATAACAAGAATAAGTGGTATGCATCTTATAAGGAAGCGGAAAATGTTAGCTTGAATTCACACTGCTTTGTGGTATATGGCCGTTTTATGCAGGCCAACAGGCTCCTGATAACAAGCATACATCCCTGAGAGCCTTCGGACAAAGCCTTAATTGAGAGGCAAGAGTGGCCTAATGGTTTGTGCACCCATTCATTATCATTGGACACATACAGTAAAAGATGCAATAAGCTGATGAATGAGCATCTTCTCCGCCCATTTACAGGGAACGATTGTGAGGAATAAATTTAAAAAAAAATACAGGCAAAAAAATGCCTTTGTTGCCAACAGCAACCAACTATAGCTCAGCATTAATTTTTTATCAGAGAGGTTAAAATATAAAATCTGAGCTCTGGTTGTTATGGGCAAATTTTCAACAGTTTGTATGCATGAATGAAATGAATGAATGAAATTAGGCATTGTAAAGGATGCTGAAGCAATCTATTGGTAACGGACAGTGAGTGTGAACCGATTTGGCTTTGAATCACACCATGGAACAGAGTGTAAGTGCCCTTTAGGTCTTGTTCCACAATCGCGGTCCTGGCATGACTAGCAGCTGGCTCCCCAGAACCAGACAGAGTTGTGTTCAAGGCACCAGGAAACATGGTTAGTATAGAGGCAGGCGGTACAGACAAGGGTCAGGAAGAAATGATAATCCAAAGAAAAGGCATAGGTCAGAATATATGGTAATTCAATAGAGAGATCAGATAAACACCATTGATATGTGTGCTGGAATGTAAGAACACTCAAGCAGGGAGGGACAGATAGTTTAATAAATTGCAGGTAGCTCTGCATTGGCAGATGGCAGGAGAAAGTGGAGACAAGCTGCCTCTATAAATACATGTATTTATTAGAACATTAGAATACATTTATTTAGGGGTGGTGATGTCTCGGAGGAAACCTACAAAGTACTGATTGTAAGGAACATCTGAATTAATCCCATGAATTATAGCTGAGTTAGTATCATAACTTGGGCACGCACATATAGAACTGCTTTATTACTATTACTATATCGTAAAATACATGGATTTATTAGAACAGGTCAGAAGAGGTAACATGCCCATTAACTGAAAATTCCCCAATTAAATATTTTAAAATGGGGCCCATAATATATTTATAGCATTGATTTTTCTATCTATTATGTAATTTAGCATAAATGCTTTTTTTTCTTTTGGCATTATAGTTGATAGGGTCACATCATGACACTTTAGAGAAGCCGGTGGCACTGTCCTTTTTTTGAAGCGCCGCCCTGTTCCTATGGCGCCGGTCTATTCCCAATCACCAGCCCGGTTCGGAGCATTGGGGCATGCCCATCAGCTCCCAGTGTGACTAAACCCCTTCTGTGACATGGCTCCATTAGAATCAATTAAGGTGTGTCACAGAGGGAAGGTCATCACAATGGGGGCCAGCCGGGTTGCCTTGAATGCTTCATGCCTGATCGGTGCTTGGGAATAGACCAGCCATGTGTGTTCAAAAAAAGGACAGCACCATCGGTATCCCTGCGTCATCGCCGGTCTGTTAATGTAAGAGACCCAAAGCAGTGTACCTGGTGGTGTAAAAAAGGAAAACTACAAAATAGCAGACCAAGAAAAAAGAATTGGAGGCCATTTACACTAGACCATTTTTACCATTTCTGTCATCCATTAGCCTCACAATAGAAAAGACTGCAAACATGAAAATGGATCATTCTAACTTTAATGGTATTCTTCTTAAAAAGAAATCAGTCACTGTATATCATGGTAAAGGATGTATACAAGTGTTCTACTATCCATCATCTGATCTATATTTGTTTTTCTTCAAAATCAATGGGGTATTGAAAAGACACGGATGGCGGGCATCAGTTTCTCCCATCTGCTGTTTCATTGATTTCAATGTAAAACAAAAAAAGGGAAGGAGAGAGAGAGAGAGAGAGAGAGGGAGAGAGAGAGAGAGAGAGAGAGAGAGAAGAACTTTCCCATTAACTTCCATATTAGGAAAACATCATTTGTTTCATTAAAAGCAGGAAATGGAAAGACAGATGGAAAATCGGCTGAAATTTTCTCATAAATTGCCTGTTTCCTTATTAACTCAACTTCATAGTATGAAGGATGGGAGAAAAATGTAATTATGTCCTTCAAGCATAAAATCAAGGTCTAAAAAAAGAAAAAAACACTTTTCATGTTATCACCTTTTAGGGAGTTCTGCAGTAACAAGTTGGACCACTGCAGAGCCATTTTTTCTCCTTGAGAAGAGCATCTTAAAAAGTGGAGACCATACGTACACACTCCACTAGGAAGTCTGGGGAAAAAAGGATATGCAAAGCAGTTCTCTAATGCCACCTAAGTAGCTTTTCTTTCAAGTCAGTGCTTTACTAATAGACCAGCGCCGTGCGCTGGACCTGGGTGGTGGGTCAAAAAACAGACTGTGTCACCGGCATCCCTGAGTTTGTTAATGTAAAATAAAATGTGGTACATTTGTTGTAAACGGTTTTCTCATCACAGACAACCTCTTTCATAATGGATTATTGCAGGCATATCTCCTTGCCAAGCCTAGTTGTTTCCTGGCATAGTAGGTGAACACAAATGGTCTAATATAGTAAGGGATATACTATAAAAGATACAGCCAGAGGTAAATGTAGTATTATTCAGATAAATGGTCTACCATGTGTATTGTTCCGATACAGGTGGTCCACTAAGTTTTGTGGCACCTAGATAAAAGTTAACTCTGTCAGGTGTCACACAAAGGAGATTAAGCTGCCTTTTGCATTTTCACCTAGCTAACTGATTGTAAGAGAACAGCTGAAGGACAAAGGGTTAACTTCTTGGGAAATCTTGAGGAGTCTGGTACACCCAGTTGTATAGGCCTGGGGCTCATACTACCCAAGCTGGCATTCTCTGAATTGGTTGGGAAAATTCCTGTAAATTCCTGGGCATGAACTGCACGCTTGAGATCTCTCCACAGAGGCTCAGTAATATCACTGCAGGTCACTGATAGTCATTCCAGAACTTTCACTTTGTTCTGCTGTAGCCAATCACAGCTCGACTTGGCCTTCTGTTTTGGCTCGTTGTCATGCTGGAACATCCAAGTACGTCCCATGCGCAGCTTCCGGGCTGATGAGTGCAAATTTGCCTCCAGTACTTGCTGATAATGTGCTGCCTTCATCTGCCTTCAAACTTTGACCAAGTTTGCTGAGCCTTTGTACTGTAGCTTACACATCCTAAAAACATTAGTGATCCACCTTCTTTACAATAGTGGCATGGTGTTCCTTTCATCATAGGCCTTGTTGACACCTCTCCAAATGTAACATTTACCATTGTGGCCAAAAAGTTAAATTTTGGTCTCAACACTCCAAATTACCTTGTTCCAGAAGCTTGTCTTTGTGCTGTTTGTCGTACTGTAGGCAAGATACTTTGTGGCATTTGCGCAGTAATGGCATAACATCATTAGCACCCTGGGCCACGGCACATTCAATGTATAAATGACTCAACTGTGCCAGAACAAGTCACTCCTTAAAGAGCTGCCCATAGTTACCCAACTCTATGACATCCAGACAATCAAGAGACTACTTTAATTCTGGTAGGTGTCTTCCATATCCCTGAAGACAAATCCGGTTTCTAGTTCTTTTGTAGTCTATGGAGCACAGTCGCTTGATCTTTAGACAGTAGATGAGAAACAGAGAAAATAGACAATATAATAGAAACAGATGTGAAATTATAGTGAATGTAAAGCAGATTGGTAAATACAGAATGAGAGCAATAGATATGGGAGGTGTAATTGTAACTTACTATAATTGTAGGGAAGTTCATGCATTGCAATACCTGGGGTATTTCATTTCTCCTAGTGAGATCGATAAACTAATAAAACAAGAACCATACTGCATACTGTGAGCTGTTGACGCTTGCTACAAGCAAATATAGTTTTTAGTTTTCTTTTTCTTCAGTTTGAATGCAGAGACAAGTCAGACAACTTTATGTAGTTGTTAAAAGGACAAATATACATTCTTTTGAGATTTATATTCTTCGTGGTAAGGTCTGTAGAGCTGTTTACCATGTAATCCAAACTAAGTATTTGCATTATTGACTCATATCAGCAGCAAATCTGCAACCTAGAGGGTTAGGTGTAAATACCCAATTTAGTTCTAGACACCAACAATGTTCTAGTAGCTGGTTGTGGTCTGTATGATTTTATCCAGCTGTGACTTTCATCTCTGGTGCTCTGCATTGAGCTGGCCTGTACTGTAATAGGATGCTCAATGGCTCATTACTTAGATCTGCTTGCAAAGAAGCTTTAATAACATTGCTGACATTACCGTCCACTAACAAGGAACAAAATCTTTGCACCATTTTAGTGTAATTTTCCTATAAAGTGTTGGGTAATTGACATTTAAAAAGAATAACAAATCATTAAATGGCCTAAGGAATCAGAAGTATTGACCGTCATATTGAAGCCAGCGGCGTATTAATTATATCACTGTTAATAAACATTTTATGAGTTACAGTAGCTATGCCATAGACTGAAGGCTCCATTTTGCAGATCCATGCGTCCTCCTGACAGTATGGTGTTATAAATTAACCTTTATATTGTTTGCACAGAGGATTTCACAAAGCGCATGTTTGAAACTTTACCTTGACATTTAAGGCGTTTCATACCAGAATGCAGCAAACTTTAAAAATGTCAACTTTACAGAAACTCTGTCAGAGCCATTGACTACTGTACATGAATGTAACGACAGTGGCAGGTATGGGTTTAAGTAACCAAGGGTAACTATTAGCAGGTTAGATGAATCTAACCTGCTGATAGCTCCCTACTGCGTACGGGGTGCTGATGATGAAGATATGTCTCTTACTTTCATCCTTGGCGCTGATCCCATGTAGTATTAATGTAGTGCTCTGTTTGAAAAGGCCATTTGGAGCACTGCTTCACCCCCAGAGTGCCATACTAGGGATGGGGAAGTGCTCCAAACAACCTTTCCGACCATACTTTTATTTACTCACTGTGTCTATAAGGAAATAATCAAAGTTTTCTTATATACTAATTATGTATTAGATGTATTCAAAGTGGTTGCTCTCTTCATTTAGTTCACTGCAGAGTTAACTTCTCTTGTAATCAACTTTCTATTAAAGTCCAAAGTAGTCACAAAAAAGCAGCGCAGCCAACTTTATTTTTTATATTTCATTGAGCAAAAACATTGGTCCTCTTTTTTATCTCTATACAATATTGGTGTACAAGTAGGCCGCCGACTACCATTGCTATTGAATATGATAAGATAGTTGCTATTGCTATTGAATATGATAAGATAGTTAACAGTTATCTCTCCTGGAGGGGAGGGGTAAGCCACAGCCAGACTGCTCTGGTGATTTTCTGTTTGGGGGATTCTCCATAATCCCAACCCCCTATCTCCGCCAAAATCATCTACTGATGGAGTTGTGGGATAGCCCCATACACCTCATACTGACGGGTAGGCCCACCGTGAGTGACATGTTCAGCCAACAGAAGTATAAAGTGTATGGGGCCCATGACTCCCCATACATATGTCTAACTGAGCAGTGTCCTTTATCTGCAAATTTGCAAGACAACCTTACAATATATAGATATAGCCTGTGTTAAAATTATCATAATATGCAAAACAGATCACTGATATAAGGGAGACCAGCCTAAGATAACAGTGTCAGCAGTTGACCAAAGTGAAATCCTAGGGGCATGCTCACTGGAAAATACAAATATGCTCCACAGGCTCTTTTTTGCTTATTCATATTTCCCAGAGAGCAATGCACGTAGAATTTTGATTTGTTTGGCCAGCAGCTGACAGTGTTATCTGGGGTTTAAGACTCTTAAATGAGGCTCCACCAGCTATTTTCCCAGGGAGCAATGCACCTAAGATTTCACGGTGTTGGTCTCTTTGGCCTGCAACTGACAGTGTTATCTTAAGCTGGTCTCCCTGAGATCAGTGATCTGTTTCCCGTATGGCTCTGCTATAAATTGCTCCCACCTAGCCAGAATCCTGCTCCACACGCATGAGGGGCAACACCCTGAAATAGCTGTCTGTGGACGGCCATTTGGCTAAGATCAAGTGTAGTGTCTGTTCTTAAGTGAGCAGAGAACCACACAGATGAGTCATGGGTAGAAAGGTAGACCATGACCGTCTGGATCTGGCTATGAGGTTTCGAGGGGATTGAGAGTCGAGGTGCAGAAGTGCCCTGGGATTGGTGACCCCAGGGTTCCTAAACTCACTGGGTGTGGGACCCCACTGAGGAATGGCACTGTGCACGCACTTGACATTCACACCCCTTTGAGCACTCAACTCTAATTTTCCGGCCTCTGGCTCTGTGAAAATTACGAGGAATTTTTATAGATCTGGCCAGATGTCTGGGCTGTTTTACACAGCGCACGTCTGATTCATTTAATCTTTTTGTCACTGTGTGTTAACTTTTCCATGTTTGTATGTCACTAGGATCTTTCGGGTTGCGGTCGTCTTTTGGGGACCCCTTGGAGGTCTAGGGGAGGCATTTGTGGCCATCTGTGCTTCTTGCCTCTCTGCACCCCCGGTTCTCCTTCGGGAGTGACCACCTTTGGATTGAATGGCGAACGGTGAGTGCTTGGGTTAATGCCTGGGTACAAGCTGTAGTTGTTTACTGGTCTGCTCTTGGCCTGCTCTTGGCTCAGAGAGTGGACATTTGTCCTGGACCTTTGCAGGTGCCTTTTGACCCAGAAGGGAAGGGAATTAGGTGTGTTAGGGGCCCATCTCATTTCAGAGTGGACTTGCGTTAGACCGCATCCTAGTGCACTTTTTTGTGTGGCACACTACACTTTTTAAGAAGCACTTGGGTGATGAGAGCATGCTGCCTCGACTCTCAATAAAAAAAAGAAAAAAAAAAGAAGCTGTCTGTGGATGGATACTTAGCCTTGGTTTTGCCCTTGTCATTACAGTGACTTATAGGGCCACTTAATATTGTGGTTTTGGTGGTTTCCCTACAGGAGCCACCCCTTGGCTGGGTCCTTTCCGGAGGCATATCTGGCTAGTCCTGTGTTTCAAGACTCCTAAATGAGGCTCCATGGGCTCTTTTTTTGCATATTCATAAAATAATCACAATGACGAATTTAACGCGATGTTCTAATTGACTTAACATAGCTCATTGACACAACTATTGCGTCAGAGATCATGTTAACCATGGCTACATCTGTATGGTCAAGTACTAATAGAAAATGTTACATTCAATGAGCAAAGAGTTAAACACTTTCAAAACATTTTCAATCCTGCATTAAAACCTTGGTCACCATAAACATGCACAGATGCAATCTGCTCTATGCACAGAACGTACCCATGATTTATGACTATTTCAGCAATCAGCTACTGTAGAGTAATTGTTGCTTAAAGTTACCTGTGAGTGTAACAATATTTGTTTGATTGCTGAAACTGAGGTGAATTACTCCTACATGTTTGTCGTATAGAGTTTTGTGCCTGCGTGTGCAGTTTCCATAGTTTTCTCTACTTCATTTTTCAGCAGGAACCATCACTTTATATAGAAATAAGTGAACATGAAAGCTTTACAAAGAACATTCTATTCATCTTTAATATTATAAGCATCACCTGAAATGTGTACAATCAGGTCTGTGTTACATTTTGTTGATCAGGGGGTATGTATAGCTTTTCCATTAGTTCATATCTGTAGACTTACTATAAACCCTTGAGTTTTTTGATTCAAACAGGGTCAAACTGGCCTAGTTAAATGCCCTATTACATGGAGTGATAATATCTTTAATCAGATTATCATCCATGTAATAAAGACAACGATCAGCCAATGAAAATTATTGATTGATCACATAGTTTAATCCCATCCACGTATTATAGCTTGCTCCAAGCTAGAGATCCAGGTTATCCATGTATTCCACTGACCTGGAAAAGTTTCGGGGTGATGTGATCCAGATGGAAGGTCATCCCGCTGATGCTGTGTTCCAGTGATGAAGGTGGTTATCCTGTTTGTGTTAAATTCCAAGTAAGGGCAATGCTATTTGCAGATCTTCTTGCAAGGGACACGCTTCGGCCGGAAGCACACATGTCCACTTGCACTGTGAATCCAGATTGAGCTAAGTTATGACATCACAAACTACAGGTAAGTAGGAGAAAAACATTCAGTGTCATAGAGTGCAGGGCAGTGCATAGAGCTGGGCGGATGCACAACAAGAAAACGGTGCCAGGCACAGGAACCGGATGGCATTTTGAAAAAAGGACTGCACCACCGGGACCACCATCTGGTACATCCTCTGTAATCTGACCCAGGAATAGAACGGCGCTGTCACAAGGAAGCTGGTGCCACGGTCCGTTTTCTGAACTGCGGCTCGGTTCCCGTTCTATCCACAGGTACCGGGCCGGAGCTGAAGCACAGGAGGCGGACCGCAAATCAATGGAGCCGCGTCATACAGGGACGGGGGTTTCCTCCCACTGGGGGAGGGCCAGCCCGCCTCCTGTGCTTCAGCTCCGGCCTGGTACCCGTGGATAGAATGGCGCTGTACACTGGAATTGGGCCGCAGTTGAAAAAACGGACCGCGGCAACGGCTTCCCTGTGACGGCGCCGTTCTATCCCTAGGTCAGATTAAAAAGGATATACCTGATGGTACATCCTCTTTAAGTAAGTTATTTTAATGTTATTACTAACTCATGTGTTATTGTGATGAAATAAACAGGTCACATCTAAATATTACATGACAAATCAGAACAGAGCAAACACAGAATGAATCCTCAGGTTTTACCATTCTATTTCCCGCAATACTAGTCATTCATCTAGGCACAAAGAATATTTTCTTCTCACAGTTCTATGGCTATGGGGTCAGTCAAGAATGCTTTGGATATCAAGTCTTGAAGTTTTATCTCAGTGATTTTTGAAGCTCAGCACTAAAGAATAATGCTGAGCTGTCAGAGAGTGATATCTGCTTGTACATTGACATTGGTTTAATACTTCAACGTTAAGTGGCCTGGAAATCCTTCTGCTGTCTAATATCTGGTCTAGAAAGATTTGTATGAATATGTTGGCTGGAACTGGACTGAAATAAGCGCCTAAAGTAATCGACATGAGGCAATGAAAGGGAAATGCTGCATTTATGTTAGAGCCTATACACATTGCAGGGTCATGAGCACTGAAGGATCCAGTATGGCTCCCAAGTATGGACTTTCTTACATTAACAGTCTTAATATAGGACATATGCTGAGCCATTTATAATAAAGAAAATCCATGACTGGTTTGAATCTTTTGTCAATTCCATTGATAATTAGGTATTTTACTCTTTGTTTACAGAGGGAATAATTCTTAAACATTGACATCAATGAGATTGACAGCATGTGATTTTTATTATAGTGCTTGAAAAGCACTATATTGTAATCCGTATTCTTCTTCCGTTTCTTCTTCTTCTTCTTCTTCCAGCCATTTTTCTGCGCGTAATACAGCCCGAACCGCTTTGTGCACACACTCCATTCAAACTGCGTTTCGAAGCCCTGGTGGTGTGCTATCTATTTTTCGTTTCGATCGGATTTGTAGTTTTTAAGAAATTTACGTTTAAAGACCCCGAATTTCCCATAGAAAATAATGGCCCATTGCAAATAATGGCCACACTCTAACCGCTGACAGCCAATCACAGCACATATGCAAATAGCTGAAATATAGCAGCCAATAGGAACTCTAAGGTCTCGTCATGCAATGTATCACACCATCCACAGTCACATGTCCACTATTGGCCAATAGAAGATGTAATATATGGAAGGTCCTTAACGATTTTGTCTCACTGACATGAGTAAGATTGTCATGGTAACCGAGCAATGATCTTTACCATTATAAGTACTCAGGTCTCCCTTAAAGGAACGCAAGTCGCTCTTAAAAGGGACCCAAGTCTGTCTTAAAGGGACGGGAGCCATGTCGCTCTTAAAGGGACCCAAATCATTCTTAAAGGTACCCAAGTCGCTCTTAAAGGTACGGGACCCAAATCATTCTTAAAGGTACCCAAGTCGCTCTTAAAGTGGCGGGACCCAAGTCGCTCTTAAAGGTACGGGACCCAAGTCGCTCTTAAAAAGTCCTATGTAGCTCTTAAAGGGATCCAAGTCACTCTTAAAGAAACGGGACCCAAGTTGCTCTTAAACGGACGGGACGCATGTTGCTCTTAAAAGGGACCCATGTTGCTAGGGCGATCTGGGTCCCTTTAAGAGCGGCCCGGGTCCCTTTTAAGAGCGACCTGGGTCCTTTTAAGAGCAAAATAAGTCCCTTCAAGAGCAAAATATGTCCCTTTAAGAGCAAAATTGGTCCCTTTAAGAGCGAAATTGGTCCCCTTAAGAGTGAAATTGGTCCCATTAAGAGCGAAATATGTCCCTTAGAGCGAAATATGTCCCTTTAAGAGTGACCTTGGTCCCTTTAAGAGCGAAATATGTCCCTTTAAGAGCAACCTGGGTCCCTTTAAGAGCAACCTGGGTCCCTTTAAGAGCTAAATGGGTCCCTTTAAGAGCGAAATGGGTCCCTTTAAGAGCGACCTGGGTCCCTTTAAGAGCGACCTGGGTCCCTTTAAGAGCGAAATATGTCCCTTTAAGAGCAAAATATGTCCCTTTAAGAGCGAAATATATCCCTTTAAGAGCAAAATGTGTCCCTTTAAGAGCGACCTGGGTCCCTTTAAGAGCAAAATGGGTCCCTTTAAGCGTGAAATTGGTCCCTTTAAGAGTGAAATTAGTCCCTTTAAGAGCGACCTGGGTCCCTTTAAGAGTGAAATATGTCCCTTTAAGAGTGAAATTGGTCCATTTAAGAGCGACCTGGGTCCCTTTAAGAGTTAAATATGTCCCTTCAAGAGCGACCTGGGTCCCTTTTAAGAGCGAAATATGTCCCTTTAAGAGCAAAATATGTCCCTTTAAGAGCAAAATGGGTCCCTTTAAGAGCGACCTGGGTCCCTTTAAGATTGAAATTGGTCCCTTTAAGAGCGACCTGGGTCCCTTTAAGAGCGAAATGGGTCCCTTTAAGAGCGAAATGGGTCCCTTTAAGAGCCACCTGGGTCCCTTTAAGAGTGACCTGGGTCCCTTTAAGAGCGATTTGGGTCCCTTTAAGAGCAAAATGGGTCCCTTTAAGAGCAAAATGGGTCCCTTTAGGAGCGAAATGGGTCCCTTTAAGAGCAAAGTATGTCCCTTTAAGAGCGAATTATGTCCCTTTAAGAGCAAAATATGTCCGTTTAAGAGCGAATCGGGTCCCTTTAAGAGCAAAATGGGTCCCTTTAAGAGCGACCCGGGTCCCTTTAAGAGCGAAATGGGTCCCTTTAAGAGCGAAATGGGTCCCTTTAAGAGCGAATTGGGTCCCTTTAAGCGTGAAATTTGTCACTTTAAGAGCGACCTGGGTCCCTTTAAAAGCGAAATATGTCCCTTTAAGAGCTAAATGGGTCCCTTTAAGAGCGACCTGGGTCCCTTTAAGAGCAAAATATGTCCCTTTTAGAGCAAAATGGGTCTCTTTAAGAGCGACCTGGGTCCCTTTAAGAGTAAAATTGGTCCCTTTAAGAGCGACCTGGGTCCCTTTAAGAGCGAAATGGGTCCCTTTAAGAGCAAAATGGGTCCCTTTAAGAGCCACCTGGGTCCCTTTAAGAGTGACCTGGGTCCCTTTAAGAGCGATTTGGGTCCCTTTAAGAGCAAAATGTCAGTTTAAGAGCGAATCGGGTCCCTTTAAGAGCGACCTGGGTCCCTTTAAGAGCAAATTGGGTCCCTTTAAGCGTGAAATTTGTCCCTTTAAGAACGACCTGGGTCCCTTTAAAAGCGAAATATGTCCCTTTAAGAGCTAAATGGGTCTCTTTAAGATCGACCTGGGTCCCTTTAAGAGCGAAATATGTCCCTTTAAGAGCAAAATATGTCCCTTTAAGAGCAAAATGGGTCCCTTTAAGAGCGACCTTGGTCCCTTTAAGAGAGACCTTTGTCCCTTTAAGAGCAAAATAGTTCCTTTTAAACGTGAAATTGGTCCCTTTAAGAGCGACCTGGGTCCCTTTAAGAGCTAAATATGTCCCTTTAAGAGCAAAATGGGTCCCTTTAAGAGCAACCTGGGTTCCTTTTAAGAGCGAAATATGTCCCTTTAAGAGCAAAATATGTCCCTTTAACCTTAAGGACGGAGCCCAAAATGGCCTTAAGGACCGGAGCAAATTTCAGGAATATGACCAGTGTCACTTTATCCATTAATAACTTCGTGATGCTTTTACCTATCCGGCTGATTCTGCGATTGTTTTCTCGTGACATATTGTACTTTATATTTCTGGTAAAATTGAGTTGATACTTAAAGCCTATCTTTATGAAAAACCTCAAAATAACGTGAAAAATTTAGAAGAATTGCATTTTTCTAACTTTGAAATTTTGTGCTTGTAAGGAAAATGGTTATGCCACATAAATTATATATGAAATAGCATTAGCAATATGTCTACTTTATGTTGGCGGCATTTATTAAACTTGTGTTCAATTTTTTAAGACAATAGAAAGCTTCAAAGTTTAGCAGCAGTTTTCCAAATTTTCACAAGAATTTCAAAATCTGATTTTTCAAGGGGCCAGTTCATGTTTGAAGTGTATTTGAGGTGACTGTATGTAATGAAGATCCACAAAGCACCCCATTTCAGAAAATGCACCCCCCAAACTGTTCAAAATCAATTCCAGAATGTTTTTTAACCCTTTAGGTGAGTCACAGTAATAAAAGCAAAGTGTGTGAGAAAATTGAAAATTTCAATTTTCTTTGCAGAAATTATATTGTGATCCAATATCTTTCATAATAGAAAACCTATTTCCAGAGAAATGCACCACAATTTTTATTGCCCCGTTTCTGCAGTTTATAGAAATATACGATATGTGGCCCTATTGCGCTATTTGATGCAACCACAAGCCTCAGATACTAAGGAGCGCCTAGTGAATTTTGAAGCCTTGTTACAATTGGCCAATTTTCAAAGTACCACTTCTGGTTGGCAGAGGCTCAGGGGTGCCAAAACCTAAAAAACACCGATAAAGGGACACCATTTAGGAAACTACACCCCATGAGGAATGTAACAAGGGGTGCGGTGAGCACATGGACCCCACTGGTGATAGACACAATGTGCTGTGAAAATGAAAAATGTAATTTTTTTACACTAACACTTGATCTAGCCTTAAATTTATCAGGTTGACAAGGGGTTAAAAAGGAAAAAAAAAACATAAAACTTGTAGAGAAATTTCCCCCGAGTACAAAAATACCCCACATGCGGACATAATGTACCATGCGGGCGCACGCCTCAAAAAGGAAGGAGCACCATTTGGCTTTTGGAAGCTGGATTTGGCCAGAATGAAGGACGAAGGCCATGTTGGGTTCACAGAGCCTCCGTGCTGCCAAAACATTGGAAAGCCCCCACAAGGGACCCCATTATGGAAACTACACCCCTCAAGGAATGTAATAAGGGGTATAGTGGGCATATAGACCCCACTGGTGACGGACACAAATGTGCTGTGAAAATGAAAGATTACATTTTTTACACTAAAATGTTGGTGTAACTTAGAATTTTTCATGTTCACAAGGGGTTAAAAGAAAAAATAGACCACTAATCATGTAGCGCAAGATGGGAGGGTGGTAGGAAGGAGAGGGAGGGTGGCAGACAGAGGCAGGGTGGTAGGAAGGAGAGAGTGGCAGAGGGAGGGCGGTGGGCAGAGGGAGGGCGGTAGGAAGGAGAGGGTGGCAGGCAGAGGGAGGGTGGTAGGAAGGAGAGGGTGGCAGAGGGAGGGTGGTAGGCAGTGGGAGGGTGGCAGGAAGGTGAGGGTGGCAGACGGAGGGTTGTAGGCAGTGGGAGGGTGGCAGGAAGGTGAGGGTGGCAGAGGGAGGGTGGTAGGCAGTGGGAGAGTGGCAGGAAGAGGAGGGTGGCAGAGGGAGGGTGGTAAGAAGAAGAGGGTGGCAGCACTGGGGACACATGGACCGGGGGCTAAGCAGAAGGGGAGGCAGCGGTGGCATGCAGGGGGCATCGGTGGCGAGAAGGGGGCATCAGTGGAGAGCAGGATAGCGGTGGCCGCACGGAAGGAGGAGGAGGTGGCGGCAGGAGGCGGAAGACGGCGGAAGGAGGTGGCGGCAGGAGGCGGAAGAAGGAGGCGGGAGCGGCCCGGGGACTCCGGATGCAGAGGTGGCGGTGAGAAGGGGGACACATGGGGAAGCAGCAAGACACATTCCTTCTCTGCTCGCCGATTCTCGGCAAGCAGAGAAGGAGATTCGCCCGTGATCGGCCGCCGGCCAATCACGGGCGATCGGGGGCCGGGTGCTACGGGCATGTGATGCCCGGGCATCCATGGTGATTGGTGCTGTCTCACAGCACCAATCACCGCTCAAATTCCGGTATACCCGCCCCGTATACCGGAATATTGCTGTGAATGGCCATTCAGAATTGAACGGCCAATCACAGCGATCGCTGTCACGGGGGGGCGTGATGATGCCCCCTGCGTGACACAGGAAGATGGCTGATGTAGTAATCATCAGTCATCTTCCCGCGATCGCGGCCCGCAGCGGCCGCTTAAAGGACCGGCGTACGCGTACGTCATGGGTACTTAAGTGACAGTGATCCATGACGTACGCGTACGTTATGGGTCCTCAAGAGGTTAAGAGCAAAATGGGTCCCTTTAAGAGCGACCTGGGTCCCTTTAAGAGTGAAATTGGTCCCTTTAAGAGCGACCTGGGTCCCTTTAAGAGCGAAATTGGTCCCTTTAAGAGTGAAATTGGTCCCTTTAAGAGCGACCTGGGTCCCTTTAAGAGCGACCTGGGTCCCTTTAAGAGCGAAATATGTCCCTTCAATAGCGAAATATGTCCCTTTAAGAGCGACCTGGGTCCCTTTAAGAGCTAAATGGGTTCCTTTAAGAGCGACCTGGGTCCCTTTAAGAGCAAAATATATCCCTTTAAGAGCGAAATATGTCCCTTTAAGAGCAAAATGGGTCCCTTTAAAAGCGACCTGGGTCCCTTTAAGAGCGAAATATGTCCCTTTAAGAGCAAAATGGGCCTTTTTAGGAGCGACCTGGGTCCCTTTAAGAGCGAAATGGGTCCCTTTAAGAGCGAAATTGGTCCCTTTAAGAGCGACCTGGGTCCCTTTAAGAGCGACCTGGGTCCCTTTAACCTCTTAAGGACATAGGACGTACCGGTACGTCCTATGTCCTCACTTGCACTTCAAAGCGGGGCCGCGCGGCGGCCCCGCTTTGAAGTGCCGCGATCCCGGGTGCCGCGTGTAGCCCGGGACCGCCGCTATTAGCGGGCACAGTCTGATCGCCGTGCCCGCTAATTAGCTAATCGGAGGCAGCTGTCAAAGTTGACAGCTGCCTCCGATTACCGGAGGCAACGTTTCCCTGGTGTCTAGTGGGGGAGATCGCTCCTCCGGGACCTTGTCCCGGAGGAGCGATCTCCGTTACTGATGCCGGCCGGGGACGCGTCCAAGATGGCGCCGTCCTCGGCTCGGCACTCGTTTACTTCCGGCTGCAGCAGCCGAAAGTAAACGAGTGCCGATCTCATGGATCTCTGCAGCATATCTATGCTGCAGAGATCTCAATGAGAGATCCAAGTGTATATACTAGAAGTCCCCCATGGGGGCTTCTAGTATATGTGTAAAAAAAAAAAAAAAAGTGTTGTTAATAGTAAAAAGCCCCCTCCCCTAATAAAAGTCTGAATCACCCCCCTTTTCCCAGGTTTTAAATAAAAGTAAACAAATAAATAAATAAATAAACATGTTTGCTATCGCCGCGTGCGTAATCGCCCGAACTATTAATTAATCACATTCCTGATCTCGTACGGTAAACGGCGTCAGCGCAAAAAAATCCCAAAGTGCAAAATTGCGCATTTTTGGTCGCATCAAATCCAGAAAAAATGTAATAAAAAGCGATCAAAAAGACGTATATGGGCAATCAAGGTACCGATAGAAAGATCACATCATGGCGCAAAAAATGACACCTCGCACAGCCCCATAGACCAAAGGATAAAAGCGCTATAAGCCTGGGTATGGAGCGATTTTAAGGAACGTATATTGGTTAACTACGGTTTGAATTTTTTACAGGCCATCAGATACAATATAAGTTATACATGTTATATATCGTTTTAATCGTAACGACTTGAGGAACATGCATAACAAGTCAGTTTTACCCCAGGGTGAATGGCGTAAAAACACATTTCCCCCAAATAAAAGAAATGCGTTTTTTTTTTCAATTTCACCACACTTCGAATTTTTTTCTGGTTTCGCAGTGTACTTTATGCAAAAATTCAGCCTGTAATTGCAAAGTACAATTAGTGACGCAAAAAATAAGGGGTCATGTGGGTTTCTAGGTGGAAAAATGCAAGTGCTATGACCTTTTAAACACAAGGAGGAAAAACCGAAAACGTAAAAACGAAAATGGGCCATGTCCTTAAAGGGTTAAGAGCGAAATATGTCCCTTCAAGAGCGAAATATGTCCCTTTAAGAGTGACCTGGGTCCCTTTAAGAGCGACTTGGGTCCCTTTAAGAGCGAAATTGGTCCCTTTAAGAGCGACCTAGGTACCTTTAAGAGCGACCTGGGTCCCTTTAAGAGCGACCTGGGTTCCGTTAAGAGTGACCTGGGTCCCTTTAAGAGCGAAGGGACCCACGTTGCTCTTAAAGCGACCCAGGTCGCTCCTAAAGGGACCCATGTCGCTCTTAAAGGGACGGGAGCCAAGTTGCTCTTAAAGGGATGGGACCCAAGTCGCTCTTAATGGGACGGCACCCAGGATTAAAGTTAAATGGAAGTCACTGGTAAAGGGGCGCTCTTTTCAAGCACTATGTATTGCCCTGGAAATGCAAATCTAGTTTAAATGAATATTCCTATCTTGCAAGTATTTTTTCCTAAGTATTCTGTACCTTGAAAGCCCACACATAATACACAGACAGAAAATAGCACCAGTTATCACAAATAATAAACAAATAAGTAAAAAATAACACATGAATACATTTATCAAGACCAGCATCTCAGACTGTTTTCTGAACCAATTCCCTGCTAGTGCATGCTGGATGCTGGATTTATATAGGGACGTATTCCTCTAAATTAATCCAGGCATATTTAAGCTGCTCATGTGCCGCCACGGAAATATACACCAGCTCAGATCTAGCCTGACTTTCAGCTACAATTTACGTGTGCGTGCATGCAGGCATAAAATGTGATAAATATAATGCAAGCTGAGGCCATGTCGCCTCCTCTCCTCGTGACCACCGTCCTACCTTCTCTCTGCCCTCTTTGCACAACAAAAGGTAAGTTAGTGAGTTCTGTACTTATTAGCCAAGACCCCAAGACAGCCCCTTAGCCTAACACTACTCAAGTAACACCTACTATCTACACCACAAGCACCCAAGCCAAGTCCTCTGTGTTGTCCATCAGAAGAAAGGACATTGTTTGTTACCTATTTTAGTGGTTATCTTTTGTGCACTTTCATCTTCTTATTAAAGTATTATTCTGGTTCAGTGCTGGATTTCTCCCCACCTGCACCTGTACCCACATACATCTGATTCTACCTTTTCAAAGCTTAGTGCTAGTATATCCAGGGGTGGGCATACCACTCCTGGCCACCATGACAAGTGCCTAGTCTGTACACCCCAGCACCTAGCCCACTGCTAACAACACCTAGCAACCCCAAGTTACAAGTTTATACAGCAACTATTCTGACTGATGTCTAGTATGTCTATTGAGATTATTGCAAGATGGAAACCCTGATGTGATGTAAACCTTGATGTGAAGTAAAGGGGCTGTTATATTAGGCTCACAAAACCACAGCAGCTCATTGGAGGATAGCCAACCCTCCTAGCCTAACAATTAGGAATAAATTATGTAATTAGACTTGAATGTGGGTAGAGATGCAGGAGACCCTCTTTAGTTGACTAATATTGGTTTTGTGGTTCCCCCAAGATAAGACCAATGTATAGCACTGCATTGCTGACACTCCTCTTTGCAGCTACACTATCTTTATAATAGTACAGAATTATACACCTTGTGGTGTATTACAACTGTTAATAAAATGTGAATTTAAAAAAAGAATACTGGAAGGGGTTAATAAGTGTAGCATTTACTGTATCTGCTTCCTATTTTTCACTTCAATGTGAAAAAAAAGAGTAAATACTAAAACTTCCTGGTTAATGGTTCTTTAAGGTCCTTTAAGTCTGTGCAGGCAGACTCCTATTAGTTAATTTTGTCATGCTGATGTCCCTTGCAGGTAAGAAGTAAATAATGTTCTCACCTGTCCAGTCCATTTGCCTTTGCTGATCCTTGGCTCCCTCGAAGGAAATATTATAGGTACAATGTTACCATTACGCCTGTCCTGGCTGAGTAGTTGATTAAATTGCACCTTTATCACCTGTCCAACTAGCCATCAGCCATAGCTTAATTTGTCCTTTGAGGCGCTCGCTCACTGTTCCAGTCTGCTGAGCGGAGCTCTTGTTAATCCAGCCTGCTCACAGCCTTGGGTTTTAGAAACAATTTGTTAGGAATATATCACACAAGGCAGACACTAGGAACCGATCATAGTTATTATCCAAATAGTTTTCATACTGAAGTTGGATAAGAAATATCTGTAATAGGAGTTCTTTTACATAGAAGTAGAGATGACAGACTTCCATATTAATTAAGTGCACAACATCGATAGTGTATTGGATGGACAGTTATCTGAGAGATATTACGAGTAATCATTTGTCCATCGGCTGATCGTTGTCTTTCAAAATGTTTAGAAATCAGCGGCTGCCGGCACAGGCCGGCGGTTGATAAAAGAGAGGGCTTCACGGACATCACTAATGATGTCCATGCAGCCCTGTCCATGTGTTTATTGAGACGTGTAAAAGGCTCAGTAAGCGAGTGCCAATCTAGCAAATTGGCTCTGGCTTACTCCGCAGGTTGGGCCATCTAATACAGCCTTTACTAATAGAAACATAGAAAACTGTCAGCCAAAAAAGACAATCCGGTATATCTAGTCTTTCCTTGTCTATAAATAAAACACTAAAGGGCACAGAAACATGAATAGGTGATTGCTCTCACAGTGACATCTTGCCCTGGAACCCATCCCAATTTTTTTTTATTAAAGTTTGTGATTTGGTACAGCCTTACAACAATAAAAGACAAAACTATAACAACAACAATATAAATAACAAAGAACTATTCAATACATACAAGTCCATAATCATATTGGGTAGAAGTGTGGAAGTGTGATACGGAAGGCAACATTCTGCTGGGAAGCCTTGAGCCCTGGCATTCATATAGAAGTTAATTTGGAACATACAATCTACCTATACATTCTACACACTCAGTCCACCCCTTCAATGAACCAGCATTAACTAATGGCAGTGGCCTCTTTCAGCAGGATAATGTGCCTACCACAATACAAGCAAGACTTCAGCTATGACCCTTTAGCTCTCACAATGATCAAAGCAATTGTTAAGATTTAAATAAATTGATAAAGAATACAGTGGTACCTTGGTTTAAGAGTTACTTGGATTAAGAGCGTTTTGGTTTAAGCACTTACAGTTTTTCAAAAGTGTGACTTTGTTTAAGAGCATTGCTTTGGTTTAAGAACTTCCTGTAACTGTACTGGGTGGGAGCGGGAGTGGCGAAGGGGCATGGTCTGAACAGCGGGGTGTGCAGCCCTGTACTCTGACCCAGGAAGTCTCCCTCACCTTCCAAATCATAGCAGATCCACTTCAGGCTGGGGCTTGAATCAGGGGACAGGACTGTGGGGGTAATCTCCTCATAGCTCCCCAGAGTGCTGCTAAACTGCGCT
This sequence comes from Dendropsophus ebraccatus, assembly GCF_027789765.1. NCBI lineage: Eukaryota > Metazoa > Chordata > Amphibia > Anura > Hylidae > Dendropsophus > Dendropsophus ebraccatus. The sequence goes on along the minus strand of NC_091457.1, from coordinate 45,665,398 downwards.
CACCCTATACCCTGCTCATTCCTTCATACTCCCTGCAGTCTCTGTCAGCCCTTGTGTTTCCCATCCTCTCCATTATGGGGATCTGCAGCTCCATTCTGTATCCACAAAAAGCAGCAGTTTTTTAGGTTTATGCACTTACTGTACATTATACTTCACATGCTGATTACTATATTGTACAGTAACTTATAATACTACATATTCAGCTGTTTCTTAATGTTTGTTTCATTTGTTTTACATGTTATTCAGAATAAAAAAAAAATCATTATTTTTGGGGTGTGGAACCAATTGTCTGCATTTCAGTGATTTTTTATGGGAAAATTTGCTTTGGTTTAAGATTGGATTTGGATTACAAGCACGGTCCCAGAACGAATTATGCTCATAATCCAAGGCACCACTGTATTTTTAATTGTCTTAATCCAGACAGAATTGAATCAACTCTAAAGTGTATTAATAACTAATTCTCTCTTTAATTTGCATAGGCACTTGGCCTTTTCCTCATTAGGTCACATGAAAAATCTGAAATAGTTGCAATTGCAAAAAAGACATGACTCTTTTACCAGATCCTATCAGAAAAGCCATGGCTAAGGTCAATTATTCCGTTTGTAATTGTTGAAAAATGCCAGCTCGCTCTGACATTAGCTTCTGTGAAACAAAGTAAATCCTAAAAGGTCAGTTCTGTCAGTGCAAATCCAAAAGTTAGAATGTAATTGTTGGGTAAATAACCAATTACCATCTTACATAAGATGAGAAAGCTCAAAATGACTTTATAATTTTGTGAAAAATGAGCTCCCAGGGGTCAAATTTATTCTTAATGAATGTTCCAATGTCTCATTGCTGTATTATCCAAAGTTGAAAAGAAAAGTGTTAACATGTCTTGCAGCATCACCACAGGATACTTGAAGTATTACGCTCAATTGACTGAAATAAGTGCACTGTCCTTGTAATGTATGGCTACGCAGGGTCCTCTATAGTAGAATATGCAATAGCCACACTACCTAATAAATGAGCTACCTGAATGCCAGCCTCCTCCCCCACAGATATACCTGATAGAGTACTTACTGTTCTATTACAAATAAACATTAGTTATATCAGAAAAAAAAAATTCTGTACAGTATATACACAAGTCAGTATACATAGATGGAAACTGCACAGATTGTTGGTTCAGCACCACGGACAGCTCTGAGGATTAACATTCTACTGCAAAGTCATTAGTTGCAATAAACTGAACCATATTCTATGAGTGTATCAGCTATGTCTGGTACTGTAGTTCAAGTAAGGAGGCAGAACTGAACTGATGTTGGGTACTGTAGTACAGGTGCCGTACTATTTAAAATAACGTTCGTTGTTATTAAAATACGGCCGTTGTTTTGAACACAGACTTACAGTGAACGGTGACACCAGTAGATAGCAAAAACAATATTAACTCTGCTTCCCCCTCCCTTTGAAATTACCTGTCCACAGGTCACAGAGGTTAAGGAGCATGCTTGCAAGTGTGTCTCTCAAAAGCAGTGTCTGGAGGTGTATAGGGTCTATACATGCTTATAATGCTTACTGTAAAACTTGTCCCTTGTTAAAAACAGTCCAGGCAAGATGGCAGCCCCTGTTATAATATACTAAAAATTAAAAAAAAAAATACAATTAAAAAAAAAAAAAAAAAAACCATGTTCCAGTATCTGAATCTAATCAGTAAAAACAAAATGCATCCCCTTCATATTCACAGTCAGCTTAGAGCAGCTAAAAATAAGCTGCTCAGTAAATTGAAAGTAACATCCCTAAAAGAACACTTTGCTAAATAATCTATCTCTGTGGTCTTTCTTGCTGCTAAACAATACTGAGCAGGAAAGAGAGCAATTGCTTTGATATATGGGAACATGGTGACTATAAAACATATTCATGTCTTGAGTATTTTTGGTGAAAGAAGTTGAGTTTACGGGACATTAATAAGCTTAGTGACCACACACCAACCCCCAGGCGGAGTGCTCATACACAAGACATGGATCTAAGGAAACATGTTAGTGGCTTTTATTTTTCAGCAGGGGGCCTATTATTTCTTAAAATGTGTTGTAACACTAACAAAACATTACCAACTTTTACACTTTACTTTAAAGAAGTTATATAAGGCATATATAGAATAATCTACCACTTACTGTTAAAAATAGGCCACACAAAAAGTCAGCTACAAAGCTGGATTACTCCAGCTGTGCTTACATACAGGGAACAGAAAGTTTTCTGCTAACATTGCTATATGTTACAGTGGGGGGTTGATTATGGATTATTGTTTCGTGACTACAAAATTAGAGTATTTCAGTACAGTTAATACTGTGATTGTAAACAATATGTGTATATTAAGTTTATTGCTGAAGTTTTCTAGGTTTTAATGAGAAAAGTTTCTCCCCACTGAGATCAGTGTACTGAATGAGCACATACTGCTTGAAGAAACACTCCAGGCAAAACAAACACAAGGTGGTGGGGTGTAATTTGGTAGGAAAGCAGTAGGTAATGACACTTTATCCTGGCTGTAGTAATACAGGTCTATTGAGCTTGAGAAATTGGACAATTCTTCTCACAGTACCAATACAACCGGAGCACTCTAATCCAAGCTTTGGGATGTAAACCATGCATGAGTCACCCCTGAGAGTGGATGAATCTGACACTTGTGGACTTCTTTGTAAAAAAAAAAAAAAAAAAAAAGATAATTCCTTCGGGTCACATTTTAAGTGACCCGCTACCCACCAGAATCTCCTAGGATCAGGGCTATGCCCTAAGCTGCAGGTAGAATTAAGTAGAACACACCAAGCTCCTCCATGGGTCCTTGCAAGGCTACTGTTCCTTTTTATAGGATCTGTTCTTACATACAGAGGTGGCCAGAAGAATAGGGAAATCAGCAGTTTGGTGGAAAACACAAACAAGTATGTACAGTGGTCCCTCAAGTTAAAATATTCTATGGTTCTAGGTCGGCCATTGTATGCTAAAATATTGTATCTCGAGACCAAAACTGGTAATTGGTTCTGAAGCCCCCAAAATATCATGCCAAAATGAGACAAATTGAAGATTTAAAGAAAAATAAGCAGATAACTAATATGGATACATAAAGGCCTTACATACAACAGTCAGAAGGAGCTGCTAGAGACTGTTACACCTGTAGAACACCTGTGCCAGCAGCAATAAGCTCCATATTACTTTGGATCTCGTGGACATTCCTTTTGGGCAGTGCTGGTATAAAGTGTTTTTTTTTGTTGTTGTTTTTTGTTTATGCTTTCTAAGTAGAAGACTGGAACGTTTTCAGGGTCCTGTCTAGATCACACACACTAAATTGTAGCCATCCTCACCTGGTGCCCAAAGTAACAACTCATCCTGGCACATGTTAAGAGCAGTACCGGTCAAGTAGTATCCCACTATACTGTATGTAGGTGCTACTAGACAGCCAACCAGTACATGCACTCCAGTAAAAATTGGGTTTTATTGGATGATCATCTAGCTATTCACTTGTGCCATAGATCCTGACAGTCTGTAGCACTGTATGTTGAGTCTGATGTCAAGTTACGTCCATTGTATGTTGTAAAATTGTACAATTGTAAAATTGCATGGCCTGCTATAGATTGGCTGTATTAGCAGAGCTCAGATCGGAGAAATCAAGGCAATACATATGCATTGCACTTATTTATATAAGTAATTCAGCTGTGGTATTGGGTATTGCAGAAATGTCCAAACTTTTAAAATCTAATCTTACACACTGAGTGGCATAAGCAAAAAAAAAGCCAAACATTATAACTGAGATAAAGAAAAAATAGAATAAAAAAAACAATCGAAAAGTCAGAAAAAAATAAACAACAAGTAATGTTGTTATTGTTGAGGTTAGAGTAAATCAGTCAGCACTACTAGACCAATGCACTCAAAAACTCGAAAACGATGGAGGAGCCGATATACAATATAGATGCTGTGTCAATCTAAAGCTGACAGGGGTACATGAATGTAAATAGCCAGTATCAATAGAGTTTATGAGAAAAAGAGTCCAGCATTCACGGAATAATGTCAAATGTGAAACAGGCCTGGTTGGACGAAGTGCTACATGCACAAAACAATTGTTGCCGAAACCATTCCATCTTTACCCTTCCAGGAACGCACCTGTCATTCCATCTCCCCCCCTTCCAGATTTCTGCATTAAACCTGCTCTACGTTTGACATCATCTGTTGAGTGATGGACTCTTTTTCTCATAGACTTTAATGTTCTAATTGTACTGATTAGTGACCAATAGAATAAAGTTCCAGTTTTAGAAGCAATACATAGGACAAGAGTTTGCAGGTGAATCGCCTGCAAGCACTGGTCCTATGCATCATTTCTGAGATATTCAAGCAGTGATTGGAGTGGTGGACCGCGCTAGGCAGCTTATCAGCCTGGTGAGCTGGCATCTACTATCTTCTACAGCATGTCAAGAAATGTAAAGAAATTAAATAAATGACTACCCGCACAAATTTATGTAATTTCCTATTTTTCTTCAGCTTCACCTAACAAGTTATTCTTTTTTCTAGTTTCATAATACATTATATGGTAAAATTAATGATATGAAAGTCAATAAAATATTCAGCCTATCCTGCAAACATTAAGTTCTCACTTGTTGGTGAAGAAATAAAACACCAGAGCTAGAAAAGCAGCCAATCACAAGGCCAGGTCTGGGTATCACATTCAAATGATGCAACCATTCAAACGACGGCTCTTTGAGGGTAACTCTCTCCTTTTGCTTGTGGAGGGATATGGACAGAAGTTGTCTTTCTGAGATAATATAAAGTTAATAACTATTTTTCTGAAATGATAAATGAGAACAAATGCTATACACAAAAGATGTAAAATATTTCGCTTTCACCATTTTTTTATCTTTTCAAAGAGTAAAAAAAAATTGTTGCTGCAAACTGTAGTTTTATTATTATTACAATTCTTTATGATGGCCACTCGCTATAGCCACACACAATAATATAATGAAATTAGATATCATTCACTGCATTAGGATGTCAGCATTTCAGCACTATAAACTCTGTGCACCTGTTACATTACGACTTGGCTGAGTGTCCACTTCTCTATTGTGTTGCTTGATGGCTTTATCCAGGCCGTTTGTTTTAGGACGTACTGTTAAAGACCACGTTAAATAGAGCTTAATTGAATCTAAAGTAAATAATATCAGGGGAATATCACATGTGAGACTCGCTGTCTTGGCAGAGGAATTAGGCTCATTTACTGCAAGCTCGGATTTTAATATTTAAGTAAATTACTTCCTTATTCATTACAAGCTGAATTAAGTAAAGAATGGCACAGATGGTAATTCAGCTAATGTTGCCAATGGTGGCTGGTCCGAAGGCACTGGCAGTACCATGATGTCTGGCAGGAAAAATTGGCTCTGCTCGCAGTTTTTATTATCATAGAACCGAAAAAGGTCATTGTTCAGCTGTCACACCTCACAAAGTATAATTCAGCCGCTATGTCTTCCTTCAAAAATATCAGCTAACAGACATCAGCAATCTGTTTGTCCTGTAATACTGTATGCCATCTGCAGGATCTACTACAACAAGGAGCTGTTCTTGGAGGCCCCATAGATTGCTGTCACAGATGCTTCATTTCTTACTTGTGATAATCAGGTTCTGTTTAAACACATACAAAAAATGATACATTCAACCACCCACAATAAAATAATTTCATAAATTCATATAAAAAAGGCAATGCATTTTGTGTGGTTGGGTCGTATACTGTATGTGAAGAGCTCTGTTACATATTTTACAATTGTACATAGTTTTAAATAAATAAATTATTTCAAATAAGGGTGTTAGAGATGAGCGAGTACTAAAACGCTCAAAAGCTGGTAACTCGAGTTGAGTATATGCCGATGCTCGAGGGTTCGATCCGAGCACTGAACCCTATTAAAGTCAATGGGAGACTCAACTCAAGCATTTGGGCCAAGGGGAGGGTGTCTGGTGTACCTGAAAACCCTTTAGAAAGTGATGGAAACTATGTAAATGGAACTGGGACAGCATGGGGAACACGCATGAATACATTAATGACTCACTGCTCCCTAAATTATGCCTCTTCAATAGATACTCAATCTCCACCACTACACTGTCCTACTATGACGCTGGATAGACTGTATAACACTGGTATTAGGTATTATACTGTATAGCAGATTATTTTTTCAGCTTTGTTTAACAGAAAGGTATAACTATAGTCAGAAAAAAATATATACAAGTTTTGTACTGTAGTCAGTATACCATTGTCAGCAAAACCAGTATAAGGACAGGTTTACACTATGTATGACAACAGTTGTTCTGTGACATGGCCTTGTCACAGAAAAGCTGGTGTCAGTGAAGTTCATCCCAGCCGATACTGCAGTAATGGGCAGATGAACTTTATTTCTTTTTAACCCTTTGAGGACTGGGCCAATTTAAATTTTGGGGGTTTTGTTTTTTCCTCCTTGCGCCTAAAAAGCCATAGCACTTGCTTTTTTTCCCCAAAAAAACAACATGAGCCCTTATTTTTTGCGCCACTAATTTTGCTTTGCAATGAAAGGCTTAAATTTTTCATAAAGTACACTGAAAAAGCAGGAAAAAATTCAATGTGTGGTGAAATTTTTTTAAAAAAAAGCATTTTATTTATTTGGAGGGTAATTTTTTTTTACGCCGTTTGCCCTGGGTTAAAAATGACTTGTTATTTATGTTCCTCAAGTTGTTATGATTACAATAATATGTAACATGTATAACTTTTATATTATGTGATGGCTTGTAAAAAATTCAAACCATTGTTAACAAATATATGTTCCTTAAAATCGCTCTATTCCCAGGCTTATAGCACTTTTATCCTTTGGTCTATGGGGCTGTGTTAGGTGTCATTTTTTTGCCCCATGATGTGTTCTTTCTATCGATACCTTGATTGCGCAAATGCTCCTTTTTGATCGCTTTTTATTACTTTTTTTCTGGATTTGATGCGACCAAAAATGCGCAATTTTGCACTCTGGGATTTGTTTGCGCTTGCGCCGTTTACCGTGCGAGAGCAGGAATGTGATTAATTAAGAATTCAGGCGATTACGCACGCGGCGATACCAAACATGTTTATTTATTTATTTTTATTTATAACATGGGAAATGCTGCTGCAGCCGGAAGCAACCGAGTGCCGAGCCAGGATCAGTGCCATTGTGGTGCAGACCCCGACCCGAGCCGGCCCAAGCGATCCACCCCACTAAACACCAGGGAACAGCTGCATCAGGTAATCGGATGCAGCTGTCATCTTTGACAGCTGCATCCGATTACCCTATTAGCGGGCACGTGCCCTCTAATAGCCGCGGCCCCAGGCTACATGCAGCACCCGGGAACGCCGCGGTTCAGAGCGCGTCTGCCACGCAGCCCCGCTCTGAACACCCATAGGCGGCCCTGGACATACAGGTACGCCCAGGGTCGTCTAGGGGTTAATTTGAATGCGGGTGCATTCGGGTGTGCCAGCATTCCAATGAACCATAGCCAACAATGTAAAGTGCATCCAGAGCCGCACTTTACATTGTCTGCTCTATCAGTCTTGTGCGGCCGCTATTCAATGAATAGCCATGTGAATGAATGACACGTCTGTTTTCGGTGCAACCCCAAGAAATCCCGGACAGAGTGTGTACAGTGTGTATACACTCCGGCCGTGATTCCATAGCAATTAATGTGATAGGTACGTTTAACCTCTTAAGGACATAGGACGTACCGGTACGTCCTATGTCCTCACTTGCACTTCAAAGCGGGGCCGCGCGGCGGCCCCGCTTTGAAGTGCCGCGATCCCGGGTGCCGCGTGTAGCCCGGGACCGCCGCTATTAGCGGGCACGGTCTGATCGCCGTGCCCGCTAATTAGCTAATCGGAGGCAGCTGTCAAAGTTGACAGCTGCCTCCGATTACCGGAGGCAACGTTTCCCTGGTGTCTAGTGGGGGAGATCGCTCCTCCGGGACCTTGTCCCGGAGGAGCGATCTCCGTTACTGATGCCGGCCGGGGACGCGTCCAAGATGGCGCCGTCCTCGGCTCGGCACTCGTTCGTTTTCGGCTGCAGCAGCCGAAAGCAAACGAGTGCCGATCTCATGGATCTCTGCAGCATATCTATGCTGCAGAGATCTCAATGAGAGATCAAAGTATATATACTAGAAGTCCCCCAGGGGGGCTTCTAGTATATGTGTAAAAAAAAAAAAAAAAAAGTGTTGTTAATAGTAAAAAGCCCCCTCCCCTAATAAAAGTCTGAATCACCCCCCTTTTCCCAGGTTTTAAATAAAAGTAAACAAATAAATAAATAAATAAACATGTTTGCTATCGCCGCGTGCGTAATCGCCCGAACTATTAATTAATCACATTCCTGATCTCGTACGGTAAACGGCGTCAGCGCAAAAAAATCCCAAAGTGCAAAATTGCGCATTTTTGGTCGCATCAAATCCAGAAAAAATGTAATATAAAGCGATCAAAAAGTCGTATATGCGCAATCAAGGTACCGATAGAAAGAACATATCATGGCGCAAAAAATGACACCTCGCACAGCCCCATAGACCAAAGGATAAAAGTGCTATAAGCCTGGGAATGGAGCGATTTTAAGGCACGTATATTGGTTAACAACGGTTTGAATTTTTTACAGGCCATCAGATACAATATAAGTTATACATGTTATATATCGTTTTAATCGTAACGACTTGAGGAACATGCATAACAAGTCAGTTTTACCACAGGGCGAATGGCGTAAAAACACATTTCCCCCAAATAAAAGAAATGCGTTTTTTTTTTTCAATTTCACCACACTTTGAATTTTTTTCTGGTTTCGCAGTGTACTTTATGCAAAAATTCTGCCTGTAATTGCAAAGTACAATTAGTGAAGCAAAAAATAAGGGGTCATGTGGGTTTCTAGGTGGAAAAATGCAAGTGCTATGACCTTTTAAACACAAGGAGGAAAAACCGAAAACGTAAAAACGAAAATGGGCCATGTCCTTAAAGGGTTAAATAACTGCCATAGTTGCAAACCTGCAACTACCACCATTGTTTAATGAATTTATAAGTAGTGTGAACTTAGCCTAAAGCAGCGTATGCTGCATATACCACCCCAATATTGTCACTCTATGCCACTGGTTAAGCTGGTTAACACTGGTAGTATACTGTATGGCAGATAATTCTTTTTTTTCTAGTCGTAAAAATTACTTTACTATAGTTGTGGAATGTGGATAGAACTGGCAACTACTAGCAGCTATGTACCATTATACTATTCCTTCCTATATTGGTTTATTGTATGGCATTATCTTCTTTAGTCACACAGACTAATTTCTACTACTAGATCTTCCTTGGAAAGCTAATCGTCTACCTAACTTTATAATTCAAACCCTACACTTGCTCTTTTCTTGCTCCAGCAGCTCTCCCTGTCAGCTATCGGAACGCAAGAGAATTGAGCATCTGAAGACCCAGGTCTACATAGACCCAGGTCACCTGATGCAGCCTGCCAATCAGAGCTGTGAGAGCAAGTAACAACTGCTATGTAGCAGGGCTTTCCAGCCCTTTCCCCACGTTTATTGGCTTTCAAGTACCGCAATACTCAAGCAAATAGTGAGCTTAAACGAGTATACTTGCTCATCTCTAGAATATATTTCACAACGTATGAGACAGGCCATTCCGTTACCCGGCCGGGTCATGGATTGGCGGGTCTCTGAAAAGATCTTTGCAGCCACAGAGTTCTGATGCGAACACATCCGTGCGTGCCCACATCAGAACTCTCCGCTGCAAGCTATGGAGCAAGCGGCCGGATCCGCTCGCACCACTGTGTGCACTGTCAGGGTTTTCTGCGGCCCCTATTCACTGAATAGCGGCCCCAGAAAACTGACATGTCAGTTTTCTACGACGCCGCTAGGGATCCTGGCCGGAGTGTATACTATGTAACAACGGCCGTGATTTCCACAGCACTTCTGGTAACCATCAGTTGGTGGACAATCTGGGAAATGAGAATCTTCAATGATTAATCCAGAATTTCTGGGAAAGGATAAAAGCCCATATTTACAGTATTTAGAACTTAAGCTCCATTTACTTCAATGGACCTGAGCTGCAGAACCACACCCAAACTAAAGACAAGAGTTAAGCTGCTCCTGAAAGAAAGTGGCCATGTTTTTTAATCCTTGATAACCCCTTTAAATTTCCAGAGAAATCTTTCAAGAGAAAATATTAGTGATGACATCAGAAACCTCAGCCAGTTACCTCTAAAGGAACATAAAAAGTGAATCAAAGTTGTGCTTTTAATAATATTATCACACTTGAATAAAATCAAATCCCTCTCCAGAGATCTAAGTACTCTTTAATATGGGCTTTTATCCTTTCCCAGAAATTCTGAATTAATCATTGAAGATTCTCACTTCTAATCTAATCTCAAAGCATGAACATGCAATGTATGAGAGAAAATGGTTATCTTGAGAAGATTCCACAGAATGTAAGATAACAATAAAAGTATTTTTTCCCCAAAAGTGTTGTTTCTAGGCCAAAATACTGTATCTCAAGTATACAGCACTATTAGGAGAAAGAAAGTGGCAGAACATAGATTTTTGGTAACTTCACTGGGCTCTAGTAATTCAGATATTGCTAATTAAATGCTTTGCCTGTGTGCTTTATTTTTTCTATAAAAAAAAATATTTTTCCCTGCATAACTTAACAGCAATAGCAATATATCTTCCAATTTAAAGGTACGTTTCTTGCCTTTACATTCTGTACCATTTTTGTGTACTTATTAGTTTAATCCATATGCTATATAGGGGGGTTGGTTAACACTTTCATTAAGTGCACCAATCCGTTCCAGACAGATCTCCCCTCCTAATAAATTTTTACCTAGGGTTCAGCAGTGAGTAGTGCTGGAGTGGCATCACTGCAGAACACTGCCCCCATATTCATTAAGAGAGATAGATTAGTGCTGTTGGGGCGGTAGCCCCGCCCCCAGTGCACTAAACTGAATAATGCATGCATTATCTGGTTGGTTACTTGTCTACAGTATTTATACATATGCTATAGCCAGCATCATGATATCCTCACACCAGCTTGAACCCGACAAGCTAGCCAATGAATATATTGGCAAATGACTATTTCCATGCAACCAGTGCTAAATGGGCATATCCCTGAGTGGCTCTTTGGGGGGGGGGGGGGGGTTATATAAGTATGTTGTCCATGTCAAACGCTATATTCTTAATGCAGAAGATCGGGATAACTGCACTGATAGATGCCACCATCATTCATTCAGCCACATTGCAATAAAATGTTATATTAATTAAACCAACCCATAAAAAGCATAAATGTACAGTATACTTCCTAAAATGCACAGATAATGCCAATCTTCTCTATATCCATCCTCGGTAGAAGTACAGGGTTCAAGATTTCAGAATATGTTATTATTTTTCCTTCTTATTAAATCTCCTGAATATCCGTTGGTTCCAATGTGATATATATATATATATATATATATATATATATATCACATTGGAACCAACAGAGCTGAAAACAGTATTTATAATTTCAGGCACTAAACCTGGCTGTAAGGTAGTCACCTGTACACTGTTTTTCATTCCATCATAGTAATGATCTACGCTCCTTAACAAGGTGCTTGGAGTACTGAAGACTGTGAATCATCCAAACTATATTACATTATAAAAATTATACGACCATAATGCATCTTGAGGTTGTTAGAAACCGTAGCTATATGATGGACCTCTATGTAACCTCTTACCCTATTACAGGAATCTTGAAGAATATGTATCTCGATAAGTAAAAGATTTTATTTCAAGGTTTTTCACCCTACCACTAAAGCTGAATTTTTCACCCTACCACTAAAGCTGAATTTTTCACCCTACCACTAAAGCTGAATTTTTCACCCCACCAATAAAGCTGCATTTTTTTCACCCTACCACTAAAGCTGTCCTGCTGTTTCTGTTTTTAAGGCTGTCCATAGGGAAACAAGTGCAGGATCTCCTCCTCTGTGAGTGCAGACACCATCGACCTTGGCCTCCACCTACCTGGGGACTGAAAATTACATAGGCCTGTAGTATACACCCACAGACTTTACACTGACAAAGCGAAGCCTGAATGTCGAGACCAGTGATAATGTATGTGAGGTTATCAGTGGTGTATGCTCACTGATCTGTTCTCCTGGTGGCCTCAAACTGTGATTTGCGTTTGCATGCTTATCTCAGTGTAGCAGAGAGAACTTGCTCTGCTTGTGCACTTCCATTTCTGCTTCTTCTGGGCAAAGCGTGCCTTTCACAGTTTGAGAGCATATCAGAGCACATGTACCATTGGTTACATTGCAACATCTGGAACAGGCTGAAAGTACAGACTTCTCCCTGTCATTGTAAAATATGTTGATGTATACTGGCGGGCCTGGAGGCATTGGTTAACAGAGAACTGTGCTGGGCTTTTTTAGCCAGGAGAACACCCTATGGGCCTTATCCCTTAACTTGCATATTATTTCTCACATTCATATCTGGAGATGGAGCACTGTTTTGGAAACAGCCCTATTGTATACTGCCTTCAATTTACTGACTCAGTATCCACCAACCCAGCATACCAAACTGCTAGTACCACCTGTTTGGTGATAGTTAATCCTTACCAGTTGTGTCTTTTAAAATGTGATCAGAGCCTTGGCTACAGCGAAAAATGATCTTCTAGGCCACGTTCACACAGCGTATAGTTTCATTAAACAGCCTTTATTGCAGATTTGTAACAATGACAGTGGCCAATCACTTTAATAAGTATGGAATCCCGGCCGGAGTGTATAATGTGCCCGTATTTCAATTTTCTTTTTAAAAATGATGTTAATCCAGCCGGTACTACAATACCTGCCATTCTGCCACACCGTGTTATACAGCGTCTGAACGTGCAGCACTGTGTCATACTGGTGTGGCCTAGAGTGTCTGTGTCCCAGGTCTGTGACGCCCCTCCTTTCTTCCTCCCCACCCTCCCAATCATTAGGAACGCTCCCAGGCAGGATTTCTATTCATCGTTCATCTAAACAGTTCACATGTTCACTGTTTAGATAGGTGATGAATAGAAATCCTGCCCGCGGGCATTCCTAATGATGAGGAGGGTGGGAAGGAAGAAAGGAGAGGCATCGCAGACCTGGGGCACAGACACTCTAGGCCACGCCATTGTGACACAGTGCTGCAAGTTTAAAAGATCATTTTTTGCTCTAACCAAGGCCCAGGTGCATCTTAAAAGGTATGGCCGGTAAGAATTTATTCTCATCAGACGGATGGTAGTAGCAGTTTGGTGGGGTGGATTAGTAGATACAGAGTCTCTTTAAGAATTTAATAAGCTACTGATTAATTTACCAAAAGCATAATTTCGAATGTTGTGTCTTAAAAGAATATTAATAATAATTCAGTCATATTGCAACAAAAAACTGAAGAATACTTTTTTTGGTTTTGATCATAAATGCTCAGGAAGCAATTATGCTGTTCATAAGATTTATTACATTCTCATTTATTATTGTTTTTTTTTTTTTTGTTTTATTTTGGCCTCCACTGAATTTCACAAATAGATTTTAAAAATTAAATTTTTCTCTTCTTACTGCAAAGGGACATGAATAAGTTTTGTTGTCAGTTTAGTATTAGACTTGATAATAATTCATATACCAGATATGAGTTCTCATTTGCTGGGACGTCAATAATCAGCTCTTCAACATTCATTTCAAAGTTATTATGTTTCCAAGCTCATTATATTTCCTGAGAGGTTTTATCGAGCATCACAGATAATGGGGAATGAGATCCAGATAACTATCATGTAAAAAAAAAATTGAAAACTTAACATGTTGTGATATTTGACTACTTAATGCTTGGACGAATTTTCTAATTCCTTAGATGGCTCTTTAGCGGCATTATTGGGGAATCCATTCTCCCCCTTTTTCTGGTAGTAGCCCTGTGAGGAGTACTAAATCTGACATTTTATTTTCGGTACATTTATAGGATAGGTCACAGCTGTAATCTGTACATGATGCCATGCCTTCTGCTAAAATCACGAAGCAGAACCCAGTTGGACATCCCTGCCAGGAGTGCTAGATAAATATATTCATTAGAATGGTGAACCGGTCGGGGCGGATCAGTGGCTGGTGGTCTCGTCCCCAATGCACCAAACTGCCTCATTTGCATATCTAAAACTATAAATTTCCCCAAAAAGCTGAAAAGAAAATTACCTTCGGTTGTCCCAAGGTCCATGCCTCAATGTGAAGTGGAGTTGACAACATTAATTCAACACCGAATAGTGGTTTTATTTAGCAGGCTTTAACCCCAGGGTCTCATTTTCTATAAAACCAACCATGCAACAAAAAATGGGGTCAAAAAGTTTTCGGTGATAAAGCAGAGGAGATACAGGTAGTGGATTACCTGACAAACCTCAACCTGGATAGAACCTGTACCTGGAGGTTAGTACTAGATATATGGCCATAGTGTAGGGCTTTTTTTAATAGTGTATTTCAGATTCTATATATCATATGCGCAGAACAGGTACAATTACTTTGTTTTTTTTGTTGGTACCACTATTGGAATATTCATGTGATCCCATCTGTCTCTAGTACGCAGCTAGTTTACACAGACAGAGCTCGAGTACACACCCACCTATTTTAAAGCATTCTATACAATGCCTAGTATCTTTAAAGCAATAATCACCAAAATAGTGTATACTGAGATCAATTACCAGAGTATTATCCCTCAGGACAAAGATATTATGAAAACACAATGTAAATCCTTAGCTGTAAGTTGTCATTACAAGTTGGCTTAAGACAAAAATTGCAGTTTTATTACCGAGTCTAGCTGGGTATAGCTTTGGCAGTGGATACAAAACCTACAGGGCGCAGGGACCCTGCTAGTTCTTCTGCATAGATTTCAGTCTGTACTTTAATTTCCTTGTTCACACCATGACTCTTCCCTTTTATTTTTTAGTAAATTAATAAGCAAATAAATAGAAAATTAGAAAATTATAAATACTCAAAGTTGTTCTCTTTTATATAAATAAGCCAGTTACCACTTCTGCACACATTAAACAGCCTACTTAGGGACATTTTTATTGTTGTTGCTTTTCTTAAGTGAATTATGCAGAAACCTTCAGCAACAATTGAGGAGAACAAAAGGCCATTCATTCGGATTATCCTCACTGTCATTCTCCTTTATAGTTCCTTCTCTTTGTTTTAATAATATTTAAAATTAATTGGAATAGAAGGCAGAAATATAATAATTTACATTTAATTATTTTCTGTGCTGCTTATTTATAAGGCTAGTGTAAAAAAAAAAATCTACATTGTAAAATAATGGCTTTGTGAGTCATCCGCTTGCCTGCGATTTACTTGTGTATTACTTTCCATATCAGCTTTTGCCAGACACAGTTGGAGAACTTAAACATTCCTTAGATAGATGCCTTGTTGTGGTATCTACTGCTCGCTCGCTTTCAGAAACGCCTCATCCGCAGCATAAAGCACCATCACAACAGCAAGCTGGGAATTTTCCTAGGACTGACTTATTGAACAATCTTTACAGTATTTCTTTTTTTCTTAGAAACCAATTGGTGGCTTTTAAAATGAGTGTTCTTGACAGGAAGCTAACATGGGGATAAACCGATGGGATATTTAGTCAAGGTGTTTGCCAAAGCACCTTCCAAATTACACCGAGCAAATGCTTCCTCTTGTGAGACACAGATTGCTAAATATGAACCTGAAAGCTGAGGATTTACCGCTTACATACTTCAATTATTAACAGGAGATTTTGTTGCATTAGTGTACAGTATGTCTTCTATGAAAACAGTTGTAAGGATTGTCTTGATCAAGCAATCCAAGGACCCCCGTGTAAGTATGTGGGCTCCTTTGTAAGATATTGGGAGCCGTAGCAGTTTTTAAAGGCAAGTTTTAAAGAGAATCTATCAGCAGGTTACGATTGTTTAAATTATGGGGGGGGGGGGACAATAATGTACCTGCACTTGAGAGGAACGTGTCTGCCAGATGGCGGCCACAGACATCTGCACCTGCACTGGGGCAGGTGTAGATTTCTGCCATGGTTTACACCCGTTTCCAGGCATAGGGTGGGTTCAGACTACGGAATTCACGCGGATAAGTTACGAAAAATTGCGTCGCTTGTGCGCACTCATGGCCGCGCGCCTTTATGCTGGCTCCATAGACACCATTCTATGGGCCGGCTGATTCCGCATTCCGCTGAAAGAATTGTCACCTCAATTCTTTTGGTGGAATGCGGAATCAGCCGGGCCATAAAATGGTGTCTATAGAGGCGTCGGAAAGGCGTGCGGCCATGAGTGCGTACAGGCGACGGAATTCTGCAGAATTTATCCGCGAGTATTTCGTAGTCTGAATGCACCCATAAACTGGAGGAGGCCACATCCCTACATTACAGGACATCAATTTTGCAAACTTTGTACAAACCTACAATCAGCAGTCATTTTGGAATTTCCTGATTTCCTGTAATATTAAAGGAGTATTCAAAGATACAACACTAAGCAGGTGGTCTCACCAATGCAACCCCCCCACCACCACCACCAATCTTAAGAATGGTGGGGCTTGGTATTGTGAAATTGTCAAGGTATAGAAAGCAAGATGGATTCCAGCAACTGCCAATTTAGATGACTGAGGTAACTAAAGCAAGTGTGGCGAAATAACAGTTCAAGTTCGGTACTAAGATGAATGGCAGCAGTTCGTAGAGTAAGGCAGAGATGTAGTCAAATAACAATCCAAGTTCAAGACACAGATGATGGGTAGTGTCCAGGAAGCTGAGAAGCAGTTGCAGGACTAGAGGCTGGAAGCACAGTAATCAGCCAAAGAGGACTGAACTCCGAAGTCCAAGTGTAGAGCTAATTAAGAAATCAAGGTACAAAAAACATAAAGGGCAACTCCGACCATTTTTTAAATATATATATATATATATATATATATATATATATATATATGTTATTACATAAGCAAAGTTAGACAAGTTCCTAATATACACTAATTATGGGAAATGCCCATATAGTGCTTTTTCCCTCAATTTAGTAGAACAGGCAGGCTTCAATTTCTCTAAAGAAGAGACTCGGTCTATTCCTGAAAGGTCCAGCAGCATATGTAGAAATTACATGTGAAAAAATCATGTTATCATTTTTTACATGTAATTTTGACATATACTGCACCCCCTGCTGGACCTTTCAGGTTTAGATCGGGTTGTGACGTCACTTTTTTTTGTACTAGTTGTACTATTGTGCATTTCCCATAATTAGTGAACGTTAAGAATTTGTCTAACTTTGCTTATGTGTCCAGCTTTATCTAACGCTGGTTAAGCATTTTTAGTGTAAAAAAAATAGTAAAGAAATTGAAGCCTGCCTGACCTACTAAATTGAGTGAAATAGCACTATATGTGCATTTCCCATAATTAGTGTACATTAGGAATTTGTCTAACTTTGCTTAAAATCTTCATTCTTTTGAAACTGATTTATAGATCCGAAAGGTCCAATTTGCTCCTTTAAAAACAGTCATTGCTACACTTACAAGAACTATTAACGCTTACTCTGGAGTTAATAGAGCTGAGCTAATATAAAGTTTGATTCCTAGACGCAACAGACACTGTAAAAGAGTCAATCATATTTATTTCTCAAAATTGTGTGTGAGGTAGAAATTGCTCCAATTAATTTTATCTTTTGACTCCTTTGACCTTACTGATTCCAACATAAATACAGAAGAAAATAAAAAGTTTCTATCCTCTGAGCTGCTTTTTTTGACAATCTCACTATGGTACAAAGTTGTTGGTATTGTGGCGAAATGACTAGACTGGCATAAAACTAAAACGCTGCCTTCAGGAGACTGGACATGGATTTTAACTAAGTATAGTTTTGGTTTTTTTTAAAGCATGATAACTAACAAAAAAATAATAATAAATATAAATTGCAACTTGCTTTATTTCACATATAAAGCAGATTTTGATGACACTGACATTTTAAAGGGGTACTCCAGCGTTGAGCAATATATCAACAGTACAAAGCTATTACAAAGTTATATAACTTATATAAGTTATATCTCTAGCTGCATCCCTACTCTGGTCCCCACCGGAGGTTCAGATTATACTAATTAATTGATGGATGACCCTGCAGGTCTTCATCCCGTCACCCTCGTCACCAACTCTGACTCCCAGCTGGCATGATAAAAGATGTGCAGCCCAGGTGAATGACGTGGCCGTCCGGAGTGCGTGCTGACACGTATGACGCGGCCAGAGCATGCACCCTCATCAAGAATCAGGAACTGAAGAGAATGCAGATGTCGCGGCTCCAGATAGGGCCGATTCTAGAAGGGTAATGAAATCCTAGTCCTTTGGTGTTTTTTTTTTACATATAGCGCTAGTTTACAGTCATACAGATACTGGTTCGTTTCTATGCAGTTTTTTTTTTCCACTGTTACAATGTTGCTGCTTTTGACATAAAATAATTGGCTGGAGAATATAATAATATCGCTTACTGTAAAGTTACAGCCTGTTCCATTTATGCTATAAAACACAGCTGTGGCAGTGATGCTGTCGGCGTTTGCTCATAGCTAAATTTGGCTACAGATGATGTGTCTTTTTTCAACCATACTAACTATGTAACTATGTAGAAAGTCCGCAGCGAATATGGCAAATGCTAAGAAATTGCTGCTGGTACAGAAACATGTTCATCTTCTCCAGTTTAATGTCAGTATGTCAAGATGTTTCAGGCCATAGATGCTTATTCAGGGGAAATTGTATCCACGGAAAATAATACCCCATTTATTATTTATGTCCTTACTTCCTAGCCAAATGCCAGACACTTGTTCATTGCTATTCAAAAAACAAAGGTTATTCCTGAAATATACAAAGGTATTTGATACTCCAATACTTCATAGATAGAGGATGACTAATCTCCCACTCTCTCTCTCTCCCTAATCTCTCCCTTTTCAATACATGTCAGTCATGTGGACAGAAGAGAACATGCGCAACTTTAGTGTTGCAAAGTGAAAGTACCAAAACCAGTCCAGATCACTTCTCAGCCTTTTGGCTAAAATCAAGTGTAGTATATGTTTTTATCAGTTTAACCCCTTCCCCCAATATGACGTCCAGGGACGTCATGAAAAGCAGTGGCAGAATGCATCATGACGTCCCTGGACGTCATGCTTTCCCTGCCTCCCCCCTCTGTCCCTAGGTGAGATCGGGCAGCAGGAGGAGGCTATGTCACACAGCATCCTCCTGCTGCCACTGCCTGGAGGGGAGCCGCGCTCCCCCCCGGGCAGTTAACCCCATAAACGCCGCGGTCAATGCGACCGCAGCGTCTATGGGGAGATTCAGTGTCCCCCGCCGATCGGGCGGCGGGGGGAGGCTGCAGAACGCTGCCTCCCCCCACCGCCACTCAATCTGTGTCCCCCGGCCCCCTCCCCTCGTCCTCCGATACCGGCGGATCGCCGCTACTACCGTTTTAGCGGCGATCCGCCGGTACCGGGCATTACCGGCGCCACCGATAGTTTTCATCTCCCCCCACCGTGAATCCACGGTGGAAGGAGATGAAAAATGTCCCCTCAGACCCCAGATCAGCCCCCCGATCACCCTACCCGGGCGGCCATCAGATCCAAGATGGCCGCCCCCATCCCTGCGAACAAACGATGTTTGTTCGCAGGGATGGAAATTAATTAGTGATCAAAGCCCCATGCTCTCCGCCACCGGAGGTAGCGGAGAGCATGGGGCAGTGATCGGGGACCCCCCCCGTGTGGTCCCGGAGCAGGCGATCGGCGGTATATACTATATACCGCCGATCGCCTGTTCCCAGTGCTGATCAGCACTTTTTATCCCCTGTCACCATAAATCATTGGTGACAGGGGATAAAAAGTGTCACCGTGCCCCCCCCCCCAAGACGCCCCCCACCCCCCCAGTCACCCCAGTCACCCCCCCTTCCCCACATACGTTACCTGATCCACGGAGCTCCGTCCTCCTCGACGTCCAGGCTGATTCTGAAGTGCGCATGCGCTCCAGAATCAGTTATCTCAGAAAATTTAAAGTGACAGAGACCAATTTGGTCTCTGTCACTGAACTATGATTACTGTGATAGAAAATATCACAGTAATCATAGTAATACAGTGATAATTAATGTATAAAGTACAAAAAGTGAAAAACATACAAAAAAATAAAACACACACTTTTTATTATAGTAATAATTGCACTTTACTCCCAGATTACCCCTAGCCCCCCCAAAGTACCCGTAACCACCGCACGTTGCCTGTAACCACCCCAAATTGCCAGTGAGCCCCTCCAGATGGTCCGTAATCAGCCCCGATTGCCCGTAACCCCCCATATTGCACGTAACCACCGCACGTTGCCTCTAACTCACACACGTTGCCAGTGACCCCCTCCAGATTGCCCGTAACCACACCAGATTGCCGTAACCACCCAAAATTACATGTACCCACCCCTGATTACCTATAAGCACTTCAGTTTATCCGTAACCACCCCAGATTGTCTGTAACCACCCCATGTTGCCCGTAACCACCGCAGATTGTCTGTAACCACCCATGTTGCCCCTAATCACATGTAATTCCCCCCAGATTGCCTCTAACCACCGCACGTTGCCTCTGACCACCGCACGTTGCCCCCGACCACCGCACGTTGCCCCCGACCACCGCACATTGCCCCCGACCACCGCACGTTGCCCCCGACCACCGCACGTTGCCCCCGACCACCGCACGTTGCCCCCGACCACCGCACGTTGCCCCCAACCACCGCACATTGCCTCCGACCACCGCACGTTGCCCCCGACCACCGCACGTTGCCCCCGACCACCGCACGTTGCCTCCGACCACCGCACGTTGCCCCCGACCACCACACGTTACAGGTTCCCATCCCAGATTACCTATAAGCACTTCAGTTTATCCGTAACCACCCCACGTTGCCCGTTACCACCCCACGTTGCCCGTAACCACCCCAGATTATCCGTAACCACCCCACATTACCTGTAATCTCATTTTTTTATTGTATTTTAGTAACTGCGCTATTCTAATAACCATTACTAGCTGCGGTTTTGCTCCAGCAAATTGGCGCTCCCTTCCTTCTGAGCCCTGCTGTGTGCCCATACAGTGGTTTATGCCCACATATGGGGTACCGTTGTACTAAGGAGAACATGCGTTACAGATTTTGGGGTACATTTTTTCTCCTATTCCTCGTGAAATTGAGAAATTTTAAACTAAACTAACATATATTGGAAAAATTCGAGTTTTTCATTTTTACTGTCTTATTTTGAATACTTTCCTCCAATACCTGTGGGGTCAAACCGCTCACTGCACCCCAAGATGAATTCTTTGAGGGGTGTACTTTCCTAAATGGGGTGAATTTTGGGGGGGTTCTCTTCTGCTGACACTACAGGGGCACTGCAAACGCACCTGGCGCTCAGAAACTTCTTCGGAAAAATCTGCACTGAAAATGCTAACTGGCGCTCCTTCCCTTCTGAGCCCGGCTGGTGCCCATACAGTGGTTTATGCCCACATATGGGGTACCGTTCTACTCAGGGGAACCTGCGTTACAGATTTGGGCATGCAGCTTCTCTCCTGTTCCTCGTGAAATTGAGAAATTTCAAACTAAACAAACATATTATTGGAAAAATTCAAGTTTTTCAATTTTACTGTCTTATGTTGAATACTTTCCTCTAATACCTGTGGGGTCAAAATGGTCACCACACCGCAAGATGAATTCTTTGAGGGGTGCACTTTCCAAAATGGGGTGACTTTTAGGGGGGTTCTCTTCTGCGGACACTACAGGGGCTCTGCAAACGCACCTGGCGCTCAGAAACTTCTTCAGCAAAATCTGAACTGAAAATGCTAATTGGCGCTCCCTTCCTTCTGAGCCCCGCTGTGTGCCCATACAGTGGTTTATGCCCCCATATCGGGTACCGTTGTACTCAGGAGAACCTGCGTTACAAATTTTGGGGTGCGGATTCTCTCATGTTCCTTGTGAAATTGAGAAATTTTAAACTAAACGAACATATTATTGGAAAAATTCGAGTTTTTCATTTTTACTGTCTAATTTTGAATACTTTCCTCTAATACCTGTGGGGTCAAAATGGTCACCACACCCCAAGATGAATTCTTTGAGTGGTGCACTTTCCAAAATGGGGTGACTTTTGGGGGGGTTCTTTTCTACGAACACTACAGGGGCTCTGCAAACGCACCTGGCGCTCAGAAACTTCTTCAGCAAAATCTGAACTGAAAATGCTAATTGGCGCTCCTTCCCTTCTGAGCCCCGCTGTGTGCCCATACAGTGGTTTATGCCCCCATATGGGGTACCGTTGTACTCAGGAGAACCTGCGTTACAAATTTTGGGGTGCAGATTCTCTCATGTTCCTTGTGAAATTGAGAAATTTTAAACTAAACGAACATATTATTGGAAAAATTCGAGTTTTTCATTTTTACTGTCTAATTTTAAATACTTTGCTCTAATACCTGTGGGGTCAAAATGGTCACCACACCCCAAGATGAATTCTTTGAGGGGTGCACTTTCCAAAATGGGGTGACTTTTGGGGGGGTTCTTTTCTACGGACACTACAGGGGCGCTGCAAACGCACCTGGCGCTCAGAAACTTCTTCAGCAAAATCTGCACTGAAAATGCTAATTGGCACTCCTTCCCTTCTGAGCCCCGCTGTGTGCCCATACAGTGGTTTATGCCCACATATGGGGTACCGTTGTATTCAGGAGAACCTGCGTTACAATTTTTGGGGTACTTTTTTTCTCTTTTTCCCTGTGAAATTGAGAAATTTCAAACTAAACGAACATATTATTGGAAAAATTCGTGTTTTTCATTTTTACTGTCAAATTTTGAATACTTTCCTCTAATGCATGTGGGGTCAAAATGCTCATCCTACCCCAAGATGAATTCTTTGAGGGGTGCACTTTCGAAAATGGAGTGACTTTTGGGGGGATTCTATTCTGCTGACACTACAGGGGCACTGCAAATGCACCTGGCGCTCAAACTTTTTAAAAAAGCTAATTGGCGCTCCTTCCCTTCTGAGCCCGGCTGTGTGCCCATACAGTGGTTTACGCCCACATATGGGGTACCGTTGTACTTAAGAGAACCTGCGTTACAAATTTTGGGGTGCAGATCCTCTCATGTTCCTTTTGGAAAGGAGAAACTTTAATCTAAACATATATATTATTGGAAAATTAAAATTTTCGATTTTTTTTAAGGCCTAATTGTGAATACTTTCCTCCAGCCCCTGTAGGGTTAAAATGCTCATTATACCCTATACCCATAGATTAATTCTTTAAGGTGTCTAGTTTCCAAAATGGGGTCACTTATGGGGGTTTCCAGTATACAAGCCTCCTAAACCCACTTAAAAAAAGAACTGGTCCCTAAAAAAAATCAGAATTCCACAAATTCCTTTAAATTAGAGAAATTGTGCAATTCACACTTCCCAAAGATAACTACATAAATGGTTTCATTCTCCAATTCTTGAAAATGCCAACTTCAAAAAAGGCAGAATTTTTATATTTGACAACAATCTAGGAAAGAAGAAATAGTTCCTCAAAACATCCTCCAAACTAAAAAGGTAACAAGATTAACACACCGCTTTTTGAGTCTTGTTTAAAGGGAACCTGGGGGAGCTCAGCAGATTGGCAGATATCTTTAGAGAGAAATGATTTAGTATACATTTGTAATTTGTTGACTGAAATCTCTGATCTTTTCACATTAAGGCTACGTGCACATGGAGCAAAAGTGGCAGAAAAGTGGCCAGCCTCCCTGTTATAATGGCACGTAGCCAAAGGAGTCCGGTGTGTGATCTGATCATTGTGTGGTGTCCCACCACTGGTGATGTCTAGAGCACCTGAGTAAGTCACTCTCTCAGGTTCACAAGTGGGAGATGTAGTACTGTGTTCTCTCTACTAGGTATCACCACTGTTTGGTCACACCTGTTGCACAGCTGAAGTCATCAAAGGTTAATTGTTTTATACCATGTTTTGTCTTGCTGACCAATCTCAGGTGCTTGTTTCTCTTATCCTATCCTATTTCTTTTCTCTCTGGCACACATCCACAGCTCCACCATTCACATGAGGGTTTAGTATTAGTCTCCTGTAGGAGGAGTTCGTTTTGGTGGAGGAAGTGGAGTTCTCAGATAATATTCAGTGTGAGACGACGCAAACAAGACAGTTTCTGCAGAAGTTAAGCCGGGGCCTGGCTTAACCAGGACCCCTGACAGGGACCAAGAATTGCAAGCCAAAGACTTTCTTAGGCAGGTAACTAAAACCAGTTTGCAGTGCTAAGCTCACCTTAGAGAGAGAAGCCACCTAGGAATAACCCTCGCCCATGCCAGGAACCTCTCAAAAAAGTGCAGGGCAGTATCCTGAAGTAAGAGGAACTGATTCCAGTAGGACAAAGCTACTGTGCAATGTCTACATATTCTACTATGCAATGCAGGACAACTGGGAAAGTCAGAAGTCTGCTCAACCCAGATAACTGACGAATGGATCTCGTATTACAAACCTAGGATGGGTACCTCGCAGCTAAGGGGCATAACACAGTTCAGAGCCACTACTGGCATCCATGAGTACAAGTATCTTCTTACCTCTCTACCTATACATCTGTTCCAGCAGAGCACATTCATTGCATTGGGCAGGGCTCCCCTGGCAACTCCTCTTCTTCTTTTTACAAAGCACTTTCTACTTTCACAAGCACTGGTTACTTCTGTGTCAGCACTAACATCTTTTGACAAGATTTGCTCTATTGTATCACATGTACTGTTAAACTCAAATCTCACTTTAGTAGTGTGTTATATTATTGACTAAATGTCCGGGACTCCGGCCTCTGTTAGCACCTGCACCACACACACACACCATTGTATACTTGGGTTATTTCCCCGTTCTGTTAGTGGCAGTACTAACTACCCGGGTGGGTCTAATACCACTCCAGGTTACCGTGACAAGTGCCCAAGTGACCCTCAACACTCTGGAGGGTACCAACCATTGGGGTTAAAAGCGTGCAAAACAATAGCCTTAACACACGAGCAAAACACAAAGAGGCTCCCACTCCAAGCAGTCCATCACAATTTAGTGACACTGTTCACTGGATTTCAATCAAAAATTTACAAGTTAAGGCCCTATTACAATGAACGATTATTGGCCATACTTGGCAGATTACACCGCCTGTGCAAGTCAGGTTTGTCAGCCATTTAATATTAAAAAAAGAGGCTTAAAAATTGCGTTTGTTCACAGCGTAATAAACGAATGACCCTCAAAGGGGTCCACCATTCTAAGACATCACTCACTCTATAAGACCTGTCCTGTTTTACACAAACAATGTACTGACTTAATTGAAAACTATGTCATGCTTATTTTTCCCTGTGGTGGGTTGCAAAGAAATAGAATAGTTACTGATAGGTTTATGTAAAGATTACAGCTTACCCTGGGGGTCCTAGCAGGTAGACACTTTGCTGGAATTTTCTTATCTTATTTAGTAGCTGTGATTTCCTCTACATAGACATATTTCTAAATATCTCTGCTGCTTTCTACATATGACCTTATTAGTTCTTAGAAGCTACACTATAGAAGGAGATAAACATCCTGAATTTCATAGCACAGAGATAATGATCATGCTGTATATAATGCAATTATTTTCTCTGGCAGGTTATATAGACGAATCATGCTGCCGACTGCTGAATCAGATATACATTGTAAAATAATCACCAGCCCTACCAGTGTCCCTTCGATCACACTTAGATTGATAAACAGGTATAATAACACTGAGTCCAATATCAATCACCCAACACCAGAAGTACGAACAATTCATTACAACAGATTGTGTGCAGGGCAAACTACACATTTACTATATTATCAACTGCAACTTGTTGTCCAGAGGTCTATCTTCATACAGTAGCTCACTGTAATATCCACTAGCCAAAAAGACAAAAATGGCTGCCCATCGCACCCATGGTTGACACGAAAGCTTGTTCAGCTACATTTAAAAACCAACATCAGAAGTTAGTATATAATTTAAACGAACCATATTGCCTCATGTACCAACGTGCAGGTCTCTGATACACATGAGTTCCTAACCAAAAAAACATCACTGTGCCTTTCCTTTCTCTCCATTTCACATTTTATATTTCTCCCTTTTCTGAGCAGCTGGCACTCCCTCTTCATAAGACCCACATAACCCAAATTGGCAGGATATACCTGTGCTCACATGTCAGTACCTTATGTTTTTCCCATTCTGTCTGCAGCTGTGGTGGTGAGTGCAATACCATATTCATACTTGTGTTGTTTGGGGGCAGCCTTCTCCGTCGGTGGTGCCGGCTGGGTTTTGGTGGGGAATTTTGGTTTTGGTCCTGTGACATTAGGGTTGCAGGCCCTTCCCTGCATGTGCACGCTTTGCGGGGTTGGCAGTCGCTGACCGAAACAGCGTGGAGTTAGCATAGGGACCGGTGTGAACCAGGAGACTGGCACGTGGTACACGGGGCAATATGGTTTGATCAAATTATATACCAACATCCTGGTGTTGGTTTTTAAAAATAGCCTAGCGGCATTAGTATCAGCCATAGGTGTGATGTGCAGCAGCTCCTTTATCTCCATGTCGCATTCACTGTAATATCTCTAATACTTGACTACGAACTGCAATATTTTATTTTTAGCAAATATCAAAAATGAGGCATATCTTGGCCAATAGAATTTATGAAACTTAAAGGAGAAGTCCGGCAAAACGTTTTATTAAAGTATTGTATTTCCCCCCCCCCCCCCCCGTCCAAAAAAAACAGTTTTACAAATTATCAATATACACTTATTGTGGGAAATACACATAAAGTGCTTTTTTCCCTGCACTTACTACTGCATCAAAGCCTCACTTCCTGGATAACATAGTGATGTCACGACCCGACTCCCAGAGCTGTGCGGGCTGTGGCTGCTGGAGAGGATGATGGCAGGGGGACACTGAGGGACACAGGGCACTGGAGGGACACTGACCATCCTCCTGCCATCATCCTCTCCAGCAGCCACAGCCCACACAGCTCTGGGAGTCGAGGTGTGACATTACCATGTTATCCGAGAAGTGAAGCCTTGATGCAGTAGTAAGTGCAGGGAAAAAAGGCACTTTGTGTGCATTTCCTGTAATAAGTGTATATTGGTGATTTGTATAACTCTTGGGATGCAATACAATACTTTAATAAAAATTTTCACCGGACTTGTCCTTTAACTGAAGCCGCTCTAGTTATGTCCTATAAGACCTTCTGCTTTTAAGTTTAATGCTCAGATATACCAATATTTTTTAATATTAGTAGTAGTGACTAACTTGTGACCTATCATTTCTGACCATTCTCTTAAATTTTTTTGTGATAAAGGAAAGTACTCACAGCTATAGTTAAGGGATAAGGATTTGGAAAAACTTACCCACTCTATTCCCTCAAATAGACTAAATGTAAGTGAAGTTTTTAAACTTTTAATTAAGGTTCTGCCAAACTATGTAAGTTATTAGAAAACATTGTACAGAAAAAGGTGTATATTAGGGAAAATACAATTGTTCTCTTATTCTCAAACAAATACATTAAAACTTCTCTAGAAGACCACCCTCTATTCCATAACAGATTCCCTGTGATGGATTTTCAGTCCACTATACATTATGTATAAGTGTCATAATGATCCTTTTAGCCTTGTGATCTTTGTGTTCCCGTGAATTTGGCCTCTTATCCAATATGCAAATTGCTTGTTTTAAGCTTAAAGGGAATCTGTCAGTACTAGGGCCCTACCTAAAGTTCTAACAGTGTGCTGTAGCTGGCAGTCCCCTAGTGAGAATGGTGTCTTTTGGTAATTTGTACTTGCAGTGGATTATGCACAATCTCATGCTTCCTACTGTAATTAAGTGTCAAAGAGGAGTTGTTTGTGCCACACTCTGGTACGCCTCAACACTCCTTCCTCCTCCCTCCTCTTCATGAATAATCAATGCTGATCGGCCTCCTGCTTGCTCAGCTGTCAGCCAGTGTCTCTGATTGCAGATCAGTCCTCTGTAAGCAGTTTATGTCTGAAAGAAACAGATATAGTTAAATCTCTGAGCCCAAATGTGTTGGAGCTGTGGTCTAGAGGTAACTCTCCTTTCTAGAGACCTGTCAGCAGGTCATTCTTTGGTTCAAATCCTGTTGAAATATGGTGGATGGCCACCATTTAATGGCATATAATGGCCGTTATTTTAAAACAAGGGCCGTTGTTTTGAAATAATGGCCATTATTTGCCCTTAAATGACGGCCATCCACTCAATTTTAATAGTGTGTGAACATAGCCTTTCTGTGCTCTCAATTTACTCCTGGTTTTGGTCGCAAAATGCTAAGCAAAAATACTGCATGTGAATATAGCCTTAAAAATGATACAATAATTAGAAGAAAAAAAAGAAAAAAACTAAAGCCTGAAGTTCATATGTATTCTATATATGTTATTAGAAATAAGGATTGATGTGAAGTGGTGACTCAGCTAAAATATAGAGCTGTGCGAAAAGCATTCTTACCTCAGAATTTACAGGAAGTAATCGAAATTCTAATTACCCACCAGTTTTGCTTACTAAGGTTTACAGAAACTTAGAATAAAAAGAATGACTTGAAGGCACATCTATTTTATGGTAAAAGGTGTCAACCAGTCACAATATTTCACTGGTGTCTTTGATTTACTGTAATCAAAAAGAATGATTAAATCTGAACATGTTGCCTCATTAGTTATAAGCTGTGGTCAGCTGGTTGGAAAGCTGCACAATCTCAAAACAAAGGAAAAAGCTCTTGGAGATATGAGATTCAGCTTCTCGTCTTTATTTGTTTCATCTAGTTTAGATTTTTTTTTCTCTACCCATTGAAGTTTAACCGCCTCATGCTGTGATAGAATTTTTTCTAATACAGCTTCTTAAAGTAAGGCATTTGAGTATTATTAGATCTAAAAAGATGCTTACAATTTGCAGCAAATACAGAATCTGTAAAAAAAAAAAAAAAAAAATCAATAGCTTATTAGCTTCTGGGTTACAGAGTACAATAAAAATCTATGCGGACAAACATTTGAGAGGAAAAAGATAGGGAATTAAATAATAGACAATTACATACGATCATTATCCTGGGCAGTTATTTAACCCTTTAGGGTGCGTTCACATGTACAGGATCTGCAGCAGATTTGATGGCGCTGATTTGAAGTTTCAGATTTAAAGCAGATCTGCACCATCACATCTGCTGCAGATTCTGTACATGTAAAAAAAAACAAAAAGTGCAACAGCAACCTACAGGTGCAGGGGCCTACCGTATATACTCCTCCCAGCGTACACACGATAAACACCTGCTCTGTAGATATTAAAAAGTGAGGATCTTAGCAAACTATTTGATCAAACAGAGTGTACCATGTCGCCACGTTAAGGTGTCGTCGAGACATGGTCCCTACTCTAGCATTTTCACACTAGCAATGGCCTCTCCCGGGCTTTAATAAGCCTATAACTGGGCAGATAGGAGCCAAATGATCTCTTTTATAGCACCCTTGGGACATGGGCGGAGTGCAAGCCAACAGGAGGTAGCCACACACCCCACATTCAACAGGGGGGGGGGGAGAGGAAAATTTGGCAGCACATCTATGACTCTGTTGACACTGCAGGTTGCATGCTGCTTGTGGCTGAAGTACAGACAAAAAAAAAAAAAAAAGTGCAGCAGCAACCTACAGGTGCAGGGGCCTACCATATACACTCCTCCCAGCATACACACGATAAACACCTGCTCTGTAGATATTAAAAAGTGAGGATCTTAGCAAACTATTTGATCAAACAGAGTGTACCATGTTGCCACGTTAAGGCGTCCTGAGGCTATGTTCACACGCTGTATAAGACCGTCCATTCCGTGACCCAGACGGGTCATGGAACGGCGGGTCTCAGAAAAGATCATCCCTGCCGGTACAGCAGTTGGATGATGGTTAGCGCAGCTGAGTTTTGATGCAGGCGCCTGCATCAGTGCGCGCCCGCATCAGAACTTCCCGCAGCACACAATGGAGCATGCAGCCGGAGCCGCTTGCTCCATTGTGTGAACTAACAGGGTTTTTTACTGTCTGTTTTCTAAGGCGCCACTAGCGATATCGGCTGGAATGTATACTATGTGTATTCACTACGGTCGGGATTGCCTCAGCCTGCAGCAATATGTATGTACCGCGGAAATCATGGCCGTTGTAACAACGGACGTGATTTCTGCAGAAATTACGTAGTGTGAACATAGCCTAAGGATGTAAACATCTTCAGGACACTGCAGTTTTTTGTTTTGTTTTGTTTTTTTCACTTACTCATCCTCATTTTTAACTTCCAGGATAGGTTGTATATGTTCCTCTTCACCACCTTTTGCAACACCCTGAGGCCCCCACATGTCCATGATAGCTTTTACTGTCAGAAAGCCTTCAGGAGGCTTCAGGAACCATCAGTATTTACACTCAGGAAACCATTAGGAAATCATCAGGCATGCCTTTAGGATTTTTTGATCAGGAAAAAAAAAATTATTATAGTGTCAGTATTTCTGGATGCTCCCATAGACTTCTAAAGATACATCCGTTCAGGAAGTTCGGATATATTCTATAATTTCCTGACAGGACACCCTTCAGGAAAAATCCTAAAAGGTGTCAGTGCCAGTGCCCAATACAATAAGAAATACGAACAGATTTTCCTGACACGTGAAGGGGGCCGTACTACTAATACCTTTGCCAAAATAGATGGTCTGCGATACTGAAATCCATAAGCTGGTTGTGTATATTCAAGAGCGCTCGCAATAAATGTGTGTCTTTTTCTTTAAGTTTATTGATGCCTTGTTGTGCTTTACACTTGTACTGTATGTGCACCTATTTGTCCTTTTGTTGATAGAGGTTTTTGGGTCACTGTATGTGCTGGTTCCGTCTCACCGTGTTTCCTGGTGTCACCTTGCAGGAAAAGGTGCCAAATGTCAGTGAGGGCACACAAAGCTTGATGCTATGGCAGTCACATTTGGCAACACTGAGAAAAGAAGAGAATACAGAAAGGGAGATTTGGCACCAGGACAGTCAGTATTATGTAAAAATGTTTAATGCCATAGGGGGAGATTTATGAAAGGGTGTAAATATACACCTGGTGTAAACTGCCCACTGCAACCAATCACAGCTTCACTTTTGTTCCACCAGAGCTGAAAGATGAGCTGTAATTGGTTGCTGTGGGAAGTTTACACCAGGTGTATATTTACACCCTTTCATAAATCTTCCCCATAGTGTATGCTCCTGTGAAAGTATTGAGCAACAGGCCCAAGTACACTAGTATAATAGTACGGTATAATATGTTGAAGTGGGCTGAAGGCAGGGACCTATAGACATGTAGGGGAAGATTTATCAAACATGGTGTAAAGTGAAACTGGCTCAGTTGCCCCTAGCAACCAATCAGATTCCAACTTTCATTTTCCAAAGAGTCTATGAGGAATGAAAGGAGGAATCTGATTGGCTGCTAGGGGCAACTGAGCCAGTTTCACTTTACACCATGTTTGAAAAATCTCCCCCATAGATCCCAAGAGGTGATACACAATGAGGGCATTAGAGAACTGTGAGATACTGGAGAGACTGGAGTGTGATGTGAGTGCTTCAGCTCACTGTGGTGTAGAAAGAAAGAGATTGGTGTTCACCTGAGGCTTACTGAGGGGCCTGTTAGCCCAAGTCACTGACTGAGACGGCAAACTGCCCCAGCCAGTGATTGACAATTCTCAGGGCCCAAGAGCCGCAGCTGCAAGGGTTTGGGAGTGGTGAAAATCACATTAATGTACATCTTCCATACCATATCAGACCTATCTATTGAGTCACCTATGTGTGGGACATAATCATTTGCTGACTACTGTATATTTGCAGTGCACCTTGGTACACATTGCCATTCTTTTTTTGACATATGCCTAAGACGCACTGCATTAACGCAGTTTGAACCCAGCGTAATTGAACCAGATTATTTCCACACATAATACTTAGTTATCATTACACTGATTTTATGCAATTTCCAGCAATGCTTTCTAGTGCTTAATGCTACACTCACTGACAAAAGAAAATAATAATAATATGAGGTTCTTGGATTTGAATGACACTTTATATGTGCAAATGTAATGATGATTTTTATAAGTGATTCCAATATTAGAGTTAAAGCGGCTATGTACCCACAATCTGCCGCCCCCCCCCAACTGCTTGTACCTTCGAATAGCTGCTTTTATTCTGAGACCTATCCTGGGGTCTGTTCGGCAGGTGATGCAGTTATTGTGCTAAAAAGCCACTTTAAGGCTGGGTTCACACTATGTATATTTCAGGCAGTATTTGGTCCTCATGTCAGGTCCTCATAGCAACCAAAACCAGGAGTGGATTGAAAACACAGAAAGGATCTGTTCACACAATGTTGAAATTGAGTGGATGGCCGCCATATAACAGTAAATAACGGCCATTATTTCAATACCACAGCCGTTGTTTTAAAATAACAGCAAATATTTGCCATTAAATGATGGCCATCCACTCAATTACAACATTATGTGAACAGAGCCTTTCTGTGTTTTCAATCCACTCCTGGTTTTGGTTGCTATACAGCCTCACAAATACAGCCTCAAATATACATAGTGTGAACCCAGCCTTAAGCATGCACACCTTTGTCAGATTGATGCGGCCTAGAGTGTCTATGCCCTAGGCTTGCACCACTTCTCCCTCCTTCCTGCCCTCTTTACCATTAGGAATGCCCCAGGCAGGATTTCTCCTATTCATCACTTGTCTAAACACTGCATATGTGCTGGGTCGTTCAGGCCCATGTGCAGTGTTCAGACAGGTGATGATTAGGAGAAATCCTGCCCAGGGGCATTCCTAATGGTGAAGAGGGTGAGGAGGATGGACGGAGAGGCGGTATAGTCCTAGGGCATGGAAACTCAAGCCACGTCAATTTAACTCGGGGCTGCAAGTTTTAAAGTAGTTTTTTAGGACAATAACTGCATCACCTTCCCCGGACCCCAGGACAGATCTTGGGTTAAAGGCAGCTATCCGAAGGTACAAGTGGTTTGGTGGGGGGCAGATTGTCACTTTAAAGGATATATTTTGGAAAACGAAGAATTGTAAGAAGCCTCTAGTGTGTTGGGCCACCTCTCACTCTAGCCTTGGATGGGCATACAGGTTATGTACATTTGCCCTAAAATGATGCAGCTGAGCTTGTAAATCTTGCACACTAATAGGTTGCTGACAGCAGCATCCCAATTGGCCCTATAAATGCTTGCTGGCAATAAATATGGCGAATGGGCAGACCAAGGAAGTGTTAACATCCCAAGAAGCCATTCCTGGAGAAATCTTTTTGTGTGTGTATGAGCATTATTCTGCTGAAACATGCCCAGTGGAGGCCATGCCATAAGAAACAACACATGTGGCTAAAGGATGTCCTACACAGATTGCTTAGCTTTTCTTGTCCCTCATACAGGGTCGGACTGGGCCACCGGGGAGCCGGGGGATTCCCCGGTGGGCCCCACCCCCTCCTCCCTCTTGCAGGGCCCTTCCCCTAAGCCAGAGAGGGGCCTCCCGTTTGGAAGCTGCCTTATATCGGGAGCTCCTACACTGCTGGGTGAGTTAAGCACCGTATCAGGGCCCGTTCTTTCTGCAATCATGGGCCCTCCCCTCCCCCTGCTCACCTGACTCCCTTACATCTGCTCCCATCCTCAGCGCTGCCCTCTTCCTGCCTGTCACAAGATGCCGAGAGCAGCAGCAGCAGCAGCAGGGCCTCCTCCATCCCCCCTCCCCTCTGCAATCAGGTGACTCTCCTGTTGCTATGTGTGCAGTCGGTGCACAGGAGATGGGGAGAGGCTGCAGGCTGCCCGGGAGAAGAGAAGATGGAGACAAGAAGACTGAAGCTTCCTGCCCTGCTGAACATGTGAGTGTGTGTGTATATACTTGTCTATCTGTCATCAGTGTGTGTCTGTACATGTGTCATGTGTTTATGCATGTGAGTGATATATATGTGTGTGTGTTTTCTATCATGTATATGGTGTATATTATGTGTAATGTAGTTCTATAGATGGTTTATATGTGTAATCTGCATGCTTTTGTATCTGTGTATCCATGTTGGTGAGTCTGTGTGTGTTAGTATGATTAGATGTATATATGTAAGGTGTGTTGTGTCTGCATGTTTGTGTATGTCTGCAGTATGTCTATTTGTTTATATATGTATACAGTATGTATGTCTGCAGTATGTCTATTTGTGTATATATGTATACAGTGTGTATGTCTGCAGTATGTCTATTTGTGTATATATGTATACTGTATGTATGTCTGCAGTATGTCTATTTGTGTATATATGTATACAGTGTGTATGTCTGCAGTATGTCTATTTGTGTATATATGTATACTGTATGTATGTCTGCAGTATGTCTATTTGTGTATATATGTATACCGTGTGTATGTCTGCAGTATGTCTATTTGTGTATATATGTATACAGGATGTATGTCTGCAGTATGTCTATTTGTGTATATATGTATACTGTATGTATGTGATGAGAAGTTCACACTCTGGAGGTCCAGTTGTGCCAGAGATCCGTGAGGCTTGGGCTCTGATCAGCTGAGGATTCTCACATCACAGATGATAGGAGTTGTAGTTGATATAACAGTAAGACTTTAATCAATGGATGACGTGTTTCATCAGATGAGATCATCAGATATATTGAGGATTCCCTTAGAAACACATTATCCATTGATTTGTCTTACTCCTATGTCTACTACAACTCCTATCATCTGTGATGTGAGAATCCTGAATCAGCTGATCAGTGCCCAAGCCTCACGGATCTCCTGCACAACTGGGACCTCCATAGTGTGAACTTCTTCTCAACTATTGTACCGACTCAAAAATAAAGATATAAGCAGCAGACACAGACACAAGTGGGATAATGCCCCCCACCAAACTGCACCCCCTCCGGAGCAGCAGCAGTATTAGTGATAGGTAGGATTATGCCCCCTCACCAGACTGCACCAGACAGCAGCAGCAGTATTAGTGATAGGTAGGATAATACCCCCTCACCAGACTGCACCCCCTCCGGAGCAGCAGTATTAGTGATAGGTAGGATTATGCCCCCCTCACCAAACTGCACCCCCTCTGGAGCAGCAGCAGCAGTATCAGTGATAGGTAGGATTATGCACCCCTCATCTGACTGCACCCCTCCGGAGCAGCAGTATCAGTGATAGGTAGGGTTATGCCCCCCCTCACCAGACTGCACCCCCTCTGGAGCAGCAGTATCAGTGATAGGTAGGATTATGCCCCCCCTCATCTGACTGCACCCCCTCCGGAGCAGTAGTATCAGTGATAGGTAGAATTATGCCCCCCCTCATCTGACTGCACCCCCTCCGGAGCAGTAGTATCAGTGATAGGTAGGATTATGCCCCCCTCACCAGACTGCACCCCCTCTGGAGCAGTAGTATCAGTGATAGGTAGGATACCCCCTCCGGAGCAGCAGTATCAGTGACAGGTAGGATTATGCCCCCCTCATCTGACTGCACCCCCTCCGGAGCAGCATCAGTATCAGTGACAGGTAGGATTATGCCCCCCCTCATCTGACTGCACCCCCTCCGGAGCAGCAGTATCAGTGATAGGTAGGATAATGCCCCCCTCACCAGACTGCACCCCCTCTGGAGCAGTAGTATCAGTGATAGGTAGGATAATACCCCCTCACCAGACTGCGCCCCCTCCAGAGCAGCAGTATCAGTGATAGGTAGGATAATACCCCCTCACCAGACTGCGCCCCCTCCAGAGCAGTAGTATCAGTGATAGGTAGGATAATACCCCCTCACCAGACTGCACCCCTCCGAAGCAGCAGCAGTATTAGTGATAGGTAGGATTATGCCCCCCCTCACCAAACTGCACCCCTCCGGAGCAGCAGCAGTATTAGTGATAGGTAGGATTATGCCCCCCCTCATCTGACTGCACCCCCTCTGGAGCAGCAGCAGCAGTATCAGTGATAGGTAGGATTATGCCCCCTCACCAGACTGCACCAGACAGCAGCAGCAGTATTAGTGATAGGTAGGATTATGCCCCCCCTCACCAAACTGCACCCCCTCTGGAGCAGCAGCAGTATCAGTGATAGGTAGGATTATGCCCCCCCTCATCTGACTGCACCCCCTCTGGAGCAGCAGCAGCAGTATCAGTGATAGGTAGGATTATGCACCCCTCATCTGACTGCACCCCTCCGGAGCAGCAGTATCAGTGATAGGTAGGATTATGCCCCCCCTCACCAGACTGCACCCCCTCCGGAGCAGTAGTATCAGTGATAGGTAGGATTATGCCTCCCCTCATCTGACTGCACCCCCCGGAGCAGCAGCAGCAGTATCAGTGACAGGTAGGATTATGCCCCCCTCATCTGACTGCACCCCCTCCGGAGCAGCATCAGTATCAGTGACAGGTAGGATTATGCCCCCCCTCATC
Source organism: Dendropsophus ebraccatus (assembly GCF_027789765.1). Taxonomy (NCBI): domain Eukaryota; kingdom Metazoa; phylum Chordata; class Amphibia; order Anura; family Hylidae; genus Dendropsophus; species Dendropsophus ebraccatus. Next base: position 45,628,990 of record NC_091457.1, on the reverse strand, counting down.
TGACTGCACCCCCTCTGGAGCAGTAGTATCAGTGATAGGTAGGATAATACCCCCTCACCAGACTGCACCCCCTCCAGAGCAGCAGTATCAGTGATAGGTAGGATAATACCCCCTCACCAGACTGCACCCCCTCCTGAGCAGCAGCAGTATCAGTGACAGGTAGGATTATGCCCCCCTCACCAGACTGCGCCCCCTCCAGAGCAGTAGTATCAGTGATAGGTAGGATCATGCCCCCTCACCAGACTGCACCCCCTCCTGAGCAGCAGCAGTATCAGTGACAGGTAGGATTATGCCCCCCTCACCAGACTGCACCTTCTCTGGAGTAGCAGTAGTAGTATCAGTGATAGGTAGCATTATGCCCCCCTCATCTGACTGCACCCCTCCGGAGAAGCAGTATCAGTGACAGGTAGGATAATACCCCCTCACCAGACTGCACCCCTCCGGAGCAGCAGCAGAGGCAGCACTAAAGTAGTAAAAATTATTGTGACTTTATTCACACTCTCTAGCGCGATGTTTCGTTTTAGCTCTGAGTAAGGCAAAACATTGCACAAGAGGGAGTGAATAAAGTCACAAGATTTTTTACTACTTTGGTGCTATCTTCGCTGCTGAATTATTGTACCAAGTCTCCTGGTTCTGTTGAAAGGGCCGCAAGCGGCATCAAGGTGTACAAACCACCGCTAAAGTGACTGGCGGTGTTGGGCTTGTAGCATGACCGCCCAAGGTGAGCAGCAAGTTTAGCCACTTACACACATTTGTTCTGCAGTAATACTCTATGTGCGCCGCATGGTGTTCTCTCTCTTCTACTAGTAGATGTATAAAATGGCAGATTACATTTTAAAGCCAGGTTTACACGCTGACCACTGATATGCCTTTCATGATGGTCCTTTAAAGTCTTATTCCAGCCCAACAGCTTGTGGTGAGGCTAGAATAAACAGTCATGGGTCTCCTCTGCTGGAGATTGTAATAGAGGAGCAGACTAGATGGTCATTTTTTCCTTCTTCTTCTGAGGCTGTGTTCACACATGACATTTTTTATGTGTTTTTACAGCAATATTGTTGGAATTTCATTAAAGTTTCTACATAAATGGTGCAGTTTTACCACAACTGCATAAATCAGTAACAACTGTATAAGTGACTGGCAGTGCACTAGCGTTGCTGGTCACATACACAGCTCTATGCAAAGTCGCTGTACTAACGTGAAAGGTTTGGCGCTGATTATGTCTTTATATATTGGGTGGGCCCCAAGAATCAATTTCCCTGGTGGGCCAATGTACCCCAGTCCGACACTGCCCTCATGTCACTACTAGGAGTGACTGACATATGAGATGGCTCCCCAGATCATCAAACCTGGGAATGGTTATGGTATAGAAAGAGGTGTGTGATTTAAGTGTCTCCTCTGTCTGGATGATAGACAAGTATCTGTGTCTGGATGATAGACAAGGAAACTGTGGGAGCTCCACATACGTGTTGGTGGATCTAACAATGCTCTGTAATGGTGGTCTGCCTGGGTTTTCCATAGCCTCTTCACTTTGTGCGCCCTCATATAACCACTGCTACCAACGCCCTCAGTTCAATGAATATGCCCCCTCTCAAAGTCTGTCGATTCATCGACAAGTTTTTGAGTTCATAGTTAAGGCATGTCTAGCTGCTGAAACACTTTTTGCCCTATTGTAGCAAGACATGGGGGGAGATTTATGAACATTGTAGGCCACTTTTTTGGGGTGAAAATGTAGCAAAATTTTGCGACATTTCACCTACTTAGACTGCAAGGATGAAAAAATCCCCGCACTCGCAACTTTAATTTCATATATGATGTCTTTATTGTGTGAAAGCTGCACGCGTTCCGACCGCAACGGTCTTTATCAACAGCTATCATGCTGTTGATAAAGACCAGTGCGGTCGGAACGCGTGCAGCTTTCACGCAATAAAGACATCATATATGAAATTATAGTTACGAGTGCCGGGATTTTTCATCCTTGCTACTGATCATTGCTACGTGCATCGCACCACAGGTGTGACCGGAGTGCCGGTGGTTTTTGAAATTCACCTACTTAGAATGATCATGCCTACTTCAGCTTACGCTGAAAGTAGGCATGATTTATCATGTGCAACTATCTAAAATAGTCGCACATGTGTCGCAAACTCACTCAACACTAGAGGTGGTCTATTTCACCACCTATAATGTGGAGCCAGTTTGCTCCGTGGGTCAGGTGCAGTGCACCCGGTCCACGGAGTGTAAGGGGTTAAGTATTGATGCAGCAGCATCACTACTAACCCCCTGGGGCTGTACAGTAAGGAGGGGTGCATAGCGCACCCCTCCTTACAGTAACGGAGCAGGGAATCCCCTCATTAAGCCGGGATTCCCTGCCCTACGGGGTTTTCCCCCCAGAAGCAGAAAGCGGTCTTCTTCTGGGCGGGAAATTTAAAATCCCGGCAGAGAAGCTAAAGTCTGGTCCCTAGGGACTTAAGCCCCTGGGAACCAGACTGTTCTGGCACTGCACCTGCACCAGCAAGGAAGGGGGTTAAGTGCCCCCTTTCTTACTGGGGCAGATGCAGTGTGATCTCCATGGGGGGGCAAAAGGGTGTTACCTGCTGCTGCCTCTTCCACCATTGTTGCTAGCTGTCCCATATGTCCCGATAAGCCCAGCCCCCGATGCGTCCAATGCAGGGGCGTGGCTTATTTTTGTGGGGGCGGGGCTTACCGGGACATCTTAGGACAGCTAGCAACAATGGAGGAAGCAGTAGCAGGTAACCCCCACCGTCACCCCCCCCCCTCCCCAGAGCGCACTGCATCGGCCCCAGCAAGGAAGGGGGGCACTTAACCCCCTTTATTGCTGGTGCAGGTGCAGTGCCACAACAGTCTGGTCCCCAGGGGGTTAAGTCCCTGGGTGCCAGACTGTAACTCCAATGCTGAAGCTCACCCAGCTTTCCCAGGATCCTGTAAGGGTTAACCTTACAGGATGCTGGGAAAGCTGGGTGACCTCCAGCATGGGAGTTACAGTCTGGCTCCCAGGGACTTAACCCCTTACTTGTTGTTGGTTTTTGCTTGTGGTTTCCCCCCCCCCCCCCCCCCCCCCCCTTTTTCAGATACCGGTATGCAGAGGATTGCGTTGGATTTGTTTGGACTACGTAGATGACCAGCGTTACTTTAATGTACAATAAAATGGTCAACGAGGGGGCGTTTTTATTTGAATTAAAAAAAAATTCTAGGTGTATTGTATTTTCTTTCATTACTTTACAGGCTTAGTAGTGGAAGCTGTCTAATAGCCGTTAAAGATTAACAATCTCAAGCAACTGCTATTGCGAAAGACCTGAAAACGTTCACTCATTTCCATGGAATGATAATCATTACTTATGATCATATTTGCGATAGTTTTTTCTTCGCTATTTCTTCGCTATTACGTTCGTATCTACTGCGAAGGACCGAGCAATGTCTTATTCAATGTGAACAATTTGCGAACGTTTTGCGAACGAGCAGCAATAAAAATAGGTCCAGGTCTTATAAAGCAATCAACGATTTCTCATTCGGTCGTTAATTGTTAACTGCATTTCAATAGAACGATTATCATTTAGATTCAAACGATTTAACGATAATCTGACTGATAATCGTCCGGTGGAATAGGGCCCTTAGTGTTAGCCGGTATAAAATGGCTAACACTAACCCCCCCATTATTACCCCAGTACCCAATGCCACCAGGGGTACTGGAAAGAGCCGAGTGCCATTGGTCCCGGGGCGTCAAAAATTGGCGCTTCTGGACTGGGCGGCAGCAGGCTGGTAATATTAAGGCTGGGGAGGGCCAAAAACAACGGCCCTTCCCACCCTGGTGTTACCAGGCTGCTGTTGTTTGGTTTTTAACCCGGCTGGTTATGGAAAGGGGGGGGGGGATCCTATGCGTTTTTTTTTTTTATTATTATTACTTATTTATTAAAGTCCACTGGTCATCGACGTAGTCCAAACGAATCTGACGTAATCCTCTGCATGCCGGTATCTGAAAAAGACAGGGAGAAGAAAATGCTTATTACCTAGGAGGCAAACCAGGGCCAATGAGACGATTTAGAGACAATTCTGAGACAATTTAGAGACAATTCTGAGCCAAACAAATCAGCACCACAGAAAATAGACCAGGCTTATCCCTGATAGTAAATTGCACTTTAAATAGACCCCCATGGTGTCTAATCAAACCATATCTGTAGTCATTTACATATCTGCATGCCAGATTATAAAGCAATCTGGCATTTCTATTTTTTTTTTCTTTTTTGACAATGAGTTAATATAAGCTCATTGGTAAAGAGGCAAAGTTATAAAATGGACTTAGGGTACAATCACACACACCGTATACGCAGCAGATACGCAGAAAATACGCAGCAGATACGCAGCAGATCTGCAGCAGATTTGATGCTGTGTTCAGTTATTTAGATCTAATCTGCTGCGTATCTGCTGCGTATTTGCTGCGTATCGCAGCAGTAAATACGCTGCGTATACGGTGTGTGTGTTTGTACCCTAATACTGTGAATTAGGGAGCACATAGGTTTGTGTGTAAGTAAAGGCTAGAGCCTTGCAACCAGCATGAAAAAACTGTGGGAACTGGAATCTGCGGAGAGTCTAATTAGGCAAATCATTAGTGTCTACAAATCTAATGGTATTTCAAAGTGCATCCACCGAATGAGTAAGTCCCTCTGAAGGAAAGCCAATGCCAACCTCTGTATCACAGGATGATGGAAGTTGCATTCACTAATCCAGTTAATTATATAGATGTAAAGCATGTAATGCTTCACAGGCACAGGAACAGATTATCTTTATAAATTAAGGGTCAGAGGGTTCCTATAAATTTCTTACTATGAGACTTTTTGAGCTTGCTAAGCGTCCATTTACACAGAAAGATTATCTGACAAATTATCTGCCAAAGATTTGAAGCTAAAGCCAGGAATCTCTATATATAGTCTGTTTCTGGCTTTGGCTTCAAATCTAAGGCAGATGATCTGTCAGATAATAATTCTATGTAAATGGAACCTTAGATACCTACTTTACTTTTGAGGTGAGTCTGTAGGGGTGTGGAAAAATTAATAATGGTGTGGTTTGCTAGTCTCTTCGGTACAAGACATATTTAGGGCAGGCAGACAGACGTCTTTGGGTAAGCAGTGAGGAGAACATAGTTTTCACTATGTATAATGCATACTGCTTATGGGAATATTCACAATAATTCATTGCACATCATACTATTAAGTACTTAAGTAGTTTTCAGTTCTTTAAGAAGTTGAATATTTTCAAAATATGGCTCAAAAAGATGGAGCAATAATAAATGTATTACTCATGGAATGAATCGACAAGCCACATCTGTTTTTTGTAGAAGCCATGTATGGTCTGGATCACAAGCTCTTCTTTTTTTTCACATACATTTGCATATAAAGGCGTTACCATTAGAGATGAGCGAACTGGTTCGGCCGATATGGGATCCGGTTCGGATTTTCCCAAAAATCTGAGTCCGATCGGATTCGGATTTTTGGAAATCCGCTTCGATTCTTTTTTTTTCTTGCTTTCTAAAATGGCAGCCGCCATTCTAGAAAGCAGGAAGTGTTCCAGGCGGGAAAAGCGCTTTCCCATGATGCCCGGAACACATCCAATCAGCAGGGATCTTGTACTAGCCCACCCCCTGTGTGTCATCGGTATTGCTTTAAAAGGAGAAGTCACATGACCACACCACGCAGTATGTAGAGGGAGAGAGAGAGAGAGAGAGAGAGAGAGAGAGAGGAAGCAAGCTGCTGTTGTTGTGTACTACAGACTACTGAGAAGATATTGTGGGAAAGGAAAGATTAGGAAAGCAGAGAGGAGAAACATCTAGTGATTGAGAGAGAAATATAGAGGGGGCGAAAGATAGATAGATTAGGCATAGGACAGCAAAGGGTGCACGGAACCAAAACGTGCAGTACAGATATACAAGTCATATACTTCTGTATATGTGTGTATATCACATCCGTCTTATCCTAAGAGACTAAAATACCTGGTGCAGGTGTAAGCATTATATCTTTAAAAAAGTGCTATATATATATAGAAACATATATATATATATATATATATATATACTGTATATATATATATATATATATATATATATATATATATATATATAAACCCAATTTCTATACTTGGACCCTTCTGATTGAAAGTGTGTAGTATATCACATCCGTCTTATCCTGAGAGACAAAAATACCTAGTTCAGGTGTATAGCATTATATCTTAAAAAAAGTGATATATATATATATATATATATATATATATATATATATATATATAACACTTTTTTTTAAGATATAATGCTATACACCTGAACCAGGATGTTACATGGGATCCACGGCAGGTTTTGGCTTATTCGACGGATTCCTCAACCGGGAATCCGTCCGCCAGCAGGCCTGCAACAACTAAAAGCAGACAGGTAGCAGTAGTCAACTAACAAGTCAGAAGCGTAGCCAGGACAAGCAGGTGGCCACTGGGGAAACCTCCTCCACTCCAGGTCCTAGTATCGGCAGCGCCCGCCCATCCTCACAGCCCATCCTACTAGACTCTACACCTCAGCTGTGTGGCAGTTTTTTTAAAAAGTGCCCGTAGGATACCTATGTGGTCATCTGTCGCCTGTGCGACAGGCGCATTAAAAGAGGCAAGAGTTGCCATCCTGGCACCAGCGCCATGGCTGCCCATATGAAGCGCCACCACCTTTCCGCCCGGGAGAAACGGGGTGATAGTGGGTCACAGCAGGCCCAGGCAGACCCGCGGTCAACAGCAGCAGGAAGCAGCAGTAGTCAGGGGGGCCTTTCACAGAGTCAGACCTCCTCTGTGGAAGGGAATGTGGCTTCACTGCCTTCTTCGGCTGGTGGCCCCTGTGTTGCTAGCAGTAGGCAGCCTGGCATCATGGATTCCCTATACCGGAGGCAGACATGTGCACCTAGCAATCCCACAGAAGTCAAGCTGAACGCCCACCTGGCCAAGTTGCTGGTGCTCCAGGCTCTGCCGTCTAAAGTTGTGGACTCGGCACCTTTCCGTGAACTGATGTCGTGTGCGGAGCCACATTGGAAGGTGCCAAGTCGACACTACTTTTTCAACACAGCTATCCCGGCCATGTACAGCTATGTTCGCGAAAAGGTTGCTGACTCGCTGAGCCATTCAGTGAGCAGACACGTACATTTACCACAGACATCTGGAGCTGTAATTACGGGCAAGGGCAGTATATGTCCACTACTGCTCAGTCGGTAAATGTAATATGGCCGGCGGACCCCCAGCAACTTGGCCAGGGAAGGGCAATGACACCACCCCGTTGTCACAGCAGGGTTCCTGTGTCGCAGTCCTCCTCCACCTTCTCCAATAGGTCCAAAATCTCCTCAACCGCTAGTGTTCCTCCCTTGTACCAATTGGGTGTAGCACGGAGGTGTCACGCTGTGCTGCATCTAGCCTGCCTGGGTGAAAGGAGATACACAGGGGAAGAGCTGCACCGCCTGCTCGAGACGGAAATCCTCTCGTGGCTGACTCCACGCCATCCTAAAGTTGAGATGGTGGTGAATGACAAAGGGAGCAACATTCTCTCTGCGCTGCGTTGAGAAGGTATGAGGCAAGCCCCATGTATGGCACATGTTTTAAACCTAATAGTTACACACTTTCTAAAGCCTTCATCCCATTTACAGACTGTGCTGTCAATGGCTCGAAAGCTGTGTAACCATTTCAGCCATTCAAGTCGCTCTCACCACATCCTCCTTGACCTGCAACGGAGGAATGGTCTTCCTAACCATCGTCTCATTTGCGATGTAGCAACGCAGTGGTACTCCACCCTCCACATGCTAGACCGGCTCTATGAGCAGAGGAAGGCCTTGACTGATTTCCTCTTGATGCAGGCGGACACGGCGACTCCCCTGTGTAACCTGGAGCTTTGCCAGTGGCAGCTCATGCATGACACCTGTTTGAGGAGGCCACCTTTCTGGTCAGTGGACAAGACACAGAACTGAGCGCCATCATACCCATGCTTCATGTACTGGAGCTGATGTTGATGCGACTCAGTGGCGAGGGGGAAGAGGTCTTGCCACTGTCGCAGCCTGGGTCACTGGAGGAAGGCTTGGCAGAAGAGGAGGGAGAGGAAGTTGAGGAGGAGGAGGAGGAGGACCTGAATGCACAGGAACTCTTAGGGGATACGGGTAGAGGAGAAGGAGATGAGCCTTCCTGCCAGTCCAGAGGGGGCCAAAGAAGGAAATGGAGGGCTATGAGGAGGATGAGGAGGATGAAGGCAGTACCCATTGGCAGCATGCTGTGGAGATGGAGGCGGGGACTCCTTCCCACTCCCTGGTGGAAATGGCTAAGCGCATGTTGATATGCTTTCGGGCTGACCCACGCTTGCAAAGGATTCGTCAATGGGACGACTTCTGTCTGGCCACACTACTGGAGCCACGGTATGGCAACAAGCTATGTGAATTCATTCACCCTTCCCAACGGGAGGAAAAAAATTAATTATTATAGAGAGGAGCTGGGTGCACAGTTAGTGGCAGCCTTTGGAACACGGCGCTCTCATTCACGCCATTCCCACCAGGGCCACACCGGCAGTGCTGCCTCCTCCACATCCTCCTCTAGCAGCTTGGGTAGCATGAGCAGCGGCACCAGCCTGAGCCTGATGTCCATGATGGCGGCACACCTCAAACAGCAAGTCCAGGTGTTTTTGGAATCTATGTTGCCACCTGATGTCCCTGAACCCCTGGACTACTGGGTGGGAAAATCCACAACTCACTGAATTTGGTTTGGACATACTCTCCTGTCCGGCCAGCAGTGTGTCATCTGAGCAAGTTTTTAGTGCAGCAGGTCATATTATCAGTCCCAGGAGAACCAGATTGTCCTGTGATAGTGTGGAACGTCTGACTCTCATCAAAATGAACGCCACATGGATAGATAAGGACTTTGTGACACCTACTCCTGATACCACAGAGTAGGATTGGGTCCTGTTGTCACCAAGATGTAGGACCTTTTCTGCATCTATTATGGCCTATACGTGAACTAGACCTTACTGGCCATTCCACCATTCCTGCTGCCCTGCTACCTCTCGCCTGTTCATGGGCCTCATTATTCTGCTTCTGCTGCTTATGTCACCCCATTACAACTGCTACTCCTGCCCTGGCCTCCATCTTAGCTACTGCTTGGCCATCACTGGCCTTATACTTGGCCACTGCTGGGCCTTAACTGGCATCAATGTTGACTATTGCTGTGCCTGCCCTTGCCTCCTTGTTGGCTACTGCTGGGCCTTAACTGGCATTCATGTTGACTACTGGTGTGCCTGCCCTTGCCTCCTTGTTGGCTACTGCTTGGCCTTAACTGGCTTCCATGTTGACTAATGCTGTGCCTGCCCTTGCCTCCTTGTTGGCTACTGCTGGGCCTTGACTGGCATCTAGGTTGACTACTGGTGTGCCTGCCCTTGCCTCCTTGTTGGCTACTGCTGGGCCTTAACTGGCATCCAGATTGACTACTGCTGTGCCTGCCCTTGCCTCCATGTTGGCTACTGCTGGGCCTTAACTGGCATCCATGTTGACTACTGCTGTGCCTGCCCTTGCCTCCATGTTGGCTACTGCTGGGCCTTAACTGGCATCCAGGTAACTACTGGTGTGCCTGCCCTTGCCTCCTTGTTGGCTACTGCTGGGCCTTAACTGGCATCCAGGTTGACTTCTGCTGTGCCTGCCCTTGCCTCCATGTTGACTACTGCTGGGATTTAACTGTTATCCATGTTGACTACTGCTGCCCCTGCTTGGCCTCCATGTTGGCTAATGCTGCTCCTGCCTGTCCTCCATGTTGGCTACTGCGGATCCTGCCTGCCCTCCATGTTAACTACTGTTGCTCCTGCTTGGCATCCATGTTGGCTACTGCTGCTCCTGCCTGGCCTCCATGTTGGCTACTGTTGCTCCTGCCTGTCCTTTATGATGGCTACTGCTGCTCCTGCCTAGCCTCCATGTTGGCTACTGCTGATCCTGCCTGCTCTCCATGTTGCCTACTGTTGCTCCTGCCTGTCCTCCATGTTGGCTCCTGCTGCTCCTGCCTGGCCTCCTTGTTGGCTACTGATGGGCCTTAACTGGCATCCTGGTTGTCTACTGCTGTGCCTGCCCTTGCCTCCATGTTGACTACTGCTGGTACTTAACTAGTATCCATGTTGACTACTGCTGCTCCTGCCTGGCCTCCATGTTGGCTACTGCTGCTCCTGCCTGGCCTCCATGTTGGCTACTGCTGATCCTGCCTGCTCCATGTTGACTACTGTTGCTCCTGCCTGGCCTCCATGTTGGCTACTGCTGCTCCTGCCTGGCCTCCTTGTTGGCTACTGCTGGGCCTTAAATGACATCCTGGTTGTCTACTGCTGCTCCTGCCTGCCCTCCATGTTGACTACTGTTGCTCCTGCCTGGCCTCCATGTTGGCTACTGTTGCTCCTGCCTGTCCTCCATGTTGGCTACTGCTGCTCCTGCCTGGCCTCCATGTTGGCTACTGCTGATGCTGCCTGGCCTCCATGTTGACTACTGTTGCTCCTGCCTGTCCTCCATGTTGGCTACTGCTGCTCCTGCCTGCCCTCCATGTTGACTACTGTTGCTCCGGCCTGTCCTCCATGTTGGCTACTGCTGCTCCTGCCTGTCCTCCATGTTGGCTACTGCTGCTCCTGCCTGTCCTCCATGTTGGCTACTGCTGCTCCTCCCTGGCCTCCATGTTGACTACTGCTGCTCCTGTACTGGCCTCAAATGACTATTGCTGGACCTCCACTGGCCTCCAATGACTACTGTTGCCCCTTCACTGCATTTGTGACCTTTTTCCTGCATAGACCCTGTAATGGTGAGTTTCCTGCATAGACCTTGTAATGGTGAATATTGAAGTCTAAAAAAAAAATTGGCTTTGAGATATCGAAAAGATAATTATGTTACTGACATGTAGAGCCCTAAATTCAACCAAATACACTACCCCCGTATCATATAGATGCTTTAAAGTATAAAACCTGAAGAAATCCGAAATTCGGTCGAACCGAACTTACCGAAAAAATCGAGTCCGCTTTTGAAAAGTTCGCTCATCTCTAGTTGCCATAACTAAACAATTTTTCTCAGTATGTTTTTTAAACATTTATGTTTCAAAGAATGAAACTTGTTTTACAATTTTCTATGGCTGGGATAGTCCTCTTCTTTCTGGACCCATGTGCAAAACTGGACCACAGGGGGTCTGGATGTCTGTTGATTTACATTAAAAGGGGCCCTGCACCATTGTTTTAGGGAATTTTACAGGCAGAATGGAAGCAGTGCTCACACAATCCTAAGCTTATTGATTTGAAGGGGTCTTCTCATCTGTTGTGAATTCAACTCAGCACAGATGCATCCCCGTTCACTACCTGGTTTGGTACAGGGGGCCGCAGCTGTGCTAAGCTAAATAAGTTATACATTTCTAGGGACAGTCTAAATTTAGGAGACATGAGTAAGCCCAGTGGGAGACTGGAGGGGAATGAGAGCGTGAAAGTATATTCTTACCGCTACAGAGGATTCCGACCACCCAAATGCATCACTTAACTGTCACAAATTAGTGGTAATCACTTTATATACAATAAATAAGTGAATATCTTTAAGCCTAAAAAAGGATATTGTGTTCATTGTTCTTTAGATTAGAAAATGGGGATTATCCTAATTTACTTTTTTACCAGCACCAAGTATCCTATAGGGATTAGCAATCGGAATGATATCCTTCACCTGTCATGAGTCACAGAAGGATGCAGGAGAGACACAGACAGTGGACCCTAAGCTCAGCCCCACACACTTGCCGTTACCTGCCCTAGGTGACAGCGGGCAACTGGGCGGCGGTCCCTGGCCTGGATATGTGAAACAAAAAAGACAAGACGCACAAACACAATAATTCAGGGTGGGCAAACAAGGTCAGCAACGTCGGACTGCACAAAATCGGATCCAAAGGAATAGTCAAAAAACAGACAAGAAGGTCAGGGGCAGGCAGAAAGCAGGGAAAGTCAGAAAGGCAGATCAAGGATAAAATAAATTAGGAAACAGACTTAATAGCAAGCATGAGACAGAGCTCAATAACCGGTCAGGTAATGCAGACACAGAGAACCTAAATGGAAACCAGGAACCCGGTCCAGAAGGCGATTGGAGGGACCAGCTGTCAATTAATGAGGCAAAACCAGGTTAACCATTACATGACCAAAGCAGACTTAATAGAACAGACACAGATCGTGCAAGGAAAACTATTAGCAGAACAGAAGACATAAGACAGAGTTCAGACTGGGCACAGACAAAGGCAAACAAAACACAGAATAGGTGGAAAGTTATGGCCAAAAGCCATACTGTGTTGTACTGTGCCAAAGTGCCAAAAGTGTTGTACTGTGCCAAAGTTCCATCATGTGCATTCATAACATCACCACTGTTCTTTACATACAGGATATTTTAACCATGAAGACTGAACTTCACAACTATAATCTCATAAGCATAAATGGATGCAGCCTCATTAAATAGTAATATCATAAATCAAAACTTTCAGTGTCATATCCACTTGGTCTTTTAATGTATAGTGCTATACATGAGGTGTTCTGCTCTTCTGGAAATGTATATAACCTTGTGATAGCAGAACTAATATGATTGAAAAGACATCTTAATACTCCATAGACAAACGCCAATTTCTGAACTTATGAAAACAGCCTTGAAAGGTTGTGTTGATCATATATATAATGCATATGCTGGAAAGACAAGGTAATCGCTCAAAAACATGCTTCTAGGGCCTGGCAGCTTTGTAACACATGATAAATGGCTCACTGTCTTAGGGATGCATATATGCATAGAGCAATACTGATGAATGTGTTAACTTTCACACAGATGATCAATGGATGCTTCTAGGAAAATACAAAGGGATTTGAGTGTTTAGCAAACAAACTATTCAATTATCTAAACTTCTGTCCATAGAGAGTAGCACCTGACATCTGTGCTGCATAACTTTTCTTTCTAGAAATTTGCCTACAGTTGTTACTGTCATTGTCTGCCCAGGGCCGCTTCTGCTATGAGGCAGAATGAGCTTTCTGCCTCAGGCGGCAGATTCTTTGCTCCACTAGGGGGCGGCACAATCCCTTACTTTCACTTTCACTGCAGGCACATCACCAGGCACCCCTGCCTCCTCAGGCCCCCTCTCCAAAGCTCCATGACCGACAGCCTTGTCACTGGGGGCAGCTGTCTCTTAGCTGCTGGCTGTCTGTGTCGGAGAAGAGAGAAAGGGGAGTCAGGCCTAGCACCACAGCAGAGCCGACACACAGGAGGAATGTCTGGAAGCTGTGTGTGCCCTGTCCCCTCCCATACAGCCTGATCTCCTGACCCCTTCACTGCTGGCCCGGGATGTGACATCTGCTAGAGGAGGCAAACACAGGAGGTTTTTGTGTGTGTGTGTGTGTGTGTGTATACAGCATGTGTGTGTGTGTGTATCTAATCTGCCCTGTATGTACAGCACATGTGGAATACGTTGAAAATTCCACGCGGAGACAATGCAGCAGACTCCACTTGAAGTTTCACCTGGTCCCATTGACTCAATGATATTCTCCAGGTCAATTCTTTTGAGACAACAGATTGAGCATGAGAATATCATTGATTCAATGGGACAGATGGAACTTTAAGCAGAGTCCGCCACACGGCCTAAACTTTTGAGCGTATTCCATAGTGTGAAGATATCCTGAGACTATAGAAACTATGGTCTCATGGTGTAAAGTGAAACTGGCTTAGTTGCCCCTAGCAACCAATCAGATTCCACCTTTCATTTTCCAAAGAGTCTGTGAGGAATGAAAGGTGGAATCTGATTGGTTGCTAGGGGCAACTGAGCCAGTTTCACTTTACACCATGTTTGATAAATCAAACAAAAACTACACTACTTTTCCTGCATGGTGAACGGCATAAACAGAATATATTCATGCAATATATTCATTATTGGTATATATGTGCTGTATATTGCTGCTAGTATATATCTATGTATGTATATATCTGTTTATGCAGTGGGCTACCTAGATTTCTTAACTACTAATTGTTAATTTGAGGGGGGGGTGCATTTTATTTCTTGCCTCAGGCAGCAGAAAACCTAGAATCAGTCTGCGATGCCCTGGCCCCTAAGGGGCCACTTCCGCAGTGCTGATGTTATGAGCGGGCAATGACCGGGGCAGCTGCAGGGGTTATACTTGTCACGGTATAGGCCTGAGGTCGGCACAGCTGTAGGGCCGGTCTGTGGAATCGCCGGGTGATGATGGGCATGCGATTCTTCGCTGCACCTAGTCAGGGCACCAGTTAGTAGACACCAATGCCAGGGTTCAGTAACAGCGGTTGTATTAAAGTTGAAGTAACTTGTAGTAACGAGTTCCTCCGGTTGCAACCGGGTATATAGCAGGCTTAGACAGTTAGTGCAGGAGTGATGCTGCATAGGCTGCGGAGATACGTGACGGATGTTGGGAGTAGTAGTATGAGAAGAAACTAGCGTTGCTGGGTGGACGAACTTGGGAGTAATACTTGCTGTGGGTACTTGTAGAGATGAGAGAGATATCCGCACGACACCCAGATGAGAGAGAAGATGACTCCGGACACTTGTATAGGCAGGCAGCCGTTTACTGGAACGCAGCAGCAGAATCAGTCACTCTTCTTATGGTGAAAAGGCTGCAGAGACGCTTCTGTCCCCTTCTGAGGGAGAGGACAGAGCAACACAACCTCCTTGCTTGAAAGCAGGGGCTGAACTCACTTGTCAGCAGGAAGTGGGAAGTCACATGGTTGCTCCATTGGTTGGCCATTGGAGGAACCATGGTTACAGGGCACTGGCACGTGATCCACAGCCTTGCATACCACTGTACAAGATAATAATAATACACAGGAGTATATATATATATATATATATATATATATATATATATATATACCAAGATATAAATGAGAATACACATAACCAGGGAATATCAGGGGGAAAACTAGCAGCAGTTGCAGTGTGCACAGTTACCAGAACCAGCATGGACTAAGTGATAGAAATGAGCACGATAGGAGTAGTAGTCCTTGCGTTCTGGGACACTGCAAGTCCCTGTGTCTGCCTGAGCAGACCATGCACCTGCTATGGGGCCTGTGGGGCAGGGGGTCCCCCGGGAAGATGCAGCGTGTCGGCGCCATCCTCTGTCTGCCTGCACGTCCCACCTGCACATCCCCTGACTGTGTCTCGGCGCAACTGGCCTGACTTCATCCTCCGCCGGGTCCCTTTCCTCCAGACTAGCTCACATGGGTGCCAATGAAATCACTCTTCCGCCAGAAAACAGAATGACACAGGACTTTGCCAGATGAAGATGGGTAGGGGGCTGGTACGGGATTCATAGGGCCCCATACAGTTTCTTGGGACCCTATAAATCCCAGCTACACCCCTGGTAAACTGGTAGCAGAATTTAAGTTTTACAGGAGTAACACCTCTTTATACATTGCAAACTCATCACAGGGTAGGCTGAGAACCCTCTGAGGCAGTGGCAAAGATACCATAAAGGCAGACCACGTCACTGCTACAGGGCCCATACATTAAGAGAGCCTGAAGGCCCCTGCCTCTTTAATTGTGAGTGTTCACTTGACGCTACTTGTGAGCCTGGGAGCTGGGAGAAAAATAGCCAGTGAATTGTGAGGGTGGGGTGGGGGGAGAGAGTTTACAGGATTTATGGAGCTCCGTACAGTTCTTTGCTTTGGGTCATGAATCCTAGCTACTCTTCTGCTCAGAGAAGTCATCTGCCCTGTGTACACTATTAGGCTATGTTCACACGACGTATGAGACCGGCCGTTCCATGACCCAGCCAGGTCACAGAACGGCCGGTCTCTGCAAAGATCATCCCGGCCGCTACTGCAGTGTTCTGATGCGGGCGCGTCAGCGCGTGCCCGCATCAGAACTCTCATAGTGCACAATGAAGCAAGCGGCTGGAGCTGCTTGCTTCATTGTGTGAACTGACAGGTCTTTCTGGGGCTGCAATTCACTGAATTGTGGCCGCAGAAAACTGACATGTCAGTTCTTTGCGGCGCCACATTGGATCCCGGCCGGAGCGTATACTATGTGTATGTGTTGCCGATGGCAACAACGGACGTACTTTTACGCTGTGTGAACATAGCCTTAAAGAACATTTCATAATAAAATGTTGATATAACAACCAGTGTTATTTTTAAAGCAGCTCTAAATTTGAAATTGGGGGGAGACATGAAAATGGAATAGACCAGCAGATGCTCCCGCAGTGTCCACCCCTCATCCACCTGGTTTGTGATTTGCCTGGACTATATTCTAGTATTGTCTCTGGTTCTGATTTGGTTCTAACAGTGCTACATCTGTCTCTGATCTCCTGGTGTGTTTTGGCACTTTAGTGCTTTATTTAATGGTATAGTTTGTCCCTTGGTGTGACTGACTAGATCTGACTCGGACTGGTTGACTTTGTATCTTTTGCCCTGTGTACTTAGCAGCATAGACCATTACCGATTTGGGTGCTGGGCAGATCATCTAAGCAGGCAGGGTTCAGTTAGGGCTCACTGTTTTCTATGGACATGACAGAAAATCTGTGTAAAAAACAGTAAATCAAAGTATATACAAAGTCGATATTTTTAAACAGAATTCAAATTATTGCAAAACCTAGACAAAATGTATGCTGAAAGCTTCTAAATGTGTTAAAAATTAAATACTGTAATTATATTCCTAGCTATAATTAGTAATATAGGTATAAAATATGATTTTTTTTTTTTATGGAACATTAAAATTAATCAACCTTGAAGAGTCTTCAAGATTACTCTCTAGAGACCTATTGAATCAACATTGTTTCAGTCAAGATTTAACAATTGATTCTGTATGCAACTAAAAAAGGTTACTGAAGTCCTGGGGCCTTATAATTTTTAACATGAAAGGTTGAGCATTGTGAGTCTATAAGACAGACCTGGGAATTGTATGGCCCGCAGGCCACATGTGGCCCGCTAACTAGCTCTGACTGCCCCATGTCAGAGCATCTGTGTCTAACCGTCCCGTTGCTCTCCCTCATGTCCAGGGCTTCATCTCAGCTCAGATGGCAGATTCTCCAATGCCTGAGGGGGTGGCAACTTCTTATGTCATTTTAGTTAAAGTGTACCTGTTATAACGGGGTGTGATATAAAGCAAGTTTGCAATATACATTCATTATTTTGTTAAGTTATCATGGAAAACATGACACTTCCTACGTTCTGGTTGTTGGTTTTTTTTGTTTTATTTTTTTTGTTTTTGCAGAGTCTAAACACAGGAAGTCAAGTGTTTCCCAGGTCACCTGCTCGCTCACAGAGAAGGCAGTCATTTGTATTGGTCAGGCTTCATGTGTTTTTTTTTTTGTGTTTTTTTCAATCAGGAAATGTCTTAAAATCTGCCTTCAGGAGACTGGACCCGGATTTCTGTACAGCTTTGTTTTTTAGCATGATAACAACAAAAAATAAAGAATGTACTGTATATTGCAAACTTGCATTACATCTACTGTTGATTTAGATTTTGAAAGTTTTAACGACAGTGACACTTTAAGTAAGTCTGTCTTAACTAAAATGACAGGGCTAGGCTTACTTGCTACTATACTGTGCACAATGTGGCAGCAGAGCAGGGCCTGGTGTGATGTGTGGTGGGATGACTTCTGCCGCACAGACATTCTCCTAGCTGCCAGCTGCAGACCAAAGTAGAACTCCTGCCCCCTCCTCCAGCTGCACACCATTTTCCTGCTTCTGGTGCCAACTCATAAGGCCGTGGTCTGGTGAGTCCTAATAAAGTTTCCTGTATTAGTTGTAGGGATAGAAAATGACAGAGTTGTCACCATCGAAATGTGTGCACCATAAAACATAGCAGGTTCTGTCCTGCTTCTGCTCTACACGGTACCTGACAATCCCCATAAGCCATAAGGGAAAAGTAAGTTTAACCTTCTGCAGACTGTATCCCTATTGCTCTTAAAATCTAATTGTAGACAACACCTGTCAAGCTGAATAAAGCTATCATTTCTTGTGTTCACTGTGAATTATAATATCGTGTTTTGGGGGGCACTTTTGTGTCATTATTTTAGGAACACTGATGTTTTGGGGACAATATGTTCTGCAATTACAATTAGAGGGCATTAGAGGGAGTATATACACTGCTGACATATTGTTCTATGTGAGGTATAGATACTACTATATACAGTACCTGGTATAAATACGGCTTCTTGGCCTATTGTATACATGTGACGTGGTGGTGTTGTACTAAGCAGATATTAGTCTGGCCCTCAAAAACCATTCAAATTTCTCATGTTGCCCCATGGGGAAATTAATAGCACCAACATATCAGATTTTCTTTGTTTGAATCTAGTGTGGATTTTTTTTTTTTTTTTTAGCACCATAGAAACACACTGTAAAAATTTAGCCAATTATTTTAAGGTGAGGGCACAACTAAAAGAGTATTGTTCAAAAAGTTTTAGGCAATGGGGAATGCTCAAAACAGAATGAAAGTGTAGGTTTGCTCAAATCCTTCTGTCTCCTACTGCAATCTCAAAGAAGCTCAATGATGTTAAGATCAGGGCTCTGTAGGGGACATGTCATCACTTCCACCACTAGTTCTCAATTGCATTGGCTGTATGTCCTGCTGCAGAATAAACACAGTAACTCACTTCTCAAAGGTAAAATCATATTTCTATATATTTTATTATTCTTCCTTACCTACTGAACAGTTAATATTTTGATCAGGCTACTGGGACCCCACATCTCTACGATTTATGTCTGTTTTAACTAATTTTATCTTTTTGTGTTGTTTTAATACAGCCTATACTTTGTAACTTCTACTTTTATAGCATCATTATCACATAGGGTCTATGAAGGTGTTAAACTCCTATAAGAAGACTCCATGACTCTTATACCGCTGCTCTCCTTAGAAAAAAAAATACATTAAACAAAGGTTTGTGGCATTGGGATCAGTGATTTTATGCATATAAGCTCATACAGGAACTCAGAAAAATATGTTCCTATGACACAATTCATGTCTTTGAAGATAGAAGCAGACTCTGAAGAAGTGAGTAATGGAGATGCACCATCATATTATACCTTGAGACTCTTCAATGAGGCTCCACTGGCTCTTTTTCCCAGGGAGCAATGCACCTAGGATTTCACTGCATTGAGCGCTTTAACCAGCATCCAACAGTGTTATCTTTGGCTGGTCTCCCTGAGATCAGTGATCTGTTTCCCGTATGTCTCTACTAGGCATTGCTCCCACCTCGCCAGCATCCTGCTCCAAACTGATGAGGGGCAACATCCCGAAACAGCTGTATGTGGATGGATACCTGGACTTGGTTTTTCCCTTGTCATTACAGTGACTGATAGAGCCACTTAATTAGGTTTTGGTGGTTTCCCTACAGTAGCCATCCCTTGGCTGGGCCCTTCATCATTATCACATAGGGTCTATGAAGGTGTTGAACTCCTAGGAGAAGACTCCATGACTCTTTTCCCCCTCTTCTCCTTAGAAAAAAAATACATTAAAAAAAAGGTCTGTGGCATTGAGATCAGTGATTTCATGCATGTAAGCTCATGCAGTAACTCAGTAAAATATGTTTCTAAGACACCATTCATGTCTTTGAAAATAGAAGCACACATTGAAGAAGTGAGTAATGGAGAGGCACCATCATATTATTCGTTCGCCAGATTAATAAAAATTTCAGATATATTATATTTTTGGCATAAAAGACAAGGACAACATGTGCTCAGCCATAAGGTCAGACAAGAGGTGAATACCTAATGAACCACTGACTCTTTTTCACTTGACAGTCCTTCTTTAATATATTCATTTTAGTCACTTTCAATTATGAACGGACAAATCAATTGCAACCTTTTCAGAAGGTGGATATAGAATGATTTGTAATTCACCGCTAAGTACGGCCTATGTTTCCTTAATGACTAATTTTAGCCACAACACTTTTGCTTGTCTTCTAAAATGACTTTTCGGACCTGCAGTACAAAGCTGTATTGTTCACTGTAGAGTCTCCTGTTAGCAGCTGCATTTTAGAACTTAATGGAATTGTTAAATCACAAAGGAATTAATAGACTGACCTAATAAAAGGACGCAAAACACCTGAGAAAAAAAAGGTTGTAAAAAGAACTTGTAAAGTCATGATAAGTGTACATCTTGGAAAATTTAGAAAGTCAATTATAATGGAATATTTCCTGACAGTTCATCAGTTTAATTTGAAAAAATATCTAGAGTACTAGTATAAATGGATGGGGAGACCTTTACAATGATAGGCCCCATTCACACTACGGAATCGGCACAGAGATTGTCTTGTCAATTCTTGGCGCAGAGAGGCACGGAGGGGCTTGGAGAAGTGTGGAGAGCCAAGGCACACTAGCCCTCCCTTTCAAACACATTGAAGGCAGGATTCAGCGCCGATTCTGTAGTGTAAACGGGAGAAGCTTACTACACTTTGGGGAAGATTTATTAAAACTACACATGAAAGTTTAGCATAGCCAAACACTAGAGATGAGTGAACCGGGTTGGGGTTCGAGACCATCCGAACCCGATCGTTCGGCATTTGATTAGCTGGGGCTGCTGAACTTGGATAAAGCTCTAAGGTTGTCTGGAAAACATGGATACAGCCAATGACTATATCCATGTTTTCCACATAGCCTTAGGGCTTTATCCAACTTTGGTGCGGCCTCATCTGGAGTATGCTGTCCAGTTTTGGAACCCGATTCATAAAAAGGATGTTCTAGAGCTGGAGAGGGTACAAAGACGGGCAACTAAACTAATAAGGGGAATGGAGCATCTTAGTTATGAGGAAAGATTAAAAGAATTACATTTGTTTAGTCTGGAGAAGAGACGTTTAAGGGGAGATACGATTAATTTATTTAAATATATAAATGGCCCCTACAAGAAATATGGGGAAAAGATGTTCCAGGTAAAACCCCTCCAAAGGACAAGGGGGCACTGCCTCCGCATGGAGAAAAAAAGGTTCAATCTCCGGAGGCGACAAGCCTTCTTTACCATGAGAACTGTGAATCTGTGGAACAGTCTACCACAGGATCTGGTCACAGCAAAAACAGTAGAGGGCTTCAAAACCAGCCTAGACAAGTTCTTAGAGCAAAATAATATAAATGCATATGTATATAACCTATCACCCCTCCCCCTTCCCTGTATCCATCCCCTCCTTGGTTGAACTTGATGGACATGTGTCTTTTTTCAACCGTGTTAGCTATCTAACTATGTAACTTCAGCAGCCACCGCTAATCAAATGCCGAAAGTTCGGGTTCAGATGGACTCGAGCATGCTCGAGGTTCACTCATCTTTACCAAACACACATATCTAATAGTGTTCGAGTACCAAACAAAACTTTGGGGGAAATAGTTGTTTGAACATTGAATTGTTTGAACACAGAGGTGTCTAAAAACTGAGGTACTACTGTATGTATAATTGGTAATAAGCAGCATTGACATTGCTACATTATTAACAATCTTTATAGTCCATCACATCTAAATTGAGAAACTATATACTTATCCTGAATTGTAGGTATAGTTACAGCACAGTCTAACGTTCTACAGAAGAACTACATCTTGCTTAAATGTGAATTCATCAACCCTGTGGTCACATCTGCATGGATGACTTCATTGATTGTATAATTTATGGACCTTGGACAGACGGACTATTGGATCTTTTCAAAGCCTCCAGTTAATCAAAACCTCTATAGTGAATCAAATTATGGAGAATGAGTGCAAGAATATTAGTGGAAGAGTAAGCACAAAAATAGACCTAGCTCAACAATTATACGGCATTACATAATAAGATAAATGAGATAGACCTAGAATGCTTCTGTCAGTTTCCAAGGGGTCAGTTGGTTTTATCTGACCTAGCTCAGGAGCATAACACTCCAGACCTCTGAACCAATTTCTTGAATATATGATATTAATCAGATTTGTCAGCCCTTTAGTTGACTTATATTAGAATAATTAGTAGTAAAATTTATATAGCCATCTTGTGCTCTCACTGCCACTAAAGCAGACCGTTGCATAGTAAATGGCCTGTACCTATCATGGCCGCATCTTTAAAATAAATTACTTTACATCATCCTTGAATTAGAGCCAAAGAGGCAACATGGTGGCCATGTTTTGGAGAGCCTGAAATTATCACCCTCACACAGAATGCATTAGGGATTATGCTGCAGCCAAATGAGCCTCATCCGGGAGTTACCAGCTTTTTGGAGACAATTTCATTATAGATTCCTAATGGTCTGCCTACTGTAAAACTACATTTTAAAGTGAATTGTATATTGGGCATGACATGTTTGTGAAGGCCTCTATATACATGTAAAGTATTACTCAAATCATTTCAAAGCTGAAACCAACCTGCAAAGCTAGTATTTAAAGTGGATATTTTACAGCGCCATACAGGTTTGGGGGTATTCCAGGATGCTTTCAGGGGTGGGGCTTAAAGAGGTTTTCTGGCAATAGAAATAAAAAGGGGTCAAAGTAGACAAAAAATTTAGAATTTCTCAACTTCCCATTGCTGCATTTCAAGTATTTGCTTCCAGGTCCCTATCTCAACAAGCAGGTAATGCTTGCTCAGTCAATCACTGGTAAGTGCTTGGCGAGTCACTAATCTCATCAATGGCTAAGCAGTCATTTTCTGCATGTTGAGGTGAATACCATGAATTGGATGGGCGGTTGTCTTCAAGCATTGTCAGGATGGCGAGTATCCTTACTTTTCTTCCTTTTTTTTTTATTTTTTTATTTTGAAGAGAGGAGCCAGTTTTTTTTAATATCTCTACTCTCAGAAAACCCTAAATATTCAGTTTTTCTGTATTTAACTTTTGTCCAAAATGTGCTTGTGTTCCATTAACTAAATAGATAAAAATTTTCAGGAGGGGAAACAAGGTGATCATAACAAT
Organism: Dendropsophus ebraccatus; assembly: GCF_027789765.1. NCBI lineage: Eukaryota > Metazoa > Chordata > Amphibia > Anura > Hylidae > Dendropsophus > Dendropsophus ebraccatus. The sequence continues at coordinate 45,606,090 of NC_091457.1, read as the reverse complement.
TTGCACTTTACTTTTTGTCAACAGGGTAACAGTGACGCAGACCAATCAGAATTGATATGGAACCTCCAAACATACTCTTTGGGGGGAGGGGGGGCGTCTTACATAGTACATATACAGTATGTAAGGAAATTAGCATTAAAAATGTGAGAAATATGAAACTTCACTCAATTGTTTCCCTTGCTTTTGTGCAAATAAGGTAAAATATTGTGTATAGTACATCTTTAATGCTTAAAGCGTAACTATAAAATATTTTGACCATTCCGCTTTAGTTAGCTTAGGTGATGATAAGAATTTTTGCAATATACATTATTAACCTAAAATGAACAGTTTTTTAAATACATAAGGCTGATTATGCCCTTATAGCCCTCTCTGGCTGTGACTTATTTCTGCATTCCTGCTGGACACACCCCCTCCCTGGAGATCCGTCCTGAGTGTACGGACTCTGACAGGAGGATCAGATAACAGCCCTGACACACAGAGAGAGACATAAACAAAACCTCCTCCCCCCCCTCCTAGCAGCACGTTCTCCCCCCTCCCCCCACAGAGATCACATAGCAGAGCTGAGGGTGTTGTGTGTGAGGAGCAGCGCAGGGGAAGAGCTGGATGGAGGGACAAGTTACCCAGTGCTTCAACAAGGAAGGACATGCCAGCCATGACCCAGCCAATGTACTGCATGAGGGAGAGTGGGTGAGTCACTGAGGGGTGGACTACAAGTCCCAGCACAACACAGCTGTGGTCCTTCCCTATCAGATGTCTGCAGCAGGTGCCGCAACCTCCATGGCTGACATTATCCTACAGTGTAATGAGAGTAGATGACTGTATCTAATCCCACTGTGTGTGATACCATCTGCTGGGGTTTTGTATCTAATCTTACATTGTGATACTGTATGCTGGGACTGTATCTAATCCTGCTATGTGTGATACATCTGCTAAGGTGCTGCTCAGTGAATGGAGAGACCCAGCCAGGGAGATGAAGGATAGGCCACGCCCACTTTCTCTCAGTCAGAAGAAAAATTCATGTATTCCTCTGAGCCAAACAACTGGGGATATCTCAACAAGCGTACACACTATCAACGCAGTTTAGGGCTCTTTTTAAAGGGTAACACGAGGGCTTTTTATTTGAGGAATTTCATTTTTTGGCTACTGAAATTATAGTTGCGCTTTAACTATGGAAATATAATGGGAATCTGTAATCTCCATAAAGTATAAACACTAAGCATCTCCCAATGTGATACTTTAGGTGAAGATGCTTAAGAAATGCACATTAAGAGGTTTTGATGAGAGCTTAATAAAAATAAGAGGCTGGTTTCGGAGTGAAAAGAGATTTTACTGTCAGGTGGGACATAAGCTGCATCTAGGATGAAATAAACACAGAACTGCTAACACTGTCAATTTTTAATGCATATGTAAATGACTTGATGTTCTCAAACTTTCTATGACTCCATTAGATAGTGAATCAAATCAGCTTACCTGAAACAGAATGTATATTTCTCACGAGCAACAAAACCTGTACCGAGGGTAGAGCAAATTAAAAGTTAGACATGCTGGAACGTCAGTCTATCAATTAACTCTGCAGTTGTCCATTTTAGTGAGCCATTCCTACAATTGTTACACCCACAGGATGGCATGGGCAAAAGAGCAGCGCCCATGTTATTTGCAACAGGAGGTGGCTGTGTCATGTCAACAGTTAACTTGGTCTTTAATACTGGCAGTCTAACATCTAACAGGGTGACAGAGGGGAAATTTACCCCTTGTTCTCTATTGGCACCCACAATATGATTACAGAATGTTGACAGTAGCGATGGCAACTGGAGGCTTCAAAATGGTGTTCAGACTGCTGATATGGAAGCCATTCAGGCCCAGCCCTGATCTGCAATGACTGTCAGTGTAACATTCACAGGAATAATTCCCTGCAGTGCAGATCTGTACTGCAGTGTACGATACCTGTAATTGTGTGAGATGAAATTACCTTCTTAATTTGTATTGAGTGTTGGTACACTCCTTTTTCACTCTTTTTTCAAGAGTGTAAGTAGTTTAGACTACTGTATGTAGCTACCACCTAAAGGCAGTTCTATAGTCTGATTACATATATACATCATGGTGACCACCATAACAAAAGGATATATTGTAGTCCTTTTACATACATTTCATTGCAATTGACTATAGCCCATGTAGACAATTCATGGTCACAATCCTTGGCTTAAAAAAATTGGGATTTCCGTGCATCTAATAGTCACAGGCTGAGTGAAAGATCTTTAAATTTGTATGACCCATTTAAATTTTTAGGTTTTAGCCTTTTCATCTTTTTTTATTCAGATAGTTCATAGATCTAAGCATCCAGGGCTAATTTATTATGGAATGATGTTCCTAATGAAACCATATATAGCTTCTGATATGTCCCTCTGGCATACTTATACATAAAGCATCTAGGAAATATATAATGACTCCTTTTATTAATACATTTATCTCAGTCTCCAAAGGTTCATGTTCAAGCCAATAGAAGTTAATGATGATTATTTTTTTTTTAATCATACTTGAAAGAGGTAATAACAATATTCCAACCCATTAGCACTTTAAAAAAAAAAAGAAAATGCAGACATGTCAAACCTTCTGATTAGTTGGGGTCTTGATGCTGAGACCCCTACGAATCTCTATAGTCTGATGAGGTACACGACTGCGCACTTGACTCCCTGATTCCATGGCTCACCGCTTGCTCTGACTAGATGCCATAGAAAATTAGACCAAAAAAAAAAAAATCAAAATTCGATAAAAAATGTGCTTAACATGAAGCTACATTAAGGCTATGTAAACACACTGTCAAAATGATGACCGCTTATATTGTACAGCCAGTAATCGGGCAGCGGGAGGAGGCTGTCTCACACAGCTTCCTCCCGCTGCCACTGCCTAGAGGGGAGCCACGCTCCAGGCGCCGCTGGAAATGGACCGCAGCGTCTAAGGGGAATCCAGAGCGATCGCACAGCTCCAGGCAGCTAAGGTAGGGGGTCTGATCGTTTGAATGAGCTGTCAGTGTTCTGACAGCTCATTCACTCTATTATAGATTACAGCACAGATCGTGTGTTGTAATGTTTTATATATGTACCTGCTAAAGTTATAACACACACAAATACATACATACAATAAATTAAATAAATAAATAAATATGCACATTCCCCATCCCCCTTTATAAATGATCCCCTATAAATGATATATATATATATATATATTTGGTATCGCCGCGTCCATAATGACCCTGTCTGTTAATCTGTTACAGTTACATGTATACCGCCCAATTAACGCTGCAAAAAAAACTAATCAAAATGAAATTTTTTTGTTAATTCCATTCACTAAAAAATATAGAAAAAAGCTATCAAAACGTTACTGTCAGGTAGGGGGTCTAGGAAAACAAGACGAGTGCAGCCCTAGAACTGGCACCCACCCCAGCTGGCCCTACCTGCTTGCCGCGACAGCTCTAAACAGCTGCGGACAACTGGGCGGCGTTCCCTAACCTGGCAAAGTGCATACACGAAAAACAGAGACAAGACTAACAAACAAGCAAGGGAAAGTCAGAGGTCCGAGTCAGTAACAGCCAGTCAGTATAGGTACAAAATCGTGATCCAGAGAATAGTCGAGGTCCAAGCCAAAAGGTCAGGTATCGGAAGTACAAAGTCAGAGTAATGCTAGGTCAAGATACACAGGAGGAACCAGGTTCTATTGCAGGCAAGAAATGAGAGCACAGGTCTGATATTTATCCAGCCTGGAGTCCCAGCCCCAGACTTGATTGGGGCTGAGGCTCCAGGTCCTGCCAGATACAGAAAGCTAACTGGTAAGTCAGCTGTCAATCAATAATCAGTGCACACACCCAACACCTATGCTGAACAGCCAGGGGAGTGAAACCTTGGCCTCTGCTATAACAAAGAACAGCAGAGCTGAGTATGTGAAAAACATGTGAAGCATTATTGCTGAAAAAACTGAGTCCTAACAGTTACATGTACCTAAAAGGTGTACCACTAAAAATGTCAGCTTATGCTGCAAAAAAAATCCCTCACATAACTACATTGGCGAAAAAATTAAAATATTACTGCTCTTACAATATGCAAGACACAAACAGTGTTTATAGTATAAATGTCATAAACTATAACAAAATCTATATAAAATGGATATCACTGTAATCGTATTGACCTGACGAATACCGATAATATGTCATATGGGATGTATAGTAAACGGTGTAGAAAAAAATAATGAAATACAGCTGCTAAATTGTGTTTTTTATTCGTACCACCTCATAAAAAAATTTATAAAAAATTATCAGGATGTCACTTGTCAGTAGTAATCCTGCCTAACCCTACGCTACTAAAACCTATCTCTCCCTGCTCCAAGATCTTTTCCTGGCTAGGTTGAAAACGCATCTGCGGTCGAGAAGCAGAAGTCAATTATTAAATATTCGAGGTCATGTGGTTCAGCCAATGAGGGTAGACGCCATTTTCGCGCTGCGTGCATGCTCCCAGGGTCCCTCACGGCCTCCCTGCATGGTGATTGGATTAAAAAAAAACGCAAGACACAAACAGTGTTTATAGTATAAATGTCATAAACTATAACAAAAGCTATATAAAATGGATATCGATGTAATCGTATTGACCTAACGAATACCGATAATATGTCATATGTGATGTATAGTAATCGGCGTAGAAAAAAATGGTGAAACACAGCTGCTAAAGTGTGTTTTTTATTCGTACCACCTCGTAAAATTTTTATAAAAAATTATCAAGGTGTCACTTGTCCCCCAGAATGGTACCGATAGAAACGTCAACTTGTCTTACACAAATATTTTGGCAATAAAAAGTTTCTGTGACATGGTATAATTGCAAAAAAAAATCTGAAATAAAAAAGGGCCCCAAAATTCACTAGGTCTCTGTCATGTCTGCGGCCTGTGGTTGAGTCAGGGGGATTTTTTAAAACACTGGAATAAGGGGAATAAATATTGAGTGGTATTTCTCAGCATTTGCTGTATTAGAGGAAAAAATGGAATAAAATAGAATATCTGCCATAAAAATGAAATTTTTAAATTTCCCCTCCAACTTGCTTAAGTTTCAGCAAAACCCCTAAAGGGTTAAAAAACTTATGAAATGTTACTTTGAATACTTTGAGGGATGCCGTTTTTACAGTGGAGAGATTTATGGGGTAACTAACATACAGACCCCTCAAATCCACCTCAGCACTGAACTGGTCCCTGGTAAAAAAAGAAGTTCACCAAATGACGTCACCATACAGTAGACATGCTGTAGATGTTGCAGTAATAATAAGTTTATGTGGCATGACTATCTTTTTTAGGAAAAGAGAATTTTGAATATAAAGAAATGCAAATGTTTTTTGTGTTTTTTACAAAAAAACTACTGAGTGTATCAACCAACGTATACCACAAACATAAAGAGGAATATGTCGCGAAAAATCTCAGAATAACCGCGATAGTTAAAAGCATCGCAGAGTTATCACTACATAAAGAGAGATTTGAAAAATAGGCCATGGACATTAGCGCCAAAACAGGCTGCAGAGGCAAGGGGTTAAACCAATGAAAATTATTTTATGAATTGTTGTTATGAAATATGATGGCCGTCCAATAACAAAGGACCAACTTTTTGACAGTATGCGGATATAGACTTAGGCTATGTTCACACTATGTAAAACTACGGCCGTAGTTCTCGCTGCAGAACTACGGCCGTAGTTTTGAGGGTGGAACATAGCCTTATTTTCAATGGGATCCCGGCCGGAGCGTACACACATCGTATGCGCTCCGGCCGGGATCCCATGCGGCGCCGGAAAAAACTGGCATGTCAGTTTTCTGCGGCCGGAATTCAGTGAATTGCAACCTCAGAAAGACCTGTCAGTTCACACAGTGAAGCAAGCAGCTCCGGTCTACAGCACTGTACTCTGACCCAGGAAGTCTACCTCACCTTCCAAATCATAGCAGATACACTTCAGGCTGGGGCTTGCATTAGGGGACAGGACTTTGGAGGTAATCTTTCCATAGCTGTAACCCCTCTCTCCCGGACAGAGAGCACTGCATCTATGTGCCCACATCTGTCCTGCTCATTTCTTCATGCTCCCTGCAGTCTCTGTCCGCCCTTGTGTTTCCTATCCTCTCCATTCCTGAACAGTAACTTATAATATCACATATTCTGCTGTTTCTGAATGTTAGTTTCTTTTGTTTTACATGTTATTCAGAATAAAAAAATCATAATTTTAGGGGTGTGAAACAGATTGTCTGCATTTCTATGATTTCTTATGGGAAAATTTGCTTTGGTTTAAGAGTGGAGTTGTATTACAAGCACAGTCCCGGAACAAATTATGCTCGTAATCGAAGGCACCACTGTGTGTATATATATATATATATATTATATATATATATATATATACACACAGTATATTCTATACTCTATACATGATAAGATTTCTGGATGACGACAGTTCTGGTTACTGGTTTTCAGTAGCCAGTTGTTTTTATAGGTACCCTATGTGTCGTAACAACAATCTAATACTTTCTTGGATTTTCCTATTTGTGATAGAAAAATGTATTTGGGAGTAGTTTTGCTTTCAATGCCCCAATGATAACGCTGAGCAAAGATACAAGTGTACCTTTGAGGACACAGCCAGCCTGCAACCTCAACCATTGCAATAAGGTAATAATGTTCTTACATTTTGGACTTTTATAGATGTTTTCTTTTATAATGGCTCATATAATGGAGCTTTTCAAAAAGCAAAACTGCACATTGAGCTGTATACGGCTGCCACTTCTCAGTCTGTGCTCTGCGCTTATTGCTGCACTAAGCTGTACAGAACTGAAAATCACACAGGATCCTCTAGAAATACGCCTGCAGAATCTTCCACTTGGCATTGCCGCAGGTTATTGGCCTTTATTCACATTCCTTTGCAGACTTGACAGTCAAAACATATTAAGGGGATACAACTGAGTGTAAATTGTTGTATTTAAAGTGAACTTTACATTACAAATTTTAGCCAGAATTCTATGGTTCAGATTGGTGGAAACAGTATGGCACATTAACTAGTTAATTTTCAAATCATTTATTGGAATGTATATTTATACTAGTGATAAAATAGCACTATGTGATTTTCATAGACCATTAGGACAGATAGAAGGTATAAGTGATGGCATGTGCTACAATAAATTTTACAATAAAAAAAAATCTGAAAGGATTTATAGCCAAAACATAGATACAAATTCCTGCATTAGAGTGATAGCCCAACGTTGGTAATTCTTTTATTACTTGATTGTGAACATAATTTTAGATAAAGGAAGTTTAGCCATAATGGTTGTCACTTGTTTTCATTTCCCAACAACTGATGATAGTGCTGGAGCCCGGGGTGCTGAGGATGTAATGCAGCAGGTGGGCTCTGGTTGTTTGTACTGGGGCACTTGTCACATTGGGCAGTAGCGGTGTTACCATCCCCCAGACACTTGGGCACTGGCACTTGAAGGTTTAGCACAAGGTGTGGGAGCAGGTGCAGGTGTGGCAACAAAAATAGAGTCTTGTAAAGCTTGTTTAGAGAAGTTACAGGGACCGTCTTGGGGGCTTTCTCCAAGGTAAAAGTGTACTCTGCCAAGATAAGTGTAGAAAATAGTAATGAAGGAGAAAAAAAGGAATACTCGTTCTCAGGTATGTATCTATAGATATGACCGCCCTCTGCTCAACCAGTTCAGAGAGTGCCGGAGTGGGTAGAACGAGCCCAGGCCTATATAACTAGACATAGCAGACCTCCCAAGACCTCACAGGATAGCTGTGCAATATCAGTGAGATACTTTGGCTTGCTGCACTTTGTCTTATTGAGGATCAGTCTGGAAACTTCTTCAGACTATCCTGACAACTATAGAATGATCCCTGGCATGGACAAGGTGGTCCCTAGAGGATGGTGACCCCTCCTGTGGGTTTAAAAAGTCTCTCAGTGTTTTGACAGAGGCACACAGAGGTTTTGTTTTTTTACGTATTTATAAAGAATTCGTGAGATAAAAAAGTTAGTTCCTCTACTGGATGCTGTAATATAGATGCATCTTTCATAGAAACATTGCTTCTAGGATAAAATACTATGCTATAAAATAGAACTTAATGTAAGCAAAGCCCCAGGGCCTGATGGATTAAACCCAACAGTTCTTAGGGAACTCAGTTCTGTAATTTATTTACCCTTGTATGAAATATTCAGTGATTCTGCTCACTGGTAGTGTGCCAAGGGACTGGCGTAAGGCAAATGTAATGCCAATCTTCAAAAAGAGCTCTAGGACTTCTCCAGGTAACTATAAGCGGTAAGCTTAATGTCCAATGTGGGGAAACTACTTGAGGGGCTTATAAGGGACTACATTCAGGAATATGTAAAATAAAATCACTGCTAGCAGATATATGGCATGTTGGATACCAATGGTGTCCAACCCACCATATTGATTTTAAGGGGATCCATTGGATTTCTGTCATTTTGTATCAGTTTTCTGGGTGAAAATCCATTTTAAGGACCAGCAAAGATTCACTGTGAGCAACAACTTATATTTATATTTATGAAAACCATGCACTGGCCATTGCTTTGCTGCTTTCTTATGATATGTGTCAGGCTTTCTCTATCACTTCAAAGTCATTGATCATTTATTCATCACACAGAGAGAGCAGCTTTGATCAATAATTCTTAGGAAAGAAACAATGTGTTTAGGATGCATTGTGTTTCATGCAAAAGGTCTTTATGTCTAAACTGCATGTAACCTTGTTATAGGTCAGTAAGGAGAACTTTTCCATTAATACCCTGAGTGCTACACGCGACATAAGGGAGGCAGAGGGCTTGCATTATAATGGAGCACTTGATGTAATGACCTGTGTTCTCTATGAGAATTACAACAAGGAGACAATAATTACTGGCTTCATGTTATCACTTACTATATTTACTGCGTCCTTCTCTAGTGTCCTCCACTAAATACGTCTTTTAAATGTCTGCCTTAGTAACTGTGACAAGACGGTCTTCCCAAATCTGTTTCGTACAGAGGTACAATATGGGCCCATAAGCTATAGGTTCAGTCTTCTCGGTCTATAGAACACCATAGCAATGTCTATTTTCCCATCATTCCTTTTTTAATTAATGTCATAACCTATTATTAGGTGATACACTACAGAAAAGAAATGTTGGCACCACCTCAACATGTTATACTGGGTGCAGTTAGACATATAATATGCGACAATGTATACAAAGAAGAAAAGCTGTACGCCATATAATAACTTGATTACCAAAATGAGTTAGTAACAAAACATATTTTTATTTAGTTACATAGGAGAAAAATGCATGGTTCAAAGAAAAATCCAATATAAACAATTGACATGACAATTAAAAACACTAAAAACTGTATAAGCAAACCAATGGCAGGGTCTCAAGTGGTGAGACATTCCCCCACTCACCTGTTCAGGGTAGGTTCACACTACGGAACCCATGCAGATAAGTTCCGGCGGATTCCTTTGCTCTTACCTGGTCACGGCGGTGTGCATATCCGCCAGCTCCATAGAAACCATTGTATGGGCGGGCCGATTCCGCTGTCTGCTGAAACAGTAGACATGTCAGTTCTTTAGGCGGAATGCAGAATCTGCCCGGCCATAGAATGGTGTTTATGGAGCCGGCACACCGCCATGAACGGGTACGAGCCACGGAATCCGCCAGAATTCCGTAGTGTGAACCTACCCTCAGTATGTATACCTTCACAAATCACAAGTCAGTTTGTAAAGGAATGATACATGCGTAAATAAGCCTGTATACTAAGTTTGTTTCCCTGGCTGGCTACTACTAGCTTGGTATCTTTCTTACAGGTGTATTTACACATGTATTGTTTCTTTACAAACTATATTGTGACTTGTGACAATATACAGCTGTAACCCTAATGGCCAGGGGGTGGCCTCCATGGTCTCCTCTCATTCTGTGATTTACTATGATTCACAAATCATGGCAGAAATCTACACCCGCCTAGGAGCAGGTTCAGGTCCCTCAGGATTCATCTAAGAGGCGTGCATCTGATTCCTGCAGGGTGAGTGGGGGCGGGGCCTAATTTAGTACATGGGCAGAACGGTGGCTCAGTGGCTCAGTGGTTAGCACTGTAGCCTTGCAGCGCTGTAGTCCTGGGTTCAAATCCCACCAAGGGCAACATCTGCAAAGAGCTTGCATGTTCTCTCCATATGTGTGCGTGGGTTTCCTCCCACAACCAAAAACATACAGATAGGTGAAGTAATGCGGAATCTGTGAGCGCTATACAAATAAATAAATAAAATAAAAATAAACCAGTCTTAACCCCTTAACGACACAGGGCATATATTTACGCCCTGTAGTCGCCTCGGGGAGTTCAGAGGGGGGCCGCGCGGCGACCCTGCTCTGAACCGCCGTGGTCCCGGGTGCCGCATGTAGCCTGGGACCGCAGCTATCTGATTACTTTATCAGCAGGCACAGCGATCGGACCGTGCCCTCTAATAAAGTAATCAGATGCAGCTGTCAAAGTGTTATTATAAATAAAAAGCCCCCTCCCCTAATAAAAGTTTGAATCACCCCCCTTTTCCCATGTTATAAATAAAAATAAATAAATAAACATGTTTGGTATCGCCGCGTGCGTAATCGCCCAAACTATTAATTTATCACATTCCTGATCTCTCACGGTACAGACAGAAAGAACACATCATGGCGCAAAAAATGACACCTCACACTGCCCCATAGACTAAGGCTCTGTTCACACTACGTAAAACTACGGCTGTAGTTCTCGCCGCAGAACTACGGCCATAGTTTTGCTGGGTGGAACATAACCTTACTTTCATCGTATACGCTCTGGCCGGGATCTATGCAGCGCCGCAAATAACTGACAGATCACACAGTGAAGCGAGCGGCTCCGGCCGCTTGCTTCACTGTCGGCTATGGGAAGCTCTGATGCGGGCGCACGCTGATGCGCCCGCATCAGAGTTCCACGGCCGAAAGATCATCCGGCCGGTACTTAAGTACTGGCCGAGATGATCCGGCCAGAGGCCGGCCGTTCCGTGACCCGACCGGGGTCACGGACTGGCCGGTCTCTTACGTAGTGTGAACATAGCCTAAAGGATAAAAGCGTTATAAGCCTGGGAATGGAGCGATTTTAAGGAACATATATTTGTTAACAATGGTTTGAATTTTTTACAAGCCATCTCATAATATAAAAGTTATACATGTTACATATTGTTTTAATCGTAACAACTTGAGGAACATGCATAACCAGTCAGTTTTACCCCAGGGCGAACGGCGTAAAAACACTTTCCCCCCAAATAAACAAATTTTTTTTTTTTTCCAATTTCTCCACACATTGAATTTTTTTTTTTGGTTTTGCAGTGTACTTTATGAAAAAAATCAGTCTGTCATTGCAAAGTACAATTAGTGGCACAAAAAATAAGGGCTCATGTTGGTCTCTAGGTGAAAAAATGCAAGTGCTATGGCCTTTTAGGCACAAGGAGGAAAAGTGCAAAAAATGCAAGTTGGCTCTGTCCTTAAGAGGTTAATAGATGTCCTTCTCAGCGTCCAGTGTGCCTTTTTTTAAACTCAGAGCAGAGGGTGGACGCAGTCTCTGCTCCCATTTGGTACAGGTGTGAACACTCAAACCCGGACCGATCAAAACTTTTGACATGTCTCTATGACATGTCAAAAATCTTTTATAGTAACATGTACACTTTAAGCTACCATAATACTATAGACTCTCCCTGGAGTATTAGTCCTCCCAGCTGGACCTTCACTATTAACCCCATCTTGTGGGCAACACACGTGCATTTTGTACATTTGTAGTATTGAGCTGACAATTCATTTTACACCATTCCACAGTCCATAAATCAAACAATACATTTATATCCCATTAAGGGATTTAATTTTCTTAACCTTCTCAGACATTTGCACTCATAGAAGTGACAGGGTCTTACAGCTTTCAGCACTAAATTGCTAAGGTTATATAGGGGCAAAGAGTGACAAGGTATAATGTAGATGTCAAACTAGTTTGTAGCTTTAGTGATAGGCTTACAAATTGCACTTGTCAGTTCAAGTTATTTCTGCAGGTGACTGCCATAGAGTGTACACTATTATTATCCCTCCAGCCAGGGGCTATGCTAGGCATTCCTGTGTCTGGGGAGTAAAATGAAATGACATCTTCCTCCCTCTTCCTGCTTATGCAGATTAGTAATGGAGACAGTTACATGCAGTGTCATTAGTAATAAGCCAGTCTCGGATGTATTATGTCTGTGCGATCCAGACTAAAACCCTTAAAAAGCACTGAGCTAAATGTAGAACAGTACAGAATTTGTATTGGTGATTTAACAGCCCCTATACACATGATTGAACAGTCAGCTGACACTGGAAACAACAGCAGGACTGGCCGACTGTTTAATGTGTATGAGGACCACCTGACCCTCCCCTGGTAGAGGTAGATTTTTCGTTGGCATTTGATCGTTGGGTGTTATTACATGGAAAGATAGTTGCTCATTTTCAATTGTTGTATCGAATTTTTAAACGATAATCGCTCTGCGTAATTGGGCCTTAAGCCTCTAGAAGTGTGATCATATGTGTTGAGTTTTTTGCACTCAACATTTATTCTAAGCTCCACCTGCTTGATTTTCTATTTGTTGACAACATATGACCTTTTTACTTTTCTTAGCATTTTCACCATTATAATATGCCAGGTTTGCCCAGCTGGTGGGGGCCATGTACCTGTACAGGGGACTAGGTTGTATGGTTTGTATACCATATTTTTTAGTTTTTTAAGGCTTTGTTCTCACTTCAGGAACATATTGGAGAAAGGCGGCCATCTTGTTAAATAGACTTCCCCAATAATGATCATGTTCTTTATTAGCGGCCGTCTATTTAACAAGACGTCTGAGTTCCTGAAGCCTTAACATATTTGTGCTCTGTTACCTGTAGATTTGTTGCCTTACCAGATGCCCATTCTATGTTTATGTGATTTTGTAACATTAATAAAATTATTGTTATATTTTTATATATCTTTGTCAGTGTGTTATCTTTTTGTGCATTTAGCTTTTTTTCTTTGGTATCTATATAAATCTCTGCCTGCAGATCTGCATTACTTATAGCAAAGGGTGTTGCCCACATTGTATTTTTGATAATGTTCCTAGCACCAGTCCATGACTGTATGGCCCTTGTGGCATAGTCTATAGTGATGAGCGAAAACTGTTCGATCGAATAAATATTCGATTGAATAGTAAGGTATTCGATCTATCGAATATTATCAAATAGTTCGCCGAATATTCGATAAATACACGATAAGCGGTCAAATCCCCCAGCTTCCGGTTTTTACCTCCAAGTGGTCGAATAGATATTTTTCAATAATCGAATACTTGTTCCCATTGACTTTAATGGGATCGAATATTCGATCGAATATTTGAATATTCGGGAGATATTGGTACGAATATCGAATATTCCAATTCCCTCATCACTAATAGTCTATTGTTCTGCTAAAAGTCTGTAACATTGCTATCTTGTGCTGGATGGAGCATACGTTGTTTGGCTGTGCACAGTGTACTTCAGTAAGTAAGGGTACTCAGGTGAAAATGTTTTTCTTTCAAACTAACTGGTTTCAGAAAGTTATAAAGAATTTACTTCTATTTAAAAATGTTAAGTTTTCCCATACTTATCAGCTGCTGTATGTGCTGCAGAAAGTATGATTTACTTTCCAGTCTGACACTGTACTCTCTGTTGACATTTCTGTCCAAGACAGTAACTGTCCACAGAAGGAGAGGTTTTCAATGGGAATTTGCTAGTGCTCTGAACAGTTCCTGTCTTGGGCAGAGATGTTAGCAGACAGCACTGTGTCACACTGCAAAATAATTCACCATCTCCTGCAGGACATACAACAGCAGAAGACTGAAGATTTTTAAATAGAATAGAATTACAAATCAATTTGTAAAGTTACAAATCAATATAACTTTTTGAAACCAGTTGATTTGAAAGAAAAGAACCCCTTTAAATGGGTTATCCAGCATTAGAAAAACATGGCCACTTTCTTCCAGAGACAGCACCACTCTTGTCTCCAGTTCAGGTATGATTTGTAATTAAGCTCTATTCACTTGCAAAACCACAACTAAACTGGAGATGAGTGGTACGGTCTCTGTGGCCATGTTTTTCTTCTGCTAGATAACTCCCTAGATGCCACAGTTGTTATTGACTGTGGCATCCTTGGAGTTAAATGATCGCCTCATCTAAGATGGCAGCATGTAATGCATTCAGCTCAGAAGGAATTCGGTTGGACAACAAAAGCAATACAAATGGAGATTGTAGAACATAGGTGACAAGGAGAGTACCCCTTTATGCTGCTCCTTTCAGTCTCAAAGTAAATACATATCATGCGGCTTATACTTGCTAGAAGCTTAATAATGTCACTTGTCTCTGCACTGCAGAGATTAAAGATGGTAAAGGATGCGGCAAGTAGATTTTTATCACTTCTTTATGCCTCTTATTTATTTTACTGTTTCTTTATGTCTTTAATTTCCTCATTTAACAGAATGCCCATAGGCATAAATTCTTATCTGCCATTCAGTGCTGTAAAGGATAAAGATCTAAATGACTTTTTTTTTTCCTCACAATCGTTTTCAAATGTTTATGCATCTTATGTATCTTCATAATTGTGAAGGGGACCTCATCTATGATTGTCCGGCTAATATTGCTTATTGATCTATAAAATTTAGCTTCAAAAGAATTTATTTTTTTTCAATCATTTTTCTTTTTTATTTAGTGCAATCATCATGTTATTAGTTCATCCACAAGTAGAATCTAGTTGCAACATATAGACATGCTGTGAACCGGGGCTGCTAGATGATAACAGCAGTGGGTGAGCTGGTGTTTTACTTGGGCACTTGTCATAGTGGTCAGGATTGGCGATACCCACCCCCGAATACACTGGCACTGGGCTTTGTAAGGGTAGCACAAATGTGTGTGCGTGTGCAGGTGCAGAATAAGGACAGAGTCCTACCAAAGTATAGCTTTACTAAAGATCTTCAATGTAAAATAAAGAATGGAATGAGTGAAAAAGATAACCACAAAAAATAGAAACCCCAATGTCCTTTCCTTTGATGGACAACACAGAGGGTTAAGCATCAGGTGCTTGAAGTGTTGAGGTAACAGAAGGTAGTAAGTAGAAACTAAGTGTTGCTTAAAGGGGTAGTCTGGTGGGGGGGCATTTTTTTTCCTGACACCGGGGAGTAGGTTGCTGAGGGAAACAACGTCCACTCACCTCCCCGGTTCTAGCGGCGGGTCCCACATCTCGGCACTCCAGTCCGCTCCATGACATCTCTGGTCCGCTCAGCCAGTCAGTGACAGAGGCGGGATCAGTTTCAATTCCGTTTAGATCCCGCCTCTGTCACTAACTGGCTGAGCGGACCTGAGATATATCGTGAGACGAGACCCGCCACTGGAACCGGGGAGGTGAGTGGACGTCGTTTCCCTCAGCCACCTCCTCCCCGTTGTCAGGAAAAAAATGCCCCCCCCCCACCGGAGTACCCCTTTAAGACTAGATAGGTGCAGGGGCTGTCTTGGGGCTTTGACTAATAGTACAGTAATATACCGACATGGTTTTAGAGTGTTTAGTGTAGAAGAAGAATCTCGCACTTATGGTTAGGATAAGAACCAAAATATAATATACTGCCTTATGCCAAACAAGTCCAGCGAGTGTTAGGTTTGGTAGCACAAGTTTCAGGGTTACACAACTGGTAGTACACTGGTTACACAACAATGTAGTATAGTACTGTGCTCTGCCGGAACTTTAGACAGCTGGTCTGTCCAGGACAGGGAACCTGGCAGAGCCACTGTATTGTTCGTGCAGCACTAGAAACTGACAGCACAGGTATGTATGCTGTCAGTTTCCAGATCACAAACAATCTATACTTATCACTCTGCTTGTGATCTGACATCTGGTTTTGTTAGTCCTCCAGCCTATGGCTGTATCTTCAGACCTTCTCCGGCTGTCAATCATTCCAGAGGAGGTGGAGGCCAGAAGTTACAGCAGCGGTGGGAGTTCTGGAGAGCCAGATGCTGGGTGACAAGCAACGTGGATGGTAAGTATAAACTGTACATAGACATATCTGTGCTCAGTTTTCCTTCATCGTTATCAGCCACACATAAATGACAACAATACATTTTAAAGCTTGCTCTAAACAGACAGCCGAGCATAGAACAATTTCCCAACATTTTACACAGGCTGATTATTGGCTGCAGGAGCATTTTATAGCAGCACTCCTGTCCAATCAGAGAGTGTAAAAGGCCCTTAGATATATCTTGTTCTTGTTTACTTCTTTGTCTTTGTATTTGTCAGTAAACTATGTTTTTTCACTTAGCTATTGTGTCCGGACCTATTTACTGTATTAATGCATCTTAGAAAAAAATAATTGCATACACCTGTATGTATTTAACCTGTTTCTTACAAGCTACAAAGTATTTAAGCAGGGAGCTCCCTGCTCGTCCTTCTTTCTCACAACACATTTATTGATTGAGTTTGTCAGGACATTTTCCTGGGCACCCACTATAGCTGAGAAATGAAGAGTGAGATTTCCCAGGGGAAAAAACAGGAAAGTCACGCTCCAGGTGTTCGAATGCAGTTAGAAAGAGAATGGCCAAAGGATATATCTACTTCCTAATGGAAAGTATAGCAGCTCTGTGCACGCTCCCAGGCAGACAGCTAAATCTGCTCTTGATTTCTCCTTGCTAAGTAACATGAATTATGGGACAGGGACAGTTTCTCTATTTAAGCATAGCAGGAGGTGTGCAAGAAAAGAGCACTACTTCTCTGAAGATTTAACTTCCGTGGAGGCCTTTGATCTGCCTTACGTGCTGACAATCAGCTTCATGTCAGCAAATTTATCCCCCCAACGCACCGAGCGGTGTCTAAGCTGACAGATTGCATCTCTTCTGCCAAACAGGTCTTGAAATAGGTTTTCAAGACTAATTTGTGTGTTCGGCCCGAGGACTCCTGACAGGAAAGTGCTGCACCGGTATCTGAAGCCAAGTCATTGCATAGTTATGTGGATACTGTGGTCAATGCTAAGCCCTTTATGTGATGTCCCAAAGGCTGTAACTGATCTATTGGGTCTTAGCTGCAAAAGCAATAAAATACAGCGACTTGTCTGTGATCGTATACAAGGATCAATGGTGCCACATAGGAATTTATGTGTCATGCATGCAATGGTTTAAGTTGCACTTGATCAGCTGAAACTATGATCACTTTGGCTTGAACATAAGTAAAAATATAGATCTTTATTGTCAGTGGAATCTAACAACTTGTTGATTTCCCGAGCGCTTCATATTACTATGTCCAACCTTATCTATGCCGACGTTGGCCTTAATAAAGGCCAACCCAGTGTCCCAGGTTTGTCAAACTCATCTCAAGTTTTAGCAAATTTAGGCCACTGGATTGACCTTTAGTAAGGCCAATATGGGCATAGATAAGGTTGGACACAGTAGTATAAAGTGCTCAGGGAACCAACAAGTTGTCAGATTTCACTGACAGTTTATCTTTAAGCACCAAGTAGGCAGGCAACCGCAAATTAGAGTCCAGATATAGGTGAGCGGCAGGTAGGATGGCTAGCAGTCAAATAATACAAGAGAAAACATAGCACAAATAGACAAGCGTAAAAGAAATCTGTCAGCTATTATCCATGTTCCAAACTGCTGACACTGTTATCCCTGGATCCTTACCTAAAAGGTATATTTCTGTATGGGTTAACTGTATTATCTGCTAAAGATGTATTACTGCTTTTTGGCCACAAGATGCCGCCACTGAGTTTTAATTTATTCTCTCCAGCACAGAGGCACAATTTGGGTTAATGCACTGTTGATAATTACTATGATGTTTCACATGCGCAAAAGTGTGATTGCTTGACAGTTCTCATTCCCATTCAGAAGTTTATTCCAGAAAGTTTGCACCTATGTGACATCGAGTCATCTAACACTTTCTCCACCAATGGGAGAATAGACCCAGTCTCTCCTATAAAACTCTCCATTAGATCCTGGTGGTGAGGTAGATTAGTTGTGAGTTAGTGAGGAAGGAGTCTATCTAGATTTGTTCTTGTGTGAGTCACAGCAATATGCGTTGCTAACACCTTAAAAGGGGCAACTACCACTCAAAGGGGACAAAACCTTGTCTATGTCTGGGGAGATCGTGTTCTACAAGTTTCTCTTGAGGAAGTCCTCGAACTATCCCCAGTGGAGGCAAAGAGCAGCTAAAACCAACAAACCCCACTGAACTGTCACTCAACCACCTAGAGTAATCTTGAGAGGTTGGCTACGCCAGGTTGTTCAAGCCCAATGCCATTGCTCCTGTATCTGGCACTTTGTGATCTCTTCTGGCTTGAGATGGTATTTCTTCTATCAAGTACCAAGTATTAGGTCACCCTGAGTTTTGCACTGCATAGACAGGTTCCCCTTGGTAGCCCCCTATCAGCTCCAAAAGCCTTATCTAAAACCTAAGAGACTGTGCTTATTCTCGTCCTATTGTCCTACACCATCGATTAAGTATTCCAAAAGGAAACCTAAAGTCAGTCAAAAAAGAATTAAAAGTTATAAAACTTGCCTATTGCTGTAATCGTACTGACTTACCATGGGGTGGACAATGTGAACATGAGACCCCCCCATTCCGTTTTTCTTCTTTTTTTTTCCAATTTCACCACACAAATATTTTTCCCCCATTTTTGCAGCATATTCTATGAAAAATTAGACCTGTCATTGCACAGTACAATTAGTGGGGCAAAAATAATGGCCTTAAAAATGGAAAGCGCAAAAACAAGTTTAGTTTACGCCAACCATTATGTGACTTACTTCAGGCAAAGCAGCATGGCAGTGAACCTATAAGAACAGGGACCTAGCAGTGGTTAGTGCCAATAGTGACAGTAAACCACCACCAAATGTGAAGAAAGATAGGTAAGGCAGTTTTCTGGCACAAATTGTCAAAGAATCCTGTGCATTTGCAATAATAAACCTGCCCTTGTGTATTCAAGGAAAACTATCACAATATTTATCCTTGGGGCATCAAAGGGATTCTGACAGCTTTATATTATACTCATATCACACACACATGGGCAGATAACTGTTCTGGTGATACAAAAAATGATACCAGCCTCTTGGCTCATGGCTGTTTGCAAAGTTATAAAATCGTGTTTTACTTCTAAGCTCAAGAGTCATAGAGTCTGTGCTGCAGCATGCATGGTGGACATGCCGCAGCTCTGCACAGCCTCTCTTTCACATTTCATCTTAGAAGGTAAAAACTTTGCAAACAGGTATAATATGCCTATTGGATGTCTGCAGCTTTAAATATAATACAGAGTGACAGGTTCACTTCAATATTAGAAATCCATTGCTTCTTTTTTTTTATAATCTAGTAGAAGCCTCATCTATATTCTGAATGTGGTACTGATTCTACTCACTTGAACGGGACAGGAGTAGCTCTGTTTTAGCAGCTTTTTTTTCTACTAAGCTCATACAACCTTTTTAAAGTCCCTTTAGTGTTAATCACAGTACTTCTTGGCTACACAACAGATTTTTATGCCCTGGAAGAACACAATAATAATTCCTATGGAATCACAGCAAGCAGTGATCTTGAGAACTGTAAAGTAGTAACATAAAATGTATATCTTTCATTATGCCATCTGTCACGATCCCCGTGACTTAGGTTCTGGCTAGTAGGCAACCGGGCTCACCTCGGACCGTCTTGGATCAGCTACCAACCGGAACCTAACACCCAGTTACACGTTTTCTGCTGCCACCACACGTCACAATAAGGCTGACGTGACACCTTACCCTTATGCACACCTAAGGCAACTACAAATTACGTCTATCACAATCTTATGGTAATCACTTACCCCTGGTAACGTTTTACTTCAGAGACATAGGGCCTTTTTAGAACACAGGAAAGCTCTTATTAAAGTGAAATTTAATATCAAATAAAAAAGGACAGTGCATACAGTACAGGTCACAATAAAAAAAGAGATGGTACAAAATAAACAGACACATACACACACAGTAAAAACAGTTCTTAAAATAAAAAGGAGAAAACCAGAACCTACTTTGCTATCGGGCTGTTTGGAACTGGAACGCTATGGGGATTAGCAGGAACGGCGGGCCAACACACTCATAACAAGTTCCCCAAGTGTTGAACACTCTCCCATCATACTCCCTGCCTTATCAAGCATGGTGAGAGCAGTTGTCTCCCTCCCTCCTCTGACCTCACAGGGGGGTGACAGGGACTATGCTAATGAGCTAATGGTCCATCTTTTATGACCGGAGACGCTTGCCTGAAGATTTTCAAATCCTCATAACTTGGCAGGCGCGTTTCCGATAAGCATTCCAGGGGCATCAAACTACGGGGCATCACCTGCCGGTCACGGGCATACCAACCATGGGTCTGGTGTGTACCCGATTAGGGGAGTTACAGGTTTCCCTGGGTTCCCCTAGAGCCACTTTCTTGCTTTTACAATGGTGGGTCCCTCTCCCTACCCTGCTGACCTGTAGCGAATCTCACCTCTGGAATATGACAGCTTGTCATCTTTCTGAAGGGGTCAAATTTCTCCATAGATGTCTACAGTGACCTCTGATTGTCTCCTGCGTGAACTCTGGATGCATATTGCAGCCAGACCCCTTGTCATAAAGCCATTACGCCATGAGGACGTTTTATTGCGCCCCCAGTCTGGTAAGAGATAAGCGAACCTGTTAATATCCAGGACTCTCACTATATGGCCCCAATCCATCTAGCCATGACATCTAGTGCCCAAAGGAAAACAGGACACCAGCTTCAAAAAGAAACAAAAAAAAGTGTGTGTGTGTGTGGGGGGGGGGGGGTGAGGAGCTTTGCCAAATATGAGTGATCAGGGATATTTTATTCAAGATCGTGAATATATATTGATCATCCTCACACCTCCCCCTTTGAGATATGGCACGGGACTATTGATCCATCCATCAATATCCCACGCCATCCTCGACCACTTCGCCCTGCCGGGACAATCCGTCAGCATTACCATGATTACTTCCCTTCTTGTGTTGGATGGTGAACTCATACTGCTGCAGCGCCAAACTCCACCTCAGCAACTTCCCGTTGTCACCAGCTACCCGGTGTAACCAACTCAGAGGGTTGTGATCAGTAATGACCGTAAATCGGCGCCCATACAGGTACGACTGCAACTTCTGCAGGGCCCACACGATGGCTAAGCACTCTTTCTCCACCGTGGCGTATGCTACTTCCCTAGATAGCAGTTTCCTACTCAGGTAAAGTATGGGATGCTCTTCCCCTGCTGCATTGACCTGACTGAGCACAGCGCCTAGGCCATATGCGCTGGCGTCAGTCTGGACGATGAATTGGCGGTTAAAGTCGGGGCTTTGCAAGACTGGTGCGCTTGCCAGGGCCCGCTTTAGCGCCGTTAGAGCTTGCTCACAATCTGGGGTCCAACTAATCACTTGTGGCAATCTCTTTTTTGTGAGGTCCGTTAAGGGTTTTGCAAGGGTGCTATAGTTGGGAATGAACTTCCTATAGTACCCTGCAGTCCCTAGAAAGGACATCACCTGCTTTTTGGTCTTGGGGGTGGGCCAGGCTACAATAGCCTCCACCTTACCTTGTTCGGGTCTCAAGGTCCCTCCCCCTACTCTGTGTCCAAGGTACTGGACCTCTGTCATGGCCATCTGACACTTTCCAGGCTTGATTGTCAGCCCGGCTGTTTGGATCCGCTGTAGCACCTGTGACAGGTGGGACAGGTGATCCTCCCAGGTCTGACTAAACACAGCGATGTCATCCAGGTAAGCTACTGCAAACCCTTCAAACTCCTCGAGCAGCTGGTTAACCAAGCGCTGAAATGTGGCAGGGGCATTCTTCATGCCAAAGGGCATGACGACATACTCGTACAGCCCAAATGGCGTGATGAAGGCTGACCTCTCCTGGGCTTCTTTGGACATGGGAATCTGCCAGTATCCCCTACTTAAGTCCATAATCGTGATGTATTGGGCACCGGCGAGCTGATCCAGTAACTCTTCAATGCGGGGCATCGGATACGCATCGAACACCGTGATGGCATTCAGTTTCCGATAGTCCCCACAAAAACGAGTTGTCCGGTCTTTCTTAGGGATAAGAACAACCGGTGAGGCCCATGAGCTATGGGATCTCTGGATCACGCCCATGCCCAACATCTCCTCTATCTCCCTCTTCATGTCCGCCCGCACCTCTAAGGAGACCCGGTAGGCTGACTGTCGGATAGGGAGGTGCGCACCCGTGTCTACATGGTGCACCGCAAGGCTAGTCCTCCCTGGTTTCCCCGTGAACGTGGACAGGAAAGGGTTCAGCACCGCCCACAGCTGGGACTTCTGGGTCTCTGTTAGCTGTGGGTTCAGCTGGGCCTCGGCTAGGGTCCCCTCGGTCTTTGCGTCAGCTACGACGTCAACTAGACTGTCACTCTCCCCTTCCTCTGGCAGACTGCACACTGGCATGACACACGTGTCACGCTCCACATGGGCCTTGATCATGTTAACATGAAACACTTTGTGCTTCTTGCGAATATGATCAATAGTGACAACATAGTTCACATCATTCACCCGCTGGTGAATGGTGTAAGGTCCTTCCCATGCGGCCTGCAGCTTGTTTTGAGGCATGGGTATTAGTACCCACACCTTTTGTCCGACGGCGTAAATGCGCTCTCGGGCATTTCGGTCGTACCACCTTTTCTGACTATCCTGCGCCTGGGCCATGTTCTCCTGAACCAGGCCGGTCAGGGTTTCCATCCTCTCCCTGAATCTTAGTACATAGTCTACGACCGAGACGTCAGGGTGACCCACTTCTCCCTCCCAGGATTCCTTGATGAGATCTAGGGGACCCCGTACTCGTCTTCCATAGAGGAGCTCAAACGGAGAGAACCCAGTGGATGCCTGAGGTACTTCTCTGTAAGCAAATAGCAGGTGCGGGAGGTACCGCTCCCAGTCCCGTCCGTGGGACTCCACAAGCATCTTGAGCATCTGCTTGAGGACGCCATTGAACCGCTCACACAGACCATTAGTCTGTGGGTGATAGGCACTGGCGACCAGATGCTGCACCTGTATTTTCTTGCAGAGGCACTCCATCAAGTTAGACATAAACTGTGTTCCCTGATCCGTCAGCATCTCCTTAGGAAATCCTACTCGGGAAAAGATGGTGAGAAGTGCATCCGCAACTTTATCGGCCCTGATGGAGGATAGGGCAACTGCTTCTGGGTACCTAGTAGCATAATCTACCACGGTCAGAATGTAGCTTTTGCCAGAACTACTGGGTACTGCTAACGGTCCTACAATATCTACGGCCACCCGCTGGAACGGCTCATCTATGATCGGTAAAGGGATGAGGGGAGCCTTGGGAACATGCCCAGGCTTTCCCATCCTTTGACAGACCAGACATGACCGGCAGAAGTTAGCCACTTCTTTTCCCATACCCGGCCAATAGAAACGCTGTTTCAACCGGTCCTGGGTCTTGCGGATACCCAAGTGGCCTGCGAGGGGTATCTCATGGGCCACTTGCAGTAGTCGCTCCCGGAATGGACGAGGCACTACCAGCTGCCTACTCTGCACCCATTCCGGTTGATCCTCAGTGGGAATCATCTGCCTATAGAGACGGCCTTGATCCCAGGTTATCCGCTCGGTATCCGATTCAGCCGGGGTGCTATCAGCCAGCTCTCTCAGTTTCTGTAACGTCCCATCAGTCAGCAAAGCTGCCTGAAATTGGGCCCAGTCACTTTGAGAGTTGCCAGACATCACCTCGTCTGCTCTGATGCCTTGATTCAGCTGTGAGCTGTCAGCTGACCCTCCAGCTGCTGGTATACACACCGCAGGGGGACTTCCACTCACTGTGTCAGAGTGGCCCCGCCCACTACGCGTCACCACAGCTATGTACTTACAATCTGTTCCGCCCACCTGCTGAGGATCAGGGGTGAGGGGGACAGATGGAAGCCTGGTACAGTCCTGGTTATATACATCAGATTCATTACCTATGTCATTGGCATCAGGATTAGTACTCATGTTTATCACATTTAAAGGGTTAGTACAAACAGTGAGGTCATCTTTATAGACCTCCGCACTAGCACCAACCAATGAGGGGGATGCACATGAAATGCCAGGAACCTGTGAATCCTCCCTGACATCAGCAGGTACATAGTGGGAGACTAAGGAACCAAGATCAGTGGCTAATAAGACATCCGTGGGAATATGATCCGTCACTCCCACCTCCCTTATTCCACTCCCAGCCCCCCAGTCAAGAAATACCCTCGCCATGGGCAAAGCGGGGCTCACTCCTCCAATCCCAGTCACAGTTCGTGTTTTCCCAGGGATTAAGTCCTCTTCGTTCACCAGTTCCGGGCGAACCAGGGTGATCTCCGCCCCAGTGTCCCTCAAGCCCATCGTGATTTTGTTACCCACGGTAACGGCCTGCATGTTATCACTGAGCTTCCCTCCCCGTCCACCCACAAACAAAACAGTAGATGGGGAAACCGGTGATTTGGGCACAGGGGTTGGTTTCTTCCTCTCGGGACAGTCTCGACTAATATGTCCCCCTTTTCGACACATAAAACAGATGCGGGTATCAGCAACAGGTTTGGTGGGGACCACAGGGGTAAAACCCCCAGAGGGTCGAGTAGCAGGGACAGAGTTGGTAGAAGTCTGCTTACCCCCTTTCCAGCTGGTCACTGCCGGCTTCTGATAGTGCGGGGCCCGATTGGCGGTGTACGTGTCGGCCAGCTTGGCTGCTTGCGCGGCATCTCTGGGTTCTCGGTCCAAGATGAACTGACGAACTTCTGCGGGACACAGGTGCAAAAACTGATCCTTGACCATCAGGTCTTTGAGATCCTCAAAGGTGTGGATAGACAGTCCTTCGATCCACTGGTGAAAGTTGGTGTTCAATCCATCAACGACATCTGAGTAACTGTCATGAGGTCCACGCTGCATAGCCCGGAATCGTTTCCGATACATCTCTGGCGAGAGATTGTATTTCTGGATGAGGGCTTGCTTAATGGCCTCATAGTCACCGTCCTTGTCTCTGGGCAAGGAGACAAAAACCTCCAGGGCTTTGCCTCTCAGTCCTGGGGTCAAGTACCGCGCCCACTGCTCACAAGGCAACTGGTACTGTCTGCAAATTTTCTCAAAGCCTCTGAGAAACGTGTCCAGGTCCCCATCCTTCTCCATCACCGGGAAGTGATCTAAACGGGGTTTAAGGTGTCCCGTCTCACTGGACTCACGGTTGGGTGGGAAATTACTGGACCTCTGGGCACGTGCTAGTTCCAGCTGATGCTGCCTCTCGGCCTCTGCCTGTCGTGCGGTGAATTCTCGTTCAGCTTGGCGTTCGCGTGCTGCGAATTCTCGATCAGCCTCCTGCTGTCGTGCTGCTGCAAATTCCCGTATAAGCTCCAACCGCACAGCTGGGTCGCAGTCGGCCATCTGTTGGAGAATCAAAGGTAAAGGAGAGTCCGTACCATTCTGCGGACTGGCGCTACCAGTACGTTGGTGCCCCATTGATTCCAGAACCGGACCCTCTGCTGCCTCCGATGATGGTGTGGAGACCACAGGCTGCTCTGGCCGGGCATCATCTTCCATCAATGCTTGGATCAGCTGGTCTTTACTGCGATTCCCTCCTTCCAGACCTCTTTGCTCACAAAGGCTGCGTAGCCCATCTCTCGTGTAATTTCGATATGCCTCCGCCATTTTAGCAGGGATTTGCCAAATAAAAGATAGGATAGAAGAACAGAGAACAGGGGAGGGGAAAAACTGTTTCACATATATATATGTCTGTTATAACCAAGTGTATGCACTGAGAGCCTTCCTGTAGACTGAGAAAGTCTGCTACAGATAACTCAGCCCTTAAGTGTACAGAGCAATTTATTACTCCACAGACTTAATGTTCTAAGATATCCCACCGCTGCCACCAATTTGTCACGATCCCCGTGACTTAGGTTCTGGCTAGTAGGCAACCGGGCTCACCTCGGACCGTCTTGGATCAGCTACCAACCGGAACCTAACACCCAGTTACACGTTTTCTGCTGCCACCACACGTCACAATAAGGCTGACGTGACACCTTACCCTTATGCACACCTAAGGCAACTACAAATTACGTCTATCACAATCTTATGGTAATCACTTACCCCTGGTAACGTTTTACTTCAGAGACATAGGGCCTTTTTAGAACACAGGAAAGCTCTTATTAAAGTGAAATTTAATATCAAATAAAAAAGGACAGTGCATACAGTACAGGTCACAATAAAAAAAGAGATGGTACAAAATAAACAGACACATACACACACAGTAAAAACAGTTCTTAAAATAAAAAGGAGAAAACCAGAACCTACTTTGCTATCGGGCTGTTTGGAACTGGAACGCTATGGGGATTAGCAGGAACGGCGGGCCAACACACTCATAACAAGTTCCCCAAGTGTTGAACACTCTCCCATCATACTCCCTGCCTTATCAAGCATGGTGAGAGCAGTTGTCTCCCTCCCTCCTCTGACCTCACAGGGGGGTGACAGGGACTATGCTAATGAGCTAATGGTCCATCTTTTATGACCGGAGACGCTTGCCTGAAGATTTTCAAATCCTCATAACTTGGCAGGCGCGTTTCCGATAAGCATTCCAGGGGCATCAAACTACGGGGCATCACCTGCCGGTCACGGGCATACCAACCATGGGTCTGGTGTGTACCCGATTAGGGGAGTTACAGGTTTCCCTGGGTTCCCCTAGAGCCACTTTCTTGCTTTTACAATGGTGGGTCCCTCTCCCTACCCTGCTGACCTGTAGCGAATCTCACCTCTGGAATATGACAGCTTGTCATCTTTCTGAAGGGGTCAAATTTCTCCATAGATGTCTACAGTGACCTCTGATTGTCTCCTGCGTGAACTCTGGATGCATATTGCAGCCAGACCCCTTGTCATAAAGCCATTACGCCATGAGGACGTTTTATTGCGCCCCCAGTCTGGTAAGAGATAAGCGAACCTGTTAATATCCAGGACTCTCACTATATGGCCCCAATCCATCTAGCCATGACATCTAGTGCCCAAAGGAAAACAGGACACCAGCTTCAAAAAGAAACAAAAAAAAGTGTGTGTGTGGGGGGGGGGGGGGGGGAGGAGCTTTGCCAAATATGAGTGATCAGGGATATTTTATTCAAGATCGTGAATATATATTGATCATCCTCACGTAGTGTTAATCACAGTACTTCTTGGCTACACAACAGATTTTTATGCCCTGGAAGAACACAATAATAATTCCTATGGAATCACAGCAAGCAGTGATCTTGAGAACTGTAAAGTAGTAACATAAAATGTATATCTTTCATTATGCCATCAATAACATTTATTTGTTGAAATCAAGAATATCCATTAAAATAACACATACAGAATTATAATAATAAAGGGGTAAATATGGGTTCTAAGTTTACCAGTTTCTGTTTTATGTCTTTGTTGTTTGCCTTCCCTATGTTGAGTTGATTTATATTTTTGGATACATTTATTTTTAGAGTTGCCAGTAATATCCTCTATTCATTGCAATCTGCCTTTTCAGTTCTAAATGAGCACAAACGTGAATATTCTATAAATAAGAGTACAAAAAGAAATCAAAACCTTCAAGTTACATTTCACAGCTTTGTCATGCAGAGTATGAGGAACAAACAGCAACTACTGAAGCTTCCTGTGGAGTGTACCAGTTAGGAGGGTAAACAAGGGGCTCAGCAAACTGTTTAAGAACTCTTTGGGCTAAATACCCCTTGTGCCCCCAAATAGTAGTTACTAACACACTTATAGATGTGCCTCTATGGAAAACTACTAAGGTGGACTATGTCAACAGCACACCAAAAAAGGGTCAAAAGCCCAAGAACACACCTAAGTGGTTCCCATATTCTAAAATATAACTTTTAATCGTCTTTTATTAATAAAATGTCAAAGTAGTGTATACAGTATTTACACTACTATACACTACTATACACTACGTAGACATTTTTATTAGTGAAAGCTGATTAAAAGTTATATTTTAGAATATGGAAACCTCTTAGATGTGTTTTTTTGGGGCTTTTGGCCCTCTTTTGATGTAGTTAGGCACATCTCATCTGTGAAGCCCACACATAGTATTACACCCATTAATGCCCCCATGTAGCAGTTAGTCCTCTTTGTGTGGGTAGTCCCTCAGTAAGTAGTATCCCCCATGTAGGTAGTCACCCTAGATAGTTATACCTACACTAGGTATTATCCCCATGAAGGCAATGGCACCCCAGAAGTTAGTATCCCTCATGTAGCATCCCCTTTCTGCAGTATGTGGAAAAAAAATAACCATACTCACCTGGCTCCAGGGTAGTCCTAGCGCCTTCTCTTTCTCCCTGCTAAATGCTCAGTGACATCATTCAGAAGAGTACCTCTTGTAGGCATAAAGCTGTCTGTGTCCACAAGAGGCAGATCGCCACAAGAGGGAGGGCACCAACAATGCCTCTTCACTCTTCCAATCTGAATACATTTCAAAATACATTTAACTATAAGTGCTGCTGATACCAGCCCTGGCACCCAGCCAAGAATTTGTTGCATGGTCAGTAGAAAGTCCTAGAGATTTTCTTTTTCATTGCCTCCCACTTCAACTGACCTCATGGCCATGGGGAACTAAGGCAAATAGTAACTTGTGAATGAATTCATACGTTTATCAAAATCACCAAGCTAGTTTTCAGCCTGTTGTGTATGTATAATGATAGTTCATTAGCATAGTAGGGTTTATATATATCCTATCTCCTGCTTCAGGGAATAATAAAGAATTTCCTCTACAATGATGTCTTTCATAGCTGCCAGCAGATTGACTTCTTGTCTGCGAGGAGCCAGATATACCTTGCCAACAGATTTTTCTGCCAACCACATCACGCCAAAGGGGTTCAAACCTACATAAAAAGTCATTTTTAGCAGTAAAAAAAAAAATCTGTCTTAAATAAGAGAATTCACAGAAATGTATTTAACCCTATCAGACAGCAGCTATCAACTGTGTACTATCATTGGGCATTAATGTGGAGTTAAAAGACCCCACTTACAAGGTTATAAGAAAAACATAAAACTGAGTCTCTATGGCTTTGTCTGTTATTGCAGCTCTTCTCCAATTTATTCAATCAGTTTATTCATATATAAGTAGTGATGTCAATGAATTGTTATAGTCTATTGTTAATTGAGGGGATATTGTGTTTGGTAATAGTAGGAGTCTAACTTAGCAAAAAGTGTGAGAAAGTTAGGAGCAGCCAGCCCCTGCAAAACGTTCACTATGCCCAGCTAACCCAGTATTCTCAGAGAAAATCAAGAGGAGCAAGAGACCAAAGGAATACGTTTTCCAGCCAGTGAAGATAAATTGCAAAAGTGTGTCTCAGTGCATTCTAGGGGTCTTGGGTCAGGCCTAGTCAGGGACAGTTTTAGACTAGGTGTGGCCCTGAGCAAAGTTGAATGTTGGGCGCCAAATGCTAAAATAATATATTATATAATATTTTTTTGCAGAAATCAATAGTCCAGGCGATTTCAAGAAACTTTGTAATTGGGTTTATTATGCAAAATGCCATCATCTGCATTTAAAAAGTCTTTTCCCAGGTCACCTTTTCCTTTCCTTTCTGTCATCCACTGCTCAGAATCAGGAAATCTCAACTGTTTTACATTAGTTGCATCCTGTCTGTGCTATGGAGAGTGATAGGGTAGGAGGGAGATTAGTCGGCAGCAAACAGCAAAGAACAAAGGATCACACCACAGGGAGCCGCTGAAAGCCCCTATTCAGAAGTCAGAGAGGTCAGTGCTGATGTCAGAGGAGAGAGCCTGGTGATGTAGCTGTAAATTAACTCTTTGTTGTCCTGTTTTGGTGCCTCATCTCTCTCCTCTCCATAGAGAATAATGAAGACAGGGGGAAAGCTTTTAACTGCTTTTTCATGATAAAAATGCATTTTCCGGTTAATAAACCCAATTACAAAGTTTCTTAAAATCACCTTGATTTGCAAAAAAAATTTATGACAGTGACACTGTAAGGTCCCTATACACTTTACACTTTTGTTGATGGTACATGCTGCTCGTGGCAGTTTTGGCAGTCAGTATAAGGTGTATGGGGCTCTCTGGAAAGTCCCCTGTCACATATGTCAGTGGACACACGGGTCAGGTGTGATGGAAAATCACTGCTGAACCCAGGAGCGTAACTAGTAATGGCTGGGCCCCATAGCAAACTTTTGATTAGGCTTACTAACCACTAAGTCTACTCATAACTGAAAGCACTCGTCAGGAGTGCTTGTGGTTAAAGGGACACTTGCAGAACCAGGGTGGCCTGTTTAGCCACCTAATGTTGCAGATGATGACAGCTCAGGGGGCCCAGTGTACTGTGGGAGTGTACTGATGCAGCGGCCCCCATACTGTAGCAGACGTAATCGCAGCTACAGTGGTAGTTACGCCCCTTGCTCAACCTTTGTGTTGTTGGAGAGATGAGCCACTGGCCCCTCCTCAAAGAGAACACAGGAACACTCGGTCATGTTGAACATTCTTGTGCATAGATAGGACGGGGCCGGACAGGAAAGATAACTGTCAGCAGGATTGTTCAGCCAGCAGTTATTAAAGGTATATGGTTACCTTTAATAATATTCAGTCAGTTCAGAGGGGGGTCGTAAAAGGCTAACAAACAAAAACTACTTTTATGCATTGTTTTTAAAATATATCGCTATATCTGGACCAAATATTATCCCCACACAACATTAAATGTTGCCTCCACACTGTTACTGAAGAAAATGCACTAAAGACCAATAAAACCACCACTCCATGATCACCACATAATGGCTCAAAAACACACTATGTACAGACAAAATTACTGCCATAGAGTGACCACCGCATAATGACTGAATACCATCGTATTGTTCCGGAATAAAACACAATATATACAGATCAATATTACCACCATAGAGTGACCATATAATGGTAAATACCTGATTTATGTATGAGCTTCCCAGACCGTGTAAGTGATTACATTACAGTAAGAATTGTACCCATGTTATCATTTGTGGGAGTCAGGTATATTATACAGCTGACATCTTACTCTAATGGGGTTGTATAGATGTAAACAGGGCCGATTCTGGGGTCTCCACCGCCTGAGGCAAACCGCAGGTGGCCGCCCCCTCACTAGCTACCGACCCCCCCCCCCCCAGACCACAACGCGTACCCGGCACCCCCGTATACAAAGAACACCCCCCCTCGCACGCGCTCCAGCTCTGCATCCGCTCACCTGTCCTGCCGCAGCACTCCCGCCGCCAACGCTCACCGCTCTCGCCCCCTGCAGGGCCGCAGAATCTGCCGCCTGAGGCGGAATACTCATTCCGCCTCATGGCAGAAGCGGCCCTGGATGTAAATGTCACCATGAGCAGCAATTACTGACAATTTATATGGAGAATGGTTGCTGTTGTTCCAGAGTCCTTGGCAAAATTGTCTTAGGGGCGTCATACTCTATTCATGGGACCTCTGGTCTCAGTGATCATGTGCAGCAAATACATATGACTACTGAGGCCAGTGAATGGCGGCAGCGGTCCTATGCACAGTCTATGGTGACTCCACCTGAACACTTCTGCTGGGGTTAGTGGAGTCAGCAGTGCCGCTATATATATTGCATTTGGCACGGTGCAATGACTTTCACATGTAAATACAGCCTTAAGATAAAAACAGGCATGTAGGCTAGAGCACTGGAGAGGAAAAGAGAATGCATGTGCAATGTCCCAGAGCAGGTGTGCCATTGCTGTTCTGTATTAATATGTTGGTCGGTATTACCAAGCATGTATTCTGGGCTAAAGGTGAAGTATTACAGTAGATGTCACACAGTGTTTTAACTGTTGCCAGGCACAGCTGTAGGTAAAGTACTAAGGGTTAACTGTGTATGTGACCAAAGTCATGCATTTTCTAATGTTTTGCCAACCGCTCAGAGGTGGCTGAGATCTAATCCCTGGCAAGGATACCTACCTCAAACCAGCACCTCCTCTGCTTCACTAGCCGATCAAAGGTCAGTCTTAGTGTCACTCTAAGTCTTCTCCACCAGTAAGCTTCCTGAGAGTTCTGGTCTAGTCAGAATAGGAGCCAGAAAATTCCCTACTGAGACATCCCAGGGCCTGGAGGCCAGGACCCACCTATGGGGCACTACCCTGAGTCAGAGGGTGCATTTAGATCCTTCTTTTACAGCACTCCTGAAATCTAGCTATGTTGGGCTAGTAAACCTGAGGTGAGGCTGCTGTAGATGGGGACCAAGGACTTATTCTTCTCTTCAAGTGCCCTGAAAACTTCAACAGGAGCCCCAGAACATCAGCAGTTTTCCAAGTAACTCTCGGCTGGGTAACTCTGCTGCAAATTCGTGGGAACTCAGGTATTCCCAACACCTACCTTACCCACAAAGCGGGCCTGTGTTCCTGGATTTGAGCCACTCTGTGCCCTCACGTATATCGCCACTGACACAAGGTGGTGTGAGCCCTATACAGCTGAGTACCTAGTGCCTTGATAGGTCCTTCCTTAAGGTAGCCCACTGTATCTCAAGTTAAGACAAGTCTATTCAAGTAGCAAGAGACTCCATTCAAAGAAAATTATCCTTCAGTATACCTGCTAAGCACAATAATTTAACTATCTCAAGTCTACCTGTTAAAAAGATAGTGATTGAGCTAAGGTATCTTCAGTACACCTGCTAAAGCAGTGGGTAAAGTATATCCAAAGTATAAAGGGAATCTCAGTCAGCCAACTGTTAAGATATTTACATATAATTAATCAAATATTAACACACAATTTAAAGGAACATAAAACACTAAACTGGATAGGTGATAAATTTTCAATATCCCAGCTATGTTTCTTGATATAAAAATACAGCTGTATTTTGATAAATATGGCTGTAAACAATGATCATGATCATTCATTACCTTTGTTATTATCAAAATATTGCACTAATGTGTTGTATCCCACCACTGGTGCTGTCTGGGGCACCTGAGCAGTCTTTCAGGTTCACAAGTAGGACATGTAGTACTGTGTTTTCCCCACTAGGTGTCACCACTGTCTGGTCTCACCTGTTGCACAATTGAAGTCACCAATGATTAATTGTGTTTTATACCATGTGTTGTCTTGCTGACCAATCATAGGTGCTTTTAGCCCCTGTAGGAGGAGTTAGTTCCTGGTGGGAGGAAGTTAGGAGTTAGTAGTTGGAGGTCCAAGCAGACAGATGTGTGAGAGACTACCTCCTTACAAAGTTTTCCTACTAGACAATACAGCAGCTATGCAGTGCTAAGCTCACCTTAGAGGAGAGAAGCCACCCAGGAATAACTCTTGCCCACGCCAAAAAAACTCCCTAAGCAGTGCAGACCAGTATCCTGAAGCAAGATGCACTGACCCCAGTAGGACAAAGCTACCATGCAAGGTCTACATATCCTACTGCGCAGTGCAGGACGACTGGAAAACCTCGGAAGTCTGTTCAACCCAGATAACCGATGACTGGGGCTCGACTTACCCACCTAAGACGGGTATCTCGCAATATGGGGGAATAAGGTGGTTCAGAGCCACAACTGGCATCCGTGAGTACAATTATCTTCTTATTTCTCTAGCTATACATCTGTTACGGCAGAGCACATTCACTACATTAGGCAGGGCTCCTCTGGCAACTCCTCTCTTCTTCTCTCTACTACAAAGCACTTTCTACTCCCACAAGCATCGGTTACTTCTGTGTCAGCAGTGTCAAGATTTGCACTACTGTATCACATGTACTGTTAAATCTTAAATCTTACTACAGTAAAGTGTTATATTTTTGACTAAACGCACTGGACTCCGGTCTACTCTGTCAGCACCTGCACCTACACACACCACTGTATACTTGGGTTATTTCCCCTTTCTGTGAGTGGCGGTACCAACAACCCAGGAAGGTCTGCTACCACTCTAGACTGCGGTGAAAAGTGCCCAAGTGACCCTAAACACTCCCAAAGGTTACCTACCATTGGGAACAGCAATCCAGCCAAAGCAGGTTACCGCATCACAACACAACGGCAGAGGCCAGTCACCACAAACGCAGTATTTCGATTTTGCAATTGTGAAATATAAATATTTAATTATATATAAATAAGAGCAGACCCAATTTTTCAAACCAAGAGGATAAAAGTCAGCTCAGCCAAATAATGACTGACTGAGACTGGACAGCACTCAGGTAAGTGATTGGCTGAATGGACTACCTTGAGACAAGAATGACAGCTTACTTAACCAATTAATGGCTGTGGTGCTGTCCTGTCTTAGTCAGTGATTGGCTGAGAGAAATTTTGGTGGCTGTGGGGGACACTGGAGACCGGAGAAGGAGGACACAGTGGGAGCTTAGACAGGTACATATAGATGAGCAAATATTTTGAACTGCACTAAAACAGCTAAACACCAAAAGTTTCAGTTTGGACAAACCTGAACTTTATACCAGAGATCTGCGAACCTGCAGCACCGAACTTTTGAAAAGTTTGCTCATCTCTAAATATATTACATAATGCAAATATACAAATACAATAAGATTTTACTGTATATTAACTTTTGGATATAGTAGGTTCCATTTATAGAGGTTCAGAATTGGAACATTTTAACTTTTTAGTTACATATATTTCTTGATTCACTTTGTTCTACTTAGTTCTACTTCATGTCTTGGTAGCAGTTTTACAAGATGGAATATTTAGTAAAATTGATTTTGTGTCACCTTCCTTCTCAATCAGCTGAGTTATTGTAGTGATGGTACAGTAACAGAGAACATCGGTATCAATACTGTACAAGCATATCCAAAAAGAGAGAATAATTATTCAGATGATATTTTCCCTTGGAGAGCCGGTCAGCTATTAGTGATACAGGTCAATATTCCACTAGGAAAATGAAATGTCTGCAAATTGATCATTGAGTTGAAAAATGTCTTACATGAGATAGTAACTGGGCACTAAGGCATAACAGCAAAGCATCAGCTTGTACATAATGGTACAGTGTCAGCAGCAAGGTGGCTTCATCCACATCATAATGTCTTTCTATAATGGAAGGATTTTGTTATTGCCTTAGAAATGATCCATAAGGAGACTGAAGAAGGTAAAGACGTATACTACAGGTGATTATAACTAAGGAGCCATGTAAAAGAACAGCAGAAGGATGAAATATACTCTTAAGGGTAGCTTCATACGTACCGGATCCACAGCGGATTTCACGCTGCAAGTTTGCAGCTAAATTTTTTAACCCCCCCCCCCATACAGCGTCGCGGATGTGTGTAAGGCTCCCAGCTCCCCTCGCTCCCCATCAGTCAATCAGTGCACTGATTGGCTGATGGGGAGCCAGGAGCCTCACACACAGCCACAGCGCCGAGTAGGTTATGTATGCTCCAGGCCGGGGGCTTCGGGCTGCGGCAGCAGGCGGCGGGGGGGTTAAAGGGGCTGGGTTACATATCCGCAGTGGAATGAAAATTCCGTTGTGGATATGTAACCCCATAGACCTTCACACTACATGGATTCGCAGCAGATTTCGCTGCAAACTCGAAGCGCGAAATCCGTTGCGAATCCGGTACGTGCAGGGGCGTAGCTAATGTCTCCTGGGCCCTGATGCGAGAGGTCAACTTGCCCCCCCCCCCTTCACGGCCAAGTGATGCTACTGGTATATATACACTCACCGGCCACTTTATTAGGTACACCATGCTAGTAATGGGTTGGACCCCCTTTTGCCTTCAGAACTGCCTCAATTCTTCGTGGCATAGATACAACAAGGTGCTGGAAGCATTCCTCAGAGATTTTGGTCCATATTGACATGATGGCATCACACAGTTGCCGCAGATTTGTCGGCTGCACATCCATGATGTGAATCTTCCGTTCCACCACATCCCAAAGATGCTCTATTGGATTGAGATCTGGTGACTGTGGAGGCCATTGGAGTACAGTGAACTCATTGTCATGTTCAAGAAACCAGTCTGAGATGATTCTAGCTTTATGACATGGCGCATTATCCTGCTGAAAGTAGCCATCAGATGTTGGGTACATTGTGGTCATAAAGGGATAGACATGTCAGCAACAATAATCAGGTAGGCTGTGGCGTTGCAACAATGCTCAATTGGTACCAAGGGGCCCAAAGACTGCCAAGAAAATATTCCCCACACCATGACACCACCACCACCAGCCTGAACCGTTGATACAAGGCAGGATGGATCCATGTTTTCATGTTGTTGACGCCAAATTCTGACCCTACCATCCGAATGTCGCAGCAGAAATCGAGACTCATCAGACCAGGTAACGTTTTTCCAATCTTCTACTGTCCAATTTCGATGAGCTTGTGCAAATTGTAGCCTCAGTTTCCTGTTCTTAGCTGAAAGGAGTGGCACCCGGTGTGGTGTTCTGCTGCTGTAGCCCATCTGCCTCAAAGAGCAGAGATGCTCTTCTGCCTACCTTGGTTGTAACGGTTGGCTATTTGAGTCACTGTTGAGTCACTGTTGCCTTTCTATCAGCTCGAACCAGTCTGCCCATTCTCCTATGACCTCTGGCATCAACAAGGCATTTCCACCCACAGAACTGCCGCTCACTGGATGTTTTTTCTTTTTCGGACCATTCTCTGTAAACCCTAGAGATGGTTGTGCGTGAAAATCCCAGTAGATTAGCAGTTTCTGAAATACTCAGACCAGCCCTTCTGGCACCAACAACTATGCCACGTTCAAAGGCACTCAAATCACCTTTCTTCCCCATACTGATGCTCGGTTTAAACTGCAGGAGGTTGTCTTGACCATGTCTACATGCCTAAATGCACTGAGTTGCCGGCATGTGATTGGCTGATTAGAAATTAAGTGGTAACGTGTAGGTTGGACAGGTGTACCTAATAAAGTGGCCGGTGAGTGTATATACTGTATATATATATATATATATATATATATATATATATATATATACATACACATATATACCCCAAGACTTATATTACCAATAACACAAGCATAAAGGAAGAGAAAATATTATCACCATACATATTACCGCCATACTGTTACTGACCAAATCCTGTACACTGAGTCCAATATTACCAGTAAATAGGAAGAAAATATTACCGCCACAGCCACTACCATCACTACCATATTGTTTCTGACCAAATACAGTATACTGAGACCAATAAAACACAGTACCAGATTACAAGCAACAAATAATATCATCACACACTGACTAACACCACTGATGCTACTGACTAACACCGCCGCTGATACTGTCAAATACCACCGCTGCTACTGACTTATACTACCACATACTGACTAACACCACCTCTGCTACTGACTTATACCACATACTGTAATATAGAGGTAGCCCCAGTTCTACACAGGTTCTGTACACCATATACATTACAGTGCAGTTATATCCAGTGACTCACAGAGAAAGTCTTCTCTGATCAGAGTTTTTCCCTTTTCATTTTCTTCTTCTTCTGCCCTGGGCCGTTATGAGAACTTCTCCGAGCCACGAATCCTCAGAATCTGCCAGATAGGCATATTAGGCTCCTCACACTGACACCATCCAGGCTGACTGTGTTGTTCCCCTTTTAGATGTTCCCCCTGTGTTGTCCGCCTTATAGATGCCTCCCCTATAGAAGGCCCCCTTTGTTGTCCCCCTTATAGATGGCTCCCCCTGTGTTTTCCCCCTTATAGATGGCCCCCTATGTTGTTCCCCTTATAGAAGGCCCCCCATGTTGTCCCCCTTATAGATGCCCCACCTATGTTGTCCCCTTATAGATGCCCCACCTATGTTGTCCCTTTATAGATGTCCCTCCTATGTTGTCCCCCTTATAGATGCCCCCTCTCTCCCCCTCCCTTATAGATGGCCCCCTCTCCCCCCTTATAGATGCCCCTCCCCCTTAAAGATGACCCGTTCTCCCCCCTTATAGATGGCCCCCTCTTCCCCCCCCCCTTATGGATGGCCCCTTCTCCCCCCCTTATGGATGCCCCTTCCCCTTATAGATGCCCCCCTCTCCTTCCCTCCCTTATAGATGGCCCCTTCTTGCCCCTTTATAGATGGCTTCTCTCCCCCCCCCCCATATAGATGACCCTCTCTTCCCTTTGTGAAAAGCAGATAAAAAAATGAAAAAAACTACACAACTCACCTAAGAACCCGCTACCCCGTCGATCCTCTCTCCTCCTGGTCTGGCCCCTGGTGCATGCTGGCCCCCGGCTGATGTGTGGCTGCCGGTGGTGTCCCGTCCTATCCCCGGCAGCGTGCGCATTAGAGAGCTCCCTGTGCACCAGGGCTGGGACTTCTGGTACAGAGAGCATCTCTTACGTGCGCTCCCTGTAACGGAAGTTCCAGGAGCACAGTGATTTCACTAATGAACGCGCTGCCGGGGATAGGAAGGGACACCCCCAGCAGCCGCACATCAGCCGGGGCCAGCATGCGCCTGCTTCTGTGACCGCAAGCAAAATAGTGCTTGCGGTCACTAGAGTTATTTACGGGGGGAGCAGTGCAGTGGCATGGGGGAGCCTCGCGGGCCCCCCCTCCTGGTGGGCCGGGTCACATCGGCGACCAATGCGACCCTGGTAGCTACGCCACTGGGTACGTCTGAAGCTACCCTAAAGGAGAAGTCTGGCCAATTTTAAAATCTGGCATCCAACAGCAGAATTTGATCAGGAGTACGAACTTACCTCTCCCTGTGCATGCGCTGAGCGGGGTGACTGGCCTCGGGACCCCACTAAAAGGCATTTTCCCATGAGCCGTGGCGTCATCAAAATGCCTGTCCAGGCTGATGGACTGGCCGCTCAGCCAATCTGTGACTGGAGCAGTGTCCCACCCCAGTCACTGATTTGTTAAGCGGCCAAGACATCAGCCAAGTCATGATGTGACAGCACTGGAGATCCCTAGAGCTCTGAGGTGGTCCCGAGGCCGGTCCCGTGGGCACAGAGAGAAGTAGGTTCCTACTCCTGATCAAATTCCCCCTGCCCCTGCCGGCTGCCAGATTTTAAAATTGGCCAGACCGCTCATTTAATTAAATAGCCATCAAGTGTTTTGAAACATAAATTAAAAATTTGGCCTCTTCATATTTAAACAAATTCACAAAAACTTAATCTTAGGAGCCTGTGGCACCAGATAAGCAGAAAACAATAATTTTTTTAAATACATTAAACTATAGAAATATCCTAATCCAACTATCCATTCCTAACCTAGCAGAGCTCTGATCACCAGCAGTCGAGTGAGTGATTTTGCAGCTTACTCAAATCCACATATGAAATCCATAGTGACAGAGAAGGGTATATGAACCATGTAATTGAAAGCTTATACAATTCTGGGTTTTATTT
Organism: Dendropsophus ebraccatus; assembly: GCF_027789765.1. Taxonomy (NCBI): domain Eukaryota; kingdom Metazoa; phylum Chordata; class Amphibia; order Anura; family Hylidae; genus Dendropsophus; species Dendropsophus ebraccatus. The sequence goes on along the minus strand of NC_091457.1, from coordinate 45,566,786 downwards.
CTCAGATTCTACTTCTAATCACATGCAGATTAATATTCCGCTAATACAATTTTAAAGCTTCTGTGTCCATGATGAAAGATTCAAAGGGTTGTGTGAAGTTTTTAGAATCTTGCATTTTAAGAGTCTCTTGGATTTATCAGAAAGGGCATAACATTTGAGAAACTCTAATATAAAATATTTCATGTATGACAAGAAATGGACGGTCATGGTTGATGTAATGCATTTGGAGTGCTATTTGCTTCATTTTACAGCCCAGTTTTGCTGAGGGAAGAGAGATCTTTGACACTTTAATACTTTGAAGAAGTATGCCAACATCAAGTAACTAAATAAATACTGCAGTACCATATACCATGTTTCACGGTAAGACACCCCACCTACTCTTCCCTCTAACCTAAAGTAAGACATCCCTTAACCCCTTAGCAACCCATGACGTATCTGATACGTCATGGTGCCGCTCGGGGACCCCTGAACGGCGCTGATCCCGGCTGACATGTGCAGCCGGGCAGTGCCTCTATTAGCCGGCGCGGGTCCCGTTGCCGCGCCGGCTAATTAAGCCTCTAAGTGCAGCTGTCAAACTGACAGCTGCATTGAAGTGCTTTGTACTGCACGTCTCTGGTGTCTAGTGGGACGGATCGCATCGCGGGGGGGAGATCCGTTCTTCTGCCCGTGCCGGGCCTCAGCGCCGGAATGACGCTGATCCCGGCTCGGCAATAGATTGCTATGGCCTGCAGCAGGCCATAGTAATCTATGACCGATCTAATCGATCTTTGCTGTGTATATACACAGCATTGATCTCTATGAGAGATCAGTGCTGTCTATATACAAGTCCCCCAGGGGGGCTTCTAGTTACAGTAAAAAAAAAAGTAAAAAAGTGTTTTTATTAATAAAAAATCCCCTCCCCTAATAAAAGTCCAAATCACCCCCCTTTTCCCATTTTATAAATATAAATTAATAAATAAATAAACATATTTAGTATCGCCGCGCGCGTAATCGCCCGAACTATTAATTAATCACATTCCTGATCTCGCACGGTAAGCGGCGTCAGCGCAAAAAAATTCCAAAGTGCAAAATTGCGCATTTTTGGTCGCATCAAATCCAGAAAAAATGTAATAAAAAACGATCAAAAAGTCATATATGCGCAATCAAGGTACCGATAGAAAGAACACATCATGGCGCAAAAACTCACCTCACACAGCCCCATAGACCAAAGGATAAAAGCGCTATAAGCCTGGGAATGGAGCGATTTTAAGGAACGTATATTTGTTAACAATGGTTTGAATTTTTTACAGGCCATCCGATAGAATATAAGTTATACATGTTATATATCATAGTAATCATAACGACTTGAGGAACATGCATAACAAGTCAGTTTTACCATAGGACGGACGGCGTAAATGCAAAATTCCCCGAAATCAAAACAAATTCGTTTTTTTTTCAATTTGACAGCGCAAATGATTTTTTTCCGGTTTCGAAGCATATGTTATGGAAAAATAATGCCTGTCATTGCAAAGTACAATTGGTTTCGCAAAAAATAAGCGCTCATATACGTCTCTAGGTGAAAAAATGCAAGCGCTATGGACTTTTAAACTTAAAATGGAATAAGCAAAAGCGCAAAAACGAAAATAGGCTTTGACCTTAAGGGGTTAAAAGTAAGGCACCCCTACTCTACACTATGGCACCCCCGAAAGTAACGCACCCCCCATTACACCCCCGCCCTGCCCCCCAGGACTCACCTAATCCCCTTGTGGACCTCAGACAACGACACCGCAGACAGCCTGGTCCATGGCCCCCACATCCTCCGCACGTTTCGACAGCGAACATCACACCACTGCAGCAGCATGCCTGACCCTCCGCCGTTGCTGCTGCACGCATGACCCAACGCTGACGGTCAGTATTCTGGGGAGTTCCAGGGAGAATGTCTTACTTATTTCCGCATGCCCGTCCCCTTCCCCCAAAATAAGACATCCCCCGAAAATAAGACATAGTGCCTTGTTTTGTGGGGAAATAGAATATAAGGCACCGTCTTATTTTCTGGGAAACACGGTAGTATTGTCTACCTCTATGCCTCAGTTTTGAAACTACCAAAACTCAACATATTTAGTATGTTTGTGGTTCTCTCATATAATCATTGTGCTTCCTGGTTAAGCAGCTGCTCAGTACAACTCCCAGAATGCACTGCTTTTCCTCAGCCGTCCATCACAGCTCTCCCACCCTGCTCCCTTTCACAACATGCCAGTCAGCAGACTGCAAAAGCTGCTATATTCCATGTCTACTTGTGGCATTGATTTCTCAGAAAACGGGCAAATCATGATGATACTTAGAGAGTGGAAATGAGCCTTGAGGCCTTAATAGTGACACAATGTTACTGATAATCTCAACAGCACTGCACAGCTATTGGAGGAAAACAGGGAAGCATGGTTACTACAGCTTTCAAATCGTATTTTAAACATATATGTGGGGACACAACCTTAGGTTATGTGCATACACCATCTATTTTTGGCCCTTTCACGGCCATCATTTAAAACCGACGTCGCTTTGAAGCTAAATAAAGTCCATTATTTCATAATGACTGGCATGACCATACAAATAACGGCCGTTATTTGGTTTTAAAATGATGGTTGTCAAACAGCAAAAAAAAAAAGATGGTGTGTGAACATAGACTGTAATACACTGCACTAGATGACTAGTGCAGTATATTACAGTAGTGATCTGATCATCAATGTAAAAGCCCCCGTGTGGGACAGGCAAAAAGTAAATATATATATCGACCTGAACAACAACATTTTTTTACTATTTATCCCAAACCGCGAAGTAAAATAAATGCTTAATAAAAATGTAGGATTCCTGTATTTTGTTAACCCACCCCCAAACAACAGTAAAACAATATATTAAAAAGTTCTACGTATTCCAAAACGGTACAGATAAAAAGTACAACTTGTCCTGCAAAAAATAAAAACTACACCTCTTGTAAGGCGACCATGGAAAACTTAAAAAAAAAATGACCTGGGCATAAGGCCAGAATGTGTGATGGGTAAAAGGTTAATAATAAGTAAAAACATTTAGATCTTTGCGACTTCCACCAAATGCTCCATAAGTGCTGTTCTATAGGAATTGTAATGAGCTAGGCTAGACCCCAAGAAGACTAACATAAAACATAAAAATATAGAAGATTGATGGCAGAAAAAGACCAATGGGAACACCTCACTCCTAAACCTTTCTTGATATGTTTTATACCTGACACTCTTCACCATTTTTTTAGCAAGTCTTTGGACCGGTGTATAGAGATGAGCGAATTTAGATCTTATATGCCAAAACTGGGAGAAGTTTCCCAGGACTGGATCCAGCTTTTCCAGACACCTGGGATAGAGCAGCCTGGAGATCAAAAGCAGCCAGCATACAAGCCTCCTGCCGAGCAAATTAAGCAATTCGCTTCATTTGTAATGTAAATTCACTCATCTCTAATAGTATACCATCTATACCATAGTAGGGTGATAAAAGTTGGTATTCCCTTTTGGAGATGTGTGAACACAGCAGTGTTTTTTCCCATTCTGTTTGCTGCAGCTATGGTGAGTGTAATGCCTTATCCAGACTTGTGCTGCTTGGGGGCGACCTTCTCCGCCGGCGGTGCTGGCCGGGTTCTGGTGTGGTGTTTTTGGGTCTGGTCCTGTGGCATGGGGGTCGCAGGGCCGTCCCATGGCCCCCGTTCCCTGGCTGTGCACGCCTGCGGGGTTGGTGGCCACTGACTGGCACCGTGTGGACTTAGTGTAGGGACCCATGTGTATCAGATACCGGCACGAGGTACATGGGGCAGTATGGCTTGATCAATTCATACACAAAATTCTGATGTGTTTTTTATTTAGCCTAGCGGCACTAGTATCAGCCATAGGTGTGAGGTGCAGCACTCTGTTTCTTCCCTGAACCGCATTTTGTTTCTCTCTTTTCTCCGTGTTTTGCACTCCTCCTGGTGAGACCCACATGACCGCAATTAGCAGGAGACACCTGAGTGCACATGGTTTTTAATCCCTCCTGTTTTTTCCCATTCTGTTTGCTGCAGCTATGGTGAGTGTAATATCTTATCCAGACTTGTGCTGCTTGGGGGCGACCTTCTCCGCCGGCGGTGCTGGCCGGGTTCTGGTGTGGTGTTTTTGGGTCTGGTCCTGTGGCATGGGGGTCGCAGGGCCGTCCCATGGCCCCCGTTTCCTGGCTGTGCACGCCTGCGGGGTTGGTGGCCACGGACTGGCACGGTGTGGACTTAGTGTAGGGACCCATGTGTATCAGATACCGGCACGAGGTACATGGGGCAGTATGGCTTGATCAATTCATACACAAAATTCTGATGTGTTTTTTATTTAGCCTAGCGGCACTAGTATCGGCCATAGGTGTGAGGTGCAGCACTCTGTTTCTTCCCTGAACCGCATAGTGTTTTTACTTTATTCACAGCATTTCTATATGACATTTACTAAGTAGTCCACGTTAAATACATTGCTATGTGGTGTACGGATGCTATAAAATCTTTTTTATACTGTAGGTTCCATTTAGAAGTTCAGAACCAGACTTTTGGTTATATCTGTATACTTCGGTGTAGTCCTACTTTCTGTCTTAGTGAGAAAAGAGAAAATGATTATTCAGATGAGATTTTCCCTTGGAGAGACAGTCAGCTATTAGTGATACAGGTCAACTTTCATATAAGGAAAATTAGATGTCTGTAAATTGGTCATTGAGTAGAAAAATGCCTTGCATGTTATAGTAATTGGGCAATATGACATAACAGCAAAGCATCAGCTTGTACATAATGGTACAGTGTCAGCAGCAAGGTGGCTTCATCCACATCATAATGTCTTTCTATGATGGAAGGATTTATTGGTGTCTTGGAAACCATCCATAAGGAGACTGAAGAAGACAAAGAGCCCTATTGTACAGGTTAATATAACTAATGATCAAAGGAAAGGAACAGCAGGTGAGAACATATACTCATTACTTATTAAATAAATATCATATTTTTACCTTTTTAGGTTATACTCATTCTCATTTTTAAATAGGTTTGTAGATTCTTTTACAAATGTGCTTTAATATAAGAGTAAAGATAAATTCTTATTTTCACATATATATATATATATATATATATATATATATATATATATATTTATTTTAATCAAAGAATACATTTAAAGCATATAATTCCCCATCCCTATCAGAGCTCCGATCACCCAGCACAGAGGGATTTTGCTGCTCACTCAAATCCACATATAATATCCATAGTGACAGAGAGGGCTACATGAACCGTGTAATTGAAATTTTATACAGTTCTAGACTTCTACTTCCCAGATTCCATTTTTTTCAATCAAATTCAGATTAATATTCCCCTACTGTAATTTTAGGCCTTCATTGTCCATAAGAGATTCAGAGAGATGTGTAAAGTTTCTAGGACTTTCCTACGAATTAGAATTTTCTTAGTCTGTAGGATTGAACGGAGAGGGCATCGCATTTGAGAAAGCTTAAAGGGAACCTGTCACCGGGGATGCGGGCACAGAGCCTGCCCGACCCCCCGTTGCAGCCCCCGAATACTTACCATTATCGATGAGTCTCGTTCCTGGAGACGGTCCCGGGACTAAGATATCAGTGCCCGAAGCCGTGCGCGCACGCCGCTGGGATGAGTCTGAGGCCCATAGAGAATGAATGGAGCCCTCATTCTCTATGGGCGTCGGACTCATATCAGCGGCGCATGCGCACGGCTTGGGGCTCTGTGCCCGCGTCCCCAGTGACAGGTTCCCTTTAAAGTTGTTGACTGCTTTATCCCTAATTAAAGAAAGGAACTTTGATAAGAAAGTTGTGTTTCTTACTTACATCTATTTTCTTAGTATATGAGAAGCCTTGCACCCTTGCTGCCTCGTCCTTCTCTGCACTATGGACAGCCATCTTGTCCATAAGATGCAATTCATGTCCCAAACTGCTGACACTGTTAGAAATTAGACTATAATACTAATTGCTAGTTTGTACCTAGCAGTACATAATATTCTTCACTGCCTATACTAGATGGCTCCTTTAACTTTGCAACAGCTAATAGTGCAGCATTTTCCATCTTTTAGAATTTTACACACCTGTACTTTTACATCTTACTTGTAACCAGCATTCTGCTCCTCAGTTATCTTCTATCTGCGTGGATGTCCTAATATTTCCCAATTTCAATAAATTTTACTCTATTTTCTACTAATAAAATATATATTAGATTATACTAGGGTTTTTGCGTTGTGATATACTTTTGGGGGGTATTTACTTAGGATGCATTGACATGGGCAGACATATGTTTATAATTTATTGAGCAATACAAGTGTAGCAAATAATATTAGGAAGAAATGCATACTAAGGGTGCCTTTACACGCACAGATTTATCTGACAGATTTTTTAAGCCAAAGCCAGGAATGCATTTGAAAAGTGCGGAAATCTCAGTCTTTCCTTTATGACCTGTTCTCTGTTTATAGTCTGTTCCTGGCTTTGGCTTCAATAATCTGTCAGATAAATCTGTCTGTGTAAACGCACCATTAGGCTAGGTTCACACAACATCTTTTTTTAGACATCCGTCCTTTTGAGGCCAAATAATGTCCGTTATTTTGAAATCCAGGACGCCATTGCAAAATATGGACATTATTTGGCCTCAAAATGAAGGACGTCCAAAAATATAGCCGTTGAACAGGTAAAAAGAGATGTTGTGTGAACCTAGCCACACCCAATGGAAAAAAAAAGTATCCACAGTCTAGTAAATGTATCCCTATAGATGTGACATAAATACTGTAAAAGGTATGTGTTGCTTTTCAAGAGGACATGTGGCCTCTCCTGGTCCTTAGGATCTCTATGAAATATCTATTCTTGAGCATCTTCTCTTATAGCTTGTGTCATTCATCTGTTTTTTTTTAGAAATGTATAACTAAATAGCCAACTGGGTGGTACCAGTTAGGGGCGTGTCCCTACGCAATCTAATGCTGTCAGGTTTGGATATGTAGGGATATGCCCCCATCTGGTGACATCCAGTTGGCTATTACTAGTAAGAATAACAGATTAATGGCAGAACACAAAGGTATAATTAAAACCATTCCAGAATTGTTATTTAATGGAGAATACATGTACTGTATAACAGGCATGTCATGGGAACCCACGGGTTGCTGTTAAACCAAGTAGCCCTTTAACTGAGCATTAGAGTAGGTGACTAGTTAAGTCTTGAGATGCAGAGAATTGAAACCACTTTCACCCTATTAAATTGGAAAGGCTCTGAAGGGATTTCACATGGACATGTGATTTCACTTCATTCTAACTGGTTAATCCCATAGCTACAAATCCATAAATTAAATCAATTTCCTTTCCCCATTTCCAATTGCCACGATCCATACTAAGATTAATCCTCAGCGGACAATATGGTAGTTTAATCTGCCAATATTAAAATATGCTTCTCATTTAACTCTTGCACTCAGAGAAGCTGAGCGAACACACATTCATCTCACCTATTCCACCCAATTGTTAACTGAAATAAGTAAAAACATCTTTGGATGTATGTAATGCATTGATTTTATCATCTTAAAGTTGAGCATAGACGTTTATTAATCCCTCATGATATAGCAGGGCTTTACATGCTTTCTTTATTTGTCGGTTCAGCATGAGCCATTCCCATAAATCTACATAAGGCACAAGCACTCCCATAAGCAAATTCACTTAAGGCATACAGATTGCTTAGCAGTTAAAGAATAAGATTTTAGTATCTATACATGGGTGTTAAAATCCTACAAAATCTTAATTTTTAAAATCTACATAAGCCCAAAATTCTATGTAGATTTGTATCATAATATATCATTATTGGGATGCTTCTTTTTTAATATACATCTTTCTTTAATTCTTCACGTTACACAAGTGTAACGGTAAATTTAGTCTACTTATATACACTGCTTATGGGTAAACATTAAAAGTATATCTACAGTATTAGTATACAGCTGTCTTTGATATAATAATAAAAATTCCTTTAAGTAAACTTCACTTATTGGTGGTTGGAGAATTAAAGGGGTACATAGAAAAACAATTGTTTCTAAATCAATTGGTGTCAAAAAGTTATAAAGATTTGTAATTTATTTGTAAATCTCATGTCTTCCAGTACTTACCAGCTGCTGTGTGTCCTGCATGAAGTTATGTACTCTTTCTTGTCTGACACAGTGCTCTCTGCAGTAGAAAATCCTCATAGAAAACCTCTCCTGCTTTGGACGGTTCCAGTCAGACTGGAAAGAATACACCACTTCCTGCAAAACATAAAGCTGCTGGAAAGCCCTGGAAGGATTGAGATTTTAAAGTATATGTAAATTACAACTCTGTATAACTTTCTGCCACCAGTTGATTTGAAAGATTAAAAAATTCTCCAGAATAACCCTTTAAATAATAACAAAACTCTAGCTATTACAGTCAGGGCCGGGTCAAGGTTGGTTGAGGCTCTGGGCTACAATTTTGTTTGGGGCTTCTCATTCCCCGCTCCCCCCCAAAAAAAAACTATACAGTCATCCATACAAATGGCTGCCTTACTGTAGGGGATTTATAATGTTCATGAACATTATACATGGCTGTGACACCGAGCTCTTCATGAGTGAAAATGTTTGTAGATGTTTCATTTCTTTCAAATTCAGTGTTGAAAACTGTCAGTTTTCATTTAATTTCATGTGGGGCCCCTCTCTGTCTATTATCAGTGTGATGTGGGGTCCCCCCTCTCTGTCTATTATCAGTGTGATGTGGGGTCCCTCCTCTCTGTCTATTATCAGCGTAATGTGGGGTCCCCCCTCTCTGTGTACTATCAGTGTGATGCAGGGTCCCCCCTCTCTGTGTAGTATCAGTGTGATGCAGGGTCCCCCCTCTCTGTGTAGTATCAGTGTGATGCGGGGTCCCTTCTCTGTATATTATCAGTGTGATGTTGGGTCCCCCCTCTCTGTGTAGTATCAGTGTGATGCAGGGTCCCCCCTCTCTGTCTATTATCAGTGTAATGTGGGGTCCCCCCTCTCTGTGTACTATCAGTGTGATGTTGGGTCCCCCTTCTCTGTCTATTATCAGTGTGATGTGGGGTCCCCCCTCTCTGTGTAGTATCAGTGTGATGCGGGGTCCCCCCTCTCTGTGTAGTATCAGTGTGATGCGGGGTCCCCCCTCTCTGTGTAGTATAAGTGTGATGCGGGATCCCTTCTCTGTCTATTATCAGTGTGATGTGGGGTCCCCCCTCTCTGTCTATTATCAGTGTGATGTGGGGTCCCCCCCTCTCTGTGTAGTATCAGTGTGATGCGGGGTCCCCCTCTCGGTGTAGTATCAGTGTGATGCGGGGTCCCCCCTCTCTGTGTAGTATAAGTGTGATGCAGGGTCCCCCCTCTCTGTGTAGTATCAGTGTGATGCGGAGTCCCCCCTCTCTGTGTAGTATAAGGCCCCGTTCCCACTGAGCAAAGCTAGCGGAATTCCGCGACGGAATTGTCCACCGCGGAATGCCGTTAGCCTCCCGCTCATAATGGGACTCTATGGGAGGCGCGCGCTCCTGCCCTGTCCGCGCTGAAGAATGAACATGTTCATTCTTCAGCGCGGACAGAGCAGCAGCGCGCGCCTCCCATAGAGTCCCATTATGAGCGGGAGGCTAACGGCATTCCGCGGCGGACAATTCCGTCGCGGAATTCCGCTAGCTTTGCTCAGTGGGAACGGGGCCTTAGTGTGATGCGGGATCCCTTCACTGTATATTATCAGTGTGATGTTGAGTCCCCCCTCTCTATTTATTAACAGTGTAATGTGGGGTCCCCTCTCTCTGTGTACTATCAGTGTGATGTGGGGTCCCCCCTCTCTGTCTATTATCAGTGTGATGTGGGGTCCCCCCCTCTCGGTGTAGTATCAGTGTGATGCGGGGTCCCTTCTCTGTATATTATCAGTTTGATGCGGGGTCCCCTTCTCTGTATATTATCAGTGTGATGCGGGGTCCCCCTCTCTGTGTATTATCAGTGTGATGCGGGGTCCCTTCTCTGTATATTATCAGTGTGATGCGGGGTCCCTTCTCTGTATATTATCAGTGTGATGCGGGGTCTCCCTCTCTGTGTATTATCAGTGTGATGTGGGGCCCCCCCTCTCTGTCTATTATCGGTGTGATGTGGGGTCCCCCCTCTCTGTCTATTCTCAGTGTGAGATCAGTGGTCCAAAGTTAATTTTATTTTGAAATCATAATTTTGTGTTTTTACTGTTTTTACATTTTTATGCCAACCGTGGGCTCCTTTTGGCCATATTTATCACTAGACCTCTCAGGGCTCCTCACTTACAAACAGGTTATGTATATTATACATTTTCTGTAAGAATAATAGCTTAGGGTGCGTTCACACCTACAGGATCTGCAGCAGATCTGCAGCAGATTTGATGCTGTGTTCAGTTATTTAAATGAAATCTGCTGCAGAAAATCAGATGCAGATCCTGTAGGTGTGAACGCACCATAAAACAGGAAAAATAAAGATCATCTGAATAAGAAACTGCTGAATAAGAAACCAACTTCAGCCTGGTTAATCTAGATACTATATAACAGCAAGATGGCAGACATCATGTGGTCATGGGGACAGAGGCTATTTGTCCAGCAGTACAGCAATACTGTGCACTGTGCCACTGAAGGGGTAGTGGGTCTCATTGTGGAAACTTGGGGGGGGGGGGAGATGGCATAAAGGAGGCAATGTGGAAAGTACAGAGTTTGCAAGTATAGATAGCAGAGTTGTATATGTGTGAGCATTCATAAAAAATATGTATGTGTAACAGTGCTGTGGTGTGTGTGTGTGTGTGTGTACATTGAAGAGCTGGTTACCTGCTCATATGGACATGAGCTCCTCTCCATACACATCCCTTCCAACAGCTTACAGAGTCTAGCTCCTAACTTATCACATGGGCCTGACATCATCACAGGTCCTTTAGCTCACACTGAGCAGGGTATCCCGTCCTGCAGCTGCCCTGGTGTCCTGTCTCTCAGCCATATCACAGTCCTCACAGGGAGGAGCAGGAGTTACAGGACACACAGGCACATGGTTAGCATGGTTAGACACATGGTTAGCAGCAAACAGTGAGGATACACAACACTCTGTGTGAGGTTGTGTATCCTCTACTGTTTGCTTTTTTTCACAAACCCTACTTCCAGGTTTGGGCTGGTGGAGGCCCCCTAGTGGTGGAGGCCCCGGGGCACGTGCCCCTGGTGCCCTCCCTTTAATCCGGCCCTGATTACAGTTAAAACACATGTTTAAATTTATGCAATAAACATTTCAGTTCTATATAATTATAATTTTCATAACTAAATAGTTATAGAATCATATCTGGCAAGGCAACGGGAAGTGCGGCCACTTGAAAAGTTTTTAAGTGATGTAATGGTACTCATTGTATGAATATACTGTACAGTAAGTACATTGAACCAGTGCATGAAACTACAGTATCCACATGCGCTATCGCTCATAGTCTATAAGAGACTCTAGATACTGATCAGAGATGGAAGGAACTGCGCCATCATTATGAGTACAGCAACACATGCTGCTGAGTCAGAGAAGCGTATACTGTATATACTGTAGGTACACGTCAAGAATGGGAAAAGCCATGGAAGTTGCGGAGGAATAAGTCACACTCTGTGCATCCCATTCTCTGCTAGCAGGTATAATTAGAGTATTACTAAGAGTAAATAGTATGTAGTGGCGTCACCATAAAATATAAACTGGTACTGTATGAGACTACATGATATTAATACAGAGAAAAAAAAAAATTTGTGAATATTTTTTGCACTAATGTCAATGTTAAAAACGTTAAATGAAAAAAAAAATACAAAATAAATAGGATTATATCTTGTGTGTCAAAATGAGCATTTCTGTAAGTCTTAAAAAAAAAAAAAAAAAAAAAAGAATAAAAAGAGAGGTCAGGTTTAACATAAATCAGGAATATACTGTCATAATAGTCACAGACCAATATCCAATTCCTGATTTAAACCACCTGGATGTAGGGCTTGTAAGTTGTAAATCTCAAAGGATTTTATTAACGCCTTATTGGAGATTTATGTTTTGTGATTCTCTCTGGTATCCTCTGGGTCGTCCCACCCACATATACTAAGTCACAAGGGCATACAATGTCATTATTCCAATGGAAATGGAAGGAGTTTAAGAGAGAAAACAAATACCAGGCTATTCTGCTTTGGTCGTAGTATCCTTCATCCCCACCACCTCCTTATGATATTTTTGTGTTGTTACTTGTACTATTGTTGTGTTTCACTTGTATATATGTTTCACTTGTATATACTCAGTTGCTTGAACTGCATGCTTGTTTTAAGGTCCTCCATGTCAGCCATCTTATGGACAGAATCACCACAGAGCAGGACAGCACAGCACAGGCTGGAGGAGGGGAGCCTGATTTTAGCTCTACTATAAAGTGGCTAACCCCTTGTAGTAGTATGATGATAACAATATAAGGTCCAATATAACAGCATATTGGGTAGAGGAAGAAGAAAATTAGACTGTGTCTATGAGGACCTGGATAGACTGCCAGACACGCCAGCCACCTGCAAAGAGGTAGGCCTGAGTACAAGTAACTTGATTGGGGGTTGTTATACTGCCAGCCCAGAAGTGGACCGTGTACCAAAGAACGAGAGACTGGCTTTCCTGAAGTTCGTCTATGAAAGAGATGTCATTTACAGAAAGCGTTGAGAGTGCAATCCCAAAGTCAAAGGGCCTATTCCTCCAAGCTAGCCAAGAGAGTGGTTTGGTGGAGCCAAAAGAGACACCCTAAAGAATACTTCTCCACCCTGCTTTTATTAGCTGTATCTAGTCTGCATTGATCAAACTTGATACAGCATGACTTTATGTTCGGGACAACAACAAACTCAATTGCCACAAAACTATATCTGTGTCACAAAATGGCAATATATATCACAAGATGATATTCTGTGTCTCAGAACAGTGATCTAATGCACAAAAATAGAACTTGTCACTAATTGGTATTCTGTAGTATCATACATCATTCTGTTATGTGGCCCAGACTGACATGTTATGGTGTCAGAAAGTATTATTTTGTGTCTTTTATCATGAGTAATGGAGATGAACCAATTCCATAGCAGACTATTAGACTGATCAATCATATTCAGATTTACATCTGATAACCACAATCCTAAAATATTGCTATAATGAGATTAAGAACAAGGGCTTGCTGTTCCATATAATGTATGTTCGATCCACCATGTTGTGCTACAAATCTCCCTTATCTGTATTGCTCTCGATCCATTCTTGAACATTTCCTATCCTGATGGCTGCTGTAAAATAAGTCCTAATCAGGTTTGAGAAATAAAATGCTGTTAATGGAGAAATAAAGCTGGAGCAGCAGGCATCTGTCTTCATGTAAAAGGTGAAATAGTCTATTTTACTTCAGCCATGACCGTCACATATGCTGTGACTGGGATTTTCACATATAAGCATATACAGCTATTCAGGTAACAGTCTGCTATGTCATTGGCTTCTTAATTATGATTCATGAAATAAAAGCAGAATTAATAGGTCTGATGTATCCAGACATCACTGAAGGCAGGGGTGAACACAGACTGCAAAGGGCCCCTGTGCAAAAAATGTGTTTGGGCCCCCATAACCTATTCGTTTCTCCAACTTTCTGCCCTAAAGTCGAACACAAATGTACGCCAAGGTATCCGGTACATGTGTCCTCATTTCTTTGGGAGGGCCCTACAGCACAGATTCCAGGGCCCACTAAAGGACTGTACTGCAGTCTGTGCAGGCTCTAGTGTGGGACTGGGGTACCTGTGGCCCACCAATAGAACTGATCATGGGGGGCACCCAAATAAAGAACCCATCAGAAGCGACATGCTGACCTTGTCCCATCTTGGACTGATGTATCTGTGACCAGTATAACTCCCAGTATAAAAATAACTAAAACTCTCAGAATGCCTTACACTTATGAAGCTCTCAGAGAATGCTGTGAGTTGTAGTTTCCGAGGGGACAACCCCTTAAATTGTCTTCTCATTTGTACTTCAAATCTCAGGGCTGCAGTAAATGCTGGAAGTTGTAGTGTTTGCAGCTGTTGTACTGGGAGGCTCCTAGGTGCATTGTACACTGGATGCTGTGTGGGGAATCAGAATATATAGCTCAGAGTGTGGAAGTGACCCCAGAAGAGCACTAATAGGGGCAAAACCGTTGGGCCCTTAATCACTGCAGGGGCACAGGTGGGATACATGTACTGTATGTGGCTGCTTAGGAGGGAGATGGAAGAGAAAAACAACCATGCTGCAGGGGGGAGGGGGCACAATTATTGGCAAAGAAATGTATAAACTTACAATCAAACATCATCAACGGAGGTGGGGAGCTCTATGCTTTCTCTTACACAGTCCACAGTTATACCCCCTGTGTGCTCCCCCACTTATATATAGCCTCCCTGTGAGCTCCCCCACTTGTATATAGCCCCCCTGTGTGCTCCCCCCTTATATAGCCCCCCTGTGAGCTCCCCCACTTGTATATAGCCCCCTGTGAGCTCCCCCACTTGTATATAGCCCCCTGTGAGCTTCCCCACTTGTATATAGCCCCATGTGCTCCCGTTTATATAGCCCCCCTGTGCGCTCCCCCCGTTTATATAGCCCCCGTGCACTCCCCCACTTATATAGAGCCCCCCTGTGTGCTCCCCTGTTTATATAGCCCCCCTGTGCGCTCCCCTGTTTATATAGACCCCCACTGTGTGCTCCCCCCATTTATGAAGCCCCCCTGTGCGCTCCCCCGTTTATATAGCCCCCTGTGCGCTCCCCCCATTTATATAGCCCCCCCTGTGCGCTCCCCCCATTTATATAGCCCCCCTGTGCGCTCCCCCCATTTATATAGCCCCCCTGTGCGCTCCCCCCATTTATATAGCCCCCCTGTGTGCTCCCCTGTTTATATAGCCCCCCTGTGCGCTCCCCCGTTTATATAGACCCCCACTGTGTGCTCCCCCCGTTTATGAAGCCCCCCTGTGCGCTCCCCCATTTATATAGCCCCCTGTGCGCTCCCCCCGTTTATATAGCCCCCCTGTGCGCTCCCCCCATTTATATAGCCCCCCTGTGCGCTCCCCCCATTTATATAGCCCCCCTGTGCGCTCCCCCCCATTTATATAGCCCCCCTGTGCGCTCCCCCCATTTATATAGCCCCCCTGTGCGCTCCCCCCATTTATATAGCCCCCCTGTGCGCTCCCCCCATTTATATAGCCCCCTGTGCGCTCCCCCCGTTTATATAGCCCCCCTGTGCGCTCCCCCCGTTTATATAGCCCCCCTGTGCGCTCCTCCCGTTTTATATAGGCCCCCACTGTGTGCTCTACCTCCTATATAGTATATAACACACAAAAAAAAAAACATTTTTACTCACCTGGGACCGGCATCTTCTCTTCTCGTCTCTTCTCTTCCCTCTTGTGGCCGCGGGAAGTGTTTCCCCTGCGGTCACATAAGGCCGCTCTCCCGTTGTCATGGCACTGGCGCTCCAGTGACGCCTCGAGCGCCGGCACCAGAGACACAGAGCAGCCTCTTGTGACCGCAGGGAAAACACTTCCTGCGGCCACAAGAGTGACTGACAGGGAGGGAGCCAATGGCTCCTGCCCTGTCAGTGCCGCTGCTGCCTGTAACTATGTGCGCTCGTTACGAGCGCACATAGTTAGCCGCAGCGGTCTTGGGCACCAGAGCGGGGCCCCCCTGGATGTCGGGGGCCCCACGTAATTGCATGGGATGCGTGGTGCCCAAGACCGCTACTAGTGCCATGACATGTATACCATAATGTGTTAAAACCTGTCAATATGGCGGTTAAAACAGCATAAGCATTAGGCTGATTCTTGTGGTTAATACTATTTAGCTATAATCCCTTATAATTTTTAAGGGTGCCTTCACACCTACCAGATCCGCAGCAGATCTCATGCTGCAGATTAGCAGCAAGATCTGCTGTGTATCCAGTCCCATTCATTTCTATAGAGCACATGCTCGCAGCGGGATTAACATCCCGCTTTGAGTATGTGCTTTAACCCCCTGTTGCGACGCGGCTGCATGTCAGGCTCCCGGCTCCCATCGGTCCCGCAGCACCATTGATTGGCTGAGCGGGACTGGAACCGGGAGCCTGACATGCAGCCGCGTCGCCAGAGCAGGTAATGTATGATCTCGGCGGCGGGGCTACAGGCGGCGGGGCATCGGGCGGCAGGGCAGCGGGCAACAGGGGGGTTAAAGCACATACTTAAAGCGGGATGTCAATCCCGCTGCGAGTATGTGCTCTATAAAAAAGAGTGGGACTGGATCCGCAGCGGATCCTCTGAGAATCCACAACGCGAAATCCGCTTCGGATCCAGTAGGTGTAAAGGCACCCTAAAAGTCATTCACACTTAAAGGTGGTATTGAGGCTTATAAATATTATGGCAGCTTTCTTCCAGAAACTGCTCCTCAGTTGTCCTCAGTTTGGGTGAGGGTTCTGCAACTCAGTTTCATTGAAGTGAATTGAGATGAATTGTAATAACACACACAACCTGGAGACAGGGGTGGTGCTGTTTTTGCAAATAAGAAGCTGTGCTTTTTCTAATCCTTGATAACCCCAGGAGCAGCTGGTCCCCAAGGACTAGACAAGGTCAATGTGAGGCCCTGGGGGACAGGCTGAGAAATCGTAGTCAGCAGGCCAGGTTATTAGCAGGAGATTAAAGGACAAGTGCCATGAAAAACTTTTTCCCAGTAATTGAAGCACATTACAAAGTTATATAACTCTGTAATGTGCTTCAATCACCTATCTGCCTCCCTTCCCTGTCTTTTCCCCCCTCCACCCCCCACCAGGAAGTGTCCTGACTCACACAGACCTGATTACTGTCGTCACCATCACCAAGCTCTTCTCTCAGCTCCTTCTCCTGTTACACTAGCCTCCCCCCTCCCCTGCCTTGTCAGGTGACAGGCTTGCTCAGCTCCCATTGGCTGAACAACTGCAAGCCATCACTTGTCACATGTCATGCTTATCTTCCCTCTGACTGACTCCGGCACATAGGCAGCTCCCCCCTCCCCTCATACCCTCTCTCCTGCCGCCGTGGACTCAGTGAAGGAGTCATGTCACTAGAGGAGATAAGCTGAGCAAGCAGAGTCACCTGACAAGGAGGGGGAGCGGGAGGCTGGTGTAACAGGACCTAGAGCAGCCCTCCTGCTGATGACTCATCCCCACAAGAAGGAGCTGCCTGGTGACTGTGACCACAGTAATCAGGTCTGTGTGAGTCAGGACACTTCCTGGTGGGGGGTGGAGGGGGGAAAAGACAGGGAAGGGAGGCAGATAGGTGATTGAAGCATATTACACAGTTATATAACTTTGTAATGTGCTTCAATTACTGGGAAAAAGTTTTTCATGGCACTTGTCCTTTAAGCAGAGTGTCAGGGATGAGATATGTATTGTAGTCAGACAGGCAAAGGGTAGGGACAGGTGGCTTCAGAGACAGGTCAGAGAATCCAAATGGTCAACAGGAGAGGCAAACGGTACAGACAGGGGTCAGACAGAAGCAATAGAAGAACAAGCCCAGGTCGGGATACACAGAATATGAGCAGAATTGCAGAAACACACCCTCTCTAAATAAACCCAATAAATCAACAATGCTCAGGCTAGGGGTGCAGGTGTGGGACCAGGACAGCGCTGCCAGCAGTGAGTCTTGTCTAGATACAGGGCCAGCACTCCTCGGATAACAAGTCTTCTATTATATAAGGCAAAGTTTAGTACAACTAAGTGCTCTCCTGTATGAGAATGCGGAGCAGAGTTACATTGCATAAATACTTTATCTTTATAAGACTTTACATTTATAATTGTACTTAATTTGACTATGAAGATCATATAATAGTAATCTAGATGGAAAATATTCAGTATGTCCTATCAAAAGATCCTTATTCTTTACCCCGTTACTGATTAAACTGTATGGAAATCCATGCATAATGTTTAGTAATGCCTGAAGTTTTTTTACAAGATCAAAAGCTATGAAAATAAAGCATGAAAAGATAATTGTCAATAACCCCTTGAGGACCAAGCCCAAAATCACCCAGTGGACCCTGCCAATTAATTATTAATAAAATTGCCCTATTTGGAGGCTTATAACGGTTTTAGTTTTTCACCTATGGGGGCTGTATGGGGTGTCATTTTTTGCGCCATGATCTTTAGTTTTTATTATACCATATTTGTATAAATTGGACATTTTGCTGGGCTGGGCTGGGCTGGGCTGTTTGTGGATGGAGTAAAGGATACTGACTCACTGGGTTTGAAAGGTGTGAAACAGTGTAGAATAAAAGGACAGCAGAAGCAGGGTCACAACAAGAAAAGGGTTACACTAAACACTAAGCTGCTACTGGGGCACACAACGTTAGTGAGCTGATATATTCTTGTCCTTTAAAGGAAGGGAGAACGTTTAAAGTGTCACTGTCGTGAAATTTTTTTGCAGAAATCAATAGTCCAGGCGATTTTAAGAAACTTTGTAATTGGGTTTATTATCCGAAAAATGCATTTTTATCATGAAAAAGCAGTTTGAAGCTCTCCCCCCTGTCTTCATTGTTCTCCTATGGAGAGAGCTAAAGAAAAGACCAAAACAGGACAACAAAGAGTTAATCTACAAATCCCTCACGGGATATCTCCTGTGACAGTCACCAGTGACCTGTCTGAGCTCAGATTACACCCAGCTCTGTGCCTGTAATCCTCTGTTGTCTGCTTTCTGCTGCCGGCTAACTCCCTCCTTCCTCCTCCCCCCTCCCCTCTCCCTAGAACAGACAGGGTACGACTCCTGCAACAAGTCACAATTTTCAGATTTTTCAGAGTGGATGAAAAAGAGGAAGGAGGGGGGGACCTGGGAAAAGGCTTTTTACATGCAGATAATGGCAGATTTGGCTAATAAACCCAATTACAAAGTTTCTTAAAATCGCCTGGACTATTGATTTCTGCAAAAAAAAAAAAAAAATACGACAGTGACTCTTTAACATCCACTAAATGGTCTCCCAATCTTCTTGAAAGGGCTAAAGATTTACACACACTATTTCCACTGTACATGGCCATCTTGTTGAAGATAAAGGTGGTAAATAAGGTGAAAGATGATCTTGTAAGAATTACTGACAAGGATGTTAGTATAGGGGCTGCAAATTATGTCATTGATCTCAGGCACTAGTGCCTGAGGTAGCATAAAAAGACACTTTCTCCTGTATGATGAGACGTTTTAAAAGAGTTTCAAAAAGACGTTTCAAAAGAGTTCTTGGGACAAGAACTCCTGGGAAGCACCTTGGGTATAGTTACCGCTTACCCCTTACCGCTACAGTCTTCTAGCTTCACTATCGCTGCTGAGCTAATCAGTGGCTGAGGCGGGACACTGCTGAAGCCACTGATTGGCTGAGCAGTGATCATGAAGCTAGAAGACCGGATTGGTAAGTATAATTTGAAACCCCCCACCCCCCTTTCAGTGGGTTTAAAGAGTACCTGCAAGCAAAGACACTGCTGGACCAACAGCAGTATTGACTCCTAATCTGGAAGTTTGGGTATCCTTGGAGTTAAGCTGTCACTAGTTCGGCAGTGCCTGTGCTGTCAGATTCTCTTTATGGCTGTGGAAATGCATTATGCATTTGGTCACTTTTTATAAAAAAAAATGTTTTATATATAATGTAACAAAAAATCTGTAATCCTTTTTTCCCTCTTTTCGTTCGCCATGACGATTGGTATATTTTAATAGATCGGACAATTATGCATGCTTCAGTAAGTGACAGGGACAGCCCCTGTCACACTTAAACGCTGCGAGAAATTTAGTACCGGTACGTCCTAGGTCGTCTAGGGGTTAACAAAGTACGTCAGACAGAAGTGTTAGCAGCACAAAGCAAGCACAGAGAATGATATTCTAGAACTCAAGTCCTAGGAGAACTTCTAATTATATTGGTCATTACTCAACAGTAAAGGGAAGTAGAAGTGGGATTACAGATCAGATTCCTAGCATTATTAATTTTCGTATCTGGAGATCTCCCTTTAATTAGAAGACAAGTCTGACTGTCATGAGCTCTATAGCGGCCTGGCTTACCTTCTACAATACAGCTATAGTGCAGGTAAAAGAAAGATTCCATGAGAGAACACAATGTACACTGTAGTGTAACAAGATATCATGGGGTTTCTTAATAGTTCTTCTTTATTGGTGATCCCTGAAAAATGATATAAGAAATTTAGAAATCAAATCAAATTTTTAAGTAAAAAGAGGATTTGTAGAGAGCCAAGACACTATCATACATAGATAGCTTATCCCAAGCACAGGCCATCAATGTAAAATCCCAGAAATAAGATTCTCTGAACTGAAGGTTCACTCGGTTAATTCATTTCGCTGAATTTGTTATGTTCTGCATTAGGTAATGAAGGAAAAGGCACATAAAACTGAACCTAAAACAGAAGAACGAGGATATTTCCAGTATCATTAACTGTAATTTCTGCCATGATTTAATATTACTACCTTCTTTTTTAGCGCAGGTGATTTTGTCAATTTACTGCTGGCATTAGGTCTGCACCTTGGCAGATTTCAACCTTTCACAAATCCGACCTCCGCAGATGCTAAATCAGTACAAGTCACTTTCTTGCATAATTGAAACACTTCTACCAAGGCTCACAGACCAACATCTCAGCCAGGCTGGATTATTATTCCACCGCCGCTTATTAAAGATCTTGTTTTTAGTTGCATTTAATAAAAGCCAAATATAAAACTGATTTTATGTGTGTTTCAGTGGCAGCAAACATTGCATATTAAATCAGAGATTGAGGTGAGGAAGTGGTTTACCTGCATAAAGGAAAATAAATCTAATAGTAGGGAAAATAAGAAGAAATCTGTTGAATATTATATAGATAACAACCAAATGTTCACGTAGTAGCGTTCTTCTTATAAAGATCTTAGATATTCTAACAGCAGGTACTTTGGTTTTTGCCTCTTTGATTCTTGCTACTTTGCTTTATGACATTATGCCAAGGCCTATAGGCCTATATAATGCAGAGGGTTACAAATCACTTGGCAGCAATAAATGATATTTTCTACTTTATATATAGATCAGTCTATTCTGTGTGGCTCTCTTCCTATGGACTATGGGATTACATAATCAACTATCAAATCTCTCTCCTCCTTATCAAACTCTACCTGCCTTGTGTCTTTGTATTTCCTTTTCAACATATAGTGTCCCAGTACGGGTGGTCCACTAAGTCTTTATTCCACCTATTCCTGCCTCTGTCAGGTATCTCAGTAGAAGGGGATGAAGGTGTTGTTATGTGTTTCTCCTCTAGGTGTCACTCTTTATGTAAGTCTTTCTTTATGAACAGAGCTGAAGAAGTTCATGGGTTAACTGTTGTATGTCACTGCCTTGTCATATCAGAGGTGGAAATATCTTTCCCTCCTTTTTACATGTATTACACTTCTTCTCTTTCTAGTCTCCAGCATGCCTACCAAATCACAGAAAAGTCCAATTGCCCCTATAAAAGGGAGGTTGGTTCCTGGTGGGAGGTCTTTTGTCAGTTAGTGGTGTGGCGGGACTAAGACAAAGATGCAAGCTCTTCTGATACTGAGAGATCTGCTACAGTATGCAGTGCTAAACCCTCAGAAGAAGTAGCTGTCCTCTGAGGAAACCCTTGTCCATGTCGGGGAACCTTCTCTTAAGTTCTCAGGGCAGTTACCACAGCTAGGAACTGACCCCCAGCAAGACAAATAGCCACCAGCTAAGGTATCTTGCTGACCATGCACAGCTCTTCAGTGAAGCCTCGAAAAGTCTGCTACTCCCAGTTGTAAGGCCTGGGACTCATACTACCCAACTTGGCACTTGTTAAAGTAGTTGGGCAGAAGTCGGTCAGACAACCACTTGTCTATACATGAGTACAAGTTTTCTTCACTATTCTTCTACATGTCTACTACCCTAACCTCGGCAGAGTACATTACTACCTGGACATGGTCCCCAAAGATGGTCCCTATTCTACCTATTTAAACTCCTACTTACTCTTCACCCTCTGTTTCAACTGCACCTGTGAAGTGTTTACTGTTTCCCACCTGTATTGCACTGAAGTCCTTCTCAGTAAAGAAGTTAATCCTAGTTAAGTCACTGGACTTAACCTACACTGCACTCACACCTTATGCTTGGGCCAACCTTTTTTCGAGCGCAGTGCCTGTGTGTCCTTGGGTGGGTATTAACACCACTTCTGGCCACCATGACAAGTTCCCAAGTGTACCCTAGGCCACCAACCGCAACACCACCTCACAGCTACACTGGGCCACAGCACATAGAATGCTGCTGAACAGATCATTTCTGGGACCAGGACTGCAGGTGGGTCCCTACTACACACCGTCTATTTTTAGCATCCAGTGTATGCAGAATCCCCAGTATACTCCTATGAGATTCAGCTTGGCATTGTTGTCCCCTGCCACTGGATTGTAAGAGCTGACAGGGAGTAACTTATTAAAAGAGAATAAACTGAAGCTCTCATATGAAAACACTAAAACTCTACCGTTTGAGTCAGGGGACAGAATTTCTATGTCACTGATCTCTCACTTCCTGCACTTATGAAAACTGATGAGGTGATGTTAGTTCTCTAATTGCTGTTATTGAGTCTGTGGAAGTCCCTTCCATGGTACAGTTATTTCTCATAGTCCACATTTCAGTAAGTGGGACCAAAGCTGGGCTGTTTGTGGATGGAGTAAAGGATACTGACGCACTGGGTTTGAAAGGTGTGAAACAGTGTAGAATAAAAGGACAGCAGAAGCAGGGTCACAACAAGAAAAGGGTTACACTAAACACTAAGCTGCTACTGGGGCACACAACGTTAGTGAGCTGATATATTCTTGTCCTTTAAAGGAAGGGAGAACGTTTAAAGTGTCACTGTCGTGAATTTTTTTTTTCCAGAAATCAATAGTCCAGGCGATTTTAAGAAACTTTGTAATTGGGTTTATTATCCGAAAAATGCATTTTTATCATGAAAAAGCAGTTTGAAGCTCTCCCCCCTGTCTTCATTGTTCTCCTATGGAGAGAGCTAAAGAAAAGACCAAAACAGGACAACAAAGAGTTAATCTACAAATCCCTCACGGGATATCTCCTGTGACAGTCACCAGTGACCTGTCTGAGCTCAGATTACACCCAGCTCTGTGCCTGTAATCCTCTGTTGTCTGCTTTCTGCTGCCGGCTAACTCCCTCCTTCCTCCTCCCCCCTCCCCTCTCCCTAGAACAGACAGGGTACGACTCCTGCAACAAGTCACAATTTTCAGATTTTTCAGAGTGGATGAAAAAGAGGAAGGAGGGGGGGACCTGGGAAAAGGCTTTTTACATGCAGATAATGGCAGATTTGGCTAATAAACCCAATTACAAAGTTTCTTAAAATCGCCTGGACTATTGATTTCTGCAAAAAAAAAAAAAAAAAATACGACAGTGACTCTTTAACATCCACTAAATGGTCTCCCAATCTTCTTGAAAGGGCTAAAGATTTACACACACTATTTCCACTGTACATGGCCATCTTGTTGAAGATAAAGGTGGTAAATAAGGTGAAAGATGATCTTGTAAGAATTACTGACAAGGATGTTAGTATAGGGGCTGCAAATTATGTCATTGATCTCAGGCACTAGTGCCTGAGGTAGCATAAAAAGACACTTTCTCCTGTATGATGAGACGTTTTAAAAGAGCTCATTGTCTTGGGACAAGAACTCCTGGGAAGCACCTTGGGTATAGTTACCGCTTACCCCTTACCGCTACAGTCTTCTAGCTTCACTATCGCTGCTGAGCTAATCAGTGGCTGAGGCGGGACACTGCTGAAGCCACTGATTGGCTGAGCAGTGATCATGAAGCTAGAAGACCGGATTGGTAAGTATAATTTGAAACCCCCCACCCCCCTTTCAGTGGGTTTAAAGAGTACCTGCAAGCAAAGACACTGCTGGACCAACAGCAGTATTGACTCCTAATCTGGAAGTTTGGGTATCCTTGGAGTTAAGCTGTCACTAGTTCGGCAGTGCCTGTGCTGTCAGATTCTCTTTATGGCTGTGGAAATGCATTATGCTGCTCAGCAGCCTTTCAACAAGCTTTTTGTAAACCAAGCAGCACAAGGTACTTGGCCAAGCCTCGAGCTTGATTCAGCACGCCAATGCTTGATCGAGCACCATGCTCAACCGAGCGTGCTCGCTCATCTCTAGCCCTGGGGCATTATATCCTAACATGTAAATAACAATCTGTGCTGATTCTATTGGGTGTTTGGAAGACGTGAAAGTAGATAATCTTATCAAGTAAATGCCAGTGCATCCACTGAACTCGTACAGATACTGCAACGTGCTGCTGCCACTTGCTGCAATGAATGGAGAACGATAATGTTCTAATCTCTATAAAGGACACAGTGCAAAAAAAAAAAAAATGTCCCATGCATGAGCAGATCTGGTTTAATGTAGTGGATACAGCTAATCACTCATTCCTCAGAGAAGCTCGTCTCATTCTGTCGAGGAATTGTAAACTCATTATTTCTCTTTGGACCCTTAATGATGATATACAGCAGTACAGAAGCCAATAGTGGAAAGAGGCTCCATGGATACTGCTCCTGAGTGATTAGATACAGAGTTATCTGCATATGTTGCTAGAGCCCAATGTCCTTCTCAGCTATGCTTCACCTCTAACAAGAAGCTTCATTTTTTTCTGGGACCTAATGCAAAGTCTAAAGGCCCACCAAATATCAGACAGCATTTACTTGGGGTCCATGGGCCCTGCCAACAAAGTTAAGTATTGTAACTGAAGCCGGAACCAGTCTTTTTGTACCGCCCACACCACAGTGTACATGTTGTACACAGGTGAATTGTTGGCACAACTTTGCATCCAACCCCATAATAATGAAGGAAAACATCAAATGGGTATGGTATGGTATGGTATGACCCTATGGTGAATCTATAACGAATCTTCTTATTATTCATAACACTTTTTCATAACTAGGCAGACTTAAAAATGTAAGGGTCTAAAAAGGCTGGGTGGAAGCCAAAATGATCGTAAACGTATATGATTTTACATGTTTTACTTGAGGCCCTCATGCCGTCAAATGCATTGCATATGGAGGCTTTAAATAAAAAGTCATTGTTACTGTTATTGATAAGGATGCACCTCAAGAATATCCACACCAACACACTGATGGTTAAGGTGGATCGCCTTTATTCAAATTTGGCAGCCAGTATATATACCCTAGGTGCATGTTCTTCTATCAGGCTCATGTGAGTACTTCATTGGCTGAAACACAAAAAGAGTTACTTGTATAGCAATAGTGTTTACTTTTGTAAGCTTTAAGAAGTATAAACATCTCTTAGTCGTTAGAAGGTCAATACCATACTGTAATGGCTTCACTAAATATACAAAATATGACATCCTTAATATTGTTACATTATGAGTTGTACATGTTTATATAGAACACTGATGATCTGGCAGTAATGTATTTTTGTGCCAGAATTACTATTAAAGGCATATCATGGGTGCTTCCCCTCTATTACAAATACTGAGGAATAGCTGGAAAGAGCATCTCCTGCTGCAAATATTACATAGTAATCTGTTAATTTGAATTGGCACCTTAAAATGCTGCAGTTCCTCATTTAAAAAAAATTGTCTAGATGGGATAACCACTTTTAGCAGTGATATATCCCTTGTGCCTTATTACTGTATAATAGAATTGCTGTTTAGGATTTTAATAGAGACCTCTGCAGACCTCTGAATGGCAAAGTCTACTATATTACGTGCACATACTGAAGTCTGCATATATCAATGTACATACTACTCAAGAGTCTGAAAAGGCTTAAAGTGGGGAAACTGCCACAATATTACCAGGGACAGCAGACATCTCATTATATTATTGCAATGACCGTTGGTATTATAAAGCTGATGGCAACAGCTCATCTCCACCTCGCTTTCCCTTTAGCGTTACAGAGCATGCCCACAATGTTCTCCCATAGAAGACAATTAGTCATGTTCTAACTGAGATTTCTGATGCCTGCTATAAATCAAAGTATTGAACTTCTGTTCACAAGTGAAACAAGATGGTTGCCCCTTTAATCATGTTCAGAAAATAGAATAAAAATGTAAACTCATAAATAAATGGAGATAAGAAAAAAAATCCAGTTCTAATATATAAAAATATAGGTGGTAAGTTTCTAAACTTCTATTTAAAGATAAATAATTTAAAGTTATTATGAATATCTATATAACGCTTTCACTTGATTTCTGTTCAGTTTCATGTGGGAAGTAATTTGACCCTGGTTTTTCATAGAATGTTTAATATTTAGATTGCTGTGGCTCTAACAAGCTAACACCTTCCAGCTAATTTGCTATCTAGTACACGGTCCACAGGGACTTAACAGTGATTTAACTGGTGGAATTCATCTGAAAAATAATCAGATGCAGAAATAGTTGTTCAAACGTCTGCAATATGGCAAACACTGAATAATTACAAAACTACTGAACAGGGATCGGATGGGGCTGGCACCCGGTATCAAAAGGTATAAGCACTGGATTTATGGCCTTATATCTAGGCAAGCATCACTTGCATTTGCATTCTATGGAATCTGTATCGTGAACAGGGAACTAAGGAGGTGCTATTACTGCGTGGGTCACAAAGGGCTATCCTGTCTCTAATTAATCAGTACTGTAGTCATATAATCTACAATGTATTTTTGTTTGTGGAACAGTAACTTAAAGGAAACTGTTGTTGTGATCATACTTGGAAGTGGTTTCAGTGTCTGCACTAAGCTTAGTCCTGGTACTGTATTTCTTTTATGGGCTTGTTTGTAGTGCTATCTTTATTCAGTGATGTTAGTTCAGGTGAGGTATTTCTGTTATGTGGTTGGTTTTGGGGTTGTATTTTTAATATGAGCTCAGTTCAGTTCCTGTATTTAAGTTATAAGCTCAGTTTTAATCCTTTAGGTATGAGCTTGGTGCTGGTACTGTTTTCATGTTATGAACTTCAGTGGGTTTTTTTACATTATGAGCTTTGCTCTAGCGCTATATATGGTATGAACTTGGTCCTTGTGTTGTACTTAGGTTACAAGCTTGGTTTTAGTACTTAATTAAATTTTTCATAAACTAGACTTTGCTACTGTAATTATGTATGAGCTTAGTTCTGGTCTTACTTTTATATAATGATCTTTGTTCTGGTGCTGTATTTATGTACTGAGATTAGTTATGGTGCTATATTTATGTAATAAGCTTTGTTTAGGTTGTCTTTTTATGTAATCAGCTTGGTTATAGTGTGCCATTCCTATACTAAGCTTTGTTCTGGTACAGTATGTCTTGCTTTTCTGTTATGTCATGTTCTTCTGGTTCTAGTGCTGTATTTATCTTATGGACTTGGTTCTGGTACTGCATGCTATAGGTATAATTCTCCTTCTGTATTCATGTACTGAGCTTAGTTTTAATTTTGCATTTATGTACTATGCCTTGAACTAGTACTGTATTTATGTGTTGAGCTTGGTTTTGTTGCTGTTTTTACTTATTTTGGTTTAGGTTGTAAATTTATGTTATGAGCTTGGTTCTAATGTTGCATTTATATACTAAGCTTTGTTCTGGTATGGTATTTATGTTACGAACTTGGTTCTGCTGCTGCATATATGCATGAGCTTGCTTCTGATTCTTTTTTGTTTATTATGGGCTTGGTTCTGTTGCATGATTAAGGAAACATGATTCAAAAAAGTGCTCCTGTCTTTACTCAGTCCTCTTCTCTTCCCACAGCGGAGCTCTGACATCACTAGCATGTGTAGCTAAGGACCAGCATAGAGACCCTGGTGACTGGTGAGTAAACAGCCAACAGGGAGAGGAGGGTGCTTTGACAGTTTCAATTGTCAGCTCTGCTAATGGTTAAAGGGATAATGTATTTGTTCTGCATAAGTGGAGAGTGAGACCTTAGCATGATCCTTCTGTTAGAGGATACAGGTGCCTAGTCTGCCTCCGTGTGCAACCATATTCCTGTCCTTAAAGGGGATGTGTTAGTATTATACAGAGCTCTATTTAAAGAGACTGTTTCGCCTAGATTTGTTTTAACTCAGAGTGGAACTTTTTCCTATCTGTTTTTATTTTCTGAAAAGAAACACTGCTAGGGAATGATCTGTACAGAACAGAAAGTATTAACTTATTTTTAATCCTAGTGGTGAAAATGAAAACTGCACAATTTCAGGATTATTCTATAATATAGAAAGGAAATGGAAATTTGTATAAAAAAAAAAAAAATCACAAAAAAATTCTTGATAAATATATTTAACATAAAAACTTGATTTAAACAATAGGCTATTTTTTGAGGACACATTCCCTTTAAGGGCACTATTTGTACAGGGCCATATCTGCTGTTATATTAATCCGTATTGCACAAAATTTTGTGCCATTTGGCTAACAACACCTAACAAGGAATACAACAGACTCATAGTTGAGGCACTGTATTAATTCTTTGATAGATGCTACTAGCCAAATACCACAATATTTTTTGTTCCGCTTGGGCTGATTGTTCACTGGATCTGCCCCCCTAATATGTTACACTTAGGGCTTCAAATCATGTTGACAGATGAGCTTTAAGCAACCTAACTACTAAAGTACTTGCCTGCTGCCGACTAGAACAAGACCCTTGATGCATAAGCACTTCTGTACTATGTATGTAAGCTGTAGCTCTGCTGATCACATATCAGTGTCATCCAGCAAGAAGATCTCACTCCAGCTATTTCCTACATGTAAAGAAAAAGAGTTTGCAAAAATGTCAACTCACAATGTCAATGTCAAATGTTGAATAGTTACTCTTTCTTTCCCAAGGGATCTCCAGTCTTTCTTGAGATAATATAAACACAAAATATAAGGTTTAGTTATATCGTCATTGTCTCACGGCTAAATCTACTAAAATTCAAGCAATGACCTACAATCCCCTATAATAAATTACACAATTTATAATATAAATTGATACAAGTACTTTATAGATACATGATTTTAATGATAAAACAACGTAAAAAAAATTAATGGGAGAAAAACATCTAAAATGCACCAGAGAAATGAACATTGGTATGGTACAAAAATATATATGCAGGTGGGAAAATATAGTATACTATCTCCACCTAGTGACCACTAGCAGTATGGCATTACACAGTCAAATATACAATGTAGATATACATATACATTGCACTAAAGTACTATAAGATGCAAAATGGAGAGGTGAAAGTATACATTAGTGCTCCACTACATACACCAGGTATTCAACTACTGCTAAAGTAGTGCAGAGATAAAATAGTATAAAGTATACTAATAATATTGGCCTGGGTGAAAAATTAAAAAAGAAAAAAAAAGCCAATCAAAGAATGGCATACATAAAATTACTACTAAAACAGTGATTACAACATACCAAACCAGCACAAACCTCCAGAAGAGCTTTGTGGACATGATGTGGAGACGAGATAAATATGCACTGCATAACACCCATAGCCAATCACTTTCACAGTATGGGTAAATGCCAGGTAAATGTACGTCCTCCGTAGATTTCTGTAGGTGCTATGCTTCCAGTTTCTGGTTTGCCTCAGATACCGCATGATGTCATATTACTCTATTACTCTCTCTTTCCCAATGGGTCTCCAGTTTTTTTTTAGATAATATACAGACAGTATAAGGCATAAGCCCTCAACTGGTGGACCGCGGACCACGTAGGCCAGCTGTCCCGACCCTTGCTGCAACGCTGCCCCTTGCACAGTAACTATTACCGTGCAGCAGCAGCACTGATAGAGACGGAGCAATTGGCCCCCTCCCTGTCAGTCACTCTTGTGGCCACAGCAGTTACATGAAGCCGCACTCCCATTCTGGTGGCGGCGCTCGAGTGACGTCACTGCGCCGATGCCAGGACGAGGGGAGAGCGGCCTCTTGTGACCGCTGCAGTGCGGCCACAAGAGGGAAAGAGGAGAGGAGACGCCAGACCCAGGTGAGTGTAAGTGTTTGTTTTTTTTTATGTTATATGTTGTAAGGAAGGGGGAGAGCGCACGGGGGGGGGGGGCTATATGTTAGGGGGAGAGCGCACAAGGGGGCTATATACTACAGGGGGAGAGCACACAGGAGGGCTATATGGGAGGGGGAGAGTGTACAGGGGGGCTATATGGGGGAGAGAGCGCACAGGGGGCTATACACTACAGGGGGAGAGTGCACAGGGGGGCTATATACTACTGGAGAGAGCGCACAGGGAGCTATATACTACAGGGGGAGAGCGCACAGGGGGCAATATACTACTGGGGAAGAGCGCACAGGGGGGCTATATACTACTGGGGGAGAGTGCACGGGGGCTATATACTACTGGGGAAGAGCGCACAGGGGGGCTATATACTACTGGGGAAGAGCGCACAGGGGGGCTATATACTACTGGGGGAGAGTGCACGGGGGCTATATACTACAGGGGGAAAATGCACAGGGGGGCTATATACTACAGGTGGATAGTGCACAGGGCGGCTATATAATACAGGGGGAGAGCGCACAGGGGGGCTATATACTACAGGGGGAGAGCGCACAGGGGGGCTATATACTGCTGGGGGAGAGCGGACAGGAGGGCTATGTACTACTGGGGCAGGGACCCCCTTTGTACCTATTATCAAAGGGCTGGTGAGAGAGAAAAAATGACAGTTTTCCCACTAATAAGCATCAATTCTGTATGTAAATAGTTCAACAACGTTTTTGAAAAGTAACAAAACATGTTTCATACTGATGTTCAGCTCGGACCTTCACCTGACAAAAGACCCCGGTAAATGGACCTTCACTAAAAGTTGTTGAGTAACCCTGGTATAAGGTTTAGTTATATCATCATTGTCTCACGGCTAAATCTACTAAAATTCAGGCAATTACATAATCCATAAAGAAATAGTAATACATACCATACACTGTCCTTAGTAATACATTATTATTACATTATGCATACATGGATTGTATTACATATGCTGCTTCTTTTATAATTGTTTTATATACTGAAATGTTTACATAGTTTTATAGTTTTCTTCTCATAGGTATTTATCTCTTAAATGTATTTTTCATAAAGAAATATCACCATTATTTTGGTTCTTTGCACCAAAGAGATGTAAATTATTGTTTAAAAAAAAATGTTTAAACAGCACCATCTAGTGGTGAACTTCCAAAATACAGCACATTTTCCATTCTTTAATAGGCACTCGAAGCTTTAACTAGATCAATGAACATTGTGTGAAGTTCTGAAGAACAGAGAAAAAAGCTGATTTCCACCTCCTTGACATGTCAAAGACCTTGGGACTTTTATTTTTTCATGATTGTCCAATACCTTACTAAATACATCTCAGGGCATGTAAAGGGCAGAATTCCAAGAAAAAGTGAAGCTGTAAAGCAAATTATTATCTACAAAGAAATAAAAAGAAAAAATAATAGTAGGAAACATGGAATGTTCTAGAAGTGATTTAAAAGACAATATAAAAATTACCCACATACTGTATACAGACAAGTATTGAAGAGGTTAAAGGGGAACTCCACATAAGGAAAACTTCTATTAAAAGTACATTAAAAGTTATATAGATGTGTCTATAAAATGCATTACCATATCTGAACGGTTCGGTCACACTGTAGCTGATTGCAATCCAGGAAGTAAAGAAAAATGGCCTCTGTGCCAATTCACATTGTCTCCTACTCCCACTGCTCTCCCACCTT
Source organism: Dendropsophus ebraccatus (assembly GCF_027789765.1). Classification (NCBI taxonomy): domain Eukaryota; kingdom Metazoa; phylum Chordata; class Amphibia; order Anura; family Hylidae; genus Dendropsophus; species Dendropsophus ebraccatus. The sequence continues at coordinate 45,535,125 of NC_091457.1, read as the reverse complement.
AGGAGACAAATATTCCATGCCTCTGTCTCACATTGTATGTGTTTGCTGAGCACAGGCTGATGGTGCAGACAGGGGGCAGGGCGTGATGTCACAGGAGGCTTGGCTGGATCCCCCAATCCCCTGAGTGATTAACCATCTCTGCCCGGCCAGAAGCAGCTGCTGCACTGATTTCACTGGTGCAAAACTCTGCAGTGAAATTCAGGCTGTGTTCACACATGTTGGAGCTTCATTGCAGTAATGCAGCGTATTCACAAAAATGATGCAGTAACACAAGTAAATGATGCTAAATGGCTGAGAGGATCAGAGCTGGCACTGGAAATCCCACCTGGAGAAAAAACGAGGCATAAACAGTATATCCCCTGTAAGATAGTATTGGATAAACTCCTTATTGTGTGGGTCAACTTGAAACATAAAAGATGCTTGATCATAATATGTGCGTGTAAATGAAAAGAAAAAATAAATAGATTCATATAGTTCTTTACTTTATTCCAATATAAATATTACAGGTAAAGAATACAGCCTGCTGTGTGGTGTTACAGGTAGAGAATACAGCGTGCTGTGTGGTGTAACAGGTAGAGAATACAGTGTGCTTTGTGGTTTTACAGGTAGAGAATACAGTGTGCTGTGTGGTGTAACAGGTAGAGAATACAGTGTGCTGTGTGGTGTAACAGGTAGAGAATACAGCGTGCTGTGTGGTGTTACAGGTAGAGAATACAGCGTGCTGTGTGGTGTTACAGGTAGAGAATACAGTGTGCTGTGTGGTGTTACAGGTAGAGAATACAGCGTGCTGTGTGGTGTTACAGGTAGAGAATACAGTGCTGTGTGGTGTTACAGGTAGAGAATACAGCGTGCTGTGTGGTGTTACAGGTAGAGAATACAGTGCTGTGTGGTGTTACAGGTAGAGAATACAGCGTGCTGTGTGGTGTTACAGGTAGAGAATACAGCGTCCTGTGTGGTGTTACAGGTAGAGAATACAGCGTGATGTTACAGGTAGAGAATACAGTGTGCTGTGTGGTGTTACAGGTAGAGAATACAGCGTGCTGTGTGGTATTACAGGTAGAGAATACAGCGTGATGTTACAGGTAGAGAATACAGTGTGCTGTGTGGTGTTACAGGTAGAGAATACAGCCTGCTGTGTGGTGTTACAGGTAGAGAATACAGCGTGCTGTGTGGTGTTACAGGTAGTAACTGTGTGCTGTGTGGTGTTACAGGTAGAGAATACAGTGTGCTGTGAAGTGTTACAGGTAGAAACAGTGTGCTGTGTGGGTGGGAACACAATGAAATTATAAAGTACTGCAAATAATTCAGTTACACAATGAAACTGCAATGTGTGAACACAGCCTAGATGTTCTGCAACAGATTTGGACAGGGAATGGGCAGGGTGGAGGACTGTGATAAACATCTGAGGGAAAGCATTGCATTCTGGAACCAGTACTGCATTCTGGGAACTGCTCAACCAGGAAGTACAGAAACACAACACAGAACAAAAAATCCCTAGAAAATGGATTTTTGGTAGTTTCAAAACTGGGATAGATAGGCAAGCAATGCTATATGCTTGGGCAGATGTTTTATTTTTTTAACCTCTACCTGGAGTTCCCCTTTAAAAAGTCACAGTGTCTCTCATCATTCATGGGATATGATAGATCTTTCTCGTATTCTTTGAAATTATTTTCATCTTAATACAATTTGGTGGCTTTAGGACAACTTTCGGCAAGTCTGCTCATCTCTACAGTCTGCACAAGCCATTGACAGATTTACTGGTGTTTCTTGCACAGAGAAATTAGATTTTCTCTTGTAGTTTCAGATAATTCTTTTGAATGTATGGTAGCAAAAAGTGTAGATGTCCCCTAAGCCAGGGGCATAGTGTGTGTGTGTGTGTGGGGAGGGGGGAATCACATCTGGACACATCTGATACTCCCCAGCAACTGATTTATTAAACTGAGAGATTCCTCTGTCACTTGAATTAAGGCAGAGAGTGACACAGTTTTTTCAAAACTGGCCATGTAAGGAACCTTTTGTTCCCTGCACCACCACCTAGTGCTCCCTGGGAGATGAAGGCTGCTTGATTACTGTCTGCGCCCTAATGAAAAGTAAGACCTAACTAGCAGAGGCCAGAGCTGTATCTGCAAAGTACAGCCAGGTGAGTATGAAATGCTGCTTGAGGGCAGTATTATATTCAGAGGGCATAATGTGAAGCAGTATTATATTAAGAGGGCAGTGTGTATGGAAGTATTATATTCAGAGGGCATAATGTGAAGCAGTATTATATTAAGAGGGCAGTGTGTATGGAAGTATTATATTCAGAGGGCACAATGTGAAGCAGTATTATATTCAGAGGTAGCAGTGTGTAGCAGTATTATATTCAGAGGGCACAGTGTGTAGCAATATTATATTCAGAGGGAGCAGTGTGTAGCAGTATTATATTCAGAGGGCACAGTGTGTAGCAATATTATATTCAGAGGGAGCAGAGTGTGGAGTATTATATTCAGAGGGGGCAGTGTGTGTGGTATTGTATTCAGAAGGGGGCATTGTGTATTGTATTGTAATCAGAGGGGGCAGTGTGTGGAGTATTATATTCAGAGGGGGCCGTGTGTGGCAGTATTATATTCAGAGGGGGCAGTGTGTAGTAGTATTATATTCAGAGGAGGCTCTGTTATATTCAGAGGGCACAGTGTGTAGCAGTATTATATTCCAAGAGGGCAGTGTATGACAGTATTATGTTCAGAGGGGGCAGTGAGTGGCAGTATTTTTTTTCAGAGAGGGAAGTGTGTGGTAGTATTATATTCTGAGGGCACAGCTTATAGCAATATATTCAAAAGGCACAGCGGGATAAAGTATTATATTCAGAGGAGGCAGAGTGTGGCATTATTATATTCAGAGGGGGCTGCGTGAAGCAATAATATATTCAAAGGGGACAGGTTGTTGCAGTACTATATTCAGAGTAGTACAGTATGTAGCAATGTTAGATTCAGAGGTTGCAGCGTGTAGAAGAGCTCAATATTGGAAACAGAGAGGAAAGATTAAAACTTGACATAGATTAAGACCGGCCTGTGGCTTTAAAAGTAATATTGAGTTATGATGGGTGAAGGCAGAATCCCAGCCCCTGCTCATAATAAAACGATACCTCAGATGACTAATGTGGGATAATTTCCTCCATCATTCTCATACATTTCATTTACATGTTAACAGGGTGTAGAAAATGAAGACTTAATACTGTAATGTAATGTCGGCTTTCTCTAGGCTCTGATGCCATTAATTGTCATATATTGTTTGATGAACATAGAAACATATTTACCCACTTTTTACACCCGACCCCCCCCCCCCCCCATCCTAAAAGTCAATAATATAGGAGACAAATAGTGATGCTGCTGACCTTTAAAGTGTATATATACCTGTTATTAAAAATACCTTTGACATGTCATAGAGACAGTCTGGGTCTGAGTGTTTAGACCGCTACCGATGAGGAGAATGTGGGCGAGACGGCTACAGCTAACACAATGTGCCTGTCCTGGTTACATGACACAGAATTAGGAGAGCACAAATTGAATTAGGACTTGCTCGATCTTCTGATCAGTTGAGTTCTCAACACTCTTAACAGACCCAATCGATCAAAACTTTTAAAATGTCTCTATGGCATACTGTATTACAAGTTTTTTTTCTAGTGACAGCTGAACATTCATTCTACTCACATACATACACACAAATATGCACATAACATAGATAAATATATGCACACACTCACATACCTTTCAAATAAGTGAACATACCATACATATGTATACATATTACACACAAATATACTATGCAGAATACATGCACAGATATAAACAATGTACATTACATACACAGATATAATTAAATGCACACTACATGCACACATCATACACAGATATAAAGAAATGTACATTACATACACATATAAATAAATGCACATTACATACGCACATCATACACAGATATAAAGAAATGCCCATTACATTTAGATAATACATATACATGTGCACAATACCCACAGGCTTACTTACATACATACATACATACATACTATATGTACACTATGCACAACCTCACATACTTACTATATGTACAGGTACACACACAATTTACCTTGTACAGGAAAGTACCAGAGGGGTCTATATACAAAGAAGTGTGCAGCTTCAGAAGCTGCTCAAAGTCCTGTAGGCTACCTCCCCTCCATCACCCACCTCCTCCCGACTGCCAACAGCAGACAGAGGCAGGCAGAAAGGAGGTGGGGAAGGGTCCAGGGGAGAGGAGAGGGGCTGAACTGCTTCTGTACACTACATGCTGCTGCCTATTACTGGTGCCTGGATGAAACCCCAGGGTATTATACAGAGGCACTGACTGACTAGGTGACAGGAGTGTACAGCAGCATGTAGTATTCAGCAGTGCTGGAGGAAGTTGTGCCAGGCCTAGAGCTGCTAAACAGGGAGCTTCCTGGTTAGGAGCCCACCAGGCGTAGGGGCCCACAGGGGGGTTCCTCAGCTCCCTGGTGGCCCAGTCTGAGCCTGGTTATGCTTCTTAGCTCTCGTCTTCTCTCCATCTTCAATAGGAGAACCCAACATGGCCATTACCAAATGTAAAAAAAAAAGAGCCTGCGAAGACTCATTTAAGAGTCTCAAAACAGAGGACTAGTCAGATATCCCTCCGGGCACAACCCAGCCAAGGGGTGGCTCCTGTAGCCAAACCACCAATGTCACCATATTAAGTGGCCCTTCAAGTCAATGTAATGACAAGGGAAAAACCAAGGCCAGGTATCCATCCACAGACAGCTGTTTTGGGGTGTTGCCCCTCATCAGTGTGGAGCAGGATTTTGGCTAAGTGGGAACAATGCCTAGTAAAGCCAAAAGAGAAACAGATCACTAATCTCAGGGAGACCAGCCAAAGATAACACTGCCGGCTATTGGTTTAAGTGCTCAATGCAGTGAAATCCTAGGTGCATTGCTCCCTGGAAAACATGGATATGCAAAAAAAAAAAAAAAAAAGAACCTGTGAAGCCTCATTTAAGAGTCTCAAAACACAGGACTAGCTAGACATCCCTCCGGGCAGGACCCAGCCCGGAGGGATGGGTGGCTCCTGTAGGGAAACCACCATATTAAGTGGCCCTACAAGTCAATGTAATAACAATGGAAAAACCAGGCCAGGTATCCATTTACAGACTGCTGTTTTGGGGTGTTGCCCATCATCAGTGTGGAGCAGGATTCTGTCTAGGTGGGAGCAATGCCTAGTAAAGCCATAAGAAAATCAAATCACTGATCCCAGGGAGACCAGCCAAAGATAACACAGTCGGCTGCTGGTTAAAGCAATCAATGCAGTGAAATCGTAGGTGCATTGTTCCCTGGGAAACATGAACATGCAAAAAGAAAAAGTGGAGCCTCATTTAAGAGTCTTGAAACACAGAACTAACCAGATATCCATCCACAGACAGCTGTCACGTGGTGTTGCCCCTCATCTTAAATGAGGCTCCACTGGCTCTTTTTTTGCATATTCATGTTTCCCAGGGAGCAATGCACCTAGAATTCCAGTGCATTGACCGCTTTAACCAGCAGCTGGCAGTGTTATCTTTGGCTGGTCTCCCTGAGATCAGTGATCTGTTTCTCTTATTACAAATTGTAAGCAGTTGTTTGTTTCTGGCTTGATATGTGCATGGGGGTGTCACGGCGATCGACACGAGGTCAAGTGCTCACTGTACATGGACGACGTGACCGTCTTCTGCGCTAACCAGTGTTCGGTGACAGCACTCGTCCAGACCTGCGAGAAGTTCGGAAAGGCTTCAGGGGTAAAGGTCAACTGTGGGAAGTCGGAGGCTATGCTCTTTGGGGAGTGGCACCTGGCCCCCTTCCCGTTTACCATCAAACCGGACTTCATCAAGATCCTTGGAGTCTGGTTTGGAAAGGAAGGCACGGCCCTCAAGTCCTGGGAAGAGCGATTGGCTAAGGTCAAAATGAAGATCGTGCTGTGGAGCCTCAGACACCTCACCATTGAGGGTAAAACACTGGTCCTGAGGAACGAAGTTCTGCCTGTGCTCCAATACACCGCAAAGGCTTGGCCCCCTCTTGCCACCGTCTGCAGGGCCATCACCAGGACCGTGTTTCGTTTCATCTGGGGCTCCAAAATGGACAGAGTGAAGCGCTCCGTCATGTACAAGGAACCCCGCAAGGGCGGAAAAGGTGTTCCAGTTATCCCTACCTTGCTGCGGGCAGCCTTTGTATGTGACTGTGTGCGGAGGACTCTGCAACAGAAGAAAGGCTCTGCGGGCAGGTCCATGTCTCGCCTGTTCCTCCTCCCCCTCTGGAGGGGTCTGAGCTGGGACAAGTGGGACAGCTCCATCCCTTACAACTGGCACACTCCCTGGTTCTACGGAGATGTCATCAGGTTTGTGAGGGAACACCAGCTGTAGGGTCTCAAGCCCAACTTGTGGAAGCCAAAAACTGTCCACAAGCTCATCAGAGCACAGGACACTATGGAGCTCGTTCCAGGGCTCACTGCGGCCACCGCAGAGACTGTTTGGACTAATGTGGCCTCGGCGAAGTTGACCAACGGGCACAAGGACTTGTCATGGATGCCCATTCAGCGGGGACTGCCTTTGAGGTCATTCGTGCACGCCCGAACCTGTGCAACATGCGGTACTGCCCCCGGTGCCCCTTCACGGAGGAAACATCTTTGCACCTCTTTTGGCAGTGTCCGTTTGCTCAGGGCCTGTTGGACGCCCTGGAACTTGAACTCAGTGATAGTGTGCCCAGGAACAGGCTAACGCACTACGCAGTGCTGTATGGCTTGTTTCCTGGTAATTTCAGCGATGAGGCAACCCGGGAGGCCTGGCGCCTTATGAACTGTTTTAAGGATGCTATATGGCTTGCTAGGAACCGCCTCATTTTGAAGAAGGAGAGGATGTCTTTTCTGGACTGCCGCAGACTAGTCCACAGCCTGCTCAGAGACTATTTCATCATGGACATATCGGACCAGGAAGAAAGGATTGATACCCCTCTCCCCTTGTGTTGTGTTGTCTTTCAATAAAGCTTCGGGCCTGTGATTTCCCCTCCCTACCCCCCTCTTTCCCACCCCCCTTACCCAATCACTTGTCTGTATTGCTTTATTGTTTGTTGTTATAGGATTGTTAAGGTATGCGGGAATGTTAGTGTAGCAGGTGGTATGATGTAAAGCGTAGGGAGCCTGTGCTGTATGTTGTACCATTGCGCTGAGTATGTATTGTCTTATTTATTTGGCTTCAATCAAAAAAATAGCTGATCAGCAAGAGTGCTGGTTGTCAGCACCCCACCAATCATATACTGATGGCTTAACCGGAGAATAGGTCAGCAATAAACTTAACCTGAAAAAAATAAATATATCACTCGATTTGTGTTGTATTTATATGTATCCCATGTTAGTACAGTATTGCCTTGTCAAATAGAAAAGCTCCATGGAATCTGTCAAGCGATCCATCCCATCAATCACAACAGATGAGGGAGATACATTGCCCGGGACCACGAGGATAGGGGCATCCAGTAGTCACTGGGACATACTATATAGACCATCAGATGTAACATTTTGTGTGACAGATAGTCTTTATAGGCATTGTCCAGTGATTAAATGTCAAATTTATTTTTATTAGATCATGTTCCTGTATGTATTGTTCTTTACTTCTTATGGTGCCCCCTGGTCCCTCTCCGAATGTCACTCTAATGTGACTGGTCAAATCTTCTAGTATGTAGATTCTTATTGGCCTGACTCTGCCGAAGGTGTACGTTTGACATTGTAAAGGTACAGTGTGCAAATGTACTATCTTACGCTTTTTTTTTTTATTCTTCATACAATGTTTTAACAGAACTAGATAAGTAATCTGATTAAGTTCATGTGCTCATGAACTGTCATTTCACCTAATATATTCCTTTCTGCTATCTAAAACAAGTGTTCAGTACTCTGCTTTAAAAATGTTGCTATGAAATCCCTGTATTGTACACATTTGGATTTTATATAACCTTATATTTTACGGTGGCAGCAAATTTACGGTAGAAATGGAAATGTAATGTTGGCTCTGTGCTCCCTCTCGTGGTGCGAGGTTGTAATTGCAATATAATTCTGTTGCAGATTGTAACAGTCCTCATGAAGTAGACTCCATCTTAAGGTAATTTTTGAGTAAGGTAATTTTTGAGTATGCCACCAACAAAGTACATGCCAGAGTTCCTGTGTACAGAATTAAATATCAAAGATACCAGAAAGAACTCCTTTAAAGCCATGGGCATGTGAAATCTGCATGTATAGAGAAATTAGACCTTTTTGGTAAAAAAAAAAAAATGCATATATTTTTCACCTTTGTATATAGCATTATTTATCTTATTACATAACACTAGAGGGGAGATTTAGTAAAAGTTAAATAAAATCCTGCCCCCAATTACCCCACCATATTTACTAAAAGGTGCACACAGATGGATGAATTTTCTGAGGTGTTGTAGTCAAGACTATCTGTGGTTCACAGTGTGAGCTCAATCACTTGTATAAGTGAAGAGGTTGCATGACCGGATGATTTGCGTTTTGAAATTTCTCAACCATAATCCTGTAGTATAACCTGAAGGGAGTTGTGCATATAAGATCGCCAACACATTGCTGAACTGAAACATTTTCAAAGAGGAATGATCCAAAATTTATCTTATTTTCAGCTACAGTCATTGTGTGGTGGAGGTTACTGCTGCTAAAGGGAAAAGATTAGCACCAGTGCTGGAGGTGATGTAAAAATAATACTATACTCACTTTCTCCAGTGTAACACACCTACTGGACCTTTGGTGGTCTCCGCTTCTTCTGGATTCTGCCTTAGGGCCCTTGAACACAACGGAAATTGAATCTATGGTTCGGTGGATTCCGCCAACCGTCCAAAGAAATGAAATCTTAATTCATTTTTGGGCGGACAGCAGAATCTGTCTGAATCGAATGGAGCCTATGGGAATAGCAGTAGCGCGGGGGGGAGGGGGTTGGTATCAAGCGCACGGAATTTACCGGAGATTATCCAGGTGTTTTCCGTAGTGTGCAAGGGCCCTTAGGGTGGGGTCACACCGAAGAATCCAGACTGATCACCCACAGCTCGTATGTTCAGCAGAATTCTACTGAACATACAATGGAGTCTATGGCAAGGGCGGAAATGCATGCAGGCGCGAGCAACGGAATTTACAGTGGATTATCCACCTAGATTCCTCAGTCTGAAAGCAACCTTATACTAACCCCACAGGTGCTGCCTACTCAGCCACCAGCACGGCAGAAAATGTTCAATCAGATCACATTATTAGTAATTAATGCAGAAACCCAAAGGATCCACATCCTCTCTGTAGTCCATACAAGCTTATAGCAGACGGACTGGTATCTAAATCACATTATTAATCAGAGAATAATGACACATGTACAGTGCTATAGCGGGGGGGTTTTATTAACAAAATCATAAAAATCATTAACCTGAATTACACTGTGATTTACCAATAAAAAATAAGTCAGGTCCTGATTTTACATAATAGAACATAATGCCCAAATGACTCTCATGAGAAATCCATTATTTAGAGCATTTATTTAAGATTAAACAACAATACAATAAATTCTCATCAATGAAGGATCCGGTCGTGTGCAGAGAATCTTGCAGTGTAAAAATAAGATATACATGAAGTGTTTTAAGGATGGAGACGTCCAGCATCCAGGTGTCTAAACTGTAAACAGGAAAACTATGTGCAAATCAATCGATATGGCAAATATATGACAACTGTTTGCTGACAAGAGATGAAGGGTTATCTCCAGTTTACCCAGGTACAGAGATGATGCAAACCCAGTGATCCTTAACAGGCTTATCACAATCTCATTCACTCACACATTTACACTGCTATATTGATATCTTGTCTTACACATAGTCCAATACCAGCACAGTATATTGTCAAAGTTATCATACACTCTCTCACTATTGGTTGGAACGCTCAAGCAGCTAGTATTATGGCTTACTACAGACTGCAGTTTCTTTGTATGTAACAGTGAGCACTATTATATACAGTAGTAAATGGTATTAACAGAAAGGAGTGGGGCCTTTATCTAGAGCTGGCTCACCCATCACACTGCCCCCCTTTTCTTCTCTATTTGCCCTCTAATATTAAATCTAATACAGTGGAGTCAAACTCTTGACCCTCCCACTGCTGCCCAACTACAATTCACTTCAAGCCTATAAAAGCTAAAGGCTGCCCAGGCATGATAGGTATTGTAGTCTCGCAAAACACCTGCAGGGCCAAGAGTTTGACATCCCTGATCGCGTGGAGGAGCAGCAAGACCCTTAAAGTGTACCTGTCATGACGGCCCATTGTCGTTGCAACAGAGATTTCCTCACTCTCTTAATCCAGAAGTTTGGGTCTCCATGGATATGAACACGCGAGAAAAAAACAATGCGTTGGACCCCCCATTGGATTAGAATGGGGGGTCCAACGCATTGTTTTTTTCTCGCGTGTTCATATCCATGGAGACCCAAACGTGTATTACCATTTCATAGTGTATTAGCATCTATCAAGACCCGAACTTTCAGATTAAGGGTATGTGCACACTATGGAATTAGGCTAGTAATTTCAAGTGGAGTCAAGGCGGCAGGTTCTGCTTAAAGTTCCACCTGTCCCAATAACTCAAAAGTTATTTCTCAATCCACCTAAAGAATTAACATGTCATTACAGATTGCAGTTAAAAAAATAAAATTGAGTCAATGGGACAGGTGGAACGACAAGCTAGTTCCTAGTTTAATTCTGTAGAGGGCTGTCATGACAAGTACACTTTGGATTTTACAGAACACTTTTTATTGTCAGGATAGGCCATCAATATTTACTTATGCTTGGGTGCTGACACCCAGATATTTACCAGAACCACGTCGCCAGTGTGAACAGGGGACAAAAGCAGCACCTGTGGAGAACCATCTATAGAGCTGTTTTTATCTAATACACACAATGTACAGTATTCACCTCAATTTAGAAAAAAAATCTGAAAAAATGGGACCCACTTGATCCAAATATAGCGCCACTCTTGCTTATTGGCTATGTTGGATATTGCAGCTTAGTCCCATTCAAGTAAAATTGGACAATAATGAACAGTAAATTTAAAATCAGGACAACAAAGCTACTTGTGCCAAGATTTGTCTATCTTTCTCCTATACAAAATACAATATAAATATTCAGCTCTTGTTATTATTATTATATATCATTTACATTGATTTAATAAATCTTGAATAGTGATGAGCAAACTTTCCAAACTGTTTGAGTTCAGCAACATGGCTTTATTCATGTTTTCCAGGACTCCGTAGGGCAACATCCAACTTCTTTGGCTGCAGGATTCCAATGCCAAGCAATTGGGTTTAGACGAAAGTTGACGAAGCCGAACAGTTTGGCTAGTTCGCTCATCACTAATCTTGACTTTCAATGTTAGGTAAATATTTTGGTGACCAGACACCAATGGAGTAAGTAAAGCTCCAGATCACACTGGCCTCATTCCATTACACCATGGGCAGCGGCAGATGTCCTTTTGTTCTACAGGAACGCAACATGCAGGATTGACAAGTTCTGGGACTTTCTCTGTAGTTAGCGAAAACAGCGCAAGGTTACAATCAACTGGAGTTTTTTTTTTCAATTAGGCCCTTTCACCAAAATCTACCAACCAGTAATGTGTGGCACATGATGTTTAACAAAAGGCTAAATGGCACTTAAACCTGTTGCTTTGAAGGTATGATGTGTACATACAAAGTCTGAATTATATAGTATATATAATTGTGTGTATAAACGGGCTGGAGGGAGTGATCACACAACTCAATATTCTTATAAATGTACTAAACTATAAACATATATATTTCCTTAGAGAGATATTCCAACTGTAGGCATTTGGGGACTCCCATGAATTGGAGAACTAGAGGTCACATGATCCCTCACAATTTCCCAAACCTTTGCGACCAGCATTGGTTTAAACAGAAGAGGTCATTATCAGAGATGAGCGCACCTCAGGCATGCTCCAGTCCGATCATTAAGCATTTGAATACCGGTGCCTGAAGAAGTTGGATGCAGCCCTAGGGGGTCCTGGAAAACATGAATACAGCCTATAGCATGTTTGAGTTTTGCTCATTACTATTCATTATCCTTTTTGGGACTCATGGGAACAAACAAGTTGGTACTCCTAGTTTATTACAATCCAAGAGGTTGGGATTAAGGATGGTCCGAACCTGCAAAGGTTCGGGTTCGTATGAACCCGAACGCTCGGCATCAGATTCCCGCTGTCTGCCCGCTCCGTGCAGCGGAGCTGTATCCACCCTCTCCACGGAGCGGGCAGACAGCGGGAATCATTGCCGAGAGTTCGGGTTCATACCAACCCGAACCTCGGCCAGTTCGGACCATCCCTAGTCGGGATCCAAGGGGTATCACAATGGTAAGGATACCACTTTAACACTTTGTGAATCTAACTCTCTACAGGCTCAATGCATTTTTTTCTATTTTCCAGAAACAAAGAGCTGTTCAACTCTCTGCTTAAATTTATATATAATCTAAATTTAAAAAAAAAACTACTACCGAAATACATTGGATTTCCTCATCTTGTACTGGACTCGAATCAGAATTCACTCTAACTCAGATTTACATTCACAAATCTGATGACCTCTAAGCTCCCCTTTAACAGCATTGCCAGTTTGGTCAGCAAATCAGCAGAGCTGGCACAAAATTATTGCTTGAATAGTTTTGTTGTGAAAAGTTACTGAAACCTCAACAGAATCCCCAACAGAGTCTTCATAGGTCAGGTATGAAAAGCTCTGCTATTAGCTCTGGGCTGTATTACATGCTATACATTCAGCACTAGAGTTTCTGAACATTTCATGAGCTGATGATGATTAATGGTATATGTAAACTGGTAAAATGATGTGTAAAGGTGAACCATTGCTTTTCAAGAATATACCAACCCAATACATAGCGTCTACTAGAACTAGACTGATATTTGTATTATGACTCGGTAGTTGTATACTCCACTTTAGGGTACATTCACACTACTGAACACATGCAAAGAGACTTCAAGATAATTCTGCAACGCGGATTTCGCTTGAAGTTCCACCCGTCCCATAGACTTAATGATATTCACCAGCGAATTCCGCCACCTACCCAAGGAATTCACAAGTCAATACTTTGGGTGGATGGCGGAATTCACCAATATCATTAAGTCTATGGGACGGTCAGAACTTCAAGCTTACGCTATGCGTCGGAATCCACTTGAGGTGCCCATGCATATTCTGCAGTGTGTACATCCCATTACACTTGGCCTTACTCCATTGGTTTTAAATCCAATGGCATGTTTCAGAATATATAAAGATATTCTCATCCCAAACACTTATCCATAAATGTCTGATACATGTGAGTCCCACACTCCATTTCAACTCGAGCAGCAGAAGGGCATAAGATACTGTTGCACACTTGGCTGCTTCCCAATCACATCTGTCTGGTGTGCTCCACTTTTTAAATAAATAGTTGAGTGTGCTACATGTAGACCCCACATCTATCAGGCTTTGATGGTGTATCCTGTGGATATGCAGTACATATACTGTATGAGATGAGTGTAACATGTTATTATATTCCTATACTTCAAACTAGATTTATTCCAGATGTTCACCATTTTGTGTCTACAGCTCCCATGCAGAACTATGCTTTTCCAAAGTTATCAAAGAAGTAGGAGGAGAAAGGTTAGAGTACAGTGTCAGACTACACTTTGTTTGTAGTCTGTAACCATGGAGACACAATGTTAAGAGCTGTGGACACTAATTGTAAGAAATGTTTAACCAAATCCGTCCTAGTTTTACCCCAAACCAGGAATGGAACCAACACACAGGAACACTATAATAGAAATATATACACCATCTTCTGTGTTTTGTACCCACTCCTTGTTTTGGCTAAAAACTACTGATCGCAATACTGTGTGAACCTTGTCTTTCATACAGAATAGATTCTTAAAATTAAAATAAACAATCAATCAATCTTGTAAGTAGATCCAAACTTTCCCGCAGAGTGCTTACTTCAGCTAAAAAGAAGCATCATAAAATCATGCAGCACATAGAGGAATCACTGTACAGCCCCTTTAAAGGTAATCTGTCAATTCTGCATCATGCTCAGAACTGCAGACATGCAAAGATAGCTGATATGAGAATAAAACAAATGATACCCATGTTTTAGCTGATGGCTGTTTACAAAGTTATAAAATCAGGTTTTTATTACAAGTTTAATTGTCATAGAGGCTTTGCTGACTTGTAGCATTCATGTGACTTGTCAAAACTTTTTTTAATTACAGGTATGTTTCAAAGTGTAGGGTCACCTTCGAGCACAAGCTTTCAGTTTACATCTAGATGTAATCTACATACAAGATTGAGTCATTTTGCAAACACTTTGTTTAAAGAAACTCTGTCAGCAGATTTAGGCTGTCCTATCTCAGGGTAGCATAAACTAGTGAGAGAAAAGCTGAACAGGATGATGTATCACTTACATTATTCTGTGCAGCTGATCCATCAATATCTTTGTGAATAACATAGAGAAGAAGTAGTCCTCTCCAATATGTGCATGAGCCCAGTAGTCTTGCATATTCATGAGAAGCAGAAAACTCCACCCATCAGCTGCTGATTGGCAGTTATCTATCCCTGCTGTGCATAGGCAGTCAACTGACAATCAGCAGCTGGAGGGCGGTGGAGGGATGTGGCAAGAATCCTATTATTCTGCATATTAGGAGAACAGCTGAACAAAATGATGTAAGCAATACACAAAAATACGTTCAATTGTGGCAAATAAAAGTCTAAAATTCCTGCAACAAATCTGCTCATGTGAATATATCCTTGCAGCCTGTTCATACCTAGTTCTTATTTCGGGATCTTGTGGATTCAGGGCCTGTACAAAATAACAATTAATCCTCCCAAAGTTTAATGTAGTAAAGTGCACTACATTATGTGAGCTAAACATAAGGGAGAGTCTGTAAGTAGAGTAGTGACAGATTCCAAGCACCAACTAGAAGAATTGTGAATTACAGTGTACCTGCCATTAAAATAAACTTTTGATATATCAGAACGACATCAAAAGTTTTTATCAGTTAGAAACGGAGTGTTCAGACCCCAACCAATCAGTAGAGTGATTTCTGTGTCCAAGACCTAGATGTCGGGAGTGAAAGCTATGTGCACATACTTCTCCCATCTCTTTTTCCTGATCGGTGAGGTTCTGAACACTCCGACATAACAAAGGTTTTTTTGTTTTATTTTTTATGACAGTGACTATTTAACTTAGTATAACAATGAACAATCATTTTTTTTAACCTGAGGTCAGTACAACATTAGGAAACAAAAGAATTTATGCCATCTTAAAAGGAGTACTCCAGAGACTATATTTTCTTTTTCTAAAACATTGCTTTAATAAAAGATATATTACAGTAATATAACTTTATAAAACATAAAGTATCGTTTTTTAAGCTATTATTCAACTATTATTCAGCAGGCCCCTCTGCTGCCACCAGCATTTGTGTCAGGAACTGCAGGTTTATATATGTCCCGCAATTACCGATTCCCTGCTTCAGGCTACCCGACTCAATCGATGTGTGTGGCACTCTCTACAATCAGTGAGAATTACTATCACTACTCATGCTGCCACACACAGTGATCATGTCTAGCAACTGCCCTAGGTACTGTATATAAAATAATATAGTACACAGGGGGAAGAGGTGGGGGGTACCCGGCTATGTATAACAAAGGATCAAAAAGTTCAGGGATTAGACAGCCCTGTAGTTGCCGACAACTGTTGGTGGCAGCAAAGGGGCCTTTTTCATCCCTTACTGCTGCTAGTCGGAAGTTGAATGGCAGTTTAAAAAAAAATTATATACACACATATACATACACATTTTAATAAAGTGATAATACACAGCAATCTAACATTATTGAAGCAATATATTAGCAAAAAAATCTTGAGTGTCTGGAGTACCCCTTTAATTGTTACATTATATCCAGACATAAACTGCAAGACAAAGTGAATGTCTGTTATAAACGGATTTATGTGCAGATGATACAGACAATCAATATAATGCATTTGATCAATTACACAAAATTATTCCAGGAAAAAAGTTCGTGATCACAAAAGTATAAAGAAAAGAAAAAAATAATATATATAAATTTACATATATATATATATATATAAATAAATTTTCACCAAATAAGCAACATTGTAAAAAAAAAGTGTTAATATTGTCTAAAGTCTGGTATTGATTTCTAATTTACTCAAAACTTTTTGTCCCCCCCAAAAAAAAAAAATAAATTCTAAATCAATGTAAAAAAATTTAATACGATTAAAAATCAGGGTAATATTTCAGACGTGTTAACAGTTTTCCAGCTAGACCCCAGTAATTTAGACTCCCATAGGCCATTCAGCTACAATGCCCCTGAGAACGGATAGTGACATCATCAGAAGGACACTTTCTGCCAGGTTTCTATATTGTTCAATACACATATGTTCAATGTCTCTTGCTTTCTCTAAGAAACCTTCAATGAACCCTGGTAGGATCTACAAAGAATTGACAAGAAGCCCTCTACAGTGTTAAACACTTACAGGATACTCAGTCGTATTTCATCATTCATTTTACGTTACCCTTATAAATGCAGTCATTGAAATAATGAATAACTGCATTGAGAACAGTACTTAGCCAGTTTGCACGGTAACCTTTTCCAAAAATGTTCACAATAACGTTTGTGTCTGTTCATCAAGATGTATTATCTTGGTTTCGTCTTGGCACAGTTAGCTGTTCATAGGTAGGTAGGGTGCTGCTAGAGAGATTGTTACCATTGTTCAAAGAGTTGCTCCGGTGGGGTGTTCTGCTTGCAGACTGACTGCTTTGCTGGTTTGCTACCAGATGGTGAAGCATATCAGTTATGAGATTGAGTTTATGATCCATTTGGGTCACCTATAAAGAGAAAAGAACCAAAAAGAGAATGGCATAAATATAGACCATATAACAAACCTTTATATAATAAAAGATGGGTATTTCCATCTGGAGAAGTAATTCTCTGTCCATAGGATACAGTATGAAAAGCTGATTACTGGGGGTCTGACCATTGGAAACAAACCTGAGAATGGGCACAACATTGTCCCTGTAATGGCACATGTACTGCACTCATTTTCTATGCTAAGCACATATGGTCAGCTACCCAACTGACAATGAATGGAGCACTGTCCAGGCACTCTGGGGACAAGGTTGTCCCCATTCTTGGGAATGGTGGGGTCCAAGCAGTGTGACCTTCACCCCTCAGATTGTTATTCCCCATTTTGTGAATAGAGGATAACTTCTTCAGATAGGAATACTCCTTTAAAGGCTTGGAATGGATATACAAACTATACTACTCTCAACCATTGCAGCTCAGCTTTAATGTGATGGGGCTTAGTTACTGACAGTTTCTAGCACCAGGGGGTGATGCAACCACCCAAGGGGCCAACCAACTGCAGGCTGTGGGGGTGCTTCTGCTATAGGACGCACTTGCAGTTAAAGATGGTCCCCCAGTCTGCTCTGGCCTGAATGCTCCGGCAGACAGGTTTGGAAACCAAAAACTGCAGCAGTGTAGGAATTACCCCATTGGCATAACTGTTATTAACTTTTTGACTGCTATTGACTCCTATTGAAGTCAAAAGGAGTTACATGAATTGTGGGCGACCCACTTACCCACCCCACTTTACTATGTGGGACACCAAGAGGGGCATTATTATTGTTTTGAGCACTATACTGTATGTAGAAAAAGGTAAGGAGGAAGCTGAAAGAATTCAGAGTCTTTAATGTCTATTTGCAGAGATGAATTATGGCTGAAAGAAACTGCCGGGGCCGGAAGGAGAAGATAAGGGGAAGTGAATTAGTCCAATCAGAAAAAGCGTCACCAATGTAACTGGTAATGTCACTGGATGTAACTGCACTATAGTCTCTTACAGGATCTTTATGGTCTGTGGTGGTAATGATAGCAGTCACTGTGTGTATGCATTATTTAGACATTACGGATGTTTTAAGGGGCAGAGTGTGTATTACAATGAGTTTCATGGGACATAGTGTGTATTGTAAGAAATTTCATGGGGGCATTATAATGAACTTTAGGGGGCAGAATGTGTATTACAATGAGTTTATTAAATAATTATTTTTTTTTTTACAATGGAAGTCTAGGCCAAGATATGCCTATGTCACGTATTAACTAGGCTAGGTGAACAAGTGTTTAATTAAAGGTCAATATCTTAGAAGAAAGAAATTCTTATTTTCTTACCTTGTCCTCTACGCGGTTCAATCTTGACCCAATTGTATTAGTGCCTCGATCTTTCACTTTATCTGGATGTAGAAAATAAAGCCACGATTAAGCTTACAAATAGGCAGAGGTTTAGTCCGATTTTCAATTGAATGGTGAAACAGGTCGTAATTTACCAACAATAGACTTCAATGAGAGAAATGATCTGCCTATTATATACTAAACATGTCCCCCTATGCTTCTAACCACGGACAACAAATACAAACTCATGTTACATTCTTTCATGGGTTGTGTTTGGTATTGCATGTCCAGAGAATGCCTATGTACAAACAGGACACCTTAAATAGATTTTTCCATATTATAAGTGATGGCATACCACTTGGATTTGCCATAATATATAGTGATTTAAGAAGAGGCTCTGACTATACTTCTGGTATTATTCCAAAACACGCCATATATCATTTTATACTATTATGGTGCGTTCACACCTACAGGATCTGCAGCTGATTTTCTGCAGCAGATTTCAGTTAAATAACTGAACACAGCATCAAATCTGATGCTGTGTTCAGTTATTTAACTGAAATCTGCCGCAGAAAATCAGCTGCAGATCCTGTAGGTGTGAACGCACCCTTAGGCTGGGTTCACACTATGTATATTTGAGGCTGTATTTGGTCCTCATGTCAGGTCCTCATAGCAACCAAAACCAGGAGTGGAATGAAAACACAAAAAGGATCTGTTCACACAATGTTGAAATTGAGTGGATGGCCGCCATATAACAGTAAATAACGGCCATTATTTCAATACCACAGCCGTTGTTTTAAAATAACAGCAAATATTTGCCATTAAATGGCGGCCATCCACTCAATTACAACATTATGTGAACAGAGCCTTTCTGTGTTTTCAATCCACTCCTGGTTTTGGTTGCTATACAGCCTCACAAATACAGCCTCAAATATACATAGTGTGAACCCAGCCTTAAGAAGTAAAATTGATGCTACAAAGAGAAGTCAATCACATACCTGATCCAGAAAGAAACAGTGAGGGCTTCCCCAATGACTGGTCAAGTCTGCATAGAAGAGGGGGAAAAAAGTTAAATCAAGTCTTTATTATATCAGTGATACAATATACCATTAACACCAAAACGCTCGAGTCAAGCATTTTTCAATCCTTGAGTGCTCAATTAAGCACTATGCTCGACTGAGCATGCTCGCTCAACATTACATATCATACAGCATCAGAAAACATGTTTATTGAAGGGGTTTTCCACCAAAATGATCAACTTTTACACATTGCAGCAATAGTCAAGTTGTAGAGCCCAACGGAAAGGCAGCCATATTGGTTGTCATCTTAAAAATTTACCATCAATTTCTGAGAAGTTATTTCAGTTTTATCAGCTTGTTCTATGAATGACAAAGTGACAGTGACTACCAGAGCCGAATCGAAAAATACTAACATCTGCTAACACAATGTTCTAACGGAAGTAATTCATTTAATTTCTCATTTTCCAATAAAGGATATACCCCAGTGAATTAAACACCCAGACAAGAAATAGGTGGTTACTAGTGACTAGTATATACCTCAATGAACTACATCAAAACCTGAAAATACATGTGTATACTATCACCGTGCAAAACATAATTCTCTATACATCTCTATTGGTACCAGACTGTTCCTAAATTTTAGAGATTTAAGGTTTGCATCTGTGGCTAATAAGATAATATACATGTGTATTCTCATTTTTATGTCATTTTTACTTTTAGATCATCCAGGGCCAAAATGTTTCATGGTAAGGACTCCTAATGCTGCAAAAATAAAAAATAAGCTATCCTAACCTGCCGCAATCTCACCTGTGCAATTAACTTTATTTATTGTACAGTATTTTCTGTTTTCTATATGAAATACAATGCTATGATATTGACCACAAGGTGTCTCACCTACTGGAAAACTGTAGTCAAAGCAAGTCAGTAAGGTCATTTGGTTTTTTATAACAGCAAAAAGAGACCAAATGCATGAAGTGCTGTCATCTGTCCCTCTGCTCTGCACAGACCGGCCCAGTGAAGATAATACCGATTGTCCGGCAGCCATACACGCCCCTGTGCACTGCTGCAGCTGAGTAAACTAAGTGATCTAAGGGCCCGCACCACCGGATGCAGAAGCATGAGCAGCTAAACGGGTCACAAAACTGACAGCATGCATACATAAAGCACAAGGGACTGAGGATGGAGAGTAACGTTATTATATTAGGGATGCACATACTGATATATAAAATGTACTATGTGTCTTCCTTGCCATAACAGCTATCTCACAGCATTGGCAGTTTGGACCCTGAATTACAGCTGACAGATTCTCCCGATAATAATGGGCTTACTTGTTACAAAGAGTTGTTACAAAGAGGTTACTGTACATCTTACCATTCTGGTAGAAAAGGGTTCAGAAATTAAAGAATATGTGCACATGGTTTTGTAGACCAGACAACCTCTTTACAGCCCATAATGCTACATTTACGATGGACCTGAATATTTCTGAATGTTCATCATTTAAGTCTATAATCACCTACCAGACAAACTGTTATGAATATCTGATATCTGATATACTGAATATCTGATTTTCTTTAAACTTTAAAATAAGAAAATAGCTATGTACTGTAATAAATCTGTGTTGCATACTGTATGATTGAATTCCCATGCCCATCCCCCTCCCAGTCTGAAAGGCTATGGTCCCACAACTTTTTTTTTATGTGAAAAACGTCCGTCTTTTGATAAAGAATGACATTATTTATAATCAGGATCATTATTAATATCCGTCATTATGAAAAGTTAGACGTTTGTCACAGAAAAAAGACATTGTAGGAACATAGCTCAAAAGGTGACCTTTTCATCTAATTCTAAGTCCAATAATAACTGCATTTTGTTAATAAAAACATTAGAAACTTGCTCAGCACCTCCGCTGTAGTTCCTTTATTCTGACCATCAGATTAAGATGACCTTGGGAGTATTGCTCAATGACATCACGTACATCATAAGGTTTCCTTGCTTGCTGCAAATTAAAAAGGGAAAAGAAACAGAAATCATTGCTGGAAAAGAAACAGAAGTTGGGATACTTTTATAACTATCTGGTCTATAAATAAAACTACATGAGATGTCTGCATGATAAGTTAGAGAGACGGCAACTGCTTGCTGTATTGCAAAATACAAAAAAGTCTTTGAAAAAGTTATATTACAGTTAGACCTTACAGAGTCCCTAACCATTAAACTGACGTTTCAACGAACAACTTTGCAATATATCTTATCAGACAAAAGTGCATCCTTCTCTTGCTAAAATGTAATGCCAATCCACTTTTTAAACTCATTTGCTTCAACACAGCAAACCAAAAATATTTCATCCCTGCCAGTTGAACTCGTGCAAGCAGTGTCTCCACAGCGCCAACACACAAGTACTACAGATGCCACCCTATAGACTGTTTACTCCGACAGCAAAAACAAAGTATTGTTTCTGCACTGAAAATACATTTTATTCTTACCTATTATGAATAAAGCATTAACCTATATAAATACCTAACACTAAACATAAACTGATCTAGTCTAGTAACGGGAAGGAACGCACCTGGAACCTTTTCTTTGCCACAAAATACTGCATTCTGCGAATCACTTTTATTGCTGCTCGATGATGTTCTCGTAACCTGTTTCAAGAAAAAAGGAGACATTTCTTAGTACACATCTATCGAGCGTACGATAATTTATTCACAACTGAGGTTTCACAAACCAACATACAAGTTCTTACTCGGATATGTGAGTTATTGGAGTAAGCAATGAATCTCCTTCCATGTCGGGATCATCTGTAAAGCTGCTGGTTCTGATGAAAGGCCCAGAACCAACATCCAACAGCCCAAAGGTCTTTTTGGTTACTGTAAGGGATAAGATATTACAGAATTAGACAAGGATACAATGCTTGTGTTACCAGACCATCATATCTACCCCTACTGGATCTTTCATATGGGTTCAATTAAGAACATTTTAGAACAAAACAAAATAAAAAAAACTCATTATATATTAGTAACATTACCTCCTACGCTCACCACAAATTCATTCTTTGACTAAATCAATATCACGGCCTACAAACACAGTAATATTACCTGTGTTCTCATATGCTTCCGATGAATAGCCATCATTTTTTCGATCATCTGACACATGATCATACGTGATATGTGGAATGTTTAGCATCTTCTCTGTAGAGCCTTCCTCTTTTTCAGTCCGCATTTTCTTCCTCTTGACCTAGAAACATATTTACCATTATATATCCATAGCCATAACATACATGGAGTCTGAACTAGATATGAAGAAAAGAAAAAAAAAAACGACTACCTCCCAGAAATGCAGATTTCAATATGCAAATGCAATCCTCTAGAAAGAAAATAAACCTTTATCCGTAGTACTATTTACATAGCTAACCTGTAAATCTAATTTTGTTATTCGTGAAGTAGTGTATATATGAACACCTACAAGTATCAGCTCGGAGCAGAGAACAAGGCCGTATTTAGGTACCATCAGCAGTGTTGCTTGGAAAAAATACCTTTTCAAATATGTTGGAGAAGGAGAAGAAGTGAGATTTGGGGTCAGTACCAAATGCCCTCCTGCAGGGGCATAGCTAGATGTGCCTGGATTAGTCTGTGCCTAGTCCTAGTAATACCACTGCCCACTGCCTCTAGTAATTTCTGTAGGTTTCACCAATCAGAAAAGGATGACAAATCTTAATTAGATGGAATTACCCCTTTTAAGGAAACCCACCCATTCTCCTGACTTGTCTGTTTTTGTGGATTCTTGTACTTCTCATGAAATAAAAAAAAAAAAAATCGAAATCACTATTTCTTATAGCTCTATGATGGGCCATTCCACTGGTATTCCGACTAGGAATGTATGACCAACTGAGTGTTACCTAAATGGGTAACATTGGTTACATAATTATAATAAGAATAACAGAGCAATCGAACAATATGGACCTATAAAATAGGTGATCAAGAATTAACGTGTTACGTGCAATGTATTTGCTAAAACAGACAGGCCAGGAGTGGTGACAGGGCCTTTTAAGTGAAAGTATGAAATCAAATGTAATTAGTTGCCCATTAAATTGAGTCTTTTAGATGGCCCAGAATCTCAGTGTGATCAGAACTTGTTTACAGAGCCTTTTCACTGAATCGGTCGTGCAGCCACCTAAATTCATCAATAATGGCTGCACATCACCTGTTTAGACTGGGAAGTGCGGCCAATAATAATTTAAAAGATTTAAAATCAGCTGAAAAACTAGTGTTTGCTTGTTTATTGGCTAATGGCTGTCCCTTTTACATGGGCCAACCATCAGCAACAAGGTGGCTCCCATTTCCACAATATTTGGCCTTTTAAAAGGGCCTTTAGTCCTAACAGTAAATGACGTAGCAGTCAACGCATACTTTACCATGACAGTTTTCTTTGGTTTTGGGCTAGGAGACATGACTTGCTGACTGCGTGGCGCTTTTCTGATATACATTTTCCATGTCACAGAATCTGGATTTTCAGCTGCATAACACCTCCATGCTGTCTGGAGATAGAAGATGCCAAGATCACTAACATGTCAAAGCAAAAGTTTATAGTCTTCCTGTTAAACTTTTACCAATCGTTTCTTATATCTGCTTGGAGATTATCACAAAAATAACAATCCTACACATATAAGTACTGGATGTAGTCCTGCCACCCTCTTCTTCTTAGGCAAAGAATAATAATACCACCACGTACCAAGTATTTTTATTGCTGTTTGGGTTGTGATTACTCAATCCTGCTGTATGGCCTACACTTATATTATAGACAGCCATTATGAAGGGACTCTATTATGCATTGATGCCAAGCTTGCAATAGGTCTGGCATATCTTCAGCTGTGGCTGAACGGTATAGATATTTGCAGTTTTATTGACTGTGTTTTGATGTGCTTGCATTGGACACCCTGAACTCTAACTACCAGACATCTA
This sequence comes from Dendropsophus ebraccatus, assembly GCF_027789765.1. NCBI lineage: Eukaryota > Metazoa > Chordata > Amphibia > Anura > Hylidae > Dendropsophus > Dendropsophus ebraccatus. The sequence goes on along the minus strand of NC_091457.1, from coordinate 45,510,852 downwards.
AAGTCCTGGCACAATTCGGAGCAATATTGCTGCGGACTGATATACACCCCTATACCAGCATCAGCCTATTTTTTGTATCACCTTTTGGGTGTGACACATCATGGCTAGTTCTTAAGTTGGCTTAAGTTAACAGTACGTTTTTGATTTTCCTTTTCTGCTTAGCCCCATGCATCTATAGATTAGTTACCTGAATTAGCGAGGCAGCTGCTGGAATCTGACGATTAAAGTGCTTCTGTCTCTGTTTCTGTTGTACTTTTAAAGCAAAACCCGAGCCTAGAATACCCTGAAGAAAAGCCAAAATAAAGCAATTGTTAAACCTGCTACCACTAGTAACAGTGTACTTTCCAGAGTTTCTTGTCCAGTATCTTCAGTGCCATAAATTCATGGTGTGGGTCATGAAGGAAAAGCATGTAGTACTAATTCCCAAACTTTCACCCTTGTACTATTATAAAGATGGACTGAAATAAGGGACTCCAGGATGAACAGGACCTGTATCGGGTGCAGATGGGGCTGTGTATGGAATGTTTTCTTTAGGAGAAGAGAGGCTGCCTATGGACCCTAAAAAGAGAAGTCATGTATGACTGGACCAACAGAGACTCCATATTCATATATGTCGGCAATGTATTACATTTCTCGTCTACATTTAACAAGTATGTAGAGAAAGTTTCATTTTTTCATATTGGTCAATTGTCAGACAAGAGTTTCCTTTAGGTTGTAGTCTGGCTGGTATATATTCCATTGAGGTAATGAGCCATTTATGGATCCTATCACTGGAGCTTCCAAAGTAGGGATGGATTGAAAAACTTCATCTACTCCTGATACAATACACATTTAAAATGTGTGTAGGGTGGTTGTTGGCAGTACCACCGCTCTGGAGGGAGCTCAGGAGGGATAGAAGACTGATGTGTTCACCAGGGAAGCTGTGATGATTAGTGAGGAACGAACTTGCCGATAGCTCTGCATTTGACTCCCTGCATCTGAAGAAGTTGGATCCAGCCCAAGGGAGTTCTGGAAAACATGGATACAGCCTATGGCTGCCTCCATTTTTTCCTGGCAGCGTTAGGGCTGCATCCAATTTCACCAGCCACCAAGTGTTTGCAGCAAGTTCGCTTATCACTAGTGATGATGTAACTGTCTGTATATGGAGAAATGTCATCCATGTATACATCTGATGAAAGACTGAAATTGTGGTGTGAATGGAAGTGAAACATGTATGCAGAGGTCTATATTGAAATGGGGAGGCACAGTTTATGATTGTACACAGCATTACACAGAAAGAAGGGGTTTTGTACCAATGTAAGGGGACATGAGACATAAGTGTTGGCAATGCAAAAGAGATGGGTGAAATTGTGTGCACAGAACCAATGAGCCAAAATAACGGGGATTACAGAGTAAAACGGGATGCAAAAAGCAAGTCGACAGGGATATTAAAGCATGCTATAGTATAGGTACAAAGAATAAGGTAAGTTTTCAAATGTACTCAATCTGCTAAATGCTTCTTTGATAAATATGGAGTAAGCTCATACCGCTGGCAATGCAAAGAATGAGATGGCAAATACAGAAAAGCAGGATGCTATTGTCTTTCCAATCCATGTCTGGGGAACTTTGTCACCATAACCTATGGTTGTAACCGTGACCTAGAGGGAAACAGATATACATGAGATCCACCCAATATACTGTACATATGGCAATAAATCTGTGATTCTAGAGCTACACCTAATTTTAAATGGGGTAAAAAAAAAAAATACTTTAGATAGTAATACTGAACATACCAATATAAGAATAGCAAATTATATAAGCCCAACAAAGAGTACTTGTACCCTAACACCTTAGAAGTCATTTGCACTTACATCACATACCTACATGTGTGGACATTTAACACATATGATCCCTTCTTAACATACAAAAAGGGCATTTCTACGTGAGGCCATTTTTTTTAACAGCCCCCAATACCCTGGGATATTGGGGCTAAGATGATTCCTCTCCCCAAAGCTAAAACACGATGTATATTAGAGGTCATCACCCAAAGTATATGACGTTATGTTTACTTACCACTCCCCACCACAGGGCGTCAGCATAGCTGCCAAATTGATATTCTCCAGACCCGTCAATTGCATCCTTTTCAGCCAGGTACACAAAATATGAAGAGAATATCAAACCAAGGAATCCAATATACAGAGTGGTTATCAGCTCCTGAAAGAGAAAACACAAACTAGACCGCTAAGAAGGTGAATACAGTATATTAAACTTTTACCATGACTACATACAATATATGCTAATATATTCATTACATCCATACAGGGTTTATTGTCCATCCAGAACAGATGCAACATACCTGTCTGTGTATGAAAACCACTGATCCGAGTAATCTCCATGTTCCTCCTTGTCGGTCAACATGTAACATACGTAATATCTGCAGAAATCTGATGCCTCTGCAGGATGAAAGCAATGCAAATGATTGTATTATGGTTTGTAAAAATTGTAAAGTTCCATATTAAGGCACCCATAGAAGTTTCTGGGTCCATACTATGCTTGTGTTTGTCTCCATTTCATCTAGAAGAGCACACACAAGGAATCTAAAATCAATGGAGGCAAAGTTAAAGGGTAACTGTCATTTAAATGTAACTTTTTAGAAATCAATAAATATCAATAGTACAAGCTAATTTAAGAAACTCTGTAATAGGTTTTATTTAGCAAACATTTCCTACTGTACTCAAAAAGCTGTTTTGCAGCCTCCCCCCTTCACTTCAGAAGAAGCAGGTTTTCTGTGTCCATTATGGTCTATGGAGGAGTAGGGGGCCAAGGGATGTGAGTGAGCACGAAGAGGAGAAAAAGCAGCATGGCACAGCATATCAACCTGCATACTTGTCTCACCAGGTTTCCAGATAAGCACTGACCTTTCTGACATGTGAATCCAGGGTTTTATGTGCCCAGACAGTCTCCAAACGGCAGAGCTGGATCTCTACTCTTCCTGCTCACTCATCCCCCTCAGGCCCCCCCCCCCCCCTCCGTAGGTTATAATTAGAGATGAGCGAACCGGGTTCGGGTTCGAGTCCATCCGAACCCGATCATTCGGCATTTGATTAGCTGGGGCTGCTGAACTTGGATAAAGCTCCAAGGTTGTCTGGAAAACATGGATACAGCCAATGACTATATCCATGTTTTCGACATAGCTTTAGGGCTTTATCCAAGTTCAGCAGTTCCCCGCCAAACAAATGCCGAACGTTCGGGTTCGGATGGACTCTAACCCGAACCCGGTTCGCTCATCTCTAGTTATAATGGCTAGACAAACCTGTCTCCACTTTGCTCCTCTGTAATGAAGACGGTTTTGCCTGAGCAAATAAGCAGATAAGTACATAATAAAACCAGATAATAAAACTTATTACAGAGTCTCTTAAAATCACTTGTACTATTGATTTCTGGAACAAAAAAATTAAATGACAGTTGCACTTTAAATGGTCACTGTTGTTTCAACAACACCTCCCCCCCCCCCCCACATCCCATCACGGATATGCTTGGATAGGTAAATAATGATGAAGATCAAGGCTTCTCTTAAAAGGTAAATCAAGGCTTCCCTCTTATCTTTGACCACCCATTAAGCTCAGCACAGCTATACCTTAGGCTTCTACTGCTGTATTCCGTGCTGCAGTATAATCTCTCCCTTTCTTTAGCTTCTCAGCAGCACAAAAGTTCTAAGTGTAACCCCCGTTCTTTCTGTGCTGCTGTAGTTCCTTAAATTTCAGCTCACATAGCACTTTTCAAACCCAGTGCATCAGTAACCAACTTTCAGGTACTATCTATAGTAGTACTGTATACAGTGCGGCCTGTTCAGTGTTTTTTTCCCAGCACTATGTCAATGGCATTGTAGAGAGGAGTATGTGTTGTGATTGACTAAAGTAGTCAGGGAAAGGAAGTCCCTATGTGTGTACCACTGCCAAACATCTCAGCTTTGTTCTCGCCCTCTGAAATGGACAGAATGATAAATAAGCTGAGCACCATGGAGGGAACGCTGAGGGGCAATAACATCATCTTAGGAACCAAACAATGTCAATTAACTCCTATAGCATTTTAAAAAGTAAAGTACAAACAAAAAACTTTACCTTATCGCGGATGTTGCAAAAACTTGTCCATTTGATCCCACACAAAGGACTATAATGGAAGCTACAACAACAATTAAATCTGCAACAAGAAGACAAGCGAATTAACGTGACATGGATTTCTTAGATTTTTCTTTAGCGGAACAAGCACTTACATAAAGATATTAGTACATGAAAATATATCTAGGTATCACGTTAGGTAGAAATATAAATGGATTTCTCAGTAACTGATACCTTTTAGTGGGTAACCTGGACCTGAGAGGGGAATTTGGCATAAGGAGTCTTAGGGTCCTATTACACTGGTCGACTATGGCCCGATCATTTAAGTAAACAAGCGCTGATCTGCTAGATCGGCGCTTACTAACTGGAACTATTAGACAGCCCAATAATCGGCCAGCAAGGGCTCCATGGACATCGTTAGCGATGTCAATGCAGCCCTTGCCCAAACACCTGATACTTTACCTCTCCCCGCTCCCAGTCTTCTCTCCTGTGCTCCGCAGCTTTCCGCTCCTGGCAATAGAAGCACCTGACAAAAGACCGGGTGAAGAGGTAAGGTATCAGGTGTTAGCCATCATCGGCTGTCTGCCTCACATCACTGTTACATGTGGCGACGTGCGGTCATTGCCTAGCGTTTTTATGTCCAAACCAAGCCAACGATCAGCCGATGATCGTTTCATTACCTGATTGTTGTTTCTATTACACGGAGCAATAATCAGCCAAATCGGCCCGATTCAGACGATTATTGCTCCATGTAATTGGGCCCTTAGTATCCTATTAGACAAAGTGATTTTTCGTTTTCTCTAAAAATCATACACCATAATACACAGAATGATAGTCGAATGACTAGTAAACGATTAATAATGATTTTATGGTCAGCTCAAAAGATGTGATCAATGACATACAAACACATTTGGTTAGTCGTTTTATCACTGACTGCATGCGCACGAAAAGAGCATCACTTAAAAATTTGAATACAACATTATTTTTGTTAAATCTTTCTGTGTTAGGGTTCGTTCACACGTAAAGGATCCGCAGCAGATTTGATGCTGTGTTCAGTTATCTATTTACATAGATATCTCCACCATCAAATCTGCTGTGGATCCTGTATGTGTGAACGCACCCTAAGGCCATGTTCACACAATGTATATTTCCGTAAAAGTACGGCCGTTGTTGCAATCAGCAACATTGGCTGTACTTTTTGCAAAAATATACGTTGCCTTGCCTTCTATGGAATCCCGTCCGGAGCGTATACATATAGTATACACTCTGGCCGAGATCTCTCGCGGCGCCGTAAAATAGCGGCCGCAGAAAAACCTATCAGTGCACACTATGGAGCGTGCGGCTTTGGCCACACGCTCCATAGTGTGCAGTGGGGAGTTATAATGAGAGTCGCGCACGGATGCGCCCGCATCAGAACTCTGCGAGCCTAAAAATCATCCAGCCGGTAATGCAGTACTGGCCGGGATGATCTTTTTAGAACCCAGCCGGTCTCTTACGTAGTGTGAACATAGCCTAATAGTGTTTTGTGCAATATTTGGTCAGTATTAGTAGACAAAACAAAGAATGGAATTGGCACAGGGAAGAGCTATAATACACCTTTTCCTGTGTTGTGGGTGCATTCCTGTTTTCTTATTTGGATATGCTAACCAAAATATTACAGCTGAACTCAGACTTACAGACCAAGGGATACAAGGCATGAATTGTAGCCAACCTAAATGAACCCAAATTGTAAGCTTTCAAGACTACCTAGGTCTTCTAAAAAAAATATATATATATATATATCAGGGGCGTAGCTAGGGGTTCAGCCTAGGGGGGGCGAGTGAGTCTGAGTGGGCCCCAAACCGACATGACCCAGCAGGTGACAAGGATTTCTAAATAATAAAGAGTATATTCTTCAACATTATTAACAGTGAATAAGGAAAAAGAGCTGTGTAAGAGGCTTCTACATTTCACATATAGAACCACAAAAAAATTAAATGTGCTTAAAGGGAACCTGTCACCCCCCGTGCCGGGGTGACAGGCTCCCGACCCCCCGTTAGAGACCCCTATACTTACCTCATCCCGCCGGGTCCCGCTTCTGGATTCGGTCGGGTCCCGGAGATCTCAGCCACTGCAGCCCGGCGCGCGCGCTGACAGATGAGTCCAACGCTCATAGAGAATGACGGAGCGCTGGACTCTCCTGTCATTCTCTATGGGTGTTGGACTCATCTCTCAGCGCGCGCGCCGGGCTGCAGCGGCTGAGATCTCCGGGACCCGACCGAATCCAGAAGCGGGACCCGGCGGGATGAGGTAAGTATAGGGGTCTCTAACGGGTGGTCGGGAGCCTGTCACCCCGGTACGGGGGGTGACAGGTTCCCTTTAAGATTAGAAAAATATAGCCACCTTCTTCCACAGACAGCACCACTCTTGTCCTCAGTTTGTGTGTGGTATTCGACTGAAGTGAATGAAGCCAAGTTGTAATACCACACACAACCTAAGAGCAGGGTGGCACTGTTTTAGAAGAAAGCAACTATGTTTTTTGTTCTTAATCATCGTACTGAGTACAAGATGCTGGGAAAGCTGGGTGACCTCCATCATACTGACTACAGGATGCCAGAAAGCTGGGTGACCTCCATCATACTGACTACAGGATGCCAGAAAGCTGGGTGACCTCCATCATACTGACTACAGGATTACAGAAAGCTGGGTGACCTCCATTATACTGACTACAGGATGCCAGAAAGCTGGGTGACCTCTGTCATACTGACTACAGGATGCCAGAAAGCTGGGTGACCTCCATCATACTGACTACAGGATGCCAGAAAGCTGGGTGACCTCCATCATACTGACTACAGGATGCCAGAAAGCTGTGTGACCTCCATTATACTGACTACAGGATGCCAGAAAGCTGGGTGACCTCTGTCATACTGACTACAGGATGCCAGAAAGCTGGGTGACCTCCATCATACTGACTACAGGATGCCAGAAAGCTGGGTGACCTCCATCATACTGACTACAGGATGCCAGAAAGCTGGGTGACCTCCATCATACTGACTACAGGATGCCAGAAAGCTGGGTGACCTCCATTATACTGACTACAGCAATGGTGTCACACTGAGGCCCTCCAGCAGAGCTGTATATATACAGTATATATATATATATATATATATATATATATATATATATATATGGCTCCTGCAGGTCAATGCTGTATATGGGTACAAATACACACAGCAGATACGCAGCAGATTTGATACTGTGTTCAGTTATTTAGATCTAATCTGCTGCGTATCGCAGCAGTAAATACGCAGCGTATATGCCGTGTGTGTTTGTACCCTATATCTTCAAAAAGGCTGGGGCACTCCAATAATAGTGATAAACTGTGCAAAAATTTATTCACATCCCAAATACAAAAGCAGCGATGTTTCTGACCGGAACTGTGGTCTTTTTTCAAGCTATTTCAAGCAGTTGCGGTCAGGAACATCACTGCTTTTGTATTTGGGATGTGAATAAATTTTTGCACAGTTTATCACTATCATTGGAGTGCCGCAGCCTTTTTGAAGATATATACGGACAGCCTGGTGGACCCCTGGCTTGCTAGCTGGCACAAAGTTGCTCTCCTCTTTTCCTCAGTGCCGCGTACATTTTTTGTGCTATATATATATATATATATATATATATATATATATATATATATATACACACTGTATATATATATATATATATATATATATATATATATATATATAGCAGGGACCAAATAACCAGGAGGAGCTATATATATATATATATATAGCAGTGATGGTGGAGCCACATATATATATATATATATATATATATATATATATATATATATATATATATATATATATATATATATATACACAGCAGTGATCAAATACCAGAGGGGGCCATATATATATGTGACCAAATGACCAGGGGGAGCCATTTATATATTTAAACTGTATATACAGTATACAGCAGTGACCAAATGACCAGGAGTAGCTATATATAGATAGATAGATAGATAGATAGATAGATAGATAGATAGATAGATAGATAGATAGATAGGAGATAGATAGATAGGAGATAGATAGATAGATAGATAGGGGATAGATAGATAGATAGATAGATAGATAGATAGATAGATAGATAGATAGATAGATAGATAGATAGATAGGAGATAGATAGGAGATAGATAGATAGGAGATAGATAGATAGATAGATAGATAGATAGATAGATAGATAGATAGATAGATAGATAGGAGATAGATAGATAGATAGATAGATAGATAGATAGATAGATAGATATAGCTACTCCTGGTCATTTGGCCACTGCTATATCTATAAATGGCTGCTCTGTGTGCTGTGTGTGTGTGGTGTGTGTCCTCTCACACAGTCCTCACTCTGTACCTGACAACTTCCAGCACCACAGACACTGATGATGACCACCTACAGCTGCTGCTGCACTTCTTCTCAGTCCCTGGCAGCCATAGACGACAGGATCCCTCCAGCTCTCTCCTCCTCATACCATGCTCTGTCGGACAGTGGGGGAGGGGCCAGCAGCAGAGCAGGAAGCAGCGTGGAGGAGTAAGTGAAGAGAACAGGGAGAAGATCCAGCCCTGGCCGGGCACTGCATCCGACGGCTGAGGGGGCTCCTGATGAGCAGGGGGCCCGCTATTACCAGGTGCTGTTGCCGTGCTAGGGACCCACTACACAGGTGCTAAGGCTGTCTGCAAAAGAAATAGCTTTTGCAGACAGCATTAAGCGCCTGAGACCTCAGAGGGCCCCTGCCTGAGTGGGCCCGGGGGCGACCGCCCCCTTTGCCCCCACCTATTTTCGCTACTGATATATATATATATATATATATACACACAAACATACATACAAGTAGTGAAGTAAATAAGCTAAGTGATGTAAAGCAGAAGCATCAATGAGGAGGACAGTCTGAAGCAAAAAATAGAGTAGTTCATAGATAAGGAGAGGGAACGTTTTATCTTTCTCTGTAATAGTCAATGGCTGTGATGCCCCTCTGAGGGGCACATACCTCAACGATATACAATGACAAATACTTGCCAAATATTCATTCCTGATCTAAATGTGTCAAAGGATGTCATGAGCTTCCAGACGCTCTGTATCTTAAGAGGGAGGGGGAGCTTTTATCCTCAGGTCATAAAAGATGCCAAAAGTTAAATGGAATTTAAAATTCTGACACATAAAGCAGCCCCATAAACATCTATGGTGCATATAGTACATTGTTGGCTCCATATAACTAACTAGTAACCTAACTAAGCATGTTACATATACATACCTATAATAGAGATAGGTTTCCTAGCAAAGCGTAGCCTCCCCCATACTCCCACATATTTGCTTCGACATCCAGCAGACCACAATCTGACAACATATTCTGCTCCAAAGAACACCACCAGCACGATTTCCTGTAATAAATTTTTTTACGATTGTAATAAAAATTTTAATAAAAGCATGTGAGAGACAGATGTTCTGCATAGCAAATGTTACTGTTGTTATGACATAACTATAATCCTTTATTTGTCATTTGTATTTCCTTTATGTCAGATTCTGACTATTCTTGTCTTGAAAAAAATGTGGAAAATAGGGTAAAATAGCTGCAAAACACTTCTCACATTTACATATTGGAGACGTTACCAGCTTTCGATCTTTTGGTATTAAAAAATTGTAAAAATCCCATGTAGGGTAGAAAATGGAGAAACAAACTTTTACATGTGGACATGTGAATTTTTTGGGCGGGCGTCGGAATCCGTGTGGACTTCACCGTGCACATTCCTCAGTGTGAACACACCCAAAGAATTGACATGTCAATTCTTTGTGCGGATTTTGCTAGAGAAGTTAATGGGGCTTAAATTCTGCTTGCATTCTGCTCAAATCCCGCTCAAATTCTTCTCCTATTCTGCCAGAGCTGAATAGGCAAGGAATTTCAAGCAGGAAAGTTTTCTCTTTAATTCCTCGTCTATTCCTCAGTATGCACATGCCCTCAGGGCCTGTTCCCACTGAGCCAGGGTTACAGACACTGCTTGAAATTCCACCTGTCCCATTGATATAATGGGATTTCTCATGCATTTCTGCTCTCCGCTCAAAGAATTGACCTTGATGTAGTATTTCATATCATCTGTCCCCCTGCTTCTTGGTAAGCTAAGGCTATGATCAAACAATGCTTTCTGAGGTGAAAACATTGCCATATTTTGACAATTAAATAAAGAGCATGATCATTTTTTACTGACGTACAGTAAATATCAAAATACAGCCATATTTTCACCTCAAAATAATAGTATGTAAGTAAGGCAAAGTTCACACAAATCCAGTGTTCTAATATAATTGCTCTTTGATGTGGCTGTGACCAAAAACCAAAAACATACTGCACGCAATATTTCTGGATACAGCACATCAATACTATATAAAGACTGTGCCAGATGATCAGGGACTGTGCCCAGATTTATAAAGGGTGTAAATTAGACAATGATGTAAACTAACAAAAAAACAATGATGCAAAATAACAACCAATCACATATCAACTTTCAGTTCTGTTAAAATGAAAACTGAGCTGTGATTGGTTGCTCTGGACAGTTAACACCAGTATGTATTTTACATCCTTTGATAAATCTGGGCCATAGACTTTAAAGGGGTTGTCCAGTGAAAATCTTTTTCTTTCAAATCAACTGGTGTCAGAAAGTTATATAGATTTGCAATTTACTTCTAACAAAAAATCTCAAGTCTTCCCATACTTATAAGCTACTATATGTCCTGCAGTCAGACACAGTGCTCTCTGCTGACATCTCTGGCCGAGACAGGAACTGTCCAGAGCAGGAGAGGTTTTCTATGGGGATTCATAGAAAACCGAGACAGAGTTCTTCTCTCAGCCAGAGATGTCAGCAGAGAACACTGTGTCAGACTGAAAATAAAACATTTCCTGGACCGCCGGGTGGCCTGTCAGCTGACAGGCCACTCTGAAGCTAGAGCGCGCAGGACTCGGGGAGAAGAAGACCGCAGCAGCAGCCCTGGAACGTGGATAGGTAATGTTTATCGTCAGTCGCCGGCCACGCACCGCTATTACATATAGGTCCAAACCTATATCAACGATCAGCCGATGATTGTTGTCATCGGCTGATCGTTGTATTTATTACATGGAGCGATAATCGGCCGAATCGTTCCGTGTAATAGTACCCTTATTTAAAAAATTTAAGGGAGAATGAAACATATGAATATCCCAGCAAGTAACGCGTGATGGGGCCTATCTTTTAAGCTATGTCCAGATTATACCTGCCATATTGGATGAAGTTTTTTTTTCCCAATGGGAAGGTGGTCATTTATTGTTACATTAAGATTTGCAATCTTTATTTGACATGTTCCAGACATACACCCCCCCCCCCCCCACACACACACACACACACTCCTCTCATTCATCCATTACTTGTTGGGGTACTGGGGTATTCAGACATGTCATTTTGCCTTTCACTTCTGAAATAGAAGAGTGTCCCAAGACTTTTGACTCAATCTTCATATTTTACATTGACATACAATAGAACAACTTTGTAATGTTCATAAGTTAAATACCAACATTATGCATCACATGTGTAAATTGAGAATCCATTTGTAATGTTAAACAGTTGCTTCTGGACACAGGAAGCAACAACATAAAATACACTTAACCATGTGCCACCATATAGAAAGCCTTGACTGTGGGTATAGCTGAGTTCCTTCTGGCTACCCCCCAACTAACTCTTCCCCCCTTTTAGCCATCCCTCCGACGCCCACCCACCCCCTTATACCTTTATTTCACAGACTTTAACAGACACCTGATTAGCATTGGAATAGAATGGCCACAACAGCCTTTTTTTAAGGTGCTTGAACACAGAACAATAAATAACACATCAACAAGTATTATCAAATATTATCAAACTATTATCTAACCAGTAAAACCAGGGAGGTCTGGCAGGGCGCCTTTAGGGCAGTACCAACACCTAACTAATATTTTCCTCTATCCGCACCGTGCCGACTCAGGAGCTGACAATATGTCAAATGGTACTGCCAATTCACCCCACTGTTCCCAGGGACCTATCCCGAAGGGAACACCACAACAACACTCCGCACTTTTTCATCACCAGGTAAAAATTGTAAGAGGGGAAGCCATCCCTGTGATGGGTCCCCCATTTTTCAGGACAATTTTAAGTGCCCTGCAAGACCTCCCTATGCAGGCTGTCATGACAAAGAAGGAACAAAAAGACCCACACCCAACCCACCATCGCAAACCTAGCAGGGCTGAAGCTGGTCCCGCGTGCTACTCTTCTTATTATGGACTTGGGCTCCTCCCCTAGTACGTGACCTGCACCAATCCCCTGTTCCCCTTCAACTTCCTCTCAAACTTTCCTTAACCCCTTCCTTTCCCCCTGCTCCTATTCTCTCTACCACCCAATTTACCCTCCCTTTTGCCTACAGTCCCAGCTGAACGCAGTCATGCTGTGCCTCCGCTATGCTGCGCTCGCTCCGTGCCCTTCCTATAATATGTGAAACAGTCATTCTCATAGTGAGGGAGATGTATCCAATGTGATTTCATCTATAAATATCAAAAAGCCACGACAAGTGTCTCCAAATTACCCCCACATTAAGATGTCTCTGTCCTCTTATAGCAATGAAACATATGGCCCCCAGGCCTGGAGCTGATTAAAGACTAAAAGTGCCCCTAAAAAGCTTCATATAAATCCTAATTTGGGATATAGTAAGTAGATTTGTTGTCATGCTATTTTTCTGCACAACCATAAGCCCATAAAGACATTGCATGGACATCTATTTTTAATCTTTTTTTAACAGTTATTACCTTTGGTCACTGTTGACAATTGTTAAAATTTTAATTAAAGCTCAAATTCTCAATTTAAAAAAGTGAGGCACAAAAAAAGTACACTATTTTTTGTACAAAATGCTTTTTTTGTCCCACATAAGTTTTCTTTTTTGTTTCTTTTAACCAAAAAGTGATTTAACGTCTAAAATTAGAGATTTTTTTTTGCAGTCACCAAGTGTGCACATTATTTATGTTAACATTTTTGCTCTCCTATTAAACTGTGTGACATGACAACCGGTGACATATAAATGGCACTCAATCATGTAAACAATGACAGATTGCCAAAGCCCTCGTAACAGCACAACTTATCTGTCCCTGGTCACTTTCTGCTGACCTCTGCAGGCTGAAGGAAACACTGATGAAATGTTGGTGTGACCTGACATGTCACAGATGAGTCATGATCCACCACCAAGCAAAACTGAACAAAGCATGGACTGTGGTTCAGCAGTCACAGTTACTATTCTGACAGAGACTTTCTAACTGCAGCCAAAACCATGTCAGGTAATGATAAATGACTCATGATTGCAAGCAGATTCTAGGAAGGCACCATCTTGGCCGCTGCCAGCCATCCTTTTACAGAACCTGGTAATGCCAAACATATACATTCAACAAAACAGGGTTTGCACTTATAAATGAAATGGACTTATCTTTTGTTTTCATTTTTCCTTATTGGTCTCAGATAGTACATTTCCTGCCAGATCTTCTCATTAAATATTTTTTTTAGTGGATTTTTATTATATCCCTTCTAAATGAGTCCCAGTAATTTGTCAATAGCATATTTAAATGGCCACTGTGATTAGTAAAAAAAAATTCTAATATGGTCACAGAGACATAAAAAAGTAGAGATGAGCAAATCTTGAACATGCTCAGTTTCATCCAAATCAAAACGTGCAACATTTAATTAACGGTGGCAGAAGAAGTTGGATGCAGGCCTAGGTAGTCCTAGAACACATAGGTACAGCCAATGGCTGTATCCATGTTTTTCAGGCAGCCTCATGGTTGCACCTAACTTCTTTAGCCTTTGGTAATGAAAAGCAGCACGCTCGGATTCAGACGCGTGCTATTCACACATAGAACGGATTGCAGATCTGTGAAAAAGTGCAGAGAAAAAAATAGGAAATGCCCTGGAGCAGATGGTGATTAGCCAATAGAAGTCTTGGAGTTTGTGAAAACATGGATCAAATCTAAGCAAGTTAATTTTATTATTATTATTATTTTTATTATCATCATTACCAGTTCAACAATTTTGCGGATGCAGATGCACTACGGATGCAATTACAAATCATATTTCATGGATGAAAGAGTAAAAATAGTGAACCTTAATGCAGTCCTGTAAAATTGCTTAATGTGTGAATAAGGCCTTGCCTCCTTGTTTTTAACAACTACTTTGGTGTAATTCATTAAAATGTATAAATTCTGTACAAAACCCTATAAATCTTAGGGTTTCCATATTAAAGGCCCTTGATGTATTACTCTCGTCCAGGGATATTAGGCTTAAAGCGAATGAACCAGCAGATACATCACTTTAAGGTTTTTACATCAATAGACCACTGCTGGAATGTTGGTGCAGCGTTCCTTATTTTTAACCACAGCCTGATTCCCGCTCACGGCATTGGTCTATTTCTGGTCACCGACCCGGCCTGAAGCAAAGAGGGGAGGGGTTTCTGCACACTGAGGGCAGGTGGGCCTACCTCCAGTGCTTCAGGCCGGGCAGTGACCAGGAATAGACCAATGCCCTGCGCAAGAAATCGGGCTGTGGTTAAAAAAAAAAAACGACCACGGCACCAGCAACCCCGTACCGGTACCTGCTGGTTCATTTGCTTTAAGTGGGATATTTCTATTGAAATTCTTCAGGCTGATGTAGACCTTCTGGTCAGAACTCTTATCTTAAAGAGGTGTACCTCTTCAGCACGGCCAAACTTTCTTGTGTTCTCTAAAGGGTAAGGTATGCAGCAGATGCTCTGGCGCCAGTTTATCCCTTCAAGCTCAAAAGGGTAGGGCAGTAAAAATCTATCACATTTGAACCCTATCTTAATCAACATCAGCCTCAGTCGAGAGGCTCCATACACCTTATACTTTCGGCCAAACCAACCATAAGCAACAAGCTAGAACAGCTATAGTATAAAGTGTATGGGCACCATTAGTTAATAATATTTTTGCCAAAATGTTAGACTCTGCTTACATTAGAAAATTTGGACTGTAAGAGAGTCAATGAGTAGAGGATGCTTTCCCTCTGTAAGAAAATGTCAGATTAGAGTTTCATTAATGGACCCAGACAGGCATAACTATTTTTTTTTCACCTCTGCAATCATAACTATGGTCTCCAATCTATCTCCTTGTTAAACAGACGAGGGTTGCCTTGACCTTACCTGACCTTAAGAATTCAACCATCTCTTGGTGAGGACCATACATGTTTAGGTATTCACCTAATCAAAATAGCTTCCAATTTCACCATCAAATCTCCATCATTATTTATAATAAACATACAATTCCTGTGTTGCTGATCTCTTACAATGTTAGACGTCATTTTCCTGGAATGCCAGGCTCCACAGCCCATCCATAATGTATAATTGTGTGCTTGCTGTGCCTTCAGCAACATATAATTTTCATTCTTCATAATGGCAGATTGCCAACTCATATTTTTCCTAGACGGTGAGCGGTTTCTTTTTCTTTAATTAAATATTAAAAATCATCTTGCCTCTTACCTTTTAACCCTTGAAGGGCATTTACAAAATGAGTGCTTGTGGTTGGTGCACACACTGTTCACTCTGCCAATTGGCAGCTACAGCAGTGTCCCCAAAGAGAGAGAGAGAGAGAGAGAGAGAGAGAGA
Source organism: Dendropsophus ebraccatus (assembly GCF_027789765.1). Lineage (NCBI taxonomy): Eukaryota > Metazoa > Chordata > Amphibia > Anura > Hylidae > Dendropsophus > Dendropsophus ebraccatus. Next base: position 45,495,073 of record NC_091457.1, on the reverse strand, counting down.
GAGCTCTATTTTGTTTGAGGAAAAGTGAGGTAGGGACACTAAGAGGAAACATCATCTTAGTGTCCCTAGGACACCAACTTTTTTAAAGAGGATGTACCACCAGGTACATCCTCTTTAAGCTAAACCCATGGATCGAATGGCGCAGTCACGGGAAAGCCGGTGCCGTGGTCTGTTTTTTGGACCGCAGCCCGGTTCCTGGGCACGACGCCATTCTATGCACCGGAACCGGTCGGTGCTCAAGCACTGGAGGAAGGCCGGGCCGTTCCCAGTGGGAAGGAATTCCCTCCCCTGTATGACGCAGCTCCGTTAGAATGAATGGAGCGGAGTCATAGAGGGGAGGGAATTCCCTCTCATTGGGGGCAGCCCGGCCTACCTCCAGTGCATGGAACGGCCCCCTGCACGGGAACCGGGCCGCTGTTTGAAAAACGGACCGCGGCACCGACTTCCCCGTGACGGCGCCGTTCGATCCGTGGGTTTAGTTTAAAGAGGATGTACCTGGTGGTACATCCTCTTTAAGACAGTACAAATTTGAAATGAACAAGACTGCTTTAATATTGAGCTCAGCAAAGTGATGGGCAAAGCAGAACTGTGGGACATTTATTTTACAATTTGGGTAATATCCAGGGTTGAGCATTAATATCCCTGCCTATACTGTAAAAACATAACGTTGTCAGATGTGATATTCTGGAATGATGGGTGTTGTTTTACACTACCACCACTTGGTGTCTCGCTGTCCCTTTGGGCTATGTTCACACTACGTAAAAGAATGGCCGTTGTTGCCATCGGCAACCTGTGAACACTGCCTTTACTTCAATGGGATCCCGGCCGGAGCGTATACACATCATATATGCTCCGGCCGGGATCCCATGCGGCGCCGCAAATAACTGACATGTCAGTTTTCTGCGGCCGCAATTCAATGAATTGTGGCCGTAGGAAACCCTGTCAGTTCACACAGTGAAGCGAGCGGCTCCAGTCGCTTGCTTTACTGTGTGCTATGAGAAGCTCTGATGCGGGCGCATCAGAACCCTGTGGCCGGAAAGATTCTCTGGAGAGGGGGATATCTGGCTATTCCCGTGTTTTGAGACTCGTAACTGAGGCTCCACGGACCCCTTTTTTGCATATTCAAATTTTGTATGGGACAATCAATGGAGACTCGTAAATGAGTACTCCATTGGAATTTTTCACTGTTCTCCCTGAGTTCAGTGATTGTTGTGTTTTGTTGGTCTATTTATCATTGCCCCAGTAGCCAGAATCCTGCTCCACACTGACGAGGGGCAAATACCCCGAAACTGCAGTCTGTGGATGGATGCCTAGCCTTGGTAACCCTTGTCTTATGTCGTTATACTCGCCACAGAGTTAGACTTTGACTCACAGGGGCCACCCTGGTGTTTCCCTATTTAGGTCCCAAAGCTCGCAACAGAGTGAGGACCTGAGGGATTACGTATCAGGGTGGTTTGGTGCTCTCCCCACTAGGAGGCACCCCTTGGCAATGGGTTTCCTTCTCTGGAGAGAGGGATATCTGGCTATTCCCGTGTTTTGAGACTTGTAACTGAGGCTCCACGGACCCCTTTTTTGCATATACATCTTGCCTACACCTGGGATATTTTATACCATGAGGACAATCTACCTACTAGAGATTGATCTACAGTGGAGCAAAACGCCTTAGCTGAAGTACATTGGAAACAGCTTGAACTACTCAGGAAACCTTGAGGGGCTAGCTTTGCCCAGTTGTGCAAACCTGGGACTCGTCCTACCAAACCTGACACTTTCTGGACTTGTTTGTCATAAGGCGGTCTATATCTTGTCTCTCACTCACTCTTAACCATGAGTATGAAATTCATCTTCTTCTACACCAAGTTATACTCTAAACCATCCCGGCACAGTACTGTACTATTAGACAAGGCCCAAAGCACCTACCTAGTCCCAAGCAACACTTTCCTTCTACCTACTACTTTCTGTTACCTCAACACTTCAAGCACCTGACCCTAAACCCTCTGTGTTGTCCATCAAGGGAAAGAAAGGACATTGCTTTTTGTGTGATTGTTTTTGGCGCATTTTTACCTTCAAAATTACTAAACTGTATTGCACTGAAGATTTACTCCATAAAAGTTATTCTGGTTAATGAGCTATGTGCTCATTCCTTTCCGCTGCACCTGCATCCACCCCATTGGCAATTTAGTGGTCAGTTGAGCAACTCCACAATGTAATTGCAGATGTGATTGCCAACTGATTTTATGTGAAGGCCGCCTATAAGCGTACATGTCTGAGTAAAAGCATATTAATTGCATTAAACTATAAATTTAATCATCTTATATAAAATACAAGTGTATAAAAGTTTTTCAAAATGTCGAAAATATGTTTCAAAATTTTCTTTTAAAAATATTCAAATCTCCCTCCTTTTCCCATTATTCAAATAAAAAAAAAATCTTAACTCCCTCAAAAATTAACATATTTGGTATCACTGCATACAGAGTCATCTCATTTATTACAACATAATAATTACTGATCACTCAGTGAAATAGTAAAAATGCCAGAATTGCTGATTTTTGGTCGCATCACATACCATACGCTACCAAAAAGTCATATCTATGTCTAAACCAATACAGAACACAGACCACCATGCAAAAAACAAAACAAAAAAAAACTATCAATCAGTTCTGTAGGCTGAAAAAAAAACATTAAAGGGGTCAAAACCTGACATAAATAAATATATACACATATCTTTACTAATAGTAAAACCCAACATTGTGCTAGAAGCCAATGTGTTTTAAGAATTTCAGTTAAAAGGTACTCTGTGGCACTACAGTATACATTCTGTCTATCCACAGATCTGGGGTCAAGTTGGAGGCGGTTAGTGATCAAGCTGATGAAGAGGCATGAAGTCAAACTATTACTGTCATCTTTAGCACCCTCAGTAACCCTACAAAAGAGGATGCTAAGCTGTCATAAAACACTGTGGTTTTTTTGTTTGTTTGTTTTTTACACCAGAAATGTTATAGTTCTTAGGAGATGCAGAGAAAAAAACAAAAATGCAGAAGTGAAAAATGACTATGCCCTTAAAAGGAAAAGTCCGACAGTTTTAAAAATTTGTCAGCCGGCAGGGGCAGGGGGGTACAGAATAAACAATCACTACTTCCACTTCCTGTGCACCTAAAGCGCTGCATCATAAGCTTGATAACCCCCACCCGAAGGCATTTTTCCCTGAATTCCAGGGTCGTCAAAACTCGGGAGGTGGGGGGAAAACATGGCTCAGCTGATTGATTGTCCTATTAGCCAAATCAATAACTGCAGTGGTGTCCCGCTCCAGTCCCTGACTGGCTGAGTGGGCAGTCCATCAACCGGTCTTGAGGTTCCAATAGCAGGAGTTCCAAGAGCCCAGCAGGGGTCCTGGAGCAGCAAGCCAGCGCTGCAAAGGCACTGGGAGAGGTGAGTAATGATTGTTTATTATGTTCCCCCCACCCCACCTGACAAATTATAACTATTTCCGGACTTCTCCTTCAAAAAAAATAAAATTGTTGAGCACTTCACTCCCCAGCTTGTTGCTTTTGCTTTTCACTATAAAAGGTGGGTTTACACAACGGAATCCGTGTGGTTAAGTTCCGGCAGATTCCATTGCTCGTACCCGCTCACAGCGGCACGCATATCCGCCCGTGCCATAGACACCATTTTATCTACGGGCAGATTCCGGCGTCTGCGGATGGCGGAATTGAGTCTATGGGACGGGCGCAGATGTGAGCGGGTACTATCGACGGAATCCGCCAAAACTTATCAGCCTGGGATCTGTAGTGTGAGCCCAACCTAAGGGTATGTTCCCACTGAGTAAATTAGGCGGAAATCTCCGCCTGTCTCAATGTGACACTGCTTCTCTATGGGGAAGTGTGCACTCCCATTGACAGACTATGGCACTGTGAGGCAGGCGGGAACTCTCCGCCGCGAAATTCCACCTGATTTACTCAGTGTGAACATACCCTAAGGGATAGTCTGCATCGTAAGTCTATGGATAAAGCAGTGGCCCGATAAGTGAGCGCTTCTCTTGGCTCTATCAATCAATGAGGATCTGAACACCCAGACCCCTAGGACATATCAAGTTACAGGTACACTAAGGGATTAATGTCTAAATAATTAAAGCTGTAATATATTTTATTTTAATTTCTTTTCCATTACAGTGCCAAGAAATTTTAATAACTACTACCAGTAGTAATAGATGTAGAACAAGTACACACTGAAATGTACAGTCCTTTCAAAAGATATCCAGCAGCTAACCTATTAGGAATGACCTTATTGCCAAGGTTGCTGATAGAATTTGTATGAAAAGCCACATTCCAGATACTGGCAACAGTGAAACAATAGAATACAGATTGTTCCAAGAATTATTCCTAACCACAAATGCCCCATCCACCCAGCAAAACATAAAAGTATAACTAGGCTTAGCAGCCAAAGCAGCATGGACAGTTTTGTAAGTGGGTAAAATAAAATGAAGATTAACAATAAAAAAAAAATCATGAATAAAATATATATCACACATAATTATACTTACCATCCAAAATAATGTTTCTGTGGCCAAGTTGGAATACTGCTGGATTGTAGAAAGCACACTGAATATAAGGCATATCAGCACAATAAGAAATCTGCAAAAAGATTAAAGTAATGTAAATAATACAAGAAAACCAATAACCTAAAATAAGAACTAAAATAGTTACTTTTCCTTTCTTGGGTCTTATACGGCTATCCAGTTGAGTTTACCAAGATTCCATCATTTCCAGAACTAATACACTGCATATGTAACACTTAACTGTGCTGTCTGTTTTTGCTTATACTAACTCACTGGAAGAATTTCCTCTCTTCTGAACAGAACATGATGTCTACAATTTGTAGCCGATTGATTTATGAAAATTATTATTATGTCTATAGAAATTTTTGACAGAAACTAATTTTGAAGGTCAGAGAATAGAAAATATGATTGTGGTTTGAAGAGGAACTCCAGGTAGAGGTTAAAAAAAGGATAAAGCATTGCTTACCTATCTATTCCAGTTTTGAAACTACCAAAAATCCATTTGTTTTTGGGGGGTTTGTTCTGTTTTGTGTTTCTGCACTTTCTGGTTTATCAGTTGTACACAGTACTACAGGTTCCAGAATGCAATGCATTCCCTCACCTGTTCATCACAGTCCTCCACCCTGCCTATTTCCCGCCCAAAGCTGTTGCAGAACATCAAGGCTGTGTTCACACATTGCAGTTTCATTCTGCTACTGAATTATTTGCAGTAATTTATGATTTTATTGTGGTCCTATCCACACAGCACACTGTATTCTCTACCTGTAACACCACACAGCACGCTGTATTCTCTCCCTGTAAGACCACACAGCACGCTGTATTCTCTACCTATAATACCACACAGCACACTGTATTCTCTACCTGTAACACCACACAGCACGCTGTATTCTCTATCTGTAACACCACTCAGCACACTGTATTCTCTACCTATAACACCACACAGCACGCTGTATTCTTTACCTGTAACACCACACAGCACGCTGTATTTTCTACCTGTAACACCACATAGCACACTGTATTCTCTACCTGTAACACCACACAGCACACTGTATTCTCTCCCTGTAAGACCACACAGCACGCTGTATTCTCTACCTATAATACCACACAGCACACTGTATTCTCTACCTGTAACACCACACAGCACGCTGTATTCTCTATCTGTAACACCACTCAGCACACTGTATTCTCTACCTATAACACCACACAGCACGCTGTATTCTTTACCTGTAACACCACACAGCACGCTGTATTCTCTACCTGTAACACCACACAGCACGCTGTATTCTCTACCTGTAACACCACACAGCACACTGTATTCTCTATCTGTAATGCTGATATTGGGATAAAGTAAAGAACTTTTAGATTTTTTTTTTCAGTTTCATTTCCACACACATATTATGATCAAGCATCTGTTATCTTTGAAGTTGAGCCCCACAATAAGGCTCTCATCCTCTCTGCCGTTTAGCATCATTTACTTGTGTTACTGCATCATTTTTGAGAATATGCTGCAGTACTGCAGTGACACTCCAACATGTGTGAACTCAGCCCTAATTTCACTGCACACTTCTGCACAATTAGAGAAATCAGTGCAACACCTGCTTCTAGCCGGTCAGAGATGGGTGATCACTCAGGGGATTGGGGGATCCAGCCAAGCCTCCTGTGAGATCACGCCCTGCCCCCTGTCTGCATCATCAGCCTGATCTCAGCAAACGCACAATGTGAGACAGAAGCATGAAAGATTTGTCTCCTACGGGGGGAGAGCAGAAGGAGCAGTAGACAATGTGAATTTACACAGAGACCATTTTTCTTCACTTCCTGGATTTCTATCAGCTAACAGTGTGGCAGAACCGTACAGATACGGTAATACATTGTATAGACACATATATTTAACTTTTAATGTACTTTTAATAGAAAACAAGTTTTTCTTTTCCTGAGTTCCCCTTTAAAACAAAATTTAATCCTCCATAGGCAGTGTCACAAACTTTAGAACATGTCCTAGAGCCATGTTGTAGGTTTTGATTGGTCAGGGTCTGGGTGTTCAGACCGCCAGGATTGTTAAATAGAGCAGGGAGAAGCACGCAGCTATGCACTTCACTCCCCTGTTCACTGCCTCTGCAGAAGATGGTCTCCAATTTAAGTCTATGGCGCACAGTAAGCTGGAAAGTTAAGCACTTAGCCAAGCAGCTCTGTCTGGTGGGAGTGTGAGCACCCAGATCTTTTCGTTAAATCTTTTGTCTCCCTAGGATGTCTCTAGAAGACGCAAGTTTTTTTGTATGGTAATGCATACACTTTAAATAAAATCTGAAAAGTAGCTACAGGTCAGTTATCCTACCACACACAACCAACCCCCTGAAGGCAATATAGGTAAATGAAATTTTATAACTAAACTCAAGGTGCAAGGAATTTTGGAGCTCTGTCAGGAATGAATGATATTGGAGTGAGGTGGCATTCACCATTATGTGATTGAACACTTTCACAGTTATTGCAACAGTAGACATGCAGGAGGCATCGAAAGGGACTCAACTGAGTATTTCAGCTTTTTTATAGGGAATACAGCTGTGATACAGACAGTCCACCATATTCCCTCCAAAGTTATGGGCACACCTGTGCAGAACACATTCAATGGAGACCAGGCTAAAAATTGTAGAACAAAGTAATTATATTCAGATTATATGCCAGGAAGTGCTCTGCGTACATATGCCAATCAGCCTGGAGACAAGAGGGGTGCCAACCTTTATAAACAAAGCTGACCCAATTATTGCCCAATCTCCTCAGGCAAAGTTCATTCACAGGAATAATCTGTTGAGATTGGGGCCACCTGCCTTTTATGACATCCAGATGAGCATTGGGGTATATGAAAGGAGTTATTATAGCAAGTCTCGCCATCTGAACCAGAACAGCAGTGCACAAAACTAAAATACACATCAACATATAATATTACATATGTACCAGTGTACATATGCATGAACCAAGAGGTAACCAAAGACAAAAAATATATATATTTTTAGAATTCGTGACACGCCAAAAAAGACTTCTGCTTCCAAGCATGCCCAAGAAACTCCTAACTCTTATGCAAGTCTTAAGACATATTATGTAGTAATACATTCACAGTAAATACACACCCATTCTGAACAGATTGGTCATGTTTCTTGTATTATTTTTAAACTGCCTATTGTAAGTATGTTAGTACACTTTCTTTTTGCAAAATCACACTACACACGTTTTACTTAAATAGTTGTTTACTTAAATGGGTCTTGTTGCTTTATTATTTTATATACATTTTGTGTACACATCCATTAAAGGAGAAGTCCATCCAAAAGAAAAAATACATTGCAGGCAGGGGGGTAAGGGGTACAGTATAACGAATCATAACGCACAGGGCCACGTCACCAGCTATGTAACTGCTGCTGGACTGTAGTTTCTCCTGGATTTCATCGTAGTCAAAACCTATTGGGAAGAGCCTGCCAAGCTGGGTCCTGATGTGGCAGGATCGGGTACTGCAGAAGGCCGGCAGGGTCTGGAAGCAGTGATGAGGCATTGCAGGGCATGGGAACAGGTAAGTATGAATTCTTTATTACGCCCACCTCCCCTGCTACCTGTACTGTATTTTGTTGCTTAGGCCACACTTCTTTAAGCACAAAATAGGGTATTAAAGGGGTAGTGCAGCGCTAAACATTTATTCACAAAATAACACACATTACAAAGATATACAACTTTGTAATGTGTGTTATGTAAGTGAATGCCCCCCCTCCCCGTGTCCCCCCCCCCACCCCCAGAAGTGTGTTGCATTATACTCACCGCATTACTGTCGACCCCCAGGCGCCATCTTGTGTCGTTGACGTCATCTTCAGGAGGCCGGACGAACCACTCCATCCGTCCCCCATGCTGGCCCCCCTCTCCTGCGTCATCAGCTGCGATTAGCTGAGCATAACTGCTCAGTCAATCACGGCTGAGCAGTTGATGACGCAGCAGAGGGGGGCCGGCATGAGGGACGGCTGGAGCGGTTCGGCCGGCCTCCCTAAGATGTCATTGTCCCAAGATGGCGGCCGGTGGTCGACAGTCATCTGGTGAGTATACTGCACCACACTTCCGGGGGTGGGGGTACACGGGGAAGGGGGGCATTCACTTACATAACACACATTACAAAGTTGTATAACTTTGTAATGTGTGTTATTTTGTGAATAAATGTTTAGCACCGCACTACACCTTTAAACAATTTAACTGTGAACCATTTTATTTCATATGTTTTGTACAGAACACATAACACATATGCTTTGTACATTTTACACATAAATCAATAAATGTTTTGAAAGTTAAATTATGTAAATCTGTATGGATACTATAAAGGGGTCCTCTGCTTTGTATGCCGAGTTTTGAACGAAACATGTGAGTAAATAAAGTAATTACTATAGTATTCTACAGTTTTATCGTCTGTTCGATTCTTATATTAAAAAGAGGAATCCAGGTGCTATATATCTCAGTAAAGGCACACCATTTAACAGCAGGTGACTTTTAATCTGTTCATTTTGCATCCTGTATACCCATTTATCCGGCCAACACTAGCATATACAAAGAATCTTTTTCTCAAGAGAAATCAAAAAGGGCATACTGTCTTTATTTTTTGTGATTTTTACTTTATTTGTTTTATTAAAATCAAGGCAAAAGCTGGAATTTCCTCTTCTTCAAGGTGCATTTTAAAGGGAATCTTTTAGCTGTAATTTATGTTCCAAACTGCTAACACTGTTAGATGCTGTAACAGCAAGGAGACAGTCATTTGTAACTTTCATATGTCTGCCTGTGCTTCCAGGATATAATAAATAGCTGTTATTTTCTAGAGTTAAAGAGGCTTTTCCAAGATCCTGAACAGCTGTAATCTGGATGCCTGCTCTCTTCTCCCTCCGCACTTGATTGACACCTGGAAGCTGAGTCCCAAGCAGGGTCAGGTATAGAAGCGGGAGTAACAATGTGTTACAGCTTGCGGCACTTCAGGAGTTCAGGAAAGCCTCTTTGACTCTTCTTACTATATAATAAAAGCATTTTTACAGTCTGGAATCACATACAGATACTTGAATGGTACCATGTGTCTCCTTAACAACTGACAACTAACAGTGTGAGCTAGCTGTTTGGAACCAAAATTTCAGCTGACAGATTTCCTTTAATCAGTTCCAAGAACCCATTGTAACAATTCTTCAATGCATATTAGTAATTCCTGGATAAGATTTCCTAGCCTAATGCTGTGTTGACACGGAACGATTATTGTGCGAATTTGCACGATAACGATCGAATTCGAATGATAATCATACGTGTAAACGCAGCAAACGATCAAGCGAGGAGCGAGAAATCGTTCATTTTGATCTTTGGACAAATCGTTGTTGGTCATTCGCAAAAAATTTGCAGATCGTTCCGTGTAAACAGTTGTTCACAGATTTAATCTATGTGCGAGATAGACTTAAGCGATCGTAAAACGATCGCAAAACAATTTTTCCGTATGATATATCATTCCGTCTAAACGCTGATCGTTACAAAAAAAATTACTTTGAAATCGTTAATCATATGATTGGCCCAATTATCGCTCCATGTAAACCCAGCATAAGGCAAAAAAATCTTTTATTGCCTTACCTCTTTATCCTAATACCCTGGCCAGGGGAGAATGGTTGGAGTACATGTCCAATGGTCCTTTTTCCATATTGGCCAGTCACTTGATGTGTACAAAATATAATTAATGCTATATGATTGGTGGGACCCTCAAAGATCCTCAACGCGCTGCACTATTGACTCAGCACTGTGGCCCCTTTACGGTTGTATCTGCGCTTCACCTAGTTGGTCCCATTCACTTTATTGGAGTAACACAGTGGGTCCCCAGGACCAGCGTCAGACTAAAAGGTTCTTGGGCCCAACAAAGGAAATCATTCTGAGGACCCATCTATTTTTTTAAGGCTACTTTTCACTGGCCACTCACTTTAACAGGTTATCTGTTTTAAGGTCAGCTCTGAATAAGGTTTATTTTTAAAAGTTTGGGGGCCCATATTAGTGGTATAGATCCTGAGGTACTCAGTAGGGTCAGTCTGACCCTCTCCGAATCAGAAGACCCCATCTATCATAACGTGAGGGCAAATTACATATTATAAAATTTAGCATTGCATAGTTTTAAAGAGACATGTTTAGGGCCCTGGAGTTCTTGTACAGACTCCCAACCCTGACGTAAAATCAAAACTTACCAACATGTCACGTAACATATAACTAAATACTGAAAACTAGCCAAAAAGGTAATTTTCCATTGAGTGTCTGGTTCTATTTTTACCCCTCCAAACATATGCCTTCAATTTCTACAGCGTCTGGGAACACCACTTGTATAATTGATGCAATCAAACCTGTAATGTGGCTTTAGGATATTTATTTTGGCAGCTTATCTGCTGGCATTTCGATAATTTTAGTTGGCACTGGACACGCTTTCTTGTGAAAAGTAAAATACATGCAGTCATATATACAAACTATTTCACAATCCACCATTACTGTTTTCCTTATTGTCACAGGGGTCATGCGATGACAAAACTCAGCAATATCCGTATTTGTTTCAGGTAGGGATGGTCCGAACCTGTTTCGGTTTGGATTCGTACGAACCCGAACTCTCTGCAATGATTCCTGCTGCCTGGCGGCTCCGTGGAGAGGGTGGATACAGCGGGAGGATAGCCTGGAAAACTGGGATACAGCCATAGCCATAGGCTGTATCCTAGTTTTCCAGGCGGTCTTTCCGCTGTATCCACCTGCTGCATGGAGCGGGCAGACAGCGGGAATCTGATGCAGAGCGTTCGGGTTCATACGAATCTGAACCTCGGAAGATTCGGACCATCCCTAGTTTCAGGTATCCGATGGCGTTGCATGACGCACTGATTTTTTTGTATTATCTATTTTTGCCCAATTACTAAATCTACATACTCAGTCTGGCAAAATTCTTTCTTAAAGTATTGTATTGCCCCCCCCCCCTCAAAAAAAAGTTATACAAATCCCCAATATACACTTATTACTGGAAATGCTTATAAAGTGCTTTTTTCCTGCACTTACTAGTGCTTTAAGGCTTCACTTCCTTGATAAAATGGTAATGTCACGACCCGACTCCCAGAGCTGTGCGGGACGTGGCTGCTGGAGAGGAAGATGGCAGGGACTGCTCAATGTCGGCTCTGTCGACCTTCTGGTCTACCAGCCGGAGCTCTCCCCCAGCTCAGGGACACTTCCCCCTGGCGTGCTCGCTCCTCACCCCACCCGACAGGACCTGCTCAGATGGTTCCGCTGCTGTCTCTTTCTTCCCCCGCCTGGGACTCCACTCCTCACATCCCACCTGCAGCAGCTGCAAGGACGTCTCCCCGCCGATACTCCCCCCGGTTCTCTGGGAGGTGGGGAGTGGGCACACCAGGGTAGGTGTCCCCAAGCTGGGGAAGAGCTGCGGCAAAGAGACCAGGAGGGGGACAGAGCCAATGCCGAGTATCCCTCTGCCATCATCCTCTACACCAGCCACAGGCCACACAGCTCTGGGAGTCGGGTTGTGACATCACCATTTTATCCAGGAAGTTAAGCCTTGATGCAGTAGTAAGTGCAGGGGGAAAAGCACCTTATAAGTATTTCCCGTAATAAGTGTATATTGGTGATTTGTATAACGTTTGGGGTGCAATACAATACTTTAATAAAAATTTTCGCTGGACTTTTCCTTTAAGGTCAATAGTTGGTTGCACAAAGCCACCAAAACTGCTGAGCTGTTTTAATGGTTCCCAGTGGTAAGGAGCTCGTGTAGGTGGGACTGAAATGTGGTCAGGACTTCTGTTCTAAAACCACAATTTCTATTGTGTTGGGAGATTATTGCACACACCATCAGTATTATACAACAGCAATTGAAAATAATCTTTACAAGGAAAGAAATGTGGGTGTGGTTGTAAAATGTGATATTTTACAGTGCTGATGACTATAGACTCTTGCAGAATATTAAATGTTTCATAGTCTATACATCCAAACTGTTGTTAAGAACAACTTCCCATGGACACTTTCCCAGCAAGTGCAATAGCGGGGAGTTGACCTTATTCCATTCAATCTTGTACTTATTATCAATTAAGGTGGGAAGCCAAGTATAGGACTATGGCTAAATGCGATATTTCCGTGAATAATGTTGCACTGCAACTACAACTTGACAGTTGCCAAAAATCCAATGTTTTTTTGGTCGCAGGTAACAAATTGCAAGTGATTTTGTTACCACTGACCTCAATACGAGTGGTGGGCAAGTTGCAACTGTAATAAAGTGGCATGAAAGAAAATATTTTGGACACAGATGAGAATTGCTGTCACACGACAAGAGTCACCATGTAGAACACCCAACTTACTGCTACCCCTTATCAAATATGTACAATACCAGACACAGCTCCAGTAGTAAAAAGATTATCGGGTCATCGCCTGATCGTTTATTTAGGTTTAAGCTTAAAATCATTGTGCGCAGCAGGCGACCGACAATTTAACAAGTACCATACTTTACCTAAACATGTTGCAGGTCTTCTCCTGTGCTCCTTCTTCCTCCTGGTCCTGCACGCAGCAGCAGTTTCGGTGCGGCCTGTCTGAGCTGACAGACCGCTCAGCCAATCACTGGCCAGGACCGCCGCAGCCAGTGATTGGCTCAGTGGTCTGTCAGCTCAGACAGGCCGCACCGAAGCTGCTGCTGCTGCACACGGGACTGGGAGGAAGAAGGAGCACAGGAGAAGACCTGCAACATGTTTAGGTGAAGTATTGTGTTTAAACAAGGGCTGCAAGGACATCGGTAACGATCTAGCGGAGTCCTGCTTCAGTCACTTACTGCGGCCGGCACTCAGGAAGCTCGGAGGGATTCGGCCCGGCCGTCCGAAGACATCGCAGACTGAAGATCGAAGACGAGTCGGCACGTGACAGGTATGTATAGCGCAACACACTTCCGTGTACACGGGTGGGGGTGGTGGGACACAGGAAGGGGGCCATTCACAGACATAACATACATTACAAAGTTGTATAACTTTGTAATGTGTGTTATTCTGTCAACAATTCTTTACCGCGGCACTACCCTTTTAAGGGTAGGAAATAAAAATGGAAACAACTAGAGCTGACCCCCACACTCTGAATGGTTACATTGTTCAATATTCATATCCTCAGCTATTGTCTCCACGGTTTCTATGACTGACCATCAGTCCATTAGGCAAATGAGTTGTATTTAAATAGACAGTAAAGCAATCGAAAGGGGAAGGATCAGGTATATTAAATAGTTCATTTTCCTCAAAATTGCCACAGTTAGGGCTCCTTGGTTTGGAAGAACAGTTTTTAATTTAGGCTACACTTACATGTCAAATGTCACACACTCTTTTTTTTAAGCTCTGGCCACCATGGCTCAGCATAGCCCCAACCTGCAATAAAAATTCCTCTCCAGTTCTAAAGTATTTTTTTTCCTCCTCTTTACAAAATGTGTATGCTAAATACAGTGATAGAACATTTATCATTACAGATTACCATGCCATTCACTATGAGGACTAAACGCCTGTTAACCTCTGCCTGGAAGGGTCAGTTACTATATTCACAAGAAAAACAATCTGGACAATGCATTAAAGTGAACCTGTCACACAAAAAAAAAGACATTCCACAGAGGCATGTCAAAAGTTTTTAACTGGCCAGGTTCTGAGTGTTCACGTGGCTTGCTTTGTATATGTGTAAGAGAGTCGGCCCCATTGACTTACATTATGCAACAATCTCAGGGAGCCAGGAGAGAACACGCTAAGCCTGGACTTGATGTGTCTCTGACATATCAAAAAAAGAGTTTTGTTTTTTTTGTTATACTGCTCATTTAAACTTGGATTGTTAGATAGTTTCAAGTGCTCATTTAGATAACTGGGAGGAGACATTGGCTTTACACAAGACTGATATACACCATTGAGCAAGTTTTCTTTAAAACGACTCTGTACCCACAATCTTACCCCCCCCCCCCCCCCCCAAAAAAAAAACGCTTGTACCTTCGGATAGCTGCTTTTAATCCAAGATCTGTCCTGCGGTCCGTTCGGCAGGTGATGCAGTCATTGTCCTAAAAAACAACTTTTAAACTGGCAGCCCCGTGCCCAAAAGGCGTGGCCTAGATTTTAAAACAGAACGACAAAAGAAAAGAAAACGTCCCACCAACTTGTAACTGCCTACTATCAGAGTCTGTACTCCAGAGTGTACACCTGTTTACACTTAGGGAAATAGAAAAAAGAAAAAGAGCATGGAGAAGACTACGATGATTGTAGGTACTAGATAAACAATTTATAAACAATTAATAAAATCACAAGCAATAAATATATAATACAAACTTTCTAAAAAAGAAGAACATAAATGTCCCAAGGTGAAAAACTGCGATCATAGGCTGGTATTGTGAATGCCGATCTTACTCACAGTTCATTATGCTATCCGGCCGGATAAACAGCTAATGTTCACAGAGTCTAGTCCATGAGAATGGAGCAACCAGATGGTGTAATCCTCAGCGTGTGATCTTCCGGACGCCGTGCCGTGGCCACAGCACGTGATATCCGCACGTGATATGATTGGTTGTCTTGGACGTAGAAAGACTCCCAGCAGAGTCGTACTAGGATCGCAGTTAGAGTAGATTAGATGGATGTATGATGGGGATAGTTGTCCACCGAATTGTGCTGTGCTAGACGCGTTTCGGAAACTCTCTTTCCATCCTCAGTAGCGAAATGGTTAATTCATTATTACAGGAGACAATTTATAGTAACAAAAAAGAAAAGAAAAGGAAAAATGTAAAAAAGTAGATGGATGGTTTTGGCCTGGGTCTTTTGGTATGTTCTAAAGACTAAAGACTAAAGTTTAGTCTTTTGCCTCCTCCCATCTTCTCACACCTGCTTCTAATCAGAGCGGAGTGCAGCAGGTTCCTGCAGTGTGTAGACCAGGAGAGATGTGAGTTCCAGTTGAACAGACAGGATCCGGGCTTTAGAACATACCAAAAGACCCAGGCCAAAACCATCCATCTACTTTTTTACATTTTTCCTTTTCTTTTCTTTTTTGTTACTATAAATTGTCTCCTGTAATAATGAATTAACCATTTCGCTACTGAGGATGGAAAGAGAGTTTCCGAAACGCGCCTAGCACAGCACAATTCGGTGGACAATTATCCCCATCATACATCCATCTAATCTACTCTAACTGCGATCCTAGTACGACTCTGCTGGGAGTCTTTCTACGTCCAAGACAACCAATCATATCACGTGCGGATATCACGTGCTGTGGCCACGGCACGGCGTCCGGAAGATCACACGCTGAGGATTACACCATCTGGTTGCTCCATTCTCATGGACTAGACTCTGTGAACATTAGCTGTTTATCCGGCCGGATAGCATAATGAACTGTGAGTAAGATCGGCATTCACAATACCAGCCTATGATCGCAGTTTTTCACCTTGGGACATTTATGTTCTTCTTTTTTAGAAAGTTTGTATTATATATTTATTGCTTGTGATTTTATTAATTGTTTATAAATTGTTTATCTAGTACCTACAATCATCGTAGTCTTCTCCATGCTCTTTTTCTTTTTTCTGTGGCCTAGATTTTGTATGCATTAGGCGGGCCAACCTCTATCCCTCCTCCCCACCCTCCTTATCATTAGGAATGCTCCAGGCAGATTGCCTCCTATTCCTCAGCTGTGTGAGCACAGCACATGGGCTGGATCGTTAAGCAGCTGTGCAATGTTCAAGCAGGCGTAAATGTTACTGTGGCATTCCTTTTGATGAAGGGGGTGGGGAGGAGGGACGGAGGGGTGGTGCAAAGTTAGGGCACAGATACTCCCGTTTGGCACAGGGCTGCAAGTTTAAAAGTTGTTTTTTAGGACAATAACTGCATCACCTGCCGAACGGACCCCAGGACAGATCTTGGGTTAAAAGCAGCTATCCTAAGGTACAAGTGGTATGGGGGAGGGGGTCAGATTGTGGATACAGAGTTTCTTTAAGGACTCTTCTTGAATCCATACACTACTGCTAGGGAACATCAGCACTGAACACACATCATCTATTTATACTGCTCTTTTTGCAGTAAAAATTATACATAGACAGGCAACTAGACAGCTTGGTAATAAATTAGTCTTGCACATTGCAAAAGATCAAGTGTCTTTCTCTTATGTAGCCAACTAGTTTCGTCTGTTTGATGTAAACTGCTAAGAAACGCATACACGAACAGTAAATAATGCTATAATAGAAAATAAAGGTCCCTGCCATTTGAGTTGATCTCAGGAAACCTTATTTAGTAGTTCATTGAATTTTAGGGTAAATGCTTAAAAAGTTTGTGTCACTTCTGGGGAGCCTCTACTTCCTTTCCTACATGCAAAGGATGTCATTTGATACTGTATGTTATGGCCTAGAATTGTTGACTGCTGTCCGATCTTTCAGCATTTAAATACTAGGGGCTAAAGAAGTTGGATGCAGCTCTGGGGAGTCCTGGAAAACAGCCACCAATATTCATGACAAACTATCGGACTCGAGTATGCCCTAGAGCAGTGCTTCTAAAATCTAGTCCTCAGGCCTCACCAACAGGTCATGTTTTGAGGATTTCCTTAGTATTTCACAAGTGATATAATTATATTCAGTGCATTAGGTATTCTCACAGGTGATCTTTGTATGGGATATCCCCAAAACACCTGTTGGTTAGGCCTGAGGCCTGGATTTGAGAAGCACTGCCCTAGACTGCTTTTCCAACAATCTTTAAGGGGGGTGAATTTTTCCACATCAAGGCAATGTTCACACAACGTAACCTTTGTATTAATCACAATCGTTGTTACCGATTTGCAACAATGGATGTGATTAATACAAAAGTTATGTTGCACTGCAGTCTGAGGGAATCACAGTCGGAGTGTATACACATAGATCCGGTCGGGATCCTTAGAGGCCGCACAAAAAACCGACATGTCATTTTTGTTTGGCCGATATTCATTGAATAGCGGCTGGACAAGCCTGACAGGTCACACAATGGAGAGTGCGGCTCCGGCCGCACTTCACATTGTGTGCTATGGTGAATTGGGATGCAGGCACACACAGATGCGCCCGCATCCCAATTCAGCACAAATGAAGACCATCAGTGTCGGCCAGGATGATCTTGACTTACACCGCCCAGGTTTCAGAACGGCCGATGTTTTACGTAGTGTGAAGCCAGCCCCACTATAAAAGTAACAATTCTTTATGTTATGACTAAGACTTAGCTAGAAAATTGCAAAAAGAACATGGCCCGTACAATAAGTTTTATGGAAGGAAACCACATATCTCCCAAATTTAAGGGAATCTCTGATGCTTGCTCATCTGCCCTACATCTGACATCCCATTCTGTGATGTAGAGAACGTTGATATAACAACTGTTTTTTGGTCCGTATTCTTGATTATGTTGAGGACCAGCATAACCTTGCCCCACTTATTTGGCCACCCGCCACAGGCTCCAAGGTAGCTGTGTCTATGGTATCTTTATCCTGTGTCTATAACAGATTCCCAGAATATATGCTGCAATCACCTAATACTTTTTAGAGATGGAACTTGGAATGGAACTTAGAACTTTGAATCTAAACCAACTTTTGTCCCTTTTTGGTTCAGTTACATGAGACTCCTCAGTCTCATAATTAGTTTTCAATTATCTCCTCCAACAAATGAAAATCAGATGCCAAAACATGGAGATAACCTGTTAGCAATTATAAAATGCTCACTTCTCAGACGGTCCAAATCCCTTGAGATTAAGAAGCCACTTGATCAAACATATTTAGAAGGTGTCTGTAACATCCACTAAATGGCTTGTGGAAAGAACAGGGCCCTCTGTTGAGTGACTTTCCAAGAGAAGTTGCATGTGTCCAGCAATGATGACATATTTGTAAAGTAGCACGTCTATATGGCAGGTAGAGGTCAGTAGGCTATCCCCGTGTAGGAGGTCTGTACTCTAAAGTATTCACATATAAAAAGGTCAACAAAACAAAAAACTGCAAATACAACTACAGTATGATACGGTATGGTAATATATAGTCAGATGTGTGATTAAAAAAATAATGGCAAGAGTCCACAATATGACCCCAAAGTGTTAATATACCCTAGAAGTATAATTCTACTTTTACCACTTGAGGCATAAGTTTCTCAGAAATCAAAACAGAATTGCAGCAGATTTCATGCCAGTTTAAATAGGATTACATACTAGCTGCAGAATTTTCATCCCGCTGTGGGTATGTAAATGCCAGCCCCTTGACCCCCCCTCCCCCCATGGCCCAGTGCATACATATTACAAGTCCA
This sequence comes from Dendropsophus ebraccatus, assembly GCF_027789765.1. Lineage (NCBI taxonomy): Eukaryota > Metazoa > Chordata > Amphibia > Anura > Hylidae > Dendropsophus > Dendropsophus ebraccatus. Next base: position 45,476,228 of record NC_091457.1, on the reverse strand, counting down.
CACTCAGTCTGCTTCTGGGGCTCCCGGCATCCTGACATCCTGCCTAGCCAATCAGTCCACCGTCCCGCCAAAGCCAGTGATTGGCTGAGTGGGACATCAGGATACCGGGATCCCCAGAAGCAAGCAATAGTTTCAACATTCCCGTGGGTTAAGGGGGACAGCGTTTTCATACCCGCAGCGGGATGAAAATTCTGCAGCGAGTATGTAATCCTTTTCATACTGGCAGTGCAGGAATCGCAGATTTCGCAGTGAAATCCACTGCAATTCTGTTACATGTGAACCCACCCTAACAGTAAATTGTGAGGCCTTATTCAGTCAGCTGTAATGTAGTTACATTTCACCCATTTTTATTGTCCATAATATGGCTACAACCTCCCAAAGTTCAGATAACCCGAACTAAGGTTAAGGGGGTACTCCGAAATACTGTATATGTATAAACCAGTATATAGAATGCAGAGGACCTCCTAACAGGGAAATAGCATTCATACACTGTAAAGGGAAAGCACGTATTATGGGTACAGTAACTAGAAAAAAAGGGTTATGGCGTTACAACTATACCACCAATTAGAAAAATTCCACACCACTAACAAATTATACACATTTACAAATACATTTTATTGATCAAAACATTATAAAATACATCAACATTGATAAACACCAAAAGCTGGTGCACGACTGATGAAAAACTACAATGGGGGCTTACAGATCTGGCATTAGTACTATGTGCAAATCTTTATGGGGGGGAACAAAATTGTGTGAAAAATTGCATTCTTCTTACTTGCAGTATTCTGCTTGGCAAGAAAATGGTTATGCCACCTAAATTACATAATAAATAACATTATCAATAGGTCTACTTTATGTTGGCAGCATTTGGTAAACTTGCTTTACATTTTGTAAGACAAAAAGCTTAAAAGTTTAGCAGAAATTTTCCCACTTTCGTTGAGCCCAAGCACAGCGTTTGGGTGGGTGGAATAGTGGGCTCCATCAGACAGCACCAGTCGCTGCTTCGTTTCAGGTTACTGGGTCACCAGAGGCCAGAATTCCCCTGCTTAGCTGTCATTGGCTGGTCCATCATATCTGCCATGTGAACGAAAACAGATTCCACAGTTCCAAATTTCTATGGGTACTGTATAACTATGGATCAGTAAAGTGCACAAAACCTTATTTGTCATGGAATCAAGTACAATACATGAGTCTTAGGCATAAAGGAAGTGAAGTTTGCTAACAGGCAGGGCCGCTTCTGCCATGAGGCGGAATGAGTATTTCGCCTCAGGCAGCAGATTTTGCGCCCCTGCAGGGGGCGGCAAGATCTTCACCGCTGTCATTTTAGTTAAGTTTAACTTAGCTAAAATGACAGAAGCAGTCGCGGCCCCACCCCACATCTTGCCGTCCACGCTCCCTGGCATCCCCACGTACTGCCATGTTCCCTGTCCGACGTCACCTGGAGTGTTGCTCAGCGCTCTGGTAATGGCCGGGACACTGCTATCACACAGCAACTTCCCGGCACATATCACCGCCTCTGCTCTCTCTTTCCTTCTCCCAGTAGCAGCTCAGCAGAGTTCAGTGCTGGGGACAGGAGACGCTGCTGGGGAAAGGAAAGAGATAGCTGCTAGCGCAGCGACTAGCACGGGGCGCCATCTCCCTTCTTCCCCTGCAATCTACGCCGACAGTGAAGGCCCCCCATAGCCGCCCAGGAATCCGTGCCGGCAACTGCAGGCCCCAACAACCCCACACCCGGCCTCCGCATACGACCCCCCCCCCCCGTACCACCACGTACCCCGTACACAAACAGTTGTCAACTCTTTCCTATTTATAACCTACTGAAAGCAAGAATGACAGGCACAGGGATGCCATACTGTTGTAAATATGTAAATGAGGGTGCCACCAGAGCGCTGTACACTGATCCGCCCACCCACTGCTCCGGCATAATGCCTTGATGCTCTGCAGTGACCAGGAGCCAGCAGGCAGGCAAATTGGTGCTAATAGATTACCCACAGTTCCCCCAAGCCCTCCCCCAGTCGCATATTAATAAAGCTTGAAGTCACGCAATAACACCACAGTGCACCAACATATTGTTGCAAGTATATAGAAAACAATAAAGAAGCTATTCTTACCTCTCCGCGCTCCCCTACTGTGTCAGACGGGTCTCCAGTATCCCCCAAGACGATCCCGCCTCTACTTCAGGGACAGCTTCCTCTAAGCGATAAAAGCCCCCTCAGCCTATCACTGACAGGCAGGACATCACCACGGTCAGCGATTGGCTGAGCAAGCTGTCACCACTGAGAAGAGTCAGAAGTAAAGGTGGGATCATTCAGCAGAGGACACCAGGTAAGTGCCGAGAGGTAAGCATAGCTTCTTTATTGTTTTCTATACACTTGCAACAATCTAAATATAAAGTTTTACCTAGTGCCATCTATCTACCAGGACCCTTGCCAATCTGTACAATGAGTAGATGAAAGCTGCAGTACCAGGTACAGCCACTACTGGGCACTGTGCATGTCAATAACACAGATCACAGTACACTCTGGTGCAGCATGGCTCCTTGTGCTGCTCAGCTGATGTCCCAGAATTGAAGTCTGAGCCCCACAAATCAATCATTGGCCAATCCTAGGTATTGGCTTCCAATGTTAACATGGAGTCTGGAGAACTCTAGATTAAAACCAACAGATGAACCTTTTTTCATACATTGGGTTTTAACAACATATTTTCATTCCAAGGTCATATCTAGAACATTTTTGTTTGCAACCTTTAATCTGAAACAAGCTGCATGTGGAATCTGAAACACATTTTTTCTCTATCTTAAAAATAAGATTAAACACCCGGCAACTGACGTATGAGCATTTCATAGCGAGTTAATGAATGAAGCTAAATAAAATTTAAAAAAAACTACCAATAACAGTTTCCACATAAGATATGGAAGACAGACTGATTTTTCATAATCCACTCAAACTCTAGTAGGAACAAATTATGGAGGAAAGTGAGAGAATGTATTCATATCACCCTAGAATGGGGACGAATACCACCATGTGCGGTGGCACACAAGTGCTTATACTTGCAAAATACAACACCTCAGATGACCTTCATAGAGCCACTGTGTACACACCTCTGCCTACATATAAGCACACATCCAAGAAATCTGAGAATATAGAAGTTGTTTTCAACATAAGATTAAACAATAGAATGGGATTTTATGAGACCAGGATGAGGAACCCAAGAAGACCGAATCAATTAGAGAAATATAAGAAAGAAGAGGGACTTTGTATATAATACACAGGTGGACATTAGCCTGTCTATGGGAGAGCTCAAGCGCCTCTGCTCTCTGCGCCTCTCGACTCAAAGAATTGACAAGTCAATTCTTTGAGCAGAGAGAGGAGGCGTGCAAGACCTCCCATAGACAAGCTGTTTGTCACGGAGGCTGGTGGGGATTCCAGTTTTACTCCATGTGAAGCGATGAAGCGATATTTAACAATTAACAATTGCAAACATTAACCTGAAATCGTTCACCATATTACACAGAACGATAGCCGTTACTATGTTACGAATGTTACTACGATAGTTTACTCCATCCGATCCCAGCGAAAGGCGGCACGATTTGTAATTACACTGAACGATTAGTGAATGGTTGCGGAATTACAGCGAACAATTAGCAATGATTTTAGGGTCAGATCTAACTAAACGATTAACGACACACAAACGATTTTTCGATTGTTGCCTACTATTACATAGGATGACTGTTTAAATTCAAACAATTTTCTGCGCAATAATCGGCCCGTGTAATAGGGCCCTAACACATAGATATCGTTAAGTCAGTCGCACAGCTCTAACATACAGCAATGTCTTCCATATCTAAAAGTTATAAGTTTGCTTTCCACCACATGCTGCTTTGACCAACAGCTTCCATTCCTAAGCCTCCCGTGCACGTGTACACTCAGCAGAGTGTGTATATGCTCAAAAAAAAAAAAAAAAAAAGGATCAGGTAATTGAATTTTAACATTCCTCTTTCCCCAAAATTTGCCATCAGGAGAAAGCTGGGAGGACACTATTAAGTACTTTTCAGCTGGTCCTCCCTAAATGGCTGCAGCCAATATTCAACTAATATAAATGGCTGAAAACCAACAACCAAGACTATTCAAAGTCAAACATTATCCAACACTAAAAACACCTTTCTATTGTACAAAACAGAAAATTTCAGGTTGTTTCCCATTGCTGAAACATGTACTGTATAAGGCTAGGAAAAGTATCTATAAATTTACACGCATGAAAAACATATAGCCGAGATCCATTATAAGCTATTCGGATGTAGGGACATAAAACTGGGCCCCTGGTCTTAGAAAGCTTTTGCATATGTCTTGGTGTCCAAAACAATCCGTACATACTTTGTTAAAGGGGTTATCCAGTGGTACAAAACATGGCCACTTTATTCCAGACACAGCACCGCTCTTGTCTTTTAGTTCAGGTGTGGTTTGCAATTAAGCTCAATTCACTTCAATGGAACGTAGTTATGGTGGTGTGTTTCCAGAGAGAGATTTATCTGACACAATTAAGCCCCTATTACACGGGGCCACTGTGATGAGCAAATGGAGTGCTGTCCGCGATCATTTGCTCCTCGTTTCCCGCTCGCTACTGCCGCTATTACACAGGGCGGCAGCGAGCGGGTAAGTGCAGAGGGGGCCGCGGGGAGCTGCCCGGGTGATCGCTAGATCATCCGGGCAACCCATACCATATAGCAGAGGTCTGCTGCAGCCGCTCCTAGCCCGCGGATCGGCGGCAGCAGATCGCTGCTATATGAGTCGGTTGTCTTTCAGCTGATTGTTGTGTTCTATTACACTGTATGATTATAGGCTGTAACGGCCAATAATCGTTCCGTGTAATAGGGCCTTTATGTAGTCAAAGCCAGGAACAGACTATAAAAAGGAGACAGGTCATAACGGAAAGACTGAGATGTCTCCTCTTTTAAAATCTATTCCTGGCTTTGGCTTCAAGATTCTGTCAGATAAATCTCTCTGTGTGAACTCAACATTACAAATCCCCACCCAAACTGGAGGCACCAGTGGTGCAGTCTCTGGAAGAAAGTGGCCATGTTTTGTAGCACTGGATCCAGAAAGCAAAAAACTTAAATTATTTTACTTCTGGGAAAGTCTGGGAAGCCATTTTTCAAAAAAAGAAAAAAAAAAAAACACTCAAAAGTCACTTACAAAAGGTTACAAAGCTGAGTTGAGAGTGCGGGTAGGTGGAGATGCTGTGTGTGCTCTGGTCTAAGAGTGTGGAGTACACATATGGGACCTGTCTAGGAGGTTGGACCGTGTTCAGACTGCACATGGACTATGAACAATGCAGCCGCTGCTGTAAGATGTGAGCAAACACCTCGAACTTTGTGTGCGACTTCCGTTTTAGTGTAAAAAGGCCAAGCCGGGACTGTACACTTATGTGCTATGGCAGCATGAAGGTAATGCTGGGTTTTTGTTTTTGCAGTGTGAATAAACACTAAGATTTGAACTGTGAACTGCCTGTTTTCCTCTGTCTGCAACAGATACCTAACTATACCTAAGCGAGTCCCCCACAATAGCTAGATCCCTATTCCTCTGTATAGCACTGTACTGAGACAGCATAGATAGAAAAAGAAAAAGAAAATATATTTGGAGTCCAAGCGTCCCTCTACCGCCATTACCCAGCCCCACCAAATGAACAAAAAACAACCAGGATGGATGAAATTGGCCACAGCAGCCATTTTATTTATTAAAACATGTAAATATTGTGGCCCTCGTCTCCAAACAAGGTCCCACCAACACTACCACCAATAAATCCCTGTAACATTTATTACAACTTTTAAACAATCCATTAGTTCCTGAATTCCCTGAGCAGAGTTGGTCCTCAAAGCTCACAAAACTGGTAGTTCCATATAATATTCTTTCCCACACAAGTTTAGCCTACAGCTTAATTCCACTGGCTCGTAGGCATCTGAACTAACACCTGGCTGTTTCCTGATTACCGTTCCAATGGGGCCCTAAGCCACAGCTCCCATGCGGGTTTTCCACATCCACCAGCCCATAACCTCCTATGCAGGTAGTCTACAGACTCCCTTGGCTCCCTCCCTGCACCTAGTCCTCCAAAGAATTATTTTACTCAACTTCAAGGACTCCCTCCTACACAACATGCTGATAGATACAACAACAACTAGACATGAGCTCATCTGAACCAATAACCATTGTGATCAACCTCAATCGTCCCTAACTCAAAAAAAAAAAAAAACACAGACCCCTGAAAACCAAGAAGGCTTTTCTCACTAGGCTTCAGGAGATAAAATTGCCCCAGATCCCCCCCCCCCAGTCCCCATCTTGAATATCCCCCCTTCAAATGATGCAACAAATGACAGTCCCTCTTATCTTTTCCGAATCAATTCCAACCTAACCCCACTGACTTGTCCCCTCCCCCCCCCCACCAGTTACTTATCACTCCGCCCTTCAGTCTGGCCTCACTGTATTGATACATAGATGTAAAAGGAAGCTGGTATTTACCGTATGTATAATCCCCAGTGCATAACTAGCATTAAAGGGGTTGTCCGGCGCTAAAAAAATATTCACAGAATAACACACATTACAAAGTTATACAACTTTGTAATGTATGTTATGTCTGTGAATGGCCCCCTTCCCCGTGTCCCACCACCCCCACCCGTGTACCCGGAAGTGTGGTGCGCTATACTCACATGTCACGTGCCGACCACGGTCTCCGATCCTCAGCAGTGACGTCTTCTTCGGGCGGCCGGCGGATCTTCCCGAGTGCCGGCCGCCCTCTGCAGCGTCATCCGAAGATCAGCCGCGATTGGCTGAGCATAACTGTGCTTAGCCAATCGCAGCTGATGACGTGGCCGCGTCTTCAGAGCACATACGTTTATCACCTGTCCACAGGAATGGGGATTAATGTATGTCTGCTGAGGAACTATGATTGTACATTTATTCCTTACAACATAGGTAATAAATGCACCTTATAAAGAGATTGCTTTATTTAGTTCATAGACCGTGCCCATGTGGTTTTAGGATCCCCTTGAAATAGAATGTCACATTCTGGCAGATCTGGCCCATAAACCATGGTATAATGGTATTAATTCTAATTTATAGACTTTTTTTTTCTGAGATTGAGATTATAACATGCCTTACTATTACATTAAAGGAAATTAAGGCAGAATGAAGAGTCACCAGATGGATTACCTTTATTACAAGGAGATAAAAGTGACCTGTTCTGAAAATTAAATAATAAGCTCATTGACATAGTGAAGCTCCAGGAACGATGTGGACATGACATAATCCTCATTTAAGGTGTTGAGAGGAATAACGTGACAAAGTCCCATAAGTAAAACATAAAGCATTTAACACTTCTACAATAATGTGTCAAGCCACAGATGTCTGTGTACAGGCACATTATAGGTTCTTTGTTAAAGACATCTGGCATTCATGAAGTTTCCATAATGGACACAACATCCATCATCCATGTAACTACCATAAACAAAGACCAGATGAAAAGCCATATCTACTGTAAAAGCACTATTTTCTGTAGAGATTAAATCATTTAGGAAGAGAAGTGGACAAAAGATGCAATGTATCCAGTCTACAGCTTAATGGCTTTAGAAAACCCTTCTGCAAACACCCTCTTAGAGCTTTCTCCTTTAATAGAGGAACTAGAGATGAGTGCGGCTTGAGCATGCTCGAGTCGGATCGCTCGGCATTTAAATAACGTTGGCTGATGAACTTGGATGCAGCCCTAGGGAGCCCTGCAAAACATGAATACAGCCATGTCTGCAAGGAGGACATGATTGGGAACACCACAGAGGCAATGTTGATAAAGCAGCAGGGGATACATGGGTGAGTAAAGTGTTATGGTCCTTTTACATCAGCAGATTATCAGCCAGGAGAGTCGCTAGAAACACTCCTCTAGCCGATAATCCACCCATGTAAAAGTGAAAGCAATCAGCTGAAAAAATTTTCAGCTGATTGCGTGTTTATCACCAGCACATTTCCCTGTGTACAGTCTATACTTGCCAGCCATGCTGCTTGTGATTCGGCATCTGGTTTTCCAAAAATCCTGGACAACCCCTTTTAAAAGGGTAAATGAAAGTATTTCTGTTACAGATATAAAGCTGTTTCCTTAAGCGGACGAAACTATTGCACTTTGGGGGCCTAAATACAAATTAATACTTTTAGTAATTACTTTGAACTCAATGCATCCAAACATTAACTAACTATAAACGTTCTAAATTATAGGCTCAGAAATAATTATGTCATTTCTATGTATTTATACTACATGGGTTATAATTACCTACAATTCTTTGGGATTGTCAAGTTGTCTTGAGGAGAATGAGATAAAATATATATACATCTCTTCAACGTAGAAAAATCTTACTTACTTTATTGTGGCAAATGCATATATTAAAACACAATGTTTCACTCTATAACATCCTGATTCCTGACCCTTTCTCAAATACTTGAGAAAGGCTCAGGATTAGAGATGAGCGAACCTGGAGCATACTCGATTCGATCCGAACCCAAACTTTCGGCATTTGATTAGCGGTGGTTGCTGAACTTGTATAAAGCCCTAAGGCTATGTGGAAAACATGGATATAGTCATTGGCTGTATCCATGTTTTCCAGACAACCTTAGAGCTTTATCCAAGTTCAGCAGCCCCCGCTAAATCAAATGCCGAACGTTCGGGTTCGGATGGACTCGAACCTGAACCCGGTTCGCTCATCTCTACTCAGGATGTTATAGAGGCGAAACGTTGTTTTTTATTATATGCATTTGGCACAATAAAGTTAAGATTTTTCTACATTGAAGAGATGTTGTCCTTGCTTTGCATTTCTATATATATATATATATATATATATATATATATATATATATATATATATATATTTTTTTTTTTTACTGAAATGAGGAATCTGTTTAAAGTCAATGTTTTATTTAATTGATTTAAAAAAATTTTTATCAAAAATACATAAACAAAAAGAAAAGAAAACCAATGTCAGTAGTACTATCGTGTCTTCACGACCATCATCTGAGCATACAAACTATTCATTCAATAATGCACAGTTCACACTCAGCGTTTTTTTGTTCTTTTTCGTAACTTACGCATTTGCGTGTGTTAATGACGTCCATGTTAAGATCATGTTCACACCCATAGTGAGTTTTTTCCCCACTTCTAACTCTGCTAAACTCTGCTAAGTCCCACTTTCATATAATGCACTTCAGTTTTTTATATTAAAAGGATGCAAGGCTGAACGGCACTGTGTAGACTTCAAGTCAAAATAGCTTTTAGCTAATTGGTGCATGTCCATAGTTACTCGACCCCTAACTCCACAGGATAACAATCAGGAACAGGAAGACGGCACTCCGGTAATGAGAATAAGTGATAGTTTATTCAGCCATACACGTACAGCGACGTTTCTACTCAAGCCTTGAAAAAGACTCATGCTTGAGTTGAAACGTCGCTGTATGTGTATGGCTGAATAAATTATCACCTATTCACATTACCGGGGTGCCGTCTTCCTGTTTCTGATTGCACATATATTAGGTTTTTATTTTTTCAGTTGACTTGCGAAATATAGTTTTTTGCTGAGTTATATATTGCCCAGCCCATTTTATGAATTGCACACTTGTTTATATTGCATTTGTATACACTTTCATATTCAGGATTCTTAGGGAAATATAAATTATTATTGCAGTCCCAAATTCAAATACTTACCTGGTTTTTGTAGAAGCACCTTCAGACTATCAGTCCTGGCCCTATATATACTTAGAGCTGTATACACAAAATGGTAGTGTACTTTTTATTCATGGGTCTCCATGGTTACAGACTACAAGCAAGCCTTGTGTAGTCATGTGCTACTCTACTCCTGACAGCTACCATCCAGGTTTGGCAGACTACCAATAAATATATTTGCACTGTACAAGACGTAAAGGTGGAGATGACTACTGACAGAATTTATGTGTATGAATGTGGGTACTCACTATCCATATGCAAATATTCTTTAGATTGTTATAAATGTAAAATGTGTATATTAAGTGTCACTTAAAGCAAAAAAGAACAGCAGTTAACTTCCAACAGCGTAATGAACATTTGACTTAAGAGCTTAATCCAGCTTTAACTATGATCCTTATGGAAATATGTTGAATCTACTAAAATTTCTGCGTAAGCATAATCCCCAGTGTTTAGTTGAGTACATTTATCTACAAGATGGGTATACAGTTTAAAAAAAAGAGAGGCCCACTAGAGGAAGGGATTCTGAGAGCCCACCATTCACTTATACAGGAATAGTCTTACCAGCCAAAAACGTTATCCTATAAATGTTAGGAATTAAAGCCCCCATACACCTTCAATAACTGAGGCTGAACGATCATCCGGCAGTCAGTTATATCTCCTGCCCGATGTCCTTTCTCCACATGGAACGTTTGGCAGAGCTGAGCATTCAGGTAATAAAGATCAGTACTTATCTGGGAGCTTGGTGAGAGATTCTTGCAGGATGTAGTGTTTTGTATAGCCCTAGTTTTCTCCTCTCTATGCTCCCTCACACCCCCCCCCCCTGACCCTTTCCCTCTCCATACAGCACAATAGACACAGACATCCTGCTTCTTCTGAAATTAATCCTTACAAATCCAATACTGAGATTCTATGAACCAACACATTTTCATTGATCCGTTTCCTCCATCCATGCCCTATTGCAGTGAATGTAGTTCTGTAGTTGTATACATGACGATTAGATTGGATCTATCATATAGGTGGAGCTTAGTTTTGTGAGCTGCTAGTCTGCAGTCTATCAAGAGGTGTAACATAGAGCCATTCATAATGTACAGACTTGTGTGACACAACTGAATTCACTACCAGATACAGAGAACTAGCCTACAACCTACATATAAATTATTTAAAGAGAATGTACCATCACGTACACTCTCTTTAAAATCGCACGAGTCATGGGGAAGCCAGTGCTGCGGTCCTTTTTTTTAACTACAGCCCGATTCCCCAGTACGGCACCGTTCAATTCATGGTTACCGGGACGGGGGTGAAGCACAGGAGGCGGGCTGACCCACCCCCAGTGGGATGAAACCCCGGCCCTCCATGACGCGGCCCCATTGATTCTAAAGGAGCCGCGTCATGGAGGGGCGGAGGGTTTACCCCCACTGGGGGTGGGCTGACCCGCCTCCTGTGCTTCACCCCCGTCCCGGTAACTAGAGATGCCTGAAAGCAGTTCGCTCGATCGTAAAGTCTGTAATCCCGGGTGCATAGTTGCAATCCCGGGAATATGCGGGCAGGATATTCCAGGGAATAGATCTGGAATTCCCTGGAATATCCTGGCTGCATATTTGCGGGATCGCAACTATGCACCCGGGATTGCAGGCATCACGATCGAGCACAGGTGCAGTTGGACCAAAAGTCAGACGGTCCGCGCATCTTTACTGGTAACCATGGAGTGAATGGTGCCATGCCGGCGCTGTTCGGCTCATTTGTGATTTTAAAGAGAGTGTACCTGATGGTACATTCTCTTTAAGGTATACAGTATAAAAGTACATCCCTTTAATCTACTAAAATGGGGGGGGGGGAGATATGACACCACAAACCGTATTCTGTGATACAAAGCAGCAGTGCTACAATATGTGAGACATATTCTGTCACCAAGGGGTTGTCCAGGTAACTATGTAAGGAATACAAATGTTTTTTATGCTGATTCCTTTAAACACTTTTGGTACATCGCTGCTTCAATGGTAACATCACCAAACACTGTGCACAGGACCGCTGAAGGCAACCACTGGCATCAGTGCTCACGTGCACTCTGGCCGGTGGCTTTAGAGCAAGCAGCAGCAATGTTGGATTGAGAGCCACCAAAAGAGTAAGAACAATAAATGTTTTCTATTCTATTTTTTTTCAACCTTCCAATCCCTGACGTGCATGATCAATGACATCTATCATCTAATACTTTTGTTTCTTAAAGAGTAAGCTAAGGAAAATAGGTTTTTGATAGGTCATCATAATCAGGAGATACAACCGGGGAAAGAACGCAGTAACCATGCAATTAACTTGCTGGCCATATCTCTGGCTGAGTCCCTCAATGGAAGTCAATGGCACTACTGAGACGGACAGAGCAGGCAGCTGGGGAGAGGTTCACTGATGCAGTGTCCTCTTTCTGGGATCAATAACTTTTGATATGTTTAATGACATGTCAAAAGATATATTTAAAGGGGAAGTCCCGCCAAATTTTAAAAAAAGTCAGCAAGCCCGCGGGTGCGGCAAATTAATAAAGTATACTTGCCTATCCACATAGCCGTGTAGCCCTACTTACAGGTCCCATTGGAAGCCTCTGGTGACCTGCAGCTCTTCCCACTGCAACATCACATACCTCGCTAATTGGACAGCCAATCAGCGACTGGGGAGGGACACCATGATGTTGCAGGTTTCCAGCGGAAAATAACTTCCAACGGTGCTCAGTGGGACCCAGGAGTGGCACAAGGGGGGGGAGCACAGGGATGGGTGAGTTTAAGGTTGTTTATTAATTTCCTAAATCCCCAGTCTGTCTTCCTTAAAGGGAACCTGTCACCCCCCGTGCCGTGACAGAGCCCGGCCGGCCCCCCAATGCAGACCCATATACTTACCGCTTTCACAAAGTCCCAGTCCCGGAGCCTGTCACCCCCCCATGCTGGGACAGAGCCCGGCCGACCCCCCCCCCCCCCCCCCCCCCCCCCCCCGAAGCAGACCCATATACTTACCACTTGCTCGAAGTCCCGATCCCAGAGCCAGTCCCGCTGCCGAGACATCCCAGTCTAAAGCTGTGCTCGTGCTCAACAGAGATGAGTCCAACACCCATAGAGAATGACAGCTCTAGTTGTGGAAGCGGTAAGTATATGGGTCCGCACAGGGGGTTGGCTGGGCTCTGCCCCAGCATGGGGAGTGATAGGTTCTCTTAAATTTGGTGCGGCTTTTCATTAAATGACAAAGACTCTAAGTTGATTCCTTTAATCAGGCATCCGATAATCCGGAAATGTTGATGTTTCAGAGCCTCACCTAATAGGAAAAATAATCTAAGTATCATATTTTATGTTTGCATTTTATATTGGATTGAATGCCTCATGTCTATAATTTTTATATTATGTCTAGTATTTCAGAATGTTACATAATCCAGCAGTTATGACGTTCCTATGATGCCAAAGAAAAGGAATTCCATGTTGCGTACCGCTGCTGAACTCACTCCAAGGGGAACAATCACCCTATGACATTCCAACGTCCCACCCTTGGCTTACATGTTCTTCCACAAGTTCTCGTCTGTTTGCAGTGTACAGACAGACAGCCTCTGTAACCTGCTTGGCAGAGATCAGTGCAATTATGAAGTGGCAGGAAGCTATTCTGGGCTGCACGGCGCGGTACAGTCGCTCTCTTAAATGTCACACGTGTCCAGCTGCAAAATAACTAACCAATTCCCTCCGGTGAATGGTGATGAAAAACTGGACTGTTAAAGAGATGAAGAAGGAAAAAGAGGACTTCTACGCCACGTCTAACATATCATCACTGTTCCTATAACAGCTCAGAAACTCAAGGTGATCTTAAAACATATCTTAACATTGTGCCAATAGCTACTGGCTACATGTATTTTATATTTTGAGCCAAGGGTGTCCCTAATTCAACCTAAAAAGACAACAGCAACAACAAACAACAACAAACAACAACATAGAAATAAAATCATAGTAAATAAGGACCATTATCCCTAATTTCCAAAAGTTAAAGAACTTTCTATCAACATCAACAGTAACTCTGAAATCTTGCTGAAGTAAACAGCTAATCGTCAAGGTGTCTGGGGATAGGCCATCAAATTGACTGAAAACCTCTAATAAGATATATATCACACAGACTTTTCATCTGCCATTGACTTTGAAAGGAAATTAAAAAAAAATGTAGTTTTAGAAAAACAGCACTGAAGGAAAGGAGTGACCGGTCACTGTTGAGAGTGGTTCTGCTTGGAAGCTCACATTGAAAATTTTTTTAAAAAAAGAACATTACTGAAAAGCCACATAAAATAAGCATCAGCCTAGCTCATAGAAAGTCATACACGTCTTTGTTGGGAGACGTGGGGAGAGTAAAACGCGTTTATAGCATGCTGCTGGTACTCCATGGAAAATAAAAAAAATTTTAAACCAGCTGGTATCAAAAAGTTATACAGATTCTTAAATTATTTCTATTTAAAAATCTTAAAGGGAACCTGTCACCGGGGACATGGGCACAGAGACCGCCCGACCCCCAGTGCAGCCCCCGGATACTTACCCTTTCCGACGAGTCTCATTCCTGGAGCCAGTCCCAGGACAAAGATATCAGCGTCCGAAGCCGTGGGCCTGTGCCACTGAGATGTGTCTGACGCCCATAGAGAATGACGGCTCCATTCATTCTCTATGGGTGTCGGATTCACCTCAGTGGCGCGTGCCCACGGCTCCGGGCACTGATATCTTCGTCCCGGGACTGGCTCTAGGAATGGGACTCGTCGGAAAGGGCAAGTATCCGGGGGCTGCACCGGGCTTTGTGCCCGCATCTCCGGTGACAGGTTTCCTTTAATCCTTCCAGTACTTATTAGCTGCTGTATGTCCAGCAGGAAGAGGTGTATTTTCTTCAGTCCCACACAGTGCTCTCTGCTGCCACCTGTGTCTGACAGTAACTGCCCAAAGTAGTAGAGGTTTCCTATGGGGATTTACGACTACTCTGGACAGTTCTTGACATGGACAGAGATGGCAGCAAAGAGCACTATGTCAGACTGGAAAGAATACAGCACTTCCTGCAAAACATAAGGCAGCTGATAAGTACTGGAAATCTTGAGATTTTCTAAATAGAATTTGAAAATCTGTATAACTTTTTGAACACCAATTTATTTTAAAAGATTTTTCTTCCATCAGAGTATCCCTTTAAGGATACTTTTAAAATCCAGTCGTCAGTGAAGTCTAGCTAAGATTATCGAAGTTATGTTAGGCATGTCATGTCCAAACGATATCCAAGACAATACACAAGCAACTGAGCAACAATGCCTACTATACATTCACTGTAGTATAGACGCACTGTATCTGCACACTATTAGTGGACGGAAAGGATACAAAGTATTAAAGGTGGAATCTGGGCACATTCACAAATCCCAGTAATGCTGTAAATGTCTGTATTATAAGATTGTGGATAACATTGTAGTGGTGTCCTGTCTCCACCAGTGACTGGAGGGAGAGGAATGGCAGCTATGAGGGCAAGTTTACTTGCTTATTATTTTCTAGCACCCCCCTGTCTGCCGTTTTCCATTTTCTTGGGCCATCCTCTTTAAAAGCTCAGTGATGATGCATGCCGAGACTGGAAAGGCTGGGTTACCATTCAGTGATGATATGCTCGGAGACTCTGATAACCCCCCCTTACAGTACACTTTATATATGTGAGAACATGTACTTGAGGAATGTAATATACATAGCTGCATGCAGATTTTCCCGAATGTAACACTATCCTACTGAATGCAATACTTCTTACACGCAAAAGCAGAAAACAATCCCACTCTGTTTAATAGAGACGCTCGTAAATGCTGTATAGACGCAAACCAGGGCCAACATATCCCAACCAAAATCCTGCATCATGTCTGTATTCCCACTTGTTATTTTGTTTCAATAACATGACAAAATGACACCAAGTAATGACACATGGGTGCGGTATGTTGTAATAGCTGCCTAAACTAGGCTTACTGCTTTACATCTATTAGTAAAGAGAAGAGACCAGGTCCCAGGACAGCGCTGCAGGATAGGCTGCAAATCCCCCTATAAGTAGACTTAGGCCTATTAAATATGACTTTATCTGTGCTGTATATGTAATTAACTTTCCACTTTATACAATTTCTATACACTGTAAGAACAATGCATGCTGTAAAGTTACTACATCAAACATGCATGCTATACATCCTGACTATAGTCCATTGGGTCTTTTCAGACACCTAGGCCTAGTTGCCTCAGGCAAATGTTATCTCTGCTATACCTGTGTGTATCTTCACAATAACAAAAAAAACAGCCATTTTAACATTCTGACCCTCATGTGCAACACCTACTGTACCTGCGGGTTCTGACTTGCTGCTGTGTAACATCTGAGATGAAGCTGCAGTATCAATTACTACAGAGAACAGTTTAAATGCTGGGAGCCTTTAAGGGGTACTCCAGCGAAAAGCTTTTTTCCAGTAATTGAAATACATTACAAAGTTATGTAATATGCTTCAATCCTTCTCTATCTTTTTCACCCTCAACCCCCCACCAGGAAGTGAAGTAAACTCATTCTTACCTAATGACTGTTGACCCCAGGCTGCTCTGTGGCAGCCATTTTGTGACAATGACATCATCAAGTGGGAGGAGGGTCTAAGCCCTGTTGTGCCAGCCTCCCTTTGTCAGATGACACAGATTGCTCAGCTCTGATTGGCTGAACAAGCTGTAATCCATCTAACAGTTTTACAGAGTCAGTTAGACATCACAGGATCATCAAGTGCATCATGGGAAACCCAAACCAGGAAGTGAAGAAAGAACGAAGACACCAACTGGAGCTTCAGGGTCCTACAAACAGCTGGAAATTCAAACAGAGACAGACTCAGGAGGGATGATAAACGTAAAAACTATCTTTATGATTTATTTTTATTTTATTTTTTTATCAGCGCCGGAGTACCCCTTTAAGAGAAGCTCTCACAAAACCTGACTACACCTCAGACTGTTTGTAGTCAGGATCCAGTAGAACAAAAAACAATCAGGAAAGAAGCAGGAAGTAAGGGTGCCTTTACACAGAGATTTATCTGACAGATTTCTGAAGCCAAAGCCAGGAATGGATTTGAAAAGAGGAGAAATCTCAGTCTCTCTTTTATTACCTGTTCCCTTTTCATAGCCTGCTCCTGGCTTTGGCTTAAAAAATCTGTCAGATAAATCTCTCTGTGTAAAGGCACCCTAAGGACACAAAATAGGTAATTAAAAAGGTGATACAAATATTATAGCTGATGGCCATACCCTAGTTAGCCACCTTTCCCACCTTGTATGGAAAATGTATTCAAAGTTGGCCAACCCTATTGGGCATGATACCAGTCACAACATCAAAGAACTAAAGAGCTGAACAGAGCAACAGACAGTTGTAAGGTTATACATCACTACTTACTTGCTGTTGAAATTTAGTGGATGGCCGTCATTTAATGGCAAATAACATCCTTTATCTCTAAATAATGGCCATTGTTTTAAAATTACTGCAATTATTTGCCATTTAATGGCAGCCAGTCACAAAATGTCAACAGCAAGTGAACAGAGCCTTTCTGTGTGTTCAGTCCACTCCTGGTTATGGTTGCAAAATACTCACCAAAATACTGAGCAAAAAAACTGACCAAAAGCAAAAAGACTGTTAGGGAACATACCACCATACTGTATGAACATGTATGAAGGGAAAAACTATGGGTGAGATTTATCCAGCATGGTTTAAAGTGAAACTGGTTCAGTTGCCCCTAGCAACCAGATTCCACTTTTTCATTCCTCACAGACTCTTAGAAAAATTAAAGGTTGAATCTGATTGGTTGCTAGGGGCAACTGAGCCAGTTTCACTAGACCTCAGATAAAGCTAGACATGAAAGGCGGCTCGCTTCGCCTGGAAAACTTGTAAGCTACAGCCAATCGCTGAGCATTTTAATGACATTGTTTTTTATGAACTCAAGCTGATAAGTGCTTCTGTATTCCCATAGGCCATTCGTCCAAGGAGAACACTGTTGACAGGAAAATCATTTAGAAAAAGACACCCAATGAAAACCACAAGGACAATGTGAACTAGAGACATTCCAACACTTCTAATGGCAGTCGCTCTACAGCGGAGCTTGGAACACAGACACAGCCACAATCTAAGCCATTCATTTGTATATACTATATACTGACAGCTGAGAGGGACAAGCTGTGTAGATAATACATCCCGCACTGAGCAAAATATTATGAAGAGATTAGCTTTGAAGTCATAAGGAGGTACTGAAAGAAGCAATGAATACATGAATCATCAGCATAGCTACTGAGAGTAAAAGTGGATCTCCAGGATGGAGTTCCTTTAGATGTATTATTGCCCAATATATTTGTAAGAGTCACAGACAGGTAGTATAAACAAAACTAGGCACTAAATTTTGACGGTTACTGTCACTTTAAGAACTTTTTATATTATGATAGATAATGCAAAAGTAAGCAATTCTGCAAATGATTTGCCCTCTTCTCTTTAGTTGACAGATCATTGCCTAGGTTCCCCATCACTGCTTTGTGTTCTGTGAGCAGTAGCCGGGATCCTCGGGAGCTGGAAAGTACTGTAGGTTTTTATTAGTTTTATGTCTCCTACTGAAATTCCACACATCTCCAGGGCTTGTGGATTGTCCCTGGAGGTGTATGTAAGCTCAATGGAAGACACAGAGCTGCAGAGCTGATTCAGTTCAGTTCCTGTTCTTGCAGCATCTGCACTTGATCCGTGTGGATAGCCCCTTTAAAAGTTAACCAGTTGTCTGGAAAATGAGTATCGTAATGCTGACAGCATTACATAGTTCTTGGGGAAAGAAACACACTAGCTTTCATTTAGCTGTCTGACTGCAAAAAATACTATTTATGTTAAAGTCACCTGCCATAGAGGCATGGGCAAGGCTGTTACAGAGCTCTGATCTGCCTGGGCCCCACCTCTTTGGCACTACAAGGCAAAAATATAAACAGCAGATTTTTTTTTCTTTTTTTCCTGTGTTGGATGCACAGACCTGCTCTATAAGATCATATAGTATTGTGGTTTATATGGAGAATCTTTATATATATATAAATTTTTTTTATTTATTTTTTTGCAAAATTGATTGATGGCCTATCCCAAGGATGGGCCATCCTCGACTCCTATACACATAGAGCCAGGACTTCTAGCTCGCTCAAAAAGTAAATCCGGTGGACAGGCCACCAATTCATTTTGTCTGGAAATCCCCAAAGCTCAGGTACCTTTTGCACCACAATGCAGTACTATATTTTCCAATGTAGTGTTGTGAGTATTGTTCCATACTTGACATACTTGACACTATATATCACATCGTATTCTCACATGATATGGATCTCCACTCAGAATCCTCCTCCTAGGAGTCAACATGTAGAGTTGTTAAACACAGCAATCCCTATTTTTGTAGAGTTAACATAACCACGTATTACATGGCCAATTCTCAGTACAGACCCAATAGGAAGCATCTGTTTGCCTCAAAAAAAAAAAAAAAAAAAACACACATACGCAGTATCTAAGAAAACATCTGTTCACATCTGCATTGTGGTTTCTGTTCAAAACAAAACTATGGCTATATTGCTTGATAAGTCGTATGTCAGACATCATGGCGCCTGGCGTACCACACTAACTTAACTAGGTTGCATCATCATGTAAAACATTTTGATGGGTACAGTGTACTGTAGCATGCAGAACTATTCTATGCTTTAACGGTAATTTACCTTGCGTCTAAAAAATCCTATTCAAGCGACTATAGCTTAGCTCGTACTATGCTAGGCACTGCATTCTTCTACTGGAAAAATTTAAAGTGAACCTTTGTGCTTCTCAAAAGTCACCCATATCTTCCCTCTAAGTCGTGATAAATTTGTCCTTTCCTTTTATGACTTCCCATTTCCACCTTGTGATGTAGAATTTTTGTGCTATCGAATTGTCCTCTAACCTTCAAATGATTGGAAATCTTAACATATCTTGAAAGCTTATCAAGTTTTCCAGCTACTTCTATCCATACATTTTTTTCCCATTCACGCCTGAATATATGTGAAACAGTTATCCAGCACTACTAAAACATAGTCACTTTCTTCCAGCACCACCTTGTCTCCAGTTTGGGTAGAATTTTGCAACTAAAGGCCCTATTACACCATCAGATTAAACCCAGGAATAGACTATAAACAGAGAACATGTAATAATGGAAAGACTGATATTTCTCCTCTTTTCAAATCCATTCCTGGCTTTGGCTTAAAAAAAATGTCTGATAATCTGTTGGTGGAATAGGGCCCTTAGTTCCATTGAAGTGAAGTGAGCTTAATTGCAAAGAACAGGTAGAAATTCCAAGCGGAACCCCCGCCATGGATTTTGCTTGGAATCCCGTCTGCCTTAAGTGTCTCAATGTAATGTGTTGTGCACCTCTGCTCTCTGCTCAAAGAATGGATATGTCCATTCTTTGAGTGGAGAGCATCGAAGAGCGGAGGCGCACAACACTTAACATTGAGACACTGAGGCAGGCAGGATTCCGAGCAGAGTCTGCAATGGGGCTTCCAATTGGAATTCCTGCCTGTTTTACTCAGTGTGAATGGGCTCTTACAGTCCTCTAAAATATATACTTTTTTTGTTTATACATAAACTTACATTGAGTGGCAGCTTTAAAGGAGAAGCCCGGCGAAATTTTTTTTTACAGTATTGTATTCCCCCTAAAAGTGATACAAATCACCAATATACACTTATTACGGGAAATGCTTAAAAAGTGATTTTTTTTTTACTGCACTTACTACTGCATCAAGGCTTCACTTTCTGGATAAAACGGTGATGTCACAACCCGACTCCCAAGAGCTGTGCGGGCTGTGGCTGCTGGAGAGGATGATGGCAGAGGGATGCTCAGTGTCCCTCCAGTGCCCGGTGTCCCTCAGTGTCCCTCTGCCATCATCCTCTTGAGCAGCCACAGCCTGCACAGCTCTCAGAGTCGGATCGTGACATCACCATTTTATCCAGGAAGTGAAGCCTTGATGCAGTAGTAAATGCAGGGAAAAAAGCACTTTATAAGCATCTCCCATAATAAGTGTATATTGGTGATTTTTATAACTTTTGAACAGCAATACAATACTTTAAGAAAAAATTTCGCTAGACTTCTCCTTTAAAGGGAAGAAACAAGCCACCAATGTTAGTGTCGGGAACTGCTGGGCTCCAGCAAAATTAAGAAAAATAAATAAATATTATATATATATATATATATATATATATATATATATATATATATATACACACACACACACACACACATATTATATATATATATTATACCCCTTTTAAAGGGAACCAGCCTGACAGGGGCTTGACAGATAATTCTCTCCCTACACACATTGCAGAGAAGCAGGGAACAGCAATGACGAGCCATCCCATTGTCTGTATAACCGATGGCAGAGTTTTAAAGTAAATCATAGTGCATTTTAGTAAGGATGCATATAACCAGGGTAGCATGAAACAGCTAGCACTTTCCTTTTATAGTAATAGTAACATTTTTTATATAACTAAAACTAAATAGAGCATTAAATGTGGTTTAAGTTGTGATATGCTGTAGTTTGCATCAAAACATTAATACTTCCCGTCAAGTAGTGTTATACCACGTCATCATCATAACCAAACAAATAAGATTGCATACCCCAGGAAAGACTACATCATTTTCAGGGGAAGTTTTTCTTGGCAAGCACTGGGTTAACCGAAATCTCCTTGAAGAGCCTTGTAGGTTACATTCAAGTACTGATTTAATTACAGGATTTATTTGCATAAGAGATAACCTTGATAAAAGTGCATATGACTGGCCTCCATTCAAGGCGTCTCTGGAACGTCTTACATCAATACTTTTCATTCTAAGGACTCATTGTGCCATTTTCCGAAGTGACTTTACAAGAAACAATAAATTCACCTGAATTCATCACTGCTTGGCAACAAAGTTATGTGGTTAGAGGAGCCGCTTCAATTTAGTCAACTTTATATGATCATATCATCATCCAAAAACAACTCATAAAACAGGAACTACCAGGCTGAAACTTGCTTAGGACAAACAATTACTTCACACAACCTGCTATCCTAAACCTTAGATGTGAACATCTGCAGATGGGCCAAGATGGACCACAAGGCCAGCCTAAAAAAAAATACTGGAACCCCAATTAAAACTTTAAAGACCCCATTATAAGTCAAGGGGCATTGTTCAATTATTTTGAGAATGGAAGCCTTGACACTAGACTTAACAGAGCCCAACCAGAAAAGCATATTATAGTTCCAAGTCTGAGGTAGGACTGTAACCCTTTAACTGCCAATATAAACAGAGTAGACAACATTGAATCACAAAGGAGGAAATATTCATTCACTGACACAAAGTTATAGTAAAAAGACTAACAACTATGCTTAAAAAAAAGTAAAAGTGAAAAGAGTAATGCCTAAATAAACTCACTGTAAAGTCCAAGGGGTCGCGGAAGAAAAAAGTCAAATATTTTTTATAGGTGCTGTACACAAGAATATATACTTAAACCCTGATGGAATGTAGTATACATAACAGCTTGCAGACTTTGCAAAGTGTAACACTATCCTAATACTTATTACATACACAAGAAGCAAATAATTACACTCTGTTTAAGACGCTCATAAACAGACACTGTGAAAACTCCAGCCAAGGCCAACAAAACTCATGAACACAAAATGTTTTATTCCCAATTTAAATCCACCCGCCTTCCCACAATAAAATGACACTGGTATGTTGTTCCCAGTTTTGGTATGTTGTAGTTGACAGAATAGGCTTTTGTAGTAATTTTTGATAGGTCATGAAACATGTTAAAAGTTACTGATCCCACCGAATCTCACTCCTGAAGCCCGCTGTAATTGAGAGATACAGCCGGGGGGCAGTGCACTCCACTCACTGGCCAGCAGAACATCCAATTCTTTCATGCCATAGACGCTAGTGAAGAGAAATAAAGAGCTATGCCATATATTCTATACAAGGAATAGATGGTGGATTCAGAGTGGGTTTTACTACACTGTAAACCTATATTCTGTTTTGGAATCTAAAGCACATGGTAAACACATACCAGAGGAGGATCACGCACTTGTTAAAGTCAGATCCATTCTAAGTAAAGCTTTTACGACCCCAGGGTGTACAGACATGACTACTATCAGACACAACTCTTAAATGGCCCTGCATTACAAAAAAGCAACATACTATATAGAAGTCATAAATATATGAATTGCATGGACACTTTGAAAGCTTGGCGTCACCATTCCTTGACAATAGGAATGATTATACAGAGGTACCAAATTAGTTTTATGAGGGATAACAGAGAAATAGTATAATGTAGAATAAAAAGGTTAAATTACAGCGGATGCAAATATTTGCCAACACGGACATGTTAGGAAAACTGATCGACTGTCTTAAAGGATCCAAAATTGTAAATCTCTCAAGTTGTGCAGAGACAAGCTTGGAGAAGTAAAGTTCCATAAGTGAACAACGTTGCCATTCAGGAAAACTCAGTGATAATCCCTGTGGGAGCTGTAATGGTAGCTATTTCCCATCGTCATTTCAGGAGAACAGCTGAGGAACACGTAAAACAAAAGCCAGGGATCATCATTCGTTTTGTTTTGCTCTTTTAGAGCCCTGAAGGCATGTTAGTTCAATGTTTTTAGTTTTTCATATATATTTAATTTATCGTGTAGGAGTGTCAGTGATTATAAGAGGTGCAGGGCTCAAATAGGCCCTGGGGGCCTACACATATATTATAAAGGGCTCAGTGGGAGGGGTCACGGTTACAGATTTTGCATTGGGCCCCAGAGCTTCAAGTTACACCTAAACTAGACTAAAACTCATAAACTGGGAATGTCTGAGGTTAAGTTCAATACTATCTTTGTACCATGTAAGAATTGAAAACTCAAGCATACATAGACCTACAGAGGAACTGTATTTTTAGTGACTAAGCTACCCACTGCCCACTAAGTAATATACAGCTTGCTCGGTATGTACATATTTAGTCATGTTTACGGTCTCCTTTCGGCATGCACTTGCAATTTTTGGTCTAAAAATAGGTAGAAAACAACAAAGTTCTTTCAACATGGAACAGACAAACTACTAGACCGGGCCGGTAGGAGTACAGATGAAACCAATTAGTATAATGGGTGATATCAAAGGCAGCCTAGAAAGGCAATGGAAATAACATTGTGTAGAATAAGCGATAACTGAAATGTATACACAACAAAATAATCTGTCCCTTGCTGCTTGATTGGCAAAGGATATCCTGCAATTATGGCGGAGGTGTTGATGATCACAGAGCAGGAAGGCCCTTCTATAAACACCACCTTTCACGTCCTGAAGAAGCTCAATGGAGAGAGTGGCGGAGTCCTAGCTGGCGGCTGGCTCCTGGTTTGCCAGTAAATTTAGAGTGTTGTCTTCCTTTAGTTTCTTTAAGAGGCTGACTGAAGCATTTAAATAGGAAAAACATGTATAGCCATAGTATGCTAGAGGCACTAAACCACCTTTTTTTACAAAATTATTTCATAAGTTGTACACTTATTTATGTAAGTGATGTGGCAACATTTTTTTTTTAAGAATTCTTAAGAATTTCTAGACCGCTTTGTTTCCATATTAGGCAAAAGGCACACAGCAGGGCAGCTCATGGTCCCTATGGCTCCACAATATTGTCTTACCATATGGATATTCTCCACTAAAACCAATGCTTCAAAATGGTAAATCCATATGCAGCACAACATCCAAATTAACAGGCCCGCTATGAAAACAGAGACATAGGATCATACCATATGGCACTATAGACTATGGGAGTTGTATTATAGTTACAGAAACTTTGCAACATGGTCACGATATTCATGTCAGCTTCACGTTGGCCTATGTGTAACCTGTTCTGGCTATGAAGGCCATTAATTATGATATGATAAACAGATCGCTTCAAGAGCTTATCATCCTCTTGTCATGCCTCACAACCTTTAGTTCATTAACCTGTAAATAGCAGACCTTTCTCTAGCATTTTGGTTTTTTTTTAAGTTTCTAAAATCCTTTGATGATCTCTGTCTAGTGTATATATAAAGACACTATTACACGGGCAATAAGTGCACCAAGCGAATGCCAACCTATCAGGTCAACACTTGCTTGCTTCTTGTTTCCCACCCGCTGCTGGTGCTATTACACATGGCGACAGCGAGCAGTAAGTGTGGGGGGCTGCAGGAGGGGCTCCCCGGTTGATATTTAGATCATCCGGATTGGCCATAGCAGATTGTTGCAATCATTGTCATTTGTCTTTCAACATGTTAAAAGACATTAAAAGACAACGATCAGCCAACATCGTGCATGACGGCTGATCGCCTTTTATTACACTAATTATCAGTCTTAATGGCTGATAACCGGCTAAATATGGCCAATAATCGCTTTGTTAGGGTGGGTTCATACTGAGGAATTCTCGCGGATAAACCCTGCGGAATTCCGCAGTATGTCCCCGCGCCTTTCTGCCGGCTCCATAGACACTATTCTATGGGCCAGCGTATTCCGCTATCTGCCGAAAACAGTGACATGTCACTTCTTTCAGCGGATAGCGGAATACGCCGGCCCATAGAATGGTGTCTATGGAGCCGGCGGAAAGGCGCGCGGACAGCCGACGGAACTCCGCATGGTTTATCCGCGAGAATTCCTCAGTATGAACCCACCCTTAATAGGGCCTTAAGTCTGTGAATTTTTCAGTTTTGTATAACATCATGTCTGATGGAGGTAGCTAGACTCCTGAAAGCTTACAATCAAATATACTGTTAGCCTCTAAAAAGGTATCGTCTGATCTCTTCACTATTCTACTTTAGCCATTACACACTCCCTTTCTCACAGTTTATTGTACACTTGTCAATAATACACAGTTGAGTCCCATTATTATGACCCTCACTACTCTGGATTAGAGATGACTGCAACTAGAGAATGTTCAAGTCAGATCATTCAGCATTTAAATACCGGCGGTTGGTGGATGCAGGGAGTTGGAGGGTCAAATTTAAATTGCAATACCAAGATTACCAAGGTGGCCAAAATAGAAAGACCCTAAATTACCCAACTTCCCAAAAAGAATGTTAAAACATAACTTTTATTGTTATTTATTAGGCACCACACATTTAAAATCTGGCACATTCGAGATGGGCACGTAACATACAATCAGGTAGATATCTCTCAGCACACTGCAGAGTGACATGTGCAGAGTGATATGTAACAGTTGTGACATTCACTTAATTTTTTGCACCACTCAATACCACCATTTTAAGACACAATCTCTCGGTTATCCCCCTACATTATGAGCTGGGTCCTAGATCACACATTGCCAGCATCAAAAGTAAGAAGTCTTCATAATTTTATGACTCAACTGTGTATTAAAGGAGAAATCTGACCAAAACTACAAATACAATGCAGACAGGGGGGTGGAGGAACATAAAAAAAATACTTACCTGTCCCCATGTCCCCTCAGCACTGCGTCACCAGCTCCTCTACCACCTCTGGGCTCCAGGACTGGCTGAGATGGCATTCCTGAGCTGGATCATGACACTGCACAACTGGGAGCTATAGGAGGCCAGCGAGGCAACATGGGGATGGGTAAGTATTGACTATTATGTTTAAGCACAACACTACCCGCACTGGATTTTTAGTTTTGGTCATACTTTTCTTATAATGACGTTGAATAATGTGAAATTTCTGTACATTTAAGCTTAACGGGTAGTGCCAATGAAAAGCCAGCAGATGTGGACAGTCCTAAAGAAAAAAGTCTAAGTAGAATATTTGCCCTGTGTGAAAATGTCTACTATTACTCTTAACTTTGTTGATGGTGGTGTAGATGAAGACGGTGTTAAAGATAGAGAGTAAACCCTTGGCAAGGCAAGGGTCTGTGACCATCACCCCAGAAGAAAAATGATGCAGCAGTAAATAAGTAAGACGCTTTGTTCTAGCAATTGATACAACTTTTACTCTGAGAGGCAACAACCTTGGTGGTTACAGAAACAGAATTCTTTACAAATTTTTAAAGATTGGCAGTTCTTAGTACTAAGATACGTTTCAAAACTTAATCTGGCAGCTACAGTCCTCCTCTCAAAGAAAGTTCCCCTCACATCCCTTTTACTCTTTAGTCTCTGCTAGTAGTCCCATGGGGAGGCTCGCCTCTACCCACCTTGACAACTGGTAAATAGCAGTCACTGCAGGCAGTACTTCTTTCCCACCCCGACCAATATGAGCGCAGTCCCACCATATACATATGTAATTATGCTTACAATACCAAGTACATGGGTAAAACACTGCACAAGTTGGAGCTATTTATGACATATGCAAAGTCCTGTATGGCCTGAAACCTCCAGCTCTCAATCAGCCTCTTACGTGTGTATTTCTCCTCTGTGACAGCTTCAATGCACTGTTCTTGTCAAGTTCAAGTGCAGAGTCAAAAACGAATAGAGAACCCCTTTAACACACATTACCGACTTGGCATTATAACATCGTACAGTGAACAGTGCAGCCTCCACAGGACTGAATTGTTGGCTTGCAGCCCTGAATTCAAGGGATTTATTAGGATCAAGACCCTATCTGGAACAATTTTGCACATTCACTTATTCCCATGGGTTTTGACTGTAATCTGATTTATTTTCACAGACTGAACATGTTAACAAGATAAATGTGTCTGTAGTAGAGAAACTAAAATGTCAGCGACCAGTCAGATGACGGATGGGAATTCATTAAATATCGGTTAACTAGTAAGTGCAGCAGGATGCCATACCCCATCTTCATTCATATAAAGATCATACAGAAAGATCAGGTGCATTAGTATTACACAGCTATATATTAAGACGTGTAACTCCAAGAATCTAAACCACAATGACAACTGTTTCTTATGGTTGAATGACTTTTTGGGCCCAAGACAACAGATGATCCCATAACATTAGCATCCTCTATGGTTTAAAGTGTCACTGTCGTTTTAACTTTCAAAATCTAACTAACAGATGAGATATAAAGCAGGTTTGCAATTTACATTCATTATATGCTTTTTTTTGTTATGCTGTAAAATATACTTAAAGGGGTAGTCCACCAAAAAAAAATCTTTCAAACCAACTGGTGCCATAAAGTGCCAGAGATTTGTAATTCACTTCTATTAAAAAATCTCAAGTCTTCCAGTACTTATCAGCTGCTGTGTGTCCAGCAGGAAGTGGTGTTTTCTTTCCTGTCTGACACAGTGCTCTCTGTTGCCTCCTCTGTCCATGTCAGGAACTGTCCAAAAGCAAATCCCCATAGAAAACCTCTCCTGCTGTCCAGACTGGAAATAATACAACTTCCTGTTGGGCATACAGCAGCTGATAAGTACTGAAAGGCTTGAGATTTTTTTAATAGAAGTAAATTACAAATCTCTGGCACTTCATGGCAGCAGTTGATTTGAAAGAAATTTTTTTTGGGTGAACTACCCCTTTAAGGCTGTACATGGCCGATTACCAGACAATAACTGTTTGGTGTAAAAGGACATGATCAGCCAACATGCATGATGCAACATGTTAAAGTGACTCTATACCCACAATCTGACCCCCCCCCCCCCTTCCCCCCCCCCAAAAAAAAAAAAAAAAAACGCTTGTACCTTCGGATAGCTGCTTTTAATCCAAGATCTGTCCTGTGGTCTGTTTGGCAGGTGATGCAGTTATTGTCCTAAAAAACAACTTTGAAACTGGCAGCCCTGTGCCCAACGGCCAGGGCTTAGATTGTGTATGCATTAGGCTGGCACACTCTCTCTGTCCCTCCTCCCCGCCCTCCTCATCATTAGGAATGCTCCAGGCAGATTGTCTCCTATTCATCAGCTGTGTGATAATTGAACACGGGCTGGATCGTTAAGGCACCTGTGCAATGTTCAGACGGTGGGGAGGAGGGACAGAGGTGTGGTGCAATGTTAAGGCACAGATACTCTAAGCCCTGGCTGTTGGGCACGGGGCTACAAGTTTAAAAGTTGTTTTTTAGGACAATAACTGCATCACCTGCCGAATGGACCCCAGGACGGATCTTGGATAAAAAGCAGCTATCCGAAGGTACAAGTGGTTTGGGGGGGACAGATTGTGGGTACAGAGTCGCTTTAAAACACAACATCTGCTGCTTGTCGCTCCATGTAATAGGAGCAGTGTCAACAGACTGCCGCTGACTTTAATGGGCAGCCCCAGACCTATGGTCCAGGCAGTCCCTTTTGCTGCTCCCCACCTGAGTGTAATAGCACAGTCAGAAAGCAGGGGACAAGGGGGAAGGGAGCACTGACCTGAGAGGTTGTCGCTCGCTTCCACCTCATTATCGTGCTGTGTAATACACCCTTTACTTGGAATCCAGGTCCAGTCTCCTGACGGCAGCTTTTTAGTCTTGGTTGAAAAAAAAGAGACTAAACAGAGTACAGAGTGTCACAGCTCAATGCCTCCATCAATCACATGACTACCTTCTCTGTGATATGCAGATGAGTCTTGGTCTCTTTTTTCAACTACTAAAAGACTAAAAAGATGCCGTCGGGAGACTGGACCTAGATAAGTATAACTTTGTTTTTTGTTTTTTTTTAGTTATCATGCTTTAAAACAATGTAACGACAGTGGCACTTTAAGTGTGTTATCCCAACAGTTCACTTTTGGTTTGGTCTCATCTTAGCTCAATACCTTCTCATTTGTCTCCCATTCGGCTCCATCTGGTCCCCCAAATTTCACTTGTCGGAAGGAGGAAGAAGCACGAGACAGAACTGACTGGCATCTGCAGGAGACCAGAGCTAGATAGATATAGCTTTTTTTTTTTTTCCCACACCAGCAGCATACGTTGTATTAAAGGCTAAACAAGGGGCTTTGTGGACAAAACAGATTGATGGCCTACCCAATATTGATCATCAATTGGCAGAGTACACCACCTATTATTACAAGGCTTCACGTACGTCAGAATTTTAAGCTAGATTCAGGTAAATCTTTTTTTTTTTTCTGGTGCAACAGACCACACCCCTTTTCCATAAACCACGCCTTCTTTTCATACCAGCAGGTGTTAAAGTGTGGAATATGCATAATAAATGGAGAAAAGTCCAATGCGCCACTTTTTCTGCCTGAATTCTGGGGGGGTGACAGGTTCCCTTTAATTGCGTATGCTACCTTTTTGCTGGTATATATTTGGAACAACTTGGTAGTAGTGTTAGACACATTTCTGTTCCTTATACGAGATTTATGACTGACACATGTATACAAAATCTTTACACACACTAATACTATATATATATATATATATATATATATATATATATATATATATATATATATATATATATATATATATATATATAAATATAAATAATCAACAATTTCCCGCTAGTAGTTTCATCATTGCCTGCTATTAAACAAAACAATTGTTTAAATCCGAACAATTTTTTTCGAACGATAATTGTCCCGTGTAATGCAGCCCTCAGTCATTCATTCAACTTCAATCGACATTTCACACATTTGCAGTAGAGTTCTGGTACATTTGTCTCCCCCATTCTCTGTAAAGTAAAGAAAACAGGCCCCTCCACCTCCCAAAATCTCTTTCCTATAATCTTCAATTCTGACACCTTTCTGAACTATTATAACACACATTATTACTTGACCTCTTCTAGAACAATATCTATACAGAGGGGGTACTTCCTAGTAAGCTTTTGCTTACACTTCATCAAGAAAAGGAAGGGAGAAAATTCTTCTCGAAAGGCATAAGAGGATGACCCAAAGGGGAAGTAAGGCTATGCTATGCAAAGCAATGGGAAAGGGGATGACTAAATTGTGTACAGCCTGGATGGAGAGAGAGTAGGATATGTGATAGACCTTTAAAACATCAAGGAACCTGAGTCGTAAAGGATGGAAGGATTTTCCGGATAAAAGTTCCAAAACAAGATGTGTGACGTTGTAAATTGTCGGGGGTGTAGACTTGGAGGAAGTGTGATAAAGGTCTATCTCCCTTGGAATTGGAGCAGATGCCTCTCTTGGCTGTGAAAGAGAAAATATAGACGCAGCAGAGAAAAATATGCGCTCCCAGCCTATATTTAGACAGAAGGAAATCTTGACCAAGATAAAAGGGACTCGGTGGTGAGGCTGTATGTGCAGCAAGTACCTGACCTTAACTTTTACAACTGGCCAGGAGGCACTTTAAGATGAGAAAAGACATCCTGTATGTATCCTGTTTTGCTCAGATGCCTAAAATCTGGCAAAGTTATGTAACATGCAAAAAAATTAATCAAACATCATGTTAGGGGGTTATATGATGGTGAGATTAAGTCAAAGTTATCTGTATATATGTTTAAAAAAAAAAAAAAAAAAACAGGGTTGAAAAATAGCATTGCAAGAGGAGGCAGTTGTTTGTGGGCTCTGGAGCACTGCTATATTCACTATTAAGACCCATCATGGTACAGCACGTTGAAGCCCAGGCTTCTTTCTCTTCCGTCAGACTCACCCCTACAAAAATCAGAATCCAGCAGGCTCGGACAACTTTGATAAAATGTATAAGACCGGCGGAGGACCTGTAGAGTTTCCCTAAACTTACTATTTCCTATAGAGAGGGATAAAGAGAAGATTTGATTGTCTTGCTGCAAATCTATACAATGTTTCCTTCTTTAAAGGGCTTAGTTTTGGGCCCTATTAGCCAATAAATAAGCAAATGCTAGTCTGTTGGCCAACCTGGTAGTTTTGGCCCATCAAAGAGTGTATGATTACCAAGCCATGTAATTGGCGCTGTACACAAGCATTGATATAGGAAATAGGCACTTGTTTACCATATGGCTCAAGTCATGTAACATGGCCTCTAGATGGTGAATTTGTCAAAGTTATTCTCAAAAATTTAAACAAAAATCAATCAATAACACACTTATCACATAATTTATTATGTAAATGAGCACAACCTATTGCCATGTAAGGATTTCTTCCCTTCTCTTCTTGTCAGCGTACACAAATTTCCCAAGCATGCAAT
Organism: Dendropsophus ebraccatus; assembly: GCF_027789765.1. Classification (NCBI taxonomy): domain Eukaryota; kingdom Metazoa; phylum Chordata; class Amphibia; order Anura; family Hylidae; genus Dendropsophus; species Dendropsophus ebraccatus. The sequence continues at coordinate 45,444,490 of NC_091457.1, read as the reverse complement.
GCTCTATCCAGCGTAAATGCAGCCACAATACAGGAAGGAAGCCGCTTCTGAAAGCCAGTAAAACCATGTAAAAATAAAACCTGTGCAGCCTTTGTATTTGTCCCATGCAAGTAGGAAAAAGCATGCAAAGACATTCTAACAGCAAGTGATAACAGGTATGATAAATGGCTATTTATCACAGTCTGGTATTGTCGCCAGTGGTTTAGATTTCTCGCCTTTGTATTTACTAAACAGAGTTCGAGCTATTGTTAATGCCTGTAAATCACAGGTTATCATGTTATCCAATCTGTTATTGTTAGATGGGAATTAGCAAGATTCTAGACTCATAGTAGACTGTGGGTATGCCAGAGAAATATATATTTGAAAAAAAAAACAGTCTGAGGTATTGAAAATTTTCTCATGCCCAATACCAGGAAAGATAAACTTCTTGCTTATCTTTTTATTGTGTAGTGTCTTAAAGGGCTTGTCTGCTGATTAAAGGCTGTATTACATGGCACAATAATAAGGGGAAAGCGAGCACTGATCTGTAAGTTCATCACTCTCTTTCCTATCGTTCCCCGTTCATGCTATCACATGCACAGACAGCAAGGGGAGAGAAGCGAGAGGGGCTGTCTGAACAATTGTTTTGTTACCACTGCTTGTTACATGAGGCGACGTGCTGCAGACCGTCGCTGACATGATTGTTCTCTTTAAACATGTTGAACGACCACGATCAGCCGACATAACATGTCCTATTACACAAAACGATTAACAGCCTATATGGCCATTTATCGACCAAGTAAGGCCCATAATCATTTTGTGTAATAGGGCCTTTATTAAAGATGATCGGATTTACAGTATAAGCGAAGCGACTGACTTTGTTTGCTCGGCAGTCGGTTTATCGGCCAGCTGCCTTTCAACCCCAATAGGCAACAGGTATGGGTGGGCACCACAGAAGGCAGGGACAGGATCAGGAATCAAGCCAATGTCATACAGAGTAGCTGATCAGCGGGAAAAGACACCCTCACTAGACACTAGCTAAAACTGTATTGCTGAAACACATTTGTTGTGTCCCAGTACAGGTGTGCCACTAAGTCCTGTATTCCACCTGTCCAAAGGTAACTCTGTCAGGTGTCATGCACCACTTGGTGTCTTACTCTCCCCTGTTCTAGTTGTACAGCAAAAGGAGTGAAAACGGTTAACTTGGGTGATTTACTGTTTTCTGTTCACCAATCACTAGCTGGGGTGCCACACACTGTTTCTATTACACTCTTACAGCTTACCCCTTCTACCACTTTGCCAACCAATAGGAGGTTAGTCCTGCTCACTTCTATATAGAAAAGTTACTTCATGGTGAGAGGTTCTTCTTCCAGTTGTCTGAGGTGAGGAGACACAGAAGCCAGGGACCTGCCATCTTTTTTCTTGTTGTTCTTCTGTTAGACAGACAGAAGTTCTGTGAGAGCCTGTGAAAGAAGCTACTATGCACTGCTTAGCTCAAAAGGTGGGGTAACTGTGACCAGGGTTCAACCTTGCCTACGCCAGGGATCAGAACTAGTCAGCACAATCCAAAGACAGGATTGATTGGCAGTGGAGCAAATAGTATAAGATGAAGTTTTCCACTGGGTCTCTCTCGGCCTACTCGGGTAATTTTGAGAGGTTAGCTTCACCCAGTTGTTCAATTCTGGGACTCATACAACCAAACCTGACACTGGCTGGACTTGTTTGGCATAAGGCAGACTTCTTCTATCTTCCGATTATAACCTTGAGTACTTGAGCCTTCTTTCTACACAAAGTCACCACCAACTATCCCAGCAGAGTACTGCACTATTTAGGCAAGGTCCCCAAGACACCCCCCTAACCTATTCAACTCAGCTATACTCCTAAACCTACTATCTGCACATCAAGCATCCAGAGTTCTGTGTTGTCCATCAAAGGAAAGGACATTGTATCTTGGTGATTGTTTTTGGCGCACTTTTTACCTTTGAAAAATCTTAACTATATTGCACTGAAGTTAAAAGTTATTCTGGTTAAGTGCTGGACTCTGTACTTATTATTATCTGTCGCACCTGCATTCACACACTTGGTCCTACCTTTACAAGGCCTAGTGTTTCCAAACCAGGGGGTGGGCTTCACCACTCCTGGGCACAATGACAAGTGCCCATTTAAAACACCAACTAGCCCACTGCTAACCCCACCTTGCAAACCCCAGGTTACGGCATATTGAGACTGGCATAGCTGACTAAAATATCACATGACTGGCTTTGAGTACAAATGGATTTGGATGCAGCCCCTAAACATCAGAGATGGGGTGCACAAGCTATTGTAAGAGCCAGAAGCAGCTGCAATAGTACCATGGCAGCAGTAGGGATTGGGCCGCATGGGGCAAAGGGAAACTGGTAGCAGTGATAGCCAGCATGAGCAGTACGTCAGGATGAGACAGTTACCCCAACGTCCACTATGTGGGGGGTCTGACAATCGGGAACTGAAAATTCCTAGAATAGAGTGGCAACGCTTTTACTTAATTTGTTTAGATGCCTTACGGCCAGGACACTGTAGTCAATAATGGCCACAAATAGCAAAGTGCAGCTAACTTAGGATCCCACCAATAAAATAATGCACTAAATGAGATTAATCTAAAGGGGGGGTATATATGAATTTTGATTTTGATTTGGTAATCACAGCTTTATATCAGGGTAAAACAGGCACCATGGTATCAACTATGGGGGAATAGTTGTATTCTGTCACACAGTGGTGGAACATGCCAGTGATCTGGATAGACAGACATGGCATCGCTGCATGTTCCCGCAGTGGCATGGTCTCTCTGTCTCATTTGGAGTTGCACAAATAAACTGCTAAAGAAACGTTTATATGAGGATTAGATTAAAACTCTGCACACAGGAGTAATATGGGTTCATTTACAAAGAGACTTAGCAACAGCCACTACAAAAGATCTCCCAAAGCCAACAATAGATCCCCAGCCTGGGACTAGAAAGTTACAGTCCATCTAAACAGGGACATACCTCCAAAACATCAAGGGGCCAGTTATAACAATGAAATATACTAACCCACAAAACAACTTAAAATACTATACTAAAAGCAATAGCTCTTATTTCAGAAGATCACATGTAGGCATGGCAATACAGGGGAGCATGCCTAGAGGATGAAAAAGTGCAATGTCCCCAGAACCCTGGAGAAGGCCCATCAGCCCTACAGTAGGTAACCAGTACAGTATTTAAATGACACTACACTAGATATTTAGAAGGCTTTGCTATAGGTTTTGCATTGGAGTCTGGGAGTCAGGCTACATTCACACCTGAGACATCTTTTTTCGGTTCTGCCATAAGAGCACAACAATGGAATTAAAATTGTTGCACACATCCATTTATTTATATTGATTTGCGTTCGGTCATGTTATGGCATCTGTCATTTTGATGCGTCATTATTCACATAAAACATGACAATCTGTGACAAAAGGGCGCTGGTTAACCTCAGGGAGATCAACCAAAACACAGCAGAGACACCATCACGTGTCTCAACGTCAGTGTATTCTAGAACATTGCCCCCTGGGAAATCAAATATGCAAAAGAACACTGCAGAGACACCATCACGTGTTTCGACGTCTGTGAACTAGCCAGACCTTCCTCCGGGAAGGAACAACCAAGCCAAGGAATGTCTCCAATTAAGGAAACCACCCAAGCAAGGTATCCATCCACAGACAGCTGTTTCAGGGTTTTTGCCCCTCATCAGTGTGGAATAGATTTCTGGCTAGTGGGAGCAATGACTAGTAAGTGCATGCAATGTTCTAGAATGTTGCATGCAATGTTATAGAATACACTGACGTTGAGACATGTGATGGTGTCTCTGCGGTGTTTTGGTTGAGTTCAACCAGCGTCCTTTTGCAAAACATTACAAAAGACACTGCTGCTTCAATGTAATAATAGTCAGGCACTTGAAGAGTCACGCTAACCTGAAATAGATTGTGTTACAAGTTACTATGAACACAACCAGCGTTTTCCTACAGCCAGCCAATAAACCTGAATGAGGATAAATCACAGATTAGAAAGACTAGACTTTTGCTTTTCAACAAGTAGATGACTAAGAGTTTTAATATTGCCCTTCCTAAGAATCATCTCTATCCTTATATCACTGGTATATATCATCCAACATGGAGCTATCCAGTTGATGGGAAACTTCAGGTCCTGGTATGCAGTTGTAGCAGTCGGCTGTTGGTCTGCCCCAAGGCTGGCCATATTCTTTTGATAACAGTCAGCTACATGCTTGTCCAAGGTGTGCGTGGTCTAGCCGGAGAGATGGGAAGTAAGTCCTCTGATGGTGGTTTCTCTCCCTTCCACAGTAAAGGATCAGGTTGAAATCCAACTGCCCGATCCTTTGCTCCTCCAACATCTGCCATCAGGAAGAGTCAAAAGGCCCCACACACATTAGATCAAAGCTAAAGCTTTGCCTCCAGGTCCAGGCATGATGGGAATTGTAGTCTTGTAACAGCTGGTGGCCTGAGTTTTATGCTGCTTTAACACGAAACGATAATTGTCCCGATCGTACGATAACGATGTTGGAGTAATATTTTTTATTTTTTTATAACGGTCAGCGTTTAGACGGTACGATATATCGTAGGGAAATTCGTTTTGCGATCGCTTAAGCCTATCTAACACATTAATTAAATCGGCGAACGACTGTTTACACTGAACGATCTGCTAATTTTTTGCGAACGACGATTTTAGAACATAAGATCAAAATGAACGATTTCTCATTCGTCATTTGATCGTTCGCAGCATTTACACGTACGATTATCGTTCGAATTCAATCGTTATTGTGTGAATTTGCACGATAATCGTTCCGTGTAAACGCAGCATTACACCTATGCATTAGATAGTGACCTGTTAAGTTCAGCTGACGATAATCTAGTGTATATGGGTATTGAGGCTACTGAGCATTACCTAGGTACAGTATGTTATGTGCAGTGAAAGTGATAGCTATACAGGGGCCTGAAGGCATGTTTCATGAATAAGGTATTTCTCCCCGGGCAGAGCTCGTTTTATATATGTATATTCAATTACGCAAGATGTCATGACCAATTTATTTTCCAGACAGGAAATACATAAATTAACATATAGAAACATATAAAAGACATTAAGGTTACGTCCCCACACCCTTATTTTTCCACCATCATTATAAACTAACGACAGTTATTTAGCTTCAAAATGATGGCTGCCATAAAAGACGGCCGCCATAAAAGACGGCCGTTAAACACCCAAAAAAGTGGGGGTGCGAATGTAGCCCAAAGAGTTATTCTGAACAACAGAATCATTTAAATATTGCTGGGGAATATTTCAACGAACAAAAAATAAAAAAACAACAATCAGTTGTTTGGCCGATTATGGCTCCGTGTAATAGAGAGAACGATCAGCCGATGAAACGATCATTGGTTGATGGTTTCTTTAGGTCCAGACCTAAAATTGTCAGGTGCGTATTGCTACATGTAATAGCGATGTTGATGATTGTAGTATAAAATAATTAAGTGTTTACTCCCCTTACCACGTTGCTTGGTGTTCTCGGAGGCCTTCCCCAGTGTCTTCAGCTCTGCCTTCTGTTCCTGTCTCTACACTGACAGGTCACGGCCACTCAGTCAATCACAGGCCGACACAGGCCGCAGCCAGCAGCCGTCAATGTAGAGACTAGAACAAAAGGCAGAGCTGCAGACTCCTGGGAAGGCCTCAGAGGACACCAGGAAATGTGGTAAGGTGAGTTAATACTTTATTATTTTACACTAAAGGCAAGGGCTGCATGGACATCACTAACGATGTCCGTGCAGCCCTTGCTTCCCGATAGTCGGCATGTGTATTCGCTCAGTAAACGAGCGCTGATCTGCTAGAACTGTTTACAGTTTTTGATCTGGCTGTCTAATAGGACCCTTACAGGCAAAATCAGCTGTTTGACATAGGCGTTAGGACCTGGGCCCAAGGTGATCAGCAGATCATTGCAGTTGTCTCTGAGAACAGTTTTAGACATAATAGATGTAAACAGATTTTCTTTTAACGTTCTAGTAAGTTGAATTAAATGAAGTGCTTAATATCCCTTCCTGCTCCTTCACACATTGCAGAAGGTGGCATTGTGCAGGAAATGCCAACAGGAAACACAAATGATACAATTAAATTATATGTACACTACATAAAAGGAACTAAAATACATAAAACCAGAGTTGCAGCCAAGTCTTATTACTCACTATTACGAAAGTCCTAAGTATTTTTCACGACTTATGTTCTCTTTTTTTTTTGTTCTGCTGGGGGTCTGTGAAAAATGGATTCAATACTGTACAGAAGTGAATCATAGACTGTTCACGCAATAGTCATACAGTATAAGGGGTTTTCTTCTTTCCCTAGGTATATGTCAGAATATCTGCTGATGTATACCAAGGTGTACTCCTAATGTGCCCATTGACTGCAACAGACCAATATATATATTACACATATACATGCACACACACACACACACACACATACATACATCTATACATACACATATATATATATATATATATATAACAGTAGTACCTTGGTTTAAGAGTAACTTGGTTCAAGAGCGTTTTGGTTTAAGAGCTCACAGTTTTTCAAAATTGTGACTTGGTTTAGGAGCAAGAGCTCCCTGTACTGGGTGGGAGGGCGAGTGGAGGAGGGGCATGGCCTGCATAGCGGGGTCTACATCACTGTACTCTGGCTCAGGAAGTCTCCCTCACCTTCCAAATCATGGCAGATCCACTTCAGGCTGGGGCTTACATCAGGGGACAGGACTGTGGAGGTAATCTCTCCATAGCTGTAACCCCTCTCTCCCCGGACATAGAGGGCTGCATGTATGTGCCCACATCTGCCCTGCTCATTCCTTCATGCTCCCTGCAGTCTCTGTCCGCCTTTGTATTTTCCATCCTCTCCATTACTGTACAATAACTTATAATATCACATATTCTGCTGTTTCTAAATGTTTGTTTAATTTGTTTTACATGTTATTCAGAAAAATAAATCATAATTTTTGTGGTGTGGAACCAATTGTCTGCATTTCTGTGATTTCTTATGGGAAACTTTGCTTTGGTTTAAGAGTGGATTTGGATTACAAGCACGAATTATGGAACGAATTATGCTCGTAATCCAAAGGCACCACTGTGTGTATATATATATATATATATATATATATATATATATATATATATATATATATATATATATATATTACACACACACACACACTATCTATGCATGGTTTCGCTACACAAGAGACAATAGCTACGTTCCATCTATTTCTCAAATGTATACAGCATTCAGTCCATTACACTGAATGAGCTGGTCTGAAATATGATGCATTATATGTCGGCATCCTTATTTTTCACAATTCTATTTACCATGAACATAGGGCCCAAATGTAATAAATAGATCCGATGAAAATAGTGGGGGTTTGAACCTTACATAGCGATCATTACACAATAAGTAACCTGTATTTACATAAAGCCGAAAAAAAAGGAACCTTTAACTAGAGTCGAAGTCACAAAAAAGCACTTCATAAAACACACAGTGTAAGTAAATAAGAGATGAGAAAGCAGACATTTCTGTAGCCTTATAGTGAAAACAGTCATACAGTCCCTCTGTGGTGGACACAAAGCAAAGAGGTAGGGAAGAAATTCCAATTAAACCGCAGATTCACAATTGTGGACTTTGCCGTGACTTAGAATAACAGAAATCTATGCACCGCAAAATTTACAACAGTAGATTTTATTGGGAAATTTCACTTCCCCATTAAACTGAAATGAGCAAATCTGCAATAAATCTGTGCTCATTTCACAATAGAAATGACATGACACAAAAACTTCTACTGCAGATACACAGAAAGATTCCACAGTAGGGATCCCAGCAAGGTATAGTCAATCTGCACAGGTAAAAACTGCAATGAACCAGTCCTATGTAAACCCTATAATTATAGTGACTTAACCACTAAGCCAACCTGGGCCTCCGCTCGAAGGATATTACACATCAACATTAACCCCTTTTTCACCCTAGACCACCAGGATTATCATCCTAAACCACTGTAGGCAAACATGTGAGATGTATGTAATAATGGCAGAATTTGGATAACTGGGAGTTATGGAGGAAAGAAGACAAATTCCACCTACTCCATCTTGGGGACTTCAGAAACCGCTCTTTATAAAAATGCTGCATTTACCCTTGTAGCTTGTGTTTGATGAAGCAGGTTTTGTTTTATTGGCGTTTCCATATACATCCGACTTGTTAAGCGTGCATCCGTATAGAGCATTCATTCAATACAAAAATTAGACATTTAGACATGCAAAATTATCTACACCATCAAGCTATGTAGTAGGCCACAATGTGACCTGCTAGGTTCTGCAACCTGCGGCTGCACAAGAAGCCTTCACTACAGAGCATGAAATTCCCAACTAGTAGTAATAAGAAAGCAAAAAAATCATTGATTGCCCATATAGGATGGCATTGTGTCTGATTAGACCAAATGACTATATATATCTATGGCCTCTGTTTCTAGAAATGATGGGTGACCATAATTTGGTTACCTTAACTTGACCAAAATTCTGTACTGCAGTTTGTAACCCAGCTGTCAAAAAAATACTACTCCCAACATGCCTGCACTCAGGATGCGGGTTGTAGCTGCTGAAAGTTGTTGTTTTGCAATAGGTGGAGAGCCGCAGGTTGCAGAACACAGCCACATTGCAATTAGGAGCTGAAAGAGTACCAGTCATTAGAAATACCTTTTGACATGTCATCAGGCATGTCAAAAGTTATTGATCACAGCAGGTCTTACTGCCGAGACCCCCTGTGATCGAGAGAGAAAGAGAGAGAGAGACAAAGAAATTGAGAGAGTGCATCAGCCATGCCATTCAATTCAATCTCTGTCCGCTTGTTAATTCTGACAGTTAAAGGGGTACTCCAGCGGGGGGGGGGGCACTTTTTTGCTGGGATCGGGGAGGAGGTGGCCGAGGGAAAAAGACGTCCACTCACCTCCCCAGTTCCAGCGGCAGGTGAGTGGTGAGGTGAGGTTAGTGGACATTTTTCCCTCTGCCACCTCCTCCCCGGTCTCAGCAAAAAAGTGTGCCCCCGCTGGAGTACCGCTTTAAGCTACATTATAGTCTGTGAGGCAGGAGAGTGTACAGGGAGCAAGACCTGCTGTGATCAATAACTTGACATGTCAAAAGTTATTTTTCATTCAGGACAGTAATGTAAACTTGTGAGGTACTCCTCTGACTACACCCCCAATAGCCACATTTCTTATGGCAACAACAATATGAAGTCAGGGATGTGTTACTGCTGATTTGCCATTTAGGACTGGTAAGAAGGTTGAAAACAATGAGTGCTACAACAGCGGCCACATGTTGATGTTGTTGTTACCTAGTTTTCCTGAAAGAACTTCTAGCAGTCACACAGAAGAGGACATCTCCTTGACTTACTATATACACCTGGACTATGGTTTTATTAGAAATGGTTACTTTTATAAAGTGATGCTGTAACTTTAAGTTTTCTATGCTTTTTTACACATTTTGAAATTAGTCATTTCTAGCTCATCACAATTCTTATATAGGTCAATATCTATTGGAAGATCAGTGTATTCTAGAATAAAGAATTCATACATTATAAAAAGTTATAATTTTTATCTATCCATCCATTTTATCTTCCATATATAACTATGAAAAGACTTTAGAATGTTTATAGTTAAATTTTTCTTCATATGAAAAAGTATGAACACATCTCTGTGTATCTGGCCTATCTAAATTATATTCGCAAAGGTCACGATATTGCTAAAAATCTTCAAAAGACAACTTTCATCGACAACCAATAACTAGCAAAAAGGTGTAAAACAATGAAACATCATCTACTCACACTGTAAAGTGATAAACAAAACACTTCCATCCCGTCGGCCTTTCCAAAAAGTTATAGACTCTTCCTTGTATGTTGGTTCTCGAGAGCAGCGGTCGCCTCGCACTGTAGATAGACACTCTGGGGTCCAGATTGATCATCGGCCGGGGGGTCTCTGTGTTAATCAGGACGTCCTGTTTTAGCTCGAAAGTGGTGGTGGGGGAACGTTCCTGACCTTGCTGTCCATTGCTGTTTAACCCCTGAGGTAAAGGCATGTGTTCGTAATGCGTGTTCAGATTTTCATTCATCTCCAAGGGATTTGGTTTGTTGCGGAGATTTTTTCTAGAGGTTAAGATCCCAACGTTCCAGTGTCTTTGCTGTGCTGTAGGGGGAGGCGACGAGGACATTGGAGGAGTTGTAAGGAAAGGTGAAAAGTTTCTTTACAGCCGAGAAGGTTTATAAAAAAAGAATTCATGTAGGAAACTAAGTTCTTCTTTTCCCCCCGGCGTATTTAATCTGGCTGGAAAGCAATAAGAAGAGAACTCTAGTTAGTAACACACACGAGTTTTAAGGTCCTGCCTACTCCAGCTCTCTCCTGATGACTCCTCTCGGGGAGGAGTGGTTTGGGTAGGATTCCTTCCTAACCACAGCTCTAAGATGCCTATTGGGATTGTTGATTTTAGAGGTGTGATCCTTAGTGCTGTGCTCTCCCTGGAAACGTCACTTTTCTTCACTTTCTTAAGGAACTTTTCCCCCTATGCTACTGAAGATGTCACATGAGTCTCCGAGAGGGGAGGGCATGCCTTTCATTCCACTGAAACTCTGAACAGGAGACTGAAGACATGCAGAACATGCAGCAGTCTGTTACATAAATGTATGGATCAATACTATCACTTCTATAAGTATTCTAGCCTATAAATGTGGCATAGTATTTAAAAAGTAGGTGGCACACCACTTTCAGAGACTACGGCCATGCACGGGCAGCAACTATAACATTTTTGTCCGTTTTGTACAGTTTTACCACAACCATTTCAGAGAAAATAGTCACAAAAGGCCTTTTTTGAGAATTATGCAATTTTACCACAACTCAACTATATTCTTGAGAACAGAGTCCGGATAAAGTTTTGCTATGTCCGAGCTTCCCGGGCAGCTCAGAACAGATGGCACCTGTAACGGTTTTCTTACAAAGAGATTTCCAAGTTTTATCCACTTGCTATTTTTAAATCTTAACATATGCTTTACCAGTCATTACTATTGAGGGAATAGGTTTAGTCAAATGTAATATTACATGCTCACAAGCTCGCTTTAGTTCCTTTCGTTGATCACAGTCCATGAGGGACAGTTTTACATCCCCCTCTTGTGGTCACAGGAATCATAGCCGCAACAGCAAAACGCAGAGATGGTCAGAACGTTGGGGTAAGGTACAGGCTGATAGGTGGTCTTACTAATGAATGCGGTTTATTTTAAAGGGTAGTTAATATAGAGAGGGGGAAAAAACAGCAAGTCACAGAAGCAAAGTTGTATGTAGGTTTTCACCCAGAACGATGGCCGAGTTTGCTACCCTAGTGCTATATCTAGATAGATATCCAGCTAAGGCAAGGTATCTTGTTGGCCATGCACAAGTGCCCTAGTTAAAGGGGTATTCCGGTGATCAAAACATTTTCAAAAAAATATTTTTTCCCCTAGAAAGTTATGTAACAATGTAAAATTTGTATTTTACACTTTTACATAGACTGGTTCACATTGACTGGTGGTGATTAGCAAATTTACAGTAATAACAAATCTGCTCATCAGCCAGCTGCCTTTTAAATCACTGTCGCTCCTTCTCGGGTGCTGGGAAAAGCTGGATCCAGTCCTGGGAAACATTCCCCAGGATCCAGCTTTTCCCAACACCCAGGAAGGAGCAGCAGCGATTTAAAAGGCAGCAGGTCGATGAGCAGATTGCAGAGAAAACAAAGCACTTAGGGGCAACTCTGACCCTCTACTGCCACTAATGGCTGTGTCAATGGAACTGCAGGGCTGCTCAATATTATTACTGCATGTAGCATTAGCAATATTAAGCCTGGCCTAATGTCTATTTTAATGCTTGTTAACACTAGAACAGACAGACTTAGGGAAGCAGCCTGTGTGCCTAGTTCTGCAAGAGCACTTATGATATGTAACTGTTTCAAAACAGGGCTTGGGCAGCCCTGTAGTCCCCAAGTCAGCCACTGGTGGCAGCAGGGGGATCATGTCACCCCTTACTGTTACCAGTTAAATGCAAAAAGAATCTTTATAAGTCAGCAAGGGAGCCACACCCCAATAGCAGACAACAATCTTAATGTCCTCTTAGTAACACATCGCTAGGGGGCAGGCAAAGTTAGGCTGTGGATAAATAACACCCAATCTTATGCCCACCATTCCACTGGAAAGATGGCTGGCGTACATTCCCAGTAATGTCCTAAGACTTCTTATCAGTGTCAGGCACTGACTTCAAGGAAAAGCTGCCTCTCAGAGTGCAGCTATGCATATGTTTCTTTCCAGAATTTCTTAAAGGAGAACTTGAGGAGGTTTATGATGCCCAATCTGAAGGAAGCATAGCATTAAGACAATGTATTACATCTCATAATACAGATGTCCTCTTGCTATTCAGGAAAACAAGTGTTATACCACACTGAACTCCCTGCCCAATAGTTGCTCACTGACCGCTGTCTGCAATTAAACAGTATAGACAGACAGCTGCCAATCAGTGGCCAGTGGATGGAGAGAGTGGGTCCCCATTAATATTAAGGACAACTGAGCGCGCACACATAAGTACTTCTTCCCTGTGCTTAGTATCTGTAAAGTTAGAAAAACTGCCTTACACAATATATATTCTTGTAGTCAGCTTCTCTGTCACTAGTTCACTGTTTGCTGCTCAGTAAGTAACAAGTGGGGGAGATTTATAAAACATGGTGTAAAGTGAAACTGGCTCAGTTGCCCCTAGCAACCAATCAGATTCCACTTTTCATTCCTCATAGACTCTTTGGAAAATGAAAGGTGGAATCTGATTGGTTGCTAAGGGCAACTGAGCCAGTGTCACTTTACACCAAGTTGGATAAATCTTCCCCATAGTATTGTACAAAAACTGGCATTAAAGGAGTTTTTCAATCAATATCTATTGATGAGCTATTCACAAGATATGTCACCAGTCACTGATTAGTGCCAACACCGGGCACCAATGGCGATCAGTTGTTCAGCACCTAAACTACACAGTGAATGATATAGGAAGCAGTTGGCTCTGTTTATTGTGTAGTGGTGGCCATTAATAACTGCATCTCAGCTCATGTTAAAGTTAACAACACCTGATCTGCAGTAACCAGGTCCAATCACAACAAAGTAAAAAGACAATCCCCTTCACTATGTAATGTGAGCGCCAAAGAGCTAATCGGCATGAGTGGTGGGGTTTGCACCCCATCGATCAGTGACTGATATTTTGCCCAAAAAAACCCTTTAAGCTTGCTTTGGGGGTCCCCTGCGTCTGCTCATCCCACTCAGCCAATCAATGTATTGCTCAGCCGTCGGATGTCCAGCCGAGAACCCCCAAAGCAGGCCGGTGCAGGTAATGTATGCTCTGTCCGGCGGGGGGGGGGGGGGGGGGGGGGGGGGGGTAGCGTACATACACGCGGAGGGATGTCAATCCCGTTGCCAGTATGTATTCTCATTGGGATGAACAGGCACTGGATCCTCAGTGGAAATTCGCAGAGTGGAACCAGCTGCGGATCCGGTGTGTGTGAATGCACCTTTAAGGGTATAAACACACACACACACCGTGTTTACTGCTACAATACGCAGCAAATACACAACAAATACGCAACAGATTAGATCTAAATAACTGAACACAGCATCAAAACTGCACCATCAAATCTGCTGCAGATCTGCTGCGTATCTTCTGCGTATACAGTGTGTGTGTTTGTACCCTAAGGGTACAATCCCACACACCGTATCGCAGCGTATTTTCTGCTGCGATACGCGATTAGATCTACATAACTGAACACAGCATCAAATCTGCACCAACAAATCTGCTGCAGATCTGCTGCATATACGGTGTGTGTGTTTGTACCCTAAAAGCCAAAAACCACCCTTACATGGATAAACGTTAAAGCCAACCGCAACTGGCTGGAGCATGGCATGCTGAAACTGTAACTGACAGCTGCACATGGCAAGAAATAACTCTGCTAACCTGAATTTTTCTTTCCTCTGGACATGCATATTGAATCATAAGGATTATAGGGGAATACATGCCTAATATAATATATAATATAATAAAAATATTTATCTTATACATCGCTGCCATTTTACATGTCATGTCAGCATACAATGTCATACAAAAAAGCCAAAGGCCAGCCTCATTACATGACAATCGAGTGAATCTTTGTGTGGATCAGCAGTCCTCAGCACTTTAGGAAACACCTCTTCTACATTTTGCACCAGAGAATAAAAGCCTTTTTCTATGTTTTGGAAGCACAGATGGACATATGAAAGGTACCACGTGTCTCTTTGCCCTAACTTGAATGTGAATTGCAGCTGACAGATTTATTATTATTATTATTATTATTATTATTATTATTATTATTATTATTAAGGATGGGAGAGAAGGTTTTGTATGGCATCTCAGAGTGTAAAGAAAGCATCCAAGTTACAGGGAGGGCAGCTGAAATCGTCTGTAGATTGGGAGAAAAGCACACACAAGGCAGTTTGCAGGCAAAGCAGGAAGAGATTACACAGGCTGTATATGAACACAAAAAGGAAACAGAGCGCTTGCATCAGAATTCGCAGGGGTTAAAGGGGAATCATGTCATCCTCAGTATGTCAGCACAAGGGTGCAGAGATCCCCATGGGCTGTATAAAAGGGAAATAAGGAATGAAGCTGTACTGATAAGTCAAAGTTTATAAAAGGTACCAGCAGCCACACAACACACATCAAGCATGCAGAGATGAGAGTCTGAACGTACAAGTAGCTGCAAACTGCATATAAAGGAGTCTGAAAATGAATGAAGGCCTACAGATTGCAGACTCTTACTTTTTTTCCTTAAAGTTAATCACATTACAGCAGCAATGTCTTCGGTTCATGGACCATTATCAGCATCACAGGGCAAATGGAATAGCCATATTAAAATCAGAAATTTCGTGCTTGAGTGGAAAGTAGTTTAAACTTAGCTCGCGTGTTCATATGCAGATTTCACAGATGTGTTGCAGACATTTAGACTGAGGTTGTCTTGTTAGGACACTTTGAGAGAGTGTTCCTCTTTAAGACAGGCAGTAACTTCATCATACAGATATTTTCATTTTTTTGCTAGTGTTACTTGGTTATTTGCATATCAAGGTCTATAAATGTTCTCAGGGTTAGGCCTGAACTGGTTCCTAATGGCTATAGTATTTACTGTATATAGCTCAACTTTGATGCCACCCTCTCTGTAGCTCGCCTTGTATAATCTAAAGGCAAGAGCTGTACAAAACAATATTGGACAATGAATGGATCTGATGGAACGAATGATTAAAACCAGTGTCTTATCAGTTTTGCAATAGGCCAGCCACAGCAAGGCAGAGTGTGTGTACAGCTTCCATGTAGAAGAGGCATACCAAATTTGGCCCGTGGTGCCATCATTTTTGGCCCGCATAGGAATTCTGTTGATTTCCTACAGCTGGCCCGCCGACAGAGAAGCTAATTATAATATGGGTGGTCCAGACAGCCTCTTGGACCACCCATATTATAATCTTCTGCAGGATACACCTGATGCAGTTAGCATGTGTGATGATTTCACCACGATGCCTGTGCCAAATCACGGCACCACCTTCTATTAGGCCTAACGCTACCTGCAGGCTAGAAGTGAGTTGCAATAGAAGGCAGCACCACATTCCAGCACAGGCAGCGTGGTGATATCCTCACAGATGCTGACTGCACTGGGTGCATCCTGCAGGGGCAGATGCTGCTGGGGTAATGAACAACTGTATGGGGCATTATTGGGGGGCTGGCTACTAAATGGGGCACTACTAGGGAGCTGAGTACTATATGGAGCACTATTGAGGGAGGCTGAGTACTATATGGGGCATTATTGAGGGGGGTCTGACTACTATATGGGACACTTATGGGATTACCTACTGCGTGGGGGAAATTATGGGGTAACTACTGTGTGAGGGCAACTACTTTATGGGATAGCATTAAGGGAGCTAACACCTCATGGGCTACAGAAAGGGGCACTTTAAAATTTTGGGGCACTATGGATGGGGAGCTTGTATATAGTTGGGTAGGAGGTGTTATAAAAGTGCAGCACCAAAGGTGAAGTACAGATATGACATGGGGTCAAGTTTTCTGGACAGCCCGGTCTGTGCATTAGGGGCGGTATATGCGGCAGTGACATGGGCACTTCCCTGACAACATAAAGAAGGCTGCATGGTTACTTTAATATGAAAATTGGCCCGCGACTTTGCTGAGTGTTCAGACCGTGACCGATCAGGAGAAGTCACCCTCAGCATATTCCTCTCCCAGCTTTGTGGAGGAGACGGCCGCATGATTAAAGTCTATGGGGCACTTCCCGTCGACACAGAGTGGGGAGCGGACTGAGCAGTAGTGTGGTCCTCTCCCTGCCCAGTCTATTGATCGCTCAGGGTCTACTGCAATTAGATTGTTAATAAAAAGTTATAAAAAAAAAAGTTTTTTTTCTTTGATGACAGGTATATTTTAAACCAGAAAACATTTTATATTTTATAGATTCTTCAAAGCAGTCCCTTTCTGCTTTCATGACAGCTTTGCACACTCTTGGTATTCTCTCAATCTGCTTCATGGAGTGAGCTGGATTTTCCAGCAGTCTTGAAGGAATTCCTAGAGGTGTCGGACACTTGTTGGCTGCTTTTCTTTAATTCTGTAGTGTAATAGGGCTAAACATTGCATGGAACTGTGCACCACCATCTCTGCACAACACAACTGATGGTCTGTGATGGACAGTTTATGAAGGCAAGGGATTCCACAGATTAGCTCTTAGCCAGATATACAGTACCCAAGAACTGAAACCTACAGTACCTTATGAAGCTGATTGAGAGGATGCAAACAGTAAAGCAAAAGGGGGCAAAAAATAAATAAAAGATTTTGGTTCATTGACCACATTTTTGTTTTATACATAATCCTATATGTATTCCTTCAGGTTTTCAATATGAATCCATGGCTTAAGGCAGCAGAAATATTGCATCTACTGAGGCTGGGTTTGCACTACGTTTTTGCAGTCTGTTTTCTAGAGAGGAAAAAAAAAAAAAAAAGAACGTGTTTGTGTGCATTCGTTTTGATCAATTTTTCCCTTCCATTATTAAAAAAAAAGCATACCAAAAAGCGTATCAAAACATCTTTTTTTGACTCACAAAAACTTAAACTTTGTTTTTGTGTAAGTTCAAAAAACAGATGTGTTTTGATACGTTTTTTTAATTTATTTATTTTTATAATGGAAGGCAATAGAAAAACAGATTAAAACAGATGCACACAAATACATCTGTTTTTTCATCCAATTTCTTCTGTGTGAACCCAGCCTTACACAGTTAAAAGGCGTTATCCAGGATTACAACACAGCTATTTTCTTGCAAAACACAGCACCACCCCTGTCCTCAGGTTGTGTGTGGTATTACAATTCAGCTCCATTCGCTTCAATGGAACTGAGTTGCAAAATCACATCCTAAGGAGGACAAGAGTGGTGCTGTGTCTGGAAGAAAGTGGCCATGTTTTTGGAAGGGAGAGAGGAGGAGGCATTACAGCACTTTAGAGGCTTGGAAAAGCCTCTTTAATACTTTGCACAGGAGAGTAAAAGTTTTTCTTTCTAGGTTACGGATATATCCAAGATATTATATGTCATATAATTGCCATAACAGCAGCAGTTTGGAACCTGAATTGTAGATGACAGATCCCCTTTAACTTCCGTTGGAGTTCCACCACATACCCTGAATGTTCCATATCAACCAATGCCATAACATTCATCTACTGTATATTATAGCAATTAAATGAATTACAATGTCTAAATGAGATTTCTGCTCCTTATTTCAGTTTCAGGTCATAGATTTCGGTCAACATTACTAGATAAGATTATAATATGGGAGGACAGTAAATCAAACACGGTCTTAAAAAAACAATGAATTTGGATTAGAGACATGAGAAACAATTGGTAATCCATCAGATCTGTCACTAAAAGAAAATAGCCTTGTTACAAAGTCATCTTAATCATTTATCTTACTCAAACAGGTGCAATACATAGGCCTGGGCAACAGAAAGGATCTCCTTGGGCGCACGCCTTACTAATGGCCAGGAAAAAACCTAATGTGGGGTAAAATAGAGATGGATGAAAATTAAAATTAATAGAAGAATCACCTGAAAACAAGACACCACCACCAGTTATCTCCTCGGCAGATATAGGTTTATATGGTCCATATATGTAAAGGGGGGGGGGGGATTTATCAAACATGGTGTAAAGTGAAACTGGCTCAGTTGCCCCTAGCAACCAATCAGATTCCACCTTTCATTTTCCAAAGAGTCTGTGAGTAATGAAAGGTGAAATCTGATTGGTTGCTAGGGGCAACTGAGCCAGTTTCACTTTACACCAGGTTTGATAAATATCCCCCATAGAGTATATGCACAGACCTTGTAAAAAGTCCATAGAGATCCCTATTACTGAGCAGATGGCTATCCTAAAGCTACTATATCATGCTTTTATATAGCATGAAATCTGTGACATAGTAGAAACATAGAAGATTGTCGGCAGAAAAAGACCGCCTGGTCCACCTAGTCTTCCCTTTCTTATAGATATATGTTTACATTCAATTATTGTAGATCAGGTAGTTGAAATCCCAATCCCAGATGTCATCTTTCAATGGAAAGTTGGAAGATTCTCTTATACATTACTCGCTGAATTCGCTAGGTTCAGCCGACTGTAATCTAATTAGTATGGCCAGCATTAGGGTCGCATTACACACAGCGATAACTGGCCAAATCAGGTTGATCCAAACAATTGTAGGTGTGTTTACACAGACAGATTTATATGACTAAATTTTCAAACGAAAGCCAGCAACAGACTATAAATAGGGAACGGGTCATAAAGGAAAGACTGGAATTTTTCCTCTTTTGTAACCCATTCCTGGCTTTGGCTTTAAAAATCTGTCAGATAAATCTGTCTGTGTAAACGCACCATATCGCTCCATGTAATAGAGACAACAATCAGCTAATGAAAAGATCATGAGCTGATCATTTTTTTAGGCCCTGACCTAAAATCATTGTTGGCGTTGGTGGTACATCGCTACGTGTAATAGCGATTACCTGCCGATGGCTGACAATTAAACAAACCGTTAATGATGTCCACACAGCCCTTACTAAACAATTATCGGGCCCAGTAACTGAGCGCCAATCTAGCAGATTGGCGCTCATTTACAACATTGATCGGCCTTCGTCGGCCCGTGTAATAGTATCCCTTAGACTCATCTCAGGCTAATCTCACCTCTATATATTGCCACAATCAAAAGAATTGGGATAACAAAGGAACGTTTAGCAAAGCGATGATTTTTACTATTAAACCATAGCAATTTATCTGTGTCTAAATGCCTAAGAAAAGTCATTAATACAATCATAAATAAGTAATTGTAATATATATATAAGTAATAAATAATAATAATAATAAGTAATTGCGTAAATATATATAATATATATGTATATGTATATATATGTATATTACAGTCATGGCCAAAAGGTTTGAGAATGACACAAATATTTTCACATGATCTGTTGCCCTCTGGTTTTTATGTGTTTGTCAGATGTTTTTATCACATACAGAAATATAAGTGCAATCATATTAGGAGTAACAAAAGCTTATATTGACAGTTAGAATGAGTTAATGCAGCAAGTCAATATTTGCAGTGTTGACCCTTCTTCTTCAGAACCTCTGCAATTCTCCCTGGCTGCTCTCAATCAGCTTCTGGACCAAATCCTGACTGATAGCAGTCCATTCTTGCACAATCAATGCTTGCATTTTGTCAGAATTTGTTGGTTTTGTTTTTTTCCCTGAGCCATTTAGTTATCACCTTTGCTTTATGGCAAGGTGCTCCATCATGCTGGAAAAGGCATTGTTGATCGCCAAACTGCTCCTGGACGGTTGCGAGAAGTTGCTCTTGGAGGACATTCTGGTACCATTCTTTATTCATGGCTGTGTTTTTAGGAAAGAGCCGATTCCCTTGGCTGAGAAGCAACCCCATACATGGTTTCAGGATGCTTTACAGTTGGCATGAGACAAGACTGGTGGTAGCGCTCACCTCGTCTTCTCCGAATAAGCCATTTTCCAGATGTCCCAAACAATCGGAAAGGGGATTCATCAGAGAAAATGACTTTACCCCTCAGCAGTCCACTCCCTGTACCTTTTGCAGAATATCAATCTGCCCCTGATGTTTTTTCTGGAGAGAAGTGGCTTCTTTGCTGCCCTCCTTGAGACCAGGCCTTGCTTCAAGGGTCTCCGCCTCACAATGTGTGCTGATGCACTCACATCTGCCTGCTGCCATTCCTGAGCAAGCTCTGCACTGCTGGTAGCCTAATCCCGCAGCTGAAACACTTTTAAGAGACGGTCTTGGTGCTTGCTGGTCTTTCTTGGGCGCCCTGGAGCCTTTTTGGCACCAATGGAACCTCTCTCCTTGAAGTTCTTGATGATGCGATGGATTGTTGACTGAGGTGCAATCTTTCTAGCTGCGATACTCTTCCCCGTTAGGCCATTTTTGTGCAGTGCAATAATGACTGCACGTGTTTCTTTAAACCATGGTTTACAGAAGAGAAACAATGATGCCAAGCACCAGCCTCCTTTTAAAGTGTCCAGTGGTGTCATTCTTATTTAATTATGACAGATTGATCTCCAGCCCTGTCCTCATCAACACCCACACCTGTGTTAATGGAGCAGTCACTGAAACGATGTTAGCTGGTCCTTTTAAGGCAGGGCTGCAATGATGTTGAAATGTGTTTTGGAGGATAAAGATCACTCTTTATAAAATTCTGGAAAATTGCCATTTAAAAAACTGAAGCAGTAGACTTTGTAAAAATTAATATTTGTATCATTCTCAAAACTTTTGGCCATAACTGTACACACACCATGAATACTCGGAACTGCGTTCATATCTATAAACTGTTAACTTGCAAACGATTAACAATGATTTGGAGGTCAGCTCAAAAGATGCAATCAATGACATATGAACGAATTTCCGTTCATTGCTTGATCGTTGCCACTTGCCACACTTACACCAGAAGATTATCGCTTAGATTCAAAAGATTTAACAGTTTTTTGCACGATAATCAGCCCATGTAAAAGGTTCCTTAACTGTATGTTTGGAAAATTATGCTAAATTTTTTATGTTTTATTCATCGCTACTTAGTAACAATAAGCATACATTACCTCCACAGACAGACAAAATATAATGCAATTGACTTGTGCTTCAAAGATGGAGAGAAGTGAAAATAGATGTATAATACATAGAGCAGACTGAAGAGATGAAGTCCAGATGCCCTAATCAAAAGAGTCCATCCTAAAGGACAGTCTTTAATATTTTAGGAGGAAAAACTAAGCTAACAGAAATAGAGCTGCATTCACACTGCCCCAGGACACATAGCAGAGCAGCGTCGCTTTAAATATTTTAGAGAAACAATAGGAGCATTATATTATGTCTGCGCCAGAGAGAAAAGAGGTGACACCTTGAGGTGAAGAGAGGACAACAGGGCAGGTGCAATATAGAGATTATTACATAAAATTACAGGTTAGGATCATGTAATTGTAACAAAGCTATTATTATAAAATTGTACATGTAAAATACTATCAACGTGGTATCAAATGAAGAAGAACATTTCTTCTTGTCTACCTATCACAGGCCCACATATTAAGACCACAGTTGCCAATGTGATCTTGTATTTTTTCTGGAAAACGTATCCAGAAATATTGGGAGGTCTGATTTAAGTCCCTTTAGAATCCCCAAGAGTGTCAAAATTACATCTGAATGATACGTTGGGATTAAATGACACTGAGCATTTTCTGCCATGGTATAAAAAGTGTAATTGTTCCAAAACAAATAATATAATTTTTCTACAAGACAAAGCGCTATCCCATGCTGCAAAAAACACCATTGACTCCTTGGTTACCATGGGCAAAAAAGGAGGAAAAAGAAAGAAATCATGGTTTTGGCACTAGTATCTCCTGACCTCAATCTTATTGAAAATCTGCAGAACATCCTGAAAGGATACCTTTCTTAGAACTTTTAAAATCTAAATCAACTGTACATGTGAAATAAAGCAAGTATGCAATTTACATAATTAATTTTTTTTCGTTATGCTTTAAAACAAAGCTATACTTACTTGTATCAAGGTCCAGTCTCTGTGCTGGTTAAAAAAAAAAAAAGGCTAAAAGGATATGTCCACACTACGGAATCCTGGCGGATCACTCATCACGGATTCCGCAGTTCGCCCCCGCGTGCATCTTCGCTGTTCCCATTCAATAATTTGGCAGATTCAGCGGTGGGTGATCTGCCAGGATTCCGTAGTGTAGACATACCCTAATGCAGAAAGTCCTGGTCATCTGCACGCTCACAGAGAAGGCAGTTATTTGACTGATGGACGCATTGAGCAGTGACTCTCTGTACTGGGGTTTGGTCTTATTTTTTTAAAAAAAAGCTGCCCTCAGGAGACTGGAGCTGTATACAAGTATAGCTTTGTTTTTAATCATGATAACAAAAAAAAAATTTAAATTGCAAACATGCTTTATATTACATTCCCTGTTGATTTAGGTTTTGAAAGTTATATTGAAAGAGCTCACTTTAAGTGGCACTCTGACTTCAGGTCAAAAAACACACTGCAGAAGCATATAGCATTGCTTACCTGTCTTCTCCAGTCTGAAATTAATACAAATCTATTTTTTTTTTTTTTGAGGTCTTAAATTTGCTCTTCCTGGTTGAAAAGTTCCTCAGTACTATAATTCTCAGAATGCATTGCTGTCCCTTTGCTCTCCATCAGTCCTTCCACCCTGCTTACTCCCCTCCCACAGCACTCCTGCCAGTTCCCCACCTAAACTGTTGCTGAGCATCTCATTTCACTGCAGACTCAATAAAGTGAGATTGTAGTCCTTGCTGCATTCACTCTGTCTGCTCTTTCAACACAAGGCAGCATGCTGTAAACACTCTCAGTCTCCCTAAATGCCCCAATAAAAAAAAAATTTAATCTATGTATGTGACAGGGAGATGATGATGTCACTATTCCCGATCATAACCTCAAGCCCACATCACCCACGGGGTGAGGCTAGAAGAGACTAGAGTCAACCAAGCCTCTTGGGACATTGTCTTGGGAATGAGGGGAGAGCCAGGGACCTGTAGAAAATGTGTAGTTCTTCAATTTTTAACTTCCTACGAGGGGTGAGTTATACAAAACTCACTATGACAACACTATATTAGCAAAGGCAGAACTACCGCCATAGCGGCTGCTATGGGGCCTAATGCTGTAACAGACCAGTGCCCCTTGAGAGGACATCAATTGCAGCACCAGGCTGCCAAGCGGGCCTCCTGGGTGCTGTAAACTGCGTTCCAGCCATCTCGATCTGGCCCTTTAACTGGGAGCACTCCTGATGAATGCTCACAGTTAAATGCCTGGCTGTGACAGGGTCAGGAGCCAAAGGGGGGATGCCTGCATGGGTTATACTACATACTAGTGGGCTTTCTCCTGGGGGGGGGCTAACTTACTGGGGGATGCCTACCTACCAGGGACACTACCTATGGGGGGGGAATAAATACAAGGTGATACTATCTACTAGGGAGGCTACCTAAACGGGGGGTCTGACTACTACATAGGGACACAGAGGAGCCCAACTATTGTATGAGGGGCACTAAAGGATTTAATTACTATATGCATACCTCCCAACTGTTGCGCAGAGGAAAGAGGGACAGTCACGGCAATGTGCCATGCCCCCGTAGCCACGCCCCTCATAACCGCATCCCCTGTTACCATTACATAAGAAACAAATATCACCAGATCTCCACCACATAGTGACTTATCCCCCCCTTATATCATTACTACATAACATCTAGTATACACAGAGCAGTCCTCTCCCTCAGCAGTCACCATATAGCGGTAGATGAGGCTGTACACCTGCAGACCTTATAGGTGATTGTATTGCAGGTATTCAGTGACTCATAGGGGACGTCTTCTCTGCTTCAGTTTTGTGTTTCTTGCCATCTTTCCCCTCCCCCTGTGCAGCAGTCCCCATAGAGTATAGCCCTCCCCCGTAGCAGCCCCTATATAGTATAGGCCCCATTCCTGTGCAGGAGACCCCCAAATGCACATAGTATAGCCCCCTTTGTAGCCCCCATATATTATAACCCCTCCTTTTTAGCCCCCACATGGTATATAGTATGCCCCTATGTTGTATTCCTCTTAGTAGCCCTTAGTATGCCCCTTAGTACCTTCATGTTGCCCCCTTAGTATGCCTCTTAAGGGCATACTAAGGGGCGTTCTTAGTACCCCCTAGTATGCCTCTTAGTAACCCCCTAGTATGCCTCTTAGTAACCCCCTAGTATGCCTCTTAGTAACCCCCTAGTATGCCTCTTAGTAACCCCCTAGTATGCCTCTTAGTAACCCCCTAGTATGCCTCTTAGTAACCCCCTAGTATGCCTCTTAGTAACCCCCTAGTATGCCTCTTAGTACCCCCCTAGTATGCCCCTTAGTACCCCCTTAGTATGCCCCTTAGTACCCCCTTAGTATGCCCCTTAGTACCTTCTTAGTATGCCCCTTAGTACCTTCTTAGTATGCCCCTTAGTACCTTCTTAGTATGCCCCTTAGTACCTTCTTAGTATGCCCCTTAGTACCTTCTTAGTATGCCCCTTAGTACCTTCTTAGTATGCCCCTTAGTACCTTCTTAGTATGCCCCTTAGTACCTTCTTAGTATGCCCCTTAGTAACTTCTTAGTATGCCCCTTAGTAACTTCTTAGTATGCCCCATAGTACCTTCTTAGTATGCCCCTTAGTACCTTCTTAGTATGCCCCTTAGTACCTTCTTAGTACCCCCTTAGTATGCCCCTTAGTACCTTCTTAGTATGCCCCATAGTACCTTCTTAGTATGCCCCTTAGTACCTTCTTAGTATGCCCCTTAGTACCTTCTTAGTATGCCCCTTAGTAACTTCTTAGTATGCCCCTTAGTACCTTCTTAGTATGCCCCTTAGTACCTTCTTAGTATGCCCCTTAGTACCTTCTTAGTATGCCCCTTAGTACCTTCTTAGTATGCCCCATAGTACCTTCTTAGTATGCCCCTTAGTACCTTCTTAGTATGCCCCTTAGTACCTTCTTAGTATGCCCCTTAGTAACTTCTTAGTATGCCCCTTAGTACCTTCTTAGTATGCCCCTTAGTACCTTCTTAGTATGCCCCTTAGTACCTTCTTAGTATGCCCCTTAGTACCTTCTTAGTATGCCCCTTAGTACCTTCTTAGTATGCCCCTTAGTACCTTCTTAGTATGCCCCTTAGTACCTTCTTAGTATGCCCCTTAGTACCTTCTTAGTATGCCCCTTAGTACCTTCTTAGTATGCCCCTTAGTACCTTCTTAGTATGCCCCTTAGTACCTTCTTAGTATGCCCCTTAGTACCTTCTTAGTATGCCCCTTAGTACCTTCTTAGTACCCCCTTAGTATGCCCCTTAGTACCTTCTTAGTACCCCCTTAGTACCTTCTTAGTATGCCCCTTAGTACCTTCTTAGTACCCCCCTTAGTACCCCCTTAGTGGAATACTAAGAAGGTACTAAGGGGGTACTAAGGGGGGTACTAAGAAGGTACTAAGGGGCATACTAAGAAGGTACTAAGTACCCCCTTAGTATGCCCCTAGTATGCCCCTTAGTACCTATTCAGTATGCCCCTTAGTACCTTCATAGTATGCCCCCTAGTCCCTTCTTAGTATTCCCCTTAACACCCCCTTAGTATGCCCCTTAGTACCTTCTCAGTATGCCCCTTAGTACCCCCTTAGTACCCCCTTAGCATGCCCCTAGCATGCCTCTTAGTGCCTTCTTAGTATGCCCCTTAGTACCCCCTTAGTATGCCCCTTAGTACCTTCTTAATATATCCCTTAGTACCCCCTTAGTACCCAATCTTGTGGAGCTTCTGGTGCAGGCTTCCGTAGTGCCAACAGTATGACCCGGTAAGCCCCGCAGCCGGTGCCCACCGCAGCGCTAACTATCCAGCAGAGTACACAGGGAGAGAGGAGGAGAGATGCCATGGACAACTAGAAATATGGTAAGTATAATGGGTCAGTCTCTTACCATATTTCCAGTTGTCCATGGTGTCTCTCCTCTTCCGGCCCGGTGTACTCTGCTGGTAAGTTAGCCCCTCGGTGGGTGCAGGGGGGGCGGGGCTTACCGGGTCATACTGTTGGCAACTATGGGCTTCCTCTTCCAGCTCCACGATGCCTGCACTCTTCTCACATCATCTGTGCCAATCAGGAGAGGAGTGCGGGCGCTGCGGGGCTGAAAGAGGAAGCCTGCACCAGAAGCCTGTGCATCACCTCCTCAGCATTGGGAGCATCGTACGCCCGGCCAGTAGGTTTCGCTGTAAGCGCTCATTAGGAGCGCTCACAGTGTAAGAGCTGCAGCTGCCGGTGTGAACGCCGGGGCCGGGGTGGGGACAGCGCGACACATGGGGGCCGTTCCAGGACAGCGGGACATCACCCCAAAACCGGGAATGTCCCGCTGGATCCGGGAAAGTTGGGAGGTATGCTATATGAGCGACACAAAGTTCTAACTACTATATGGATACAGAGGGGACTAACTAATATATGAGGGAACAGATAGAGCACATTGATGTGGACGACTCCTGTGAGTTATTGGCCGTAACTGCACTGTGATCACCTATGGTGTGTAGAACCTGTTTTTAGCTGATATATGCTGCTATATGGTCACTGGTGATATTGGACTATTGATTTTGTTCCCTAGCAGTGGTAGCATTATTCAGTGTGTGGTGGTATTAGTGAGTGAGTGGTGGTTCTATTTGTTCCACGTAAACTTGTACTGTTGGTATTATTGGTCTTAGTATACTGGATTTGGTCAGTAACAGTATGGTGGTAATGTTAGTGGTCAATGTGTTGCGGTAATTTCCCCTTGTATACTGGTATTATTGGTAATATTCGTCTCGGTTTACAGGATTTGGTCAGTAATTGTGATGGTGTTAAATATGGTAAGAATATACTGGTGCTATAAACCATGTAACCATGTTACAACTACACCTCATGGTTCAGTGGTCAGTTGGGAGGTTGGGGGGGGGGCAATCTAGAGTTTGATATGGGGCCCTGCCATTTCTAGTTATGCCCCTGTATATTAGTAAGATATCTCAGGGTGTTTTATTTACATATTTCTGTAACTGGAATACCACTTTAGAAGTTAATCTGGGAGGCAGTACTGGCATCCTCAAAAGAAATACAAGCAGAAACTAAACACGGACTTACAAGTTCAATAGATAAAATTAGCTCAAGTCATCTTAAAGAGCGGCTCATATATCAATATGTAACTTATGGTATAAATGTTATTAGGGCACATTTAATGTTTTTAAGGACTTCATTCTGAATTGGAATATAGCGTATAGCCAAAAATACTGATATAAACACATTAGTAACATTTACCATGAATAATAAATTGCTAATTATTAAAATCAAAATAATTTGGAAATGTAAAAAAACTCAAAACACTGGAAAAACATCCTTAATTTCTGAAGTTTGTCCAAGTGGGTCAAAGGGATACTAGTTCTCCTTAAAGAGAGTCTGTCAAAGATGTGTGGAGACTTAAAGGCCAATGGCTATTTCGGCTCCACTGGGAAATCTGGAAAGAAATGATATACAAAATAGCTCTGTCCAGGAACTTACAGACAGTTGGAAACCCCGATTAAGCCTAGTTATGGAAAACATGGATATTGGTTGTTATAGATTGCATAAAGAAGGGGAGTCAGGTGTAAAAGCTGGTTCCATCTATTGTGCAGTAGGAAGTTCTATTAGAAAATTATACTTGTGTGCTATTACTTCATTGCAGTCTATGGGAGTGACAGAAAGAGCACAGCGTTGCTAGCTTAGCTTTTGGTGTATTACCTATAGACTGCCTCCAGGTAGAGTAATTTATGGAACCTCATGGACCATGTTGTACTAGTGTCCATTATTTTTTAACCAGGGCCCATAGGAGGATTCTGTGAAGGAGCCATTCCCTGTGTACAGTAATGGGTTGGACTACTGTTCTGTTTTTGTATTGTTTGTTTCTTACTCTGTCCTAGCATGTACTTTATAAAGATGAATGTGCTTCCTCCTTCACTAGTTTCCTCCAGCAGTCCAAAAACATTTTAGTAGGTTCAGAAGTTTGCTATAAAATTTCCTAGTGTGCCGCTGTGTTTAGCCTCTCTGTTCATCTGACAAACTCAGCTCTGCTGCCTCTCGGTACACAACTTCTAAAGACTGAACAACATGATATAATTATAGACAGTCAGGTTCCTGCATGTTTGTTTAATGGGTTTTCCCAGCAGGTTTATAAAGCATAACAAAACAACAGACCCCTTTTTGACATGCAGCGTTTCACCACTGCCACAGAAACTCCATGGCCAGCCTTGAAGAAGGTGTATATACCACTCCTGCATGAGGTGCTTTTGGCACCCTATTTTATTTTATTTTGTTAATTTCTGCATAGTAGTGTTGTGCAGAGAGGCTGAACTGTTCAGATTCTCCAAACCCGAATGCTCAGCAATTGACTACAGCCATAGGCTATGTTCACACAACGAGAGACACCGGTCGTTCAGTGACCCGGCAGGGTCACAGAACAGCCGGTGTCAGATAAGATCATCCAGTTTTTTGTGACGCCGCTAGGGATCCTGGCTGGAGTGTATACCATGTATATATACTCCGTCCGGGATTCCATAGAAGGCAGCACTACGTAAGCTTGGTAGTAATCACAGCAATTGGTACAACAGTCGTGATTACTATGTAGCTTACATAGTGTGAACAAAGCCATAGTCTGTATTCAGGTTTTCCAGGACTCTCTAGTGCTGCATCCAACTTCTGCAGCCGCAAGGAGTGAAATGCAGATTGTTTGGGTTCAAGAAACGTTGCCAAACCTGAACAGTTTGGCCTATTTACTGAACACTACTAGGTGTGTTATCTGGACCAGTGGTACCCAAACTTTGAGGTAAGAAACCAAATTTGGCTAAAACCCTCCTCCCCCACTACAGTTTTATTCAAAAAGTAAGTCCTGTCTACTGATGTCATCTTTTGCTGTAATCCTGCCTGTGATGATAGAGAAGAGACAGAAGTCTGTTTTCTCTGTAGAGAAAACAATTCCAGCAATGTTCAGTTTCCAATGGCCTAAATAAGTCTCATGTACCCAATTGGAGAAAAACGTAATAGCTCAACTGTGACGCAGGCAAGTGCCACAAATATTTAGGTCATGTGACTTAGATGGGAGTCGTGTAGTGTAGCCCTAGCCTAAAACAAACTGAGTCACAGGTCAGAGTGGTTTTGGGCACATCCTAGCCAGGATGTGTGAACCTGGTCATAGAAACATACATGATTTCAAATGTGCCAGCCATATAGAGACGTCCAGGAAGCTCACTTATAGATTTTATTTAACCACCTACTGCATTTCCAAAATATTCCCAGGAGCCTCCTCGGTATGCTGGAGATGCCAGATAGAAACAGGTACTCTCATGCACATATGGTGGTCAAGGTGTAATATTATTAGTTATTGGCGATCCATTAGAGGTTTTGTAACACAAGTCTTTGTTTACAAGCCCCCATGGGATCCATGCTTGGTCTTATTATCATCATTAGGCCTAAGTGAGTTTCCAGTAGCCGAGAGGGTAGTATTGTTCCATATTCTTGTGACGGCCAGATCCAAAACAGCTACACTACCTATCATAGCTGAAATCAGGCAGGTTCACTTTAATTGTACAATGGAACATATAGTGAGGCACAGTAGTGTATCTAGTAATACATGTTTTACAGCTAAATTGAGTAAGTGGCTGCAATTTGAGAATCTAACAGTGCCCTGATTGGAATAAAAAAAAAAAACATTGGGACTGCAGCTCTTCTTTTTTGCACAGTTGTTAATACTACGTTAATATGTTATCTGGCTATACCAACGGTCTCCCACCACAAGTGTTCTCTCTCTCCCTTCCCCTCCCCCTCCTTTCTAATCTTTTCTATGCAAGATTGGCAACATGATTGTGATATATTATCTACTACAGTTGATGTACACATAAAGTCCATGTTCACGCAACATATATTTTGCATAAATCACGGCTGTTGTTGCAATTACATAGTATATGCTCCGTCCGGGATTCCAACTGGCCGTACGAAAAACTGACATGTCAGTTTTGTGCAGCCGCTATTCATTGAATAGCAGCTGCACCGACATGTCAGTTCACACAACAGATAATCACAGTTGTGTGCAATGGTGAATTGGGATGGGTGTGTGCCCGCATCCCAATTCAACAGAAAAGAAGATCATCTGTCCGGTACTGCAGCAGCATCCAGAATGATCTTAACTGACGTCAGCCGTTCTGTGAAACGACCAGATCACAGTATGACCGGTGTCTTACATAGTGTGAACATGGCCCTAAGATGTGCTGTTATGTTTGTTTTGCTCAGTTTAGAGCACAGTTTTGTTATTTACTGTGATGTAAATTATCTTTTTTTTTAAATTTCTTAGTTTGCACAATAATCTTGCACAATAGTCATTTCTCTAATGTAAGTCTATTATGAATATGGCACCAGAATAGGCTTCAAAGCATCCGTTCTCTCCACCCCAAATAACTATAGCTTATGAGACAAGCTTCCTGGTGCATCTCCCTGGCTGCTATCTCTAGCACGAGGCCCAGCATAACTCAAGTCTATGGTGCTAGAGATGAGAGCTTTGCAGGAAGCTCGGTAGAGATATCCATTACAGAAATGATGGTGTTGCACAATAGTAATTTTTCACATAACTGACCCCCACCACTGGAGGTACACTTTAAAGTGAACCAATCAGTAAAACAATGCCTGTGATGCTAGGGAAATGTGCTGATGCATCACCCAGCACACTTTCCAAACATGTACATACGGTATATCCGTAAACTTACTTTTGTAAACACTTGCGTTCTATGTAAATGAGCCCCAACTAGTCATATCGGCATTGTCCTTTACCCAAGTAACCATCGTCCCCTTGGCGCATCAGCACTGTAATCATGCCCCTCTGGGCGCGACTCAAAGCACTTTGTTACCATGACAGCAATGAGAGACGGGCCTTTCAGTCGGCGTGCAGATGTTGTAATTACGCCGCACTAGCAAAGTACAGTGGGTCCTCGCCATGCTGTACAGAGCATGTGTGCCGTAATGACAATGCACATGTTTGGGAAGTGTGCAGTGATGCACCAGCAAATTTCCCTAGCTTAAGGCTTGGTTCACACTGCGATTTTTCTATCCGTTTAGCGTATATGTTTTATGGAAAAAAACTTATGCAATTGTGTGCCATCTGTTTGGATCCGTTTTTCCATTGACTTCCATTATAACAAAAAAAAAAAAACGATCAAAACAGATGGGTTTTTTTGACGGACGTAAAATAGTGTTGACTATTTATTCTGTCTCTTAAAAGTAACCAATTAACAATTGAACAGATAGGAAAAATGCAGTGTGAACCCAGCCTTATAGGCCTTTTTTACGGATTGGCCCCCTTTAAATTCAGTTACTGTGGATTTACGAGCGACATTTTGCTGGTAGTTTGTTACAAGCATCTACTACTCTTTCAGTGAAGTAATAATTTTACAGGAAAGCCCCTGATAATCTGCTACCACAGCAGAGTAAAGAAAAGACAATCTCTTGCTTTGGAGGACCTTTCCAGCACCGCACTGCACGGTTTGGGTCCTTTTACACACACAGATATCGGACAGATTTTTAAGCCAATAATGGATTTGAGAAGAGGAGAAATCTATCTTTCCTTTATGGTCTGTTCCTGGTTTTGGGTTCAAAAATCTGTCAGATAAATCTGTCTGTATAAACGCACCCAAAGTTCTTGCATAGCGCCATAGAAGTATTGTGTAGGGATGCCTTGGGCTCAGGAGATGTGTCCATGCCATCTGCAACAGGTGTCAGCTGTAACTGTTAACAGTGAGCATTTCTGATCACATTATCTTATGGTGTGTTTACACAGAGAGATTTAACTGACAGATTTTTTAAGCCAAAGCCAGGAACAGACTATAAACAGGGAACAGGTCATAAAGGAACGATAAGATCTCTCCCCTACTCAAATCCATTCCTGGCTTTGGCTTCCAAAACCTGTCAGATCCATTTCTCTGTGTAAACACACCATTAGGTAACTCCTGTATTTGTATCTGTAATTCCAGGCAGCCATGGATGTGCCACCTACAATCATGGACAGTGCACTTCTCAAGTGAATTAAAGTCTATGAAGTCTGTCTGTTGATCTTAGTTCTGCAGGATTTGTCTGCAAAATAAATGAAATTTACTAAAGCGCTCCCCAAGAGGAGCCCCAGCAGAAGTGCAAACCTAGCCTGCGGCCTCATCCACACAACTCTACTTTGTGGTCCACAACTTCGGACCCCCAGGTACAGACTGTATGGGACACATTACAGTCTATAGGCCAATGCACCCGACCGTGAATTGGCCTGGAGCTCAGGCCGCAAAAATTGGGACTGGCACTTATAAGGTCTACTTTCTGTCCCGGACTCCAGTCCAATGCACAGATTGTGGCATTCACGTTTGGGGCATTGGCCTATAGACTGTAATATATCCTATCCATTCTGTACCTGCTGGACCGCAGTTGTGAACCACAGAGTACATTTAATGTGTAGGATCGGAGTGGACAATCCTTCAAGCAGTAATTTTTTTTGTCTGCTCAAATCCCTGGCAGAAGTGTGAACCTAGTCATAAAAGTGGGCCAGAAAACAACTCTGGGCACCACAGGGGTAGCAAAAAAGCCATCCATCAGAGGGATAAAATTCTACAAGAGGATTCTGGCAGTGGCTTACCTGTCCTTCATTCATTTACAGCACACGGTGGCTCAGCCAAGTGTTCATGGTATTGGGGAGGTAGTAAGACAAAGAGTACCTGCTGGAGGAACAGCTATCTTAAGGCTCAGGAAGGAATTGTTTTACGTAAGAAACTGAACATAAGAACAAGAGGATGCAATTAGAGGTTGGATCAGGAGAAACATGAGAAACAAAAAAAACATCAAGGGGTTCTAGGTTTACATCTGAACAATGCCAATACCAGGGGTTCTCCTTAAGAGCAAACCTACAGGTGAGTCTATATGGATAAACCTTTTCCACAGCCTAAGGGCACAATGGGGGGGGGGGGGGGAAACCTCACTGAGCAGTAGCCCCTTCCTCCATCCTGGAATCCATGTTGTATAAATAAGACAATTACTTTACAGCTAATAAGAAATGACGGACCCTTCTGTACACACATCATTGTCGCCAGATCTTTAATGGACAGATTTGTTTGCCTTCCATATTTATTTTCAGTAGGAGAAAGAAAACAAAGACAATGCGCATGTGTTCAGCCCCCCCATCCCCCACCGTCATCTAACACCAGATTCCTAAATGGAAGAACTTCCAGATGTACAGACATATAGAACAGTGCTCAGAATTCCCACCATTTCTTTATATACACAACAAAGAAGGAATTATAAGTAAAGAATAGAGATGCGCGATCCTGCCGAGGTTCGGGTTTGAATGAACCTGAACTCTCGGCGTCTGATTCCCTCTGTCTGCCCGCTCCGTGAAGAGGGTGGATAAAGCCGGAGGACCGCCTGGAAAACTGGGATACAGTCTATGGCTATCAGACGCCGAGAGTTCAGGTTCATACGAACCCAAACCTTGGCAGGTTCGCTCATCTCTAGTGAAGAAGTATTACTACAAAGTGCAGAATACTTCAATGGGTCCTCAGGTGCTCCCCACCCTAGCATGGCTTCAGCGGGTTACTGGCCTTAAGGCCCTATTCCACCAACAGATCTGACGACAGATTATCTGCCAAAGATTTGAAGCCAAACCCAGGAATAGACTATAAACAAAGAACAGGTCATAAAGGAAAGACTGGATTTCTCCTCTTTTCAAATCCATTCCTGGGTTTGGCTTCAAATCTTTGGCAGATAATCTGTCGTCAGATCTGTTGGTGGAATAGGGCCTTTAGCAATATACACTGCAATAAGCTCAGCTATATAGAAAATAAGGCATCATCACACATGGTAAACTGCCATTCTATTTACACAGGGGCACTTGGGACCCCATTCTTGTGATCCCACCAGTTGGCCCCCACCAGTCACACATAGATCATCTATACTAGTTGTAATCTTGGAATAACTTATTTAAAGGGGTTATCTAGTGCTACAAAATGTTTAACATATTGCTGCCATATTAGTAAACATAACAAACATTATACTGTATGCTTACCTCTCCATGCTCCCCTGGTGTCACGATGCAGTTTCTGCTGTCTGCAGCTGCTGCTACTTTTGGGACAAAGTCATCTGGCCGCAACGCTGTACCATCTCATCAGCGATTGGCTGAGCGGGCTGTCACTCCTGAGATGAGCTTGTCGCAGAAATAATGGATGCTACAGACAGCGGCGTACACTGGTGACTGTATCAGGATATCGGGGGAGTGCTGAGAGGTAAGCATATTATGTTTGTTATGTTAAATAATATGGCAGTAACATGTTCAAAATTTTGGAGCGTTGGATAACCCCTTTAATATAGTCTTTAATGTGAGAAGTACAAATCTCTGTAGGGGCTATAGAATATTTGTTGCACAAACTTCTGGCACTATTCCATACATGTGAAAATCCAGGCACGTGCTACAGAATGAACCGCACCGAGATGTAAAGCACAGAAAATATTGTAATGTAGCTATGCAACTCCATTGCAGCCACCTCTGACATACCTAGGAAAGCGAAGGCTTGGTTCACACTGCATCCAAAAATATCTTACACCTGGAAGCAGGCAGAATGTTATGCCTACATATATACGATGCTGTACCTGGGGCAGACCCATCGACATTAACAGCCTACTAGTGACTATATTTCGTCTATTTTCCAACAATATACTTTGGGCTCAGAAGTGTCGTCTGCATATATTTAAGGGAGTCAAATCACAGCCTTGGAGAAATGTTGGCTACATATAGTCCATTAACCTGTGAGTAAGGGCCCTATTCCACCGGACGATTATTGTTCAGATTATCGTTAAATCGTTCGAATCTAAACGATAATCGTTCGGTTGAAATGCAGTTAACGATTAACGACCGAACGAGAAATCGTTGATCGCTTTATAAGACCTGGACCTATTTTTATCGTTGCTCGCAAAACGTTGGCAAATCGTTCACATTGAATAAGATGTCGTTCGGTCGTTTGCAATAGATACGAACGCAATAGCGAATAAATAGCAAAGAACAAACGATCGTACTTACGATCATAAGTAGCGATTATCGTTCCATGGAAATGAGTGAACGTTTTCAGGTCTTTCGCAATAGCGGTCGTTTGAGA
Source organism: Dendropsophus ebraccatus (assembly GCF_027789765.1). Taxonomy (NCBI): domain Eukaryota; kingdom Metazoa; phylum Chordata; class Amphibia; order Anura; family Hylidae; genus Dendropsophus; species Dendropsophus ebraccatus. Next base: position 45,409,101 of record NC_091457.1, on the reverse strand, counting down.
TTGTTAATGATTATGCGAACGATAATCGTCCGGTGGAATAGGGCCCTAAGGTTGTGCTACAAATGGATGTATACTTCCTACATACTGCCTGAACATAGTGTGAACACAGCCTTACTCTGATAATCCTAGGACAGCTACAGCTCTGTTCGCTTGAATCTCCAAGCCTATATTAGAGCTATACATCAGAAGGATCTCCTGACATATATACGTCTTATGGAAAGCTGTGACATATCCCACTGTATAGCCATACAGTGCACTGCATTGCAAAGGTATACCATGCAGTATATATTTTTCCAGTATAGTTTTGTATGAAATAGCATATGGTCTACTATGGTACATTTTTCCCTCCCGCAAACAAAAGTAGACTATACTGGTCTGATGGAGGACTAAAATCGCTCTTAAATATATTTGTATACACTCCCAAAAATTATGTAAACAGAGACAAACCCGGCACAACTACGTAAGACACATTGATCACTGCTACATAGTAAACACACCGACTGTAGAGCCACATAGAGAAATACTACTATACATGCCTGGCTCTACCTTGTAATTATCCATAGAGAGAAGAGCACAGTCTGTTGTAAAACTTGCTGAAGGTCTATGAAGTGTTACAGCCTGAGCTGGCTCCTACCTGCCTCCCCAACATTGCTGCAGATGTTGCTTGCAGATCCCAGTGTAGTAAAGAGGAAAGAGATCTAGGAAGTGCTAAGGTTTCCTCTAGGATCTCACGCCTGCCGCTTGTAAACTTTCTGATACAAGTCCCTCAGAGCTTCACTTCCTCCTTGTTTTCAATGCTAAAAAAAAAAAATTAGAAAAGAATCATCTTCCTCAAAATGGAATTTCAGGCAGCATTCTTACACGCTGGGCTCACAAGTCTGGTGTGCAAGCACTGATACAGGAAACATGTCCATTAACAGGACAGAGGGCTCACACTGCTGGCAGCCATTAAAGTTATTGTAACCTGAGACTTCTTGTTAAAAAACCTCCCCAACTTCTTGTCTTCACTGCATTGTTAACCCCTAATCCCCCGCCTTGTATTTAAAGACCAGGAGCCCAGCATTGTTCAAGGTTTACTGCCATTCTGATGACTTGTGCAGGTTTTTTTAGGATTGTTGCTGCAAATTAATAATATTAACTTCATTTAATTAATAAAAAAAAAAAAAAACAAGTATCCACATATTTACTTTTCACATTTTTTTACTTTCACATTTTTAATTTACAAATACACGTCTACCGCTTTGTCAAAAAGCAGGTTTGCTCATGTACACTTTTTAAAGGGTATACACACTTCAAAGATAGGGTCCTATTACACAGCCCGATGTTTCCTGTAAGCGATCACTGATCTGATAGATAATCACTCGCTTACTGAGCCTGTTTATAGAATCCCTTTAAAGGAGAACTATCAGCAGGTTAGACGAATCTAACCTGCTGATAGCCCCCTATAGAGCCAGGGATGCTGAGGAGGAAGGTATGTGTCCTACCTTCCTCCTCTGTGCTGTTCCTGTGCTGTAAGCCGGGGTAAAGTCCGCTTCGAAACACTCTTAGGAGCACTGCCTCATCATCCGGCCCGCTCCCTCCATGGATTATCATTAGAAGGGGCAGGCCGGATGACACAGCAGCGCTCCTAAGGGTCTTCCAGAGCGGACTTTACCCCGACTATAGGCGCAGGACCAGCTCAGAGAAGGAAGACTCCTCCTCAGCATCCCCGGCACTATAGGGGGCTATAAGCAGGTTAGATTCATCTAATCTGCTGATAGTTCCCCTTTATGCTGCATTTACACAGAGCGATAATTCGCCCGATCGTACGATTAACGATACCGAAAGAACAATGTTTTCTTTAGAACAATCAGCGTTTAGACGGAACGATATATCGTATGGAAAAATCGTTTTGCGATCGCTTAAGCCTATCTCGCACATAGGTAAAATCGGTGAACGACTGTTTACACAATTTTTTTGCGAACAACGATTTAAGAACATGTTGTAAGATCAAAATGAAGGATTTCTCGCTCGTCGCTTGATCGTTCGCTGCGTTTACACGTACGATTATCGTTCGAATTCGATCGCTATCGTGCAAATCTGCACGATAATCGTTCCGTGTAAACGCAGCATTAATCTGACTTGTATGTCAAAGGTCTGAGGCTGAGCTTCACATTTCTACTACAGAAGATTTAAGTGACAAATAAGTGACGTACCCCTTAGGTCCTATTAGATAGCCCAATGCTCAATGAGCGCGTTCATTTACAAAGCCTTTATGTGAGAAACGGTAAGGACCACATGAACAATTACTGTATTGTTCGTGAAGCTCTTTTCTACAGTCACATGTTGGCTAGACGAGGAAATGTGTGGGTGACAACCATGGAATTTTTCACACGTCAAATGACCTGATTAGCTCATTTGCTCATTCACTGGCTGATTGCTGGGCCTATTATACTGGCCCATATCAGATTATTCTGCCAATATTTGCATTGCATAAAAGGGCCCTTATTTCTATGGAAAATGTATTTCCATGGCAGATTTTTATCCATCCCAGCAATGGGCCTGACATTTCTTTTGTAACGCCTAAGTAATATTAGAAGGAATTCAAGCTTCTACCTGGAATAAGCTTCTCATCAAGTTCAATGGGATTTTCATGAATCTGTTTTGTTGCTGATTCTTCTGCCGTATATCTGACCTAAATTTGGTGGGGAATCTGTACCAAACCATGCAAATTTTGTACTGGATTTTTAGCTTTGGGAGGAAAAAACTTTACTAACCTACCCCCTGCTCATAAGGTATGCTTCTCTGCTCCACCCCCAGGACTTTATACTCTAAACTCATAACCATCGCATGTTAGTATAGTGTTTTTCGTTTATATACTTTGACTGGAAAAAAAAGGCTTAAAAATGCTGCATTAGCTGGGAGTCAGTAGGAAACATGAAACACCATACCCACATAGTGTTTTTTATTTTTTTGGTTTTTTTTTCACATTTCATTTTAGCATTTTTTGGGTTAACATCACTTCTTTTTAATTGGAATATGGGCACATTATGCTCCAATTAGCCACAGCAGACAATGAAAAGTACGGCTAGAGCTGTACTTTAAATTTTCAGCAGAGTCTATAGACTGTAAGTTTTCTGTGCAGCCGCATGGAATCCTGACCGGAGTGTATACAGTGTTTAATTTTTTTCTCATTTTGGGATGATATTTTGGGATTTCAGAACCAATTACAAGTTTTTTATGAAGTACAATTAATATGGTTTGTTGAGGGACCATTGTACTCAGATGTGCCTGGCATCTATACTTGAGGGGCGTGACAGGTTCGCCCCTATGGATATATGATAACAATCTTAGATGGAAATACCCTTCGCCTTATATAGCCAGTAATACGAATATTCACATGATCTTTTAGACATAAATCTCTTTTAGGTAAAATGTTACTTGACGGGTATGTCCACCTTTTACCACAATTTTCCAGTTTTTGCATAGTACACAAAAATGTGAGTAACTTAATACATGCATACTTAACATGCCGGGAAAAACTCTGTCCCTACCCTAGAGACACCTATAGGACAACACTGTAATAGTGTCATATAGTCCTGAGGTAAATGGTGAGGTACAGTGCCATGTGCCATGTAATGCCTACTTAGTGCCATGCGGCACCAACTTACTTGATAAAGTACAGGCAGTGTTATTCAAGTACAAATACATAGACCAAAGTATAATTTCCAGGGCCAGGATCATATATTGTATATATAAAGCCAAACAGTTCTATAGCAGTATACTATTGTAACTGTCCCACACAGCACCAAGTAGTCCCCAAGACGCCATATATAGTTATACATAAACCTAAATTATGGCCTACATAGTACCACAAACAGCCTGTATCAAGCATGACAAACCTTTTCCAGTGAGACTGTTCCCTAGAGGGTGCCATATTGTACCTATTGGGTCTAGTGTGCCACAGCTCCTTATCATCGCAGTTACCACCTACCTCACCCTTTTGTCCTGGTATGGATCAACTTCTCTTCCCCGTGCAGACAGTGATGCTGTCCTCTGCTTGCTATAGCAGGTGTAGCTGTAAGATCTTACCAATTCTAGTTTTGTTATAGAAAAGGTTTTTGAAACTAGATATTTTTATAGCTATTTCTAAGATGTGAAACACTCAGAACAATACTTAAAATCTGGGCCTGTTATGTATTAGTCATGAGTTACAGCATGTGTTATATTCAGAAGTAACCCTATCCTTGTATTGCACCTAACCACTTCTGGGTGGACGAGTACCTGTGCACACAGCCATACAAAGCATGTGGAACTAGTAAGGTGCAATATAAGGATATAGTTATCTGAGCTTTCTCTACATAGAGCTAATACACAGCACAAGCCTGATGAAGGGCCTTATCGGAAATGGTAAAAACATATACTGAGACGGAGCACAGCTATATTCTATGCGACATCATAGCTCCAGAGCACGCATTGTAATGACACTCTGTAATGCGCAGTAGACAATGAAAAAAGTGGGCGCCACCTAATTGTATGCAAATGGAGTACTATACAACTCACAAATGCACAGTACAGAGTGTCACCATTCAATGAGTGCTCGGAAACAGCCAACAATCCACTGACGGCTTTCTCTGTGAGCGTGCAGGGAACTCCTGTGTTTAGTCTTTTTTTTTTTTTTTCTTTAAACCAGTGCCAGACCGAAAAGCTGCCTTCAGGAGACTGGACTTGGATACAAATATAGTTTTGTTTTCAAGCATGATAACTAAAAATAATAATAATGAATGTAAATTGTAAACTTGCTTTATTTCACATTATGTTGATTTAGATTTTAAAGGGGTTATCCAGCGCTACAAAAACATGGCCACTTTTCCCCCTACTGTTGTCTCCAGTTCAGATGTGGTTTGCAATTAAGCTCAATTTACTTCAATGGAACTGAGTTTCAAAACCCCACCCAATCTGGAGACAACAGTAGGGGGAAAGTGGCCATGTTTTTGTATTGCTGAATAACCCCTTTAAGAGTTACGACACTAAGTTTTTGACTGTAATATGAAAAAAAAAAAAAAAAGTTCAAGGGAAATGAATACTGTTTCAAGGCCCTGTATCTCTACTTATACGTGGCCTATTGTTGGGCCCCTCCAGCCTCCAGTGCAGCTGCAACCACTGCACTTACTATATAGTCAATGCTATTGTATCCCATGATACAGGAATCTAGTAATTTGTAAAATAATGTCAGGACTAGGGATGAGCGAACTTTTGAAAAGTTCGGTTCAATCCCCCGAACGTTCCTGAAGTTCGGGTTTTGACGAACCGAACCAAAAACGAACCTTGCAATAACGGCTGAATAATTGCAGCTACAATAGTGGGAGTGTGATAGGGTATAGTTTTGTGTAGTTGCAGTTGCTATTACAATGAAAAAAGTGGAAAAAATTAAAAAGTGCAAAAATAGTGAAAAAAAAAATAGCCGGCAAATCGGCAATAATGCCGAGCCGACTCCTTAAATGGTTAATATATTTAATTAATAGAACATATTTTGTAATAAAGTCACTTTCGTTGTTCAATAATTTAATTAAAACGATTCCATCATTGTGCAATTAAATATACTGTTAAAATAAATATATATATAAATAAATGTATATTTATATATATATATTTATTTTTTTACAGTATATTTAATTGCACAAGTATGGATTCGTTTAAATGAAATTATTGAACAACAAAATTAATTTTATTACAACGAAAATGTGTTTTATTAATTAAATATTAATTATTAGAGGAAGCTCTATTAAGCCGTTAATTCATATACCTGGTAATAGAGCAAACTGTAATAATCAATACTTTAATTAAAACATCAAATGTTTCTTCTAATTATGTTATCAAAATAGCATTATTAAAAGAAAAATTTTGAATCATATGTGCGCTCAGCTGATCAGCTGATCGGCTGAGCACATATATAATTAGCGGGTCCGCAGCACAGTGACTTCATTGTGCTGCGGACCAGCGAAGAGGACACATGGGGACATCGGATGGTGAGTATAAAGCTCTCCCCACCCCCTCCCCAGCACTGCACCCATCCCAGCAAGGAAGGGGGGTCAATTAACCCCTTCCTTGCTGGGATGGGTGCAGTCTGACATCAGTCTGGCCCCCAAGGGGTTAAGGGGGATGCAGTGCATCCTCCCTTAACCCCTTGGGGGCCAGACTGTAAGCAGCGATCTGTAAAGATGCTGCATACTGTAAGGTGCATAACACCACTCACAATGATGGGTGTTGTGCTCCTGTTTGTGTGTTTTTTGTGTGTTTCTCCCTTTTTGTTTTTCAGATATCGGTATCCTGTGGATTACATCGGATTCGATGGACTACGTCGATGACCAGCGGTTGTTTGGATTTTTTTTTTTTTAAATAAAATGGTAAATGAGGGGTGTGGGGGTGTTTTTATTTGAATAAAAAAAAAATTCACTTGTGTCTAGTCTTTATTTCTTTACTTTATAGACTTAGTAGTGGAAGCCGTCTAATAGATATAGGTATAAAATGGCTAACTTTAACCCCCCATTATTACCCCAGTACCCAATGCCACCAGGGGTACTGGGAAGAGCCGGGTGCCAGTGGTCCCGGAGCGTCAAAATTGGCGCTCCTGGACTGGGGCGGCAGCAGGCTGGTAATATTTAGGCTGGGGAGGGCCTAAACCAATGGCTCTTCCCACCTTGGTGTTACCAGGCTGCTGTCTCTTGGTTTTTAACCTGGCTGGTTATGAAAATAGGGGGAACCCTACATGTTTTTTATTCAATTATTTATTTATTTAAAAAAACAAAAAACAGTAGGGTTCCCCCTATTTTTATAACCAGCCGGGTTAAAAACCAAGCGACAGAAGCCTGGTAACACCAGGGTGGGAAGAGCCATTGGTTTAGGCCCTCCCCAGCCTAAATAATTACCAGCCTGCTGCCGCCCCAGTCCAGGAGCGCCAATTTTGACGCTCCAGGACCACTGGCACCCGGCTCTTCCCAGTACCCCTGGTGTTGTGCACCTTACAGTATGCAGCATCTTTACAGATCGCTGCTTACAGTCTGGCCCCCAAGGGGTTAAGGGATGATGCACTGCATCCCCCTTAACCCCTTGGGGGCCAGACTGATGTCAGACTGCACCCATCCCAGCAAGGAAGGGGTTAAGTGACCCCCCTTCTTTGCTGGGATGGGTGCAGTGCTGGGGAGGGGATGGGGAGAGCTTTATACTCACCATCCGATGTCCCCATGTGTCCTCTTCGCTGGTCCGCAGCACAATGAAGTCACTGTGCTGCGGACCCGCTAATTATATGTGCGCTCAGCCGATCAGCTGAGCGCACATATGATTCAAAATGTTTCTTTTAATAATGCTATTGTGATAACATAATTAGAAGAAACATTTGATGTTTTAATTAATATAAAGTGATGATTAGTACAGAATGCTCTATTGCCGGCAATATGAATTAACGGCTTAATAGAGCTTCCTGAATTAATTAATATTAAATTAATAAAACACATTTTCGTTGTAATAAAATTAATTTCGTTGTTCAATAATTTAATTTAAACGAATCCATACTTGTCAATTAAATATACTGTAAAAAAAAAAAAAAAATATATATATATATATATATATATATATAAATAATATATAAATATACATTTATTTATATATATATATATATATATATATATATATATATATATATATTTTAACAGTATATTTAATTGCACAATGATGAAATCGTTTTAATTAAATTATTGAACAACAAAAGTGACTTTATTACAACGAAAATATGTTCTATTAATTAAATATATTAACCATTAGAGGCATCGGCATTACTGCATAGGATCGCTAACCCCGTAATGCCGATTCCTCTAATACTGTTTCCCTGCTTTCCCAGATGCATTCCAGAGGTGTTTGCATCACTTTTTAAAGATGTCTTTGATTTTTTTTGTTATTGTTATTTTAACCAGATTCGTTACGAACTTTCTCAAAGTTTGGTTCGGTGACGAACCGAACTTTTTGCAAAGTTCGTAACGAATCTGGTTCGTTATGGTTCGGTTCGCTCATCCCTAGTCAGGACATAGACATCACAAGCAGACAGATATTTTGTTCCCTCTCTCTGTGACGTCTACCACCCTGTCTGTGATTGTGATTATGCCCTTCGCCTGACACCTGCCAGTATGGTCTGCGCTGTCATTAAGCACACATTGCTGCATTTGGCAAGAATTCCAAAGCGCCTATGTCACTGTACTGACCAGACCTGTCAGAACACAGTCATGCCTGCTGACACTATATGGTGTTAAATAATGCACTAGTAGCATAGTACTTGGCAGACTATAGGCATCAAATAAATATGAATGAATGGTGACTCACAGGTGAGAGGTGCTATGCAGACTAATCACTTTTTAGTTACATTGCCTCAGTATCCTGTGTATAGTATAAATGCAGTGTAGAGTGGGAGAGCCACGCAAATAGTTCAAGAACTGAAGTGTCCAGCTTCCAATGTTGCCTCTGAGCTCTCCCTGACAGTGAAGTTCCTAACCTGTAAAAGCAAGCTAAAGGAGAACATTTTGCCTTCAACGCCCCTGAACCTGTTATCTAAGGAGCCATCCACACGTCCACAAAATACTGTTTGTGCATGGACAGTATTCTGCGGACCAGACCTCGGAGCTCCCAGTATCATCATTCATTATGATGCTGGGAGCTCCGTCCCTAATCTATAGGCATTAATATGGAGTTGATTATCAACTTTCTCCTATTCATCACTTGTCTAAACTGCACCTGTGCAGTAGTGACACAGGTGCACTATAGACAAGCGATGAATAAAAATCCTGCCCAGAGACATTTCTAATGATGAGGGTACAGAGGAAGAAAGGAGAGGCATCACAGACCTAGGGCACAGATCCTCTACACCAGTTTGACTCGCCTGCTACAGTTTAAAAGATAATTTGTTTCTCTAACCAAGGCACCAGGCACATTTTAAAAGACACGACCGGTAAGGATTTACTCTCATCAAACAGATGGTACAAGCAGTTTGGTGGGGTGGGGTGGGTTGGTAGATTCAGAGTCGCTTTAAGGTCAGAGCCCTGTGCAGCCGGTGAAATTCTTCCTCATCAGAATCCCTCGGCCATGCCTTTATAGACTTTTCTTTGTGCACTGGGGAACATTTATGCAGAGACAGAGATGGGCCTTCCCCAAACTGTTCCCACAACGTTTGAAGTATACTATTGTACAAAACATCTCGGTATGTTGAAGAATTAGGATTAAAAAGGTAGAGTGTTGATGTCACTCTACAAAAGATGCTGCCATTTCTCTGGTGTTGAATGCTTTACCCCACTGTGCTTAGTAATGTAAGGCTTGCATGCAGCTGCTCAGCCATGGAAATCCATGCCATGAAGCTCCCAGTGGGGTAGTTTTTGTGCTCATTTTTTATTGTGAGATGAGGCTTGGTCTCTGCAGCTACTGAGCCAGCAGAGGGTTGAAGCGCACTCCAGTATTATTCACTTTGTGGCTGAGTTGCTGTGATTCCTAAAAGCTTTTCAACAATACATCTTCCAGCTGGTGGAACATCTAAACTGCCTTGTTCTAGCAGTGGCATCCTATGGGTATGTGCACACTGAGGAAAAGGCGAGGAATTCAGCTTGAAATTCCTCCCGTAAAAAATGTACAGAGCAAAGTCCCATTGTGTTCAATGGGTTTTCTGCTCTGTTGTTCACACTGCAGAATTTCCAAGCAGAATTTTCTGCTGTAGATCTGCTAGAGGAATCCTATAGAAGTCAATGGGGGGCTTAAATTCTGCTTCAATTCTGCCTGAAAACTTTCAGCTACAATTCCTCGAGAATTGCTCAGTGTGCACATAGCCTAATATAGCACTCTGCTGGAATTCACTGAACCCTTTAGAACAACCCATTCTATTACAAATGTTTGTAAAGGCATGCTACATGATGTCAAACGATGTCACTTAAACAAACAGTATATATAGAGAGAGATATGAGTATCTACATTATTAGCGAAACACTTGACGACTTTTAGCCTTGGCTCTGGGTGCATAGAAAAGCTGGATGCAGTACTAGGAAACTTCTCCCAGGACTGCATCCAGCTTTTCCAGGCACCCGGAGCGGACGCAAAGGCAACCGACAGACAAGACGATGGCTGAGTGTTGTGAAACGCTTTGCTTTGCTACTACTGTAGATTTGCTCATCTGTAAGTATATATATTTTTAAAACCACATAAACTGTTCCATCAAATGAAAAATACAAAGACTTTCTTTTATTGTAAAGTGATTGTGACTGGTAAAGATGTGGTGGATAAGTTGTTTTTCTTTCTTTCTAGTAATTCTATAGAATGAGCTCAGCATCCCAAGTGCCTAAAGTGTGAGGAACATGTCTGGTAGGCGATTATGTTAGCGAGAAACCCTAGAAGAGACTGTTAGGTAATAATAGATGTGCTATGAATTCTGGAGAAGCTGCTGTATGGTCATTGTTGGCATGCTGTTGTACCTCTTTAAATATTAAAAACACATGTCCTGCCTTTCATCTCTACACAAATTACACTGGGTAATGTTTCTTGTGAATGCATTCTACATGCCGCATGCAGCTTCCTGTACCTGTCACTCTAGAAGTATGATACAGAGATAAGAGACGCAACTATCCCCCCAATAAGAAAAGTTTAAAAGCTAATCTATGGTCGGCACACGACATAGGAAAACTTTTGTTATAAACCGTTTTATAATGTCGTCATTCCATTATTTCCCATGTACAACCTTTGTGGGACACTTTCTGTCCATGAAAAACACAGAATGAGTTCATTAATAAATTTGAAGCAATGCAGCAGTATAGTCGGACACACTTCACGGCTGCTATTTTTTTTTTTGTGATTGTTCCACCCAAGATAAAAAAATTCTTAGAAGCCTCGAACATCACGTGTATATATATATATATATATATATATATATATCAGGGCAGTTTCTAGGTAATTTGAACTACAGGGCGAATCTTGCTGAAAGCGCCCCCCCCCCCCCCCCCCAAAGTGATATGTGGAGGGGGGTGCGGGTGTTACTAGGGGGAAGCAGTGTGTGTATCATGGCATACAGCAGTGTTATTCAACCCTTTTCTACGTGGGGCAAAAAAAACTCATTCAGTGACTCACAGGTGACGTCTTCTTTGTTCCCTTTTCCTCCCCTTCTGGCCCGGACCACCATGATGATCTTTTGTGAACCTGCCGGACAAACATTTTTAGGCTCCGCACTTTTATAATTTCCACTTTTTTGTGTCATGTGCAGTAAAGTGAGTAGGTATGTGGGTTGCCCCCTGTATGTAGCATCCCCTGCTGTGCCCCCATATAGTAATAATGCCACCTGTGCTGTCCCCATAGTAATAAATCGCCGTGCTGCATCCAAATTAGTAATAATCCCCCCCCCCCCCCGTGCTGTCCCCATAGTAATAATCCCCCAATGCTGTCCTGATATTAATAATCCCCCAATGCTGTCCTGATATTAATAATCCCCCCAATGCTGTCCTCATATTAATAATCCCCCCCAATGCTGTCCTCATATTAATAATCCCCCCCAATGCTGTCCTCATATTAATAATCCCCCCAATGCTGTCCTCATATTAATAATCCCCCTGTGCTGTCCTCATATTAATAATCCCCCCAATGCTGTCCTCATATTAATAATCCCCCCCAATGCTGTCCTCATATTAATAATCCCCCCAATGCTGTCCTCATATTAATAATCCCCCTGTGCTGTCCTCATATTAATAATCCCCCCCAATGCTGTCCTCATATTAATAATCCCCCCATGCTGTCCTGATATTAATAATCCCCCTGTGCTGTCCTGATATTAATAATCCCCCTGTGCTGTCCTGATATTAATAATCCCCCTGTGCTGTCCTGATATTAATAATCCCCCCATGCTGTCCTGATATTAATAATCCCCCCCATGCTGTCCTGATATTAATAATCCCCCTGTGCTGTCCTGGTATTAATAATTCCCCCCATGCTGTCCTGATATTAATAATCCCCCCCCCATGCTGTCCTGATATTAATAATCCCCCCCCTGTGCTCTGCCCCCCATAGTAAAAAATCCCCCCATGCTGTCCTCATATAAATAATCTCCCCCTGTGCTCTGCACCCCACCCCCCAAAACACACACACACACACACACACACACAAAAACAACATTATACTCACCTCAGTAGATAGAGCGGGTCCCTGTCTGTTCTTCTCCTCCGGCCTGCGAGGAGCAAGCAGGCCGCCGCCGCCGCCCCTGCACACATCTTCTCCCTCCAGCACAGTCAGATGACGTCATATGCTGGAGGGAGATGATGTGTGAGGGGGCGGCAGCAGCCAGCTGGGTAATGAGCGCTCGGCTCGGTCAAGTGCCAACCGGGGGGCGGAGCTGTGGTCCGGCGGGCGGTACAGGGGTCTGAGCAGGTGATGGGGAGGTCAGGCCAGGACCCAGAGGAGGGGGCGGCAGCAGCAGCCAGCTGGGTGATGAGCGTTCGGCTCGGCCAAGCGCTGTTCGGGGGGGCGGATCTGCAGTCCAGCGGGCGGTACAGGGGCCGGAGCAGGTGATGGGGCGGGCGGGCTGACGGCCGGGAGTACACGCCGCTAAGTGAGGTCCTGGGGGTGCCACCAGCGCCCCCAACCTCTCGGCGCCCCGTGCGGTCGCCCGGCCCGCCCACCCCTAGAAACGGCCATGATATATATATATATATATATATATATATATATATATATATATATATATAAAAAAAGTCCATGCTCCCTGAGGCTATGGTCACACATAGTATTTCCATCAGTCTTTTTTCAACCAATACCAGGAGTGGATTAAAAACACAGAAAGGATCTGTTCACACAATGTTGAAATTGAGTGGATGGCCGTCATTTAATGGCAAATATTTGCTGTTATTTTAGAACAACGGCTGTTGTATTGAAATAATGGCAGTTATTTACTGTTATATGGCGGACATCCACTCAATTTCAACATTGTGTGAACAGATCCTTTCTGTGTTTTTAATCCACTCCTGGTTTTGGTTGCAATACTGCCTGAAATATACGTAGTGTGAACCCAGCCTGCAAGTGTATTTGAGGGGACTGTATGTTAGAAAACCCCACAAAGCACCCCATTTCAGAAACTGCAACCCCCAATCTCTGCAAAAGCACATCCAGAAAGTTTTTGAACCCTTTAGGGGTGTCACAGAAATAAAAGCTAAGTGTGTAATAAATTTGAAAATTTTTATTTTCTGTACAGAGAATTTATTGTAATTTATTCTTTACACTAAAATGTTGTTCTAGCCTTCATTTTCATTTTTACAAGGGGATAAAAGAAAAAACAAACAAACAAACAAACGTGTAGCACAGTTTCTCCCGAGTACGGAAATACGCCACATGTGGACATAAAGTGCCAAGTGGGCGCAGGACGAGCCTCCGAAGGGAAGGAGCGCCAATTGGCCTTTGGAAACTGAATTTTACTAGAATGGATTTCAAGGGTCATGTCGCATTTACAGAGCCCTCGTGCTGCCAAAACACTGGAAAAGCCCCACAATAGACCCCATTCTGGAAACTACACCCCTCAAGGAATCTATCAAGCGGTGCAGTGAGCATATGGACCCCACTGGTGACGAGCACAAATGTGGAACAATGTGAAGTGAAAGGGAAAATTTTCATTTTTTCACTTTCACGGCACAAATGTGCCCGTCATCAAGGGGTCCATATCCTCACTGCACCCCTTGTTAGATTCCTTGAGGGGTGTAGTTTCCAGAATGTGGGGGATTTCCAGTGTTTTGGCAGCCTCCAAAATTCAAATGGCGCTCCTTCCCTTCGGAGGCTTGCCCTGCACCCACATGGCGCTTTATGTCCACATGTGGGGTATTTACGGACTCAGGGGGAATTGCTCTACACATTTTGTGTGTTTTTTTTCTCTTTTAACCTCTTGTGAAAATGAAAAATTTAAGGCTAAACCAACATTATAGTGTAAAAAATGTATTATTTCATTGTCACGCCACATTGTTCCACATTTGTGCCAGTCACCAGTGGGGTCCATATGCTCACTACACCCTTTGTTACATTCCCTGAGGGGTGTAGTTTCCATAATGGGGTCACTTGTGGGGGGGTTCAAGTGTCCTGGCAACACAGAGGCCTTTTAAAATGCAACAAGGCCCTCGAAATCCATTCCAGCCAAATCCAGCCTCTAAAAACCAAATGGCGCTCCTTCCCTTTGGAGGCTTACCCTGCACGTACATGGCGCTTTATGTCCACATGTGGGGTATTTCCGTACTCAGGGGAAATTGCTCTACACATTTTGTGTTTTTTTTTATCTTTTAACCCCCTGTGAAAATGAAAAAATCAAAACAAGATCAATGATTTAGTGTAAAAATTAAACATTTTTTCACTAAATGTTGGTCTAGCCTTGATTTTTTCTCCATTTCCACAAGGGGTTAAAAAAGAAAATGAACACAAAACATGTAGGGTAGTTTCCCCTGAGTACGAAAATACCCCACATGTGGACATAATGTGCCATATGGGCACAGGGCAAGCCACCAAAGGGACAGAGGGCCATTTAGAGGCTGGAATGGAGGATGGAGGCCATGTCGCAATTGCAAAGCTCCTTTGCTGCCAGGACAGTAGAAACCCCCCACAAGTGACCCCATTCTGGAAACTACACCCCATAAGGAATCCAACAAGGGTTACAGTGAGCATATGGACCCCACTGGTGACGGGCACATATGTGGAACATGTGCCGTGAAAATAAAAAATACAATTTTTTCATTTTCACGCCACAAATGTGCCCGTCACCAGGGGGCCATATTTCCACTGCCCCCCTTGTTAGATTCCTTATGGGGTGTAGTTTCAAGAATGGGGTCACTTGTGGGGGGTTTCTACTGTCCTGGCAGCACAGAGGCTTTGTAATTGCATCATGGCATCCTCTAATGGGAATGGAGGCCATACCTATTTAGCTGGGGAAAAGTGACCATTCTAATTTATTTGGGGGTATTAGGCCAATTATTAGTTTATAATGTAGAAAATGACAGGTGTCCATCAAATTCAACCTGTGTTGATCCAGAGGACGGCAAAAAACCCTCGTGAGGCAGACGACAGTAGCCTCATCACAGGGGAAAAATTCCTTCCCGACTCGATAATGGCGATCAGAATAATCCCTGGATCAACGTGACCCCTGAAATAGGAATAAGGGACAGAATTTAGAAAATGTAGAACTCCAATGACGTGTGGTACGCCTTGAAGCGATCCTGTATGCAGAGGCCGGGGTGATCAGGACTGGTGGCACACTGGAAAATGGTGTCCTTCCTGATCCCCCTGTTACGCCACACTCTGCACTTCTTCTGGGGTCTCCTGTTTTCCAGTGTGGGGGACGTCACCTGGAAAATGTTGTCCTGGTGCGATACGGGGTCCTTCATATCTAGAAGCGCTGGGTCCACTCCATGGCTGCTAAATATTAGGGCTTTATTACGGCTTATGATATTTTCGGATCATGCCGCAAGCTACAGTAGCTCGGGCAGCGAGGGACCAAAAGAGGGGGTGCTGGTATAAAAGTTATCCCCGTACAGGTGGTAACCTTTATCCAGCAGTGGGAAGATCAGTTCCTGAACGATCTCCCCACTAACTCCGAGGATGGGGGGGGGGGCATTTGGGGGGCTGGATTCGGGTGTCCCTTCCTTCATACACTGTAATGGTACATGTACACTGTGGAATGGCGACGGATAACCCTTTGTGCATTCCACAGCTGCCACCCGCCGGCGGACTGATGCAGGCGTGCGTCTCTGCTCGTGTCACACTCCATTTTATGCACGAGCGGATTCTGCCCTCTGTCCAAAGAATGAACGTGTTCTTTCTTTGGACGGACAACGGAATTCGCCTGTGCATAGGATGGAGTCTATGACACGGGGGAAACGTGCGCCTGCATCAGTCCGCCGCCGGGTGCCAGCTGCTGAATGCACAAAGGGTTATCCTTCGCCATTCCGCAGTGTGCACGTACCCTAAATCTGTAAGAGTACCCTGAGGTACGCTCACAGAGTTTGTAGAATTTCACGCCATACCGTGATCTCTTATTGGGACGGTACTGGCGGAAAAGACGTGTCTGGGGGGCAGCGTACGCTACACTACCCCCAGAGACGTCACTGGATGATGAGGATGAATGGAGGAAAGAAGGATCCCCCCCATTCATCCTCACTGGCTGTTTTGGTGTCGGAGGCAATAATAACGTATGTGTCCGACGCCGAAAACACCCTGGGGGCCATTTTTATACGGGGGACTAGTATATGGTGTATGTAAATGTGTAGTGGTGTAGTGTAAAACTTTATTTCATGTAGTGTGGTATAATGTAGTGGTTTTTACGTGTTTTTTTTTTTTTTTTAAAGTAAGAAAAAACGCCCCTACGCCAAAAAGGAGGAGTTGCTGATCAGCGGCGCACTTATGTGCGATGCTGATCAGCACTCAGTGGCGTTAGGGTGCAAAAATAGAAAAAAAAATTGGGGTAAAAAAAAATTGGGGTAAAAAAAAAAAAATCTTTTTAACCCAAAGCAACTGATCAGTGAATGATATTCACTGATCAGCCGCTAGGGGGCAGTAGGGCGAAGCTGCCAGAGATTGCCGAAGCCCGCCGAACCCAAAGACCCGAGTGTTTCCGAAGATTTGCGACGCTGGACGACCGAACCCGGAAGTGACCCGACGAACAGAAGAGGACGCCGCGGACCGCAGATCGTCGCTCCAGATGCCGGGATCAAGTGAGTTTGGTGCACCTACACCACACACACCTGTTCTGCACCCCTCAGCTACCTAGCTGAGGGGTGCAGAACCCGGGAACACTGTTTTTTTACAGTATGATCGCCGTGATGGGCCGGCCAGTACTGGCCGGCCTATCACGGCGATCGTGGGGGTGGCACCGACGCCATCTTTGGTGGGGACACTAATGGCGATTGGTGCTATCTCGGGCAACACCAATCGCCATTGCTTTCCGGGTCACCGATGACCCGGAAAGCTGTTTTCAGCTGCTATATGCTGATCTGTGTTAATCACCCCCCATGCTGACGAGCAGAGATGGCCTGCTATACATTATAGCAGGCCATCTTCCCCGACCGCTGCGGGGGCGTATACTTACGCCCGATGTCGTTAAGGGGTTAAAGTGTAGCAATCATTTAAAAAAAAAAAAAAACTTCAAAGCGACGTCAGAAATTTGCATCGGTCAGGAGTCAGTTGCTAAGAACCCCCCCCCCCATCGCTAGAACGAAGGGGCAGTTGCACTCAGCAGCACACCCATCTCTGCTGTAAGCGCTAATACGAAAGGTTTATTAAATTATAATGGAAGCCTATGGAACTTCCTGCAATTCCGTATACCGGAAGATCCATAGGCTGCTATTATAGCGCAGCGCACTCACAAGTTTATAGCAGAGGAGAAGGAGCAGAGCTCACACTGCAGAGCGTCTGCCCCTTTGTTCTAGGGCTAAGCAACCGGACCCTGACCAATGCAAACTTCTGACATCCCACTTTGAAATGTAAGAAGTTTTTTTAAATGATAGTTACACTTTAAGGCCTTGCTACAGCATCTCAATGATAATTCAAGTCAGGACTTTGACATGGCTGCTCCAAAACCTTCACTTTGATCCTTTTGAGCCATCCAGCAGTAAATATGCTTGTGTGCTTACAATCATTGTCCTGCTGCATAACCTAAATGAGCTTGAGATATAGATCACAAACTCATAGCAGACCTTAACCTCTTAAGGACCCATGACGTACCGGCACGTCATGGATCACTGTCACTTAAGGACCCATGACGTACCGGTACGTCCGCCCTTTAAACGGGCGCCGCGGCCGGCCGGGTCCCGATCGGGGGAGATAGCCTGCTATAATACATAGCAGGCCATCTCTCCCTGTCGGCATGGAGGGTTGTTAACCCCCCCCCATGCCGACGATCGCCGCTATTGGCTGATAAGCCCATAGCGGCGATCGGAACCTTTCCGGGCCATCGGTGGCCCGATGACCCGGAAAAAAATGGCGGTCGGTGCTGTCCGAGGACGGCACCGACCGCCATTACTGCAAAAAGTAATGGTGGTCACGGTACCACCGTCCCGATCGCCGTGAACGGCCGGCCAGCCGGCCGGCCGTTCACGGCGATCAAAGTCCCCACAAGTAATAAATACCTGCTCCGGACCCCTCAGCTAGGTAGCTGAGGGGTCCAGAGCAGGTATTTGTACATTACTCACCTGTCCCGGGGTCCTGATCGGCGTCTTCCAGGGTTCCCGGCGTCCTCTTCATCTTGTCGGGACTTCGGCTTCTTCCGTGAGTCCCGATCGGCTTTTTCCGGCTCCAGCGTCGTATTTTTTCGTATTTTTCCGGCTCCAGCGTCGTCTATTTTCGGATCTTGCGCTCTGCTGCCCCCTAGCGGCTGATAAGTGTAATACACGTATCAGCCATTACAGGGATGTTCAGAATGTAGTAAAAAAAATTTTTTTTTTTTCTATTTTCCGCACCCTATCGCCGCTGAGTGTTGATCAGCATCGCACAAAAGTGCGCTGCTAATCAGCAACTCCTCCTTTTTGGCGTAGGGTGTTTTTTTTCTATATTCTACTGCCACGGTCTGCTGATAAGTGCCGAACATAAGTGCGGCATTTATCAGCAACACCATTTTTGGCGTAGGTTTTTTTTGTATACTTACTGTAAAAAACACGTAAAAAAACACTACATTACACCACACTACATTGAATAAAGTTTTACACTACACCACTACATACCCTATATACCAATCCCCATATAAAGATGGCCCCCAGGGTGTTTTCGGTATCGGACGCATACGTTATTATTGCCTCCGACACCGAAACAGCCAGTGAGGATGAATGGGGGGTCCTTTGTTCCTCCATTCATCCTCATTCTCCTCATCATCCAGTGACGTGTCTGGGAGTAGCGTAGCGTACGCTGCCCCCCAGACACGTCTTTTCTGCCAGTACCGTCCCAATAAGAGATGACGGTATGGAGTGAAATTCTACAAACTCTGTGAGAGTACCTCAGGGTACACTTACAGATTTAGGGTACGTGCACACTGCGGAATGGCGAAGGATAACCCTTCGTGCATTCCGCAGCTGGCACCCGCCGGCGGACTGATGCAGGGGCGCGTCTCCGCCCGTGTCATAGACTCTATCCTATGCATGGACGGATTCCATCATCCGTCATTCCATCAACACGTTGGACGCAGAGCGGAATCCTCCCGTGCATAGAATGGAGTCTACGACACGGACGGAGACGTGCGCCTGCATCAGTCCGCGGGCGGGTGCCAACTGCGGAATGCACAAAGGGTTATCCTTCGCGATTCCGCAGTGTGCACGTACCCTTAGAGTGTATGAAGGAAGGGACACTCGAATCCAGCCCCCAGATGCCCACTCCCCCCCCCCATCCTCGGAGTTAGTGGGGACATCGTCCGGGAACTGATCTTCCCACTGCTGGATAAAGGTTACCACCTGTACGGGATAACTTTTATACCAGCGCCCCCTCTTTGGTCCCTCGCTGCCCGAGCTACTGTAGCTTGCGGCACGATCCGAACATATCAGAAGTAGTAATAGAGCCCTAATATTTAGCAGCCATGGAGCGGACCCAGCGCTTCTGGATATGAAGGACCCCGTATCGCACCAGGACAACATTCTCCAGGTGACGTCCCCCACACTGGAGAAAGGGAGACCCCAAAAGAAGTGTAGAGTGTGGCGTAACAGGGGGATCAGGAAGGACAACATTTTCCAGTGTGACACCTGTCCTGATCCCCCCGGCCTCTGCATACTGGATCGCTCCAAGGCGTACCACACGTCATTGGGGTTCTACATTATCTAAATTCTGTCCCTTATTCCTATTTCAGGGGTCACGTTGATCCAGGGATTATTCTGATCGCCATTATGGAGTCGGGAAGGAATTTTTCCCCTGTGATGAGGCTACTGTCGTCTGCCTCACGAGGGGTTTTTGCCTTCCTCTGGATCAACACAGGTTGAATTTGATGGACACCTGTCATTTTCAACCTTATAAACTAATAATTGGCCTAATACCCCAAATAAATTAGAATTGTCCCTTTTCCACAGCTAAGTAGGTATGGCCGCCATTCCCATTAGAGGATGCCATGATGCAATTACAAAGCCTCTGTGCGGCCAGGACAGTAGAAACCCCCCACAAGTGACCCCATTCTGGAAACTACACCCCATAAGGAATCTAACAAGTGGGGCAGCGGGTATATGGCCCCCTGGTGACGGCCACATTTGGGACGTGAAAATGAAAAAATTGTATTTTTTATTTTCACGGCACATGTTCTACACATGTGCCCATCACTAGTGGGGTCCATATGCTCACTGCACCCCTTGTTAGATTCCTTATGGGGTGTAGTTTCCAGAATTGGGTCACTTGTGGGGGGTTTCTACTGTTCTGGCAGCACAGGAGCTTTGTAATTGCGACATGGCCTCCATCCCCCATTCCAGCCTCTAAATGGCGCTCTGTCCTTTTGGTGACTTGCCCTGTGCCCATATGGCAAATTATGTCCACATGTGGGGTATTTTCGTACTCAGGGGAAACTACCCTACACGTTTTGTGTTCATTTTCTTTTTTCACCCCTTGTGGAAATGGAAAAAAATCAAGGCTAGACCAACATTTAGTGTAATTTTTTTTTAATTTTTACTCTAAATCATTGATCTTGTCTTGATTTTTTCATTTTCACAAGGGGTTAAAAGATAAAAAAAAACACAATGTGTAGAGCAATTTCCCCTGAGTACGGAAATACCCCACATGTGGACATAAAGCACCATGCGGGTGCAGGGTAAGCCTCCAAAGGGAAGGTGCGCCATTTGGTTTTTGAAGGCTGGATTTGGATGGAATGGATTTCGAGGGGCCATGTTGCATTCAAAAGGCCCCTGTGTTGCCAAGACAGTTAAACCCCCCACAAATGACCCTATTATGGAAACTACACCCCTCAAGGAATGTAACAAGGGGTGTAGTCAGCATATGGACCCCACTGGTGACGGGCACAAATGTGGAACAATGTGGCGTGAAAATGAAATATTAAATTTTTTACACTATAATGTTGGTCTAGCCTTGAATTTATCATTTTCACAAGGGGTTAAAAGAGAAAAAAAAACACAAAATGTGTAGAGCAATTTCCCCCGAGTGCGTAAATACCCCACATGTGGACATAAAGCGCCATGTGGGCGCAGGGCAAGCCTCTGAAGGGAAGGAGCGCCATTTGGATTTTAGAGGTTGGATTTGGCTAGAATGGATGATGAACGCCATGTCGCATTTACAGAGCCCTCGTGCTGCCAAAACACTGTAAACCCCCCACAAGTGACCCCATTCTGGAAACTACACCCCTCAAGGAATCTAACAAGGGGTGCAGTGAGGATATGGACCCCTGGATGACAAGCACATTTGTGCCATGAAAGTGAAAAAATGAAAATTTTCACTTTCACGTCACATTTTTCCACATTTGTGCCCGTCACCAGTGGGGTCCATATGCTCACTGCACCCCTTGTTAGATTCCTTGAGGGGTGTAGTTTCCAGAATGGGGTCACTTGTGGGGGGTTTCCAGTGTCTTGGCAGCACGAGGGCTCTGTAAATGCGACATGGCCCTTGAAATCCATTCCAGTGAAATCCAGCTTCCAAAAGCCAATTGGCGCTCCTTCCCTTTGGAGGCTCGTCCTGCGCCCGCTTGGCACTTTATGTCCACATGTGGGGTATTTCCGTACTCGGGAGAAACTGCGCTACATGTTTTGTGTTTTTTTTTTCCTTTTATCCCTTTGTGAAAATGAAAAATTGAAGGCTAGAACAACATTTTAGTGTAAAAAATACTTTAGTCTTTTTTCAAGCCATATTGTTTGGAAAATCTGTGAAGCACCTGTGGGGTCCAGATGCTCACCGCACCCCTTGTTACATTCCTTGAGGGGTGTAGTTTTCTAAATGGTGTCCCTTTAGGGGTGTTTTTTAGGTTTTGGCACCCCAGAGCCTCTGCCAACCTGAAGTGGTACAGTCAAAAATGACCAAAAATAACGGAGCCATTGAAATTCACTAGGCGCTCCCTTATATCTGAGGCTTGTGGTTGCGTCAAATAGCGCAATAGGGCCACATATGGGGTATTTCTATAAACTGCAGAAACGGGGCAATCAATATTGGGGTGCATTTCTCTGGTAATAGGTTTATAATTATGAAAAATATTGGATTACAATAAAATCTCTGCACAGAAAATTAAAATTTTCAAATTTCTTACACACTTAGCTTTTATTTCTGTGACTCCCCTAAAGGGTTAAAAAACTTTCTGGATGTGCTTTTGCAGAGTTTAGGGGGTGCAGTTTCTGAAATGGGGTGGTTCGTGGGGCTTTCTAACACAGTCCCCTCAAATACACTTTAAACCTGAACAGTTCCCTAAAAATATCTGATTTTGAAATTTTACAGAAAATTTGGAAATTTGCTGCTAATGTTTTAAGCTTCCTATTGTCTAAAAAAAATGAAATATAGTTTAATAAATGCCGCCAACATAAAGTAGACATGTTGCTAATGCTATTTAATATATAATTTATGTGGTATAACCACTTTCTGTATAAGCAGAAAAGTTTTAAAGTTGGAAAAATGCATTTTTTCACAATTTTTCACGCTATTTTGGGTTTTTTCATAAAGATTCGTTATAAGTATCGACTCCAATTTACAAGAAATGTGAAGTACAATATGTCACGAGAAAACAATCTCAGAATCAGCCGGATAGGTAAAAGCATCCCGAAGTTATTAATGAATAAAGTGACACTGGTCAAATTCATAAAATTTGCTCCGGTCCTTAAGACCATTTCAGGCCCGGTCCTTAAGGGGTTAAAGTGTCACCGTCGTATTTATTTTTTTTTGCAGAAATCAATAGTACAGGCAATTTTAAGAAACTTTGTAATTGGAGTTATTAGGCAAATATGCCACTATCTGCATTCAAAAAGCCTTTCCCCAGGTCCGTCCCCTCCCTCCCCTCTCTCATTCACTGCTCAATATCAGGAAATCTCGACTCTTTTACATCAAGTCGAGCTCTGTCTGTTCTATGGAGAAGGGAGGGGAAGGAGGGAGATTAGTTGGTGGCAGAGAGCAAAGGATTACACAGCCAGAGCTATGTGAAAGCCTTTATTCAGAGGTCAGAGAGGTCAGTGCTGACTTAAGTGATAGCCCAGTGATGTAGCTGTAAATTAACTCTTTGTTGTCATGTTTTGGTGCCTTATCCTCCCTCCACCTCTCCCCTCTTCATAGAGAACAATGAAGACAGGGGGGAGAGCCTTAAACTGCTTTCTCATGACAAAAATGATTTTTTAGCTAATAGACCCAATCACAAAGTTTCTTAAAATCGCCTGTACTATTGATTTCTGCAAAGAAAAAAATTAAACGGCAGTGACACTTTAACCTTCTAGATTGTGTGATATAAAGCAGAATCTATGGTTCAATCAATTATGTCAAGTCTAGTGTTTTGCCTAAAGATGACCAAATCTACAGTATTAGCAAAGCACTTTGGCCATTGGCTTGTAAGACTGAACAAATGTTCGAATAAAATAAAAAATAAAAAAAGTGTGAAAAGCACTGCTCTAAGCAATGGCTTTGTAATCCTTTCCAAACTTTTAGATCAATTTGTTGTTTTACACCTTTGTGAGAATCTCTTTAGAATGTGGTATCATGCTTTTTGAGACCTTCTGTTTCACATACAAGAAAGGTTTAGAGGGAGATTTATCAAACTGGTGTTAAGTAGAATTGTCTTAGTTGCCCCTAGAAACCCATCAGATTCCACCTTTCAATTTTCAAAGTATCTGTAAGGAATGAAAGGGGAAATCTGATTGGTTGCTAGGGGCAACTGAGCCAATTCTACTTTACACCAGTGTCATAAATCTCCCCCTTAATTTTAATGGTCACTGTCATTTCAAACAACTTACAATGTGATGTCTAACATACTAATGACTTATTTGCCAAAAATTGTTCTTTATTCCAGAAAACAACTCAAAGGTTTTGGTCACTAGGTGTCTAGGTTTTGCAAATTGCTGTCCATTGTCTGTTGTCAGGGTAAACCTGTAGCTAGTAACAGCCCCAGCAAGACAGATTACGGGAAGATGGGGCAGGACATACCATGTGCTATGTGGAGGAGAAAGCCTGGGTTGTGTACACTGCAAGCTGAGCCAGTCTGCCTGGTTTAAATGGTCCTCACCAGTTCTTGTTTTTGTTATACCACACAGTATCCACAGTGCTGCATGTAATCTCCACCTCCCTTTAATTTAACAGTAATGGTATCAGTTCATTACTTAAATGTACCACTAGTTACATGTTTTTACATGAACAGACTAGTGCCGAAACGGGATGTCGCAATCCTTTTTTTGAACAGATGCCTGGTTCCTGAGCACCGGCCCAGGATAAAGTACTGGGGA
This sequence comes from Dendropsophus ebraccatus, assembly GCF_027789765.1. Classification (NCBI taxonomy): domain Eukaryota; kingdom Metazoa; phylum Chordata; class Amphibia; order Anura; family Hylidae; genus Dendropsophus; species Dendropsophus ebraccatus. The sequence goes on along the minus strand of NC_091457.1, from coordinate 45,384,715 downwards.
TGGGCCCGCCAACCCCCAGTGTGACAAAACCCCCTCTGACGCAGCTCCATTAGAATCACACTGTCACACTTGGGGCCAGCGGGAAGCGGGCACCAGTATCTGTGCACCAGTCTGTTCTAGTAGAGGGAAAAAAAACAAACACACACACGCACAAAGCAACGTACCTAGTGGTAGATTTGCTTTTTGTAACCCTTTCCTTTCTGCTCACATAGCACCTTGCAAACCCAGAGTGTCAATAGCCCCTTCTCCCCCACATCTACAGTTGTACTGTGTAAGGTGTTAGCCCCATGTTCCATGAAACACAAAACTGACAACCCTTAGGGTCCTATTACACCAAAAGATGTCTGACAGATTATCTGACAGATATTTTCAGCCAAAGCTAGGAGAGGACTATCAACAGAGAACAGGTCGTAAAGATACAACTGAGATTTCTCCACTTTTCAAATCCGTTCCTGGCTTTGGGCCCTATTCCACCTGTCGAATATAGTTCAGATTATCGCTAAATCGTTCTAATCTAAACGATAATCGTTCGGTTGAAATGCAGTTGATTAACGACCGAACGAGAAATTATTGATCACTTTATAAGACCTGGACCTATTTTTATCGTTGCTCGTCCGCAAAATGTTCGCAAATCATTCGCATTGAATAAGACATTGTTCGGTTGTTTGCAATAGATACGAACGCAATAGCGAATTACGCAATTACGATCATAAATAACGATTATCGTTCCATGAAAATGAGTTTTCAGGTCTTTCGCAATAGCGGTCGTTTGAGATCGTTAACGATTATGCAAACGATAATTGCCCGGTGGAATAGGACCCTTTGGCTGAAAAAATCTGTCAGACATCTTTTGGTGTAATAGGGCCTTTAATCATCAGGCAGCACAGTGTCAGTTTATTCAGTTTTGTGCACTGTCTTCACCACAATGTGATGGCATAGCAGAAAGGTGTGTACTGTGATAGTCAGCAGTACACATGCATGGACAATCTGGTCAAAGTAGTCAGGGAAAACCAGCCTAACTATGGTATCGCCACCAGAAATGTAGAGAATAAAAAGGGGTTGAGTGGGGAAGCAGAAGATGGTGGCCAGATGTGATGACCATTGACTGCACATGGTCGCCACACCATCAGCGACATTGTGTGCAGGGGCATGGTTTCATACAATTATCTGGATATGCACCTAATCACTTCAGTCTCCGACATACACTATTGAAAGCAGGAAAGACAGAAGTTAGTGCCAGGAAGCATAAAGGTTATGCTCCCCACACAACCCCTTTTATATCAAATCTAACACAAAATAGCCACAACTAGATGTTAGCTGAGAGTCAATGGAATTTTATGGAATGCCATACACACTTGGCATTTTTTGTGGCATTTTTGTCTTCCCTCTGGCATTTTTTTGGCCATGTTGCAGTTTTTCTAAAATGCAGTATGGTGAGGTTTGGCATTTTTGTCTGAAAGCTGTTTCTTTCCCATAGACAGCTTCTGTTTTTCTTCTGAATTTCTTCTGTTTGCCTCAAAACACCAAAAGCAAAAAAAAAAAAAAAAAAAAAGCCATTAGACGTAAAGTCAAAAATGCCAAGAAAAAAAATAAATCTTTGGCAGTTTTTCTGGCTTATTTTTGGAGACCAGAAAACCACCACAAAAGCTGTGTCAGGGGCACCCCAAAACAGGTAACACTTTGATCAGGAATCCTGACAGAATAAGAGGGGATTATCACGGTGTCGGAGCATTGACCAAAGGAGCCTCTGATTCTGTGATGGGCCAGTCCAAAACATACTCCTAACCAGACACAAACAAAATCCAGACATAACATTACCAACATGTGTCTTTACTGATATTTAGTGCTTCTTTACTGATAGAAAACATTTACAACGAGACAGCACAAATCTCATACAAAACATACTATAGCAAATTCAGTTATAAATCGTGACAATTCAACCATGTTTCCAAAGGCTTTAGTTCCAGAAGCCAGCAGTATAACCCCAATTTTACATCAGATTTGCATTTCTGATTCGATAGCAATAATATTCAGCCACCAAATACTGTAAACTTTTCATTCCCGAAAGCTGGTATGAGATGATCCTGCATAGATAGAATATAATTCTAAGGGGTAAGATGGTGTCTGTGCACATAAAGGACGTGTAGGAGTTCAGAAATAGAAACTAGTGTTCATATCTGTATGCTGATCTAGGTCTTCTATATAAATCAATGGTTGCTACATGGCAGAGTAGGACATGTTCTATGACTTCTGTTTTGAATTGGTACCAATTAGCCCAACACAATTTCAATTAGAAATGCAATATATTAAACTCGGAGGTAATTCCACAGAAAAAATCGGAAATTAAAAAAATAAATTCCAAAATTTTGCCCATATTTTGTATAAAATGTTCATCACTGTGCTCTCATTACATTGTAAACTTTTACTGCAGATACCAAGGGAGAACAATCATAGGAACCCCACTAATCTTCACTACACTCCGTCATAGGAGACTACAGACTTGAGCTGAATGTCCACTAATTTACTTAAAAGGGTTATCCAACGCTACAAAAACATGGCCACTTTCCCCCTCTCTTGTCTCCAGACTGAGTTTAAACCCACCCAGTTCAGTTGAAGTAAATGGAGCTTAATTGCAAACCACAGCTGAACTGGAGACAAGAGAGGGGGAAAAGTGGCCATGTTTTTGTAGCGCTGGATAACCCCTTTAAAGCTTGGGCCACCAAGAAAGTTTCCTACATGTTCCAGAGAAAACCCTTCAAACTTGAGCCATGGTATCTTCTCTCTATACTGCTGCCTGTATTTTTCCAGCTTTTATCTAAAGTAATTTTTCTACTGATCAGCATTCAGTAAGCTTATCCTCATATTCCTCTTCGAATGCATCAGTAACAGTTCCTGAATATGTAAATTCATTACAAAACTACTGATAATCCTTTCCATAAAAGAGGGGAGAAGTGTCATTCTCTTTGGGAGAAGTGTTGTATTCTTCTGCAGCTTGATAGACAATGAATGGAGAGACAATACACATGCACATGCACATCTTGCAGTAACATCACAGAGGGTCCCACGATCAATCACTTATCCCCTATCCAGTTGATAGAAGATGCCATTTTAACTCAGGACTCCCTTAAGTTAAGCTCACCACAGCCCAACAGTTGCCAGAAATTCATGTGAAATAGACTTTTGCCAATTGTCGGATTACTACAATGCAACTCCATTCACTTTCATTAATATTGGTGCTGGCAGCAAAACCTAAATGATTCTTGGTCACAACTAGAGACGACCAAATCTACAGTATTGACGAAATGAAGCCTTACAAGCTGCCATTGGCTTGGCAGCCGGCTGACTTTTAATGCTGCTCCAGGTGCCTAGAAAAGCTGGATGCAGTCCTGGGAGACGTTTCCCAGGACTGCATCCAGCTTTTCCAGGCACCCAAAGCAGAGTTGAAAGGCAGCCGGCACAAGCCAAAGGCCGCTTGTAATACTTCACTTTGTTAACACTGCTCATCTCTAGTCACAACACATTGCATGCCCAAAATTGGCACATACCCATAGAATCATTAAAGGGGTTATCCAGCGCTACAAAAACATGGCCACTTTTCCCCCTACTGTTGTCTCCAGTTCAGGTGCAGTTTGCAATTAAGCTCCATTTACTTCAATGGAACAGAGTTTCAAAACCCCACCCAAACTGGAGACAACAGTAGGGGGAAAGTGGCCATGTTTTTGTAGCGCTGGATAACCCCTTTAATAGTGCAAGTGTTATACGTCATGCTTTGTTACTCACCTGTAAGCAAGAACATGCTCATCCTAAAAGGGGTATTCCCATCTAAACTAACATAGTTAAACTTGTAGGTTATGTCAAGTTGAATATAGTTTACTGTACATATATGTAACACAGTATACACACTTTATTGATAGATAGGAATTGATATAAATCAGTTTTACCTCTGTTTTTAGAGCAGAGTGGTGGTCAGTAACCTAGACAACAAGCTGTCAACAATTGGAGGGATAGAGCAACATATCAGGCAAAAGTTTACTAAATTGATGTTTAACTTTATGAGCTCTACAAGTTAATCTTTGCTAATTGAGCTGGTAATAGCCCTTTATTCTAGATAAGATAACCCTCTCAATAACAAGTTTTACAGCACCCTTTACTACCTGCTTCATGGACTTATAAGCTTTGGCAGCTTAAATTGTACCAGTTACCATCTCCGCTAACCTACCAGTTACTATGTCCGCTGACCTGATCAGCAGGGAATTCCACTCAGTGGTTGGAAGTTCAAAGTACCCATGAAGACTACCACGCCATGACAGTAATACATACTTTACCCATTCTGATCCAATTGGGGTTGCGTGCATTGCCGTGTATGCATAGACATCTTCATGGATACCTGAACTTCCAGCCGTCAAGTGCAATTCTCCACCGATCAGGTCAGCTGACAGGAATGCTTTAAGTGAAAGACTATTGCCTTTAGGTTCTAAAGAACTGTATATGCATGGTGATAATAAATGAAAAAGTGACTGAGGGTACATTTAAACAGAAAGATTATCTGACAAAGATTTGAAGCCAAAGCCAGGAATGGATTTGAAAAAGAGGAGAAATCTCATGCTTTCCTTTATGACCTGATCTCTGTTTATAGTCTGTTCCTGGCTTTGACTTAAAGTTCCTTTGGCTTAGGGTCCATTTAGACAGATTATCTACCAAAGATTTGAAGTCAAAGCCAGGAACAGGCTATAAAAAGAGATCAGGTCATAAAGGAAAGCCTGAGATTACTCCTCTTTTTCAAATCCATTCCTGGCTTTGGCTTCAAATCTTTAGCAGATAATCTGTCTAAATGGACCCCAAGCTCCTAAATTTGGCTTTAAGGTAGAATAAAATGTGTGCAGTTAGGCGGCCAGCTGAATGATCCCACAGTAAGCAGTAGGTTTGGGAAATGTTTCTTTGCATACAGCCAGCTTTAACAGGTATTCCAATCTCAAAGTGATGGCATATTGCACAGATACACCATAACTTTGTGATAAGTGTGAAAACCCCTTTCAATAGGGCAAGATGAAATCTGCAGGAGAAACCATGTTAGGGTATGTTCACAGAAAACGCACAGAACTTCCAAGCAGAGGCTGTACGGCGGACTCTGCTTAAAGTTCCATCTATCCCATTGACTCAATGATATCCTGACGCTCAATGTCAATTCTTTGGGTGAACAGAGGATTAATTAATTCCATAGGACTGGCGGAACTTCAAGCAGAGTCTGCCACGTGGACTCTACTTGTAACTTCTGTGCGTATTCCACAGTGTGAACATACCCTCACAAGGGCACTGTTAACGTTAAAAACTTTTTGATCGGCTAGGGTCTGGCTGTTCTGGCCCCACTGATAGTTAGAGCTGAGAGAAGCACCCGCAAAGCACTTCACAACCAGTCTTGCGGTAATAGAATTACTGTGAAGACCTTTTCCTGCAGCCAGAGGAAAAGGCAGTGTACAAGGGAGAAAAGCGCTTAGCCATCTAATGATCCGTGGAGATCTAGAGAAGCACTTGACCAAGCTCTTACCTCCCTGTAACCCGGTCTTTTCTGGCTTACTTCAAGGGACGCCATAACTTTGAAATGAAAATATCTAACAAATAGTTGTGTATTGGCTACTACTTCATACTATACACAGAATGCACAATATTGTATCACTGCATGCCTAAGCCTTGTACAACGGCACACACAGTACCTGCAATTTTCTGATGCCAAAATACGGACCTGTATGTGTCACTACAGTGACAGTATACATTCAATAAGCATTGCTTTGAGGTCAAAAACACGACAGTAATACAACATTTGTGAACGGGGGGGGGGGGACAAAAAAAACTGGATGCACACAAGGGTACGGTACATGCCCTTATCAGGCACCAAATTACAGATTTGCACAGTAGGAAACCGCAATATGGTTATGAGTATGAACCATAACAGTCCAAAGATCAGTATCACATTCTACCAGCTGCAGCTATAATACCCCTCTAAACCTCTCCACCATAATCACATACAAAAAGATACAAAAACAGCCAGTATGGTCTCCTCGCCACATCCATTGACAGCTCCACGTTCTTCATCCAATCCATTCTACAGGATCCAATGATTTAGCCGAGGCACTTTTCCAATACCTAGGAGGCACTGTCTCAGAGCAAATTAGTGGAATTTGCCCTCAAGGTAAATGGTTCAGCCCATACAATGGCTCATGACAGCAATGTGGTTTTAGAAAATTTATCCGTCTTTACATACATTAAATTTGTTTCCTTTAACAAACACTGAATCTTTTTTGTTCATACCTACGTATTAAAACATTAATATAATATTTTAGTAACTTAAGTCCTCAAAGTCTCAAAACTATAATCATCATTATTATAAAAAAAAAAAAGAAATTACAGAATCCCACAAGTTACGCCTTAAAATTATATGCTACATTTAAAAACATCAGTTTCTTCACTGCCAAAGCTGCAAATCATAAGACGCAAGTTATCTTTTTGCTTTTTTTCTTGGTGCAAATCAGCAGGTTTGACCTTCAAAAATTCCAGATCCCATTCCAAAAGGGAGGGGGGGAAGTGAGCAAAATGAGGTTTATGGGTTTCATTATTAAATAGCAGATGTATCCAATACATTTAAATATAAAAAAAGTACAATTCATGTTCAGTAGCGGTGGGTGGGGTGGAGAGAACTTGGATGGTTGGTTGCAGAGAGCTCAGAGGTTTTTTTGTTTGATAGAGTTCCTGTCGGGATTGGCTCCCCCGTTAACCTGTAACGCATCTTCTTCAGGTCTGTACTCTTGTTTCTGACGGCGAATCTCTTTATAACGCAGTGTAATGTCCCTGTGGGGAACGAGAAATGAAAATCAGTAATCAGTGTTGTGTCCCTTCTGCAACAAGACAAGCATAGCCCATACATCACAAGAATGTCTAGCCTCAGCACCAAGGATACCTAAATGCTACACACTGAGTCTGCTTACCTGATGAAGAATCGCCACGCAGTCCACACAAGGCCAAGAATAATACCCAGAAACCAACACTGTGTGACATAGAATGGTAATGGTAGTGTTAAAGTATAAGGATCATATTTTACAACAATAAGGAACTCCGTCACGGTGATAGCAGCCACCATCCATGCCTGCTGGCCCAGCTTCTTGTGGAACTTCCTGAAGAGTAAACAGGAACAATTTAGGAGCTCTTCCATCATATAAGATTAAAGCAAAGTTTCTATCATACTATTGTCAAATTAGCAGATGAAGAAAAGAGGAAGAAGGTAAAGCTTCTGTTTAGAGAGTACCGATCACAAAATTAAGGTCTGCTTTCTGTAGCAGCTTCGGACACAAATAAATTTATATTTACACATACATTTATTGTCATTCTATATTGGGAATAATGGGGTTCCTCTACTTTTAGAAAGGAGGAGACTGAACATGCATTCCCTATTGAATGGGGGAATCTGTAGAGCCCCATTCTTCAGATATATATGAGGGTAACAGGAATAAGAGCCCTCTCCCCCCCATCACCACCATCAGACATTTAGATTCTGTGAATATGTCACAATTGTCTAATAATAACAACCCTGATGATTTTCAACCAGAACATGAATGCCAATATCACATAGTATGGTGGCTTTGAAGCAATGTCTTGGTATAAAGGTCACATTTCTGAATGTTATCCCTAAAAAAAATAGAAACTTCACTCCCAAATTACTGCAGCTCACTTCTCCAGTCTCCTTCCACTGAGCTGTTCAGAAAGTAGTCCCTCACACACAGCTCTGGAGATCTCACTAATACATAGTGCTCTGGGATAAAATTTCCCTGAAATTTCCTCTCTTCTATATGTTTATTATTTATGCGCTATGTAAAGAATTAAAAATAGCACTAGATGTAGATCCATTCTCAGAGAGATATTTCTATGAATTTCTTTGTAGTACAATTCTGTCTCTATACATATAAAGGCTAATTATTATTATATTATTTAACTTCTTTAAATAAAACAGTCTGCACCTTAGGAAGACTACAGGCTGCTGGAAATAGTTGTATTTTGCTGGGAGACTTGTATGTTAGCTATTGGGAATTTGATGTTAGAGCTCATACATGTAAAGTTAACAATATCACTGTTCTTAGTTTTACCAAGGTTAAATGCATAATATAAAGGTCAATACAAGAAGGTGTCCATTGGGTGCATTAGCAGCAGTATAGTTGATAGGATATCTCCCAATATAGAGGCGATTTATCCTGCAACTGATTTTCTTTGCTTGGTAAAAAGGCTCTTTTCTGCCATCTAGTGCCGCCTGAGTGAAATACAACATGTTACAAACCACTGGAAATGACAACCAGAGCACTCACTGGGGCGATTAGGCTATAACCATCTTTCCATGTGTTATTAGATACTATTGATGTTGATGAGGTTTAATCTGTATGAAACAACTCAAACTTTAGAAAAAAAAAGTCTTAAAATGCCGAGAAATTATTAGGTCCACTCTAAAAACAAAATGTTCTCTATATATTTCGATACGCGACACCACCTATCACATCTAGACACAGGGGGGGAGAAAGCTGACTAAAGACAATGAACTTACAAGTCGTCCATGAAGTCATAGATCTCCCTCATGGCCACTCCTCCCACATTCACGAAAAACACCAAACGTAACAACACCAGGTAGTGTTCTGGAGGCATCCATAGGACAAATTTGAGGTAAAATGTGTTGAGCTCTGCCAGTAAAAACTGTTAAATATAAATAAAAAAATTATGCACAAAATGCAACAAACCTGATTATCTGCAGATTGGTACAATTACTAAGGTTCACTATTACTGCTGTTAAAACCCTACAGCATTTTAAGTTTTAAAGTGGTACCTCTCACTACGGATGCTGCTGGATCAGCAGCAAATTCCTCCCCTAATCCGGAAGTTCGGATGTATTCAAGGCAATGACCCACGTGGTGACGAAAAGGAGCATGACCTCCACTTGATCAGAATAGAGGTTGCACACATTTCTGTCACTACATGATCCATTGCCATGAATAACCGCAGGTCACCGCTGATCGGGCTGCGGCCGTAGTTTTCTGCAGGCAGCATTTATACAAAAAGGGGACAAGAGGGAAATTTCTGCAACAAATAAAAAAGGGGGGGGGGGGCTCCTTTACCCATCAAGGCAATAGAATCTGCAATCTAAGGGTCCATTTACACAGAAAGATTATCTGACAGATTATCTGCCAAAGATTTGAAGCCAAAGCCAGGAACAGGCTATAAACAGAGATCAGGTCATAAAGAAAAGCCTGAGATTTTTCCTCTTTTCAAATCCATTCCTTGCTTTGGCTTCAAATCTTTGGCAGATAATCTGTCAGATAATCTTTGTATAAATAGACCCTTAGGCTTTGACACTGATGTGAACATAGCTGCATAGCTGCAGCAAACAGACCTGGAAACACTGGACATCAAAATCTGCAGTCAAACTATGACAAACAAATCCACTGTGGGTTTAAAATCCAAATTTCCAAAAAGATTCCAGCAGATTTCATCCGGCAGCATGTGAATGACATTTATTTAATGCTACGTGTGAATACACCCAAAAGGGAGGATACACAGAATGTAATTTTTGGGGCCAAACCCACAAGTGGATCTCTTCCCTTTATATTTCTTGTTTATTCTTATTTTGGCAACATTCCTGAATTCGGCTTTAAAAAATTTTGGGAAAAAAAAGGAGTGTTTTCCCCCCAAAATAGTAATAGGGCCATTAAAAATTGAGGATAAGAAATAAAGAAAAACTCTAGAGGGCTAGAGAGACAGAATATTGATACTCACCACAAATATAATCCCACACACAGCCAACCATCGGCGGAGATTTGATGCCGGCTTCCATTCAAACTTGACCCAACTGTAAGGTGTAAACTGGAAGGCTATTCTCTTCATTTTACCTCTAGAAGCAAGAAATAGAATGAGCCCCTGCAGTACAGACATCACTAGCCAGATCACTTATCTACTTGCCATGGCTGAGCACAAGTTAAGTGAATGTACCACTAGTACATTGCTTTTTACAAGAATTTTTATCTATTACCAAGCACGGGCCGGGCATGAAGCACGGGCAGGGCATGAAGCACTGAAGGCCGGCCTCCAGTGTGAGCCACGTCACAGAGGGGAGATGGTCACACTGGGGGCCAGCTGGCCTGCCTCCAGTGCCTTATGCCCGGCCGGTGCTCGGTAATAGACACCGTGCACGGGAAACCAGTTGGGGGTTGATGATGATCCATCTCCTCTCTATAGGAATCTTTGAAGATAGCAGAATGCTGTATTCTACCATCTTTGAAAGTTCCATAGGAAGTAAGAGCAGCAGCCGGGCAGGTTTGCTGCACTTCACTCATTTGAGGCAAGGGACCTTCTTTCTTATGAATGGTCAGAAAAGATACTTATCTCCTATCCTGTCGATAGGTGATAAGCTATAATCTTGGGATGCAATAAATTTGTCAAAACGTGTTGCTGTCTACATGACCAGTGTCAATCTGACGCAATACCTACCTGTATGTAGGAATGTTCCATAGTCCCTGCCATTTGTATGGTTTCATAGAGAGCCACTTTAAGGTCTTCATACCACAATAAATTCCAAATCCATTACACAAAATTACATCCATAATCCACTGAAAAACATAAATGAAAAAACATATGTACAATGAATGCTGAAAGTGATAGACAGTATCTATGATCAGAGCACACTGAAAATATTCTAGAATACCATAGGCAGGGGGATTATGTTGTAGCTATATTCACCTAGAATTGTACATGTAAATGTTCATGGCAGAGAGGGCCAAAGCAGCCTGCAGAGATTACTGCTAGGGCCCAATACCCAAAGCCTGAAATAAGGGCGATATCTGTCACCAGGACCATGTCTGGGGTAGTGGACTGAAAGTGTGTAGCCCTGGCAATAAATCTAAAGCAGATGGCTAACATGACTAACAATCCCTGAGTCTCACCCGTGCGATGGGGAAGGAGCAGCTGATGCAGCGCTGCAGGGATATCGGGACCGGTATGCATTGATTCTTTATTATGTTCCAAATTTTTTTTATTTACTTCCAGTACTTATCAGCTGCTTTATGATCTGCAGGAAGTGGTGTATCCTTCTCAGTCTGACACAGTGCTCTCTGCTGCCACTTCTGTCCATGTCAGGAACTGTCCAGGGCAGTAGCAAATCCCCAGAGAAAACCTCTCCTGCTCTCCAGACCTTAAAGAATACACCACTTCCTGCAGGACATACAGCAGCTGATAAGTATAGGAAGACTTGATATTTTTGTAATAGAAGTAAATAAAAAAAGTCTCTGCAAAGAATCAAAAAGGCTTTCCACAACTGCTGCAACACCCCCTCACTCCTCCTCCCCCCATCACTGACCCTGCTCGGAGCTCAACTTTCAGCTGACTGTCAATCAGATCAGGTATGGGAGGGGTAGATAGGAAGTATTCCATCCAAGGGTATGCTCCCATGACAGAACACACGCTGGACTCCGCTTGAAGTTCCACTTGTCCCATAGACTCAATGATATTCTGTAGCTCAATCTGCCGTCTGCCCAAAGAACTGATATATCAAATCTTTGGGTGGACGGTGGGATTGAGCCTCAGATTATCATTGAGTATGAGATAGGCGGAACTTCAAGTGGAGACCACTGAACGAACTCAGCTTGAAATTTCCACCCGAATTTCGTAGTGTGACTCTCTGCTTCTATGGTGTAGAAAAAATGCTTTTATTCACCAGGGCAAAGACAGACATATGAAAGCTACCATGTCTCTCCTTTGACCTAACAGTGTTGGTTTTTTTTTTAATGTGAATTGCAGCTGAAAGATTCAGTTTAAAAAGGTAAATTCCAGCATTTTTATTCCTTTCAATTCAACCAGTGTCAGAAAGTGCCAAAGACTTGTAATAAAAAAAAATCTCAAGTTTTCCAGTATCAGCTGCAGTATATGTCAGACAAAGATATGAAGGACATACAGCAGCTTTTTAAGTAATGGAAGACTTGAGATTTTTTTTTTTAAAGTAGTTAATTACAAACTTAAATATGCAAAACAAGAGTCCGTGGTTGATTTTTCATTGCCCCAACTAGCCAGAATCCTACCCCACACTGACGAGGGGCAAAAACCCCGAAACGGCTGTCTGTGGGTGGAAGCCTGCCTTTGCAAGCCTTTGTCATGATCGCAATACTCGCACCTTGAGTTAGACATTGACAAAAGGGGCCATCCTGTTGTTTCCCTGTCTATGTTCCAATACTCGCAACCGAGTGGGACTTAAGGGGTTATTTATCAGGGTGGTGTGGTGCTCTCCCCATCATGGAGGCACCCCGTTGGCAACAGGCTAGAGATATCTGGCTATCCCGTGTTTTGAGACTCGTAACTGAGGCTCCACGGACTCTTGTTTTGCATATTTAAATTTTTGGGGGCATCAGTGGAGACTCTTGATTGAGTACTTCATTGGAATTTTTTTCGCTGTTCTCCTTGAGTTCAGTGATCACTGTGTTTTGTTGGTTAATTACAAACTTGTCACTTTTAAACACAAGCTGATTTGAAAGAAGAAAAAAAAATTCGCTGGAGTTGCCCTTCAAGTTTCTGATTTCTGCTTGTCAAAAATGTTATCCTAAGAACTTACGTGATCCCACCAGCATTCACTGAAATTGGGCAGCTGATGCTCCAAGCTGTACTCCAGGAACTCAAACATAACACTGATTATCATACACATCCACCAGTCTCTTATCATTAGTGTCTGGGAAGCAAGTGGACAAAAGAAAGGGATTAGAGAGACACACAAGATAAAGTCACGGCTGAATGGAACATTACACATTAAAAGCTAACTTAAGGCCCAATAATTGTTATGTGTAATAGAAGGCAACAATCAGCCGACATGAACGATGTCGGCTGATCATTGCAATTGTTTGTCTTTCAACCATCTGCTGCCACTGATCCGTGCAATAGAAGCGGCGGCAGCAGAACGCTGCTATATGCTATGGGTTGCCCGGACGATCAAACGATCAAGAGATCAACTGGGCAGCCTCCCCCCCTGCACTTACCCGCTCGCTGCCGCCACATGTAATAGCGGCGGCAGTGAGCGGAGGACAGCAGCGCTCGTTTGCTCCTCATAGTTGCCCCGTGTAATATGGGCTTTATACTTGGGAAGTGAGACACCAAAAGATAGGTGATCAACGATCCCAGCATGTGTATGCAAAGGAATACATACCGCCATCCAAAACAAAAGTAGTGTTGGTCATGACTTACTTTTATATACCAGCCAAGGAAGTGGGCAGGTACAAAGCCATCCATCTTGTCCTAATAAAGCAAACAAGCTTAGATGATTACAAGTAGAAATCAAGTCAGGTCACAATGTAACTGAACTCCATTCTGGCTGATAGAAGAGGATGATACATTTGTCATTTACTTTATTAACTTTACTTTCAATACTTATCAGTTGCTGTATGCCCTGCAGGAAGTGGTGTATTCTTTCCAGTCTGACACATTGCTCTCTGCTGCCACCTCTGTCCGTGACAGGAACTGACCAGAGCAGGAAAGGTTTTCTATGAGGATTTACTACTGCTCTGGAGAGTTCCTGTCACAGACAGAGAAGGCAGCAGAGAGGACCATGTCAGATTGGAGAGAATACACCACTTTCTGCAGGGCATACAGAAGCTGATAAGTACTGGAAGACATAGGATTTGTTAATAGAATTAAATGACAAATCTGTACAATTTAACCACGTTATTTTTGTGCTTGCTGTCAAGGCCAAGTAAACCCCTCATATACAGCAATAGCATATGGCTAGGATATGCCATTGCTTTATGATGTGTGGGAATTTGACAGTCAACAGTAGCCATTACTGGGCTTCCTCACTTTACAGCTCCTCAGTTTAGTACTTACTGTGACACTTAGGAGCTTTACTCTGATAATCTGGTTACTGAACGCTCACTCTGGTCCATTCTGTCCTCTATCCAGGTAATCTGTACAAGTTACATTAAACCTACGGAGGTCACAGGGCCGAACCGCTCCAGACAAAAAGTAGTCTCTTATGTAAAAAGAATACAAGGCCTATGACTGTCTGCACTGTAATGTAGAGCCCTTTGTCAGTAAGACACCCACATTGTGCACTTGCATACAGTAATAACCTTCCCCTTTTGCTTGTCATTTTGTTACTGGAGTTTAAGGAGAGAGATGACAAATCCTTTCCAATCCTTCCTAATCCAGGCTTGGGCTGTCTGCTATGGACTCCAGATGCGGAATGTCACACGTGAACTTTCGCCATGGCCATTTGTGCATTTCTTAAGTGGCTGGGGACATGCACAGCAGATAACAAGGGGAAGGGTCATGTGGTGATGCAGCTAATACAACAAGTCTTTATTCTCCATCCATAGCTAAAGCTACATAGGAGGCAATAAAATCTGGCATCCCATCCAAAGGTATTACAGCATCTTAGAGCTTCACAGGGTGCAAAATATAATAGAAAGTACAATGTATCCACACATTTATGACAGCCATAACATGAACAACAAAGCTCATGCTGAACATTGCTAAGAACTCCCTTCTGGACAGGAAAGTGTGTCAGCTTGGAGCTCATCATATGTAATAACCAAATAAAGGGTTGTTCCTAAGCCATAAGGAGAACTACTAAATTACAGCTGGCTAAGGATCTTTTTACATGGCAAGATCAGCGCTCAATTGCAGTCCCTTAAGAAGGCACGATCAGTCTCAGTGCTGGGTCACACAACTGATCACAGCATCATTTGGGTGGCCATTTAAATATACGCATATGTTTATAGAGAGATTATCAGCCAAGGTTCGGGCCTTTTCCCATTCTTCAGGTGTTAACTTATATTCTTACACAGGCGGGTTATTGGCTCATGCAGGGGCAAGGACATAAGTTCTATTTACCTGTCCCTGTGCCTCCGCAGTGCCACATGACTGACCACCACCGGAAGTTATTTTCTCCCCGGCTTTTGGTGTCGACAAGATCGGAGGGAAAGAATCTGACCTGATGGATCGCACGCTCAGCCAGTCAGTGACAGCAGCGATCTCCCGCCAAAGTCACTGACTGGCTAAGCAGGCAATCATTAGCAGGCTAATCACATTGCTGGAGCAGGAGATACAAGAGGCCAGTGGCATCCAGTGGGTGGTAAGGCAACACTGCAGGGGCATGGGGAAGGGCAAGTAGAGCTCGTTCTCCTCTGCACCTGATTTTTTTTGTTTGCCAAACTTTTTTTAAATGGCTATAAGTAATACTTCATTTCCTCTGTAGTGGCCACTGCAACAGGAATGATCAGCCAGCAAAGGTATTAGGGCCCTGAGCGATCGACTGTCACAGAAGCATTCATTCACAAAACCTATATGTGGTAATGCAGCACAGTTCCACTGAGGTGTGGCTCTAATTCTAGAAGAATCCATCTAAGTTTATTCTGGGATAACCACTTTTAAACGAAGATGCATGTAATAAGAGGACCCCTTTAAGACTTACTTTAACCCAGTGATCTGTAAGACTTACCCATAAGTTGTGATACGGATCAGTTTTATTGCTGGGATCATATATAAGGCAGTTTCCGCCATAATCTCTTTCTGGTAGAGGAACTCCCAATTTGGGGTCAATAAACTTCATGAACTGTCTTCCGTCATGTACAGTCTGCGGAGATGAGAGTCACATGAACAACATCCTGTAGTATCATAACCATACAATAGTCAGATGGAACGCTCAGCTGTACTGCTCCTCTATTCAGACTTCTGTCTACAAGTAACCAGCAATCTATAACATCCATGCATGAAACGGAAATGTTTCAGTGTGATGAATCAAGTCGATAACAAATTAATAGTCATTCTAAACAGGGTGGTTATGATCCCATGTGTACCGTGAGATATCTGGAGTGATTTTCAGTAGAAGTTTCTGCACTCTATAACCGCTGTTAAAGGCAGGATATGCTGATATAAAAAACATCTTGTGACTCCACATGATGTACTTTTACACACATACTGTAAATACACATAAAACTGCTAGGAAAAAACCTAGACCATAATGCAAATCTGCAGGACAAGGCACGAAAATGCAAAGCAACCCCTGAAGTGACAAAACCAAGATCTAGGCACTTTCAGTTCTTACCTGGAAGAGAATGAAGATGAGGAACAACTCATACACCACACTGACACACAGCCAGAACCTCCAATATGCTGCAAGACAGCAATGCAGACACTTAATATAGTGTTAATAGAAACGTTCTACTAGATGTGACTGAAAGGGAAGGTGATCTGACGTGGAACGTTATTTTTCTGTAGAAAGCAATGTACAGTTTGATTTAAAATTGCAAGGATAAACAATGCCCACTGTATATGGATCTGTTTTATGGTCTCAGAGGTTAATGCCCCAAACCTTTCCTCTAGATTTCTTTGGTTCCAAGCCAAGGCTTTATTTCATAAATTTATATGGAATACAAGAAAAAAATTAAAGCTTAATAAGGTAACTAACGCTGTAAGGTGCTGTGTATAGGTAACATTTTCTAGTAGAAGCAATGCTTTGAAGGGCTAGCGTAAAACTATTTCATAAAGCTTTGAACATTTTTTTTTCTAAATTAAAAAAAAACCCTTACTAATAATTCTACCACTGCTCCAGTGTTCCCCACCACACGGGCTGTGACGTCACTTATATGGCTTACATGACACTGCAGCTAACTGCTTGTGTGCACGTGACTCACAGATCCATTCATTCTCTATGGAGCTGCTGGAGAGAGCAGAGTGGAGCAGATGATCAGCGGCTCCATTAAAAACATAGTGGTCGGGGCGCCTCTCTAAGGGGACGTTCACAGTTACTGGATCCGCAGCGTATTTTCTGCTGCAGATCCGCAGCAGATTTCATTTAAAGAGTCACTGTCGTATTTTTTTTTTTTGCAGAAATCAATAGTCCAGGCGATTTTAAGAAACTTTGTAATTGGGTTTATTAGCCAAATCTGCCATTATCTGCATGTAAAAAGCCTTTTCCCAGGTCCCCCCCCTCCTTCCTCTTTTTCATCCACTCTGAAAAATCTGAAAATTGTGACTTGTTGCAGGAGACGTCCCCTGTCTGCTCTAGGGAGAGGGGAGGGGGGAGGAGGAAGGAGGGAGTTAGCCGGCAGCAGAAAGCAGATAACAGAGGATTACAGGCACGGAGCTGGGTGACAGCTGTAATCCAAGCTCAGACAGGTCACTGGTGATGGTCAGAACAGATAAGGAGTGAGGGATTTGTAGATTAACTCTTTGTTGTCCTGTTTTGGTCTTTTGTTTAGCTCTCTCCATAGGAGAACAATGAAGACAGGGGGGAGAGCTTCAAACTGATTTTTCATGATAAAAATGCATTTTTCGGATAATAAACCCAATTACAAAGTTTCTTAAAATCGCCTGGACTATTGATTTCTGCAAAAAAAATTTTCACGACAGTGACACTTTAAATAACTGAACACATCATCAAATCTGCACCATCAAATCTGCTGCGGATCCTGTAGGTGTGAACGCACCCTAAAGATCAATTCTGTCCATCAATTAGTGCACTAATCCTTATCACATTTCAATAAAAACAATGATAAATAAAATTCATGAGCCACCATAATACCTGGATGAGGTCTTGAAAATGGTCCATCTTTAGCTTGTGTCACTCCAAAGCATAGGAAAACCAATATGCTGGCAACAATTCCTCTGGAAAGACAATGAAAGGAAGAAGAGTCAATTATCTAGTTTGCACTTAATGGTGCGTTTACACAGGCAGAGTTATCTGACAGATTTTGGAAGCCAAAGCCAGGAATGGATTTGAAAAGAGGAGAAATCTCAACATTTCCTTTATGACCTGTTCTCAGTTTATAATCTGTTCCTGACTTTGGCTTCAAATCTTTGGCAGATAATTCAGTGTAAACATACCCTAAAGCTGACTTTGGCATGCACAATCCGTTACAATACGGGCAAAACCTGAAGGGGAAGTAAAGGTCTGCAAAAATGTCAAGTCAAATGTTTCCCTGGGAACAGGCACTAGCCTGGGGTTATGTCACTATAGGCGTCAAAGTTGCTCATTTTTGACTGCAGATTTTAACAGACTACCATTAAAAAATAAAAACTGTACATATCTTGTGTTATCAGAATATGTGATCCTCTAAGGGGAGCCACACTGATGACAATACTACATGGACATTATAGCTTTATTATAACTTGTCGGACACAAGAAGTGTGCTGAGCGGGTCAGGAAGGGTTGGAAGGGGACACTGGCATAAACTTCATCCTGCTCACTGAACACAGGGAATAAACAGGAAATCTCCACCTCCAAAAACTAGTCACAAGTTTCATCAGCAGGATATTTATAGCGGCACAGTTTTACACAGGTTTTCACGGATCTGTAGTGCAGAATGTCCAACATCATGAGCTAGTTGGGCATGGTACTTACCAGGGCTGTGGAGTCAAGAGTCAGAGCTAGTTTTGTCTGGAGTCGGAGTCAGAGTCAGAAAAAAAATGTACCGACTCCAACTCTAGCTTTAATAGAATCTTTAAAGAAAATGTAGAATTGAATTTTGATATGAATTTTACAAGTTTTGCTCATGAATATATAATATGAGCAAAATTATAATAGGACACTGGCCCTATTGCATAAGGGTGGTCGGGGGAAAGTTGTCGGTCACTATTGGGCAGTTTGTTTCTGAGCTGGAAGAGTCCATTGTGTGGGGGGAGGTCTGTGCAGTTCTCTTCCTGGATGCTGGATGTGTGTATATCAGAAGCATTGTAATATGGAGATATCCTGTGTAATATAGAGGAGGAGGAGGAGAAGACATAAGCAGTAACCTCTGTCCTCAGTGTGGTGTTTTCTCTCTGGGAGAAGATTGTGTGTTTTTCTTCAGTGTTCTATGGCTGCAGCTGTGTGTGTGTGTGTGTTATGGCTGCAGCAGGCTGTGTGTGTGTGTATACTATGGCTGCAGCAGGCTGTGTGTGCGTGTGCTATGGCTGCAGCAGGCTGTGTGTGCGTGTGTGTGTGTGCTATGGCTGCAGCAAGCCGAGTGTGCGGGTGGGGGGGAGGAGGAGGAGGAGGAGACATAAGTAGTGTAGCAGTAACCTCTGTAGCAGCCACCTCCCCCCTGCTGAAGTACCCCATTAAGTATGGTGAATATTTAGTTAGAAACATAGAAGACTGTCAGCAGGAAAAGATCACCTGCTCCATCTAGTCTAGTTGTGAGTAGTTCAGGACATAGAGGCTGGAGACTGGCTGCATCCACTGCACACACAGGAGAAGCTGCTTTATATACAGTATTCCTTTATTCACTCAGAAGTCGCCCCAGGATCACATAGGACATTAGGGAGAAGCTGCTGAGCCAGTGTGATTATTAACTCCCCTGGTATATGAATGGCCAATCGGGAGTCGGAATCGGTCCTAATAAAATTCAGGAGTCTGAGTTGGAGCTGCGGCTTACTGTACTAGGTCACATTGGGGGACATGGATACAGACCTCATCATAATAGTTTGTATAATTCCTTTCCTTCTCGGTAAAATGTCTAAAAGCCTCCACAGTCTCAAAAACTCCATCTAATATAAAACTGAAGACATACAGGGTGGATGGGGATGAAGCTGTAGTTTCTGGGTAGCATGCGGGGAAGGAATAACATGAGGTAGGGTCTAGATCTAATGTTTATATAAATCTGCCAGTCCAAATCTTAGATTTAGGGTATGTGGCAATTGTTTTCGTTAGTTGTTTGATAATTGCCTGCATACTCCCAGAAAGATAATTGCTTTAAATTTGAATGATAATTTTTCTGTGTAATTGGGCCCTTACTGGGTGAAGTGGCATCCGTCAATGTGTGTGTAGTGCAGATTCCACAGTAAGGTGTAACCTCCTGGGGGATGAGACGCTTCTCGTTACTGTGCCCTGCAGTCCTCCTGACTGATGGGTCTCATAGCCACAGCCAGCCCAGCGACATTCCTCCCAAAGTCATAGGTAATAGCTGACAGGTTACACAAAGGTAATCCCTGGGCTCTGCACTAAATCACAATAGCCTACAACAGATTATGCCCTTGAGATATCAACCTCCAAGTCACAAGACAACTCCCCCTACCTCTACAGGAGAGGGAGAATTAGTCATATGGTTTCTACTTACCATACTTGAAGTTATCACTTCTTGTCTGTCAAGAAGTTAGTAACGATTGTATATTTATTCCTCTACTTGTAATGACATAGCAGCCAAAAAACTTGTAAGTGTTAGAGCCTACACTTCCCAGTCTGGTTATTCTGCATGGTCATGCAGATGAATTAGAAAAGGAAAGTTTGCTCATTTAAAAAAAATATTTAACATCTGAAAGTTTGAAATGGTCAGGATGAGTGAGTGGGAAGAAGCACTCAGCTGTGAGTGCTTCTCTCCTCATTTCCCTCCCCGCAGTAGATGCATTCTATAGGGTGGCATCTCTGGTCTAGCATACTATCGGTAGGGATCTGAGCAGCCAGACCACGACTGATTAAAACTTTTGATAAAAGTTTTTTGTTTTATTTAAACGACCGTAACATTTTAACAAGTGCATATCTAGGTAGAACAGAGAAACTCCATAAAGCTGCAATGGCATCCACTTGTATCAGGGGCAGGGGTGATTCTAGCCTCTCTGCTGCCCGAGGCGAACTATAGAATGACGCCCCCCCCCCCGGTCAATCCGCCCACATTATAATCCACTACTGCCCCCTCCCCACTGCTGTCCCCAATAAACATAATGTTTGGTACCTTGCTGCACAGAGGATGTCAGGAGAGGAGGGGGCTGACTTTATAGGAGAGGTCCCAGCAGCACAGAGGATGTCAGGAGAGGAGGGGGCTAATCCTATAGGAGAGGTCCCAGCAGCACAGAGGATGTCAGGAGATGAGGGTGCTAATCCTATAGGAGAGGTCCCAGCAGCACAGAGGATGTCAGGAGAGGAGGGTGCTAATCCTATAGGAGAAGTCCCAGCAGCACAGAGGATGTCAGGAGAGGAGGGTGCTGATCTTTTAGGAGATGGTCCCCCTCTTCCCCCCTTATAGATGGTCCCCCTCTTCCCCCCCTTATAGATGGTCCCCTCTCCCTTATAGATGGTCCCCCTCTCCCCCCCTTATAGATGGTCCCCCTCTCCCCCCTCCCTTATAGATGGTCCCCCTCTCCCCCCTCCCTTATAGATGGTCCCCCTCTTTCCCCTCCCTTATAGATGGTCCCCCTCTTCCCCCCTTATAGATGGTCCCCCTCTTCCCCCCCCTTATAGTTGGTCCCCCTCTTCCCTCTCTCCCCCCCCCTTATAGATGGTCCCCCTCTCCCCCCCCCTTATAGATGGTCCCCCTCTCCCCCCCCCTTATAGATGGTCCCCCTCTTCCCTCTCCCCCCCTTATAGATGGTCCCCCTCTTTCCCCCCTCCCTTATAGATGGTCCCCTTCCCCCCCTATAGATGGTCCCCCTCTTCCCTCTCTTCCTCCCTTATAGATGGCCCCCCCCCTTATAGATCGTCCCCCTCTTTCCCCCCTCCCTTATAGATCGTCCCCTCTTTCCCCCCTCCCTTATAGATCGTCCCCCTCTTTCCCCCCTCCCTTATAGATGGTCCCCCTCTTTCCCCCCCTCCCTTATAGATGGTCCCCTTCCCCCCCTACCTTATAGATGGTCCCCCTCTTTCCCCCCTCCCTTATAGATGGTCCCCTTCCCCCCTTACCTTATAGATGGTCCCCCTCTTTCCCCCCTCCCTTATAGATGGTCCCCTTCCCCCCCCTATAGATAGTCCCCCTCTTCCCTCTCCCCCTCCCTTATAGATGGTCCCCCCCCTTATAGATGGTCCCCCCTTATAGATCGTCCCCCTCTTTCCCCCCTCCCTTATGGATCGTCCCCCTCTTTCCACCCTACCTTATAGATGGTCCCCCTCTCCCCCCCCCCCCCCTGCACAGCAGATAAAACAAAAACAAAAAACAGCACACAACTCACCTGCCCTCCGTTCCCCCGTCGAGCCTCTCTGGTCTGGTCCAGGCTGATGTGCGGCTGCCCGGGGTGTCCCGTCCTGTCCCCGGCAGCGCGCGCATCACAGAGCTCCCCGTGCGCCTGTGACTTCCGGCGCACAGGGAGCTCTCTGATGCGCGTTCTGCCGGGGACAGGACGGGACACCCCCGGCAGCCGCACATCACCCGGGGGACTAAGGCTGCATTCCCACGTTCCGTGATCCTGACGGATCACAGACGTGGAATGCATGTACTGGAGCCCCCCCCGCGCCCGGGCAGTATCTGTAATGAGATGCTGTGAGCGGGGGGGACTGTATTCATAAGCGCCGCGCTGTAGTATCAGCACGGCGCGGCTGATTTAGTACAGCGGGGCGCTTATGAATACAGTCTCCCCCGCTCACAGCATCTCATTACAGATACTGCCCGGGCGCGGGGGGACTCCAGTACATGGTACAATCAGTGGCGGATTATAATGTGGGCGGCCGCCCGAACCGCCCATATTATAATCTGCCACTGAATGCCGCCAGAGCCGTTTTAATACATTGGTGGGCCCAGTGCACAGCCCTCAAGAGTGGGCCCCCCCTTCCCTTTCGGCACATTGTATAATGTACTGAATTTGCCCCCACACTGTATCAAGAGCCCCAATACATACAGTAGTTTCCTTATAACACTATTTCCACAATACAGTGATTACATATTACATAAAAACTGCACTAAACAAAACAGAAAGATATCACCAATGATACCATTACATAATACCGCCACATCATGACCCCTAACACTACAATCCTATAACAGAGTGCAGTTACATCCAGTGACTCACCGGGGGCGTTTTCTCCAATCAGAGTCTGTCACCTTTTCTTTTTCTCTCCATCCAGCCTGGGCCACCTTGAAGTCTTCTCCTGGCTGTGAATCTTCTCTCCAGAATCTGCCAGACAAATATTTTAGGCTCCAACACATCCAGTAGTTAGGTCCCTTGTACCCCTATACAGTAGTTACACCCCTCTGTACTCCTACATAGTTACACCCCTCTGTGCCTCCATAGTTTTAAGGTGTCCCTGTAGTATATAGACCCTCATGTGCTCCTCCAGTTATATACAGCCCTCCTGTGCGCTCCCCCATTAGTATATAGCCCCCCTGTGCACTCTCCCCAGTAGTATATAGCCCCCCCTGTGCTCTCCCACAATAGTATATAGCCCCCCTGTGCTCTCCCACAATAGTATATAGCCCCCCTGTGCTCTCCCCCAATAGTATATAGTCCCCCTGTGCTCTCCAATAGTATATAGACCCCTATGCTCTCCCACAATAGTATATAGCCCCCCTGTGCTCTCCCCCAATAGTATATAGCCCCCCTGTGCTCCCCCCAATAGTATATAGCCCCCTGTGCTCCCCCCAATAGTATATAGCCCCCTGTGCTCTCCCCAATAGTATATAGCCCCCCTGTGCTCTCCATAATATATAGCCCCCCTGTGCTCTCCCCCATAGTATATAGACCCCTGTGCTCCTCAATATGATATAGCTCCCTGTGCTCACCAATAGTATATACCTCCCCTGTGCTCCCCAATAGTATATAGTCCCCTGTGCTCCCCAATAGTATATAGCTCCCCAGTGCTCCCCCATAGTATATATTCCCCTGTGCTCCCCCATAGTATATAGCCCCTCTGTGCTCCCCAGTAGTATATAGCCCCCTGTGCTCCCCAGTAGTATATAGACCCCTGTGCTCCCCAGTAGTATATAGCTCCCCTGTGCTCCCCAGTAGTATATAGCTCCCCTGTGCTCCCCAGTAGTATATAGCTCCCCTGTGCTCCCCCATAGTATATAGCTCCCCTGTGCTCCCCCATAGTATATAGCCCCCCTGTGCTCCCCCATAGTATATAGCCCCCTGTGCTCCCCCATAGTATATAGATTCCCTGTGCTCCCCATAGTATATAGACCCCTGTGCTCCCCAGTAGTATATAGTCCCCTGTGCTCTCCCATAGTATATAGGTCCCCTGTGCTCCCCCATAGTATATAGCTCCCCTGTGCTCCCCCATAGTATATAGCCCCCTGTGCTCCCCCATAGTATATAGCTCCCCTGTGCTCCCCCATAGTATATAGCCCCCTAAGCTCCCCCATTGTATAAAGCTCCCTGTGCTCCCCAGTAGTATATAGCCCCCTGTGCTCCCCAGTAGTATATAGCTCCCTGTGCTCCCCCACAGTATATAGCTCCCCTGTGCTCCCCCATAGTATATAGCCCCCTGTCCTCCCCCATAGTATATAGTCCCCTGTGCCCCCCCATAGTATATAGCTCCCCCTCCCATATAACATTGAAAAAAACAAACACTGTTACTCACCTAGGTCCACGCGTTCCTCTTCTCTTCCCTCCTGTGGCCGCACTTCCTGCGGTCACAAGAGGCTGCACTCCCCTTACCCTCGCGCCGACGCTCCAGTGACGTCGGGCGCTAGAGGGAGAGTGCGGCCTCTTGTGACCGCAGGAAGTGCGGCCACAAGAGTGACTGACAGGGAGGGAGCCAATGGCTCTCTCTCTGTCAGTGTCGCTGCTGCTGCAGCGCTGAAGCGCCGCAGCAGCAGCGGGCGGGGGCAGCGGCAAACGCCGGGGGGGCCCTGCAGGGGGCGCCATGGAGGGGTAAGTAGATTACCCATCCATGGCGCTCCCCCCTGACAGGCTGGTGGCCGGAGCCCTGTGCGACCGCATTGGTCGCACATAGCAACGGCCGGCCTGCTCGGGGGGGCCCCTTTAACCAGTGGGCCCGGTGCACGTGCACCATGTGCCCTCTGGTTAAAGCGGCCCTGAATGCCGCCCCCATTAAGATAGCTGGTGGCGCCGCCTGAGGCAGACGACTCAGGTCGCCTCATCATTGCGGCGCCCCTGATCAGGGGAAACAAGCAGGTAACTATAGAAGGGTGCCTCCAGTTACACAAAACTCTTGATATGGCGGATATATTAGAAGTTTAATCTGGTGGAGCCAAAGCTGCAGCCTATGTTTTTTCCACTGTTACTTGGCAAAAAAAGGACAAAAAAAAAAAAAAAAAAAAAAAAAAAAAAAAAAAAAAGCCTGCAGCTATCCAGAATGACTGAACTTTCCTATGGAAAGTGTAGTAACAGCCAAGTTATGTTAAGACTATTCACATGTGTAGGGCTCCTGCAGGAGGTATATTCTGAGATAACTCCCACCGTATAACTAACAATGAAGAAACTGTACACTGCCCATAAGTATAGGATGCATGAGGTACGATTTATTCCAATTGCATCCAACACAATTCAAACTTTGACATTTTGGTCAAAAAGACAATCTTTCTGCACTGGTTGCACCAGTTGAACTGTATGTAAAGATGAAGCACATCAGAGGGAACAGTGTACGTGACACATGTGGAAGGAGTTTTCCTCACACACCACTGTTCTCACTCTGATGTGCCTCACTGGCTACTTCCAATATAGTTACAGATCCGACATTTAACAGATGCAGATGGCTTGGGTCAGTGCATGCATACTGTACTGTTGTGAACATAGCCAACAAGGAAATAAAGGGAGGGGGTGATATTTTACAGTGTACCTTTTTGTATTATAAGCTGTGTCTTGTGGCGTCTCTTCAAGTAACGTGACATAGACCAAGGAACACGTCAGGATGAACAGCACGGTTAACGTATGAGCTCTCCTATAAACAATTCAGAGAAAAGAAATGAAAGTGACGTATTACAACCAGGTAATGACAGATCTACAAACATTAATACAAGCAAACTGTATACTCATTAAATATTCTGGAGAAAAGATGGATGGAAGGAGGCAAACTGCAACAAGAATTCTCCAACCACAGATGTACATGGTGACACCGGCACTTATTAAAAGGGTTCTCTACTTGACAACCTCTTTACCGATGCACAGAAAACAGACACAGAGGAGTGCTGGCTCTAGCTGTGACCTCCATTGCTTCTTTAGTGGCCCTAGCAGCAGAGATGAGCAGCAGATCACCACTGCAGTGGCTGACATATTAACCAATCTCCATCCTGATGGAGTGTGACCTGATCCCAGATAGATAGTTGCCAGGCACAGAAGTTAAAAAAAAAAAAAAAAAAAAAAAAAAAAAAAATAATCTATCTTCAATGCTCAGTACAGGGTTCCTGTAATATGGCATGAGGACGGAGCCACGGTGGCATGTAGTCACACTGCCTTTGCCCTCATCCCAGCCTTAGCACTGTACTTTGCATTAAGTTACCAGCGCTAAGGCTGCAAATCAAACATGAATATGTATACACATATACACACCCCCAGCAATGGCAGCAATCTTCCCTAATAACAGTGCCCTATTTCAATAGGGTAATGCTTACAGCCACACTGCAAAAGCTGTTAAGGAATGGCCAGAGGGGCACAACAGAGTGCATGATGTTGTTTGATTTGTTGAAGTTCTCCACATCTCTATCCAACCCAGCTGCAGAGGGATGTGTGGAAAATACGAGCCTAATTCACGGAGGTTGCGTTATCTGCACTAACAAAATCTGCCTGGCCTTAAGAGTAGTGACAAGTTTATTTATTGGGCTCTTACAGCTATTAAGCCTTTGACAGTTCATAGGCAGCTCTCATTCTGCTTCCCAGCAGTACTCACACCTGGACTTCCTTCTCTCTACTTTTCTGGCCCATGACAGGGCAGCAACTGCTACTCTATTATGCTAGGACACAGTGCTGGAGAAAGCGCGCTGCATAGCTGGGTTGGCACTGTGCTAGGGAGAGGATTTACAGTGCTATACATAGAATACCAGGGGAGAAGGGGGTTACTGACAGACTGGACTTGTGCTATGTGGGCAGAAAGAAAATGCCACTACAGCAAGGAATGGGGTGCATCACAAAAACAACTCCGGTCTAACCGAAGAACTGCCATTGAAAGATTATAACTAAGGGCCCTATTACACCAACAGAATATCTGGCAGATTTTCTTAAGCCAAAGCCAGGAATGGACTATAAACAGACAGCAGGTCATAAAGAAAAGACTGAGATATCTCTCCTCTTTTCAAAACCATTCCAGTCTTCGGCTTAAAAAAAAAAAAAATCTGTCAGATAATCTGTTGAGGTAATAGGGTCCTAAAGAAGAGAGTGGGATTTCATTCAGGAGGCAGCACTGTGTACAGAGTAAGAACAAAAGGACGACTGCCCATTAATACACACACTGCTATTTATAACTACATAAGTCCTGCCCTGCTCCCAGTGTCTTATCTTGTTCTCCCTGCTGCTAAATTTTTGGTAACTGAAGTTACAACAACCATTTAAAGGAGTATCTGAAGGATTATCCCCACTCCACAGGACAGGGGATAAGTGCCAGATCAGGGTGGTGTCCAGCCATTGGGATCCCCAGAATGAGGCCCTGGATCCTTTGTTATAAGCATAGCAGCAACTTGCATACACTGCATTCAATGTCTATAGAGTTGCCAAAGAAAGCAGAGTACACAATTCATTAACTGAATACTGGGAGGAGGCAGGGGGTAAAAAAAATTATGTTAAAATGAGAATGAAAACAGAATAACTGAATCCAAAAACAAATGAAGCTCAACATAGGGTTATGCAATATTCTATGTTAAAGGGGTAGTCCATCAAAAAAAAAATTCTTTCAAATCAACTGGTGCCATAAAGTGCCAGAGATTTGTAATTCACTTCTATTAAAAAATCTTAAGTCTTCCAGTACTTATCAGCTGCTGTGTGTCCAGCAGGAAGTGGTGTTTTCTTTCCTGTCTGACCCAGTGCTCTCTGTTGCCTCCTCTGTCCATGTCAGGAACGGTCCAAAGCAGGAGCAAATCCCCATAGAAAACATCTCCTGCTCTCCAGACTGGGAATAATACAACTTCCTGTTGGGCATACAGCAGCTGATAAGTACTGGAAGGCTTGAGATTTTTTAATAGAAGTAAATTACAAATCTCTGGCACTTCATGGCAGCAGTTGATTTGAAAGAAAATTTTTTTTGGTGGACTACCCCTTTAAAGGCACAAACACCCTAAGGGCCGTGGAGGCAAACACATGGCACACATGCCAAAGGGGGCACTCAGAGCTCTCCCTGTGGGCACCTGCACCCTCACTTGCTGATGGGGTATCCAGGACAGCTGTGCCAGATCCACTAAAGAGCCACTGCTCCTTAAAATGTATGTGCATTTGGTAACATGACTGCTTAATAAATCGAACCCTATATGTGCAAAACCAATGATGATTTATGGTGTTATGTGCATCAGACAATGCCTTACATCCTTAGAGATTGGAAATTAAGGATCAAGTGTCAAAGAGAGCTGGGCTCTCCAAACGCTGTAATACAGGGATTCAATTAAAAGAAACTATGATAAAACAGCTAAATAATTTTCCTAAATTGCCTGGTACTTTAAATTCTCTCTCTTGAGGTCTGATACGCTCCCTTCTCATACCTGGTAGGCTGGCGATCCTACATAAGTGGAAGAACAAACTCCCCAGACTATTGCGGAATATTCACAGAGACTGGCCACCTACATAGAATGGAGGAATTGGTTACTGAACAGTCCCCTATGAGCAGTTCTTTATAATAAGATATGACGTCCTTGGAAGACCTTTGCAGCTTCACTGGCCTTTCTTTCAGCCAAGTAAGTAGCTCTTAAAGGGTTTATCCAGTGCTACAAGAACATGACCACTTTCTTTCAGAGACAACATGACTCTTGTCTCCAGTTCAGGTGCAGTTTGCAATTAAGCTCCATTCACATCAATGGAACTGAGCAGCAAAATCCCGCCCAAACTGGAGACAAGAGTGGTGCTGTCTCTGGAAGAAAGTGGCCATGTTTTTGAAGCACTGGATAACCCCTTTAAGAAGCCCCTTCTAGACCTGTTTTTATACCTCTATCTGTGTTATTTTGGTTGGAGGAGGCAGCAGGATCCCACCGATAGTATGTTGAGCCTGTTGTATACCTACTCAAGTACATGTATTTTGGTTTTTGTTTAGTTAATAAAATTGTTTTAGTGAGTAATTTATTTGAAGCATAACCTTCCTGTTGCGGCTACATATCATGGTTTTCTTTATCTTTAAATGTATCCTCTCGGACTTAGCTTACACGGCATGGTTCAGCGTTGTATATTTTTCTTGTTGACCACACCTGCTGCGTCAGAATTGCCCTTATTCTGATGTCTCTCACCTTGTTTACCCTTACCCCCTTTCCCTAATAGTTTTTTTTTCTTTCTGTATCTCCATCCCTTCCCCCTTGTGTCCAATCTACAAGTAATTAAAAAAAAAAATTGAATACAAAATAATTATCCAAAGAGAATCCTTGGAAAAAATAAATAAATAAATTAAACGTAAAAAAAAAAAAAAAAAACATCCATGCACAAGTTAAACATGTTGCAACAATAAACAGAACGCTTATGCAATCCTGGACAAGCAAACACGAGGCACTGGTTTGTCACAAATTGAAGTCAACACAGTACTAAGACTACAAAAGCATTTAGCAGTTTTTAGGACCCACTTTTTCTAAGGGCTTGGATATGTCATATACCAACGCAGATGCCATGTGAACAGAGACACACAACCGTAAGGCTGCATGTTTGTATGTCAACAAAGGACGTGTTACTCCTTGTTCATGAGATCCCTCCCAGTAGTTCACATACCCTTCTCCTCCTGAACAGGCTTGATCATTACAGCCCTGCATTCACAAAATGGAGAGCACTAACACTCCTGTCTATGTGCAGATGTGATGGTGGGCGACACTGCAATCCTGTGTATAAGAGCTGGACGGAGGCAGGCTGCAGCTGTATCTCAGTGACCACACTGCCCCTCTGTCTCTGAAAATACATCTATCACATGAAATGTAGGCCTGCATTGGGAAAGCATATCAGAAGGGTAATAGGAATCACAATGGCAAACAATTCCATGAATGCTACAGAAACTAAAATAGGTATATGCAAAGTATTCCCCAAGAAACCCCAGTTCAAAGTTGATGGGTTGACTTAAAAGGGTCACAATGAAAGCCTGTTTTTATTATGTTATATAAGACAACCAGGGTCATCTGTGGTTGGTATGTTCACAGGAGATCTCTGCTACGGCCAAAATCAAAATGAACTGGACATCGCTACGGTGTTTCTGCAAACATAAGACTTATTTTCAGGGTAGGTCTTATTTTATAGCTCCACTAAATGAGATGAACTGCCATACTATATGTCCCACTGTTAGGCTCCTATAACACATGTTCCCCTGTAGTTAAACCTCCATATTGTATACCTTTCTCCCCACTTTATAGTTCTTACCCCATACAGTATACATTCCCCTTCTGCAGTAAGGTTCCCCCACACTGTATACCTTCCTCACCCATACTATATACACACCCCTTCTGCAGGTAGCCCCATACTTTAGATCTTCCTCTGTAGTTGACACACATCCCCTCCCCCCCCCTATATTCTATGTCCCCTACTGTGCCTCTTCTAACGACTCGTGCCTCCCCTGCAGCTTGTGTTGGCCGATGTTTAGCCACCCAGTGTCAGGGATCTGGTCAGCTGACTGTAACTAGGGCTTAATTTTGGAGTAGGGCTTATATTTAAAGCCTACTCCAAAAAGCCTGCAAAAGGACCCTAGCCCTTTGAATACCTTAACCTTTTCACGACCATGGGTCATTGATTCCTCAATGCACAAGTCGTTTTTGGACATCAGCTTATGGGATCATAAAGCTGATGTCCCGATCTGTCCCGATTGTAACAGCTGCAGGGGAGAGAGGAGAGGGGGTGTGCCCTGTCTTCCCTCCCCCCGTCGGCCTCCGTAGCCAGGAAACTGGAAGCATGAGGCTCCCGGTTTCCATGGCTACCATCGGAGCTTTGCAATCACTTCGCAGAGCCCCGATGGACACTGGACAGAGAATTCTCCCTCTGTAGAGGGAGAATTCTGTCAGGAGCCCTATAGATGCTGCGGTCGTGCTGACCACTTCGCTCCGCTGCTGAGAATTGCGGTGGGTCCCCAGCTATCACTGATAGCCAGAACTCGCCGCAGATGACACAGATGCAGCTTCTACACCTGTCATTCTGCAGCGTAAATTAACGTTGCTGCAGCATCAGGCATAGGCTGCAGCAACGTTAATTTACTATGCAGCGGCGGGAGGAGATTAACATAAAAAAAAAAAAAAAGTATGTGGATAAATAAATTTTTTAATACAAACGTACCAACAGATGGGGAAAGTGCAGCTCCCTCTATATCATAGCCTGCAGTGAGGAGGATTAGCAATATTGGCCTGCCATCATTACACAAAGAGCGGCTTTATGTTGTCTGTTTCACAGTACAATCCCACAGAAGAGAAGCGGACTACAGCTTTCTAATGCTGCCTTCCATCAGCCTAAGTAGCAAGTGCATGTCATATAGCCATCTAATGGAGCAGGGATCTATGTGTATTGCTTCAACGTCTTACCTAGGATTGTTACATTTCCCATTCTCTGTTCCTAGTAATGGCAGCATAATACAGTGCGAGAAAAATGGAAGTTGGGGTGATAAAATACAATGGGAAAAAAACATTAGGTGGATAGAAATTAGGTTAAACAACTTTCAAAAGGTTTCCACTGGACGTATAGTCATCCAAGGAGGCCTTTGCAGAGAAGTGATACCTTAGGGACCTGTAAGACACAAATGATCAACAAGGCCACCCCCTGTGGGATTGACGTGACATGGATCCCAGATATGGCAGCAACAGACTCTATATGCCCAGTGCAGTGCAACTATGAAGACTCATCTGCTGTCGATACTGGCCTTTTGTGCTATTTAGAAAACATGGAAAACTGGATAACATAGGGGAACTGTAACAGCTGCAATAGTTTACCAATATTTCAGGAAACAAATACAGTGGTGCCTTGGATTACGAGCATAATCCGTTCCGGGACTGTGCTTGTAATCCAAATCCACTCTTAAACCAAAGAAAATTTTCCCATGAGAAATCCCTGAAATGCAGAAAATTGGTTCCACACCCCAAAAATAATGATCTTTTTATACTGAATAACCTGTAGAACAGATGAAACAAAGAATGAGAAACATCTGAATATGTGATGATATAAGAAACTGTAC
This sequence comes from Dendropsophus ebraccatus, assembly GCF_027789765.1. Classification (NCBI taxonomy): domain Eukaryota; kingdom Metazoa; phylum Chordata; class Amphibia; order Anura; family Hylidae; genus Dendropsophus; species Dendropsophus ebraccatus. Next base: position 45,352,755 of record NC_091457.1, on the reverse strand, counting down.
AGGATAGCAATCAGCATGTGGAGTATAATGTATAGTAACTGTATAACCCTGATAACACAGCAGCAGTTTATAGATACAGGGTGAAACTGCAGATCCCCATAATGAAGTAGCGTAGTACAACAGGCTAGAATAGAGAAGCAGGGCTGCTGTCAGCAGTCTGTGTGGTCACATGACAGCAATGGGGAAGGGGGTGTGTTCAGCCTGGACCAATCAGGAGGACAGTGACAGAAACTTGTTTATACAGCAGTGTAAATGGCTGAGTGTAAGTGCAGGCACATTATAGCAGCAGTGTGTATAGCTGAGTGTAAGTGCAGGCACATTATAGCAGGAATGGAGAGGATGGGAAACACAAAGGCTGAAGAGAGCATGAAGGAATGAGCAGGACATATGTGGGCACATAAATGAAGCACTTTCTGTCCGTGAAGAGAGGGGTTATAGCTATGAAGTGATTACCTCCACAGTCCTGCCCCCTGATGTGAGCCCCAGCCTGAAGTGGATCTGCCATGATTTGGAAGGTGAGGGAGACTTCCTGGGTCAGTACAGTGCTGTAGACCCCACTATGCAGACCATGCCCCTCACCCGCTCCCCCTCCCACCCAGTACAGGGAGCTCTTAAAAACCAAAACAATGCTCTTAAACCAAGTCACAATTTTGAAAAACTGTGAGCTCTTAAACCAAGGTACCACTGTATTTAAGAATGCACAGAACTGTATGGTTTGTGAGTTTATGGCTTGCCTTCACCTGTATACATCTACAAGGTGACCTTGCAATGAATGGTTCTGCAATTCCCGCAGAGCTGGCAGCAGATTCTAGTGACTGCTTCTGTTTTACAAGCCCTAACAGGAGATGCTGAAAGAAGCTGCATTATCTTAACGGTTATTAATAGATTTAATAGGCACAGTCTTTTCAGCAAACATCGCCTAGATCGATAATACAAGCTAATGTAAGGAACTATGTAATATACCTTATCAGACAAAAATTTTCCCTTCTCCTGTTATCGAGTATCTGCCCTGTACAAGATTAATAATGGCCAGATATAGTGATGCTCCTCATGTGTACACATACACAGGGCAGATTATCCTGAAACGACAGGTGCACATTAAGCATGGGGTCTTCCTGAGAACATAAAGGGGTATTCTCAATTGGGATATTCATGACATATCCATAAGAGAACTCTGGGACCTATATCTATCTCTAGAACCTGCCGCACACGTCAGATGGTCAGGAAGCCGAAAACAGATGAATAGGTAGCTATATATAAATTTGGCTGCTTTCAATCTCCCAGCCACCTTGAGCAAACCCTATGGATGTGCCACAACTGGCCCTTTAAAGTGTAAGTCATTTAAAGGGGTACTCCGGGCTAGGTGTATTTTTACTGTATGGCTGGGGAGGGGGTGGATATCGCCGCCGCCGTCCACTTAACTCCCCAGTTTCAGCACTGCGTCCCGGATCGCACCGCCACGTCACCTCACATCTCAAGTCGCAGCCAAAACCAGGAAGTGGCAGCAGGACGGGAGAACGGGGCGGTGCGATCCGGGACCCGGCACTGGAACTGGATGTAAGTGGATGGCAGCGTCTATATCCACCCCCTTCCCAGCCATACAATAAAAATATCCTAGCCCGGAGTACCCCTTTAAAACAATACAGTACAGAGATCAATACAAGCAATTTAAGAAACTCTGTAAAATGTTTTATTAGGCAAAAGAGTTTCCTTCTATACTCACAAGGCTGCAGTTTCCCAAACACTGGACTTTCTTTTTAACTAGACTTTATGTACATATATTTGGGGGGGGAGGGTAGAACCTATTCTGTATATGCAGTGTATGGGAGACAACTACTCTCCACCCACTAGCCCAGGGACAACTAACAATTACAAATGCAGTGTATAAATCCGGTGTACATGGGATATACTGTACAAGTTATATAATGGATGCACATAGGGCTAGTCATGTACCCATAGCAGCTTATCCTGAAATGTTACCTGAAAGGGCAGGCATGCTTTACTACCTAAAGGATAAGCTGCAGCAGACAATTGTAACTAGAAACAGCTAGAGATAACCATGGACGCACAACCTGATACCGAACTCTAGTTGACAAGGGTCAAGACAATGAAATGCCAAAGTATTGTCTAGCATATCTGCGCTCGCTTACATCAGTGATTGGGCAGTGTCATGCGGCCTTAAGTCAGGGTTTGTTGCATGGTGCAGCACAGCATTCTGCACTAGTCTCCAGGAAAAACAATTATACCACATATGAGGGAGTCCGCCATTGTAGTAACAAGGGCAATGTGAAATAGACCTGTGCTATTATGCAGCGAGACTGAGCTTATCCTACATCAGATTACTGTACAGCCACTCACTATAGTCTGCTATGTGCAGACATTACCTGGGGACCAGCATCCCCCTGCAGCAGCATCCTGTGATCTACTTTCACCTGTCAGTAACAGTTTACTTTACCTGCAGCGCCTCCATATGGGAAGGTAAGGTATACACAGTGACTCTTTGAATTAGTAGGCTGTTTCTGTAAAGGCCCTTTAACACTGATCAGCAAGATCGGCACTCGTTCACAGAGCCTTTACAAGAGTCAAACCATGCACAGCCAGGCTTCCCGAGCGGTCACTGGATCATTCATGTGAGCCTCCAAAATGAATCAACCCTCACCAAACCCCCATTATTTACAGTGGCATGCTCCAAAAGGATCCAGACAGTTGGGGAAGGGCCCCCTGTTGTGGAACAGACCAAAATGCATAGATTAGGGGGGGGGCGCTGACTATTGACTATGATGTCAAACACAATGAAGAGCACAGTAATAAACCTAACATTGTCATTCCCAACACTAAGTAATTATACAAAGACGGTGAACAGGAACACGTATATTCTTAGTGAAACATCATAACAAAGACTAATATATAGTTACCAAACGGAGAAGAGTAAGACAAGTTCGGTCAGCCATTGTGGAACTCCAGAACTTAGTGGTGAGGAGGATGAGAAAGGCTTCTGATGAGAATAAGACAAGCTGCGGTCACTCCGCATTAAGAGGAAGTAAACAAGAGAGCGCGGCTCCTCCATCATTACATGGCAGCCAAGTATAAAGTAATGATTTATAAGCCGACATTCATTTCACTTCTGGCCCACCCCTACCCCGCTGGCATTAGAGGCAGCAGCCTGTCTAGTAGGCATTCTGTGGGTGTAATTGAATATTATAGACAGCAGCAGATCACTATAAGAAGTAAAGCATTACCATATGTAAAGAATCCTGTTTAAATGCGGATATATTAGGAACCAGTTATCAGATCCTACACAGGAGTGGTAGTATGATAGCTAGATGTGAAGATCTGGGACACACCTTCTGTATCTATAGTTGTAAATAACACCCTGCAAAACAGGTCAAATATAAGTATACCTGACACTGCTCACTCGTTAGGGAGAGCTAGCCGCTGTAGGAGACTGCTGGCAATGCATCATGGGGCATACATGCAAATTAGCCTCTCTCTAGGGCCACCTATAAGTAGCTACCCTATTAGTCAACGTCCATCCCATAAAAGCCTTGAAACGTAACTGGGGATTGTAACTAGAGAGGCTCTGAAGCATAGACACTTTGAATACTCTGTTCCCATGTAGCATTGCCTGGTCTCTTCAATGATTATCAGTAGCCTTGTGGTTCTCACTAAATATCACAAATATTACTATACAAGATAAGAAAGTGTGCTTATGTAGACATTACCATTCACATGCTCCATTATATAATAAGCGTTCTATGGGCCGCTAAGCATTACTTTCCATCATGTAGGTGCTCCGACATGCCCTCTAATCACTCCGGGATATTTGTTCCTTTAACCCACTCCTGAAGCTTTCCGCATTCTTAGTACTAGTCCCAACTATGTGTGCTTTTCATCTGCCAAAACAGCTTCCAATTCCTGTAATCCCCCCGCCCCCTGCAAGGAGATAAGAAGATTAAAGGGTTCTGGAGTGTAACAAGAAGAGTTATAAGAACTGTTGACAGGATAAAACCGTTTAGTCTGAGAAGGTCCGCTGCCATTTGTGTTACTAGTATAAGCTTTCCTTCATGCATCGCCACCTAAGGAAGTTCTATAACCCCTCACTCAGTAAGATCTAAGAGATGCAAAGAGGTTACTCTCTAAATACTGTTTGTAATTAATATGGAAGCTGAAACACCCAGCCATCTACTGGGGAGCACCAGGGGAGCTACAGGTGGGCACACATTACATGATTTAGGATTTAATGGGCTGCTATTTAACATACTAAGGTCTCCAGTAAGTGAGTAGTGGGCCTCCAGTCTGGTCCAAATAGGACATCACCCTCCTGACATCCACATAACTTAAAGGGCACATAGGTCTTCATAGGTCAAACACGTCAGAGGGGAATACTGGTGAAAAATGCCACATACAAGTTATTTTATGGCCAGAAAGTGGTGAGGCCAGAGTACAGGTCACATTATTAGCCTCACTGCTCCTGGTTACAGTAAACAAAGTTATATAGCACTTGGATGATTAGCCAAATTAATTCACCCTTAGAGCTAACAATTAGATTTTTTTAAACTGCAAAAAAAAAAAAAATTATAAAGTGTGGGATCCTACGCGGAGGGAGGACAAGTAGTCTCCTCTTTTAGCCTTTCAGTGCTTCAGCTCTGTATCACTTACATACTACAACACAGAAAGAACCCGTTCACTCTACGGAATTGGCGCCAAAATTCCACTCTGAACCCTCGCCCACGGACTCCAAACTTAATCCCGCCTGCTCTCTCTTTCAACGGGAGGCCTCACACGCCCCACTCTCCGCATGCCAATTCTTTGAGCGGAGGGGTGCACAAGGCCTCCCATTGAGAGAGATATCAGACGGGATTCAACGCTGAGTCTGCGGTCGGGGGTTCAGAGCAGAATTTCAGCACCAATCCTGCGAACAGGCCCAGAAGCAGACGTTACTTATTTGGCTCCTGCTCTGATGACCTCCGCTCCAGGTCCCACACATTTTTCTTCTTGTGGGCAGCATGAGAATGGAGGTCATCATGTTAAAGCAGATAACAAATGTAATGTTATAGGATAAACCCTTTCTGTGCTGCATCATGAGTAATATGGCTCTGTACAGGCTGCAGCAAAGAAAGGGTAAAAAGAGCAGGCATTACTATTGTCTTTGGCTCCTGCAATAATGACCTTCAAATGCCCTTTTTGGACTGCTCGATAGTAGAGAAGTTGACACAGAGCTATATTTTGTCATGACGATGCAGAGAAAGTGTAAAAAGGGAGCACAATGCTTCTAAATTTGAGTGCCCCCCCCCCCCGCCCCCCGATAATGACAGCCAGGATTCCTATAACAGCCACAGTGCCATTATATTGACAGACAGTATTTCCATGACCATGCCAGCCATATTGCACAATCACTTAAGACACCACTAACATACACAAACACACATAACTAATACAGACATTGAAACACACATAACTAATACAGACATTGACACACATTCTGGGCCCGGCACTTGCCCAGGTAAGCCTGGTGCTGACGCCGGTCCTGATTAATTACATTCAGAATACAATTTATTTTGGGGGGGCTACTGATATGGATGCACAGAGATGACCTCCTATATTACATGGATACACAGAGAGTCCTGAATATTACACATCAGGATTCAGGATTTAATTTTCTAGCCATACTGCCTAGCCCTCGCTACATAGGATCTAAAATGACTGGCAAATAGCTCACTTTTCGTAGTTGGTTCTATTGGTTGGTATTTCTGCGATCAAGTGCTGGCACCATTATACTCATTTTTTTCTTGACCCTTATTGTAGTGTCATAGCATTGCTGGTTAATCATTGGACAGCAGTTCTAGTGTGGTGTTGTGTTTTATAGAAGAATACGGTAAGTATTGTATTGTTTAGTGGTACACTTGTGGGAGTCACTCATTACAACAAACATACACCACCACCGCTTCTACATGTTTCACTCCACCAGGTGTCCTCAGGGGTATATAAGGTAGACAGATGCCACGTTCACACATTATTCTTGAGTTAAAAACGGTTGAAAATAAATGGACCAAAAGTAAAAATAAATAAATACACATCTGGAAACAGTTTTAATAGATCTGGAACAAGCTGATCTGAGGGATCCCCACCGATCACAAGAATGGAGGAAAACTGTCCCCCCAACTATATGAAGCGCAGATCTGTCTTCCTTTTTTTTAGGACATCCAAGCTCAGCGATTATAGATAAGCGAGCCCTGCGATTACACTATCCTGGATGATAGTGCTGGAGTGTGAGAGTTATTACACGGAACGATTATCGTTTGAAAAAACGTTAAATCGTTCTGATTTGAGCGATAATCGTTCAGTGCAAAAGCAGACAACGCGGAAATAGTTAGTTGGTTAATAGAATTTGGACCTATTTTTATCGTTGATCCTTCGCATGTATTAAGACGTTGTTTGGTCATTCGCAGTAGCGGCAAACGCAGTGGCTATGACAGGACAAACGCAAGTAATGATTATCGTTCTGTGTAATTGGTAGAACGATTTCAGGTCGTTTGCCATAGCGATCATTTGAGCTTGCTTATCGTTAATCGTCTGAATATCGATTTGTGTAATAGTACCCTTAGAGCACACAACCCTTTGAGGACAACAGTAACAAAAATACTAGGCGTAACAAACACTCTAAATGACCCAAAAAAAAAACAAAAAAACAAAACACCCCAACCCCACACACGGCATTCTTCACATTTGACAAGCTGCTCTGCCAGACACAATGAACAAGAAAGTCAACAAGCAATGGAATTCATATGAAGTAAAGCAATGTAGAACAATACGATTCATCTGACCTGTGACCAGGAAAGCTGGGGACACAGAAGTAGCAGAACTGGTTCAGTGAAAGCCATTCTTATAACCATTAAAATTTTACTCCTTCATGCAAGCGGTACAATATACATTTCACTACATACGCACATGTACATTATATATATTATCTTAGTAGATCAAACCAATGCTACACTACCTATAAGACCCGATTCTTATAGGTCCATCATTCCGGGGCAACAACCTTGGAATGCAGCTAGACCAGCTCTACACTTGGTCTGTACCTATGGGGCATGATGTGAGGCGATGCCAAATGCAACACAGCCAGCATGTTGCATTTGTCATGGCTCTAGTTTCCTGGACAGAGTATATATTGCCAGCCTAGGGCTGGGCAATTAATCAAATTATTCAATTAATTTGCCTGTAATTTTAGAATCTATTTTGATTTTTTTTTTATTTTTTTATTGTAGCTGTGCACCATTACGGGCTCAGTAACCCCAGTGAGTGCCCAGTTCATTTTGTTATTACAATTCTTGTAAAGGTAGCCCCTTAAAGGAGTTGTCAAATTTTTAAAACTGAAAACATGGCAGCATGCCTCCTGTCCTCTTCTGATTGTAACTGAAGAAACTGAGGTCATAGCTATGAAAGTCTTAAAGGTTATCCAGCGCTACAAAAACATGGCCACTTTTCCCCCTACTGTTGTCTCCAGTTCAGGTGTGGTTTGCAATTAAGCTCCTTTTACTTCAATGGAACAGAGTTTCAAAACCCCACCCAATCTGGACACAACAGTAGGGGGAAAGTGGCCATGTTTTTGTAGCGCTGGATAACCCCTTTAAAATACTCTTGAAAGGCAAAGTCAGAGAACAGCCCGAACACTTGTAGGATACTTATGTCCCATGACTTGAGGTTAGAAGCGGCGCAGCTTTTATAGTCTACATTCCTGCCAGCTTGCTCATCCAGGCCAAACCAGTGCCACCTTGTTACTTACCAGCTGGAGGTGACATTAGAGATGTAATAAGCGTACAAGAAACTCATGTGTACAGTGACCGTGTCCAACGGACTCCATTAAGGCTACAAACCCACACACCGTATATGCAGCAGATACGCAACAAATACGCAGCAGATTTGGTGGTGCAGATTTGATGCTGTGTTCAGTTATTTAGATCTAATCTGCTGCGTATTTGCTGCGTATCGCAGCAGTAAATACGCTGCGTATACGGTGTGTGGGTTTATACCCTAAGGGTACAAACACACACACCGTATACGCAGCAGATTTGATGGTGCAGATTTGAAGCTGTGTTCAGTTATTTAGATCGTATCTGCTGCGTATCACAGCAGAATATACGCTGCGTATACGGTGTGTGTTTGTACCCTAAAGAAAAAGTCCAGCAAAAATTTTTATCAAAGTGTTGTATTGTCCATTAAAAGTTATACAAATACCTAATATATACTTATTGCAGGAAATGCATATAAAGTCCTTTTTTCCCTGCACTTACTACTGCATTAAGGCTTCACTTCCTGGATAACATGGTGATGTCACTTCCTAGATAAAATGGTGATGTCACGACCCGACTCCCAGAGCAGTGCGGGCTGTTGCTGCTGGATAGGATGATGGCAGAGGGATGCTCAAGTGTCCCTCCAGTGCCCTGTGTCCCTCCGTGTCCCCCTGCAGCCACAGCCCACACAGCTCTGGGAATCGGGTCGTGACATCACCATTTTATCCGGGAAGTGAAGCCTTCATGCAGTGGTAAGTGCAGGGAAAAAGGACTTTATTTTCATTTCCCGTAATAAGTGTACATTGGTGATTTGTATAATTTTTGGGGGGCAATACAATACTTTAATAAAAATTTGGACTTCTCCTTTAACTTGCTGGTCCAACCTACAGGAGACTGGGGATCCTACAATAACTTTTCTATATCCTATTTTTTTAAGTTGTTGGGACTTGTAAGAATCTGTTAAGTCTCCCTGCCCCATCCACTGTGGCATTCTTTCTGAGCTATGTATATTACAAATACCAGTTCGATGCCAGGACGCTCGAGGCCATTAATATTGCTTCAAAGATTATGATACTTATATAACAGAACAATGGGATTTACTGGCAAGTGCAACGGGCTCCGGACTGAGAACACTGCATATGGCGGCATGTGTATATCTACCTGGTCCCTGACACTACACAGCAACCAGGAGCCGGAGAGAGAAAATCAGATCATGTGACCAATAACATCCTTATGGGCTACACAATACCTAGAGAAATCCTATGCAATAAACTCTCCTTCTATACATTAGGATGCCTTAAGAGGAGGTTACAACATGATAATGGAAGCGGCTGATTAATAATAAAGCAGATGAGAAGGCGTATGCACGGCCTGGGGGCTGCTCACACGGCACAGGTTATATAAGTGGGGAGTTTAGGAGATGCTCCTAATACTGTTGTGTGTCTGCAGGACGCGTCATGTCAACATAATGGGGTTTATCCAGAACATTAATCTCAATCCACTTAATCCAGGCTATTGAAAACATTGCGCTCATCCTACTAATTCATTTATGAGTAGGTTTCCTGAGGAGGAGAGTGATCTTAGTGAAGCCGGAGGGGGCAGCCACAGGAGAAAGGAGACGTTATTGATGACAGCGACGGCTCCATTACAGTAACCTGACATCTAATGCTACCGTCCAGAATACAAGGATCTGCTACCATCAAGTCCCTGTAACACAAAGGCTCCTGGGTGCCCTCTTAGTGACAGAGCTTGTTGCTACATAGGACAGCAAACTGTATGGAAACATAACTAATACCAGGCCGTGACATGCTGCTGCCTCAGGGGGATCAATGTGTTAGTCAATGGTGACGGACAGTAACTCGTACATGTACTTTTTGCAACTGGTGCAATCTATCGCATAACCTTGATGTGAAGGTTATTTTCTGAGGCTCTGCAGCAGCTGAGGCATGTCATACAGCACATACCCTTTGTATCTCAGAGGCTTTGCAGCAGCCAAGGCTTGTCGTCCGGCATACGCTTTGTATCTCAGAAGCTCTGCAGCAGCTAAGGCATGTCATACGGCACATACACTTTGTATCTCACAAGCTCTGCAGCAGCTGAGGCATGTCATACAGCACATACCCTTTGTATCTCAGAAGCTCTGCAGCAGCTAAGGTATGTCATTCGGCACATACACTTTGTATCTCACAAGCTCTGCAGCAGCTGAGGCATGTCATACAGCACATACCCTTTGTATCTCAGAAGCTCTGCAGCAGGTCAAGCAACTGCATGGACCCTTAGATGAATAGAGGCATGTATTGCAGCAGGGATCTTGACAGTAAGTATGGCACATGAGCCAGTATAGGCTGGTTATATTCTGCGACCATCCCCCAAAAACACGCAATCTCCAGAAGTAAAGCCCTTATTACACAGGGCGACTAGAGGAGCAAACTAGCGCTATTAGCGCTCGTTTGTTCCTTGTTCCCCGCTCGCTGCCGCCGCTATTGCACACGCCGGCAGCGAACAGGTGAGTACAGGGGGTGTGGCACGGTGGGGCTGCCCGGGTGATCGCTAGATCGTCCGGGCAGCCCATAGGGGGTAGCGTCTGCCGCATCGTTCATGTCGGCTGATTGCCTTCTATTACATGGAACGATTATAAACTGTAATGGCCGATAATCGTTCCATGAAATAGGGCCTTCAGGGTCCAAAGCCATTCCTGGCTTTGGGTTCAAATCTTTGGCAGATAATCTGTCAGATAATCTTTGTGTAAATGGACCCTTAGGAATACACCTTTAACACCACTTCATATAATAGGATAACGGAAGATTCTGGTCCCCTATCTCACTAAATGTTCTATGAAGAAAAGCACGCTCATCAGCTACCTATGTACAATGTATAGTGTAGGCTCTGTTCACATATGTGTAAGAAGCTTCACCACAGATCCTGTGTAAGCAATGTTAGAGACGCCAGTCATGTCCGCTATGTAACAGACCCGACAGAACATTGTGGTTCCTCTCCCTTTGGTACATGGTACACTAGATACCCCATAGCTGCTGCAGAACCTTACTATACCATTTCAGAGAAGAGCAATTAACCCTCTAAGAGATTCTTTGAGTACATATATAAGGCAGTGGTGTCTGTGTGCCTCAGTACTTAGGAAGGCATCATACAGCATATATCCCATTCTGAAAGCAATGTAGGAACGTGACATGTTACATGCATGGTGTATACGGGCATACACATCACTAAGACTGCCAATTAACAGAAGCCTCCAGCAATAAGAGAAGTAAAATGGAAAGCAGAGTCAGCGGACAATACGTCTCTGTAATAAAGAAGAATGTCGCTCCTCAAGTGTTTTACAATCTGAGTTGTGTTAGAATCCGTGAATAGCTCAGTATAAAACTGCTGGATCTTTATAGACCAGAAAACTAAAATGTTGACAAGGTCACAGGAAGCCCCTGTTAGACATGGTGGCTGCCATGTACCCATGGTATGCCCACCTAAGCTTACTGCACCCCCTCTGTTCTCTTACGGGGACAAGTGTCCTCTATAATTGTGACCAGCTGGGGCATTATCGGGGTCGGACCCCATGTCAGCTAGGTTATGTGGGTTGACCTTAAATTGAACCAATCAGCAGGATTGTTTTGATATGGTTCCCAGCAGCACAGTATAGCTCTACTGTGCATCTCCCTAAGGCTACCAGCCGCGGCTGCAGCAGTAGCTTTACATCAGGGGAAAAAGGAATTTTTTACGCTACGTGAGGCCGGGAGAGGGGCTGCAACTAGTCATTTGGGCGGTAGAGACGTGTTAGTGGTCTCTCTGCCTATTAATCACCCCTGCAGCGCTGACAGGCAAAAAAGCTGTGACTAGTCGCCACTCCTCTCCTAGTCTTGAGCGGCATAATAAGACATCTTTTTCCCCCAATGTAAAGCTACCGCTGCAGCCGCGACCTATATCCTCGGGGAGCTGCACAGCAGATCTATACTTTGCTGCTGGGAACCATCTGAGAACAATCGTGCCGATTGGTTCCCTTTACGTTTTAGTCTTGGGACAACTCCTTTACCTACAATGAATACCCTGTAGGATGTAATATCGAATACAGGTCATGCTAGCAGCACATAGCACTACTCGGAGCGCTCAGCTGGTAAACACCACCATCTCGTAAGATCTGGAAAGCATTGACACTGTGCAGACTTGTGAGGACTGCCAGTTCCTTCTTCCTAGGGTTCACCGAGCTGCTGAAATAGACGCCAAGAACTCCACTTCTGTAGGATAAGCTGCCTGTAATGGTGTACACAGCCTGCAGACACCACTATAAATGTTACACCGTAAAGGACATATTCTTGTCTATGCACCTAATACTTTCCATAACCAAAGCTGTAGTATAACAAGATACACACACACCTTAAAGGCTTAAGATGTTTTCTATTAAAGGGGTACTCCAGCAGAAAAAAGTATTTTAAATCAACTGGTGTCAGAAAGTTATACAGATTTGTAATTTACTTCTATTTAAAAATCTCAGGTCCAGTAATTATCAGCCACTGTATGTCCTGCAGGAAGTGGTGTATTCTTTCCAGTCTGACCCAGTACTCTCTGCTGCCACCTCTGTTCATGACAGGAACTGTCCAAATCAGTACAATATCCCTAGAGGAAACCTCTCCTGCTTTTAACAGTCCCCGTCATGGACAGAGGTGGCCGCAGAAAGCACTGTATCAGACTGGAAAGAAAACACACACAGGACATACAGCAGCTGATAAGTACTGGACTTACAATTTTTAAGTAAATTACAAATCTGTACACCTTTCTGACACCAGTTGATATGCTGAAGTACCCCTTTAATACTTATGTACATTACAGCTTGCCATAGGCTCCTGGAGTCATCTGTCTAACCTATATAGAAGCAGACGTAAGCCAAAACTCTATGGATCTGGGAACTTTCGCTGCCATAATAGCCTCTCTATAATTACTTTGGCCTTGGCCTGCTATCATAGGACTCTGGGCCCTTTCCTATGAGGGAAGATGAATCCAAGGCAACGGCAGGCTTCCATGTTGTCTTTGAAGCATAGCAGGGAAGGATCCCCAGAGAAGCAGCCGCCTGCCAACTACTCCCCGAGGTGCTGCCTCCCACAACTACAAAGTGCTGGCAGATATAGAAGCTGAACTACTATTACAAGAAAACACCACATCTGACCCCAGGAACACCAGCTATTTACATCACCCTGAGAAGAAGGGATTTGTGTGAAGTCGAGAAGAAGCTGTGAAAGTCTTTATATCTATTAATATGGAAGCATTTGGCTTGACATGGCACCAGCTGTAATGATGCAGAAGAGAAGGTGACGGTATTCACACGTCCTCCGCAAAGCAAGTGACAGAGGAAAGATGTAACGTCTGAGCGCAGAGGCTATAAAGTACTGGGAGCACGGGGGTCTCTGATCACATGACACAAACTCTCTACATTAGGTCTTCGCCCACCTCTAAGCTTGGTTTCTGCATCTGTATTAATGCCACGCGTTTCAACCTGACTGCCAGTCTGATGACCTGAAGTGACTTTAGTCATAGGATAAAAAGAGATGGACGCTCTGTCATGGATCATGTAAAAACAAAAGCCATCACACCAATATGAACAGAGCTCAAGGCATTGATTTATGTGGCTCCGAATGCAGAGCGGAAATCATATACATCCACTGTCAGCAAGGGAAAGTGCTCCCCCAGGATGGAGCATCCACTGTGCAAAGTACACATGAATAATACAGCGGGGGATCTCACCTATGCAGTAGATGCAGGCTTCAAGCCCCTATATCACTCAGATTGTTTATTTAGGAAAAACTGCACAATGTGCCAGACTTCTCCCAATCTTGGCCTCAATAACTGCAGCTCTAAGACCATTTAGTCCCCATGTGATCCCGCGCTGTGCCAGCATATGAGCCTGCAGTTTTCACTGGGACGCTTTCCTGATCTCTTCAGGGCTACGGCAGAGGTTTCATACCACAATACAATGAATATATGAAGAGGTGTAACCTGATCCGGCAGTCACAGGAGGACACAGGGATGGCAGGTTTCAAGGTGAAGATTTTATCCCAATGCTACCTGGCTTTATATACAGTGACATACAGCAAGTGACATGCCGCACGCACAGAACAGGGCACTGGGATCAATCTCATGACAAGGATCCCCATACACCATAGATTCACACAGCTTCAGCCATCAACCGAAGGTGTATGGGGTACTTATGCTGTGGAAACTGGGGCCGAGCGTGATGGGGAAAAAAAAAAAAAAAATCACTACCCAACCCTTTTGATCTGGAAGAAATAAACCGCAGTAAGTTTGGCTATGCCAAACATCTGGTGTAGACAGAAGAGATAACAGACTGCCAGACAATCGTTTGGCCGTAATGGTTCGTGCACACTGCGGAATGGCGACTGATAACCTGCATTCTGCAGCTCGCACCCACCAGCGGACTGATGCAGGAGTCTGTCCATGTCAGACTCCATTCAGCTGAAAAATGCTCCAAGTACAGGGATCCATTAACCGATCTACGTCACTCTAGTGATCACAACAGATCCAGATCACACAACCAAACTTTATAGAAGAGCACCTACAGTACCTATAGCACCTATAGAAGAGCAGCACAGTGATGACCTATTGATTATGTAATACCAGTAACCAGAACTACTACAAAACTACTAAAACTTTAAAGAGGAACTATGAGAAGGTCAGACAAATCTAACCGGCTGATAGAACCCCTTTAAGTGAATCTAATGTCTCAACCTGTTATGCAGAAAACAGCTCCTATAAGAACATCATCTGCGGGGGATGCTACAGGGCTCCATTACAGAGCACACTGCAGTCATCCGTCACAACCCAACAAAGAAAGTGGTTGGAGATTTGTGTACATGGTGACATGCCCCTAAAGGAGGTGGTGGTGTTCTGGGTGCCAGCTGCACTCCTGTATTGATTCCACGATTTTAACTGCACTCATGTATTAAAAGTTCTTTTTTAGTTTAATACTGTACATGTCTGGGAGTGCTGGATGGTACACTACAACTCCTATCTTCTACCACACACAAACACCCATTAACAACAATTAAGGGCCAGATATTGCAGATGCAAAGCGAGCTGATCCGCCCTTCTCTCTGTCCCTTTAAGATAACCACACAGATTAGATTACAGGCGTCAAAGCTGTGGCTCTCTAGCTGTTGCAAAACTATAATTCCTATGATCAAAAGCTTTGGTGGTCCAAGCATGATGGGAATTGTAGTTCTGCAACAGCTGGAGGGCCACATGTTTTACACCCCAGCATTAGATAAAAGCAGATTTCAGCAGGACCGCCTGACAAAAGAGGTGCTCCCAAAGCTACAACTCCCAACACACCCTAACAGGAGAAGATGGGAGTTATAGTGTTGCAACAGCAGGAGAGCCACAGGCTGAGGACCAATGATTAACATGTATGGGGCCCTTCTGGTCACTCCTAAGGGTGGATGTTTAGGCAACATGGGACTGGCCTATTGGACAAGTTGCCATCAATGGTGTATGGCAGCAGCATATGTCCATCTCCCTATATAGTGTACGTGGTGGGGTGTCAGCAGTCATAGCTTTCCGCTGAGTGTATCTAGAAATCAGCTACATCGATTGTTAGCAGGGGAGAGTGTTCCCACAGGTCACACTGTACATGATATAACACCAGTCCTCAGATAATGGGGGAAGGTGTCCTGGGCCATCTAACATTACCACCTATGCCTGGATACAAGTTAGCTGCCCCTTTATACCAGAGTTGTAGTTTTTCAACATCTGGGAGGTCACAGGTTAGGAAACATTGATATAGAAGAAACTCTTGCCAAAACACACCTGACAGGTCTGAAAGCAGGTGACTGGACTGCCCTACTGACTGCAGGAGATAGTACTTAGGGTGTCCTGAGAGACAACAGGTCAGGTGTACAGAGCATCTCCCAGCAACCGCTTCACCAAACAGGTCACTATTTAAGGTGGAAAAGTTTGAAATACTAGATCATACAGGAAAAACCACTGAAATATTTTAGAGTCACCCTTAAGTGATACAACAAGGAGCTTCTCCCCCGCTGCCCCCAGGGACAACCAGAAAAAGATTCCTCTATATACACCATGGGCATATTCTATATATCCCTTTACATACAAACTGTATATCCCATAGCTCTTTCTATATCCCCTAGACCCCTCTATATGCCACATGTATATCCCCTAGACCCCTCTATACGCCACATGTATATCCCCTAGACCCCTCTATACGCCACATGTATATCCCCTAGGCCCCTCTATATACCACATATATATCCCCTAGACCTCTCTATATACCACATATATATCCCCTAGACCCCTGTATATACCACATATATATCCCCTAGACCCCTCTATATGCCACATGTATATCCCCTAGGCCCCTCTATACACCACATGTATATCCCCTAGGCCCCTCTATATACCACATGTATATCCCCTAGACCCCTCTATACACCACATGTATATCCCCTAGACCCCTGTATATACATGTATATCCCCTAGACCCCTCTATACACCACATGTATATCCCCGAGACCCCTCTATACACCACATGTATATCCCCTAGACCCCTCTATATACCAGATATATATCCCCTAGACCCCTCTATATGCCACATGTATATCCTCTAGACCCCTCTATACACCACATATATATCCCCTAGACCCCTGTATATACATGTATATCCCCTAGACCCCTCTATACACCACATGTATATCCCCGAGACCCCTCTATACACCACATGTATATCCCCTAGACCCCTCTATACACCACATGTATATCCCCTAGACCCCTCTATACACCACATGTATATCCCCTAGACCCCTCTATACACCACCTGTATATCCCCTAGGCCCCTCTATATACCACATATTTATCCCCTAGACCCCTCTATATACCACATATATATCCCCTAGGCCCCTCTATATACCACATACATATCCCCTAGGCCCCTCTATATACCACATATATATCCCCTAGGCCCCTCTATACACCACCTGTATATCCCCTAGGCCCCTCTATATACCACATACATATCCCCTAGGCCCCTCTATATACCACATATATATCCCCTAGGCCCCTCTATATACCACATATATATCCCCTAGACCTCTCTATATACCACATATATATCCCCTAGGCCCCTCTATACACCATGCAGCAACAGGGGCTGATCACAGAGAAGGGATTCCTCATCACTGGTCCTGGGTAAGTCCCTGGCCCTCAGGGGCCACACACAGCCCCCATGATACCCGCCTCCAGTATAGGCAATAACTGGCAATGAGTAGTGTGATCACCGGCAGATGCCTCATACACAAACACTGGGTAACTATGGTAACAGCAGGCCTGCCTCCATAGGTTTCCCAGGTTGCACCTAGATGATATTTTGCAGCACAGACACAAGGTGACTTATTGAGCTGCTAGAGCATGCTGGGAGTTGTAGTCCCCCATGCCCAGGCTGGAGGTCCCTTATCTTTGGTGACATGGAGTTCCATGTGAGCGGGGTCTCAGGCCGCGCACAGCCGGGACCCCCAGCAGGCAGGAGATGATGGAAGCTGTAGTAGTAGTAGAGGGAGTCCCCAGCTACAGGTGGCCTAAGCCTGGCACAGCAGCCTAGGGCACAGGCAGGGCGGGCAGCTCACCAGAAGAAAGTGTTGGTGCCATCATCAAACACTTCGGACTCGGTGGTCCTCCGGGCGGTCTCCCCTCTGTGCAGGGACTTGGCGGCCGGGTTCCTACTCCTACCCTCCGTCTCCTCCCAGCACAGTCCGTCCAAGGAGGACTTCCTATTGGCGGCTCCCTTCCTGCCCTCATGGCGTATCATGGCTCAGCAGTGGCCGCCACCGCTATCATGGACAGCTCCGTCCGACTGTGCCGCTGGGAAGTCTCCCACTGACCGGGGAGAAGGCGGAGCAGCCGGGGACGCACGCTTTCACCTCACCACGTGGGTCGGGGACACGTGACCGCGTGACGTCGCCAGCCCTGACAGCCGGCTGGACGATAGCGCTCGGTCGTTGCTAGGGGGCGGGGTTTGGGGATCACGCCAGGCGCGAGTGAGCCCGTCACGCATGCGCTGTCCGCGGTGCTGAAGCCGAGTTCGCCAAGTGTGCGCTCCCAGTAAATGATATGCAGCTCTCCTAGGGAGGTCACTGACCCTAACCTTCAAGGAGCTGTGGGGTCACAGCCAGGGCTGCTCTGAGAGGGGGCCCTCCTCCATCACATACTTGGGACAATATTACTTTCCAATTGAGGTTTAGTTAGGGTGCGTTCACACCTACAGGATCTGCAGCAGATCTGCAGCAGATTTGAGGCTGTGTTCAGTTATTTAAATGAAATCTGCTGCAGAAAATCAGCTGCAGATCCTGTAGGTGTGAACGCACCATAAAAATAGAAACCTGCCTCCATATAATAACTGTCTTGTTATTACATACTTTACATGTATATAGCACGGGTCTATACTGATACGAGGGCTACACATGGCATTGCTGCAGATTTCACCCATTGGGCATGTTCACACAAGATTGAAATGTTGCAGATTTGTCCCCATAGAAGTTAATAGGGGAAAACTGGCAACAAATATACAGCAGTGTTCCCCGACCTGTGGCTGTCCAGTGACTGCAGAACTACAACTCCCAGCCTCCCCTGACGGCCTGTGGAGCTTTAGTTTTGCCCCTGCTGAAGAGGCTCAGGTTGGAGAGCATTGTTATATGGGAGCACGGCTTGTTATCCCAGGAACCATGGGGTAGGGGACACCTAGCTGATCGGTGGGAGGGGGTCTGACCGCTGCCACCACCACCAATCCTAAGAATAGGGGTCAGTTGTCTCTTGAATGAAGTCCATCCAGTTCTCCATTCATTTTCTATGGGGTTTTTCAATATTTGAAAGCCTTATAGAGAATGAATGGAGAGCTGGCCACGCATGCATGCTGTGGCTTCATTGATTCAAAATGACTGACCTCTATTTTTGGGTCCATAGTGGTTCCAGCTGTCGGACCCCCACCAATAATCTAGCTATGTATGCACAATAGGGGCTCAAGCCCATAGCTTGCAGTACTATCAGTGACTACTGCTTGGCTACAGTACTAACCCTTGATAACTGCATGACCCAGCCGAAATCTCCGGTACCATGGCCACCTAAGGTCAACAGCAGTGTACATTACGCAGGACTTTCATGACCTGTATATTACAATAGCAACAATAAATGGCACGCACACTTCTTAAAGCAACAGTAACAACAAGATACAGATTAGCACAAATAAGAATAACAATTCAAAGATCAACAAACTAAAACAGTAGCGTAAGGTGATAGTAACAGTATCATAGTACTTGTTCCCTTACATACCCATGCCAGGTCTGTTTAACACAATGGACCAAACTTTGGTCTTTTTCTTTCTTTTTTGACTCCTGCAATATTTAATTTGAAATAGACCACACCTAGTCACTAATACACCATGTACTGTCCATTGAACTATCATATGTTACTGAAGCTTAAGGGTATGTTCACACTATGTACTTTTTTTTGCACTGAACAGCCACTGTTTTCAATAAAAACAGTGGCCATTCTTTACAACCCGGCAGCATTGCATTAAAATCAATGCAATGCCAACTGTTCCATTCTCACACCGTACCGAACAACGGCCATTATATAAATATGGCCGCAGAAATAATTGACATGTCAATTATTTCTGGCCTCTACAGTGTGAACAACGGCCATTGTGTTCACACAATGTATGGCCATTTTGACGGCCGTACATTGCATTGAACTCTATGTTTAATTAGATTGCAGGCATACCCAGGATTTTAGATGATGTTCCTGCGGCCCATATGGCAAACAACGGCCGTGTCAAACAACAGTTTTTATTTATACTCTCTGTGAACATAGCCTCAAAGTTACAGGCAATAAGGAGCTGCCATTACAGTCCTCAGGACACCTTAGATTGGCTGTGAAAACAGGATCAACATTTTCACAATAAGAAATGTACATACTGCTTATGTAGTGCTCACATATTCCGCAGCACTGTACACAGATTGTCACCATTTACATTGAGGAAGCAGAACAAATAAAATAAGGATTTTGCATGTATCTCTATGCAGAGTATACACAGTACTGACAAGATTGAGACCAATGTATGCTGTTTGTCCTAAATTATCTTTTCTTCGATGATATGATGTTAACATCACATTAAACAATATGCTGTCAGGGTAGCTTCACATGTACCGGATTCGCAGCGGATTTCACGCTGCGAGTTTGCAGCACGGCAGCACTGATTGGCTGATGGGGACTGAAGGCATCTTCACATGCAGCTGCAGCGCCAAGCAGGTAATATATACTTGGGGCCTGGGGCTGCGGGCGGGTTAAAGGGGCTGGGTTACATACTCACAGCGGAATGAAAATTCCGCTGCGGGTATGTTACCCTATTAAACTTCACACTACCAGGATTCGCAGGGCTGCTGGAGAGGATGATGGCAGGGGGACACTGAGGGACACAGGGCACTACAGGGATACTAAGCATCCCCCTGCCATCATGCTCTCCAGCAGCCACAGCCCACACAGCTCTGGGAGTCGGGGCGTGACATCACCATTTTATCCAGGAAGTGAAGCCTTGATGCAATAGTAAGTGCAGGGAAAAAAGCACTTTATAAGCATTTCCCATTATAAGTGTATATTGGTGATTTGCATAACTTTTGGGGGCAATACGATTTTTTGCCAGACTTCTCCTTTAAAAAAAAGTCTGAACAACTGAAAAAGACACTAGGGACTAAAAAGGAAAAGTTCTTCAAAGGGTTAATACTTAAAAATAGTAAAATGAGGAAGTACATCCATAATACACATACAGATAGAAAACTATTAGAATAGCCAATATAATCAGTGTGTTATCTGCAGCTCCGTATCTGTACGATCCATGATACGCCGAGCTATGTGTCACATTTATTTGCATTTCCCTTGATAAGGGAGTAATCAAGTAGTTTTACCGCTGCCATTTAGCCAGTAAAATCTGGCTATTTGTCATCCCACTGTCTTCTCATATTGACCTTATGATAAGTTTTATTGCTCTGCACTTTAGACGCCAACAATCAGTTCATTTATAACCCATGAGGTGATCTGATCACAGTTTTATGTAGAGTTGAGTTACAGTGTGTTACACCATGCGCTACTGTCCTGGGATTGTCCCTGTAAGTTTACATAAGAGAAATACATCAGGTCATTCAGTACACAGTATGGACCTTAGACAGATGGCGATAGTCATGGAGGATCAGACGAACGGTATAACAAGTTCATCATCTGCAGTTAAAAAGTCTATTGTCTATTGATTATTGCTTTTGATGTTATAGTAGAGCTACAAGTGAAGTAGTATTGTAATCCTATCCTGGCTATACTCTGCAGATATCAGGATTAGGCCAACAACTACTGTATCTTTCCTGTTCCCCGTACCATCAGGAGTCCTAAAAGGCATTTTTGGATAGTTGTGGATTAGTGCTAGTACTTCTACTGTGTACTTCAATAACACGAATTGTAGCACAGTATACTTGCATATACTAGCTATATACAAGTACCAGTATACTGTATAAATATCGGTATCAGTATACCATATAACACTGGTATATTGTATGTAATATCTTTTTGTGTATGTGTCACACTGATATTACTAGTCCTAAAAAGGTTGTTTGGGTGTTTATCAGCTAGTTGCCTACCTAACTATATAAACTAAGCCCTACACTACTTCTGTAGCAGCTCTCCCTCTCACAGAGCTCTCCCTCTAACAGAATTCAAGCATCAGGTGACCTGGGTCTATATACAGCCAGGTCACCTCATGCAGCAGACCAATCACTGCTAGACCAGCAGCCAAAATGGCTGTGGCATGGCAGGCTGTGCCAGCGCCTTCCCCCCATGTTTATTGGGAGGGAGGAGAATTACTATTGGAAGGGAGGAGAATAACTATTGGGAGGGAAGAGACTTACTATTTGGAGGGAGGAGACTTCCTATTGGGAGGGAGGAGACTTTCTATTGGGTCGGAGGAGAGTTGCTATTGGAAGGAAGGAGACTTGCTATTGGGAGGGAGGAGATTTACTATTGGGAAAAGGAGAATTACTCTTGGGAGCGAAGAGACTTACTATTGGAAGGGAGGAGACTTACTATTGGGAGGGAGGAGACTTGCTATTGGGAGGGAGGAGACTTGATATTGGAAGGGAGGAGACTTGCTATTGGGAGGGAGAAGACTTGCTATTGGGAGGGAAGAGACTTGCTGTTGGGAGGGAGGAAACTTACTATTGGAAGGGAGGAGACTTACTATTGGGAGGGAGGAGAATTACTATTGGGTGGGAGAAGACTTGCTATTGGGAGGGAGAAGACTTGCTAATAGGAGGGAAGAGACTTGCTATTAGGAGGGAAGTGACTTGCTATTGGGAGGGAGGAGACTTGTTATTTGGAGGGAGGAGACTTGCTATTGGGAGGGAGAATATTTACTATTGAGGGAGGAGAATTACTCTTGGGAGGGAAGACACTTACTATTGGGAGGGAGGAGACTTGCTATTGGGAGGGAGGAGACTTGCTATTAGGAGGGAAGAGACTTTCTATCAAGAGGGAAGAGACTTGCTATTTGTAGGGAAGAGACTTAATATTGGGAGGGAAGAGACTTGATATTGCAAGGGAGGGGACTTGCTATTGGGAGGGAAGAAACTTGGTTTTGGGAGGGAAGAGACTTGCTATTGGGAAGGAGGAGACTTGATATTGGAAGGGAAGGGGGGGCGGAGCCTGACCGCAGAGCAGGATGGCTGCATGTTAGCTCAGCTCTCCTCAGCGACGGCCTAACTCCACTTTTAAAGGCACCTAAATCGCACCAAAATGAGCAGAAACGTCAAGGACAGATCGAAGAACACCCCAGGCACCCCCAGATCTCTACGGGGCCAAACAGATCTAGGAAAATACCTTCATAAGAAGACGGGTCGCAGCCCTGCACACGGCTCCAAAATGGCGCCGGCAGCATCTTGTGACAGAGAGCGAGGTGAGGACACAGAGGCGGAAGACAGCGGCTCGGACACACAAGGTACGGACGAGAGCCCAGAGATACAAATCACTAAGGCCCTACTGAAAAGAACGGTCACACAAGCTATAAAACGTTCCTTACAAGCTGCGTTAGACCCCATACTACATGAACTCTCTGAAATAAAGTCCGAAGTGCGCCATATTGGCAATAGGACGGAACATTTAGAGACTGTCATGGCGGACACCGTTTCCTTCTGTGACTCAGTGACGGTCAATCTGCAGCATCAGGAAAACCAACTTAACAAATCCTTCCTGCTTATAGAAGACCAGGAAAATCGCAGCAGAAGGAAGAATCTGAGACTAAAAGGTCTACCGGAATCCTATGCCTCGGAGGCCTTACCCTCAGTGATGGCGCAGATTTTCAAGCAACTCCTAGGCCATGACAGGGGAGCAGACATAGCAGTGGAAAGGGTACACCGAGCCCTCCGTCCAGTACCTAAGGCACAAGACCCCCCGAGAGATGTGATTTGTGGTCTACTGAAATACGTGGACGCCGCTGCTGTCCTAAAAGCTCACCGTGATCAAGGGCCACTGCTCTTCGAATCATACCCTGTAAAAATATTCCAGGATCTGGCCGCTTCAACTCTCGCCAAAAGACGTGTCCTCAGCCCGCTCCTGCAGAAACTCAGAGACCTAAACATACCGTACGCATGGACTTATCCATTTGGTCTTACCTTCCAGCGAGATGGAAAGCGCCTAACAATACGCCACCCGGACGACTTAGCAGAGGTATGGCAGCTTCTGGACATAGACCCAATTCCCGTACAGTCGTGGCTACCGGTACAGATCTGCAACCATCTCCCAGAGATCCCAAAAATGGTTCCATGGAATAAAGTAGAGAAGACGAAGTCACCAAGGCAAAAGAAAATGGCACGACGTGGAAACCTTCTGCCATCTGAAGACCCGGACTGACTGACTCTTGACAACCTCCATGTGGTGATATAAAGGCTGATTCAGCCCATGTTCTTTTTTCTTTCCACATATGTTGTTTATACTACAGAAACCTACCCGAATAGGGTACACATCCCTATGTTCTTCTAAATGTTGCTCATTTTGGTTCCATATGTTTGAAACTCATTTTATTCTTTCCTCTCCCCCTCCTCAACCTTACCCACCCCCCCCCCCTCTCCTCCTTCCCCCCCCCACCCTCTTTCCCTCTCCCCTTCCCCTCCCCCCCCCCTCCCCCCCTCCCCCCCTCCCCCTTCCCCCATCCCCACACCCCCTTTTCCCTCTCCCCTTCCCCTCTTCCCCCCCCCTTCCCTCTCCCCTTCCCCTCCCTTCCCCCCTCCCTCCCCCCCCCCCCCACCTAAGGTTTTTATTCTTTCCCTGTTACACACAAGCAATGCTAAAAGCTTTACTATAAGTTGTTATCAGGCAAAGAGTTTCACTGTAACACAACAGCTGCCTTATTACACTTACACATTACTTAATAAGCACAGGTTAACAAGTGGAAATAGCCGACGCGCCGGCTCAGGACGCATTCCACCTCTAAAATTGCCTTATCTTTGGCAAAATCTTGTTTGACTCATAGTTTGCTCCCGTTTGGAGCAATTTTTTCCTTACTGTTTTTTAATTTACAAGCCCACAATTGCCCACAAGGGACCCATATACTACCACGTTGGCTCATGACCACCTTTCGGGTAAGAGATGGCAACCCAGTGTGTACTGCTCCCCCCTCCCCCCTCCCCTTTCCTCTCTTTCTCTCCCCCACTCTCTGCTGTTCTCTCCTTCCTCCTACTCCCCCTTCCCCTTCCCCTTTCCCCTCTCTCCTTCCCTCTCCTCCCTATTGCCTTACATGGAGTTCTAATCTTTCACATTGTGCACATCACTGTGCACTTAACCCTCATACTACCGACACATGGCCGATATTCTAGTTTCCACGTACAATGTGAAAGGCCTGGGATCCCCTAATAAGAGGCACCAAATTCTCTCCTTACTAAAGAAGGACAATATATCAATAGTGTTCCTGCAAGAGACTCATTTTAAGCAAAATAGATTCCCTAAAATGCCTACTAATCATTTTTCCTCTTGGTACCACAGTGGAAGCTCCAACTCCTCATCCAGAGGTGTCTCTATAGGAATTCGCAAGGACGTCCCGTTCACCTGCAATGCGCGATTTGACTCTGGAGATGGGAGGGCGCTGTTTTTAAAGGGTAAGCTCGGACACGCACCCTACACACTAGCAAATTTATACACACCAAATAAAAAACAAGTACCATGGCTTATAAAAATGCTGGAGGAGCTGAGAGCCTTTGCGGAGGGGCCAATAATTCTAGGAACAGATCTAAATCTAACCCTAAACCCCGCAATAGATGCATCTACTGGGCGCTCGGCGGTGTCGCCAAAAGCACTACAAAGGCTAACATCACAAATAAGGAGAGCAGGCTTGGTGGATATATGGAGGACTCTCCACCCCCAAGAACGTGATTATACGTTTTTCTCCTCTCCCCATAAAACATATCAAAGATTAGATTATCTCTTCCTACATGAAAGCCTTCTCCCATCTGTCACCTCGTCCAGCATTGCGCCTACGACATGTTCAGACCATGCACCACTTCATGTTTCCCTCACTCTGTCTAGCCTGCCGAAGAGGGATTGGACTTGGAGGCTCAACGACTCCCTGTTAGATAAACCTGCACACGTCACTTCCCTTTCTACCCAACTAAAGAGTTATTTTGACATCAACTTGACCCCAGACGTCCCAGTGACGACAGTATGGGAAGCTCATAAAGCTTTTACTAGAGGCCTGTTGATCTCATTGGGTACCAAAGTCAAGGCAGAAATGAGAAAAGAAATCACAAATCTGCTAGACAGAATAGCCCTATTGGAGCTATCCCACAAAACACAAAAATCTAAACAGACCCCTAGTGAGCTCACCCAGGTCAGGGAACAGCTGAAGGATATACTAAATAAGCAAGCTGCAGCCAAAGCCCTATTTTTCAAACAAAAACTGTACGCTCATGGGGACAAAGGGGGCAGGCTGATGTCGGCAATGATTAAGAAACGTAAGGAAAAGTCTTTTATCCACCATATCACCTCTTCCAAGGGACAAAGGCTCGATACAACGCCCGATATTGCTACTGAATTTAGCTCTTATTACTCTTCCCTATACAATATAAAGCAGCGGGACCCTGGGCAAGGAGGCAATAGACTTGATGAGATAAAAAACTTCCTAGATACCCTTAACCTACCCACCCTCAGCGAAGAAGACAAAATGGCCTTAATGTCCCCTATCACTAACCAAGAAGTGAAAGATATCCTTTTCTCCTTCCCACCCGGCAAAAGCCCCGGTCCAGATGGCCTGCCCATCTCATACTATAGACATTTCCATGAAATATTACTTCCACACCTAACAAATGTTTGCAACTCTCTCCTACAGGGAGCCTCCCTACACCCTCAATCCTTAGAAGCTCACATTAGTATACTACCCAAAGAAGGGAAAGACCCATCACTATGCCCCAGCTACAGACCCATCTCCTTATTAAATCTAGATTTGAAGGTCTGGGCCAAAATACTAGCAACTAGACTTAGTCCCCTCCTACCTACGCTTATACACCCAGACCAGACGGGCTTTGTGAAGGGGAGAGAGGGCAAACATAACGCCATAAGAGTCCTACATGCTATGCATTACGCTACACGACACCGAATTCCTCTAGTATTATTAGGGACAGACGCCGAAAAGGCCTTTGACAGGGTAGCGTGGGACTATATGGCCGAGACCCTACACAAATTTGGATTTCCTCCAGGTTTTGTCTCCGCTATCCTGTCACTTTACTCTAAACCTAGCGCACGAGTGAGGGTAAATGGCATGTTATCTCCCCCCTTTGGGATAACAAATGGGACTCGCCAGGGTTGCCCTCTCTCTCCTTCACTCTACATTATAGTCATGGAAACCCTGTTACAAGCCCTAAGACAAGCCCCCGAAGTGAAAGGCCTCACAGTGGGATCACATACACACCTAACTGCAGCGTTCGCAGATGACTTATTAGTACTTATCACAAACCCGTCAATAGCCCTACCACGAGTACAAGCAATACTCGAACAATACGGTCACCTCTCCAACTTCAAAGTAAACTATAGTAAATCGGAAATTCTCAACGTCACCCTGCCCAGAGCCCTCACAGACTCTTTAAAACATAATTCACCTTTCCACTGGCCAACAACCTCTATCAAATACTTAGGGATTAACTTGCCCAAAGACCTCTCTCAACTATACGCATTAAATTATCCACCGCTTTATGAGAAGCTCAAGAAGCTAATACAATCCTTTACTATCCCATACCTATCATGGATGGGAAGAAGGAACCTATTACAAACCTATATCCTGCCCTCACTTCTGTACACTCTCCAGATGCTCCCCATGGAACTCCCACGCACCTATCTCATGAGCTGGAGGACATTATTCTCCAATTTTTTGTGGGCCCAAAGAAAACCACGACTTTCATACAATCTGCTGTCGCAGAAAAGACATAATGGCGGACTGGGACTTCCAAATGTGGAACTTCTATACCGTGCCATACACTTACAGAGGTGGGTAGATGTGGCTTCCAACATGAGCCTCCTGGTTGGACAGGATCTGGAATACGTACAATTGGGCGCAAAAGGTTACAAGACTCTTTGGCTTCCCACTAAAGCGGAGATTAGAACAATTAGCAATCCCCTTCTTAGAGGCACTCTCCAAGTCCGATTCCATTTACTTTCCACATCCCCACAACTATCTTCTCTCCCTCCGTTAGCTCCAGGAATGATATTGCCCTACCTAACCACCCCAAATCTAACTTCACACGAACCAATCTGGGAAAAACTAAACCATATTTCCCTCAGCTCTATTTTTTCAGACTCCGGGCCTCCATCCTCTTCGGCACTACTGGACATATTATCACCCTATAAACCAAACTTCCTACAAATACATCATCTTACGCACACGTTCAACGCTTTTCTCGAATCACACACTAAATGGAGAGAGCTGCACTGGCTGGAACGCCTTCTCGCCTCCAGAGTCAAAGTCAAGCACAAGTTATCCAGGTACGTAGACAGTCTACTAAAAGAACAATCCAGTACCCCCCCGATATACCTCTTATCCTGGGAAATGGACTTGCAGAGAAAATTCACAGACAGAGAACGTGAAATTATCCTATCACATTCACAAGGTTTCTCCAAATGTGTTAAGACACAGGAAAACCATTTCAAGTTATTGTCTAGATGGTACAAAACCCCAGAACACCTACATCGTATGGGCCTCTCTGACTCAGACACATGCTGGCGATGTAAAAAAGACAAAGGCACACTATTCCATATCTGGTGGTCGTGCCCAGATATAATCCCTTTCTGGACAATGGTGGAAAGAGAAATAAACAACATATTTCCCTCTCACACCAAGCTAAACGTGGAACTAGTGGCGCTGGGCTTACCCAGCACAACCTTTCCACTTCACAAAAACTCATTGCAGGCTCACTTATTGTCTGCAGCAAAACTTTTAATCCCATTATATTGGCTGAGTCAGGAGATCCCATCCAGACAGCAATGGCAGGAAAAGGTGGGTCAGATATGCAGACTAGAGGAACTGACCAGCATCCTTAGTCACACCAGAACCAAGTTTCAGAACACTTGGACACCTTGGATAACTTACAAAGACTATGTGACGTCGAAACCATGATCTAGAACTCTCCCCCCCCCCCCCCTCTTTTCTCTCTCTACTCTCTCCTCAACCCATAAGTCTTTTTTCACCCCTCCCTCCCCCCCCCCCCCCCTTCCCCTTCCTCCCCCCCCCCCTCCTAACGCCCGAAAGTACACACTGGGCCCATCTCATCTCATTCCATTTCATTCCTTTTCACTTCATCGCATATCCCCTCACCACGTTATATTTCATCTCACTTTATCCTCCTTCTTACCCGATAAAGATACACGTAACAGCTCCACATCTGGTACCCAGGGTATAGCTAACAGCGGACCTAGTTTTAAGGGAAATACATACTGACCATAATGTGGGATACCCACTACTCCTTACAATCTACTCTGCTACTTGAGTTTGGTTTATATTGCTTGAAATCCCACAGAAATGTGAGACCACAACACTCCGCACCCACCCGAACATGGCACTACCAACCCTAACAATAAAGAAAGACTACCCCCCCCCCCCCCCCCCGCAAACAACAGGTTATATGTAGTACAAGAAATTTTATTACCCTACTTGGGCTTTGTGCTGCAATACCTTCTTTGTGGATTGTTAAATAAATACTGAGACTCTCTTTGTATAATCACCTACCCCTTCCCCCATCTTTTATACATGATTGTTTACTACTATTGTAAAGAACTGAGGTTAAAAAAGTTTACCTTTGGCATTTTATGTACACTATGCTTTTGATGGAAAATAAAAATATAGATTTGAAAAAAAAAAAAAGATATTGGAAGGGAAGAGACTTGCTATTGGGAGGGAAGAGACTTGCTATTGGGAGGGAGGAGACTTGCTATTGGGAGGGAAGAGACTTGCTATTGGGAGGGAGGAAACTTACTATTGGAAGTGAGGAGACTTACTATTGGGAGGGAGAAGAATTACTATTGGGTGGGAGAAGACTTGCTATTGGGAGGGAGAAGACTTGCTAATAGGAGGGAAGAGACTTGCTATTAGGAGGGAAGTGACTTGCTATTGGGAGGGAGGAGACCTGTTATTTGGAGGGAGGAGACTTGATATTGGAAGGGAAGAGACTTGCTATTGGGAGGGAGGAGACTTGATATTGGAAGGGAAGAGACTTGCTATTGGGAGGGAAGAGACTTGCTATTGGGAGAGGAGATTTACTATTGGGGGGAGGAGACTTACTATTGGGGGGCAGAAAATTTACTATTGGGGGAAGGACACTTACTATTGGAAGGGAGGAGATTTGCTATTGGGAGGGAGGAGATTTGCTATTAGGACGGAGGAGACTTGCTATTGGGAGGGAGGAGACTTGCTATTGGGAGGAAGGAGATTTACTAGGGGGAAGAGGAGAATTACTCTTGGAAGCGAAGAGACTTACTATTGGAAGGGAGGTGACTTACTATTGGGAGGGAGGAGACTTACTATTGGGAGGGAGGAGAATTACTATTGGGTGGGAGGAGACTTGCTATTGGGAGGGAGGAGACTTGATATTGGAAGGGAGGAGACTTGCTATTGGGAGGGAGGAGACTTGCTATTGGGAGGGAAGAGACTTGCTATTGGGAGGGAGGAAACTTACTATTGAAAGGGAGGAGACTTACTATTGGGAGGGAGGAGAATTACTATTGGGTGGGAGGAGACTTGCTATTGGGAGGGAGGAGACTTGCTATTGGAAGGGAGGAGACTTGTTATTGGGAGGGAGGAGACTTGCTATTGGGAGGGAGAATATTTACTATTGAGGGAGGAGAATTACTCTTGGGAGGGAAGACACTTACTATTGGGAGGGAGGAGACTTGCTATTGGGAGGGAGGAGACTTGCTATTAGGATATTAGGAGGGAAGAGACTTTCTATCAAGAGGGAAGAGACTTGCTATTTGTAGGGAAGAGACTTAATATTGGGAGGGAACAGACTTGATATTGCAAGGGAGGGGACTTGCTATTGGGAGGGAAGAAACTTGGTATTGGGAGGGAAGAGACTTGCTATTGGGAGGGAGGAGACTTGATATTGGAAGGGAAGAGACTTGCTATTGGGAGGGAAGAGACTTGCTATTGGGAGAGGAGATTTACTATTGGGGGGAGACTTACTATTGGGGGGCAGAAAATTTACTATTGGGGGAAGGACACTTACTATTGGAAGGGAGGAGATTTGCTATTGGGAGGGAGGAGATTTGCTATTAGGAGGGAGGAGACTTGCTATTGGGAGGGAGGAGACTTGCTATTGGGAGGAAGGAGATTTACTAGTGGGAAAAGGAGAATTACTCTTGGAAGCCAAGAGACTTACTATTGGAAGGGAGGTGACTTACTATTGGGAGGGAGGAGACTTGCTATTGGGATGAAAGAGACTTGCTATTGGGAGGGAGGAGACTTGCTATTGGGAGGGAAGGAGATTTACTATTGGGAAGAGGAGAATTACTCTTGGGAGCGAAGAGACTTACTATTGAAAGGGAGGAGACTTACTATTGGGAGGTAGGAGAATTACTATTGGGTGGGAGGAGACTTGCTATTGGGAGGGAGGAGACTTGCTATTGGAAGGGAGGAGACTTGCTATTGGGAGGGAGGAGACTTGTTATTTGAAAGGGGGGAGACTTGCTATTGGGAGGGAGAATATTTACTATTGAGGGAGGAGAATTACTCTTGGGAACGAAGAGACTTACTATTGGGAGGGAGGAGACTTGCTATTAGGAGGGAAGAGACTTGCTATTAGGAGGGAAGTGACTTGTTATTGGGAGGGAGAAGACTTGTTATTTGAAAGGGGGGAGACTTGCTATTGGGAGGGAGAATATTTACTATTGAGGGAGGAGAATTACTCTTGGCAGCGAAGAGACTTGCTATTGGGAGGGAGGAGACTTGCTATTGGGAGGGAGGAGACTTGCTATTAGGAGGGAAGAGACTTTCTATCAAGAGGGAAGAGACTTGCTGTTTGTAGGGATGAGACTTGCTATTGGGAGGGAAGAGACTTGCTATTGGGAGGGAAGAGACTTGCTATTGGGAGGGAGGGGACTTGCTATTGCAAGGGAGGGGACTTGCTATTGGGAGGGAGGAGACTTGGTATTGGGAGGGAAGAGACTTGGTATTGGGAGGGAAGAGACTTGCTATTGGGAGGAAGGAGACTTGATATTGGAAGGGAAGAGACTTGCTATTGGGAGGGAAGAGACTTGCTATTGGGAGAGGAGATTTACTATTGGGGGAGGAGATTTACTTTTGGGGGCTGAAAATTTACTATTGGGAGGAAGGCCACTTACTATTGGAAGGGAGGAGATTTGCTATTGGGAGGGAGGAGATTTGCTATTAGGAGGGAGCAGACTTGCTATTAGGAGGGAGGAGACTTGCTATTTGGAGGGAGGAGATTTACTACTGGGGGAGGAGAATTACTCTTGGGAGAGAAGAGACTTACTATTGGGAGGGAGGAGAATTACTATTGGGTGGGAGGAGACTTGCTATTGGGAGGGAGTAGACTTGCTATAAAGAGGGAAGTGACTTGCTATTAGGAGGGAAGAGACTTGATATTGGGAGGGAGGAGACTTGTTATTTGGAGGGAGGAGACTTGCTATTGGGACGGAGGAGATTTACCATTTAGGGAAGAGAATTACTCTCGGGAACGAAGAGACTTACTATTGGGAGGGAGGAGACTTACTATTGGGAGGGAGGAGAATTACTATTGGTTGGGAGAAGACTTGCTATTGGGAGGAAGGAGATTTGTTATTTGGAGGGAGAAGACTTGCTATTGGGAGGGAGGAGATTTACTATTGAGGGAGGAGAATTACTCTTGGGAGCGAAGAGACTTACTATTGGGAGGGAGGAGACTTTCTATTGCGTCGGAGGAGACTTGCTATTGGGAGGGAGGAGACTTACTATTGGAAGGAAGAAGAATTACTATTGGGAGGGAAGAGACTTTCTTTCAGAAGGGAGGAGACTCGCTATTTGGAGGAAGGAGACTTCCTATTTGGGAGAGAAGAGACTTTCTTGCAGGAGGGAGGAGACTTACTATTGGGAGGGAAGAGATTTTCTTTCGGGAGGAAGGAGTCTTAATATTGGGAGCGAAGAGACTTGCTATTGGGTGGGAGGAGACTTGCCATTGGGAGGGAAGAGACTTGCTATTGGGAGGGAGGAGACTTGTTATTGGGAGGGAAGGGACTTGCTATCGGGATAGAAGAGACTTGTTATTGGGTGAGAGGAGACTAAAGATTAGCAGGGAGGAGACCTACTATCGGTAGGAAGGAGAATTACTATTGGGAGGGAGGAGACTTTCTATTGGGAGGGAAGAGACTTGCTATTGGGAGGGAGGAGATTTACTATTGGGGGAGGAGAATTACTCTTGGGAGCGAAGAGACTTACTATTGGAAGGGAGGGAACTTACTATTGGGAGGGAGGGGAAATAATATTGGGTGGGAGGAGACTTGCTATTAGGAGGAAGGAGACTTGCTATTAGAAGGGAGGAGACTTGCTATTAGGAGGGAAGAGACTTGCTATTGGGAGGGAGGAGTGTTAGAGTTCAGTCTGTGTGTGTGAACTCGGCTGGAAGAATCAGCCGACGCCCGATTTCTTTCTGACCTGTTCACACTTCTTGCTCTGCTGCCAGGGAGCGACACCCAGTCTCATGCCTTTCTCCTGACTCCTCTCTGGTGCTCGTGGGGTTAAGCCTTCAGGTGTTGCATTCTCCTGAGGCTTGCTCCTGTCTGAGTACTGGGGAGGGCTCTCTGGCTGCTATTGGTGTTTCATGCTGCTGTCAGACTCCTTGCTCCTATCAAAGGCTGGGGCGGGAGCTCTGGTAGCATTTAAGCTGGTGATTTACACCTTCTAATTGCCAGTGTATGTTTGGTCTCTAGCTACACCAGCGTATCTTATTGTTCTGCTAGTTATTTGACATTTGGACTTGGACTTCGCCTCTGCCTCACCCTCTGTACTGCGTTACCTTTTGTGCTTGACCTTGGACCGGACTCTGTTTACCCTTTGTTTGCTGATTTGGATTTTGACGTGACCTCCTGTTGCCGACTCGGACTGCCTGACCTGTTTGTATATACCTGTCTGTGTGTTCTGTTACCTCCCCGTATCCCTAGTTAGGTTAGGGGCTGTCGCCCAGTTGCTGCCCTAGGGTTTAGCCTAGGGGGGCAAGCAGGTAGGGACAGGGGTTGCGGGTCGAGAAAAGGGACTGCCATCTTCCCGGACCCCAGGACTCCCTGACAAGGAGACTTGTTATTTGGAGGGAGAAGACTTGCTATTGGGAGGGAGGAGATTTACTATTGAGGGAGGAGAATTACTCTTGGGAGCGAAGAGACTTACTTTTAGGAGGGAGGAGACTTTCTATTGGGTCAGAGGAGACTTACTATTGGGAGGGAGGAGTCTTGCTATTGGGAGGGAGGAGACTTGCTATTAGGAGGGAAGATACTCTCTATTAGGATGGAAGAGACATTCTATTAAGAGGTAAGAGACTTGCTATTTGGAGGAAGGAGACTTGTTATTTGGAGGGAAGAGACTTGCTATTGGGAGGGAGGAGACTTGCTATTGGGAGGGAAGAGAGTTAATATTGGGAGGGAGGAGACTTACTATTGGAAGGGAAGAGACTTTCTTTGGGGAGGGAGGAAGGAGACTTACTATTGGGAAGGAAGAGACTTCCTATTGAGAGGGAAAAGACTTGTTATTGGGAGGGAGGAGATTTGCTATTGGGCGGGAAGAGACTTGCTATTGGGAGGGAGGAGACTTACTCTTGGAAGGAAAAAGAATTACTATTGGGAGGGAAGAGACTTTCTTTCGGGAGGGAGGAGACTTGCTATTAGGAGGGAGGAGACTTCCTATTGGGAGAGAAGAGACTTTCTTGAAGGAGGGAGGAGACTTAGTATTGGGAGAGAAGAGATTGTCTTTCGGGAGGAAGGAGACTTAATATTGGGAGTGAAGAGACTTGCTATTGGGGGGGAGGAGACTTGCCATTGGGAGGGAAGAGACTTGCTATTGGGAGGGAGGAGACTTGTTATTGGGAGGGAAGGGACTTGCTATTGGGAGGGAAGAGACTTGTTATTGGGTGGGAGGAGACTTACTATTAGGAGGGAGGAGACCTACTATTGGTAGGAAGAATAATTACTATTAGGAGGGAGGAGACTTGCTATTGGGAGGGAGGAGATTTACTATTGGGGGAGGATAATTACTCTTGGGAGCAAAGAGACTTACTATTGGGAGGGAGGAGTATTACTATTGGGTGGAAGGAGACTTGCTATTCGGAGGGAGGAGACTTGCTATTAGGAGGGAGCAGACTTGCTATTAGGAGGGAAGAGACTTGCTATTGGGAGGGAGGAGACTTTTTATTTGGAGGGAGGAGACTTGCTATTGGGAGAGAGGCTATTTACTATTAGGGGAGGAGAATTACTCTTGGGAGCCAAGAAACTTGCTATTGGGAGGGAGGAGACTTGCTATTGGGAGGGAGGAGACTTTCTATTAGGATGGAAGAGACATTCTATTAAGAGGGAAGAGACTTGCTATTTGGAGGAAGGAGACTTCAAAATTATTGGAGGGGAAGAGACTTTCTTTTGGGATGGGGGATACTTGCTATTGGAATGGTGGAGACTTACTATTGGGAGAGAAGAGACTTCATTTCGGGAGGGAGGAAACCTACTATTGGGAGGAAAGAGATTTTCTTTCGGGAGGGAGGAGACTTACTATTGGGAGTGAAGAGACTTACTATTGGGAGTGAAGATACTTACTATTGGGAGGGAGGAGACTTGCTATTGGGAGGCAGGAGACTTACAATTGGAAGGGAGGAGAATTACTATTGGGAGGGAGGAGACTTGCTATATTACACAAGTACCATGCGGTACTCATTTAAAGCACCCTGATACTCGAACGAGTATACTTGCTCATCCCTCATAATTACTATTATTAATAAACATTTTTGTACATCATTTCTTTTGTGATTCTTTTTCTTTTTGACAATGATTATGCATTTATTTTGTCATGTTTATTCATGCAGAGGAATAGGAAAAATTCCTGTTTTCAGCACTGCTGACATACCAGGGATAAACAGCCTGAGCACTAACAGTGAATTTGAATGTTATTGCCTTATTACAGCTAGTAGGCAGAGGATTAATGTCAGAATGACAGCTCTATTATATTATCTATTAAAAGAAGCAAGAAGACGTATGCTGATGGCTGACTGAGGGCAGATTCTTCCGATCCGACTAAGGGTAGATGCTTTTAGTTCCACTATAATCCTGACCACAAAGATATACACTATAACATCCATATCTTAGGATTTCAACTGCTTACTACCTATTTTATTCAGGTCATTGTAAAATTGTCCTACCCTATTTGTCTTCCTGGACGTCAAATAACCCTGTGTAGAGTCTTAGAGTACTATTACACAAAACGATCATTCGACCATCAACGATAAACAATCTGAAACGACTGCTATGGTGAATGACCTAAAATTCCATGGAGCGACGGCAACAGATCGCTGCTATTATAGTCGTTTGTCTTTCAACATGTTGAAAGGCAAACAACAGCAACATGTTGCGGCGTTGCCTTCTATTACACAAGGCGATTTTCGGCCGTAATGGCCGATATTGACCGCATTCAGCCGATAATCGTTTTTTGTAATAGGTCTTTTACTCCGCTTCCTCTACTTATGTCTGTAGGTGTGCAATTTAAGAAGTGATCTAGAATCTGTATTCAGCACTGTGGAATATGCTGGTGCTCTGTAACTAACTGGAAATACATAAAGAAATGATGGAAAAAGTTGATTTGCACTTGTCTGCAGAGTTAGTTTGTAGTCTGTAAGCTTGGGGACACATAGGTCTACATAGAAGATGCAGACACAAAAAAAGAACAACATTTTAAACAACCATTTCCAACTGTCATTATGGAAAAACGTTTGCAGGGGAGCCCCCTAATCGCTACAACCATCACATGAGCGCATTTTCTCCACACTCTGTCCATGCAGCTGGAGTCAGACTTCTGTGAAAGTCTTTGGGACCATTTTCTGCAGCGAGATGGGAAGAGAAGTGCTTGGCCATACACTTCTTCCCATTGGTTCTAGCAATCTCTAGGGGTCTGAACACCAAGACCCCCACTGATGAAATTTTTTTTTATTTCAATTTCTTAAAGCGAATGGAATGGAGCGAGAAGAAATTACTATTGGGAGGAAGGAGACTTGCTATATATATATATATATATATATATATATATATATATATATATATAATTTATTTTTTTATTTTTTATTTTTTTTTGCAGAAATCAATAGTACAGGCAATTTTAAGAAACTTTGTAATTGGGTTTCTGGTGGGAGGGAGAAGAATTACTATTAGGAGGGAGTAAACTTTTTAATTGGGTTTATTGGGCAAATATGCCATTATCTGCATTCAAAAAGACTTTCCCCAGGTCCGTCCCCTCCCTCCTCTCTCTCATTCACTGCTCATTATCAGTAAATTTTGACTCTTTTACATCAGTCGGATCCTGTCTGTTCTATGGAGAGGGGAGGGGGAGGTGGGAGGAGGGAGATTAGTCCGCAGCAGGACCTGTGTGAAAGCAGTATTCAGAGGTCAGAGCGGTGAGGTCAGTGCTGACTTCAGAGGAGATAGCCCGGTGATGTAGCTGTCAATTAACTCTTTGTTGTCCTGTTTTAGTGCCTCATCTCTCTCCACCCCTCCCCTCTCCATTAGAGAACCATAGAGACAGGGGGGAGAGCTTTAAAATGCATTTTTCGGCTAATAAACCCAATCACAAAGTTTCTTAAAATCGCCTGTACTATTGATTTCTGCAAAAAAAATGTACACAACAGATACACTTTAAGTATTGCACATGAATAGAACAGCGCAGGGAAGCTGTCCTCTTTTCAACTGATTCCCGCGCACGGCGCGGTTAATTGCCAGGCAGCGCCCCATGCACGGGAACCAGGCCGCGGCTTCAAAAAAAGGCTTCCCCCCGCCTACACGGTTCTATTCAAGTGCAGTACTTAAAGCAAATGTAACTAATGGTACATTCGCTTTAAATTATTTCTCCAGAAATAAATATAGCATTCATATAAAATAAGTTACAATAAAATAATTAAGTGAACGAATATTGTTAGAATATGCCATTACTTCATCAATTAGGGACCACTACCAATCATGAGAAAAAGTGCTACACTAGAGTTTTGCCCTCTTTATTCTTATGATCTTATAAATATTATGATGGTTTTAGTGGCCAGACCTTACCAATCATAAAACAATGGCAAAACCCCTCTTTAATAGGAGGAAATAGTCATATACTAGTAACACCTATTCCTTTGCTAAATACATTTTGACACTACTATCCCTTTAAGAAAACAACGCTATAGAGATATCTGCATTTTTATACTGTGATGTATTTCCCATAGACTTTAATGAAGCATCAATGCAGTTCTTAGTAGAGGCAGCTCTAGTAGGAACCTTTCCCACACCAAGTAAAATGACAGCAAGAAACATATAATTGCAGAGTCTTAGAAATAAACATAGATTAGATCCATGCAGCAATTACTCCCAGAAATGATGATTTTTGCTGCTCAGGAGACGCTTTGCAGCGATTGACTGAAGATCCCAGGCATAATGTGTTCTCTTTGAGGATGATGTGCAGGTCTCTGCGTGGGAGTCAGTCAGCTGAAGGCCACGTAATTCATCTGACAAGGTTTTCCAAGGTAAAATCACTAAGCTTTGAAAGGAAGAAGAAATAATGGAGATATATTATTACTGATGAATATATTCATTTAGCATCAATGTACAGTTCATTACCTGAATGTTACAGTGAATGCCTCAAATTGCTTCCTAAGTAGGGACCTTTAAAATAATAATAAAAAAAAATGCTACAGTTGTCATGCCATTTAACACCATTTTCCCTATGATAAAAAATGACAGTAAATAAAATATATAGTGATTTCATGGAAAGGCCTTTTTAGATATCATTCATTTGTTCATAATTAAAGGGGTTATCCAGCGCTACAAAAACATGGCCACTTTCCCCCTACTGTTGTCTCCAGGTTGGGTGGGGTTTAGAAACTCAGTTCCATTGAAGTAAATGGAGCTTTATTGCAAACCGCATCTGAACTGGAGACAACAGTAGGGGAAAAGTGGCCATGTTATTATAGCGCTGGATAACCCTTTTAAATCTGCTTCTGGGAAACCTGATCACATCCAATGTTATACATTACCTTGTTACCCAGCTTCCCAAATCTTCAAATCTATAAAGCTCATGGGCTACAACCATAGGATGGATGGGGCCAAACATTGTCACCCATAGACTTTTATACTCCAGTCCCTTTGTATTTTTTAAGATTGAGCTTTTTTTTACTTGAACCTATTGAACCTAATGAACCTATTGAAAATAAGATGGCCTTATTCTACCCCAGAAACATTATACATAGCATGGTGACATATGGAGACACCATACAGGTGCCTATGGCTCCATAGTATGGCCCCTATATCTGATCCTGCTAAGTGATATAGTCCTGCTGTAGTGCTATAGTATATAAATTATACCTGCAGTACAAGCAAATTTGCTATTCTAGATTGTTAAAGAGTTAGGTGACAATGCCTGTTGGAGCTGCAATGCACACTGTCTGAGAGTATCCCAAGTTATTAACAAGAATGTGTTCCATAGGATCTGGCCTCCCAATTCTGCTCCAATGGCAGATGTCAGGAGGAGTCGTATAGGGCACGTTGGAGGAAACACGTCAGGTCCCTTTATTCTCAGAAAGGATTCTAGCAGTTGCTTTCTCCTCTCCTCTCACAATACACGCATGCATGTAGGAAAGGATAGCTGCCAGCCACACAGGAATTCAGTAGACTGCTATCTGACATGTATGGCCAGCTTAAAGGGGTAATTCAGCAAAAAAAAAAAAAATCTTTCAAATCAACAGGTGCCAGAAAGTGCTAGAGATTTGTAATTTACTTCTAAAAAAAAAAAAATCTGAAGTCTTCCAGTACTTATCACCTGCTGTATGTCCTGCAGGAAGTTGTATATTCTTTCCAGTCTGACACAGTGTTCTCTGCTGACACCTTTGTCCATGTCAGGAACTGTCCAGAGCAGTAGCACATCCCCATAAAAAACCTCTCCTGTTCTGCTGACTGGAAAGAATACACCACCTCCTGAAGGACATACAGCAGCTGATAAGTACTGGAAGACTTGAGATTTTTTAATAGAAGTAAATACAAATCTGTGGCACTTTCTGGCACCAGTTGATTTTTTTTGTGAATTACCCCTTTAATCTAATCCAACTCCTAGACTCTTTATTTAATCAGAACTCTGTTTGCAGAAATTTATGGGTACACATGCTACTTTTATGTCCTAAACAAAAAAAAAAAAAATTTAATAGTATTCTGCATACAAGCTATGTTCACACAAAGTATTTCCGTCAGTCTTTCGGTCGTGTTTTTTTTTTTTTCTCAAACAAAACCAGAAGAGGGTTAAAACACAAGAACTCTGCCAATCATTCAATTTTGCCCTTTCAGTTCCACTCCTTATTTTCCACTCCTTATACTGACCAAAAGACTCATGTAACTACTATGTGTAAACTTTAAGCCCCTATTACACGGGGCGATGGAGAGAAGCTCCCTGCTAGCTGCCGGTGCTATTACACACGTTGTTAGTTAGCGGATTAGAGCCAGGGGGCCATGGGGAGCTGGATCGTCTGGGCAGCCCATAGAAGATAGCGGTGGTCTGCTGCTGCCGCTCCTATTCCACGGAGCAACGGCAGCAGATTGTTGCTATCTAATGGTGCGTTTACACAGACAGATTTATCTGACAGATCTTTGAAGCCAAAGCCAGGAACAGACTATAAACAGGGATCAGGTCATAAAGGAAAGACTGGGATCTACCCTCTTTTCAAATCCATTCCTGGCTTTGGCTTCCAAAATCTCTCTGTGTAAACGCACCATTAGGGTCCATTTACACAGAAAGATTATCTGACAGATTATCTGCCAAAGATTTGAAGCCAAAGCCCAAAACAGACTATAAACAGAGAACAGGTCATAAAGGAAAGCCTGAGATTTCTCCTCTTTTCAAATGCATTTCTGGCTTTGGCTTCAAATCTCTGTCAGATAATCTTTCTGTGTAAATGGACCCTAATGCTAAGTTTACACGAAGCGATTATTGGCCCGATCGTACGATTAACAATTTCGAAGTAACGATTTTTTTTTTATAACGATCAGCGTTTAGATGGAACGATATATTGTACAGAAAATTCGTTTTGCTATCGTTTTGCGATCGGTTAAGCCTATCTCGCACATAGGTAAAATCAGTGAACGACTGTTTACACGGAACGATCAGCGAATTTTTTGCGATCGACGAACAATGATTTATGAACATGTTAAAAGATCAAAATGAACGATTTTTCGATCGTTCGCCGCGTTTACACGTACGATTATCATTCGAATTCGATCGTTATCGCGAAAATTCACCCGATAATCGCTCCGTGTAAACGTAGCATTGGGGCCTTATTACACCAACAGATTATCTGACAGATTTTTTAGGCCAAAGCCAGGAATGGATTTGAAAAGTGGAAAAATCTCAGTCTTTCCTTTATGACCTGTTCTTTGTTTATTGTCCATTCCTGGCTTTGGCTCAAAAAAATCTGTCAGATAATCTGTTTGTCTTTAAGCATGTTGAAAGACAAGGCGATTATCAGCCATAACAGCTGATATCGGCTGAATATAGCTGATATCGGCCGAATACGAACGATAATGATTTTGTGTGATAGGGCCTTTAGTGTGGTCATATAATCATAGGCAAGGGATCAGATCCTGAATAACTCTAGGTGTCCCTGACTAGGCTTCTTTCTTTACCGGAGCATTCAGCGTGGTCGGACAGACTTTGTGTCAGGGACCTGGGTTGTGTCTGCAGTGCAGTGAGACTGAGTAATAATGGAGGACAGCAGGCTGCATCTACAGACTGTATAACACAGCCAGGCAAACCAGATTCACAGGTAACTGCCAAAGGCCGAAGTCTGTTGTATATACACCACCGTGCACACACAATGGACGCAAAACCAGAGTCCTAATTAGCCAACCATTCTTTCTGACAGTGAAGCTGGTAGCCATGGAAACCACAACATGGCGCCCCTATGTACCACAGTGC
This sequence comes from Dendropsophus ebraccatus, assembly GCF_027789765.1. Lineage (NCBI taxonomy): Eukaryota > Metazoa > Chordata > Amphibia > Anura > Hylidae > Dendropsophus > Dendropsophus ebraccatus. The sequence continues at coordinate 45,311,202 of NC_091457.1, read as the reverse complement.
TGATCGAAGCACTGGAGCCCTGACAGGTGAATATATTACACGTCTATTGTCTTTTATTTATGTTTTTACCCATGGAAAATAACAGCAGTATGACAATAAAAAACTTTGAAGGCAAGAAGTGTTAAAATGGGACTAACATAAAGGCATAGGCCCAGGCAAATAGAGGAGGAAGACAAGTGAATATGAGTAGGTTTACATTTCCTGCCCGCAGTATAAGCAGGTATTATGCCCAGTTAGATATGAGATTATGAGGACAAATGAATAAGCTGGCTTTATAAATACAGGAGCAATATACTCCCATCATTTACAATTCCGCCTGCCTTAAGCTTCCTTACATGTATAGTAAACAAGTGAATTAGTCTGTGACAATAGCCACTTAGAAGCATCATAGGAAAGCCTCAAGGATCTGGATTGCCTAAGGGACTCGTGACACGTACAGGATTTTGGTAACCTCTGGAGAGAAGTAATGAGGTCTCAGCTGGATAGAGGATGAAACAAATATTTATCCAAACACTCAGCCAATAATGGAAGTGTCTGTGTCAAGGTTAGAAGGTTTATTAAAATACGGTCAGGAGATTATAAGTATCAGCAAATATTTGTTTATTCTCCAGTTAATAATGGATTGCAGAAATGTGACCTCACCTGTCATAGCCCATTGGCTGCACCCTCACGTGTAGTACACTTTTTTTCCCCTCAACCCCAGTAACAGAAAACAACTTGTGGACTACCGAATGACAGCTTATTCCTATCCCTGCCTCCCTGATGGCTGTATACACTGTGCTCAATGGGGGCTATGTATACAGCTCAGCAGGCAGCCATAAGGCCTCCTGCTTCCCCTCCCTGCAGGTATTGGGGGAGACGCAGGAGCTGCTGGGCCTTATTACATACATGTCACATGGTCAATAATAATCCCATCAATGACTAGAAAGTTCTAATAAATCACATAAGAGGCTGCAGCTGTGATCATGGAGATTTATTCATCATATAAAGGTCATAATAAGTGGCATCATAGTAAGTAACATCAAGACATCATGGCTACTACTCAGAAGAAAGGCAGATGAAGCAGCTACCGCAGAAAGAGGACCCAGAGGACCTCATAGGGTCCGAACATCTCACAGGACTCATAAGATGCGGATACAACATAAAACAGGACAGAAGCGTAGACACCGTGCTTCCTACAGGAGGAGATGAGCATAGAGGAATAATGAAGAGTGATCTGCTCCTGGTGACCCTGATAGGAACTTCTCACCCGCCCCATCCCCTAGTATCCACAGTGACCTGAGGACATCCTCACCTGTCACCAGATCAGCAGCAACAGGACACCAGCATCACATACACATACTGAGCAGATAGGGGAAAAAAATAATAAATCTATCAGTATGGTCCTCATACACCTGTGATTGCTGGCTGTTGGGGAGGCTGCTCTGTCAAATCAAGATTAGCTCTACAGTGAGTATCAGGGGGTGTATTCTCCCAGTAACTGGGGTTATAATATAATGTTAAAATCCCCAATAAAATCACAATGTAATGTAAATATGAAAAATATGTACAGTGTAAACAAAGTTACCAAAATTGATAAATAAGTAAGGAAACAGTTACCATCTATTTACCCATCTTTAAATGGCCGCTGTCATTAAAAACAATTTTGTATATTTGGACAGAGGGATCAATATCTAACATATTTGTAATCGACTTAATTTAAAAGAAATGTTTTCTGTGTGTAATTGAAATTGAAACATTGGCCACTAGGTGTCGCTGTTTCTGTCCCTCTGTCTGCTGGTAATACATGTATTGTGACTTCCATGCATTCCTCCACTTATGTCTAGCTTAAAGGGGTTATCCAGTGCTACAAAAACATGGCCACTTTCTTTCAGAGGTAACACGACTCATGTCTCCAGTTCAGGTGCGGTTTGCACTTAAAGGGGTTATCCAGTGCTACAAAAACATGGCCACTTTTCCCCCTACTGTTGTCTCCAGTTCAGGTGCGGTTTGCAATTAAGCTCCATTTACTTCAATGTAACTGAGTTTCTAAACCCAGCCCAAGCTGGAGACAACAGTAGGGGGAAAGTGGCCATGTTTTTGTAGCGCTGGATAACCCCTTTAAGCTCCATTCACTTCAATGGAACTGAGCAGCAAAACCCTGCCCAAGCTGGAGACAAGAGTGGAGCTGTCTCTGGAAGAAAGTGGCCATGTTTTTGTAGCGCTGGATAACCCCTTTAATGCATTATTTTACCGGGGCTTACTTATTTGTATTAAAATAATGTAAGTTGTGATTTTTGAAAATCTGTCCAAAATTGTGCTTATTTTATCCCGACTGTCCTATTTGCCCTAACCCCCAGACGACCCTGGACGTACCGGTATGTCCTGAGCTATGAAGCGTGCTCTGGAGCGTAGCGCGCTTCATAGCAGGTGGGGGCCGGCTGCAATCAGCAGCCGGGACCTCACCGGTAATGGCACGCTGCAGCAATCGCGCTGCCGCGTGTCATTAACCCTTTAAACGCTGCAGCGTTTAAGTGTAAGTGACAGGGGGAGTCCCCTGTCACTTACCGATCGGGACCCCCGCAGTGTGACTGCAGGGGTCGCGATCGGTAAAACGGACTGCCGGAGGTCTCTCACCTGCCTCCGTGCGGTCTGATCGGTGATCTGCTGCACTGAGCCTGCACAGGCAGGCTCAATGAGCAGAGCGCCGATAACACTGATCAATGCTATGCCTGTGGCAAAGCAATCATCAGTGTCTAAAATAAAAGTAATGTATATAGAAGTCCCCTAAAGGGATTTAAAATGTAATAAAAAAAATTTTTTAAAACACCAACACACAACCACAAAACCCCTCCCCCAATAAAAGTTTAAATCACCCCCCATTTCCCATTATATAAATAAAACATATAAAAATAAATAAATAAACATATAATATACCGTAGCATGCGTAATTGTCCGATCTATTAAACTATAACAAGCGCCATTGCGAACGGCGAACGGCGTACACGAAAAGAGGGAAAAAAGTGCGCGGATTACCGATTTTATGTTACATTATATATAAAAAAAAATAATAAAAAGTAATCAAAACGTCCGATCTTCACAAATATGGTATTATTAAAAACTAGAGATCATGGCGGAAAAAATTACACCCCATACAGCCCCATAGGTAAAAAACTAAAACCGTTTTAAGCGTCACAATAGGCCCATTTTATTAATATTTAATTGCCAAAAAAAAAAACATTAAAATCTTATAAAAACATTAGAAAATCTGTGTAAACCTGCATATGGTTGTGTTCAGACTGACCTATAGAGTAATGGTATCATGTCACTTTTACCATATAGTGCATTACGTAGACACAGGAACCCCCCAAACGTTACCATATTGCATTCTTTTTTACGATTTCACCTATTTATATCTTCATAAATAATAAATTTGGGATTCCATCATACATGTTATAGTAAAATGAAAGACTCCATTACAAAGTACAACTATTCCTGTAACAAATAAGCCATTACATGGCCTTGTAGATAGAAAACTGAAAGTGCTAGAGCTCTTAGAAGAGGAGGAAGGAAAAACGAAAGCGCAAAGATCAAAATTTGCGTGGTCCACTGGGTCATTTTGGGCCTGGTCCTCAAAGGGTTAATATTATGCCATTTCTGCCACAATTTTACAGTAAATTTAGAAAAATTGAGACAAAAATAGCATTATTATATGTCTCCATATCTGTGGCATATATAAAGGGGAGGAAGACCTGAGCAGGAGCTGGGAGCCTCAAATTGCCGTAAAATAATGCATCAAGTAAGACATGACTGCTGGAAAGCACAAGAGTCATAATAGGAAATATGTTCATTTGACATTTCCAGTGGCTTTTTAAATCTGTGAATCAAAACCAAATATATATATCTTGTGAGAAGATCGAAACGTCGCATCTCCTATTTTTTGCACTTTTGCAAAAAACAACACATATTTTTTCACTTGAGCTGGTGTGCTGCAGAATTTTCTATAGTATATACATACATATATATATATATATATATATATATATATATATATATATACTTCTAATTACACGTATCTCGAATGGCGTATCACTGTGGCATGTTTTAATTTAAAACACTATACTTTATTTGATATAACTTAAAATGTGATTATTAGTAATCCAAAGGGAGAGGGGAAAATTCTCATATATAGAGATGTCAAGTGTGAGATCACTTCTTCCAAGTAATTATAGTAAACCCTTAAAATAGACCCATATTCTTATTTACAAAAACAATTCATAACACTAGGGTATGTTCACACTAAGTAAATTAGGCGGAATTCTGTGACTGAACTCTCCGCCTCAGAATCCTGCCTGCCTCTAAGTGCCATAGCCTCCTGACACTCTCCACTCAAAGAATTGACATGTCCGCCTGATTTACTCAGTGTGAACAGACCCTTACTGGTGACATCCACACATCTGGCACCAGGGTCTATGAATTGTTTCTGTAAATAAGAATATTTCACAAATAAAACCTATTACAGCGTTCTTTTCAAATGGCTTGTAGTATTGATTTCTGTCCCAGTAGAAGTAAAGATGTGTAAATAGCTGTTACCTGTTTCCTTACTTATTTATGTATTTTGGCCAGTTGGTTACACTGTACATATTTTTCTGTTTGCATTATATTGTGATTTTATTGGGTATTTTCCCATTATATTATAGTATCCCCAGTTACAGGGAGAATACATCCTCTGATACTGTAGGGATAATCTTGATTTGCTAAGACAGAGCAGCCCCACCCCCTCCCCAGCAGCCAGCGATCACAGGAGGTGTATGAGGGCCATACTGACAGATCTATCACATTGTGTAATATAATAACTGCTGTGACCTTCCTAAGCGACCAATCACAGCTCAGCGCTGAATACAGCTAATAAACAGCTGATGTAGCTAATCTGATACTTCTATCTGGTAATATCCATAGGATGCTTGGTATATAAATCCATCATAACTTAGTAACTATAGTAACTGTTTTGTAAACACTGAAAGAGAATGGCTGTGATGTCATAATAGATGATGTCATTGTAGACTATGTAAAGTAGGTGATGTCACAGACAGCAAGAGCTACATACACAGGGAAGTTACACTATAATCTTCAGTTGTTCGCTGCCTCTTTGAGAGAAACAGTGTCCAGCACCTTTTCTATATCCTGCGATATATACTGACCTCATCCTGCAGACCAGAACCTTTGGAGGTAATCCACTTCGAGGTTCCAGCATGTTGAGGATAGTTTTTCTTCTCTTCCTGATCTTCAGCGGTCCTGTGCAGGGGAGACCATTTCCCAGAATTCATCAGAAAGATAACAACATGGCCATTCCGGCCTCACCACCCAAGATTATGGTAAAGCCTGCACCTAACCGCCATGTCAGAGTCTACATCCACCCAATGCGGAGCACATATAGAGGACATACCCCCCGACCATATGACGCACTACGCCGACTGGTTGAAGGGACCTCTCCTCCCCCTCCTACCACCACGCCAGACCTGACCCAGCAGACACCGGAAGCCACAGCTGGTATCCTGGCCAGATACTTCAGGCAAGCCAGAAAAGACCGTGCCCGAGCTATGAGAGAGGACTGGATGGATGACTTTCTATCCTCCCTGAAAAAGTGGACTATTGCCGTACTTGTAATATTAGCCGTCATCTGCTACATCGTCCTCCGCTTCATCAAAGATATGCTTGACCGATATGGAGATAAGATTCCTGTGGAGAAACTCCTGGATGTCTACTCCAAGCAACAACAGGCCGGATAAGACCTTATCCCCCACCCCCCCCATCTGCTCACTATGTGTATGTGATGCTGGTGTCCTGCTGTTGCTGCTGATCTGGTGACAGGTGAGGATGTCCTCAGGTCACTGTGGATACTAGGGGATGGGGCAGGTGAGAAGTTCCTATCAGGGTCACCAGGAGCAGATCACTCTTCATTATTCCTCTATGCTCATCTCCTCCTGTAGGAAGCACGGTGTCTACGCTTCTGTCCTGTTTTATGTTGTTTCCGCATCTTATGAGTCCTGTGAGATGTTCGGACCCTATGAGCCCTCGGGGTCCTCTTTCTGCGGTAGCTGCTTCATCTGCCTTTCTTCTGAGTAGTAGCCATGATGTCTTGATGTTACTTACTATGATGACACTTATTATTATGACCTGTATATGATGAATAAATCTTCATGATCACAGCTGCTGCCTCTTATGTGATTTATTAGAACTTTCTAGTCATTGATGGGATAATTTTTGGCCATTTGACATGTATGTAATAATGCCCAGCAGCAGAGCCATCCTTCCTATTGGCCAGGGTAGGCGGCTGCAAGGTTACCCACTGCACATAGGGGGCCCCCTGGTAGTGTCGCTATAGAGGGGACCTCGCACCCCCTCCCACTCCTCCCTTGTAATTTGCTGATAGGGACAGGGACAGGGGGGAAATAATTATGTGGTGGGAAAAACTAACAGTCAATCACAGCCTCCTCAGCAAATCAGAAGTGGCTGTGGTTGTCATGTGGAAGGTGGGAGGGGCCTGCTGGTCAGGAATCCTGAGAAACAGGAAGAGAAGTCAGTGCAGCTGAGCAGAGGACGGGTGACCTGAGAGGAGGATGTCTCCACTGTCTCCTGCCTTTCTTCTCTCCCCTCCCCCAAATGTCACTGTCTCCAATCACACAGGGAGTCCTGGGAAGTATCTAGTAGCTGTTCTGTGCTGCCGCTGCTCTTCTTGCTGCAATATGTCTATCCCAGGATAGTTACTGTGAGAATGTGCACCAGAAGCTGCTGTGGAACTATAGGTCCCAGCATTCCCTGTCATCTGATGCTGGGGAATGTACTGGGAGGCGGCATCACAGCAGCTGTGATATATATATTGGATGTATGTTTCCTCAGGAAGGAGCCATACATATGCCCCTATAGTGGATGGGGGTAATAGGGTTCTCATTGGTGTGTGAGAGCAATGAGGGCTCCTGCTATATATCTCTTTATTCTCACATTGTCTTACTCTGTGGCTTATAAAAAAAAGTTACCAATCCCCCCCATACACAGTGTCCCCTATATCTGTATGTAGCTGCTACCAGTTGCACCACTATCAGCTGCTATCTTTATCAGCTGCACCACTGATACAGCTTGCAGAACCCTCAGGCCCCCTTCACACGTTCAGAAAAACTGTCCCGATTTCCTATCAGGAAATCCGCACAGATTTCCAGACCCATAAGAGTACATTAGTAACGGACACCCTTCAGGATTTCTCCAGAAGAGAATAGGTCATGATGTTTTAGATCCTGTCCTATTTTCGTTCAGAATTCCGGCACGGTCACCCCCGTATAAGTCTATGGGAGCGCCGGAAAATATGACGCTTTCCTGATGCACATCAGGAAAGCGTTCAAAGTTCCTTATTGGCCGGCTGCCCGTTTCCCCCAAGCCCCCCTACCTGGCATAGGCGGCACTGGATCCTGGGACCTCGCCGCTGACCTGCTGGCCGCCCGTCCTCTCCGTTCATCCCCCCCCGGATGCTGCTGAGGTCCTGGAGGGGATTCAGCATCCAGCGCTGCCTGGCCCAGCCTCCAACCCCCATTCCCTCACTCCACCCCACAGCGGTGCTGTGATCCCACCATCACTTCCCCCGCCCCTGCTCCTGGATGCCACCCCCCTCAGTGACGTTGCCTGGCCACCGACCCCCCATTCCCACCCCCACCCCCCGGGACCTGCGTTTCAGCAGCGCTGCCCAGCCCCACCCCTGCGGCCATCCAGGTTGTAGAATTACAATTCCTATCATGTGCTATTAGCATTTCAAATGGGAATTGTAGTTCTGCAACAAATTAAAGGTTGACACAGTGTAGGAGGGGGGAGGCAGTGGAACAGTAGAACTACATCTCCCATCATGGTAATATGCAGGACTACATCCCCCAGCATGGTATATAGGGTAGGTGTGTAATAATATGCAGGACTACATCACATAATGGGAGTTGTAGTTCTGCAACAAATAAGAGGATGACACATGGTATGAGGGGAAGATGGTGACACAGTACACAAGGGGGGAAGGGGGCACGGAACACATAGGGGACACATGGCAGTGGCGGATTATAATGTGGGCGGTTTGGGCGGCCGCCCGGGGCCCGAGGCTCCGGGGGGGGGGCCCATGCCGCGCCGCCCACATTAGGTTGTTACAGAGCAGCAGCACATCACTTTCGGGGCCCTGTGTCTAACATGCAGGGCCGGTTCTGTGCTCCTCCTGACCCGGTGACTCCTTTCCCCTACCGTAGGGAAGAGGAGTCACTGGGCCAGGAGGTAGACGGGATCGGCTGGCCCACAACGCTCCAGTCACCCCCGGCTGATGTGCGGCTGCCGGGGGTGTCCCGTGCTATCCCCGGCAGCGCGGGCATCATAGAGCTCCCTGTGGCCGTGACTTCCGGTACAGAGAGCGTACGTTAGAGAAGCTCTCTGTGCCGGAAGTCCCGGCGCACAGGGAGATCTATGATGTGCACGCTGCCTATCTGCTTTGCACGGGGGGGGGGGGGGGGGGGGGCATTTATAACGGAGAGGGGGGGAAGGGAGAAGGGGACATCTATAAGGGAGGGGGGAGAAGAGAGAGGGGGCCATCTATAAGGGAGGGGGGAGAAGAGAGAGGGGGCCATTATAAGGGATGGGGGAGAAGAGAGAGGGGGCCATCTATAAGGGAGGGGGACAAGAGAGAGGGGGCCATCTATAAGGGAGGGGGGAGAAGAGAGAGGGGGCCATCTATAAGGGAGAGAGAGAAAGAGAAAGGGGCCATCTTTAACGGAGGGGGGGGTGGAAGAGGGAGGGGGCCATCTATAAGGGAGGGGGGAGAAGAGAGAGGGGGCCATCTATAAGGGAGGGGGGAGAAGAGAGAGGGGGCCATCTAAAAGGGGGGGAGGGGCCATCTATAAGGGAGGGAGGGGAGAGGGGGCCATCTATAAGGGAGGGGGGGAGAGGGGGTCATCTATAGGGAGGGAAGGGGCCATCTATAAGGGAGGGTGGGAGAGAGAGGGGCCATCTATAAGGGGGGGAAAGCCATCTATAAGGGAGGGGGGGAAGGGAAGGGGCCATCTATCAGGAAGGGGGGGGGAGAAGGGGCCATCTATAAGGGAGGATGGGAGAGAGAGGGGGCCATCTATAAGGGGGGGAGAGAAGGGGCCATCTATAAGGGGGGAGAGAATGGGGCATTTATAAGGAAGGGGGGAAAGAAGGGGCCATCTATAAGGGGGGAAAGGAGAAGGGGCCATCTATAAGGAGGGGGGAGGAAAAGGGGTCACCTATAAGGGGAGGAGAGAAGGGGGTCATCTAAAAGTGGGGGGAGAACATAGAAGAGAGGGGGGCATCTATAAGGGGGCTACATACAGGGATGCATATACTATAAGGGGGATCACATAGAGTCAGCCTACCTACTAAACGAGGGTGTAAAGGGGCCAATACAGATGTGCAGTTTGTAGAGAGATGAGGATGGTGCCAGAGTGAGGAGCAAATATGTCTGTCTGGCAGATTCTGTGGATTCGTTGCTCAGAGAAGTTCTCATAATGGCCCAGGGCAGATGAAGACGAAGATGAAAAGGGAAGAACTCCGATCAGAGAAGACGTCCCCTGTGAGTCACCTGATATAATTGCACTGTAATGTATATGGTGTACAGAACCTGTGTGGAACTGGGTCTACCTCTATATGACTGTATGAGGTGATAGTGATCTGTGTAAAGTGGATGTTATTCAGTAGCAGCGGGGGTGTTAGTCAGTATGTGGCAGTATTAGTCAGTATGTGGTTGTATTAGTCAGTATTAGTGGTGACATTAGTCAGTATGTGGTGGTATTAGTCAGTATGTGTGGACATTAGTCAGTATGCAGTGGTATTAGTCAGTATGTGGCGGTATTAGTCAGTATGCAGTGGTATTAGTCAGTATGCGTTGGTATTAGACAGTATGCGTTGGTATTAGTCAGTATGCAGTGGTATTGGTCAGTATGCGGTGGTATTACATTGGACATTCCGGGGCCCAGGGTACATTTAATCCGCCACTGACACAAGGGCATGGTTATGCAAAATAAGAACCCGTGGAGCCTCATCAAAGAGTCTCGAAACACAAGACTAGCCAGAGGGATATCTGGCTAGTCCTGTGTTTCGAGACTCTTTGATGAGGCTCCATGGGCTCTTCTTTTGCATATTCATGTTTCCCAGGGGGCAATGCACCTAGGACTTCATTGCTTTGAGCGCTTTCACTAGCAGCTGGCATTGTTGTCGTTTGTCTGGTCCCCCTGAGATCAGCGATCTGTTTCTCACGTGGGCATGGTGGCACAGTACATGAGAGGGAGACGGTGGCATGGTACATGAGGGGGACACAGTGGTACGGTACATGAGGGGAAGACGGTGGCACGGTACATGAGGGGGAGACAGTTGTATGGTACATGAGGGGGAGACGGTGGTATGGTACATGAGGGGGAGACGGTGGTATGGTACATGAGGGGGAGACGGTGGCACGGTACATGAGTGGGAGATGGTGGCACAGTGTACTAGGAGAGATGTGGGTACTTGTAATGTATGTTGGCATACTAGACCATATTGAAAACACTTTTTTTTCTAATCAGGAAATCCTGAAGGTAAAAACAGATTACTGTCAGGAAATCCTGATGCCATTTGAGGCCTTCTGATCAGGATTTCCTGACAGTAAAAACTGACACTGACGTGTGAATGGGGCCTCATAGAGCTGGTCTACCACTGTGATCACAGTACATGGGGGTGATGGTGGTCTGTGTATAATGGTTTATATTAAGTAACACTACAGGTTATTATTTCTCCTTTGCCTGCTGGTATTATAGGTCTTATTGGTCTTTGTGTACTGGGATTCACTCAGTAACAGTATGATGGTATTCTACCACTAGGTAGTGGTAATATCAGGTCATACTGGTGTTACTGGTAATATTGGTCTTGGTATAATGGGTTTCGTCAGTAACAGTGTGGTGGTAACATGTGTGGTGACAATTCACCCTGCAGTCATTATCACCCCCCTGACCTCCCATTACAGGGGTCAGCACAGGGCACTACACATGCATGCACAGCGTGCGCACATGCAATCTCCCATTACAGGGGTCAGCAAACTACACTACGCACGTATCCACACATGCGCACACGGACAGTTCTTATCACACATGTATGACTTGTGGGTTGTGCCATCTATGTTTGAAGACTTTGAGTCTCTTAAAGGCAAAAGTGGTGACGGACATCTTAACTGCAGCGCTGTCTCACTTCTTATACCCCCCCCCCACCCCACCCCGCCCCATAAAAGTTTAAAATACATTGCCCATTATAAAAATAAAAATATGTCCCCTTTACTGATATTACAACTAAATACAACTTACCACACTGATTTTTTTAAGTACCTGCAAGTGACACACCTATTCTCCTCTCTGCCTATGCCTAAAACTGCAAATGAGACCTATTTTTCTAACTCCACTGCAATGACTAAAGGTATCTTGAAGGCTTACACCAGCTTATTAGAACTTCAAAGCCTTGATAGTTTATCCTTCATAGTTAAATGGGAAAAGGACTTGGGGTTATCCCTGTCTCCGGAACAATGGAAGTTCTCTTTCCACTTACCGTACATTGTGTCCAGGTGTGCCAATTATTTAGAAGCATCTAGAAAGTTACTATATAGATGGTACTACACTCCATATAGGTTATCTCACGGATTTATCCCGCATCTTCGCCAGTGTGCTGGAGGTGTGGCGGTTCCATAGGTACTCTACTCCACATATAGTGGACATGTGGCAGGCTTAGGGATCTGTGGCGACAGGTTCGTACCAAGCTAGATGAGATACTCAAATATCCTATCCCTTGGGGACCAGAAGAGGCACTCCTAACAGTAGGGCTTGATGACCTTCCATTGCCCCACCTGACGGTTATTTTTCATGTACTAACAGTGACTCGTACAGCAATTGCGCAACACTGGAAATCCTCAGACGTACCGACCTTGGCGCAAATTTTGGCTACAGTCCAACATAACCATATTATGGAAGACTTAATAGCTAGAAGACAGGACAACTATGCGTCTTTTCAGAAGAAATTGGAGGATTGGACTTGTTTATACACCACCCCCACTTGAGATGCACAAGTATATTATATTTAAGGGTTGTTATTATGAATTGGTATCAGTGATGCAAGTACTGTTGTACTGACAAGGACACATCTGTGCCTCCCGTCCACATCTACCCACTCCCCCCTCCCCCCCCCACTCCCTAGGGCACGTGACATTGTGTACCTTTGCCTTGATCTGTGTATTAATTAGAATCTGTGCCTTATTGTACATGTTATATATTTGGAAAAAACATTAAATAAAGTGTTAAAAAAATAACATAAAATAAAAATATGTAAAATAAATAAATAAACATATGACATATATTAGCTTGCGGAATTGTCCAATATATTAAAATATAATAATATTGTTCCCGTATGATGAACGGTGTAAATGGGTGGGGGGGGGGAACACCAATATTACTGATTTTTTTAAAGTTATATATCAGAATTTTTTTTTTTTATATAAAAAGCGATTCATTTTTTTTTTTCTTTTTTACACCAATATGATACTAATAAAAACTAGAGATCATGGTGCAAAAAATGACACCTCACACAGTCCCATAGACCAAAGGATAAAAGTGTTTTAAGCATGGTCATAGGGCAATTTTAAGGAACGTTTAGTTTTTTTTTTTTTAAAGATTTAAATTTTTTAAAAGCTGTCAAATAAAATAAAAGTGATACAAGTTGCCTATCATTGTAATCATGCCGAAGGAGGAACATATATAACATGTCAGTTTTCCTAGAGGGTGAACAGTATAAACACAAACTCATCCCAAATAAAAAATATTGCGTTTTATTTTCAATTTCATTGAGCATATCACTTTTTTCTAGTTTGGCAGCACATTTTATGCCATTGGAAAGTACAAATAATGGCGCAAAAAATATGTGGGTCTGTAGGTGAAAAAAAGGAAGCGCTATGGCCTTTTAAACACGAGGAGGAAAAAACGAAAGAGCAAAAATGACAACCCCTTAAAGGGGAACACCAGGTAGAGGTTAAAAAAAATTAAACTTCTGCAGAAGCATAACGCATTACTTACCTGTCTATCCCAGTTTTGAAACTACCAAAAATTAATTTGTTTTTTTTTATTTTTTTTGTTCTGTATTGTGTTTCTGTCCTTCCTGGTTTAGCAGTTCCCACAATGCAATGCTTTCCCTCAGCTGATTATCACAGTCCCCCAACCATCACAATCAGTAAAATTAGTGCTGCACCTGCTTCTGGCCATTCAGAGATGGTGGATCACTCAGGGGATTGGGGGATCCAGCCAAGCCTCCTGTGACATCACACCCCACCCCCGTCTGCATCATCAGCCTGTGCTCAGCAAACACAAACAATGTGAGACAGAAGCATGGAATATTTGTCTCTTAAGGGGGGATAGCAGAAGGAGCAGGAGAAAATGTGAATTGGCACAGAAGCCATTTTTCTTCACTTCCTGGATTTCTATCAGCTACCAGTGTGGCAGAACCGTACAGATACAGTAATAGGCTAGGTTCACACTATGTAACTGTGCGGCTGTATTTTTTATGCGGCTGTAAATGTGCGGATGAAACTACGGCCGTGGGAAAAAATAGACATGCGGCTCAAAACATACGGTCATTTACTTGGAAATCTGGTTCAACTAAAAATAACAAATAAAATCTTAAGAAAGTGATGCAAACACATCTGGATGCATCTGGGAAAGCAGGGAACACAGTTTACATGAATTGCTATTACCGGGGTTTGCGATCCTCTGCAGTATGCCGATGTCTCTCATGGTTAATATAAATTAATATAATAAAAATAATAAAATAATAATATAAAATAATAAAACACATTTTCGTTGTAATAAAGTGCCTTTCGTTGTTCAATAATTAAATTTAAACTAATCCATCATTTTTCAATTAAATATACTGTTAAAATAAATATATATATAAATAAATGTATATTTATATATATATTTATTTTTTGACAGTATATTTGATTGCAAAATGATGGATTCGTTAGAATTAAATTATTGAACAACAAAACTGAATTTATTTAATCGAAAATGTGTTTTATTAATTAAATATTAATTAGTACAGGAAGCTCCATAAGCCGTTAATTCATATTGCCGGCAAAAGAGCATTCTGTACTAATCATCACTTTACTTTAATGAAAACATCAAATGTTTCTTCTAATTATGTTATCACAATAGCATTATTAGAAGAAACATTTAGAATTATATGTGCGCTCAGCTGATTGGCTGATCGGCTGAGCGCACATATAAAGGGCCGGTCCGCAGCACAGTGACTTCATTGTGCTGCGGACCAGCGAAGAGACAACATCGGGGTGAGTATAGAGCTCTCCCCACCCCCTCCCCAGCACTGCACCCCTCCCAGCAAGGAAGGGGGGGTCAGTTAACCCATTCCTTGCTGGGATGGGTGCAGTCTGACATCAGTCTGGCCCCCAAGGGGTTAAGGGGGATGCAATACATCCTCCCTTAACCCCTTGGGGGCCAGACTGTAAGCAGCGATCTGTAAAGATGCTGCATACTGTAAGGAGCACAACACCGCTCACAATGATGGGTGTTGTGCTCCTGTTTGTGTGTTTTTTGTGTGTTTCTCCCTTTTTGTTTTTCAGATATCGGTATCCTGGGGATTAAGTCGGATTCCGTGGACTACGTCGATGACCAGCGTTTTTTTTTTTTTTTTTTAATAAAATGGTCAATGAGGGGTGTGGGGGTGTTTTTATTTGAATAAAAAAATTTTTTAACTTGTGTCTTGTCTTTATTTCTTTACTTTATAGACTTAGTAGTTGAAGCTGTCTAATAGACGGAATCCATTACTAAGTTGGGGCCTAGTGTTAGCCGGTATAAAATGGCTAACACTAACCCCCTATTATTACCCCAGTACCCAATGCCACCAGGGGTACTGGGAAGAGCCGTGTGCTCCTGGACTGGGGCGGCAGCGGGCTGGGAAGATTTAGGCTGGGGAGGGCCTAAACCAATGGCTCTTCCCACCCTGGTGTTACCAGGCTGCTGTCGTTTGGTTTTTAACCCGGCTGGTTATAAAAATAGGGGGGACCCTATGCGTTTTTTTAAATTATTTATTTATTTAAAAAAAAAAACGCATACGGTCCCCCCTATTTTTATAACCAGCCGGGTTAAAAACCAAACGACAGCAGCCTGGTAACACCAGGGTGGGAAGAGCCATTGGTTTAGGCCCTCCCCAGCCTAAATCTTACCAGCCTGCTGCCGCCCGGTCCAGGAGCGCCAATTTTGACGCTCCGGGACCACTGGCACCCGGCTCTTTCCAGTACCCCTGGTGGCATTGGGTACTGGGGTAATAATAGGGGGTTAGTGTTAGGCATTTTATACCGGCTAACACTAGGCCCCGACTTAGTAATGGATTCCGTCTATTAGACGGCTTCCACTACTAAGTCTATAAAGTAAAGAAATAAAGACAAGACACAAGTTAAAAAAAATTTTTATTCAAATAAAAACACCCCCACACCCCTCATTGACCATTTTATTAAAAAAATAAATAAAAAAACGCTGGTCATCGACGTAGTCCACAGAATCCGACGTAATCCCCAGGATACCGATATCTGAAAAACAAAAGGGAGAAACACTCAAAAAACACACAAACAGGAGCACAACACCCATCATTGTGAGCGGTGTTGTGCTCCTTACAGTATGCAGCATCTTTACAGATCGCTGCTTACAGTCTGGCCCCCAAGGGGTTAAGGGAGGATGTATTGCATCCCCCTTAACCCCCTGGGGGCCAGACTGATGTCAGACTGCACCCATCCCAGCAAGGAAGGGGTTAAGTGACCCCCCTTCCTTGCTGGGAGGGGTGCAGTGCTGGGGAGGGGGTGGGGAGAGCTCTATACTCACCCCGATGTGTCCTCTTCGCTGGTCCGCAGCACAATGAAGTGACTGTACTGCGGACCGGCTCATTATATGTGCGCTCAGCCGATCAGCCAATCAGCTGAGCGCACATATAATTCTAAATGTTTCTTCTAATAATGCTATTGTCATAACATAATTAGAAGAAACATTTGATGTTTTCATTAAAGTAAAGTGCTGATTAGTACAGAATGCTCTTTTGCCGGCAATATGAATTAACGGCTTATGGAGCTTCCTGTACTAATTAATATTTAATTAATAAAACACATTTTCGATTAAATAAATTTTGTTTCGTTGGTCAATAATTTAATTCTAACGAATCCATCATTGTGCAATTAAATATACTGTCAAAAAATAAATATATATATAAATATACATTTATTTATATATCTATTTATTTTAACAGTATATTTAATTGCAAAATGATGGATTCGTTAGAATTAAATTATTGACCAATGAAAGGGACTTTATTACAAAGAAAATGTGTTTTATTAATTTAATATATTAACTATCAGAGGCATCGGCATTCGGCATCATTGCCGGCTATTTTTGAAGTACTCCGTACGGACCGCCTGTCAATCCACGGCCGCGTTTCCAGCCGCAAACAATGGTCTTGTTCATTTTTTACGGGTCCGTTTACGATTGGGCCGTAGATTCATGCATAGTGTGCACTGTGCAGCCGTATATCCTATACTTTCCAGCGTACGCATGAACCACCAAAAATACCGCCGCACAATTACAGCCGCAAATACAACCGCACACTTACATAGTCTGAACCTGGCCATACATTGTATAGACACTTCTATATAACTTTTAATGTACTTTTAATAGAAAACAAGTTTTTTTTATCTGGAGTTCCCCTTTAAGGGGTTAATAATATATGTCTTGCGTCAAACTTGCTAATTTCCCTTTAAATAATTCTACTGTATATTCAGATGATAATGGATCTGTCCCACAGGGATCCATACATGTCCCTAATGACTATGCAGAAAGTTGGAATGCTCTAGGAGCCCTGCTATATCCTTATATACAGTATGGCCATAATATTTCCTTCTTGTACACTGGTATTATTGCTAATATTGAGATTGGTGTACTGGTTGCTCAGTATCAGTATAGCAGTATTATGTGTGGTGATAATATCTGCCCCTTATATACTGGTTTTGTTGGTAAGGCCATGTTTACACTTTGTACAACACCGGCTGTCCTGTGACAGACGGTTTACAGAACAGCCGGTGTTTAAGAAGATCATCCCGGCCGATACTACAGTACCTGCCAGATGATCTTCCTCTGTGCTAAATTCACCATATTCATTGTCGGCTATTCACCATAGCCGACAATGGAGCATCTGACAATGAACAGCGGCTGCAGAAAACTGACATGTCAGTTTTTTGTGCGGCCACTAGCGATTCCAGCCGGTGTATACCATGTGTATACACTCCGGCCAGTATTCCCTCTAGCTGCAGCACAATGTAAGTTAAAGCGACTCTGTACCTACGATCTGACCCCCCCAAACCACTTGTACCTTCGGATAGCTGCTTTTAATCCAAGATCTGTCCTTGGGTCCGTTTGGCAGGTGATGCAGTTATTGTCCTAAAAAACAACTTTTAAACTTGCAGCCCGTGCCCAAAGGGAGTATCTGTGCCCTTACTTTACACCACCCCTCCGTCTCTCCTCCCCACCCTCTTCATCATTAGGAATGCCACTGAAACATTTTCTCCTGTCTGAACATTGCACAGCTGCTTAACAATCCAGCCCATGTGCCGGGCTAATGATTCCTAATGATGAGGAGGGCGGGGAGGAGGGACAGAGAGGTTGTGCCAGCCTAATACATATACAATCTAGGCCACGCCCGTTGGGCACGGAACTGCCAGTTCAAAAGTTATTTTTTAGGACAATAACTGCATCACCTTCCGAACGGACCGCAGGACAGATCTTGGATTAAAAGCAGATTTCTGACGGTACAAGCGGTTTGGGGGATCAATATTTACGGAATTCAAGCTACGCAAACTCCACCACGGACAGGACAAAGTTGAATTGAAACCTGTAAATGGGGGACAAGGTGTTACTCAGATATAACAATATAAGGGTTCTAGTAACAAAGCAACAAACATATGAAGGACAACTGAACCTCTAATTAATCAAAGCATAATCTTTATTGATAAGACAGACATAATAAAATAGTAATACAGGAAAGACGATGAATCACGATTGGAGGAGATGTTAAAAACAATAACAGCGGACATACAAACAGGGGGTAGTGCAGGTGGACAATAGACAGGATATGGACCCAACACGGGACACAAGTAAAGGTTAGAAACATACCAGTGTATCTCCAAGAAAAAATAATAAATCAACACCTGAAGATCAAGATAACAGACAATATATATTACCAAAGTGGTGTATGGTGATAATGTCCGCCTGATACCCCCGCCCCGACGTACGTTTCAGCGACTTGCCTTTTTCAAAGGGAGATGATCACGGAACGGCCGGGTGTTCACGTAATGTGAACATAGCCTAAAGATTTAAGGTTTGTTGTAAAATATGTGTTTTAAATATGTTTTGCATTTTGTTAATAAACATTGGCTGCTGTGGCCAAAATTTATCAAACCCAGGTGTAGGTGTCCATTTCTTGGGGATGGTAATGTGGTGGCAAGGGGTTGGAGAGGGGGGGGGGCAGGAGGGTTAGGTAATACAGATGTGGGGGCTGGTTTTCGGCAATATCAGAGCTGTGACGTTCGGGTTAAGGGTAACGGCAGGGGAGGGGGGGGGGGTAGGAAGACTACACTCTACAATACCAAAGTCAAGGTTTCTGCAAGACACATATTTTTGTTCAAATTTTTGTATATTTCATTTAACCCCTAAACGATTGAGGAAGTCTGTGCCCAGAGGACCATGGGCATACCGGTACGTCCTGACCTATGAAGCTTCGGAGCGCGCTTCATAGGAGGTGGGGGCAGGCTGCGCTTAGCCGGCACCTTACCATTAATCACAGGCAGCCTCGGACTGGGCCACCGGGGAGCCGGGGAACCCCCCCCCCCCCGGTGGGCCCCTCCCCCTTCCTCCCTATTGGTGGGCCCCTTAACAGGAGGCTTCCCGTTTATTTGCTCAAGGCCCCATATGCCGTACATTTCTCCCTGCAGCTGCAGAGTCCTGTCACCTGGTCACTGCCTCTGTATAGTGAGGTGAATGAGCCGGGCAGTGACCATGGTGACAGGCAGCAGTGTAATGTGGAGCGCGGTGTCTCTCTCCTCTCCCGGCCCCTCCCCCACCTCCTCCTCTCTGGCTGCTCAGTGGGGACACAGCCGGAGGGGAGAGGGCCCCCTGCAGCAGCTATGACAGGTGGCCTGTAACAGAAGGCCTCCTGCTGGGTGATGTCTCTGCATGTGGAGCTCCCCCAGAGCAGACAGGCCTCCAGTATCCAGCTCTCCGGTCGGGACAGAAGGGGAGGGCAGTAGGGATTGTCTGTACACACCATGCAGCTCTCTGATCCCTCCACATACATCTCCTGCACACCTGTCCTGCTCTTCATGAAGGGTGAGTGTGCTTATGTGTGTGCAAATATGTGTGTTATGTCAACATTATGTAGGATGGTGTGTAATGTGTAAGGGCTGAACTGGGAGGTGAAGGTTCTCTCCACTACAGCTAATACTTTTCCCAATATACTATACTAGTGCTATGTGTCAGCATGTAGTTGTATAGCTGTGTCAGCACTAGTATAGTATATTGGGGATAGTAGTTGTATAGCTGTGTCAGCACTAGTATAGTATATTGGGGATAGTAGTTGTATGGCTCACATAGCAGTTGTATGGCTGACATAGGACTAGTATAGTATATTGTGCATAGTAGTTGTATCGCTGACATTGCACTAGTATAGCATATTGGGGATAGTAGTTGTATAGCTATGTGTCAGCAATACAACTACTATCCTCAATTTACAATGCTAGTGCTATGTGTCAGCCATACAACTACAAGTACTACCCCCATAATACTATACTGTGTGTGTGTCAGCTATACTACAGCTACCCCCAACATACTATACTGTGTGTGTCAGCCATATTACTGCTACCCCCAACATACTATACTGTGTGTGTCAGCCATACTACTGCTACCCCCAACATACTATACTGTGTGTCCGCCATACTACTGCTACCCCCAACATACTATACTGTGTGTCCGCCATACTACTGCTACCCACAACATACTATACTGTGTGTCAGCTATACTACTGCTACCCCCAACATACTATACTGTGTGACCGCCATACTACTGCTACCCCCAACATACTATACTGTGTGACCGCCATACTACTGCTACCCCCAACATACTATACTGTGTGTCAGCCATACTACTGCTACCCCCAACATACTATACTGTGTGTCAGCCATACTACTGCTACCCCCAACATACTATACTGTGTGTGTGTGTGTGTGTGTGTCCGCCATACTACTGCTACCCCCAACATACTATACTGTGTGTCCACCATACTACTGCTACCCCCAACATACTATACTGTGTGTGTGAGCCATACTACTACTAACTCTAACTACTTTAATAAAAACAAAAAAAGGGGAAAAATTGGCATTATCGCATGTGTAATTGCACTATTAAATTATCACCTTCCTAAACTCGCATGGTATACAGTGTTTGCAAAAAAAAAACAAAAAAAAAACAAGTAATGCAGTGGTACCTTGGTTTAAGAGTAACTTGGTTTAGGAGCGTTTTGGTTTAAGAGCTCACAGTTTTTCAAAATTGTGACTTGGTGTAAGAGCATTGCTTTGGTGTAAGAGCTCCCTGTACTGGGTGGGAGGGGGAGTGGGGGAGGGGCATGGTCTGCATAGCGGGGTCTATAGCACTGTACTCTGACCCTGGAAGTCTCCCTCACCTTCCAATCATAGCAGATCCACTTCAGGCTGAGGCTTACATCAGTGGACAGGACTGTGGAGGTAATCTCTCCATAGCTGTAACCCCTCTCTCCCCGGACAGAGAGTGCTGCATGTATGTGCCCACATTTGCCCTGCTCATTCCTTCATGCTCCCTGCAGTCTCTGTCAGCCCTTGTGTTTCCCATCTTCACCATTACTGTACAGTAACTTATAATATCACATATTCTGCTGTTTCTGAATCTTTGTTTCATCTGTTTTACATGTTATTTAGAATAATAAATCATTATATTTGGGGTGTGGAACCAATTGTCTGCATTTCTATGATTTTTTATGGGAAAATTTGCTTTGGTATAAAAGAGTGGATTTGGAATACAAGTGCGGTCCTGGAACGAATTATGCTCGTAATCCAAGGCACCACTGTACATGCAAACACGGTACCGAAAAGCTGCAGACCATGGTGCACAAAAATAACTCTCAGACAGCCCTACAGGTTGAAAGATTAAAAAAGTTATGGCAATCAGAATACAGCAATTTTGAACAGTCTTAAAATTGGGGAGCATTATATCTGCAGTCGGGGGGGGGGGGGGGGGCAGCATTATATTGAATTATTATGGGGGTTATATGCTAAGTACCGAAATGGTATCAAGTATCAAAATAAAAAAGTTGGTATTGGTATTAAACTCAAAAATCTGGTTTCGTGACATCACTAATGTATATAATGGCATGCACTGTATGTTATACACATGTGTGATGTGTGTGCGTATATATATATATGTGTGTGTATGTGGGGTGGGTGTATATATGATGTCATGCTTTTTGTGCATTAGGTCCTCCTGTTCACATGAAAAAAATGTTCTAAGGGTGCCTTAACACACACTGGATCTGCAGCGGATGATTTGATTTGGAGCCTCTTCATAGAGGGCAGGGAATTCCCACCCACTGGGGGCGGGCCGGTTGACCTCCAGTGCTTCAGCACGGCCTGGTACCGCTGGATAGAATGGCGCCATACACTGGAACCGGGCCGCGGTTCCTCATGACGGCGCCGTTCTATCGGTGTGTTAAATTCAAGAGGATGTACCTGGTGGTACATCCTCTTTAAAGGGGTGTTCTCACCTGCTAACATGCAGCACACAGCAGTGAACTGAATTTCTGCAGACGAGAAATTCCCTTTAAAAAAAAAAAAAACATTCTAAACATTCTATGCTGTTTGCATATGGTGCCACTAAACGATTGCATATGTGACTGGCAATGTGCATGCATCGTTGGTAACAGACGGGTTTATGCAAAGTCGCTGTACTAACGTTAAAGGTTTGGCGCTGGTTGTGTCTTTGTATGTAGGGTGGGCCCCTAGAATCAGTTTCCCTGGTGGGCCCAAGGTACCCAGTCCGACACTGATCACAGGTTTCAGCAATCGCGCTGCAGGGTGTTATTGACCCCTTAAACGCCACAATCATTTAAAGGGGTTGTCCGGCGAAAAAAAATTATTCACAGAATAACACACATTACAAAGTTATACAACTTTGTAATGTATGTTATGTCTGTGAATGGCCCCCTTCCCCGTGTCCCACCACCCCCACCCGTGTACCCGGAAGTGTGGTGCGCTATACATTACCTGTCGCGTGCCGACCACGGTCTCCGATCGTCAGCAGTGACGTCTTCTTCGGGAGCTTGGCGGATCTTCCCGAGTGCCGGCCGCCCTCTGCAGCGTCATCCGAAGCTCAGCCGCGATTGGCTGAGCATAACTGTGCTCAGCCAATCGCGGCTGAGCAGCTGATGACGTGGCCGCGTCATCAGCCGCTCAGCCGCGATTGGCTGAGCACAGTTATGCTCAGCCAATCGCGGCTGAGCTTCGGATGACGCTGCAGAGGGCGGCCGGCACTCGGGAAGATCCGCCAAGCTCCCGAAGAAGACGTCACTGCTGACGATCGGAGACCGTGGACGACACGACATGCGGTGAGTATAATGCACCACACTTCCGGGTCTAGCGTGGGTGGGGGGAAACACGGGGAAGGGGGCCATTCACAGACATAACATACATTACAAAGTTGTATAACTTTGTAATGTGTGTTATTCTGTGAATAATTTTTTTTCGCCGGACAACCCCTTTAAGAGTAACCACGGCATTTAAGTGTAAATGAAAGGGGAAGTCCCCTGTCACTTACCTATTGCGGCCCCCACAGTGTGACTGCAGGGGTCCCGATCGCTGTATCGGACCGCCGGAGGTCTCCTACCTACCTCCGTGCGGTTTGATCGACTTTCTGCTCAATGAGCAGAAAACCTATTGCACTGATCAATGCTATGCCTATGGCTATGTTCACACTACGTAAAATAACGGCCATTATTTTCAACGGCCGTTATTTCGAGGCCAAAACAACGGCCGTCGGATTACGAACGCACGGGCTAGTAGTGAAACTACGGCCGTTGTTTAATTTTGATTACTAGCATGTTTATAAACGGGATGAAACAGGTCATTTACTTTAAATATAGCGCCCAGCCCGAGAAACCCGAGAAACCACCAATTTTTTACATCAAAATCAAGTTTAATTCGGCAGATATAAGTTTTACGTTCACGGACGCATTGAAATCCAAGGCCGTTGTTGCAGTATTACCGGCCGGAAATAATTGACATGTTCATTTTTCACGGGGCCGGATGAACAACGGCCGCAATCTGATACGTAGTGTGAATTCAACGGCCGTAGTTACATTACATTAGAGTCATTATAGGGAACCTCAAAACAACGGCCGTAGTTTTGCGGTGCGGACAACAGCCGTTATTTTACGTAGTGTGAACATAGCCTAAATAAGCAAAGTATTGTATGTACAAGTCCCCCCAGGGGACACAAAAATGAAAATCTGCATGGTCCACTAAGTCATTTTGAGCTTGGTCCTCAAAGGGTTAAACATCCCTTCGAGGGACGAAATAAACAATTAGATTGGAAAAATGCCATAGGTTAACCAGACACCCTTCGCTCTGCCAGACAGGGGGTAACTGGTCAACGTCTTACATTTATTTCAATGGGGTTCGTTACTCAAGTCAAGCACTCGAGAAATAAAAAATGATTTGACTCAAGCATTTTAGTTCTCACTCAACACAACTGCTGAACAAGAGTTTTTAAGATCTTTTTGTGTAATAGATAAAATTCCACTTAACGCTAATGTACCACCAGGTATACAGCTTTGTTTTTTTTTACATTAACAGACCGACGTGAGGATGTCGGTGGTGCTGTTCTTTTCTTGAATTGCTTCCTGTGCATGGTGCCAGTCTATTACCAAGCAATGTCCCGCCCTGGAGCACTGGGGATAGGCCCACCAGCCCCCACTGTGATGATCTCCCCTCTGTGACGCGGCTTCATTGGGCAGTGGGACTCAACACACTGGCGGCCAGCGGGCCTGCCCCCAGTGCTTTGGGGAGGGACGGTGCTCGGGAATAGATAGGTCTAAAAACTCGTAGGTCTAAAAACCATTTCAAATTTCTCTATCTTTGTGCTAGACAGGGCTGGAAAACTGAAATGAACTGGACCATTGGGCCATCAACTACTTTTTCTGTGTCGTAGAGACGACAAAACTTCGATTTCATATCCATACCAATTTAAAAGAATAAATGACCTCGTTCTCCTGATCGGCACAAGTCTGAGCACTCATACCTGGACTGATCAAAACTGTTGACATGGCTCTATTACGTGTCAAAAGTTTTTACAAATGACAGGTACACTTTATAGCCAGTTTAACACATACCATATTGGGGCCATGCACTGATTGGCTGAGCGGGACTAACGGGAGCCGGGAGCCTCACATGCAGCAGTGGCACCAAGCAGGTAATGTATGCTGCGGGGGTCTAAAGGGTCCAGGTTACATACTGGCAGCGGATTGTATCACCTGCACACTTTTTTTGAGCAGTAAGAGCTTTTTATGAGCTGCGCAAAATTTTACGGTTGTTGCACAAAAATCATGATTTGACACATATGTCTTGATAAATCTTGCACAATTGATTGTAAATTTTTTCCGTGGCTAAAAAGCTAAGCTAGAGTAGGATTTTGTGCAAAAACTGAAAATTTGAACATGATAAATCTAATGAAAAAAATAGTTAATAGAACCTGAGGGGGTATGGCCTGAGGCGGTATGAATTGGCCTAGGCCAAAATATGCCCCAGGTTATAATGTAGCCTAGGCCAAAATATACCTGTTGTATAATCTAGCCTAGGCCACTATAAACCTGGGTACTGTGTGGACTGGGGGTATACTCTAGCCCGTTACACTGCTGCGAGAATGTAAAGCCCCTTCCAACTTAACCCACTGCTGGCAGGCTAATAGGTTACCTGCCCGCGCTCCTGCTTGCTTCTCAGGCTTCACATTGGCAAAGGACAAAGGACACAGGTGACAGCGGGGGCGCCCGGTACAGTACAGGAAGAGGGAGTCCCTGCTTCTGTAGACATATTGCATTAGGCGGTACACTATTAGTGCAGCGCACAACGGAAAATGGGTACAGGGGCAGACACATCAGTCTATTACTGATCTCTCTGCTCCTAAAGTGAGTGAGCGGCCATACATATAATAAATGCATGGATGCTTTCTGTGCAGAGGCAGTACGGGCCGTCTCCTCAAGGGCCGTATGATCTGCCACCTGAGGTAAAGTTTTCACTTCGCCTCCCGGTAGATGCGGCCCTGGTCATTACATCGTACTGGAAGTGCTACAATGACCTCCCATACATTGTACATGTGATGCTGCAGCGATGATTGTCCTCAGGGGTCGGCAGGAAGAGACCACTGAGGTCAGGGATTGTCTGCACCCACACATGTAGTACTATTTTGTTTCCCTCATACCCAATATCAGAAAACAACTTTAACCACTTGTGGACTACTGAATGACAGCTTATTCCTATCCCTGCCTCCCCGATGGCTGTATACACTGTGCTCAATGAGGGCTATGTATACAGCTCAGCAGGCAGCCATAAGGCCTCCTGCTTCCCCTCCCTGCAGGTATTAGGGGAGATGCAGGAGCTGCTGGGCCTTATTACATACATGTCACATGGCCAATAATAATCCCATCAATGACTAGAAAGTTCTAATAAATCACATAAGAGGCTGCAGCTGTGATCATGGAGATTTATTCATCATATAAAGATAGATAGCTACCAAAGAGAAAGCTGTAAGTGTCATAATAGCTTCTGAGTATGTAACATTCATCTGGTATCCCACAAGACAGTCACCTTCAGCCTTGAGTAGAAGTAACATCAAGACATCATGGCTACTACTCAGAAGAAAGGCAGATGAAGCAGCTACGACAGAAAGAGGACCCCTAGGACTCATAGGGTCCGAACATCTCACAGGACTCATAAGATGCGGAAACAACATAAAAACAGGACAGAAGCGTAGACACCGTGCTTCCTACAGGAGGAGATGAGCATAGAGGAATAATGAAGAGTGATCTGCTCCTGGTGACCCTGATAGGAACTTCTCACCTGCCCCATCCCCTAGTATCCACAGTGACCTGAGGACATCCTCACCTGTCACCAGATCAGCAGCAGCAGCAGGACACCAGCATCACATACACATACTGAGCAGATTTGGGAGTAATAATACATGGTCTCCTTCATGGGCGGCTGAGGTCTTATCCGGCCTGTTGTTGCTTGGAGTAGACATCCAGGAGTTTCTCCATGGGAATTTTGTCTCCATATCTGTCGAGCATATCTCTAATGAAGCGGAGGACGATGTAGCAGATGACAGCAAAAATGGCAAGTACTCTAATAGTCCACTTTTTCAGAGAGGATAGAAAGTCGTCCATCTAGTCCTCTCTCATAGCTCGGGCACGGTCTTTTCTGGCTTGCCTGAAGAATCTGGCCAGGATACCAGCTGTGGCTTCCAGTGTCTGTTGGGTCAGGTCTGGCGTGGTGGTAGGAGGGGGAGGAGAGGTCCCTTCAACCAGTTGGCGTAGTGCGTCATATGGTCGGGGGGTATGTCCTCTATATGTGCTCCTCATTGGGTGGATGTAGACTCTGACATGGCGGTTAGGTGCAGGCTTTTTCATAGTCTTGGGTGGTGAGGCCGGAAAGGCCATGTTGTCTTCTTCCTGATGCTTCCTGGGAAATGGTCTCCCCTGCACAGGACCGCTGAAGATCAGGAAGAGAAGGAAAACTATCCTCAACATGCTGAAACCTCGAAGTGGATTAACTCCAAGGGTTCTGGTCTGCAGGCTGAGATCAGTATATATCGCCGGATATAGAGAAGGCGCTGGACACTGTTTCTCTCAAAGAGGCAGCGAACAACTGAAGATTATAGTGTAACTTCCCTGTGTATGTAGTTCGTGCTGTCTGTGACATCACCTACTTTATATTTTCTACTATGCCATCATCTATTATAATATCACCACCATTCTCTTTCAGTGTTCACAAAACAATTACTATAAAGTTATGATAGATTTATATACCAAGCATCCTATGGATTTTACCAGATAGAAGTATCAGATTAGCTACATCAGCTGTTTATCATTCATATGGGAAGGAGATTTCATTGCATTGCTAGAAAACACATTGGCCCAGATTTATCCAACTGTATAAAATAGAAACTCATGTAAACTGCCCACAGCAGCCAATCACAGCAAAGGTTGTATTTATTTATTTACTTTACAGAGTTCAGCGCTGAGCTATGATTGGTCGCTTAGAGAAGGTCACAGCAGTTATTATATTACACAATGTGATAAATCTGTCGGTATGGTCCTCATACACCTCCTGTGATCGCTGGCTGCTGGGGAGGGGATAGGGCTACTCTGTCTAAGCAAATCAAGATTATCCCTACAGTGAGTATCAGGGGATGTATTCTCCCTGTAACTGGGATTATTATAATATAATGTTAAAATCCCCAATAAAATCATAATGTAATGTAAATATGAAAATATGTCCAGTGTAAACAAAGTTACCAAAATTCATAAATAAGTAAGGTAACAGGTAACAGCTATTTACACATCTTTAAATGGCCGCTGTCATTAAAAACAATTTTGTATATTTGGAAAGAGGCCTCAATATCTAACATATTTGTAATCCACTTAATTGAAAAGGATAACATTGGCCACTAGGTGTCACTGTTTCTGCCCCTTTGCTGGTAATACATGGTTACTTATGACACCTGCCGGCCTGAGATGAAATACAATAAGTGGGGGCAGAACAATCACTGTCAATCACTGTACATCAACTGAAAATGTAATTTTGTAACTTCCATGCTTTCCTCCACTTACATCTAGCTTAATGCTTTATTTTACCAGGACTTACTTATTTGCATTAAAATAATGTAAGTTGTTTTTTTTTAAAATCTGTCTATCCCGACTGTCCTATTTGCCCTAATATTATGCAATTTCTGCCACAATTTTACAGTAAATTTAGGAAATCCACTGCGATTTGACAGAAAAGTATGTACAGTATAACCAAAATGACCAAAAATAAATAAATAAGTAAGGAAATAGATAACAGATCCTTGCACATCTGTAAAGGCCGCTGTCATTAAAAACAACTTCGTATATTTGGACAGAGGCCTCAATATCTAATTTAAACTAAATGTTTTCTGTGTGTAACTGAAAGTGATAAAATTGGCCACTAGGTGTCGCTGTTTCTGCTGCTCTGCTGGTAATACATGTTTGTTTATGACATCTGCTGGGCTGGGATGAAATATAATAAGTGGGGGCAGAACAATCACTGCCGATCACTGTACAACAATTGAAAATGTCATTTTTTTTGGTTGTATCATGACTTCCATGATTTTGGAAAATCTGCCCAAAATATGCTTATTTTATCCCGACTTTTCTATTTGCTTTAAAATTATGCCATTTTGCCACAATTTTGCAATAAGTTTATTGGGTATAGGGTCTATGAATTGTTTCTGTAAATAAGAATATTGGGGGGGGGGGGGGGCTAGGAAAACAGTCTTTTGAGTACAGTAGGATACTCTTTTCACAAATAAAACCTATTACAGCGCTCCTTTCAAATGGCTTGTAATATTGATTTCTGTCCCAGTAGAAGTAAAGATGTGTAAATAGCTGTTACCTGTTTCCTTACTTATTTATGTATTTTGGCCAGTTGGTTACACTGTACATATTTTTCTGTATGCATTATATTGTGATTTTATTGGGTGTTTTCCCATTATATTATATTATCCCCAGTTACAGGGGGAATACATCCCCAGATACTCACTGTAGGTATAATCTTGATTTGCTAAGACAGAGCACCCCCATTCCCTCCCCAGCAGCCAGCGATCACAGGAGTTGTATGAGGACAATACCGACAGATTTATCACATTGTGTAATATAATAACTGCTGTGACCTTCCCTAAGCGACCAATCACAGCTCAGCGCTGAATACAGCTGATAAACAGCTGATGTAGCTAATCTGATACTTCTATCTGGTAATATCCATAGGATGCTTGGTATATAAATCCATCATAACTTAGTAACTATAGTAACTGTTTTGTAAACACTGAAAGAGAATGGCTGTGATGTCATAATAGATGATGTCATTGTAGACTATGTAAAGTAGGTGATGTCACAGACAGCAAGAGCTACATACACAGGGAAGTTACACTATAATCTTCAGTTGTTCGCTGCCTCTTTGAGAGAAACAGTGTCCAGCGCCTTCTCTATATCCTGCGATATATACTGACCTCAGCCTGCAGACCAGAACCTTTGGAGGTAATCCACTTCGAGGTTCCAGCATGTTGAGGATAGTTTTTCTTCTCTTCCTGATCTTCAGCGGTCCTGTGCAGGGGAGACCATTTCCCAGGAAGCATCAGGAAGAAGACAACATGGCCATTCCGGCCTCACCACCCAAGACTATGGTAAAGCCTAAACCTAACCATGTCAGAGTCTACATCCGCCCAATGCGGAGCACATATAGAGGACATACCCCCCGACCATATGACGCACTACGCCGACTGGTTGAAGGGACCTCTCCTCCCCCTCCTACCACCACGCCAGACCTGACCCAGCAGACACCGGAAGCCACAGCTGGTATCCTGGCCAGATACTTCAGGCAAGCCAGAAAAGACCGTGCCCGAGCTATGAGAGAGGACTGGATGGACGACTTTCTGTCCTCTCTGAAAAAGTGGACTATTGCCGTACTTGTAATATTAGCCGTCATCTGCTACATCGTCCTCCGCTTCATCAAAGATATGCTCGACCGATATGGAGATAAGATTCCTGTGGAGAAACTCCTGGATGCCTACTCCAAGCAACAACAGGCCCGATAAGACCTTATCCCCCACCCCCCCCATCTGCTCAGTATGTGTATGTGATGCTGGTGTCCTGCTGTTGCTGCTGATCTGGTGACAGGTGAGGATGTCCTCAGGTCACTGTGGATACTAGGGGATGGGGCAGGTGAGAAGTTCCTATCAGGGTCACCAGGAGCAGATCACTCTTCATTATTCCTCTATGCTCATCTCCTCCTGTAGGAAGCACGGTGTCTACACTTCTGTCCTGTTTTATGTTGTATCCGCATCTTATGAGTCCTGTGAGATGTTCGGACCCTATGAGCCCTCGGGGTCCTCTTTCTGCGGTAGCTGCTTCATCTGCTTTTCTTCTGAGTAGTAGCCATGATGTCTTGATGTTACTTACTATGATGACACTTATTATTATTATGTGTATATGATAAATAAATCTCCATGATCACAGCTGCAGCCTCTTATGTGATTTATTAGAACTTTCTAGTCATTGATGGGATTATTATTGGCCATGTGACATGTATGTAATAAGGCCCAGCAGCAGAGCCCTCCTTCCCATTTGCCAGGGTAGGCAGCTGCACGGTTACCCACTGCACATAGGGGGCCCCCTGGTGGTGTAGCTGTAGAGGGGACCTCGCACCCCCTCCCACTCCTCCCTTGTAATTTGCTGATAGGGGCACAGGGACAGGGAAGGGCTGTGCTGGCCAATCAGTATAGAGATATTAGTCCCGCCCCTCAACACTTGCTAGAGGAGTTATGTAGTAAGAAAAACTAACAGTCAGTCACAGCCTCCTCAGCAAATCAGAAGTGGCTGTGGTTGTCATGTGGGAGGGGGGAGGGGCCTCCTGGTCAGGAATCCTGAGAAACAGGAAGAGAAGTCAGTGCAGCTGAGCAGAGAGGACAGTAGTGACTAAATCCCATACCGCAAAGGGACCTTGCTGGGGGCAGGCACACAGCTCCTAGGCAAGCACCGTCCCGGCTGGATTTCATTGGCTGCTCCACTCCGGGCTTCCTAGCAGTCAAAATCAGACCCTGCCGGACCCCAACCCTAATCCGAACGTTTAGTATTAGGGTTAGGGTTGGGGATCAGATTATGTTTACAACAAACATTTAACTATCCCCTGCCCACACAACAACCCTAACCCTCAGGGTTGGTGTTATTTAGGAGGGTTAGGGTTGGGGCTGTGGAGAGGGTTAGACATGAGAAATCAGTGAGACATAACCCTAAGCCGACCCCCAACCCTAACCCTAATACTAAACGTTCGGGTTAGGATCCGGGGTCCAGGCAGGGTTTGATTTTGACTGCTAGGATGCCCGGAGTGGAGCAGCCAATGAAATCCGGACGGGGCGGAGCTTGTCTGGGAGCTGTGTGCCCGCCCCCAGAAAGGTCCCTTTGCGGTATGGGATTTAGTCACTACCCAGAGAGAACTGCTGACCTGAGAGGAGGACGTCTCCACTGTCTCCTGCCTTCTCCTCTCCCCTCCCCCAAATGTCACTGTCTCCAATCACACACGGAGTCCTGGGAAGTATCTAGTAGCTGTTCTGTGCTGCCGCTGCTCTTCTTGCTGCAATATGTCTATCCCAGGATAGTTACTGTGATAATGTGCACCAGAAGCTAAGCTGCTGTGGAACTATAGGTCCCAGCATGCCCTGTCATCTGATGCTGAGGAATGTACTGAGAGGCGGCATCACAGCAGCTGTGATATATATATTGGGTGTAGGTTTCCTCAGGAAGGAACCATGCATATGCCCCTATAATGGATGGGGGGGGTAATAGGGTTCTCATTGGTGTGTGAGAGCAATGAGGGCTCCTGCTATATATCTCTTTATTCTCACATTGTCTTACTCTGTGGCTTATAAAAAAGTTACCAATCCCCCCCATACACAGTGTCCCCTATATCTGTATGTAGCTGCTATCAGTTGCACCACTATCAGCTGCTATCTGTATCAGCTGCACCACTGATACAGCTTGCAGGACCCTCAGGCCCCCTTCACACGTTCAGAAAAATCCGCACAGATCCGCACAGATTTCCAGACCCATAGGAGTACATTAGTCACGGACACCCTTCAGGATTTTTCAAGAAGAGTGTCCGTTCCGGAAAAAAGGTCATGATGTTTATGATCCTGTCCTATTTTCGTCCAGAATTCCGGCACGGACACCCCCGTATAAGTCTATGGGAGCGCTGGAAAACATGACGCTTTCCTGATGCACATCAGGAAAGCGTCCAAAGTTCCTTATTGGCCAGCTGCACGATTCCCCCAAGCCCCCCTACCTGGCATCGGCGGCGCTGGATCCTTGGACCTCGCCGCTGACCTGCTGGCCGCCCGACCTCTCTGTTCATCCCCCCTGGATGCTGCTGCGGTCCTGGAGGGGATTCAACATCCAGCGCTTCCTGGCCCAGCCTCCAACCCCCATTCCCTCACTCCACCCCTCAGCGGTGCTGTGCTTCACGCCC
The DNA here is from genome assembly GCF_027789765.1 of Dendropsophus ebraccatus. Lineage (NCBI taxonomy): Eukaryota > Metazoa > Chordata > Amphibia > Anura > Hylidae > Dendropsophus > Dendropsophus ebraccatus. The sequence goes on along the minus strand of NC_091457.1, from coordinate 45,278,741 downwards.
CCCTGATCCCACCATCACTTCCCCCGCCCCTGCTCCTGGATGCCACCCCCTCAGTGACGTTGCCTGGCCACCGACCCCCCATTCCCACCCCCACCCCCCGGGACCTGCGTTTCAGCAGCGCTGCCCAGCCCCGCCCCTGCGGCCATCCAGGTTGTAGAATTACAATTCCTATCATGTGCTATTAGCAGTTCAAATGGGAATTGTAGTTCTGCAACAAATTAAAGGTTGACACAGTGTAGGAGGGGGAGGCAGTGGAACAGTAGAACTACATCTCCCATCATGGTAATATGCAGGACTACATCCCCCAGCATGGTATATAGGATAGGTGTGTAATAATATGCAGGACTACATCACATATTGGGAGTTGTAGTTCTGCAACAAATAAGAGGATGACACATGGTATGAGGGGGAGATGGTAACACAGTACACAAGGGGGGAAGGGGGCACGGAACACACAGGGGACACATGGCAGTGGCGGATTATATTGTGGGCGGTTTGGGCGGCCGCCCGGGGCCCGAGGCTCCGGGGGGGCCCATGCCGCGCCACCCACATTAGGTTGTTACAGAGCAGCAGCACATCACTTTCGGGGCCCAGTGTCTAACATGCAGGGCCGGTTCTGTGCTCCTCCTGACCCGGCAACTCCTTTCCCCTACCGTAGGGAAGAGGAGTCACTGGGCCAGGAGGTAGACGGGATCGGCCGGCCCACAACGCTCCAGTCACCCCGGGCTGATGTGCGGCTGCCGGGGGTGTCCCGTGCTATCCCCAGCAGCGCGCGCATCATAGAGCTCCCTGTGGCCGTGACTTTTGGTACAGAGAGCGCACGTTAGAGAAGCTCTCTGTGCCGGAAGTCCCGGCGCACAGGGAGATCTATGATACGCGCGCTGCTGGGGATAGGATGCGACACCCCGGGCAGCCGCACATCAGACGGAGGCTGGAGGAGAAGAAGAGAGGCTCGGCGGGGGAGCGGGTTGTTAGGTAAGTTTTTTTTTTTTCAATCTGCTTTGCACGGGGGGGGGGGGGGGGGGGCATTTACAACGGAGGGGGGGGGAGGGAGAAGGGGACATCTATAAGGGAGGGGGGAGAAGAGAGAGGGGGCCATCTATAAGGGAGGGGGACAACAGAGAGGGGGCCATCTATAAGGGAGGGGGGAGAAGAGAGAGGGGGCCATCTATAAGGGAGAGGGAGAAGAGAGAAAGAGAGAAGGGGCCATCTATAACGGAGGGGGGGGGGGGGCTGGAAGAGAGAGGGGGCCATCTATAAGGGAGGGGGGAGAAGAGAGAGGGGGCCATCTATAAGGGAGGGGGGAGAAGAGAGAGGGGGCCATCTATAAGGGAGGGGGGAGAAGAGAGAGGGGCCATCTAAAAGGGGGGGAGGGGGCCATCTATAGGGGGGAAGCCATCTATAAGGGGGGGAGAGAAGGGGCCATCTATAAGGAAGGGGGGAGAGAAGGGGCCATCTACAAGGGAGGGTGGGAGAGAAAGGGGGCCATCTATAAGGGGGGGAGAGAAGGGGCCATCTATATGGGGGGAGAGAAGGGGCCATCTATAAGGGGGGGAGAGAATGGGGCATTTATAAGGGGGGAGAGAAAGGGCCATCTATAAGGAAGGGGGGAAAGAAGGGGCCATCTATAAGGGGGGAAAGGAGAAGGGGCCATCTATAAGGGGGGGAGGAAAAGGGGTCATCTATAAGGGGAGGAGAGAAGGGGTCATCTATAAGTGGGGGGAGAACATAGGGGAGAGGGGGGCATCTATAAGGGGGCTACATAGAGGGATGCATATACTATAAGGGGGATCACATACAGTCAGCCTACCTACTAAACGAGGGTGTAAAGGGGCCAATACAGATGTGCAGTTTGTAGAGAGATGAGGATGGTGCCAGAGTGAGGAGCAAATATGTCTGTCTGGCAGATTCTGTGGATTCGTTGCTCAGAGAAGTTCTCATAATGGCCCAGGACAGAAGAAGACGAAGATGAAAAGGGAAGAACTCCGATCAGAGAAGACATCCTGTCAGTAACTTACCTGACCGCGCTCCAGCGTCGTCTGGCCCGGCTGGAGCGCAGCGCCGCCCTCCTCGGCAGGGCCGGGTGACGTCACGGAGACCCGACGGCGTCCCTAGTAACCAGGGGAGCCACGGGTCTCGCATCAGTGAGCGCCGCCCGGCCGAGCAGCTGAGTGCTGTTGGACTCAGGCTGAGTGACGGATCTCTCTGCCACTCAGCCTGCAGTGCACCAGCTGCTATGTGTCTGGATTCAGGAGGCTGGACCAATCAGCCTTTGGTCCGGACTCCTGATCCAGTATAAAGTGTTGTCAGTACCAGCCTCTAATCGCTGGCTATTAGTTGTTTCTGATCCCAGCTCCCCAGTTCCTTGTATTCTGCCCTATCCTTCCTCTATTGTCTTACCTGGATTCTGACCTTTTGCCTGTCCCCTGACTCTCCGTTCGGTTCCGATTTTGCACTGCGTTGCTCGTTTGGTTTCTGACTCGGCTAGTTTACTCCCCGCATTGTGTTTGTCTGTCTGTCTGCGTTTTATGTTTTGCACGTATACAGCATAGGGATTGTCTTCGTGGTTGTCCGCGAACGCCTAGGGTCGACCGAGGCAAGTAGGCAGGTGACAGTGGGTGGGGTAAGATTCAGGGCCCACTGTCGAGTGTCTTGTCTTCACCTGCTATTCCTGACACATCCCCTGTGAGTCACCTGATGTAACTGCACTGTAATGTATATGGTGTACAGAACCTGTGTGGAACTGGGTCTACCTCTATATGACTGTATGAGGTGATAGTGATCTGTGTAAAGTGGATGTTATTCAGTAGCAGCGGGGGTGTTAGTCAGTATGCGGCGGTATTAGTCAGTATTAGTGGTGACATTAGTCAGTATGTGGCGATATTAGTCAGTATGCGGCGGTATTAGTCAGTATGTGGTGACATTAGTCAGTATGCAGTGGTGTTAGTTAGTATGTGGCGGTATTAGTCAGTATGCAGTGGTATTAGTCAGTATGCGTTGGTACTAGTCAGTATGCAGTGGTATTGGTCAGTATGCGGTGGTATTACATTGGACAGCCCGGGGCCCAGGGTACATTTAATCCGCCACTGACACAAGGGCATGGTTATGCAAAATAAGAGCCCGTGGAGCCTCATCAAAGAGTCTCAAAACACAAGACTAGCCAGAGGGATATCTGGCTAGTCCTGTGTTTCGAGACTCTATGGGCTCTTCTTTTGCATATTCATGTTTCCCAGGGGGCAATGCACCTAGGACTTCACTGCTTTGAGCGCTTTCACTAGCAGCTGGCAGTGTTGTCGTTTGTCTGGTCCACCTGAGATCAGCGATCTGTTTCTCACGTGGGCATGGTGGCACAGTACATGAGAGGGAGACGGTGGCATGGTACATGATGCCTGATGCCATTTGAGGCCTTCTGATCAGGATTTCCTGACAGTAAAAACTGACACTGATGTGTGAATGGGGCCTCATAGAGCTGGTCTACCACTGTGATCACAGTACATGGGGTGATGGTGGTCTGTGTATAATGGTTTATATTAAGTAACACTACAGGGTATTATTTCTCCTTTGCCTGCTGGTATTATAGGTCTTATTGGTCTTTGTGTACTGGGATTCACTCAGTAACAGTATGATGGTATTCTACCACTAGGTAGTGGTAATATCAGGTCATACTGGTGTTACTGGTAATATTGGTCTTGGTATAATGGGTTTCGTCAGTAACAGTGTGGTGGTAACATGTGTGGTGACAATTCACCCTGCAGTCACTAGCACCCCCCTGACCTCCCATTACAGGGGTCAGCACAGGGCACTACACATGCATGCACAGCGTGCGCACATGCAACCTCTCATTACAGGGGTCAGCACACTACACTACGCATGTATCCACACATGCGCACACGGCCACAGTTCTTATCACACATCTATGACTTGTGGCTTGTGCCACTTATGTTTGAAGACTCTGAGTCTCTTAAAGGCAAAAAGTGGTGACGGACATCTTAACTGCAGCGCTGTCTCACTTCTTATAACCCCCCACCCCCCCCCCCGCCCCATAAAAGTTTAAAATGCATTGCCCATTATAAAAATAAAAATATGTCCCCTTTACTGACATTACGTCTAAATACAACTTACCACACTGATTTTTTAAGTACCTGCAAGTGAGACACCTATTCTCCTCTCTGCCTATGCTGTGGGACTCCCCTAAAACTGCATATGAGACCTATTTTTCTAACTCCACTGCAATGACTAAAGGTATCTTGAAGGCTTACACCAGCTTATTAGAACTTCAAAGCCTTGATAGTTTATCCTTCATAGTTAAATGGGAAAAGGATTTAGGATTATCCCTGTCTCCGGAACAATGGAAGTTCTCTTTCCACTTACCGTACATTGGGCCACATGTATCATCCTGCGAACGGATGATTTTCGGCGGAAAGTGCCGATTTGCGTATTATTTTATACGCAAATGGCCGATTTGCGAATAAAATATTCGCAAATCGGCACTTTCCGCCGAGTACGCCAAGGGGGGCGGAAAGGGGGCGTGTAGTGGGCGGGACGGAGGGCGCGGACTCAGAGTCTGCGCGATTTACCATCCGTTCCGCCCAAATATACGCCGAAAACCTACTCCAGTCCTCAGCTGGCGTAGGTTTTCGGCGGTGCGCACCGGCGCGCACGGGATTTATGTAGAGGCAGTCCGCCTCTACATAAATCTCCGTAGCGCCGGAGCTGCGGGGGCAGTTTTTTACGCCGGACTTAATAAATGCCCCCCATTGTGTCCAAGTGTGCCAATTATTTAGAAGCATCTAGAAAGTTACTATATAGATGGTACTACACTCCATATAGGTTATCTCACAGATTTATCCCGCATCTTCGCCAGTGTGCTGGAGATGTGGCGGCTCCATAGGTATTCTACTCCACATATAGTGGACATGTGGCAGGCTTAGGGATCTGTGGCGACAGGTTCGTACCAAGCTAGATGAGTACCTCAAATATCCTATCCTTTGGGGACCAGAAGAGGCACTCCTAACAGTAGGGCTTGATGACCTTCCATTGCCCCACCTGACGGTTATTTTTCATGTACTAACAGTGACTCGTACAGCAATTGCGCAACACTGGAAATCCTCAGACGTACCGACCTTGGCGCAAATTTTGGCTACAGTTCAACGTAACCATATTATGGAAGACTTAATAGCTAGAAGACAGGGCAACTATGCATCTTTTCAGAAGAAATTGGAGGATTGGACTTGTTTATACACCACCCCCACTTGAGATGCACATGTATATTATATTTTAGGGTTGTTATTATGAATTGGTATCAGTGACACAAGTACTGTTGTACCGACAAGGACATATTATATCCGGAGCTAGTTACATTGTTTTATTGTTTGTTGTTTGTAGATTGGGGCTATGTTCACACTACGTAAGTCTCCGGACGTAGCACGTTCCGTGAATAAGCGTCCGGAGATTTACGTAGATTGCGTACAATGGAAAGTATACGATGTACGGCTACACAATTCACACTACGTATTAGCTTACGCCTGGATCGTATGCGGCGCCGTAAAAAATGAACCAGACCATTGTTTCAGGACAGAAATGCTGTAACTTACGCCCGTAGCGATACATGCAGTCCCGTACGGAGTGGCGATTTCTTCATTTTTCCACTTTTCTTTGCCGATCCAAAAGGTTCTGTGGAGTGTCCGGGGCTAGGCGAAGATTTCCAAGTAAAAGACCGCTGTCAGATCGCTACGTACGGCGCTCGGGAAGCGTAAGTAGACTACGGGCTTAAGTTTGCGGTCCAAACGTAGCCGGCCGCAACTTGCGTAAATTCCCGGCCGGAGTTTAACACGTATATGTCCGGCCACGAAAATATGCAGCCGGACATATACGTAGTGTGAACAAAGCCTGGTTCTGTATACCCTCTGTCCCTCCTGTCCACATCTACCCACTCCCCCCTCCCCCCCCCATTCCCTAGGGTACGTGACATTGTGTACCTTTGCCTTGATCTCTGTATTAATGAGAATCTGTGCCTTATTGTACATGTTATATATTTGGAAAAAACATTAAATAAAGTGTTAAAAAAAATAAATAAAAATATGTAAAATAAATAAACATATGACATATCTTAGCTTGAGGAATTGTCCAATATATTAAAATATAATAATATTGTTCCCGCATGATGAACAGTGTAAACGGGAACCACCAGTATTACAGATTTTTTTTAAAGTTATATATCAGAGTTTTTTTTTATAAAAAGCGATTAATTTTATTTTATTTTTTACACCAATATGATACTAATAAAAACTAGAGATCATGGTGCAAAAAATGACACCTCACACAGTCCCATAGACCAAAGGATAAAAGCGTTTTAATTATGGTCATAGGGCAATTTTAAGGAACGTTTAGTTTTTTTTTTTTTAAAGATTTAAATTTTTTAAAAGCTGTCAAATAAAATAAAAGTGATACAACTTGCCTATCATTGTAATCATGCCGAATAAGGAACATATATAACATGTCAGTTTTCCTAGAGGGTGAACAGTATAAGCACAAACCCGTTGCAAATAAAAAATATTGCGTTTTATTTTCAATTTCATTGAGCATATCTTTTTATTTCTGGTTTGGCAGCACATTTTATGCCATTGCAAAGTACAAATAGTGGCGCAAAAAATAAGGGCTCATGTGGGTCTGTAGGTGAAAAAAAGGAAGCGCTATGGCCTTTTAAACACGAGGAGGAAAAAACGAAAGAGCAAAAATGACAACCCCTTAAAGGGGAACCCCGGATAGAGGTTAAAAAAAAAAACTTCTGCAGAAGCATAACGTATACTTACCTGTCTATCCCAGTTTTGAAACTACCAAAAATTCATTTGTTTGGGTTTTTTTTGTTCTGTATTGTGTTTCTGTCCTTCCTGGTTTAGCAGTTCCCACAATGCAATGCTTTCCCTCAGATGATCATCACAGTCCCCCACCCATCACAATCAGTAAATTAGTGCTGCACCTGCTTCTGGCCATTCAGAGATGGTGGATCACTCAGGGGATTGGGGGATCCAGCCAAGCCTCCTGTGAGATCATGCCCTGCCCCCGTCTGCATCATCAGCCTGTGCTCAGCAAACACAAACAATGTGAGACAGAAGCATGGAATATTTGTCTCTTAAGGGGGGATAGCAGAAGGAGCAGGAGAAAATGTGAATTGGCACAGAAGCCATTTTTCTTCACTTCTTGGATTTCTATCAGCTACCAGTGTGGCAGAACCGTACAGATACAGTAATAGGCTGGGTTCACACGCTGTAACTGTGCGGCTGTATTTTTTATGCGGCTGTAAATGTGCGGGTGAAACTCCGGCCGTGGGAAAAAATAGACATGCGGCTCAAAACATACGGTCATTTACTTGGAAATCTGGTTCAACTAAAAATAACAAATAAAATGTTAAGAAAGTGATGGAAACACCTCTGGATGCATCTGGGAAAGCAGGGAACACAGTTTACATGAATCGCTATTACCGGGGTTTGCGATCCTCTGCACTATAGCCGATGTCTCTCATGGTTAATATATTGAATTAATAAAACACATTTTCTGTCTAATAAAGTCCCTTTTATTGTTCAATAATTAAATGTAAACGATTCCATCATTTTGCAATTAAATATACTGTTAAAATAAATATATATATAAATAAATGTATATTTATATATATATTTATTTTTTGACAGTATATTGAATTGCACAATGATGGATTCGTTAGAATTAAATTATTGACCAACGAAACTGAATTTATTTAAACGAAAATGTGTTTTCTTAATTAAATATTAATTAGTACAGGAAACTCCATAAGCCGGTAATTCATATGCCGGCAGTAGAGCATTCTGTACTAATCATCACTTAACTTTAATGAAAACATCAAATGTTTCTTCTAATTATGTTATGACAATAGCATTATTAGAAGAAACATTTAGAATTATATGTGCGCTCAGCTGATTGGCTGATCGGCTGAGCGCACATATAATAAGCCGGTCCGCAGCACAGTGACTTCATTGTGCTGCGGACCAGCGAAGAGGACACATCGGGGTGAGTATAGAGCTCTCCCCACCCCCTCCCCAGCACTGCACCCCTCCCAGCAAGGAAGGGGGGGTCACTTAACCCCTTCCTTGCTGGGATGGGTGCAGTCTGACATCAGTCTGGCCCCCAGGGGGTTAAGGGGGATGCAATACATCCTCCCTTAACCCCTTGGGGGTCAGACTGTAAGCAGCGATCTGTAAAGATGCTGCATACTGTAAGGTGCACAACACCGCTCACAATGATGGGTGTTGTGCTCCTGTTTGTGTGGTTTTTGTGTGTTTCTCCCTTTTTGTTTTTCAGATATCGGTATCCTGGGGATTACGTCGGATTCCGTGGACTACGTCGATGACCAGCGTTTTTTTAATGTTTTTTTTAATAAAATGGTCAATGAGGGGTGTGGGGGTGTTTTTATTTGAATAAAAAAATTTGTAAACTTGTGTCTTGTCTTTATTTCTTTACTTTATAGACTTAGTAGTGGAAGCCGTCTAATAGACGGAATCCATTACTAAGTCGGGGCCTAGTGTTAGCCGGTATAAAATGGCTAACACTAACCCCCTATTATTACCCCAGTACCCAATGCCACCAGGGGTACTGGGAAGAGCCGGGTGCCAGTGGTCCCGGAGCGTCAAAATTGGCGCTCCTGGACCGGGCGGCAGCAGGCTGGTAAGATTTAGGCTGGGGAGGGCCTAAACCAATGGCTCTTCCCACCCTGGTGTTACCAGGCTGCTGTCGTTTGGTTTTTAACCCGGCTGGTTATAAAAATAGGGGGGACCCTATGCGTTTTTTTTTAATTATTTATTTATTTAAAAAAAAAAAAACGCATAGGGTCCCCCCTATTTTTAGAACCAGCCGGGTTAAAAACCAAGCGACAGCAGCCTGGTAACACCAGGGTGGGAAGAGCCATTGGTTTAGGCCCTCCCCAGCCTAAATCTTACCAGCCTGCTGCCGCCCGGTCCAGGAGCGCCAATTTTGACGCTCCGGGACCACTGGCACCCGGCTCTTCCCAGTACCCCTGGTGGCATTGGGTACTGGGGTAATAATGGGGGGTTAGTGTTAGCCATTTTATACCGGCTAACACTAGGCCCCGACTTAGTAATGGATTCCGTCTATTAGACGGCTTCCACTACTAAGTCTATAAAGTAAAGAAATAAAGACAAGACACAAGTTTACAAATTTTTTTATTCAAATAAAAACACCCCCACACCCCTCATTGACCATTTTATTAAAAAAAACATTAAAAAAACGCTGGTCATCGACGTAGTCCATGGAATCCGACGTAATCCCCAGGATACCGATATCTGAAAAACAAAAAGGGAGAAACACACAAAAAACACACAAACAGGAGCACAACACCCATCATTGTGAGCGGTGTTGTGCTCCTTACAGTATGCAGCATCTTTACAGATCGCTGCTTACAGTCTGGCCCCCAAGGGGTTAAGGGAGGATGTATTGCATCCCCCTTAACCCCCTGGGGGCCAGACTGATGTCAGACTGCACCCATCCCAGCAAGGAAGGGGTTAAGTGACCCCCCTTCCTTGCTGGGAGGGGTGCAGTGCCGGGGAGGGGGTGGGGAGAGCTCTATATTCACCCCGATGTGTCCTCTTCGCTGGTCCGCAGCACAATGAAGTGACTGTACTGCGGACCGGCTTATTATATGTGCGCTCAGCCGAACAGCCAATCAGCTGAGCGCACATATAATTCTAAATGTTTCTTCTAATAATGTTATTGTCACAACATAATTAGAAGAAACATTTGATGTTTTCATTAAAGTAAAGTGATGATTAGTACAGAATGCTCTATTGCCGGCATATGAATTAACGGCTTATAGAGCTTCCTGTACTAATTAATATTTAATTAAAAAAAAACACATTTTCGTTGAAATAAATACAGTTTCGTTGGTCAATAATTTATTTCTAACGAATCCATCATTGTGCAATTCAATATACTGTCAAAAAATAAATATATAGATAAATATACATTTATTTATATATCTATTTTTTTTAACAGTATATTTAATTGCAAAATGATGGATTCGTTAGAAATAAATTATTGATCAACGAAAGTGTCTTGATTACAAAGAAAATGTGTTTGATTAATTTAATATATTAACTATTAGAGGCATCGGCATTCGGCATCATTGCCGGCTATTTTTGAAGTACTCCGTACGGACCGCCTGTCAATCCACGGCCGCATATTCAGCCGCAAACAATGGTCTTGTTCATTTTTTACGGGTCCGTTTACGATAGGGCCGTAGATTCATACATAGTGTGCACTGTGCAGCCGCATATCCTATACTTCCAAGCATACACACGAACCACCAAAAATACCGCCGCACAATTACAGCCGCAAATACAGCCGCACTCTTACAACGTGTGAACCGAGCCATACATTGTATAGACACTTCTATATAACTTTTAATGTACTTTTAATAGAAAACAAGCTTTTTTTATATGGAGTTCCCCTTTAAGGGGTTAATAATATGTCTTGCGTCAAACTTGCTAATTTCCCTTTAAATAATTCTACTGTATATTCAGATGATATGTGTGCTATATGAATTACAGTGTATAGATATAGATATGCATGAAATGGATCTGTCACACAGGGATCCATACATGTCCCTAATGACTATGCAGAAAGTTGGAATGCTCTGGGAGCCCTGCTATATCCTTATATACAGTATGGCCATAATATTTCCTTCTTGTACACTGGTATTATTGCTAATATTGAGATTGGTGTACTGGTTGCTCAGTATCAGTATAGCAGTATTATGTGTGGTGATAATATCTGCCCCTTATATACTGGTTTTGTTGGTAAGGCCATGTTTACACTTTGTACAACACCGACTGTCATGTGACAGACGGTTTACAGAACAGCCGGTGTTTAAGATCATCCCGGCCGATACTACAGTATCTTCCTCTGTGCTAAATTCACCATATTCATTGTCGGCTATTCACCATAGCCGACAATGGAGCATCCGACAATGAACAGCGGCTGCAGAAAACTGACATGTCAGTTTTTTGTTTGGCCACTAGCGATTCCAGCCGGTGTATACCATGTGTATACACTCCGGCCAGGATTCCCTCTAGCTGCAGCACAATGTAAGTTAAAGCGACTCTGTACCTGCAATCTGACCCCCCCAAACCACTTGTACCTTCGGATAGCTGCTTTTAATCCAAGATCTGTCCCGGGGTCCATTTGGCAGGTGATGCAGTTAATGTCCTAAAAAACAACTTTTAAACTTGCAGCCTTTGCCCAAAGGGAATATCTGTGCCCTTACTTTACACCACCCGTCCGTCTCTCCTCCCCACCCTCTTCATCATTAGGAATGCCACTGAAACATTTTCTCCTGTCTGAACATTGCACAGCTGCTTAACAATCCAGCCCATGTGCCGGGCTAATGATTCCTAATGATGAGGAGGGCGGGGAGGAGGGACAGAAAGGTTGTGCCAGCCTAATACATATACAATCTAGGCCACGCCCATTGGGCACGGAACTGCCAGTTCAAAAGTTGTTTTTTAGGACAATAACTGCATCACCTGCCGAACGGACCGCAGGACAGATCTTGGATTAAAAGCAGATTTCTGACGGTACAAGCGGTTTGGGGGATCAATATTTACAGAATTCAAGCTACGCAAACTCCCCCACGGACAGGACAAAGTTGAATTGAAACCTCTAAATGGGGGACAAGGTGTTACTCAGATATAACAATATAAGGGTTCTAGTAACAAAGCAACAAACATATGAAGGACAACTGAACCTCTAATTAATCAAAGCATAATCTTTATTGATAAGACAGACATAATAAAATAGTAATACAGGAAAGACGATGAATCACGATTGGAGGAGATGTTAAAAACAATAACAGCGGACATACAAACAGGGGGTAGTGCAGGTGGACAATAGACAGGATATGGACCCAACACGGGACACAAGTAAAGGTTAGAAACGTACCAGTGTATCTCCAAGAAAAAATAATAAATCAACACCTAAAGATCAAGATAACAGACAATATATATTACCAAAGTGGTGTATGGTGATAATGTCCGCCTGATACCCCCGCCCCGACGTACGTTTCGGCGACTTGCCTTTTTCAAAGGGAGATGATCTGGGCTGAGACCGGCCATTCCGTGACCCGGCCGGGGTCACAGAACGGCCGGGTGTTCACCTAATGTGAACATAGCCTAAAGATTTAAGGTTTGTTGTAAAATATGTGTTTTTACCCCTTAACGACAAAGGGCGTATATTTACGCCCTATTGCCGGTAAGGGCGTTCAGAGAGAAGCCGCGCGGCGACCCTGGCGGTCCCGGGTGCCGCTTGTAGCCCGGGACCGCAGGTATTAGCGGGCACGGTCCGATCGCCGTGCCCACTAATACAGTAATCAGATGCAGCTGTCATTTACCGGATTCAGCTTATCCCTGGTGTCTAGTGGAGGAGATCGCTCCACCAGGATGTTATCCCGGAGGAGCGATCTCCGTTTCTGAAGCCAGCCAGGGACCGCTCCAAGATGGCGCCATCCCCGGCTAGGCACTCGTTTACTTCAGGCTGCAGCAACCGGAAATAAACGAGTGCCTATCTCATGAATCTCTGCAGCATATCTATGCTGCAGAGATCTCTAGAAGAGATCAAAGTGTATATACTAGAAGTCCCCCAGGGGGGCTTCTAGTATAAGTGTAAAAGTTTAAAAAAAAAAGTGTCATTATTAATAAAAATCCCCCTCCCCTAATAAAAGTCTGAATCACCCCCCTTTTCCCAGGTTATAAATAAAAGTAAATAAATAAATAAATAAACATGTTTGCTATCGCCGCGTGTGTAATCGCCCGAACTATTAATTAATCACATTCCTGATCTCGTACGGTAAACTGCGTCAGCGGCAAAAAATCCCAAAGTGCAAAATTGCGCATTTTTGGTTGCATCAAATCCAGAAAAATTGTAATACAAAGCGATAAAAAAGTCATAAAGGCGCAATCAAGGTACCAATAGAAAGTAAACATCATGGCGCAAAAAATGACACCTGACACAGCCCCATAGACCAAAGGATAAAAGCGCTATAAGCCTAGGAATGGAGCGATTTTAAGTGACATATATTTGTTGACAATGGTTTGAATTTTTTACAGGCCATCGGATACAATATTATTACATGTTATACATGTTATATATCGTTTCAATCGTAACAACTTGAGGAACATGCGTAACAAGTCAGTTTTACCCCAGGGCAAATGGCGTAAAAACACATTTCCCCCAAATAAACAAAATGCATTATTTTTTTTTTTCAATTTCACCACTTTGATTTTTTTTCTGGTTTCGCAGTGTACTTTATGCAAAAATTCAGCCTGTCATTGCAAAGTACAAATAGTGGCGCAAAAAATAAGGGCTCATGTGGGTCTCTAGGTGGAAAAATGCAAGTGCTATGGCCTTTTAAGCACATGGAGGAAAAAACGAAAACGCAAAAATCGAAATTGGCTCTGTCTTTAAGGGGTTAAATATGTTTTGCATTTTGTTAATAAACATTGGCTGCTGTGGCCAAAATTTATCAAACCCAGGTGTAGGTGTCCATATCTTGGGGATGGTAATGTGGTGGCAAGGGGTTGGGGAGGGGGGGCAGGAGGGTTAGGTAATACAGATGTGGGGGCTGGTTTGGGCAATATCAGAGCTGTGAAGTTCGGGTTAAGGGTAACGGCAGGGGAGGGGGGGAGGGTAGGAAGACTACACTCAACAATACCAAAGTCAAGGTTTCTGCAAGACACATATTTTTGTTCAAATTTTGGTATATTTCATTTAACCCCTTAACGACAGAGGAAGTCTGTGCCCAGACGACCCTGGGCATACCGTTACGTCCTGACCTATGAAGCTTCGGAGCGCACTTCATAGGAGGTGGGGGCAGGCTGCGCTTAGCCGGCACCTTACCGTTAATCACAGGCTGCAGCAATCGTGCTGCAGGTTGTTATTGACCCCTTAAACGCCACAATCATTTAATCGTAACCGCGGCATTTAAGTGTAAATGACGGGGAAGGTCCCCTGTCACTTACCTATTGCGGCCCCCACAGTGTGACTGCAGGGGTCCTGATCGCTGTATCGGAGGTCTCCTACCTACCTCCGTGCGGTCCGATCGACTTTCTGCTTAATGAGCAGAAAACCTATTAAGGCTATGTTCACACTACGTAAAATAACGGCCGTTATTTTCAACGGCCGTTATTTTGAATCCAAAACAACGGCCGTCGAATTACGAACGTACGGGCTAGTAGTGAAACTACGGTCGTGGTTTAATTTTGATTCCTAGCATGTTTATAAACGGGATGAAACATTTACTTTAAATATAGCGCCCAGCCCGAGAAACCACTCAGAAATCTTTTTACATCAAAATCAAGTTTAATTCGGCAGATATTCAAAGTTTTACGTTCGCGGCCGCATTGAAATCCAAGGCCGTTGTTGCAGTATTACCGGCCGGAAATAATTGACATGTTCATTTTTCACGGGGCCGTATGAACAACGGCCGTTATCTGATACGTAGTGTGAATTCAACGGCTGTAGTTACATTGCATTAGAGTCATTATAAGGAACCTCAAAACAACGGCCGTATTTTTGCGGCGCGGACAACAGCCGTTTTTTTACGTAGTGTGAACATGCAAAGTATTGTATGTACAAGTCCCCCCAGGGGACACAAAAATGAAAATCTGCATGGTCCACTAAGTCATTTTGAGCTTGGTCCTCAAAGGGTTAAACATCCCTTCGAGGGACGAAATATACAATTAGATTGGAAAAATGCCATAGGTTAACCAGACACCCTTCGCTCTGCCAGACAGGGGGTAACTGGTCAACGTCTTACATTTATTTCAATGGGGTTCGTTACTCAAGTCGAGCACTCGAGTAATAAAAAATGATTTGACTCAAGCATTTTAGTTCTCACTCAACACAACTGCTGAACAAGAGTTTTTAAGATCTATTTTTGTGTAATAGATAAAATTCCACTTAACGCTAATGTACCACCAGGTATACAGCTTTGTTTTTTTTTACATTAACAGACCGACGTGAGGATGTCGGTGGTGCGGTTCTTTTCTTGAACTGCTTCCTGTGCATGGTGCCAGTCTATTACCAAGCAATGTCCCGCCCTGGAGCACTGGGGATAGGCCCGCCAGCCCCCACTGTGATGATCTCCCCTCTGTGACGCGGCTCCATTGGGCAGTGGGACTCAACACACTGGCGGCCAGCGGGCCTGCCCCCAGTGCTTTGGGGAGGGACGGTGCTCGGGAATAGACCGTCGTAGGTCTAAAAACCATTTCAAATTTCTCTATCTTTGTGCTAGACAGGGCTGGAAAACTGAAATGAACTGGACCATTGGTCCATCACCTACTTTTTCTGTGTCGTAGAGACGACAAAACTTTGATTTCATACCCATACCAATCAAAAGAATGAATGACCTAGTTCTCCTGATCGGCACAAGTCTGAGCACTCATACCTGGACCGATCAAAACTGTTGACATGGCTCTTTTACGTGTCAAAAGTTTTTACAAATGACAGGTACACTTTATAGCCAGTTTAACACATACCATATTGGGGCCATGCACTGATTGGCTGAGCGGGACTAACGGGAGCCGGGAGCCTCACATGCAGCAGTGGCACCAAGCAGGTAATGTATGCTGCGGGGGTCTAAAGGGTCCGGGTTACATACTGGCAGCGGATTGTATCACCTGCACACTTTTTTTGAGCAGTAAGAGCTTTTTATGAGCTGCGCAAAATTTTACGGTTGTTGCACAAAAATCATGATTTGACGCATATGTCTTGATAAATCTTGCACAATTTATTGTAAATTTTTTGCGTGGCTAAAAATCTAAGCTAGAGTAGGATTTTGTGCAAAAACTGAAAATTTGAACATGATAAATCTAATGAAAAAAATAGTTAATAGAACCAAAATATGCCCCAGGTTATAATGTAGCCTAGGCCAAAATATACTTGTTGTATAATCTAGCCTAGGCCACTATAAACCTGGGTACTGTGTGGACTGGGGGTATACTCTAGCCCGTTACACTGCTGCGAGAATGTAAAGCCCCTTCCAACTTAACCCACCACTGGCAGGCTAATAGGTTACCTGCGCTCCTGCTTGCTTTTCAGGCTTCACATTGGCAAAGGACAAAGGACACAGACACAGGTGACAGCGGGGGCGCCCGGTACAGTACAGGAAGAGGGAGTCCCTGCTTCTGTAGACATATTTCATTAGGCGCTACACTATTAGTGCAGCGCACAACGGAAAATGGGTACAGGGGCAGACACATCAGTCTATTACTGATCTCTCTGCTCCTAAAGTGAGTGAGCGACCATACATATAATAAATGCATGGATGCTTTCTGTGCAGAGGCAGTACGGGCCGTCTCCTCAAGGGCCGTATGATCTGCCACCTGAGGTAAAGTTTTCACTTCGCCTCCCGGTAGATGCGGCCCTGGTCATTACATCGTACTGGAAGTGCTACAATGACCTCCCATACATTGTACATGTGATGCTGCAGCGATCATTGTCCTCAGGGGTCGGCAGGAAGAGACCACTGAGGTCAGGGATTGTCTGCACCCTCACATGTACTATTTTGTTTCCCTCATACCCAATATCAGAAAACAACTTTAACCACTTGTGGACCACTGAATGACAGCTTATTCCTATCCCTGTCTCCCCGATGGCTGTATACACTGTGCTCAATGAGGGCTATGTATACAGCTCAGCAGGCAGCCATAAGGCCTCCTGCTTCCCTTCCCTGCAGGTATTAGGGGAGATGCAGGAGCTACTGGGCCTTACTACATACATGTCACATGGAAAATAATAATCCCATCAATGACTAGAAAGTTCTAATAAATCACATAAGAGGCTGCAGCTGTGATCATGGAGATTTATTCATCATATAAAGATAGATAGCTACCAAAGAGAAAGCTGTAAGTGTCATAATAGCTTCTGAGTATGTAACATTCATCTGGTATCCCACAAGACAGTCACCTTCAGCCTTGTGTAGAAGTAGCATCAAGACATCATGGCTACTACTCAGAAGAAAGGCAGATGAAGCAGCTACCGCGGAAAGAGGACCCAGAGGGCTCATAGGGTCCGAACATCTCACAGGACCCATAAGATGCGGAAACAACATAAAACAGGACAGAAGCGTAGACACCGTGCTTCCTACAGGAGGAGATGAGCATAGAGGAATAATGAAGAGTGATCTGCTCCTGGTGACCCTGATAGGAACTTCTCACCTGCCCCATCCCCTAGTATCCACAGTGACCTGAGGACATCCTCACCTGTCACCAGATCAGCAGCAGCAGCAGGACACCAGCATCACATACACATACTGAGCAGATGGGGGGGGGGGGAGTAATAATACATGGTCTCCTTCATGGGATGCTGAGGTCTTATCCGGCCTGTTGCGGCTTCGAGTAGACATCCAGGAGTTTCTACATGGGAATTTTGTCTCCATATCTGTCAAGCATATCTCTAATGAAGCGGAGGACGATGTAGCAGATGACGGCTAATATTACAAGTACGGCAATAGTCCACTTTTTCAGAGATGACACAAAGTCGTCCATCCAGTCCTCTCTCATAGCTCGGGCACGGTCTTTTCTGGCTTGCCTGAAGAATCTGGCCAGGATACCAGCTGTGGCTTCCGGTGTCTGCTGGGTCAGGTCTGGCGTGGTGGTAGGAGGGGGAGGAGAGGTCCCTTCAACCAGTCGGCGTAGTGCGTCATATGGTTGGGGGGTATGTCCTCTGTATGTGCTCCGCATTGGGTGGATGTAGACTCTGACATGGCGGTTAGGTGCAGGCTTTTTCATAGTCTTGGGTGGTGAGGCCAGAAAGGCCATGTTGTTTTCTTCCTGATGCTTCCTCGGAAATGGTCTCCCCTGCACAGGACCGCTGAAGATCAGGAAGAGAAGGAAAACTATCCTCAACATACTGGAACCTCGAAGTGGATTAACTCCAAGGGTTCTGGTCTGCAGGCTGAGATCAGTATATATCGCAGGATATAGAGAAGGCGCTGGACACTGTTTCTCTCAAAGAGGCAGCGAACAACTGAAGATTATAGTGTAACTACACTGTGTATGTAGTTCATGCTGTCTGTGACATCACCTACTTTATATATTCTACTATGCCATCATCTATTATAATATCACCACCATTCTCTTTCAGTGTTCACAAAACAATTACTATAAAGTTATGATGGATTTATATACCAAGCATCCTATGGATATTACCAGATAGAAGTATCAGATTAGCTACATCAGCTGTTTATCATTCATATGGGAAGGAGATTTCATTGCATTGCTAGAAAACACATTGGCCCAGATTTATCCAACTGTATAAAATAGAAACTCATGTAAACTGCCCACAGCAGCCAATCACAGCAAAGGTTGTATTTATTTATTTATTTTACAGAGTTCAGCGCTGAGCTGTGATTGGTCGCTTAGAGAAGGTCACAGCAGTTATTATATTACACAATGTGATAAATCTGTCGGTATGGTCCTCATACACCTCCTGTGATCGCTGGCTGCTGGGGAGGGGATGGGGCTGCTCTGTCTAAGCAAATCAAGATTATCCCTACAGTGAGTATCAGGGGGTGTATTCTCCCTGTAACTGGGATTATTATAATATAATGTTAAAATCCCCAATAAAATCATAATGTAATGTAAATATGAAAATATGTCCAGTGTAAACAAAGTTACCAAAATTCATAAATAAGTAAGGTAACAGGTAACAGCTATTTACACATCTTTAAATGGCCGCTGTCATTAAAAACAATTTTGTATATTTGGAAAGAGGCCTCAATATCTAACATATTTGTAATCCACTTAATTAAAAAAAAAAGGTTTTCTGTGTGTAATTGAAAAGGATAACATTGGCCACTAGGTGTCACTGTTTCTGCCCCTTTGCTGGTAATACATGGTTGCTTATGACACCTGCCGGGCTAGGATGAAATACAATAAGTGGGGGCAGAACAATCACTGTCAATCACTGTACATTAGCTGAAAATGTCATTTTGTAACTTCCATGCTTTCCTCCACTTACATCTAGCTTAATGCTTTATTTTACCAGGACTTACTTATTTGCATTAAAATAATGTAATTTTTGAAAATCTGTCTATCCCGACTGTCCTATTTGCCTTAATATTATGCAATTTCTGCCACAATTTTACAGTAAATTTAGGAAATCCACTGCGATTTGACAGAAAAGTATGTACAGTATAACCAAAATGACCAAAAATAAATAAATAAGTAAGGAAATAGATAACAGATCCTTGCACATCTGTAAATGGCCGCTGTCATTAAAAACAACTTTGTATATTTGGACAGAGGCCTCAATATCTAATTTAAACTAAATGTTTTCTGTGTGTAACTGAAAGTGATAAAATTGGCCACTAGGTGTCGCTGTTTCTGCTGCTCTGCTGGTAATACATGTTTGTTTATGACATCTGCTGGGCTGGGATGAAATATAATAAGTGGGGGCAGAACAATCACTGCCGATCACTGTACAACAATTGAAAATGTCATTTTTTTTTGTTGTATCATGACTTCCATGATTTTGGAAAATCTGCCCAAAATATGCTTATTTTATCCCGACTTTTCTATTTGCTTTAAAATTATGCCATTTTGCCACAATTTTGCAATAAGTTTATTGGGTATAGGGTCTATGAATTGTTTCTGTAAATAAGAATATTGGGGGGGGGGGGGGCTAGGAAAACAGTCTTTTTAGTACAGAAGGAAACTCTTTTCACAAATAAAACCTATTACAGCGTTCCTTTCAAATGGCTTGTAGTATTGATTTCTGTCCCAGTAGAAGTAAAGATGTGTAAATAGCTGTTACCTGTTTCCTTACTTATTTATGTATTTTGGCCAGTTGGTTACACTGTACATATTTTTCTGTATGCATTATATTGTGATTTTATTGGGTGTTTTCCCATTATATTATATTATCCCCAGTTACAGGGGGAATACATCCCCAGATACTCACTGTAGGGATAATCTTGATTTGCTAAGACAGAGCACCCCCATTCCCTCCCCAGCAGCCAGCGATCACAGGAGTTGTATGAGGACAATACCGACAGATTTATCACATTGTGTAATATAATAACTGCTGTGACCTTCCCTAAGCGACCAATCACAGCTCAGCGCTGAATACAGCTGATAAACAGCTGATGTAGCTAATCTGATACTTCTATCTGGTAATATCCATAGGATGCTTGGTATATAAATCCATCATAACTTAGTAACTATAGTAACTGTTTTGTAAACACTGAAAGAGAATGGCTGTGATGTCATAATAGATGATGTCATTGTAGACTATGTAAAGTAGGTGATGTCACAGACAGCACGAACTACATACACAGTGCACTTACACTATAATCTTCAGTTGTTCGCTGCCTCTTTGAGAGAAACAGTGTCCAGCGCCTTCTCTATATCCTGCGATGTATACTGACCTCATCCTGCAGACCAGAACCTTTGGAGGTATTCCACTTTGAGGTTCCAGCATGTTGAGGATAGTTTTTCTTCTCTTCCTGATCTTCAGCGGTCCTGTGCAGGGGAGACCATTTCCCAGGAAGCATCAGGAAGAAGACAACATGGCCATTCTGGCCTCATCACCGAAGACTATGGAAAAGCCTGCACCTAACCATGTCAGAGTCTACATCCGCCCAATGCGGAGTACATATAGAGGACATACCCCCCGACCATATGACGCACTACGCCGACTGGTTGAAGGGACCTCTCCTCCCCCTCCTACCACCACACCAGACCTGACCCAGCAGACACCGGAAGCCACAGCTGGTATCCTGGCCAGATACTTCAGGCAAGCCAGAAAAGACCGTGCCCGAGCTATGAGAGAGGACTGGATGGACGACTTTCTATCCTCTCTGAAAAAGTGGACTATTGCCGTACTTGTAATATTAGCTGTCATCTGCTACATCGTCCTCCGCTTCATCAAAGATATGCTCGACCGATATGGAGATAAGATTCCTGTGGAGAAACTCCTGGATGTCTACTCCAAGCAACAACAGGCCCGATAAGACCTTATCCCCCCCCCCCCCCCCCCCCCCCCTGCTCAGTATGTGTATGTGATGCTGGTGTCCTGCTGTTGCTGCTGATCTGGTGACAGGTGAGGATGTCCTCAGGTCACTGTGGATACTAGGGGATGGGGCAGGTGAGAAGTTCCTATCAGGGTCACCAGGAGCAGATCACTCTTCATTATTCCTCTATGCTCATCTCCTCCTGTAGGAAGCACGGTGTCTGCGCTTCTGTCCTGTTTTATGTTGTTTCCGCATCTTATGGGTCCTGTGAGATGTTCGGACCCTATGAGCCCTCGGGGTCCTCTTTCTGCGGTAGCTGCTTCATCTGCCTTTCTTCTGAGTAGTAGCCATGATGTCTTGATGTTACTTACTATGATGACACTTATTATCATTATCTGTATATGATAAATAAATCTCCATGATCACAGCTGCTGCCTCTTATGTGATTTATTAGAACTTTCTAGTCATTGATGGGATTATTATTGGCCATGTGACATGTATGTAATAAGGCCCAGCAGCAGAGCCCTCCTTCCCATTGGGCAGGGTAGGCGGCTGCACGGTTACCAACTGCACATAGAGGGCCCCCTGGTGGTGTCGCTATAGAGGGGACCTCGCACCCCCTCCCACTCCTCCCTTGTAATTTGCTGATAGGGGCACAGGGACAGGGAAGGGCTGTGCTGGCCAATCAGTATAGAGATATTAGTCCCGCCCCTCATCACTAGCTAGAGGAGTTATGTGGTGAGAAAAACTAACAGTCAGTCACAGCCTCCTCAGCAAATCAGAAGTGGCTGTGGTTGTCATGTGGAAGGTGGGAGGGGCCTTCTGGTCAGGAATCCTGAGAAACAGGAAGAGAAGTCAGTGCAGCTGAGCAGAGGACGGGTGACCTGAGAGGAGGATGTCTCCACTGTCTCCTGCCTTCTCCTCTCCCCTCCCCCAAATGTCACTGTCCCCAATCACACAGGAAGTCCTGGGAAGTATCTAGTAGCTGTTCTGTGCTGCCGCTGCTCTTCTTGCTGCAATATGTCTATCCCAGGATAGTTACTGTGAGAATGTGCACCAGCAGCTGCTGTGGAACTATAGTAATGTACTGAGAGGCGGCATCACAGCAGCTGTGATATATATATTGGGTGTAGGTTTCCTCAGGAAGGAGACATGCATATGCCCCTATAATGGATGGGGGTAATAGGGTTCTCATTGGTGTGTGAGAGCAGTGAGGGCCCCTGCTATATATCTCTTTAGTCTCACATTGTCTTACCCTGTGGCTTATAAAAAAGCACCTCTTTTAAGTTCTTGTAAATATCTTTACTATATATAAACATATCGGGGGAGATTTATCAAACATGGTGTAAAGTGACACTGGCTCAGTTGCCCCTAGCAACCAATCACATCCCACCTCTCATTCCTCACAGACTCTTTGGAAAATGAAAGGTGGAATCTGATTGGTTGCTAGGGGCAACTGAGCCAGTTTCACTTTACACCATGTTTGATAAATCTCTACCATCATGTGTCCCATGATCAGACCATTTTCTATACACCAGTTTTGCCTAAAAACTGCTTTTTTCCATTCTTTAATACCTAGTCGGCAGCACAGAGGGCTTGAAGGATTGCTGCATAGTAGCACGGCTGAGTAGTTGTGAGTGAGCATGCCCAAGCGCTTGATTTATTTTGTCCCTAGAAGGGATCGTTCAACTAAATATACAAAAATTAGAGAGAAATGCAAAAGGTTTCTGCAAGACACATATTTTTTTGTTTTAATTTTTGTATATTTCGTTTAACCCCTTGCCTCTTCAGCCTGTTTTGGCCTAAATGACCAGGGCCTATTTTTGAAATCTGACCTGTCTCTCTTTATGTAGTGATAACTCGGCGGGGCTTTTAACTATCGCGGTTATTCTGAGATTGTTTTTTTGTGACATATTCCTCTTTATGTTTGTGGTATACTTTGGTTGATACATTCAGTAATTTTTTGTAAAAATCACATCACGCAAAAACTTTAAAAATTTACATTTCTTTATATTCAAAACTCTCTTTTCTTAAGAAAGATAGTTATGCCACATAAACTAATTATTAATGCAACATCTACATGTCTACTGTATGGTGACATCATTTGGTGAACGTCCTTTTACTTGTTAGGATATTAGAGGGCTTCGAAATTTTGCAGTGATTTTTCACATTTTCATGAAAATTTAACCTCTGATTTCATTAGGGACCAGTTCAGTTCTGAAGTGGATTTGTGGGGCCTGTATGTTAGTTACCCCCATAAATCCATCCACTGTAAAAACTGCACCCCTCAAAGTATTCACAGTAACATGTTATAAGTTTATTAACCCATTAGGTGTTTCACAGAAATCTAAGCAAGTTGGAGGGGAAATTAAAAATTTTCATTATTTTGGCAGATATTCTATTTTAATAAATTTTTCCTCTTACACAGTAAATACTAACTAAATACTAAATACCACTCACTATTTATTCCCCTATTTCAATGTTTCTAGAAATCCTCCATATGAGGCCGCAGTGGGTCACCTGACTCAACCACAGGCTGCAGACATGACAGAGACCTGGGGAATTGTGGGACCTTTTTTTATTTTAGTTTTTTTTTTTAGCCATTACACCATGTCACAGAGGCCTTGTGGTGCCAAAATATTTGTGTAAGACAAGTTGACGTTTCCATCAGTACCATTCGGGGGGACATGTGACACCTTAATAATTTTTTAAAACATTTTTTATGAGGTATTATGAATAAAAAACACAATTTAGCAGCAGTTTTTCACCATTTTTTGTACGCCGTTTACTATACGTTACATATGACATGTTATCATTATTTGTCAGGTCGATACCATTACAGTGATATCCATTTTATATAGCTTTTTATAGTTAATGGCATTTATACTATAAATACTGTTTGTGTCTTGCATATTGTAAGAGCAGCAATTTTTTAATTTTTTCGCCAATGGAGTTATGTGAGGGCTTTTTTTTGCGGCTTAAGCTGACGCTTTTAGTGGTACACCTTTTGGGTACATGTGACGTTTTGATAGCTTTTATCTATATTTTTTAGGGGGTGGGATTAACAAAAAATGTGTAATTTTGATTAGTTTTTTATTAATTTTTTGCGGCGTTAATCGGGCGGGATAATTAATGTAACAGGTTAATAGACGGGGTCATTACGGACGCGGCGATACCAAATATATGTATCTCTTTTATAGGGGATCAATTATAAAGGGGGATAGGGAATGTGTATATTTATTTATTTATTTAATTTATTTGTGTAATTATTTATTTGTGTATGTATGTATGTATGTATGTATGTGTTTTACTTTCACTTTGCAGGTCCATCTATAATACATTACAGCACATGATCAGTGCTGTAATGTATTATAGAGAATGAATGAGCTGCAGGGGCCTGATCGGTCTCCTCCATAGCAGCCCAGACACAGGAAGCAACGTCTTGGTTGCTATTGTAACCCACTTTGGAGCTGCTCGGCTTCTGGGGGGTGAAGGAGGGGCCGGAGGGAGCTGGAGGGAGCGGATCTCCCTTCCGCTGCTCCATAGACACTGCAGTACTGCGCATCCCATGCCGTTCCCGGAATGTCATATTGCGGCAAGGGGTTAAACATCCCTTCAAGGGACGAAATATATAACAATTAAAACAAAAAAATGCAATAGGTTAAATGCTCAATTCTCCTATTGAGCTGCCCATTGAGATGAGCGCTCGAGTAACCAAAAACGATTGTTTTAATTCACAAGCTTTCAAACATTTTAGTACTCGCTCAACACAAGTGCTGAAAACAATGTATAAGATCTATGGAGAAATGTTTATTTTTGTAATAGATAAAATTGCACTTAAAGGTGTCCATAGACTTTATAGAGAAGGGGCTGGAAAGACTGAAGAGAACTGGAGCACTGGGCCATCACCTCCTATCCTCTAATTATAATGTGGCTCAGACATCCCATGAGGATTTGGAGAGGATTTGGTTCATTCTTTCCTACCGTCAGTTTGTGATCAGAGTACACTCAGGGCCGCTTCTGCCATGAGGTGGAATGAGTATTCCGCCTCAGGCGGCAGATTCTGCGACCCTGCAGGGGGCGGAATACTGCAGCCCTGCAGCCGCTCACCTGTCCTGCCACAGCCGCCCCGCCATCTAGCGAGTCGTGAGTGCCCAGGGTCAGCGGGGGTCGCGATGCCCCCACTGACCCCGGGCACTCACGACTCGCTGGAGGGCGATGACAGCTGCTGACTGACGGCGCGGGAGCGCAGAGGCGGACAGCGGTGAGCGTTGGTGGCAGGACGGCTGCGGCAGGACAGGTGAGCGGCTGCAGGGCCGGAACGCCTGTGGGGGGGGGGGGTGCTAGTGAGGGGGCGGCCGACTGAGGTTTGCCTCAGGCGGCAGAGACCCCATAATCGGCCCTTAGTACACTATGCCTGTCCTTGCAAAACATACAATAAAACCGTCCCTCATTGATCATTTATTGGTTTGATACTCACAGCCCAGGCTGAGCTTTGTTTCATAAGCTGCAAGAAGTGGAGCTGTCCTGTCTTTGTTATCTGTCACATGAGAGAAGGTTTGTAGATCAGGGCCTGAAATCTTGGAGGCTGCAGCTGCTGGAACACATCCAGAACTGCAGCTGATAATTCTAGTGGATAATCTATATTCTATAAAGAACAGAACCACTGGCTGATAAGCAATATTCATCTTACATGTAAAACTAGCCTTTGCCTATTTATGCTGCAGAAACGATGCCAGCTCTTCAAAGAAATTACTGCCCCTTGAAAACATATTGGAATTCCCAGCCTTAAAGGAAGGTCATCCAACTTTTTTAGGTCATAGGAAATTTACATATCACAGTTATAGCACAAAATGGTGTATGTTTTAATGTACCATCAGGTTTTTTACATGAATGGATCAGTGCAAGCCCAGGGATGTTGGTGTCAGGGTGCTTTTTTTTATAACTGGCGCCCAGTACCTGCGCAGAGCACTTCTCTTATTTTGGGCACTGGCCCGGCATGTTGCACTGGGGGAAGACCTTCCGGCTCCCATTGTGTTAAAGGGGTATTCCCCCCAAAAGCAAAAAAAATGTAATGCCCCCAAACCTAGCTATTCTTATTCACCAAGTCCCCCTGAGTATTTTGAGCCGTCTCCCATCTTTCTAGCTGCTGCCATTCCTGAGTTACAAGTTTTTCTAAAAGATGGTCTATAATCAAGTCAGGAAACTACATTTCCCATCATGCAATGCTTCTGTCTGATGATGAATTAGCAGAGCTGAGATGATGATGGCGGCGTAGCAGAGCTGATATGGTGATGGCGTAGCAGAACTGAAATGATGATGGCGGCGTAGCAGAGCTGAGATGTTGATGGCGTAGCAGAACTGAGATGGTGCAGCAGAGCTGAGATGGTGATGGCGTAGCAGAGCTGAGATGGTGCAGCAGAGCTGAGATGGTGATGGCATAGCAGAGCTGAGATGGTGATGGCATAGCAGAGCTAAGATGGTGATGGCATAGCAGAGCTGAGATGGTGATGGGATAGCAGAGCTGAGATGGTGATCGCATAGCAGAGCTGAGATGGTGAGATGGTGCAGCATAGCTGAGATGGTGATGGCATAGCAGAGCTGAGATGGTGATGGCATAGCAGAGCTGAGATGGTGATGGCATAGCAGAGCTGAGATGGTGATGGCATAGCAGAGCTGAGATGGTGATGGCGTAGCAGAGCTGAGATGGTGCAGCAGAGCTGAGATGGTGATGGCATAGCAGAGCTGAGATGGTGATGGCATAGCTGAGATGGTGATGGCATAGCTGAGATGGTGATGGCATAGCAGAGCTGAGATGGTGATGGCATAGCAGAGCTGAGATGGTGATGGCATAGCAGAGCTGAGATGGTGATGGCATAGCAGAGCTAAGATGGTGATGGCATAGCAGAGCTGAGATGGTGATGGCATAGCAGAGCTGAGATGGTGATGGCATAGCAGAGCTGAGATGGTGATGGCATAGCAGAGCTGAGATGGTGATGGCATAGCAGAGCTGAGATGGTGATGGCATAGCAGAGCTGAGATGGTGATGGCATAGCAGAGCTGAGATGGTGATGGCATAGCAGAGCTGAGATGGTGATGGCATAGCAGAGCTAAGATGAGGAGATGGTGCAGCAGAGCTGAGATGGTGATGGCATAGCAGAGCTGAGATGGTGATGGCATAGCAGAGCTAAGATGGTGATGGCATAGCAGAGCTAAGATGGTGATGGCATAGCAGAGCTGAGATGGTGATGGGATAGCAGAGCTGAGATGGTGATCGCATAGCAGAGCTGAGATGGTGAGATGGTGCAGCAGAGCTGAGATGGTGATGGCATAGCAGAGCTGAGATGGTGATGGCATAGCAGAGCTGAGATGGTTCAGCATAGCTGAGATGGTGATGGCATAGCAGAGCTGAGATGGTGATGGCATAGCAGAGCTGAGATGGTGATGGCATAGCAGAGCTGAGATGGTGATGGCATAGCAGAGCTGAGATGGTGATGGCGTAGCAGAGCTGAGATGGTGCAGCAGAGCTGAGATGGTGATGGCATAGCAGAGCTGAGATGGTGATGGCATAGCAGAGCTAAGATGGTGATGGCATAGCAGAGCTGAGATGGTGATGGGATAGCAGAGCTGAGATGGTGATCGCATAGCAGAGCTGAGATGGTGAGATGGTGCAGCAGAGCTGAGATGGTGATGGCATAGCAGAGCTGAGATGGTGATGGCATAGCAGAGCTGAGATGGTTCAGCATAGCTGAGATGGTGATGGCATAGCAGAGCTGAGATGGTGATGGCATAGCAGAGCTGAGATGGTGATGGCATAGCAGAGCTGAGATGGTGATGGCATAGCAGAGCTGAGATGGTGATGGCATAGCAGAGCTGAGATGGTGATGGCATAGCAGAGCTAAGATGAGGAGATGGTGCAGCAGAGCTGAGATGGTGATGGCATAGCAGAGCTGAGATGGTGATGGCATAGCAGAGCTAAGATGGTGATGGCATAGCAGTGCTGAGATGGTGATGGTATGGCAGAGATGAGATGGTGATGGCATAGCAGAGCTGAGATGGTGATCGCATAGCAGAGCTGAGATGGTGATCGCATAGCAGAGCTGAGATAGTGAGATGGTGCAGCAGAGCTGAGATGGTGATGGCATAGCTGAGATGGTGATGGCATTACAGAGCTGAGATGGTGATGGCATAGCTGAGATGGTGATGGCATAGCAGAGCTGAGATGGTGATGGCATAGCAGAGCTGAGATGGTGATGGCATAGCTGAGATGGTGATGGCATAGCTGAGATGGTGATGGCATAGCAGAGCTGAGATGGTGATGGCATAGCAGAGCTGAGATGGTGATGGCATAGCAGAGCTGAGATGGTGATGGCATAGCAGAGCTAAGATGGTGATGGCATAGCAGAGCTGAGATGGTGATGGCATAGCAGAGCTGAGATGGTGATGGCATAGCAGAGCTAAGATGGTGAGATGGTGCAGCAGAGCTAAGATGGTGATGGCATAGAAGAGCTGAGATGGTGATGGCATAGCAGAGCTGAGATGGTGATGGCATAGAAGAGCTGAGATGGTGATGGCATAGCAGAGCTGAGATGGTGATGGCATAGCAGAGCTGAGATGGTGTAGCAGAGCTGAGATGGTGATCGCATAGCAGAGCTGAGATGGTAAGATGGTGCAGCAGAGCTGAGATGGTGATGACATAGCAGAGCTGAGATGGTGATGGCATAGCAGAGCTGAGATGGTGATGGCATAGCAGAGCTGAGATGGTGATGGCATAGCAGAGCTGAGATGGTGCAGCAGAGCTGAGATGGTGATGGCATAGCACAGTTAGACACGGGTGCCCGGGGGTGGGGGGACGTACAGTCAACAGCCGCGGGTGAACGGGGGGGGGAGGCGGACAGTCAGCCGCGGGTGACCGGGGAGGGGGCGGGGGGTGTTTGAAGGGGCCGCGGTCACGAAGGTGATGGGGCCGCAGGTGACCGGGGGCCAGTGAGCCGCGGGTTACGGGGGGAGGAGGCCACCGCCAATCGTAAGTGACAGCGCGGGTACAGTGAGTCGCCCGTCACTCACTTGCTGTCAGCCGCTCGGCCGCGGCGCTTACCGGCGGCCCTGCGGCTGACAGCAAGTGAGTGACGGACGACGGGGGGGCAGTGTGGCACGGGTAAGAGGCCCCACATCGCCAGTGACGGACGGTGCGGGGTGGGACAGTGAGCTGCGGTAAGCGCAGCGGCCGTGACGCGGGCGGCGGGCGATGGGTGCCGCGATTGAGGGGGTGCCGGGGGACAGTGAGCCACGAGGGGGGTTTGCCACCGGTAAGCGCCACAGGGTGCTGCGGGCGACAAGGCTTACGGGGGTGCCGTCAGGGGTCACAGTCAGGGGGTGAGCTCTGGGGCTTTGGGGGTCGGGCACACGGTACCGGTGACTGGGGTGGCTGCTGTTAGAGAAGGAGACAGTGACAGCTTCACTGATCAGTCTCCTTCTCTAACAGCAGCCACTGCCGTCCTCCTTCACTTCAGATTGGCTGGGTTAGAAGTGCTAACCCGGCCCATTAAAGAGAAGGAGGACACGTGATGCCGTCTCGGAGGGTGCGGGCCAGGAGCAGGGAGCGTGTCGGAGTGGACTGAGGTCTGATGATTCTATGCAATCCGTGGGGCTGGGGGCACCTAGATAACAGCAAAACTGTGCAGAATCCATAATAACTTTATATTGGAAAGATGAAAAGCTACGGGTGGGCAACGTATTAATGCAAAAATAATTTTGGGGGGAATACCCCTTTAATCTCTCCTCTGTGACGCAGCTCCATTGATTCTAATGGAGCCATGTCACAGAGGGGAGGAGGTTTTGTCACACTAGGGGCGGGCCCGGGCGGGCCCACCCGAAGTGCTACATGCCAGGTCGGTGCCCAGGAATAGAGCAGTGCCGTATGCGGGAACAAGCGCTGGTTAAAACTGTAATCGATTCAATTAATGTAAAACAACTTAAAGCAAAGTACCTACTGGCAGGGGGACACTGAGGGACACAGGGCACTGGAGGGACACTGAGCATCCCTCTGCCATCATCCTCTCCAGCAGCCACAGCCCGCACAGCTCTAGGAGTCGGGTCGTGACATCACCATTTTATCCAGGAAGTGAAGCCTTGATGCAGTAGTAAGTGCAGGGAAAAATACACTTTATAAGCATTTCCCATAATATGTGTATATTGGTGATTTGTATAACTTTTAGGGGGCAATACAATACTTTTTCGCCAGACTTCTCCTTTAAGTTGAGGAAACATTAAAAGAGTACCTGTCATAAGAAAACAAAAACTTTTGATATGTCAGAGAGAGATATAAAAAGCTTCTATCGTTTAGGGTCTGAGTTTGCAGAGAGTGAATGCGCTGTATGGTGACTTTTTCTTCTCCTGATCGGTCATAGCCTGAACACTGACATATTAAAAGTTTTTTTAAATGACAAAGTGCCCATTAAAAGGAGTCATTCACAAAAAAAATTTTCTTTCAAATCAACCAGTTCCAGAGATTTGTAATTTACTTCTATTAAAACATCTCAAGTCTTCCAGTACTTATCAGCTGCTGTATGTCCTTCAGGAAGTGGTATTTTTTCCAGTCTGGAGAGCAGGAGAGGTTTTCTCCTGAAAATTTGCTATGGCTTTGGACAGTTCCTGACAAGGACAGAGGTGGCAGCAGAGAGCACTGTGTCAGACTGGAAAGGATACACCACTTCCTGCATGTCACGGCCGCGGCGGCGGCCCGTATTCCGGGCCGCCTCCGCGACCTCCCTCTGCCCCATGCAGCCGCCGGGGTCCTTGTGCAGGGACCCAGCGCTGCTACCTGTTCCACCCCTGGGGGGGCGCCTTACCTCGCTCCGCTCCTGTCTCCGTCTGTGCCTGCACTATCTCCTGCCTACTGCTCCTGCCACGCCTCGCCTGCCGTCACTATTAACCAAGCCAGGGGTAGCGACCTGGGGGGTCGCCTGCCGCAGCAAGTCCATCCCGCCTTGCGGCGGGCTCTGGTGAAAACCAGCGGCCCTTAGACTCCGCTCCCTGGTGAGGTTAGTGCCATCGCTAGTGACGGTCCAGTGGATCCACTACTCCAGGCGTTACAGTAGGCTCCAACCATGGATCCCGGCGAGGTGCCTGATCTCCGTGACGTAGCCAGAGTGGTCGCTCAACAGGCTCAACAAGTCCAGCAACAGTCGCAACAGATCCAGCAACTGACTGCCGCCTTACAGCAGCATACTACAGCTCAGCGCTCACCACCACCTGCAGCCACCTCGAGACTTCGACTGGCCCTCCTGAGTAAATATGGAGGCGATACCAAGTTGTGCACCATGCATATTGAACTTTTAAGTAGTCAGTT
The DNA here is from genome assembly GCF_027789765.1 of Dendropsophus ebraccatus. Lineage (NCBI taxonomy): Eukaryota > Metazoa > Chordata > Amphibia > Anura > Hylidae > Dendropsophus > Dendropsophus ebraccatus. The sequence goes on along the minus strand of NC_091457.1, from coordinate 45,247,335 downwards.
TCCCACCGAGCGCTCTAAAGTGGCTTTCATCATCAGCCTATTGGAGGGTAGAGCTCTGGCCTGGGCCACGCCACTGTGGGACCGAGATTATCCGATTGCAGCCAATCTCCATACCTTCCTGGCTGAGTTTCGCTCCGTCTTTGAGGAACCTGCCCGTGCTACTTCAGCTGAGACTGCTCTCCTCAACCTCTCTCAAGGGAGCTCCTCTGTTGGTGACTACGCCATCCAGTTCCGCACCCTGGCAGCTGAATTGGACTGGAATGAGGCCGCTCTAATAGCCACCTTCAAGAAGGGCCTATCCAGTCGGGTGAAAGACGTGCTCTCCGCCCGTGACCTCCCTACATCTCTGAACGATCTTATTCTACTGGCTACCAGAGTCGACAACCGATTTTCCGAGAGAGAGGAGGAGGTCCGGCAAGAACTACGACTAAGCCTGCCCCGTCGCCATCATTGCCTAGCACCGGTTTTCCAGAATCCTGTTGCTCCTGTACCCCAGTCGACTCCTGAGATTCCTATGCAAGTAGAACGAGTTCGCCTGACTCCTCATGAGAGGGGTGCAGGGGCGCAGGATTCTTCTTTGTACAGAAGAAGGACGGTTCTCTTCGCCCATGCATAGACTACAGGGGCCTAAATAAGGTGACAGTCAAGAACCGTTATCCTCTTCCACTTATCCCTGAACTATTCGACCGTCTCCGTGGAGCCAAGATCTTCTCTAAGCTGGACCTCAGGGGAGCGTACAATTTAATCCGTATTCGTGAAGGAGACGAATGGAAGACCGCTTTTAACACCAGAGATGGGCCCTACGAATACTTGGTCATGCCATTCGGCCAATGCAATGCCCCAGCGGTTTTCCAGGAATTTGTTAACGACATCTTCCAAGACCTCCTCTATGTCTGCGTCATTGTCTATCTGGACAACATTTTGGTCTTCTCCCCTGACCAGCAGACTCACGTGGCATAAGTACGTCAGGTCCTACAAAGACTACGGGCCAATCATCTGTACGCCAAGCTAGAGAAGTGCATTTTCCATCAGCGCAGTCTTCTGTTTCTTGGGTATATCGTCTCCGACCAGGGTCTACAAATGGATCCGGCCAAGCTCTCAGCTGTTCTCCAGTGGCCACGTCCTGTGGGACTCAGAGCTATCCAACGCCTCCTAGGATTTGCCAACTACTATTGGCAGTTCATCCCACACTTCTCTACCCTGGTCACACCCATCGTGGCCCTCACTAATAAGAAGGCGGATCCCAGGCATTGGCCACCTGAGGCCAAGCAAGCCTTCACTAGCCTTAAGTCAGCCTTTGCTTCTGCTCCTGCGCTAGTTTGCCCGGATGCCACCAAGCCATTTTTACTTGAGGTTGACGCATCTTCAGTAGGCGCTGGAGCCGTCCTCTCGCAAAGGGACGCATCAGGCAAACCCGAACCTGTGGGTTCTTCTCTAAGACTTTCTCCCCTGCCGAGAGGAACTTTTCTTTTCACGTTTCAACTTCGTTGTCCATTTCTGTCCGGCTGAGAAGAACGTGAAAGCCGATGCTCTCTCCCGAGCATCTGACGTCATGGGACAAGAGGACTCACCACGCCACATTATACCTCCCGATCGCCTAGTGCCTAGACATCCACTCTTCAAAGATTGCCTCCCGGTAAGACCTATGTGCGCCCTGCTCTTCGAAGACGCATCTTGAAATGGGGTCATTCCTCTATGGTGGCCGGGAGTTCTAAAGACCGGGCAACTGATCTCCCGCCACTACTGGTGGCCTAGCCGACTCCAAGATGTCAAGGACTTTGTGGCTTCCTGTACCATCTGTGCCAGGAACAAGTCCTCCCATCAAAAACCTGCTGGCCTACTTCAGCCCTTGCCAGTTCCAGACCGCCCCTGGTGCCATATAGGCATGGACTTTGTCACAGACTTGCCTCCATTTGCGGGTAACACGGTCATTTGGGTTGTTACTGACTGCTTCTCCAAGATGTCCCACTTCGTGGCTCTTCCTGGACTACCATCAGCTCCTCGCCTGGCCCAGCTGTTCTTTCAGCATATCTTTCGCTTACATGGTCTTCCTCTTCATATAGTGTCTGACAGAGGCTCACAATTCGTCTCCAGATTCTGGCGTGCTCTCTGCTCTCAACTCCAAGTAAAGCTGGACTTCTCATCGACCTCATCCCCAGACCAATGGGCAAGTGGAGAGGGTCAATCAGATCCTTGGCAGTTATCTTCGGCACTTCGTCTCCGCTCGCCAGGACAACTGGTCCAGTCTGCTTCCATGGGCGGAGTTCTCCTACAACCATCTGGACTCGAGTTCCACAGTTCCAAGTCACCTTTCTATGTGGTCTATGGACATCACCCTCGTCCTCCTCTGCCTCTCTCGCCATCCTCTGAGGTCCCAGCCGTGGAGGAGTTGTTATCTAACCTGCAGTCGATCTGGAAACAGACTCGACAATCTTTGCTCAAGGCATCTGACCGCATGAAGACCAGGCGGATAAGAGAAGAAAACCTGCCACAAATTTTCTCCCAGGTGACAAAGTCTGGCTCTCGGCCAAATATGTCCGACTCAAGATTCCCAGCTACAAGTTGGGTCCTCGATTCCTCGGTCCTTTCTCGGTGCTAAAACTCATCAACCCTGTCACCTACAAACTCCGCCTACCCCCTACTATGCGGATTCCGAACACCTTCCATGTTTCCCTCTTAAAGCCAGTGGTCCTCAACCGGTTCTCCAATAAGTCTTCATTGACTGCTCCACAAGCCGTCTCTGACGACGTCTACGTTGTTAAAGACATTCTGGGCATGAAAACTGTCAGAGGGAGACGGTTCTTTCTGGTGGACTGGAAAGGATTTGGTCCTGAGGAGAGGTCTTGGGAACCCGAGGCTAACATCCTGGACCAAGATCTCATCAAGAGTTTCCTGCGGGCTAGAAAGAGGGGAAGGCCAAGAAGGGGGGGGGGGTTACTGTCACGGCCGCGGCGGCGTCCCGTGCTCCGGGCCGCTGCCGCGACCTCCCTCTGCCCCATGCAGCCGCCGGGGTCCTTGTGCAGGGACCCAGCGCTGCTACCTGTGCGGCCCCGGGGGCGCCTTATCTCGCCCCTCTCCTGTCTCCGTCTGTGCCGGCCGGCGCGCGCGTCCCCGCCTCCTAGGGCGCGCGCGCGCCGGCTGTCTCAGATTTAAAGGGCCAGTCCGTCCCTAATTGGGTAGTTGCACTAATCACTCCCTATAAATTCCAGCCCTGCCCCACTACAGGTGTTGGAGCCTCTGCATGCTTCCCTTAGCGTTTGGCCCAGCTCCCTGTTGTTCCTGACCTTAGTCCTTGTCCCTTGTTCCTGTCCGCAGTCCTTGTCCCTAGTCCTTGCCCGCTGCCTTCCCATTGTTCCTGAGTCCTGTCCGCCACCTTCGATCACGCCTACAGACCTCTGCCTGCACTATCTCCTGCCTACTGCTCCTGCCACACCTCGCCTGCAGTCACTAGCAACCAAGCCAGGGGTAGCGACCTGGGGGTCGCCTGCCGCGGCAACTCCATCCCGCCTTGCGGCGGGCTCTGGTGAAAACCAGCGGCCCCTTAGACTCCGCTCCCTGGTGAGGTTAGTGCCATTGCTAGTGACGGTCCAGTGGATCCACTACTCCAGGCGTTACACTGCAGGACATACAGCAGCTGAAAAGTACTACTAAGTCTGCAATTATTTTTATAGAAGTAAATTAGAATTCAGAAACTGGAATCAGTTCATATGAAAGAAATTTGCGTGTGCGTGCGTGTGTGTGTGTGTGTGGGGGGGGGGGGGGGTAAAAGAAGTTAAAGGTAAAGAAAGATGTCAAAACATCAAGATAGAAAACTCACAGACATAAACCTTGGAAATAGAAAATGCACAATTAAACAAATAGGTGGAAACATGAGTCTGTGTTTGTAACAAAACTGTAAGAAACCAACCAAATTAAATGGGGTTTACATATAGAAAAAAAAGGGAAAAGAAAACCAGAATTAAGACCGCCACAGGAGAAAATATCACCATGAGCCTTCTTGGGTACATTTGACTTAGAGGGATCAATAATGTGGCACACACCTAGTCTCTTGACTGTTAGGGAAAATGTAGCTATTGTTGCTGCTAGTAGAATTGTCTTAGTTGCCCCTAGCAACCAATTAGATTCCACCTTTCATTTTCCCAAAAATCTTTAAAGAATGAAAAGTGGAATCTGATTGGTTGCTAGGGGCAACTGAGCCAATTCTACTTTACACCCCTTTGATAAATCTCCCGAATAGTCTCCAGATGTGCATGCTACCACTAAGTATTTTTGCAATCTAAAGTGAAAGTAACCACCAAGTGTTTGTGCCTCTAGGAAGAAAAATAAAGACCTCTGTTTTATTACAAACATGTTAACAACCTTCCAGCTGGGTGTTGACCCCTTACATGTGTTCTCCTTACTCACAGGTCGGGCCCCAGTCAGCTTCAGGAGCACCAGGTCTCAACACTGTACAATGTAAGGACATTGAATTTGTCAATCACAATGTCCTGACGCTGTTTAGGCCCCTCAATACCCTGAGCTGAAGAGGACATAGCTCAGGAGGAACCACAGCAAAGATAGAGAGCAGGGGAGAATCCTGTTACATGTAGGCCATGGTTATTCCCATTTCTGGTATGTTTATATATGCCCATGTGGAATTGTTCATTATCCTCCTTCATAATTGAAGATTTATCACTTCCCTATTTCTAGGTTGATGACAATAATTAATTTTAATTCATTTTAAATAACACTCTTGTGTGGGAGCTATAAGCTAATAAAAAGAAAAAATAAACAAATACGGTTTGTAATTAAAAAAAAAAAATTAACACAAGAACAAGGGGCATGGTGAAAGGTTATTTTGGGAAAGTTTAGAAGCAACCTGATGAAATATGACTTTACTGAAAGAGTAGTAGATGTGATAGTGATCACAGAGGTAGAAGGATAGACACTGTCTGTTAGAACCAAACATAGATCACTAAACTAGGGAACAATGACCTAGGATAGGACGACCACCACAATGATCGTAACTTTCTACAATCCGTGTTTTATGGTGAACGATTTCAGCTTGTTTGCAAAATCACTTGTTTGCGATAGTTAATTGTTGAAGCAAAAAATCAATTTGTCTAATAGGACCCTGTCTGTATACATGATGTCTGGGTAGAAGTAGAAGAAGCTGTCTAGAGTATGTCAGTAGGACCTCCAGTGCAAGAAGTTATATTTTTTGCAAATAGTCCTGCAGAATGATTTCAACATTTAACCCCAGCAGTCAGTAGCTGGTAGACAGAGAAATTCAAAGAGTCACTGTGTTGTTGTTGTTGTTTTTTTTTTTTTTTTTGCAGAAATCAATACTCCAGGTGATTTTTAACCCCTTCAGAACCAGGCTAATTTTCGTTTTTTGCGTTTTCGTTTTTTCCTTCCTGTGCTTAAAAGGCCATAGCAGTTGCATTTTTACACCTACAGACCCAAATGAGACCTTATTTTTTGAGTCACTAATTGTACTTTGCAATGACAGGCTGAATTTTTGCATAAAATATGCTGCGAAACCAGAAAAAAATTATATGCGCAGTGAAATTGAAAAAATTTTACGCTGTGTGTCCTATGGAAAAATTGAGTTGTTATATATGTTCATCAAGTCGTTACGATTACAACAATATGTAACATGTATAACGTTTATTGTATCTGATGGCCTGTAAAAAATTCATACCATTGTTAACAAATATATGTTCCTTAAATTCGCTCTATTCCCAGGCTTATAGCGCTTTTATCTTTTGGTCTATGGGGCTGTGTGAGGTGTCATTTTTTGCGCCATGATGTGTTCTTTCTATCGGTACCTTGATTGCGCATATGCAACTTTTTGATCGCTTTTTATTACAATTTTTCTGGATTTGATGCGACCAAAAATGCACAATTTTGAACATTGATATTTTTTTACGGTTACGTCATTTACCGTGCAAAGTCAGGAATGTGATAAATTAATATTTTGGCCGATTGCGCACGTGGCGATACCAAACAAGTTTATTTATTTATTTTTATTTATAACATGGGAAAAGGTGGGTAATTCTGACTTTTATTAGGGGAGGGGGCTTTTTATTAATAACAACCCTTTTTTTTTTTTTTTACACTTATACTAGAAGCCCCCTGGGGGACTTGTAGTATAAGCACACTGATCTCTCATACAGATCTATGCTGCATAGATATGCAGCATAGATCGATGAGATAGGCACTCGATTGCTTCTGGCTGCTGCAGCCGGAAGCAATTGAATGCCAAGCCGGGATCAGCGCCATTACGGCGCAGACCCCGGCCGGCACCAGTCACGGAGATCGCTCCTCTGTGACAATGTCACAGGGGAGCGATCTCCCCACTAGACACCAGGGAAAAGCTGCTCTGAAGTCTTCAGATGCAGCTGTCAACTTTGACAGCTGCATCTGAAGACTTAATTAGCAGACACGGCGATCAGACCGCGCCCGCTAATAGCCGCAGTCCTGGGCTACATGCGGCACCCGGGTTCAGAGTGGGGTCGCCGTGGGGCCCTGCTCTGAACACCCCCACCAGCGCGAGGACGTACAGTTACGTCCTCGTGCGGGAAAGGGTTAAGAAACTTTGTAATTGGGGTTATTAGGCAAATATGCCATTATCTGCATCTAAAAAGCCTTTCCCCAGGTCCCCCCCCTTCCTCCCCTTTTCCATTCACTGCAAATTATCAGGAAATTGTGTCTTGTTGCATAAGACATGCCCTTGTCTGTTCTAAGAAGAGCGGAGGGTGGACGAGGAAGGAGGGAGTTTAGTCGGCAGCAGAGAGCAGAGAACAAAGGGTTACACAGCTGGGAGCTGAATGAAAGCCCCTATTAAGGGGTCAGAGAGGTCAGTGCTGACTTCAGAGTAGATAGCCAGTGATGTAGCTTTAAATAAACTCTTTGTTGTCTTGTTTTGGTGCCTCATCTCCCTCCAATCCTCCCCTCTCCATAGATAACCATAAAGACAGGGGGGAGAGCTTCAAACTGCTTTTTCATGATAAAAGCTTTCTAAAAAGTTTCCTAAAATCGCCTGTACTATTGATCTTTGAAAGAAAAAAGTAAACGACAGTGACACTTTAACCCCTTCGTGCTGCAGCTAGTTTGGGCCTTAATGACCAGGCTAATTTTTCAAAATCTGACCTGTCTCACTTTATGCTCTTATAGCTCAGTGATGCTTTAACGTATGCTAGCGATTCTGAGATTGTTTTTTCGTCACATAAGGCACTTTATGTTAGTGGCAAAATTTGGTCACTACTTTGTGTGTTTTTTGTGAAAAACATCAAAATATCATGAAAAATTTTAAAAATTTGCATTTTATGAACTTTGAAATTCTCTGCTTCTAAAAAAAGAAAGTCGAAGCACATAAATTAGTTACTAAGTCACATTACCAATATGTCTTCTTTATTCTGGCATAATTTGGTAAACATATTTAACTTTTTTAGGGTGTTATGGGGCTTAGAAATGTATCAGCAAATTATCACATTTTCGTGAAACTGATTTTTTTAGGGACCAGTTCTTTTTTTAAATGGATTTAGAAGTCTGGTATCCTGAAAACCCCCATAAGTGACCCCATTTTGGAAACTACACACCTTAAAGAATTAATCTAGGGGTATAATGAGCATTTTAACCCTACAGGGGCTGGAGGAAAGTATTCACAATTAGGCAGTAAAAAAATTTAAAATTTAAATTTTCCAATAATATATACGTTTAGATTAAAGTTTCTCATTTTCAAAAGGAATATGAGACAAAAAGCACCCCAAAATTTGTAATGCAGGTTCTCTTGAGTACAACGGTACCCCATATGTGGGCGTAAACCACTGTATGGGCACACAGCAGGGCTCAGAAGGAAGGGAGCGCCAATTAGCTTTTCCAATGCAAATTTTGCTGAAGAAGTTTCTGAGCGCCAGGTGCGTTTGCAGTGCCCCTGTAGTGTCAGCAGAGAGAAAACCCCCATAAGTCACCCCATTTTGGAAAGTACACCCCTCAAAGAATTCATCTTGGTGTGTGGTGACCATTTTGACCCCACAGGTATTACAGGAAAGTATTCAAAAGAAGACAGTAAAAATGAAAAACTTGAATTCTTCCAATAATATGTTCGTTTAGTTTGAAATTTCTCAATTTCACGAGGAACAAGAGGAAAAAAGTACCCCAAAATTTGTAACGCAGGTTCTCCTGAGTACAATGGTACCCCATATGTGGGCATAAACCACTGCATGGGCACACAGGAGGGCTCAGAAGGGAAGGAGCGCCAATTAGCTTTTTCAATGCAGATTTTGCTTCAGAAGTTTCCGAGCGCCAGGTGCGTTTGCAGTGCCCCTGTAGTGCCAGCGGAGTAAAATCTCGCCATAAGTCACTCCATTTTGGAAAGTGCACCCCTCAAAGTATTCATCTTGGTGTGTGGTGACCATTTTGACCCCACAGGTATTAGAGGAAAGTATTCAAAAGTAGACAGTAAAAATGAAAAACTCAAATTTTTCCAATATTATGTTCTTTTAGTTTGAAATTTCTCAATTTTATGAGGAACAAGAGGAAAAAAGTACCCCAAAATTTGTAACGCATGTTCTCCTAAGTGAAAAGGTACCTCATATGTGGGCATAAACCACTGCATGGGCACACAGGAGGGCTCAGAAGGAAAGGAGCGCCAATTAGCTTTTTCAATGCAGATTTTGCTGAAGAAGTTTCCGAGCGCCTGGTGCGTTTGCAGAGCCCCTGTAGTGTCCGCAGAGTAAAATCTCCCAATAAGTCACCCCATTTTAGAAAGTGCACCCCTCAAAGAATTTATTTTGGGGTGTGGTGAGCATTTTGACCCCACAGGTGTTTGAGGAAAGTATTCAAAAGTAGACAGTAAAAATGAAAAACTCGATTTTTTCCAATAATATGTTCCTTTAGTTTGAAATTTCTCAATTTCTCGAGGAACAGGAGAGAAATGTCACCCCAATATATGTAAAGCAGGTTCTCCTGAGTAGAACGGTACCCCATATGTGGGCATAAACCACTGCATGGGCACACAGCCGGGCTCAGAAGGGAAGGAGCGCCAATTAGCATTTTCAGTGCAGATTTTTCTGAAGAAGTTTCTGAGCGCCAGGTGCGTTTGCAGCGCCCCTGTAGTGTCAGCAGAATAGATTCCCCCCAAAAGTCACCCCATTTTGGAAAGTGCACCCCTCAAAGAATTCATCTTGGGGTGTGGTGACCATTTTTACCCCACAGGTATTAGAGGAAAGTATTCAAAATTGGCCAGTAAAAATGAAAAACTCTAATTTTTCCAATAATATGTTGGTTTAGTTTGAAATTTCTCAATTTGACGAGGAACAGGAGAGAAAACGTACCCCAAAATCTGTAACGCAGGTTCCCCTGAGTACAACGGTACCCCATATGTGGGCATAAACCACTGTATGGACACACAGCAGGGCTCAGAAGGGAAGGAGCACCAATTTACAGGAGCAAAATTGCAGCTAGTAATGGTTATTAGAATAGCGCAGTTACTAAAATAGAATAAAAAAAATGAGATTACAGGTAATGTGGGGTGGTTACGGGCAACCAGGGGTGGTTATGGGCAACCTGAGGTGGTTACAGGTAATCTGGGGTGGTTACGGACAACATGGGGTGGTCACGGGCAACCTGCTGTGGTTACGGCAACCTGGGGTGGTTACAGGCAACGTGGGGTGGTTACGGGCAACGAGGGGTGGTTATGGGCAACGTGTGGTGGTCACGGGCAACCTGCTGTGGTTACGGCAACGTGGGCTCTTTACAGGCAACGTGGGCTGGTTACAGGCAACGTGGGCTGGTTACAGGCAACGTGGGCTGGTTACGGGCAATCTGCTGTGCTTACAGACAATCTGGGATGGTTACGGGAAATGTGGGGTGGTTACGGGCAACCTGCAGTGCTTACAGACAATCTGGGGTGGATACGGGCAACGTGGGGGTGGTTACGGGCAACCTGCAGTGCTTACAGACAATCTGGGGTGGTTACGGGCAACGTGGGGTGGTTACGGGCAACCTGCAGTGCTTACAGACAATCTGGGGTGGTTACGGGCAACGTGGGGTGGTTACGGGCAACCTGCAGTGCTTACTGACAATCTGGGGTGGTTACGGGCAACGTGGGGTGGTTACGGGCAATGTGGGGTGGTTACGGATAAACTGAAGTTCTTATAGGCAATCTGGGGTGGATACCTGTTATCTGGCATGGGCACCGCAATCTGGAGGGGGTCATTGGCAATTTGGGGTGGTCAGAGGCGCTGTGGCGTGGTCAGAGACGACGTGTGGTGGTCAGAGGCGACGTGCGGTGGTCAGAGGCGACGTGCGGTGGTCAGAGGCGACGTGCGGTGGTCAGAGGCATCGTGGCGTGGTCAGAGGCATCGTGGCGTGGTCAGAGGCAACACGCGGTGGTTACGTGCAATCTGGGGGGGGGGGTTACATGTAATCTGGCATGATTACGGGGAACCTGGGGGGTTATGTGCAACCTGGAAGGGTTACAGACAATCTGGGATTGTTACTGATAAACTGAAGTGCTTATAGGTAATCTGGGGTGGGTACATGTAATTTGGGGTGGTTACGGGCAATCGGGAGGGGGTCACTGGCAATTTGTGGTGGTTACGGGCAACGTGCGGTGGTTACGGGCAACGTGCGGTGGTTACGGGCAACGTGCGGTGGTTATGGGCAACGTGCGGTGGTTACGGGTAATCTGGGGAGGGGTTAGGGGTAATTTGGGAGTAAACTGCAATTATTACTATAATAAAAAGTGTGTGTTTTATTTTTTTGTATGTTTGTCACTTTTTGTACTTTACATATTCATTTTCACTGTATTACTATGATTACTGTGATATTTTCTATCTCAGTAATCATAGTTCAGTGACAGAGACCAAATTGGTCTCTGTCACTTTAAATTTTCAGAGTTGGCTGGTTGTGAAGCGCATGCGCACTTCATAACCAGCCAGGACGTCGAGGAGGAAGGAGCTCCGTGGATCCGGTGAGTATATGGGGAAGGGGGGGTGACTGGGGGACGGGGGGTGACAGGGGGGGGTGGGGGGGCGACTTGGGGGGGTGGGGGGGGACATCACTTTTTATCCCCTGTCACCAATCATTCATGGTGACAGGGGATAAAAAGTGCCTGGATGCACATGGCACAAGCGATCAGCCGGTATATAGTATATACCGCTGATCGCTTGTACCGGGACCAAACAGGGGGGTCCCCGATGACTGCCCCATGCTCTCCGCTACCTCCGGTGGCGGAGAGCATGGGGCTTTCACTCATTTTAACTTTTACATCGCTGTGAACCGACATTAGTCGGTTCACAGCGATGGCGGCGGCCGTCTTGGAAATGATGGCCGCCGGGGGAGGGGGGTTAGTTATTGGGGCACTAGGGGGGGCTGATCTGAGGTCTGGGGGACACTTATTTCATCTCCCCCCACCGTAGATTCACGGCGGGGGGGGATGAAAGGCGGCGGCGGCACCGGTAATCTCCTTTACCGGCGGTCGCCGCTATAACGTTAATAGCGGCGATCGTCGGTAAGGGGGGGGGGGCCGGGACGGACCCCACACACTGCCCCAACCCCTCAGCTACCTCCGGTAGCCGGGGGGATGGGGTGGGGGCCGTCCCGGCCCCGCAGCCTTATTCTCTGCCATCGCCGTAAAAAGCTGATGGCAGCAGAATAAGGACCATTAGTGACCGCCGTAGAAAGCCGTATCGGCGGTCACTAAGGGGTTAAATAGAATATAGGTTTGGTGGTGATCAGACTGGTAGTTTTTCCTCTAAATATTAATGAATCAACATGTCTGATCCCCCAAGTCCAAATACTGAACCTTATTCATGAAAGAGAAAATCAAGAATTTTTCACTAATTACGATGCACACAAGTTCTCTTCTGTCTTAACAAAAAACGCCCACAGCTTTCTTTCATGATTCAGCTATGGTAATGCGAGCAGCCAGAAACAGCAGAGAAATTAAAATACCAAAATAATGAGATTTATTGCATGAAGTATGTATTAGAAGTGCCTCCGCAGTGTCCCTGCATCAAGGGTGTGGAGTCATGTGGCTTAAGGAGTCTCTCACGGCTTGTCTGGCTCTGTGTGAGTATCATGAGCTGACAAAGTAATTTTGCTTATCGTGTTGTTGGACACTGAGGTATTATGAGGTATTATGGATATGTGAAGGTTAAAGGGTTAGTGCGGCCTTTAACATTTATTCACTTAAATAACACACATTACAAAGTTGTATAAGTGAATGGCCCCCTTCCCCGTGTTCCCCCCACCCTGGAAGTGTGGTGCAGTATACTTACTCAATTGCTGTTGACCCCGGCCGCCATCTTGGGTCGACCAGGCCGGCCAGACCGCTCCAGCCGTCCCTCATGCCAGGCCCCCCCTCTGCCGCGTGCTGAGCATAACTATGCTGAGCTGAGCATAACTATGCTCAGCCAATCGCGGCTAAGCAGCTGATGACGGCTGAGCATAACTATGCTCAGCCAATCGCGGCTGAGCAGCTGATGACGCGGCAGAGGGGGGCCAGCATGAGGGGCGGCTGGAGCGGTCTGGCCGGCCTCCTGAAGATTGACAGCAATTGAGTAAGTATACTGCACCACACTTCCGGGGTGGGGGGGAACAAGGGGAAGGGGGCCATTCACCTAAATAACACAAATTAAAAAGTTGTAGAACCTTGTTTCAGTGGTTGGATCGCATGTGATCATACAATATCCCCTTTCCTGAGGAGATGGAATTATTATCATTAGTGTAAGAAACAAAATCACTTTTATGAGCTGTAGAATAACAGTTATCACAGGTAGTTCAATTCCTGATATATAGTATGGCTAGAACATCATGATCGTGTAAATCCTTGCAGACCGAACACAGACTTAGGGTCCTATTCCACAGGCCGAGCAGGCAGGGCCGCTTTAACCAGAGGGCACATGGTGCACGTGCACCGGGCCCACTGGTTAAAGGGCCCCCCCCGAGCAGGCCGGCCGTTGCTATGTGCGACCAATGCGGTCGCACAGCGCTGCGGCCACCAGCCTGTCAGGGGAGAGCGCCATGGATGGGTAATCTACTTACCCCTCCATGGCGCCCCCTGCAGGGCCCCCCCGGCGTTCGCCGCTGCCCCCGTCCGCTGCTGCTGCGGCGCTTCAGCGCTGCAGCAGCAGCGACACTGACAGAGAGAGAGCCATTGGCTCCCTCCCTGTCAGTCACTCTTGTGGCCGTACTTCCTGCGGTCACAAGAGGCCGCACTCTCCCTCTAGCGCCCGACGTCACTGGAGTGTCGGCGCGAGGGTAAGGGGAGTGCAGCCTCTTGTGACCGCAGGAAGTGCGGCCACAAGAGAGAAGAGAAGAGGAACGCGAGGACCTAGGTGAGTAAGTGTTTTTTTTTTTCAATGTTATATGGGAGGGGGAGCTATATACTATGGGGGGGGGCACAGGGGGCTATATACTATGGGGGGGGCACAGGGTTCTATATACTATGGGGGGCACAGGGGGCTATATACTATGGGGGAGGACAGGGGGCTATATACTATGGGGGAGCACAGGGGGCTATATACTATGGGGGAGCACAGGGGGCTATATACTATGGGGGAGCACAGGGGGCTATATACTATGGGGGAGCACAGGGGGCTATATACTATGGGGGGCACAGGGGGCTATATACTATGGGGGGCACAGGGGGCTATATACTATGGGGGAGCACAGAGGGCTATTTACTACTGGGGAGCACAGGGGGCTATATACTACTGGGGAGCACAGGGAGCTATATACAATGGGGGAGCACAGGGGGCTATATACTATGGGGGAGCACAGGGGAGCTATATACTATGGGGGAGCACAGGGGGCTATATACTATGGGGGAGCACAGGGGAGCTATATACTATGGGGGAGCTATATACTATGGGGGAGCACAGGGGAGCTATATACTATGGGGGAGCACAGGGGGCTATATACTATGGGGGAGCACAGGGGGCTATATACTATTGGGGAGCACAGGGGTCTATATACTATGGGGGAGCACAGAGGAGCTATATACTATGGGGGAGCACAGGGGACTATAAACTACTGGGGAGCACAGGGGTCTATATACTATGGGGAGCACAGGGAAGCTATATACTATGGGGGAGCACAGGGGAGCTATATACTACTGGGGAGCACAGGGGAGCTATATACTACTGGGGAGCACAGGGGAGCTATATACTACTGGGGAGCACAGGGGGCTATATACTACTGGGGAGCATAGGGGGCTATATACTATGGGGGAGCACAGGGGAGCTATATACTACTGGGGAGCACAGGGGCTATATACTATTGGGGAGCACAGGGGAGCTATATACTATTGGGGAGCACAGGGGGCTATATACTATTGGGGAGCACAGGGGAGCTATATACTATTGGGGAGCACAGGGAGCTATATACTATTGAGGAGCACAGGGGTCTATATACTATGGGGGAGAGCACAGGGGGGCTATATATTATGGAGAGCACAGGGGGGCTATATACTACTGGGGAGCACAGGGGAGCTATATACTACTGGGGAGCACAGGGGGCTATATACTACTGGGGAGCACAGGAGAGCTATATACTATTGGGGAGCACAGGGAGCTATATACTATTGAGGAGCACAGGGGTCTATATACTATGGGGGAGAGCACAGGGGGGCTATATACTATTGGGGGAGAGCACAGGGGGGCTATATACTATTGTGGGAGAGCATAGGGGTCTATATACTATTGGAGAGCACAGGGGGGCTATATACTATTGGGGGAGAGCACAGGGGGGCTATATACTATTGTGGGAGAGCACAGGGGGGCTATATACTATTGTGGGAGAGCACAGGGGTCTATATACTATGGAGGAGAGCACAGGGGGGCTATATATTATGGAGAGCACAGGGGGGCTATATACTATTGGGGAGAGCACAGGGGGCTATATACTATTGGGGGGAACACAGGGGGGCTATATACTATTGGGGGAGAGCACAGGGAGGCTATATACTATTGTGGGAGAGCATAGGGGTCTATATACTATTGGAGAGCACAGGGAGGCTATATACTATTGGGGAGAGCACAGGGGGGCTATATACTATTGTGGGAGAGCACAGGGGGGCTATATACTATTGTGGGAGAGCACAGGGGGGGCTATATACTACTGGGGAGAGTGCACAGGGGGGCTATATACTAATGGGGGAGCGCACAGGAGGGCTGTATATAACTGGAGGAGCACATGAGGGGCTATATACTACAGGGACACCTTAAAACTATGGAGGCACAGAGGGGTGTAACTATGTAGAGGTACAGAGGGGTGTAACTACTGTATAGGGGTACAAGGGACCTAACTACTGTATGTGTTGGAGCCTAAAATATTTGTCTGACAGATTCTGGAGAGAAGATTCACAGCCAGGAGAAGACTTCAAGGTGGCCCAGGCTGGATGTAGAGAAAAAGAAAAGGTGACAGACTCTGATCGGAGAAGACGCCCCCGGTGAGTCACTGGATGTAACTGCACTCTGTTATAGGGTTGTAGTGTTAGGGGTCATGATGTGGCGGTATTATGTAATGGTATCATTGGTGATATCTTTCTGTTTTGTTCAGTGCAGTTTTTATGTAATATGTAATCACTGTATGGTGGAAATAGTGTTATAAGGTAACTACTGTATGTATTGGGGCTCTTGATACAGTGTGGGGGCAAATTCAGTACATTATACAATGTGCCGAAAGGGAAGGGGGGGCCCACTCTTGAGGGCTGTGCACTGGGCCCACCAATGTATTAAAACGGCCCTGCGAGCAGGGCCCGATCAACGATGTAAACGAGCACCGATCTATGCATTTAAAGTCCAAACCTAACCTAAACGAACTGCACTAAACAGTCCATTTATCAATACTATCCGTGCTTCCCCAGTGTCCCTCGCTGATCCCAGACGCCTCCACTTCCTGACTGAGAAAAAAGTGACAGCCCACTCAGCCAGTCATTGCCAGACACTGTCCCGTGTCAGCCAGTCAGTGATGGACTCTCGTCTCGAGAGTGACAGTCACTGACCAATCACTGACTAAGACTTGTCTTGGGAGTGACAGCCCGCCTAGCCAATCACTGGTCACGGCATCGTCTTAGTCAGTGATTGGCTGAGCGGGCTGGAAACCTACAGAAGGACACCAGGGGAGTGTAGACAGGTAAGTGTTTTTTGCTTTCTATGTGTATTAATATGTGCAGCCACCATCTTTAGGAACTCGCTACAAACTCTGTAACCAATCAAACGTTTTACTATTTCTTCTTAACGAATCTCGATTCATGTAATTCAGTTCACTCATGTCTATTCAAGACACTAGCATTACGTGTGTACATAATAAGTGCAATAACAGTAAGGCTATGTTCACACAATGTCAGAAATAAAGAAAAGGCCGCAGTTTAACTGACTGCAATGGCACAATGCATTGAATAACGGACGTTTTTAGCACGGATGTCAAAATAATGAACATGATCATTATTTTCGGACGTTTTTATTAGTTGTTCACACACAGTTTTTCTTTTTCCACCGGTCTTTCTCCATTCTTACTATTAAATTCAATGGACTTTTCAATTAAGCCACATCCAAAGGCCAATTAGTAACCCAAACTAGAATAATGTACCAACACCAGTCATTGCACTAAGGGGAGGCCAGGCTGCTAAATGACGTCCGTTATTTTAGATTTAAAATAACAGACGTAATTTTAAACAGAGCTGAAAAAAACGTGTGAACATAGCCTAAGGTAGATTGAGGGACCCATAATAAACAAAGTGATAGGGCTGCAGAAGCAATGAGTGAACCTAATGTTAGTATAATAAACAGTATATCTTCATGAGATATAATATCAATAGAGCCAGTCTACATAACTACCACAGAAAGGCTATAACTCTGCGTAATAACAATAGAGAAAGATGAAGTATTCTTCATAATAACCTCAGTATTATAAGGCTGCAATCTGGTAGTTACCTCCCTGGCCTTGAAGTATTATTTTGTCAATAACAGCTGCAATAGCAGCAGAGGATATGACAGCCGATGATGAACAGGGCCCGGTGCAATTAAGGCACAAGAAGCTTTGATTAAAAAAAACATATAATGGAAAGATTTGCACCTTGGCTGTGTTTTAACCTCAGTCTTGGTTTTTGTTAAAAAAAAAATTCCAACCAAAGTTCTATGTGTGAACCCTGCATTGAGAACTACTTTTCACCTTTTTCTATGCCTACCCATTAAATTCACTAGATGGCACCACATCACTTTGCTTAAATAGCAATGCTGATTTATTTCGAATGCAAGTACAATTGAGGTTGTCAACCTGCGGAAACCTGAATTATATTCTTTTTGATGTGTAAAAGAAAAACAATATTAAAAGCCTTGACAATAAAGAACAAAACATAGTGAAGGAACATTTGCATATTATCTATCAAATATAAGTCTTTCAGTGGACGGTATGAACAGGCGGCTGAGGACTCATTCACAGCCAAATCAATGTGTATTTGCATATATACATATACAGTGTGTACTTCTGTGGCTGAGCCCTCTTGATGCAGTCCAGTTGGCTTCTTAGCATGCATCATGGAATTATCCAGGTATAGAAAAACACAGGCACTTTCTTGAGCAAACAGCGACAACCCTGTCCTCAGGTTTTGTGGGGTATTACAATTCAGGTCCATTCACTTAAAACTGAGGACAAGAGTGGAGCTGTTTCTGGCAGAAATCAGCCATGTTTTTCTAATCCTGGACAACCTCTTTAAGCATTGGGGTGAGGTGCAAATGTTGGGTGCAGATGTTACAATCAATTGTAACAATCAATTTAGGGTCCTATTCCACGGGCCGAGGAGGGCCCGATCAACGATGTAAATGAGCGGCGATCTGCTAGATTGCCGCTCGTTTACTGGGCCTATTCCACGGCCCGATGATCGTTGAGCGAGGGCTGCAAGGACATCATTACCGATGTCCTTGCAGCCCTTGCAGCATCATACATTACCTGGCTGCAGGGCTTGTCCTCCGCTCCTTCTCCTCCCCGGGTCCCCCGCGCTCTATCTTCTGAATGGCCGGTCAGCTGACAGGCCACACTCAGCCAATCACAGGCCGCTGCGGTCCCGGCCTGTGATTGGCTGAGTGCTCCGTCAGCTGACCGGCCATTCAGAAGATAGAGCGCGTGGGACCCAGGGATGAAGACAGCGCAGAGAAGAAGCCCTGCAGCCAGGTAATGTATGATGATGCTGCTGCTGTTTCTTCTCAAATCGTCGGTCGCCCTCCACGCACCGCTATTCAACCGTTGCGATGCGCGGTGGGGGAACGATGATTTTAGGTCTGGCCCTAAATGAACGATCAGCCGATGACACGATCATCGGCTGATCGTTCTCTCTATTTCACCAAGCGATAATCGGCCGAATCGGACCAAATGGGGCCGATCCGGCCGATTATCGTTACTGTGGAATAGGGCCCTTACACTCGGGCTTAGACAGTCTAACAACAAGCCCTCAGGACAGATGCCATTTAAACCATTTTGAAAAATTGTCCAACTATAATTTTGTTTCTTATATAAAGAGCAGCAAACAAAACCAGTATTTTGCATGGCCATCCTTTACCTTAAAGGGGAACTATTAGCAGTTTAGACAAATCCAACCTGCTTAAAGCCCCTTATTACACAGGAGGCGCCAAGCAGGACAGTATGTGTCTCACCTTACTCCTCAACACTGTTCTGGTGCAGTTAGTTTTTTGCTCCATGCTCCGGTGAGACAGTTAGGAGCTCTGTCCAACCCCATAGCGATGATCCGGCCTGCCCCATTCATTATCATTAGAAAGGGGTGTGCTGGACAGAGGCAGATCAACGCTATGGGGGCTGGCAGTGCTCCTATCGGTCTCACTGGACTGTGGAGCAAAAGACTAACTGCACCAGGACGATGTTGAGGAGGAAGGTAAGACACATGACGCAGGTAAAACAGACCTTGTCCTATCACCTAGCCTGAAGATACCCGATTCTTCCTCCCCCCTACTGCTGGACCACCTATCCTAAATAAAACACACGACCACCTGTTTGGATAAAGTGGCCACAGCAGCCGTTTATTAACATAACAATAAAATAGATCATGTAAATAGCATACATAGTAAAAAAACATCCTAAATGCTATATTTTAAACAACTATACTTTAAATATCTTGTCGGGAGGGGGTCCTTGAAGCTTCAACATTGCAGCTCATCTGCTTCACCAAACTTTTGCCCCCCCCCCCCCCCCCCCCCCCCCCCCCCCCCCCGCTGCTGGTTCAGGAGCCCTCTATAAAATTACTTGCAGATGGCAAAATACCTGTTAAAAGACACCAATCCCCGTGACAACACACAGACGGGAGCCCAGATACGAACTTCCACCGGATGATCATTTACATTGGGGGAATTACCTTCCTGTGCACCCCCACCCATCAGTTTCTATGACCAACCTTAAGGACCCCCAGACCTGCCACAGCTGTTATGTCAAAAAAAAAAAAAAAAAGACACACCCCAAAGTGATTAAAAACAGGATTAGCTGTGTCATAGAGTGGCTGGAGTTTCCTCCTACTGGGGAGCCGGCCTGCCTCCAGTGCTTCATCCCTGGCCATTGACCAGGAATAGAACAGCGCCATATGCGGTATCCATGTATATATCAGAAAAGTGATCTACCGGTGGTACATTCACTTTTTAAGCACTGAAGTGAGACAGTGTAACAACAGGGTGCAAGGGCCCCGCATATGCAGCAATGTCCAAAGGACAATACATTCTGGCTCTATACTTTTTTTTTTTTAAGAATTTATTTAAACCTTTTGCATATTATACAAAAAAACAACAAACAGGCACAATCCGCCCACAGTATGCAAGTGAAAAGTACACCAACAGGACTACAACAGGTGAAATGGCGTAAAGCCCCAGTGAACAGTACAGGAAGCATTGCAATAGGTGTAAGTCTCGAGGTGGAAACATCTACCATAAAGGCGAAAGCGTATACGTGCGGAGTATTAACATAACATAGGACTGGACACACAACCACATAAACACAATCAACCACACCGAGGCACAGCGGCACCCCCCCCCCCCCCAAAGTACTAAGAGAGGGCTAGACATCTACCGTCTCAACCAGCATAAGCCAATGAATCCAGATTTTCTTGAAATTTCTGGGGCATTTACGACTTTCATATAAGACTTGGTATAATGGAGCATATTTTTTTACAAGCTGCTTCCAACGGGCCAGGGAGGGAACATCCGTACATTTCCATTCCATAGCAATGATCTTTTTGGCACAGAATAAAAGAAACCTGATAAATATTCTGTAGTATTTGTTTTGTGTGATCTCTTTAATGAGCCCTAGCAAACAAACAGAGGGGGTACAGACAAACGGAAAGTCAAAGTGGTCGGACAGAAACCGAAGCACTGAGCGCCAGAAAGCCTGAATCTTAGGACACGCCCACACTGCGTGCATGAAGGTTCCAACATCAGACTGGCATTTGAAACAAGTATCTGAAGGTTACACCAATCCTCCTGAGCCTCTCCGGAGTGTAGTATGTTCTGAGTAGGTAGCGAAACTAAATCAAGCGGTCCCTAGCGCTGACCACCGTAGTAAAGTAAGTATGCACTACCTTCTTCCACCGCCGCTCACTCAATGACGGGATGTCTATCAGCCATTTCTCATATGCCTTTTGGAACGGGGATTTCTCATCAGGGCATAGCAGCAAATAGCTGTGAGTTAGGGGTTTAGTGAGATCCACCGTGCCCAGCAGTTTCTCAACCGGTGTGAATTCCAGGGGAACCACCAGGCTGCCAAATTGTGTCTGGATGGCGCGGCAAAATTGTAGGTAGTGAAAGAGGGCCGTACGGGGCACCTCGTACAATTCACACATGGTCGAGAACGAGTGAAACACATTGGCGGAGGAGAATAGGTGAGACAAATATCGGACACCGTGTTTACCCCACAAGGTCGCACCTGGGAGACCTACAAGCTCCGGCAGATACGGGTTCAGCCATAGGGGTGTGCGCGGGGAGAAGGGAGGCGAGGATAGCCGCCTGTGTGCAATCGACCACACCCTCTGCACCGTAGCCAGCGGAGTGGGCCAAGAAGAAGCGCGCGTATACCTATAGAGCGTGTTGACCAAACCCTCATAGGAGCCAATCAGCGCCCCAGCCAGGGCCACTGCTGCATTACCAAGGTCCAGATCCAACCAATTAGCATAAACTAGCTGAGACGCCAGAAAATATTGGTACATATGAGGAGCCGCCAGCCCTCCCTGGTGTTTGGGCACAAGGAGATGAGTATATTCAATCCTAGGGGACCCGCCCTGCCAATAGAAGGATCTCAGAATCCTGTCCAGATCAGTGAAGAATTGAATGGGAGGGACCGTGGGGGAGGCATGAAACAGGTACAGAAATTTTGGGAGAAAGATCATTTTAAAAATGTTAATCCTACCTAGTAAGGATAAGGGAAGCTGTCCCCATTTTTGCAGACGGAGATCCGTTGTTGCCAGGAGGGGCGCTAAGTTTAGGGTCATATAGCTGTCTACTGATGTGGTGACCTCAACGTCCAGATAGCGAAATTGACAGGCCACCAACAGCTGGTCCAGCAGGTTTGCGGGTATGGGGAGAGAGGATGCCAGTGGCATTATGACAGACTTAGGCCAATTCACAACCAAACCGGATATGTCACCAAAGCTGTGGATAATTGCCATCAGGGCTCTGAGGGAGGGACCAGTGTCAGCCAGATATACAAGGGTATCATCCACGTACAGTGATACCTTCTCAACAATTGACCCCCACTGGAGGCCACGGATGGAGGGCGAGGCCCGGATGGCCGCCGCCAGCGGCTTAATGGCAAGGGAAAAGAGTAAAGGTGACAGCGGACAGCCCTGCCTCGTCCCCCGACCGAGTGAAAAGGGAGGGGAAATATCTAGATTGGTACGGATCCTAGCCAGGGGGTCCGAGTACAGTAAGCGGACCCAAGCCAGGAATCCCGGGCCAAACCGGAGCCTACCAAGGAGGGACCACAGATAAGACTACTCCACAGAGTCGAAAGCTTTGTGAATGTCCAGGCTAAGCACATAACCCCGCACTGCATCAGATGTGCTTGCAGCGATATTTAAGTGTAAACGGGAGATGTTAATGTCAGTGGCCCTCCCCGGCATAAATCCGGTCTGGTCAGGGTGGATTACGGACTGTATGACTCCATTTAGCCTCAGCGTGAGCACCTTAGCCAGAATTTTGACGTCAATTGTGAGAAGTAAAACTAGCCTGTACGAGGACGGGGACAGGGGTCCTTGCCCAGCTTCAGGAGTAAAGTAATCAGAGCTTCCCGAAGGGATTGTGGGAGACGCCCCACTTGCAGGGAGTCATTATACATGGAGAGCAGGCGAGGGGCCACTACCTCAGCGTTAGCCTTGTACCAGTCTATAACTAAGCCATCCATACCTGGCGTCTTTCTCAGGGGCATGGACTTAATTGCCTCTACTATCTCCTCAGTGGTGATCGGGGAGTCAAGGGCTTCGGATTGCGCGGGAGCCAGGGGGGTTAAGGGAGACTGATCAAAGAAAGCCGCATATGCTAGGGGGTTTTCCGGACAGTGGGGAGAGTAGAGGTCTTTATAAAAGGACTTAAAGACAGCGTTAATGTGGGCAGGATTGGTCACCTTGGCCCCTTGGTCATCCAAGACTCCGGGGATGGAAACCGTGGGACGTTCTGCTCTTGCAAGGTACGCCAGTAGTTTGCCATTTTTATCGCCAAACTCAAAGATGGCCGCCTCTGTGGCAAAGAGTTTTTTCCGGTTACGTTCTTTCTGCAAGATCAGAAGGTCCCTTTGAGCCCTGGCCCACTCCTTCTTCCTATCCTCCGCCCCCGTACCCGCCACCTCAACTTCCAAGGAATCTATAAGAGAGACCAGAGAGGCCTCCTTTTGCCTGTTAATAGACTTTTGGGTGGTCACCCCAGTTATGTATGCACCCCTGATGGTTGCCTTATAAGCATCCCATTTTATCAATGGATCGGGGAAGTCAGAGTTATGCTCCCAATAAGTGGAATGAGCTGCTGACATAGCCTCTGTAACCGCCTCTGAAGACAGCCAACCGGGTTGCATCCGCCATAGTCTGGAGGTGGGTGGGGTGGCCAGTCGTAGGGAAACCAACAATGCGGAATGATCTGAGATCCCTCTACCGGTGTATGACACGTCACCCACATGGGGCAGTAAGTCAGGAGAGGCGAGGGCTAGGTCGATCCTAGAAAAGGAGAGGTGTACCTGTGAGAAGTACGAATACTTCACGGTATGTGTTAACCTCCAGCGCCAAACATCTTTCAGGTGGAGGGCAGCGCACCAGGCATTTAGATGAGAGGAAGCTGGATCTGTACCACTGGTCCGGTCCAGTGAAGGATCAGGGACCGCATTGAAATCTCCGATAAATAGAACAGGATCTACGGGAAAGGAGGACAAGTGAGCAGAGATAGTATCCAGGAGAGAGTGTTGCTTCACATAATCAAGAACAAGGGCTCTTTTAAACTTAGAGTTGAGACCACGCACATTCCAGCTGAGGACCTTAAGGGATCCCATGATGCAGGTTTAGGAAGATTGGGGGACCCACCAAGGGGGCCATCCTAGGGGGAGGGCTGCACCACCACGCACACCACCAAACATTCCAGACAGGCACAGGACAAACATAAAGCAATGTACAAATAGTAAACACAAACATTCTAGTCAACCTGACTAGGTACCCAACACCCTGTCTAACACTTTTTAACAATCGGTGCAGACCTTATACCCTAACTCAATACAACTATGCAGGGCTAGTCACCGCTGAAGAAAAGTACACTAACTAACACTGTTAGCTGAACCCCAACCCTCCCCCCACCCCTGGAACAGATTTGCTATAAGCTCCCCCAACCCCATGGTTGAAATAAACAACTAGTAATTGAAGACCCAGTAACTAACCAAACGGCAGTCCCGGACAAACAAAAGACAGACAGAACATCGTGCCCCCCCAGACCCTCAACCCGGAGGAAGGACGACCAGAGCAGCTTCCACCCAGTCCAGGGCAGCAGTCGGAGATGTGAATAACTTCGTGGAGTTGCCGTCCACCACTCTAAGATGGGCAGGATACATCATTGAGTATTTGTAGCCCTTGGCTCGAAGCTTGGCACGGACTTCCGTAAATTGGGTGCGTTGTTTCTGAATTTCAACCGAGAAATCCGGGTAGAATGATACTCTGTTGTTGTCGACCAACACTTCTCCTTTAATCCGAACCGCTCTCAGGATGGCATCCCGGTCACGAAAGTGCAACAGTCTCACAAGGAAAGGCCGAGGGGGGGCTCCTGGCTGCAGGGGTTTAGTTGGAATTCGGTGAGCACGCTCAATTGTAAAGAACTCAGAGAAAGTCTCGGCGGGCAGGGTTTGGCGCAGCCATTGCTCAGTGAACGCTACCGGGTCATCGCCTTCGGTTCTTTCCTTCTTTCCTTCGTAGCCTGTTTTCAAAGTCATCAGCCCGGGCCATGAGTACTTTCATTTGCTTTTGCAGGTCCACGATTTGCGCAGGGATAGGATGAATGATGTCCTCCGCCTTTGAGACTCTCCTCTCCACTTCAGCAGTTCTCTCCCTGATTTTTTGGGTTTCGTGCCTGAGGATAACAAAGTCCTGGCGAAGTTCATCCACTTTAGAGACCAGCATAGTCTGACAGGTGTTTATTGATGCCAAAATTTCTGAGAATTTCCCATCAATCGTGGAGGCTGAATATTGAGATCTTTCTGGAGAGTGCAGTCTGGGTGGACTAGGGGAACCCTCGAAATAGGAGGCACGGCTCTCCGGAGAAACATCTCTTTGGCGTGTGGCAGACCTGGAGAACCGTTCTAATTGTTTGGCTGCCTGGACCTGCACTTTAGTGGTTGATGGGCTGTGAGCTGCGGATGACGCCTCCACCTCCTCCGACCCCGAGTCCACGTCTGATTGGGGATGGGAAATTGATGCCTGAGCCGCCTTCCCCTTTTTCTGTTTGTTGGAATTATGGCCCCCTTTAGAGCCCCCCATACCTCCAAGGTAGTGTATTCTGAAAGCGTGCAGGAACCCCCAAGCAGGCAGAGTAACTTTCAGTATGTATTGTAAGGTATGCAGTCACTTGGTAAAGAGAGGGCAGCTTATAGAGGACAGTTCACAGGCAACAGCAAGGGGACTCCACAGTACAGAGGTATATGGTTCCGGTCACTACAAGTCCGCTGAGTGCACAACCATCACAGGCAGGAGAGGTATATGGTCTAGGTGGCAGGGCAAGGGACAGCAAGCACATCCGGTATCTTGTGTGAAGTACAGGGGACAGCCGATGACCAAGTCCAGGAGGCTGTGGAGCTCCCCTGCGGCGACCGCCCGTGTCCAAGATGGCGCTCGCGACAGGCGAAGAGGCGCCTGCCACACCACCCGGCCCGTGCTGCCGCCAACCCAGGGTCTCACCGCCACCGGAAAGGGTAAGGCGAGCTGCCTGAGGCACTGTTCTGGCGCAGGGGGGAAACGGAGGGGGCGAGAATGTGGGCCCCGGGTGGTAATGGCTGACACACTCACCGCCACCTGTGTCCGTACCGCGGCTACAGTGCTCCGGTACCTCCTGGGATCCAGCCGCCACCGGAGTGTTCGTGGGAGGCAGGCGGCACGTCCTCTCAGCCGCAGGACTATCCTAGTGTAGGAGGCGGGCGCGTGTACCAGGCGCCACTGCAGCTTCGGTCCCAGGCTGCACCGAGAAAAGAGGCTGGAGCGGGTCTTTGCCGTGCACCGGGAACACCGAAATAGCAGCCGGGGTTTACTGTTGCCACTGAGGTCTGTTGAGACCGCAGGGGGAGACTTATCAGGGTAGTTTTTCAGGGGAAATTGTCAGGGGCGGTAGGAGCTCCTGTGAGGCACGTATTCCTCAGCTGGCCATCAAACCACGCCCCCTGGCTCTATACTTTTAACACAAATATGAACAATTGACATATCATAACTTTTATTCTCATTTTTTTTCTAGTGCTTTTTACGATTGTACCTCTATTCCATGATTACATTATTTTACTATCATGTCCTTATATTTTATATTCATGTATTATTTTTAATTTTATCTTCATATGTAATAAATTAATAGTGTATTACTTACCACTTATACTCCACCACTTGAAAGCTTACTCCATGCATTACTCCATACATGACAGATCTGTATCCATAGGAGCTGTATAATGCCTCAATTCAGCCTATGACTGTTGGAGAATCCACCTAATGAAAAAGAGTTATTCTACGTGGACAACCCCTATATATACATATATATATATATAAAAGAAAGAGGAGGAGAGGTGCTGCATGTGCCATTACTTGAGAAAATGTGGGTATGGAACAGGTACTACGATAGACAAACCACCTAAACCAGAAATGTTCAGTCCAGAACAGTTCCTGACATTGATGACTGAGGGATTGTGAGTACATACAAGTCTGAGTAGGTCCATAGTACATGTTGGTGTTATGTAAATAATGAGAAATGAGATGATTCAGTAGTATAGACAGTCCAGGTTTACTCAGTGCTGCTATCTGACCTTTTCTGTATTAATACCAGCAAATACAAACTGAATCGTACAAAGACGGCCATGACTATGTTCTTATTTATTAGTCACATCCATATTCTTGTCAGAAGAATGTACAGAGACGCCTGGGGTGCCCTGATCATTACTTACCAGTCACCAGCCTTACATAGTAGCCAGCAGGTACAGGGGCCCATTAGCTGACTATTAATCACAACCAGAGAGAAAAATCACTTCACAAGATTTCCTTAGGCCAGAAACCCCAGCTGTAATACAAGAGACACAACAAAATAACAGATAGTGCCAAGAGCATAAGAAAATAATCAGGCTCAGGTTACTCTCCTGGCTTCTGGATCGGTGCAGGCATAGTCATTTCTAAGTATTTCTGATTCACATGAAGAATGTGTTATTTAATTCTGGCTACCATATAATTGCTGCGATTGTATCTGTCATGTAACTCATAGAAGCGGGTAATGTATGCAATGAAGATGTGGGAGGAAGCATATAAAGGGAAAGAAAATGCAACTTTTACAAACATTCCTGGCTTATACTTAGGCGTGTGATAGGAGCCCACCAACAGCGAGGATGGAGGGACACTGAACGGAACATAGCATCTACACCTGGAGCACCTGATGCAGCAGTGGCCATTGATGTGATATAGTACTGATCAATATGGTGCACAGTGCTGCTTCCCCTTGATACGTAGAAGGTCTATGCGGTGTAAACTTACCAATCCACCTACTATATCCACATATTCAAAAATGTTATGTATTTTTAGACCTTCTTCAAACTGTAAAATGCAATATAATATATGTTACTGAGTATATAAAACATGAAAATAAAATAGGAAAACAAGTTTTTGTTAGCTCAACAACAGGGATCATAAAACATTAGATATCCCGTTTTAGTGACTACAGAATCCAATAGACTTTGTTGGATCTTACAGAACACAGAACACTCTTTGTAGCTGCTTTGAACACAAGGGTAAGTTCACATAGGTAAAACCTGTGTCTGTGTGCAGCACTGTGCCATGTCTTCTCGGAGCTGCATGCAGTACAAGGGGAAGCCTTGAAGGTCCCATTGATTTTAATAGGAGCTTCAGAGAGTGACCACATGGAAAAGAAGTAACAGGTCATTTTTTTTTCAAATGTACTCTCTCCGAAATAAATGAGATTGTTGTTTTTGGCACTGATACTACATGGTGATGCACTGTTTCCACATCAAATACCCTGCAGTTATTAACTGGGAGAATATACCCTTTTTTGTTTGCGATTTTGTTTAAATGTTTTCTATGATTACCCAGTGCTTCAACGGGGGCCTCAATTTAAGCGACCATGATGCCTTGACCTCACGATCATAGGAATATTGTTCAATTTCAATTTCATTTGTCTTATGAAGATTGTATAACATTAAAATAAGTTCAAAACTATTTAAAAGTGTTTCCAAACCATAGATTGCTCCAGTCTGAAAAAGATAATGCAGCAACTACCTCCCCCAACTATGTCCCACCAACAACTAGGAAGCGCCCACTGCTGAGTGCTGCCTCACAGTTTAAGAAACAGCATGCACACAAAAGGCTTCCTGTTCTCTGTAACTTACTTCTCAGCTTTACTGTACAGACTGAGAGAGAATAAGCAGAGGAATCTCATTATTATTATTACAAGGTGAGGTTAGGTTCACACTATGTAAAAATGATGTCCGTCTTTTATAATAATGGCCATCATTGAGCAAATAATGTCCTTTTTTATGCTGTTATTATGAAAAACGGATGTCTTTTTTTACATAGTGTTAACTTGGCCTGATTGAGTTATTGTACTGGTGAAGATCTCTATGAGGCAGTTTAATAACACTATATACTATGTGCACCCATAGATCTCTGCATCCCACGTTTAACTCTGCTCTCCAGGAAGGGGTCTGTACTCCATTACATCCTGGACACTAGAGAAGTCTATGACACTTCTCAGTAACATAAGACACACAGCACAGCTCTATCTACCCAGACAATACAGGAAGAAAGTATACGTTTCCAATATGGCCCCTTGGGGGTTTGAAGAAAGATGTAAAGACAATAAAAAAACAAACATTTTTCTTTTCTAGACAACATTACAGTAGTTATGATATATTTTTATGGTATATTCATTGTTGTACACACAGTTATTCACTTCTTCCTTACAGTGGCTTCCTCTCCCATTTCCCCAGGACATGTACTCCATAGCCAGGATCAGACATCACCAGAATGCAGAAGGAAGCCAAGGCACTTGGAGGAAAGCACAGTGCAAACACTGAGCAGATGGCGCTTCCGTGGGAGCTTACTCTCAAATCACTATAATTAGCAGCAAAAGGTGAAGAATATTTGAAGAATTAAAAGAAAAAAAAAGTTAAGAAAAAATATTTGTCTACCAAAGTGTTGCTACAGCCAGCATGAAATGAAAAACCTTCCTGAATCTTTATTGCCATGACTGTAATCTCTAGTTATCTCAGTTGGTTGTGCTCCACACTTCTCTAGATATAGTTTCGGAAGAAGAGAGTAGCTGACGGCCACAACCTGTCAATCTGAAATCTCATAGGGCAGTTCTTTCTGTCACCCGGTCACCCAGAGGTTCTTCTCTTCCTTCTCTCAGCCCTCCCTGAGTGTCAGTTACATTGAGAAATTCATCCCTATCCTTCTCAGTGGGAGAAATAATGCTGAGGGTGCATTCACACCTACAGGATCTGCAGCAGATTTAATGCTGTGTTCAGTTATTTAAATGAAATCTGCTGCAGAAAATCTGCTGCAGATCCTGTAGGTGTGAACGCACCATTAAAGGGGTTTGCCAATTAAAAAATTTGGACAAAGGGGGGAATTGCCGTAAAGTATGTCCCCCTTTTATTTGACTAAATGCTCTTATACACAGATTGACTGTCTGCAGTGAGTGCTGATCTCTGTCAATGGCGCTTATTTGCTTTGATTTTTACAGGGCACTATCAGTTGTGTGGCCCAGCCGCACAAATGGACGCTGTTTCGTTATTGCTGCCCATTCAGTGCACTATCGTTGCCGGTGCATTTCCACGGGACAATGTAAGGCCGACAATGATGCATTAAATGAAGTACTTGCTAGTTAATTAGCTGATCAATCACCAATCACCGCCAATATAGATAGATCCCTCTGTTAGTTGAATGAAAATATGAACTTCTATTGGAATCCACTGTTATACTCAAAGCTATTTATGTGTTATGATATTATTATGACTCACCCTTTTCCTTGCTCTATATATAAAATGTACTGTATAAAATAATCTGTGTGTTTATTTATAATATCTAGGTCTGTAATAATAAATACACATCCCACATGCATCACATTAACTAATGCCCGCTATATATACAGGTCTCCTCCATTACTCATTTTCTGGCCCACACAATTCATCAACAACTTCCGATCCCCATGATTACTGTGCCCACTCACTGGCGATGTGCCTGCACTGCTTACTTATTATTACAGTAGACACATCCTCTGCCCAAAAAATAGTTTCCTTTCTTGTAAATATGAGATCACGCCACTGTATAGGACTAAAGCCTAAGAAATCCAGGTGGTCCAGAACAGAGAGATTTAGCATAGACAGCAACATATTTATTCTTATCTGATCCTGAATTACAATATCAATCTTTCAGTTGGTTTATGAACTAATAACTCCCAGCATCTCCTGCCTGTTCAGTGTCTTAAGCCCCTATTAAACGGGGCGATGGAGAGAAGCAAACAAGCTCTGACAATGACAGACAACGATCAGCAGACATTGCTCATGTCGGCTGGTCGTTGTCTTCTATTACACGAGACAATTATCGGCCAATATCAGCCGAATACACCCAATAATCGTTTTGTGTAATAGGGCCATTTACGGATCATTTTCTGGAAATTTTCATTGTGGAAGTTATACCACACACTATGCTAGAATCTGATACAGTAAAAATATAGGAGTTTTCTCATTATAGCTCCCTTCTCCTGTCTATCTTATTGGTGAGGGTCTTGCAGTGTCCCAGAGTGGATGTGCCAATGCTGTGTGTGGCATGTGTACAACGGTACTAATGTATTCCTATTATCTGGGATAGAAGGTTGTAGTTTCAAATCCAAACACTTGGTGTCACTATCTCCTATTACACCAATTAACACAGCTGAAGGAGATTCTTTACAAAGAGTTAACTGTATAGGTGTTTTTTTCTCATGTATTTGATGTGTTACTGTGCCCTGAGCTGGGTACTCAACAGTGTTGTTACCTTCATTCTTGTGGTCTATCCCTGAGCCTCCTTGCCCGATCAGGTAGCCCCTTGGGGTATAAGATGTGAGGTAAAGCTAGATTGGGTTATTGTTTTTGTTCTTGTTTTTGCATATCTGCAATTCAGTGATATAATCATATTACATGATACGGGACTGCTGCGTCGGTAGGATTACATGTTCTTCTCTTAGCGAAACGCCATACAGCATTTTCACCAATGTAATTGGACTTTCACTTAGGCCGCAGAAGTCGGCATTCGAAAACATTCACGGAACTGTGCATGGATAGGATTATCTGCTGTATTAGAGATACGTTATTCTCCTGTGGACTAGTGGTATTGTTCTATATGCCTACTCTGTAATAGGATACTATTGTCAGCACCATGATTTGGACACTGTATTATCTGTCCTGCTGTCTATTGAAAAAAATAAACACATGTTTAATAAAAAACACTAGGTGGAGCCTACGTTTCTGGATCACATGTCACTCTGTGTCCATGGACAGCAATAGGCAGATGTTCATACCCATGGATGTAGGTACTTCTTTACTAAGCCCCCACAGCTGGGTACTTAAAGGTCTGAATAGGGGCTCACTAAACCCTAACCCTGCAGGCAGTCCTCCGTCACCACCACTAGTCAAGTCAGTCAAGCTAAAGTAACTAAAAGTAACCAAAGACTAGGCTATATTTGCCAGTGAGAAGCTGTGATCTTATAATTCTATGTCCTGCCAAACAAAAGCTGTGAAGTAAATGACTGTTATTGTACACTTTGCCTTTTAAGAAGAATCTCTACAGTAGTTTGCAACTTATTAAGTTTAACTGCTGTTTCCTCAGCATAAACACCTGCTTTACACTAACCTATTACCGGGCTTGTGTCGGTACATTCAGGGGTGGGCGCATACAACTCCAGGCCACTGTGACAAATCTCTAGGCGGTACACCACCATCTTGCCCTAGCTAACACCTCCTGGCTCCCCTGGGTTACCACAGTCTGATCACTGGACTTCCCTGGCAATCACTAGACCTTGAGCCTGGTTTGCAGCTCTTTGGACATTTCTACTAAGCACTGTGCAGTTAGCTTTATTCAACTGACTTTTAGTATCAACCTAACCAACGACAACATCTGCATAGGGTATGAACGCAGTTTTTTCTCCTCTTATTTAAAAGATTTAAAAGTAGTCACTTGCATAACACCAGCTGGTATGTGTGTGAATGCTAAAAAGGGACATTCACAATAAATTAATATTACATAGATATTTGGGGAAGGTGATTTTTTTTTTTTGGTTATGTAAAAAACCTCTTCAATCCATTTTCTAGACTGGTAAAAAGCTAATCTATTTTAGTGGCAGTATTTTGAATCTACCAGTAGATGGCAGACATCTACTAAATTCCATGTAATCAGAGCTGTTAATGCCACTTGTGTTGGCGAAGGGCTGTCTTCTATTGGGTATACTCGTGTACATTGGTGCCTTGGATTAATTCGTTCCAGGACGGTGCTTGTAATCCAAATCCACTCTTAAACCAAAGCAAATTTTCCCATAAGAAATCATAGAAATGCAGGCAATTGGTTCCACACCCCAGAAATAATGATTTATTATTCTGAATAACATGTAAAAGAAATGAAAGAAACATTTATAAACAGCAGAATCTGTGATATTATAAGTTACTGTACAGTAATAGAGAGGATGGGAAACACAAAGGCGGACAGAGACTACAGGGAGCATGAAGGAAGGAGCAGGGCAGATGTAGGTACATACATGCAGCACTCTCTGTCCGGGGAGAGAGGGGTTACAGCTATGAAGAGATTACCTCCACAGTCCTGTCCCCTGATGTGAGCCCCAGCCTGAAGTGTATCTGCTGTGATTTGGAAGGTGAGGGAGACTTCCTGGGTCAGAGTACAGGGCTGTAGACCCCGCTATGCAGACCATGCCCCTCCTCCATTCGCGCTCCCACCCAGTACAGGGAGCTCTTACACCAAACAATGCTCTTAAACCAAGTCACAATTTTGAAAAACTCTGAGCCCTTAAACCAAGTTACTCTTAAACCTAGGTACCACTGTATTTAAAAAAAAATAATAAGTTGACATTCAATACATCAATGATACTATGAGCTGTAATGAGCTAAAATTATTGGGAAATTCATTACTGTAATTACAGTGAGGTACACAAATATTTAATCCTGTCATCCCCTGCCATAGTTTATTTCTCCCAATAGCTATCTATTTGATGTCAAGTGTAGCTGGTGTAATGACTTAATAACTAGAGATGAGCGAACCTGGAGCATGCTCGAGACCATCCGAACCCGATCGTTCGGCATTTGATTAGCGGTGGCTGCTGAACTTGAATAAAGCCCTAAGGCTATGTGGAAAACATGGATATAGTCATTGGCTGTATCCATGTTTTCCAGACAACCTTAGAGCTTTATCCAAGTTCAGCAGCCCTAGCTAATCAAATGCCGAACGATCGGGTTCGGATGGTCTCGAAACCGAACCCGGTTCGCTCATCTCTATTAATAACCAATAAGGCTAGTCAAACACCGCCCTTTCTATATTATATTCCTGGCCGGCAAAACAGAAGTAGAATTGCTCTCCTTAGAGGTTAACAAACTGGCTAGTCAATAGATGGCAGAACAAGTACAAGACGACCAATAGACAGAACCAGAGAAGATGGAATGGAGGATGGCACAAACAAATATTGATGATGTCTGCCAGGAATGAGCAGAAGATGATGCAAATACAAGGACTGACCTAAGGAAGAAAATAAATAAAAGGTGGAGCAAATTACTCCACCTGGTTATAATTCTTTTACATTGGGCAATGTTTCATAAAACACAGCACACAGATGTTATATTATTGTTATTGATTTAAAATTGAAATGGCCACATACTGCAATATACTGGATCGGTAACAGGTTCTGGCCAAATGAGGACCAATCAGCATGATTGTGCGCCCTATAGATCTACTATGCAGCTCCCCTACCATATCAGCAGTATCTGTAGCGTTATCTTCATATCAGGGAAAGCGCTCTGTGGGAATGATTGGCAGAGAGGCCACTAATGGGTGGCTATTCACCGGTGGATTTCTCCGCCCAGGTGACTAGTTGCCACCCCTTTTCTCTTGCGCGTCGGAATAAAAAAATGCTTTTCCCCCTGGTAGGGGAGCTGCACAGTAGATCTATAGGGTGTAGCTGGGAGCTATTGTTCTGATTTGTTCCCTTTAAGCGGGCTGTACAAGATTTTAAAAAAGCTACGTTTATTTCTTCTTCATGCTTTGGTGTTGCAATTGAAGTGAATTAAAGGGTATTAAAATGTTTTATCACCTTATGGATATGAGATCGCGGGGATCAGGAGCTATCAGGGAGCTATTAGGATTTAGACCCCAAATGATGTCACTCTTATCCCCTATCCTGTGGATATGTACTTGAATCAGGATACCTTTTTAGGCCATGTTCTCGCATGGCAAAAGAGCGACCATTGCTTGACACCATGACCGGCTGGGTGAACATCACTTCATCTTAATTGGAATGCGAGCACATTCCTGTTTGCCTGCATTCCAATTAGACATAGAGCACAATGTAAAGTACGTCCAGGAGCCGTACTTTACATTGAGTGCACAGGCTATTTTGTGCGGCCACTGCTCATTGAATAGCGACTGCACAAAAGAGACATGTTAGTTTTCTGTGCGGCCACAGAGATCATTGGCCGCAGTGTATACAGCGTCTACACACTTGTTCTATATCATCAAAGCCACAGTGTCAATAAGCAGAGGCCGGTGTTGCAGCCTGCAACAACGGTCGTTTATTGAATGTTTGAATTCAATCGTTTATTGGATGCACTAAATTATTAAAGGGCTGTATGTTTTCCAAAAAGAGCACCAAACCTATTCACTCAGATGGGACTGAGCTGTAATACCAGACCATGGGTAAGAGTGGTGCTGTTTATAGAAAATGAAAGTTGACCTTTTTTTTCTAATCTTGTGCAACCACTTTGTTCATTTGACCTTCCTTTTTATTACTAGAATATCTCTGAACAAGTCTGAAGACGTAGAATTGACTCTTGTGTCCAGATACACTGAACTGAGCCTCACGGTCACGATATTAAGCGATATTATATGATGGACTGGTTCTTTGTACTAGAATTGCACAATTTGATTTATTGATTCCCTAGCTCTTTCATGTTATTAATGAGAAGGACTTTTCACTAAGATTGATGAAGCGATCCCACAAGGTAATGAATTCTCATCTCAAGTATGCCTGAAGTAGGCTAATAGTGCAAGTGCACGCCTCAATTCTCAGGATTATTTTATTTATTGTATTCTTCCATATAACGACAACATATTCTGCAGCGCTGTACACAGATTGTCATCACTCTGCGTCTCACAATCTAAATTCCAAATAGAGTTTTTAGTATGTTTTTGGAGTTTGGAAGGAAATAAAGGCATCCAGAGGAAAGGCACATAAACATGGGGAGAACATTTAAACTCTTTGAAGAAATTGTCCATTTGTGGAATTTTTTTGTATCCCTGAAACCTATGTAGAAACAAAAAAATAAAGACTGTCACTAACTACTTTTCTGCCCCCTACCCAAAAACTGTTTAACGTTCACCTGGAGAAGGATCAGTTTTGAGTTTTCATGTTACTTATAGATGTCTATGCAGAGGGGATGGGGGAGGAGGCGATACCTGCAAAGCGAGACACATATAGAAGAAGTTAAAAGCCCAAATAAGCTTAAAATTAGGGATGGTCCGAAACTGCCGAGGTTCGGGTTCGTATGAACCCGAACGCTCGGCATCAGATACCCGCTGTCTGTCCGCTCCGTGCAGCGGGTGGATACAGCGGGAGGGCCGCCTTGAAAACTGGGATACAGCCTATGGCTATGGCTGTATCCCAGTTTTCCAGGCGGTCCTCCCACTGTATCCACCCTCTCCACGGAGAGGGCAGACAGCGGGGATCATTGCCGAACGTTCGGGTTCATACGAACCCGAACCGAACTTAGTTCGGACCATCCCTACTTTAAATCTCACCCAGTCCCATTTTCACAGCTTAAATTGCTCAGTACTACTATATTTTCCTCCATGCTGCTGCTACGTCTGAGGGTGTGCTGTAGAACTATACGGGATCAGAGCCACCTCTTTCTTGTCTTGTGTATGGAAGATGTCATAGAGTAGTCTTTACCTACTAGTTCCGGGACAACTGAAAATAAGAGATAGGGCAGAGCAAAAATCTAGTGAGTGATGGTAAATCCTATAGAACCTTATACCTCAATTTCCTTAAAGGGGTAGTGCGGTGGTTCAAAATTATTCACTAAACAACACACATTACAAAGTTATACAACTTTGTAATGTATGTTATGTTAGTGAATGGCCCCCTTCCGCGTGTCCCCCACCCACCCACCCACGCTAGACCCAGAAGTGTGATGCATTATACTCACCTGATTTGTGTCGACCCCCGTCCGCCATCTTGGGACAATGATGTCATCTTTGGGAGGCTGGACCGCTGCAGCCGTCCCTCATGCCGGCCCCCCTCTGCCGTTTCATAACTGTGCTCAGCCGCGATTGGCTGAGCACAGTTATGCTCAGCCACACGCGGCTGAGCTACTGATGACGCAGCAGAGGGGAGGGCTGCATGAGGATGATGTCATCATTGTCCCAAGATGGCGGACGGGGGGTCGACATGAATCAGGTGAGTATAGTGCATCACACTTCTGGGTATAGCGTGGGTGGGGGGGACACGGGGAAGGGGGCCATTCACTAACATAACATACATTACAAAGTTGTATAACTTTGTAATGTGTGTTATTTAGTGAATAATTTTGAAACGCCGCACTACCCCTTTAAACAGTATAAGTTGCCGATTAGTTGTGTATTTTCCCAATTAACTTTAATAGGGAAGCCAAAATCTGCAAGAAATCTGCAGTGTGAACATACCCTAAGGATCAACTTTGATCTGGTCATAAATCAGATTAGTAGATCATTCTGGAGAGAAAAGAAAAGGGCTGGAGACCAAGTTATTTGACAACTGTTTTGATGTCTTTTGCCCTTAATGAGACAGCACAGCTTGCCCTATCTGTATAAAGATGCAGGCTGAGAGAAAGAGAAACTGAGCTGAGCAAATTTTTAAGGCCTATGGGAATTTAGGGGTTTTGTTTGTACTATAAAAAAAAATTCTGAAGTGTTCATAGCCTTTAAACTTTTGAAAAAAAAAAAAAATTATATATATATATATATATATATATATATATATATATATATATATAAAACACGTCATCCTCCGTCCCCTATTGAGCTTAAATTGGGATCTAGGTAAACTTCATTGTACAGTCATGCTGCCTCCTAATAATAGCCAGGAACAAATCTCTTCATAAATAATCAATCTTCAGCAACCCTTGTAACTTGGTGAAATATTTGGGGCAGAAACTTGCCAGTACTCATTTGAACTCCTGATGTTTCTACTGTTGAGCTTTTCCTCAGGAGCAAAGTGATACATCCGTGTTTAATCAGAAGTGACAGACTGGCCGCGGTGCGGTGGAAAGATGTTTTTGCAGCTTTGTTAGAGATGTTATTCTCATCTTACAGCTCAAGAAAAAAAATATCTCAAATATCTTCACTTCTTGTAGTTAAACTAGTGTATACTCTTAGCTCTTTGGCATAAGGGAGATTATATTGGACAAGTAGAATCATTTTGCTATGACACTGTGCACACTGTACTAGATTATGTGCAGCAAAGGATACAGCTAGGACTAAACATCCATTTAAAGGGGTACTCCGGTGAAATTATCCATGTCAGGAGCTGTCCACAGCAGGAGCAAATCCCCATAGAAAATCTTTACTGCTCTGGACAGTTCCTGTCACAGACAAAGGTGGCAGCAGAGATAACTGTGTCAGATTGGAAAGAATACACCACTTCCTGCAGGACATACATCAGTTGATACGTACTGGAAGACTTTTTTCAAAAGAAGTAAATTACAAATCTATAAAAATTTCTGACATCAGTTGATTTAAAATATTTTTTTGCCGGAGTACCCCTTTAAGTACCAAAATAAAGAACTGACACTTTCATAGTGACTCCAACCTGTCGCTTCTCAGTTGCCGCTAACACTACTTTGCTGGGGCTATGAAATGGACATCACTGCATGTGAGGTTATTGACTGTTATTGAGGAATCTTCATGTATCTTATAGATTGTAACTTTTTGCAGTGGGGAACTTCCCATTTTGGGAAATACAAATAGTAAATGAAAGTAATTCCAACAATATATTATGGCTATATTCACACACATGTAATAACGGCCATTGTTATAAAATATTGTCCACTATTTGCTGTTAAATGATGGCTGTTTAAAGAAAACATCTGTTGTATTGACAGTGTGTGAACATAGCCTTTATATGTGGACTGACCTAATTGTACTTCCTGGGTGAAGTAAATACATGAACAAACAAATCAAAGGACAAAAAGACATTGGGCTTATTAAAAATACAATACATTGGATAGAAACACTGATCTTCTAGACAGCAGAAACCTTGTCTACTGTGTAATGGCTGAACTTAAAGTGTCACTGTCGTGAATTTTTTTTTTGCAGAAATCAATAGTCCAGGCGATTTTAAGAAACTTTGTAATTGGGTTTATTATCCGAAAAATGCATTTTTATCATGAAAAAGCAGTTTGAAGCTCTCCCCCCTGTCTTCATTGTTCTCCTATGGAGAGAGCTAAAGAAAAGACCAAAACAGGACAACAAAGAGTTAATCTACAAATCCCTCACCCGTTATCTCTTCTGACCATCACCAGTGACCTGTCTGAGCTCGGATTACAGCTGTCACCCAGCTCCGTGCCTGTAATCCTCTGTTATCTGCTTTCTGCTGCCGGCTAACTCCCTCCTTCCTCCTCCCCCCTCCCCTCTCCCTAGAGCAGACAGGGTACGACTCCTGCAACAAGTCACAATTTTCAGATTTTCAGAGTGGATGAAAAAGAGGAAGGAGGGGGGGACCTGGGAAAAGGCTTTTTACATGCAGATAATGGCAGATTTGGCTAATAAACCCAATTACAAAGTTTCTTAAAATCGCCTGGACTATTGATTTCTGCAAAAAAAAAAATACGACAGTGACTCTTTAAGATTCGGATCACCACCGACATCTTTAAAAGAAAACCTCAAAATTTCCATCAGAAATACTGAGAGATGGAGACACCAGGCAAGACTAAAACATAAAGGAAATAAGGTAAAACATAAATCAATACATATAACAACAAGGTAAAGAGAAGGTAGTCCTAAAGAGAAGGTAGATGGAAGTTAAAGTGACTCTGCCCCCCCTTTTTCATTCTGACATCTCTACACAGGTGTAATGGGTAAATTTTGCAGTTTTCATACCTGATTTTATATCATACGTCATGGTGCTGGTTAAAGTAAAAAGTGATCCTTTATTAACTGCAGATTGTGCTAAGTGGGCAGGGCTTTATGGCAACAGCGTCACCTAGCCCCGCCCACAGTGCCACTGTTGGTCCCATCCCTTTGTGACATCATCGGCACATAGACCCTGCCCCCTCTATGCCCATGTATGGGCCGACCTAGAGGGGGTGGGGCCTAGACCTTTAGGCTAGCCTGTTCCAATGGTCGGTGAGGACGTGGGGCCTATGTTTTTATGATGTCATGGAGCGGAGGGGGCAATGGTGGCACTGTGGGTGGGGCTAAGTGGTGATGTTGCTGTGAAGCCCCACCCACTTAGGACAATCTGCAGTTGATAAAAGATAGCTTTTTACTTAAACAAGCACCGTCTTTCTGTGGCTTTGCTGTCCATTCCATCAACATAATAATGTGCTCCATTGAAGTCAATGGGAAATTGGATGGCAGTGCACACATGGTATAAGAGAGTGGGGACGCACGCCGGGCAGAGAGGCGGACAGGAGTGTGACCTGGTGAGGCTCCCCTGCATGTGGGCTCCGTTATCCGCCGGGGACTGTGAGCGGGGAGACCGAGTGTGACAGTATCCCATTGAGCAGCGGGTCCAAGCACCAGACTGGTAGCGATGGCATCTTCTAACATGTCACCTTGATAAATCAAAGATAATGTAACCCGAAAAGAAGGTTTGAGAAAGACTTCATTGAGAAGTTGAAAAGTTTCCTTGTCTTGTGCATATGGGTGATTAAATATAGTCAGGGACCTTGTTAGGCTATGTTCACACAACAATCACTGCAATCACTGCTGGTGGTACATTATTCTAGTTTAGGGAGACTGATCGCCCTTTGTCTTTAATTGAAAAGTCCATTGAATCTTATAGTAAAAATGGAAAAAGGACGGTGAAAAAAGAAAAACTGTGTGTGAACAACTAAAGAATAACGTCCGCTGTTTGCAAAAGATGTCCGAAACTGATTAACATGATCATTATTTTGACGTCCGTCATTTTAGACACTGTGTGAATTGGACGTCCGTCATTCCACTGACTTCAATTCATTGCATTGAAGTCAATCACACCGCGGCAATAGCTGACGTCTTTTTATAAAGAAAAAGCGTCCACCTTTTATCTATTTTTTGGCGTTGTGTAAACATAGCCCTTATTATTGTCACCGTGCTGCCTCCACAGTATGTTCCATTTAAAGAGAAATGATCTGATATAATACAGTTCTCATGATGGTTATCCCTTTAACAAGTGAGATGACTGAACATTTATTTTGTGATGCAAAATTGCTGGAAAAAAAGAGGAAATCTGCAGTGTGGGCAAAGAGCAGCAATGAGTGTGCCTGGCGTGTGATGGAGGCAATGATCCTGCTATATACTCTTCCATATCTGCATTACATTGGGGAAGTGCAGCCTGCAGTCTCTACTGCAGCAGCCCAGCCATCCCAGTGTGATTCCCAGCCTGTGCAGTAATGGGAATGCCCCTACACCAAAGTGTTTTCCTGAGGATGCTCCTCTCCTCAGCTTCCCCATATAGTGCTTTCAGGGGTGGGACTTCTGCAGTCAGTAGGAGGGCTTGAATGAATGCAGTGAGAAGCATCATCATCATCATCATCACTCTCCCAAAATACCAAGCATCCCTGTGGATGTGCAGTCTCCAGGATGCACCTATGAGAGCAGGGTCTCCAGCACTGACCAGGACATCCCCAGCATCTGCTCCAACATGGCTGTGTACAGGAGAGCAGCCTGTCCTAGGGGCAGAAATCACATGTAAGGAGCCAGGAGCAGCTTTGATTCTTCCTGCAGCAAACTCTGAGCAAGGTAACCCTTTCCTGCCCACTCTCTTCTTGTTCTGTGCAGAAACTTGGGAGTTGTGTTAGACTCCTGTATCTGTGTTACATAACATGTGTAGCCACCCAGCCAGCAGAGAGGACACTGCACACTGTTTGTGGAAATATTATCTATATTTGCTGCAGTCTATTGTTGTTGTTTATAGGTTATGTAGCTTAGTATATAGTCTACCTGTGTGGTCTATATGCCTAGTGTAGCTTGTTTATATATAGCACACATCATTTCATCACAAACTTCCTAAGTGTTCTGTCATTTTTATACTCTATTTAAAGTATACAGTGGTCTGTAGCTTAGATTATCCAGTATGATTACTGTATTACAGGATGAATATTAGTAGGTTGTTATCACCTATAGAGATTAAAGGTGTCCCCCTCCCCAGCAACAGGCTACCTTAGGGGTGTCTAGTTGCATATTGGGGGGGGGGGGTCCTCAAAGTTCTTGTTTTCCCTCACAGCATTGCAGGGTGCCTATTAAAAACAGTGAGTGTCCATTGATTTTGATGGATGCTGGGCACTCTTCCAGAGCTGAGTTATAGGGTCCAGAGTATGATGGGACTAGTCTCTCTTAGCCTAATGTGCCCTCTCTTCCTTTCATAATATATCTGTCTAAATCTTATTCTTTCTCCTGCTTTCTCTATTTTCCAATCTATTTCATATCTATCTATCTATCTATCTATCTATCTATCTATCTATCTATCTATCGATTTTTCTCCTATCTATCACCAATATCTACCTCCCACCTATCAATCTATCTACCTATTTATCCCTCCATCATCACATTGGGATATAGGGTAGCTGCCTGTTACATAAGCCTATACTCTGTACACTGCTGCAGTTCACACTTGGCTCATTGAGGTCAGTAAATCCATAGCAATACATGTACACTGCAAGAAGTTGGAGAAGCTGAGCTTGCTATTGTGAATGTAAATCACTGTGATTATCCGACTGGATTGTCGCTCGTTCCCATTCTCTAGCCAGACCCTGTAAAGGATACCTGTATTCTTGCAGTTTTTGGTGTTTTTGTGAATCCCCCTTATATTTACCATTATAGGTTCCATTTATCATGTTTTTCCGTATTAAATCACTGATTCCACATTGCTGTATACCTAGACTAAACAGACTACTAGGGTGTGAAGCTGCAAGAAGCTACTATATATTATTGGTATTGGGAATGTAGGTCATCCTGTTATAAAGCAGAACACATGAGTTACTACTGGTATACATGATAGCCAGTGTGAGGCGTTGCACATTATAAGGAATTATAGGGCACATAATACATAAATAAAGACACCCTAAAAGCTTCCAGTCCTGAGGATGAAATGGCTTAGTATGCAATGATTGTCTATCAGCAAAAATGGAAATGGTAGAAGGAGCAGGTGTCACCACTATACATATTACCAAGGAACAAAGATCTGAGAATGTTGCATCTTGTTTATAGTGTAATGGGGAACGTCATCGAGGAGGACATTACACCTTATGGATATCTGGCACTAAGCTTCCTATACACCTTATGGATATCTGGCACTAAGCTTCCTAAATTAGTGGATTTCTAATAACCTGCCACTTGTTTTAGTACAGAATTGCAATATAATGTGGAGTTTCCCCAGATCAGAAGCAGAACAGGCAGAGGAGAGAATAAACAAGGTTATTATAGCAGATTTTATATAACCATGTTATTCAAGTGAGTTTAATACCCTGCTTTAGAACTGACTGATAATCCGGAAGATCTGGTGATCTGGCGTCTATCCGGTGCATTTGACGTTAAAATAGAGGAAGTTTTCTGTGATGGTTTCTGTTACTGTCCTAGTCTGTTCTACATATAACATCCTTACTAGGGGGCTCCTTTCTTTGAGATTGGATATATGTAGGGGTGTAAACCATTCTCTGTATTAGTGAGCAGATTGTCTTCAAGGGTTTTCTGCATTAGAAATAAACACTGCCAGTTTTTTGCAAAAACAGCACCACCCCTGTCCTCAGGTTGTGTGTGGTATTACAACGCTTTTCCATTCACTTTTATGAAATTGAGCAGAAAAACGCACCCAAACTGAGGACAGGTGAGGTAACGGTCTCAAAGAAAGTGGCCATGTAGCCTTAGGAACCCCTTTAAGCTGAGTGGCATAATCATGTTTTGTGCACATAATAACAATGAAATGCACAGAGGATTAGGGGAGCGCCCATTTCATAAATTTTTACTTATTCGAAATGTCTAACTATCCATCCAC
The DNA here is from genome assembly GCF_027789765.1 of Dendropsophus ebraccatus. Lineage (NCBI taxonomy): Eukaryota > Metazoa > Chordata > Amphibia > Anura > Hylidae > Dendropsophus > Dendropsophus ebraccatus. The sequence continues at coordinate 45,204,151 of NC_091457.1, read as the reverse complement.
CTGATAGATCCAGTCTATGTCTGCCAAGCAGCATTGCCTGAACCACAAATCATTGGCGAAGTCCCTCCCAGTTTCTCCCAACCCCACCAGTGTTGATTGATAAATCTCCACACCCAAACAAGGAGAGATTTATCAATCCAGGATGGTGGGGCAGAAAGAAGCCATCAAGGATCTCCCTGATGTCTTGTGGTTCAGGCAGCATGAAATGATGACAAGTTCACTTTAAAGGGGTACAAAAACATGTCCACTTTCTTCCAGAGACAGTACGACTTTTGCTTCCAGTTTAGGTGTGATTTGCTATTAAGCGCCACTCACTTCAATGGAACTGAGTTACAAAACCCCACCCAAACTGGAGACAAGAGTGGTGCTGTCTCTGGAAGAAAGTGGCCATGCTAGATTACCCCTTCAAAGAGGATTCTCAAGCATCTGCATAGGAGGCACTCCATCTACTGGATAGGGTGGCAGCGGGTCCAGCAGCTATTTCATAGCAGTACTACTCAGTACTAGGTAGCTATAAAGTCAACAAAATTGTAAGATAGAAACTCGATGTTAACAGACAGGTAACTCAAAAATATATAAAGTTATATTGTATGATTATCAGATAAGAATGAAAACTGAATGTGAAATCTTTATTTGAAGATACAATTTAAAAGTTTTAATTGATGTTACTAGTTTTTATGAAGATTTTTGATGGGAAAGTTGCATAGATTGTACATAAGGTCCCAGGATGATAAACTGATCACATGGTGCAATGTTACACAAAGCAATTAACGTGGCACAAGCATTTAATTTCCCTGCAGCACCACCACAGGGTAAACCAAGCATTACATGATGCCTATTAAAATCAATGGACTATATAAGTAATGCTTGGACTGACTGGGACCTCCAGGGGCTCTGACTAATGTTTTATTTCAAAATATTTTTTTTTTAACTGTAAAACCCCGTTAAAGACAGTGTTGCCTGCAGTTGGTATGTAGGGCTTACAATTACTGAAAATCAGTCATTTTCATGTTTTGAAACCTGCCAAGAGACTGTGTCTCGCAGAAATGAGTTGCCAACATTTTTTGGGCACCTACCCAAATTCTATATTTTAATTAATATGGTGGAGCCAGCAATAACATGGAGCTCCAGCATTACAGTAGGCACAAGAGTTACTGTCATCACCCACCTAAATAGCAGTCCTGGGGATATTACATTTCTACCGTGTTTCCCCGAAAATAAGACAGTGCCTTATATTAATTTTCGTTCCCCAAGAGGCACCCTGTCTTATTTTCGGGGGCAGGGCCGATTCTGGGGTCTCTGCCGCTTGAGGCAAACCTCAGACGGCCGCCCCCTCAGTGATGGCTGTCATCGCCCCCCCCTCCCCCCCCAGCCAGCCGCTCACCTGTCCCACGCCTCAGCCGGCCCGCGCTCTCCGCTGTCCTCACATCCTGTCAGGTCCCGCGACGTCACCCTGCAGCTGTCATCAACCTCTAGGCTGTGGTGAGTGAGTGGGGCGATCGGTTCGCGCGGGGCCTTGGGGGGGGGGGGGGGAGTTGCGGTTTAATGCACCACCTGCACCGCATCAAACCGCAACAACCCCCCGGCGGCCCCGCGCGACTCGATCGCCCCAACGCATCCCCCACCAACCCTGGGCACTCACCACAGCCTGGAGGTGGATGACAGCTGCAGGGTGATGTTGCGGGACCTGACGGGATGTGGAGAGTGCGGGCAATGGGACAGGTGAGCGGCCGCTGTCATTTTTGTTAAGTGATACTTAACTAAAATGACAGCAGGGGGGACATAATGCCGCCCCCTGCCGGACCACAAAATCTGCCGCCTGAGGCGGAAGGCTCATTCCGCCTCATGGCATAAGCGGGCCTGTTCGGGGGATGTCTTTTTTCTCGGGAGCGCCACCAGACAAGCACCTTCAGGGCACGGGAGGCAGAGAGATGAGCGGTACAGGAGGGAGAAAGGTGAGCAGCAAGGGTGGGAGACTAATGAGCAGCACGGGGCAGAGGGAGAGTGGTGAACTGCACGGGAGGGAGAGGGGTGAGCGGCATGGGAGGAAGACTGGTCAGCGGCACGGGAGGGAGAGAGGTGAGCGGCACTAGAGGGAGAAGGGTGAGTGGCATGGGAGGCAGAGAGGTGAGCGGCACAGGAGGGAGAAAGGTGAGCAGCACGGGAGGGAGAGAGGTGAGCGGCACGGGAGGGAGAGGGGTGAGCGGCACGGGAGGGAGAGGGGTGAGCGGCATGGGAGGGCGAGAGGTGAACGGCACAGGAGGGAGAGAGGTGAGCAGCACAGGAGGCAACTCATGAGCAGCACGGGGCAGAGGGAGAGTGGTTACCTGCACGGGAGGGGGAGAGGTGAGCGGCATGGGAGGAAGACTGGTCAGCGGCACGGGAGGGAGAGAGGTGAGCGGCACTAGAGGGAGAGGGGTGAGTGGCACGGGAGGGAGGGGGGTGAGTGGCACGGGAGGGCGAGAGGTGAACGGCACAGGAGGGAGAGAGATGAGCGGCACGGGAGGGAGAGGGGAGAGCTGCACGGGAGGGAGAAAGGTGAGCGGCACGGGAGGGAGAGGGGTGAGCGGCACGGGAGGGAGAGGGGTGAGCGAAACAGGAGGCAAAGAGGTGAGTGGCACAGGAGGGAGAAAGGTGAGCAGCAAGTGTGGGAGAAAGGTGAGCGGCACGGGAGTGAGAGAGGTGAGCGGCACAGGAGGGAGAGAGGTGAGCGGGACGGGAGGTGGAGGGGTGAGCAGCACGGGAGGGAAAAAGGTGAGCGGCAAAGGAGGGAGAGAGGTGAGTGGCACGGGAGGGAGAAGGTGAGTGGCACGGGAGGGAGAGAGGTGAGAGGCACAGAAGGAGGAAAGGTGAGCAGCACAGGAGGGAGAGGGTTAAGGGGCACTGCTGGGAGAACGGTGAGGGGCACGGGAGAAAGAGGGGTGAGCGGCACAGGAGGGAGAGGGGTGAGCGGCACAGGAGGGAGAGGGGTGAGTGGCACTGCAGGGAGTGGGTGAGTGGCACGGGAGGTAGAGGGGTGAGGGGCACGGGAGGGAGAGGGGTGAGGGGCACGGGAAGGAGAGAGGTGAGCAGCACAGGAGGGAGAGGGGTGAGTGACATGGGAGGGAGAGAGATGCACGGGGACGGGGACTGATGATGTGAGCAGCACGGGACAATCACAGGGAGGGAGGGGGTGAGCGGCAGCGGGTGGTGGACAGTCTTACTTTTAGGGGAAGCCTTACTTTCAGGGTGGGGTCTGCCTTATTTGGCGGGGGGCTTATTTTGGGATACTTGGTAGATTAGTTGAGATGACTTATTTTAGGAGGATGCCTTATTTTTGTGGAAACGCAGTAGTTGTTCTGTAGTTTCCATTCATATTGTAGGGTAAATCTATCTATGCGATACTTCATTTCTGCATTACAAATCTACTAAGGATTGCCATGCTATAATATTTTACATTGGTTCTAAGATTGCCATTTGCTAAATTGCTTATTATATAAGAATAACTCACAATCAATGCAACACTTCCCTATGCGCATGATAGAAGCTATGTGTCCTAAAAAGAAAAGTTAATATTACATTCAGTCCATTCTGCTGGATTGCTGAGTCTTTTCTCTAGTTCTTCCCTTCACCTTTTATTACATTATCTCCAAAGCTTGAATACAAGAAGACATGACTATATGCTTCTCATTTATTCTCCATTCGCAGCAACTTGTAGATTTGATTTAATTAGGTCATTGCTAAGATACAAAAGGAATCATTTGAGACGCCTAGCTGCATCTTACAGTAAATTCTGGTCACTTCATCGCCTCCAGGCATTTAGTACACAACTAACAATTGTGACATTTAGGCTGTTAGATGTTTCGAGGACGAGGGAAACAGGGAGCAGAATAAACATGAACTACAACCCCTAATGTGCCAAAAGGTCATCCAAAGTGGAGCTTGAATTGTTTGCTAATGAGTGTATTAGGAAGCTTCAGTATTTCCGGAGAGTTCAATAAGGCTCAATAAAAATCTGATGGAATGACTAGTAGCTGCTAGTTACATGGTCGCTCCTGGCACTACGGATTGATTCCGAGGAATTAGAGAGGCTATATATGCATGTACTTTGCCTTACTATGGCCATTCTGAGACGTGAACCAGCTACATGAGGGCAAACTTCATTGTGCAGTATAATAAAAGGTCATTAATATGGCATGCCAATAACTAAAGCTGAGCGTACACTTGAGGTAAGAGTCAGCCTAATGACCCTTTTATACGGGACCAATATCAGATGAAAGTGTTTATAGGAGCACCTGTTCCTGATAATCAGCTTGTGTAAAAGAACCAATGATCAAAATGAGAAAACAGTTCTTTCATGGCTGATTGCGGCCAATAGAATCATGTCAGCAAACTTCTTACGTGTCATAGTGACATCTGAGAAGGTTTGATCTTTGGGGGCTCATGTGTGGAGACTCCCTGGGAATCTCTGTACTGAGCAAAACAATGTGTCCATTTGCTTCCGGGTGGCTTAGCCTGGCTGTTCCTTGAGAGCCCAGCAAACAACATATATATTTACAGACCACTGGGTCCATCTAGTCTGCCCTTTTAGTATTTCCCTTCTTATTATCTTAGAAAAGATATTACTGATGAGTGAATACGATTCGATCGAGTAGGTATTCGATCGAATATTGCGGTATTCGAAAGATTCAAATTCAATCGAGTAGTGAGGCGAATACGCGGGAAACATTCGAAAGCCCTCCCATCGCAGTTGGTACTTTTTTTAACCCAATCACCATGCAGGGAGGCCGTGAGGGACCCTGGGAGTATGCACGCAGCGTGAAAACGTTGTCTACCCTCATTGGATAGCAGAACCACATGACCTTGAATCTTAAAGTGTCACTGTCGTGAATTTTTTTTTGCAGAAATCAATAGTCCAGGCGATTTTAAGAAACTTTGTAATTGGGTTTATTATCCGAAAAATGCATTTTTATCATGAAAAAGCAGTTTGAAGCTCTCCCCCCTGTCTTCATTGTTCTCCTATGGAGAGAGCTAAAGAAAAGACCAAAACAGGACAACAAAGAGTTAATCTACAAATCCCTCACTCGTTATCTGTTCTGACCATCACCAGTGACCTGTCTGAGCTCAGATTACAGCTGTCACCCAGCTCCGTGCCTGTAATCCTCTGTTATCTGCTTTCTGCTGCCGGCTAACTCCCTCCTTCCTCCTCCCCCCTCCCCTCTCCCTAGAGCAGACAGGGTACATCTCCTGCAACAAGTCACAATTTTCAGATTTTTCAGAGTGGATGAAAAAGAGGAAGGAGGGGGGGGACCTGGGAAAAGGCTTTTTACATGCAGATAATGGCAGATTTGGCTAATAAACCCAATTACAAAGTTTCTTAAAATCGCCTGGACTATTGATTTCTGCAAAAAAAAAAAATACGACAGTGACTCTTTAACCTCTTAAGGACCCATGACGTACCGGCACGTCATGGATCACTGTCACTTAAGGACCCATGACGTGCCGGTACGTCATCCCTTTAAACGGGCGCCGCGGCCGGCCGGGTCCCGATCGGGGGAGATAGCCTGCTATAATACATAGCAGGCCATCTCTCCCTGTCGGCATGGAGGGTTGTTAACCCCCCCCATGCCGACGATCACCGCTATTGGCTGATAAGCCCATAGCGGCGATCGGAACCTTTCCGGGCCATCGGTGGCCCGATGACCCGGAAAAAAATGGCGGTCGGTGCTGTCCGAGGACGGCACCGACCGCCATTACTGTAAAAAGTAATGGTGGTCACGGTACCACCGTCCCGATCGCCGTGAACGGCCGGCCAGCCGGCCGGCCGTTCACGGCGATCAAAGTCCCCACAAGTAATAAATACCTGCTCCGGACCCCTCAGCTAGGTAGCTGAGGGGTCCGGAGCAGGTATTTGTACATTACTCACCTGTCCCGGGGTCCTGATCGGCGTCTTCCGGGTTCCCGGCGTCCACTTCCTCTTGTTGGGACTTCGGCTTCTTCCGTGAGTCCCGATCGTCTCTTTCCGGCTCCAGCGTCGTCTATTTTCGTATTTTTCCGGCTCCAGCGTCGTCTATTTTCGGATCTTGCGCTCTGCTGCCCCCTAGCGGCTGATAAGTGTAATACACTTATCAGCCACTACAGGGATGTTCAGAATGTAGTAAAAAAAAAAAATTTTTTCCCAATTTTTTTTTTTTCTATTTTCCGCACCCTATCGCCGCTGAGTGTTGATCAGCATCGCACGAAAGTGCGCTGCTAATCAGCAACTCCTCCTTTTTGGCGTAGGGTGTTTTTTTTTTTATATCCTACTGCCACGGTCTGCTTATAAGTGCCGAACATAAGTGCGGCATTCATCAGCAACACCATTTTTGGCGTAGGTTTTTTTTGTATACTTACTGTAAAAAACACGTAAAAAAACACTACATTACACCACACTACATTGAATAAAGTTTTACACTACACCACTACATACCCCATATACCAATCCCCATATAAAGATGGCCCCCAGGGTGTTTTCGGTGTCGGACGCATACGTTATTATTGCCTCCGACACCGAAACAGCCAGTGAGGATGAATTGGGGGGATCCTTCTTTCCTCCATTCATCCTCATCCTCCTCATCATCCAGTGACGTGTCTGGGAGTAGCGTAGCGTACGCTGCCCCCCAGACACGTCTTTTCCGCCAGTACCGTCCCAATAAGAGATGACGGTATGGCGTGAAATTCTACAAACTCTGTGAGAGTACCTCAGGGTACACTTACAGATTTAGGGTACGTGCACACTGCGGAATGGCGAAGGATAACCCTTCGTGCATTCCGCAGCTGGCACCCGCCGGCGGACTGATGCAGGGGCGCGTCTCCGCCCGTGTCATAGACTCTATCCTATGCACGGGCGGATTCCATCATCCGTCATTCCATCAACACGTTGGACGCAGAGCGGAATCCGCCCGTGCATAGAATGGAGTCTACGACACGGACGGAGACGTGCGCCTGCATCAGTCCGCCGGCGGGTGCCAACTGCGGAATGCACAAAGGGTTATCCTTCGCGATTCCGCAGTGTGCACGTACCCTTAGAGTGTATGAAGGAAGGGACACTCGAATCCAGCCGCCAGATGCCCCCCCCCCCATCCTCGGAGTTAGTGGGGAGATCGTCCGGGAACTGATCTTCCCACTGCTGGATAAAGGTCACCACCACCCGTACGGGGATAACTTTTATACCAGCACCCCCTCTTCCGGTCCCTCGCTGCCCGAGCTACTGTAGCTTGCGGCACGATCCGAACATATCAGAAGCAGTAATAGAGCCCTAATATTTAGCAGCCATGGAGCGGACCCAGCGCTTCTGGATATGAAGGACCCCGTATCGCACCAGGACAACATTTTCCAGGTGACGTCCCCCACACTGGAGAACAGGAGACCCCAGAAGAAGTGCAGAGTGTGGGGTAACAGGGGGATCAGGAAGGACACCATTTACCAGTGTGACACCTGTCCTGATCCCCCCGGCCTCTGCATACTGGATCGCTCCAAGGCGCACCACACGTCATTGGGGTTCTACATTATCTAAATTCTCTCCCTTATTCCTATTTCAGGGGTCACGTTGGTCCGGGGATTATTCTGATCGCCATTATGGAGTCAGGAAGGAATTTTTCCCCTGTGATGAGGCTACTGTCGTCTGCCTCACGAGGGGTTTTTGCCTTCCTCTGGATCAACACAGGTTGAGTTTGATGGACACCTGTCATTTTCCAACCTTATAAACCAATAATTGGCCTAATACCCCCAAATAAATTAGAATTGTCCCTTTTCCCCAGCTAAGTAGGTATGGCCGCCATTCCCATTAGAGGATGCCATGATGCAATTACAAAGCCTCTGTGCGGCCAGGACAATAGAAACCCCCCACAAGTGACCCCATTCTGGAAACTACACCCCATAAGGAATCTAACAAGTGGGGCAGCGGGTATATGGCCCCCTGGTGACGGCCACATTTGGGACGTGAAAATGAAAAAAATGGTATTTTTTATTTTCACGGCACATGTCCTACACATGTGCCCATCACTAGTGGGGTCCATATGCTCACTGCACCCCTTGTTAGATTCCTTATGGGGTGTAGTTTCCAGAATGGGGTCACTTGTCGGGGGTTTCTACTGTTCTGGCAGCACAGGAGCTTTGTAATTGCGACATGGCCTCCATCCCCCATTCCAGCCTCTAAATGGCGCTCTGTCCTTTTGGTGACTTGCCCTGTGCCCATATGGCAAATTATGTCCACATGTGGGGTATTTTCGTACTCAGGGGAAACTACCCTACACGTTTTGTGTTCATTTTCTTTTTTAACCCCTTGTGGAAATGGAAAAAAATCAAGGCTAGACCAACATTTAGTGTAATTTTTTTAAAATTTTTACTCTAAATCATTGATCTTGTCTTGATTTTTTCATTTTCACAAGGGGTTAAAAGATAAAAAAAAACACAATGTGTAGAGCAATTTCCCCTGAGTACGGAAATACCCCACATGTGGACATAAAGCGCCATGCGGGTGCAGGGTAAGCCTCCAAAGGGAAGGTGCGCCATTTGGTTTTTGAAGGCTGGATTTGGATGGAATGGATTTCGAGGGGCCATGTTGCATTCAAAAGGCCCCTGTGTTGCCAAGACAGTTAAACCCCCCACAAGTGACCCTATTATGGAAACTACACCCCTCAAGGAATGTAACAAGGGGTGTAGTCAGCATATGGACCCCACTGGTGACGGGCACAAATGTGGAACAATGTGGCGTGAAAATGAAATATTAAATTTTTTACACTATAATGTTGGTCTAGCCTTGAATTTATCATTTTCACAAGGGGTTAAAAGAGAAAAAAACACACAAAATGTGTAGAGCAATTTCCCCCGAGTCCGTAAATACCCCACATGTGGACATAAAGCGCCATGTGGGTGCAGGGCAAGCCTCCGAAGGGAAGGAGCGCCATTTGGATTTTAGAGGTTGGATTTGGCTAGAATGGATGATGAACGCCATGTCGCATTTACAGAGCCCTTGTGCTGCCAAAACACTGTAAACCCCCCACAAGTGACCCCATTCTGGAAACTACACCCCTCAAGGAATCTAACAAGGGGTGCAGTGAGGATATGGACCCCTGGATGACGGCCACATTTGTGCCATGAAAGTGAAAAAATTAAAATTTTCACTTTCACGTCACATTTTTCCACATTTGTGCCCGTCACCAGTGGGGTCCATATGCTCACTGCACCCCTTGTTAGATTCCTTGAGGGGTGTAGTTTCCAGAATGGGGTCACTTGTGGGGGGTTTCCAGTGTCTTGGCAGCACGAGGGCTCTGTAAATGCGACATGGCCCTTGAAATCCATTCCAGTGAAATCCAGCTTCCAAAAGCCAATTGGCGCTCCTTCCCTTTGGAGGCTCGTCCTGCGCCCGCTTGGCACTTTATGTCCACATGTGGGGTATTTCCGTACTCGGGAGAAACTGTGCTACATGTTTTGTGTTTTTGTTTTCCTTTTATCCCTTTGTGAAAATGAAAAATTGAAGGCTAGAACAACATTTTAGTGTAAAAAATACTTTAGTCTTTTTTCAAGCCATATTGTTTGGAAAATCTGTGAAGCACCTGTGGGGTCCAGATGCTCACCGCACCCCTTGTTACATTCCTTGAGGGGTGTAGTTTTCTAAATGGTGTCCCTTTAGGGGTGTTTTTTAGGTTTTGGCACCCCAGAGCCTCTGCCAACCTGAAGTGGTACAGTCAAAAATGACCAAAAATAACGGAGCCATTGAAATTCACTAGGCGCTCCCTTATATCTGAGGCTTGTGGTTGCGTCAAATAGCGCAATAGGGCCACATATGGGGTATTTCTATAAACTGCAGAAATGGGGCAATCAATATTGGGGTGCATTTCTCTGGTAATAGGTTTATAATTATGAAAAATATTGGATTACAATAAAATCTCTGCACAGAAAATTAAAATTTTCAAATTTCTTACACACTTAGCTTTTATTTCTGTGACTCCCCTAAAGGGTTAAAAAACTTTCTGGATGTGCTTTTGCAGAGTTTAGGGGGTGCAGTTTCTGAAATGGGGTGCTTCGTGAGGCTTTCTAACACACAGTCCCCTCAAATACACTTTAAACCTGAACAGTTCCCTAAAAATATCTGATTTTGAAATTTTACAGAAAATTTGGAAATTTGCTGCTAATGTTTTAAGCTTCCTATTGTCTAAAAAAAATGAAATATAGTTTAATAAATGCCGCCAACATAAAGTAGACATGTTGCTAATGCTATTTAATATATAATTTATGTGGTATAACCATTTTCTGTATAAGCAGAAAAGTTTTAAAGTTGGAAAAATGCATTTTTTCACAATTTTTCACGCTATTTCGGGTTTTTTCATAAAGATTCGTTATAAGTATCGACTCCAATTTACAAGAAATGTGAAGTACAATATGTCACGAGAAAACAATCTCAGAATCAGCCGGATAGGTAAAAGCATCCCGAAGTTATTAATGAATAAAGTGACACTGGTCAAATTCATAAAATTTGCTCCGGTCCTTAAGGCCATTTCAGGCTCTGTCCTTAAGGGGTTAAATACTTGGCTTCCGCCTCTCGACCGCAGATGAGCTTTCAACCTAGCCAGGGAGAGATCTTGCAGCAGAGAGATAGATTTTAGTAGCGTTTTGGTTAGGCAGGATTACTACAGAGCCCAAAAGTCCTTTTCAGGGCTAAGATCAAGCGAAAAAGTCATCTCTGAATCCAAAGCACTTCTCAGTGCTAAGAAATAGATGATATTACAGCAGCATCAACATCAGCAGGTGTGTTCATTCCAGTACCCTGTGTGTACAAGTGACTTATAGGGTCCTTGTTTAACCCCTTAAGGCAATTTTGATTTTTGCGTTTTCGTTTTTTTCTCCTTAGGCCATAGCAGTTGCATTTTTCACCTAGAAACCCACATGAGCCCTTAATTTTTGTGCCACTAATTGTACTTTGCAATGACAGGCTGAATTTTTGCATAAAGTACACTGCGAAACCAGAAAAAAATTCAATGTGTGGTGAAATTGAAAAAAAAAAAACACATTTTGTGTATTTAGTGGATATGTGTTTTTTTTACGCCGTTCGCCCTGGGGTAAAACTGACTTGTTATATATGTTCCACAAGTCATTACGATTAAAACGATATATAACATGTATAACTTTTATATTTTGTGTTGGCCTGTAAAAAATTAAAACCATTGTTTACAAATATACGTTCCTTAAAATCGCTCTATTCCCAGGCTTATAGCGCTTTTATCCTTTGGTCTATGGGGCTGTGTCAGGTGTCATTTTTTGTGCCATGATGTTTACTTTCTATCGGTACCTTGATTGCGCATATACGACTTTTTGATCCCTTTTTATTAAAAATTTTCTGGATTTGATGCGACCAAAAATGCGCAATTTCGCACTTTGGGATTTTCTTGCGCTTACGCTGTTTACCGTGCGAGATCAGGAATGTGATAAATTAATAGTTCGGGCGATTACGCACGCGGCGATAGCAAACATGTTTATTTATTTATTTGTTTACTTTTATTAATAACCTGGGAAAAGGGGGGTGATTCAGACTTTTATTAGGGGAGGTTTTTTTTTATTAATAATGACACTTTTTTTTTTACTTTTACACTTATACTAGAAGCCCCCCTGGGGGACTTCTAGTATGAGTACACTGATCTCTCATAGAGATCTCTGCAGCATAGATATGCTGCAGAGATCCATGAGATAGGCACTCGTTTACTTCCGGCTGCTGCCAAGCCGGGATCAGCGCCATTACGCCGCTGACACCCGGCCGGCACAGACACGGGGATCGCTCCTCCGTGACAACGTCCCCGAGGAGCGATCTCCCCACTAGACACCAGGGATGACGCTGCAAACGGTAATCGGATGCAGCTGTCAATTTTGACAGCTGCATCCGATTACTGTATTAGTGGGCACGGCGATCGGACCGTGCCCGCTAATACCGGCGGTCCCGGGCTACAAGCGGCACCCGGGAACGCCGTGGTTCAGAGCGTCCTTAACAACCGCAGGGCGTAAATATACGCCTGCGATCGTTAAGGGGTTAACACCACTAGGGGCACGTTATACATACTGTTCCAGTAGCCCACTAAGGGCACCTGATATATACTGTTTCAGTAGCCCAGTAAAAGGCACATGATACATATTGTTCCAGTAGCCCAGAAAAAGGCACGTCATACATACTGTTCCAGTAACGTTCGTACAGCATGACGCGTGATACGCGCGAATAACATGACACTCTGTGGACGCACATTGGAATCATGTGTGTAACACTGCGCAAGAAATGCGAACAAAATGTGTGAACATTGCCATAAATGTTCGTAAAGCATTCGCAAATATTTTTCCTTCGCAACTGCAGAGAGTGGCATTATACTGCCATTTTGGGGTGTTGGGTGCACCCAGGCATGCTCCCCCTAATGTCCCAGTGTCATTCCGGAGGTGTTTGCATCGTTTAGGGAGGTTTCATGGGGGGGCTTGGTGACCTCCAAGTGGTGGAATTTTGATTTCCAAGTGCCGCAATTTTTTTTTCCATAGACTATAATGGGATCGAATACTCATTCGAATAGTCGAATATCGGTGCCTATTCGATTCGAATTCTCGAAAGTCGAATATTTCACTACTCGCTCATCAGCAAATTTGATGCACCTGCTTCTGGCTGGACAGACATGGTGAATCACTGAGGGGATTGGGGGATCCAGCCAAGCCTCCTGTGACATCACGCTCTGCCCCCTGTCTGCATCATCAGCCTGTGCTCAGCAAACACACACAATGTGAGACAGAGGCATGTAATATTTGTCTCCTAAGGTGGAAGAGCAGTGGGAGCAGGAGACAATGTGGATTGGCACAGAGGCCATTTTTCTTCACTTCCTGGATTTTAACCAGCTACCAGTGTGGCAGAACCGCACAGATATGGTAATACATTATATAGATTTATCTATATAACTTTTAATATACTTTTAATAAAAAGCAAGTTTTCCTTATGTGGAGTTCCCCTTTTAAGTAACTCTTGAAGTTTTTTGTCTTTCATGTTTCCAGATAATTGGATATTGTCAATTGAGGTTAATTTTGTATGGCAGTAAGTGGGATTTTCGCATTATGAAAGAAAATTTAATGATTTATGCATTTCTGGCAGACACAGAATCCTAACTCAACCTCCATTTAGCAAATGAGTGGATGACTTATACTTAACGTCCTTCTATTACTTTACTACTGGACCTGTTCCTCAGGTTCAAAATTTTAGATGACTACTAAGTCAGTACTAGCAGACATATTGAACAGTGGGTAACCCTGGTGTCCTTTAGGGAGTGCATACTTTTTTGAAAAAGTTCTACTTTATCTAAGGCTTATAAGCAACTAGTTAGAGAATTTCAACAGAAGAGGAAGCAATTTGAATGTATATTGAGATCATGCATCTGATCATGCAGTAAACCAACTGCTGAGTAGACATTTCTCATGTTATGACAACCCACCCAAAAGTGTTGGACCTAGTTGCGCCCAGAATTGAGTTTAGGTTATGTTCACCCAATGTTTTTGAGAGGAAATAATAAAAGAAATAGTAATGATCATTATTTACAAAATATGATGTATCAAAAATGTTACGTGAACATAGCCTTGAAGGCCTCAATTTTGGAAATTTAATGGTTGGTAAGTATGCTGCCATTCTGTTATTGCTGAGATTAATCAAAAACAAGAATGTGTCAACTTTTTAAATATATATTTTTTTATTTATATATTGTTAATTATATGATTTTCTTTAGATGCATTTTTTTTTTATTATTTTTTATTAGTAATCATATCTAATTATCCTACTCTAAATGTATTTTAATATGTATTAAACATTTAATATGTAACAGGAATATTCTAGTCTTTTGAGTCTGCAGTTTCCAGGCAGTCGTATGTCTCTCTATGGTAACCATCTAAAAATATACTCTCTGTGTAGTCTTTTTTTACAGTCATTCCTCAGTTTCACCTGCATCTTCTTCTACAATATGTTGTTTATTATGAAGGCTAGGCAGATAGAGAAAAGTAACACATGACGGCAGGATCAGACTACACAGAATATGTTTGTAGTCAGTAACCATGGAGACACATAGGTCTTTTTTTTTTCTTTTTGTTATACATTGTAGAATATCCTAAATCAAGACCATAGACTTGCTTCAGTTTTTACATGCTTTGGAGCATTGGTGAGAAAATTGCTCATAACTTTTCCAGTTTGCAGTCTTCTGTGTATGAGCAATTTGATCCTTCAAAGGGCAGACAACTCCAGGCTTACGGACACAGTTGTGAAGTACAACCATGTTTTTTCCTCTAAGCAACCACTCTCTAGTAAAGGCTGGTGCTATGCCATAATTTTTGGCCACCACATGAGCTAGGGTCAATACTGTTTGTCTACCAGGTGCCTCAGCAATAAGACGCTACAACTGGCTCCAGAGACAACTACCCATAAATCATGCAATAAAACCTCCTATGAAGCATTTTTAGGACAACAGGGCTTTACAGCACTGTACCGATTGACCTGCATTCATTAATCACTTATTATGTGCATTGACTTTGCTGCACAATCTCCTTAATTTCCATGGGTTAGTGGTTCAATAAGAACCCCAAATTAATGTCATCTTGACCTATCCAGAGTTGACTTCCTCAGGAGTGGTATTGATGCCTGCAGCAGTACTGTCTTGTCAGCTAATCTCTTCAGACAGTGTATGGATTGCTTCATTCCTCAAAATGTCATTTTGAAATACCCGAGAGGATTCTGGGGGAGTTGGGAGGGAAGGTCTGGGATATCCCTTATTAGACATGTTGGACAGAGCTTACAGCAATTTATTTGTTTGCTTGAGATTCTACATGTAGGCTTAGTTGTAATTGATAATGATGTCAAAGGAATTGGTTGCTACATAGAATTGTAATGCAAATGTAACATTGTTGTAAAAGTAGCTATTAACTTTAAAATAGTGTATTAAAGGGGTACTCTGGGCAGGGTCCATTTTTAATATATGCCCCAGAATAGGTCATTTGAAAATTATAAAGTGCACATGCCCCCCCTGGCTCCTGCACTGCTGCTGGTATCCCACCGATCCCTCCCACTGTTCAACCGCTTCCGGATTGCCCAGCCACTCAGCAGCTGCAGCAGTGTCCCGCCTCAATCACTGATTGGCTGGGCAGGCCTGCAAGGTCACAGGGTTGCCCAGATGAATTTCACTTCCCAATACATTGTCCAGGCCATAAAAGGTTTGACATTGGTGTTCGTTGATTGGTTGATCTCTTATGGCCCTTTTTATTGTGGGATTTTCCCCAATTAGAGTGTCCCATGAATGACCTTTGTATTTTTAGATTCCTGATATATTGAGAACTACAGTGGCCCCTCGACATACAGTATTAATTTATTCTGGGACAACCATTGTATGTTGAGTTGATAACTATATTTAAAATTGGCATTTGGTTCCAAACCTCCTAAAATATCCATCCAAAATAGCAAAACATTAAAGGAAAAGTCCTGTGAAGATGTTTATTAAAGAATTGTATTCCCCCCAAAAAATTATACAAATCACCAATATACACTTATTACGGGAAATGCTTATAAAGTGCTTTTTTCCCTGCACTTACTACTGCATCAAGGCTTCACTTCCTGGATAAAATGGTGATGTCACGACCTGACTCCCAGAGCTGTGCGGGCTGTGGCTGCTGGAGAGGATGATGGCAGAGGGATGCTCAGTGTCCCTCCAGTGCCCTGTGTCCCTCAGTGTCCCTCTGCCATCATCCTCTCCAGCAGCCACAGCCCGCACAGCTCTGGGAGTCGGGTCGTGACATCACCATTTTACCCAGGAAGTGAAGCCTTGATGCAGCAGTAAGTGCAGGGAAAAAAAGCACTTTATAAGCATTTCCGGTAATAAGTGTATATTGGTAACTTGTATAAATTTTGGGGAGTAATACAATACTATAATAATGATCAGAGCAATAGAGACAGCTGGCTGGCAACTACTCACTCCAAGCAATCGGCAAAACACATAATGCTGGTAGCTACGGAACAACACCTAATAAGCACCTAAGAAACAGGGGTGCACCTCTCAGAAATTGCAAGACACAGAACGAACTTCCAAAGAGTAGAGGAATGGAGTGGGCACTCACCATAAAAATCTTCTTTATTCAGTCCAAAATATAAAATTCATGCAGAGTGTGTAGCAGTCGGCGGGGACGCCATACAATCACAGAAAGGGTGTGACAGCCGTTTCACGAGCGCATGCGCGCATCATCAGACACTCCTTCACTCCCTCACCTGCATCCATAAGAAGCCTATCGGTGCAGGTACAAGGGGCGTAACAACAGAAATGCATAGGTTTAAAAAATACAGTATAAAACCACGTTACAGTGAAGTTTTCAATATTCTGCAATGGGAAGAAAGAAACAAGAGAAAAAGAAGAAAAGCGACAAAAAATATATATACACGAGCAGGAAATTCACAAAAACATACTTAGATCGGTCCGTTCATTCAACCCACAGCCACTTTGTGCATTTGTTTTTAGAATAATCTTGGCTTCTTTTTGCAGGAGTTTTTTATTTGTGTCCACACCATCACTATGAAACACCCGTTGCAAACCCATGAACTTAAGATGCTTTATATCGTCGCCATGCACATCGTGCATATGCTTAATTAACTTTGGGACACCTTTCTTAGTTTTGAGTGAGCGGACATGTTCATAAAACCTTCTAGTGGGCGAACTGTCTTCCCGATGTAAAAAAAGCCGCAACTACAGGTTAAGGCGTAAACCACATTTTTGGTCCTGCAGCAAATTAGATCCGAGATCTGGAACACGACTCCACCAAGTTTTACTGACTTACCGGCAGAAAAATGGCAACACCAATTACAATTTCCACATTTAACATTCCCTACAACAGGAGAATTAGTGAGCCAAGATTTAGTACTTATTTTTTTGGGTTCTTTGAACTTGCTACTAACAAGAGAATCTTTCAAATTTTTACATCGGCGAAAAGCTACTAGAGGTTGTGGGGAAAAGTATTTTGTTAACACCGGATCTTGAGTGATAAGAAACCAGTTGTTCTTTATGATGGTACGTATACAATCAGCCATAGGGCTAAATTTGAAGGAAAAGGCAAACCGTGTGGCATCTGAGGATTTGTGTGCGGCACTGCCACTTTTTTTGTGTTTAGATAGGAGTGAAGTGCGTGAGGCTCTAAAAGCTCTATCGCGGGCAACTTCCAGATCTTTGATAGGGTACCCTCTGGTTGACAGGCGGGTGACTAATTCACTAGCTTGAGCTAAGTAAGTGTTATCAGTACTATTAATACGTCTCAACCGCAAGAACTGTCCGTACGGGACAGCCTTCTTGGTGTGTATGGGATGGTAGCTGTGGTAGTGAAGGAAAGCGTTAGTGGATGTGGGTTTTCTATAGCAGGTAGTATGAATAGTTTTGTCATGCAGAGAGACCAAAACATCAAGGAACTCTATCTGATGTGGATCAGTTTTATAAGTGAAAGTCATATTCATGGAATTGGAATTTAGATATTGAACAAAATCATGGAACATGTCAGTAGTCCCCTCCCACAAAACAAAAACATCGTCAACAAATCTAAAGTAACCTTTGATGAATATAAGAAAAGGATTAGAAACACTGTAAACCATATTTTTTTCCAATAATGCGAGATATAAATTGGCGAGGGTACATGCGACGGGCGTACCCATCGCAGTACCCTCGTTTTGAATGAACCAGTCATCCCTGAACGTAAAAGCATTATTACCCAAAATCAAAGTTAGAGCTTCACAAACAAAATCAATAAATTCAGAGGTTCTATCAGAAAAAGAAAGCAGCTCCCGAATGGCCTCTACACTTCCCAAATGTGGTATTCTAGTATACAAGCTTTCAATATCGATGGTACCCAAAATCATATTTTCCGTGCACGGAAGGTCTTGGAGTGCCAATAAAAATTCATTGGTATCCTTGACCAAGGAGGGTACATTGGGAAGCAGAGGTCTCAGGAGAGGGTACATTGGGAAGCAGAGGTCTCAGGAGCCAATCCACATATTTCGAGAGTGGCTCGGTGACCGAGCCAACTCCCGAAACAATGGGGCGTCCTGGGGGAGGAAGGATGGCTTTATGAATTTTGGGGATGTGATACCATATGGGGGGTCTGGGTGTAGATGGTAATAATTTCTCGGCTTTATTTTTAGACAAAATCCCTTTTTCGACGCTGGTTCTAAGAAACGTCTGCAGACGGGCTTTAATTTTACTAGTGGGGTTCTCTTTCAATTTGACATAGGTTCTGGTGTCGCTGAGTTGTCGCATAGCTTCATTTAAATAATCTGTGGTCCAGAGTAAAACAGTGTTTCCCCCCTTATCGGCCTTTTTGACCGTGATGTCATCCCGGCTTTTAAGCCATTTTAAGCCCGCAATTTCTTGGGGGGTCAAGTTAGGTTTATCTGTGGGATAAATAAGGGCTCTAACGTCCTCAAGGACTTTATTTCTAAAGAGGTCTACATTACTACCAATAGGGATTGTGGGAGAGAAAACGGACTGAATTCCACCTGTAAAGAAACTTTTTTTATTGCCAGTAGTATCATTCACTGCAAAAGACCCGTTATCACCATCTGCCAAACTTAATAAAGTATCAAGTACCACAGTATCACTAGCTGAAGTGGCGCCTGCTAGAGAGAAACCAAGGGCACTGGAAGACATAGCAATGTCACCCTCTGGGGTCGCTGAACCGCTTGCGGGGACATTTACATCAAAAAACTTTTTTAATTGTAATTTACGTGCGGCCTTGAACAGGTCCACCTCAAAATCAGCGAGGTCGAACTGTTCAGTGACGCAAAAATTCAAGCCTTTATTAAGTACTGCAATAACATTGTCTTCTAAATGCACGTCCGTTAAATTAACAACCAGAGGTGGATCGTCGATCAATGGAAGTTCCCTGGATTGCTCCACGAAACTTGTTTCCTTTTCACACTTTGCGTTTTTCCTTCTTCGCCCACGTCCTCGGCGAATTTTCCTCTTAAAACTGGTAAGTTTTTTGCCACAATTTCCGGACCGATGGAGCCGGTGGAAGCAGCTGCTCCCAACTCATCCGGGTGCCGGGTTGAGGTGGTTTGAACGTCCGGTTTTTTAGAATTATTGCTGTTGTAGAAAGTTCTTTTCTGATCCTGCAGTTGAGTTTTTTATTTTTATTTTTACGTGTCAGCTCCTCCGTTGATGAAGAATCAGATTCAGTTGTCCAGAAGTCCGATCTTGTTTTATTTTTGGAGCTCTGGTCAGTTCTCTGATTCTTATACTTTTTATTGTTGTTATTGTTAAAGTTTCTTCTGTTATATCGTGGTTCTTTTTTAGTGGTGAATGCGTTCCCAGTCTCATAATCTAATTTGTCCCGAATGAATTTGTCCTTTTTCTGTTCTTTAATTTCAATTTGTAGTTTAGCCAATTTTACATCAAGTTTATTTTGGAAATCACTGAGAGCGGCGCCACTCAAACGTGTACGAAGTTCCGTTTTAGATTTACAGAGATTTTGTGCGGCCAATTCATATTCAGTTTCGTTACGTTTCAGGATGAGTTTCAACAAATTCATAGCATGGATCTGATGTAAATGATCCCATTCCTCAGCAAAGCCAGTATCATTGTGGAATTGAGAAATTTCTTTATACTGTCTCAAACCTCTGGGGGCTCGATCACACTGTATGTAGGCTTTCAGTGAATTAATAGTCCAGAAAAGCCGCAATTCTTTTTCGGCAAATTGTTGGACTTTAAACTCCAAGCTCTTGTCGCTGAATGATTGTAAACAGTCTTTCTCATCACATTGCAGAAAAAAATTGTTGGCGTCAAACCGCCCTGCAGTTAATTCACACTCTGCGGTAGAAGGTGCTGGTGTGTCCGTATTAATATCCATAGTAGCTAAGTCCATAGCATCTGTATAAGTGGCGTCTGTTAAAGACATCTAAATGAGCCAAGGAGGGTGTGCACAAGCCAAAGGAAGCACGTAAGTCAAACAGTGATCAGAGCAATAGAGACAGCTGGCTGGCAACTACTCACTCCAAGCAATCGGCAAAACACATAATGCTGGTAGCTACGGAACAACACCTAATAAGCACCTAAGAAACAGGGGTGCACCTCTCAGAAATTGCAAGACACAGAACGAACTTCCAAAGAGTAGAGGAATGGAGAGGGCACTCACCATAAAAATCTTCTTTATTCAGTCCAAAATATAAAATTCATGCAGAGTGTGTAGCAGTCGGCGGGGACGCCATACAATCACAGAAAGGGTGTGACAGCCGTTTCACGCGCGCATGCGCGCATCATCAGACACTCCTTCACTCCCTCACCTGCATCCATAAGAAGCCTATCGGTGCTTTTACGTTCAGGGATGACTGGTTCATTCAAAACGAGGGTACTGCGATGGGTACGCCCGTCGCATGTACCCTCGCCAATTTATATCTCGCATTATTGGAAAAAAATATGGTTTACAGTGTTTCTAATCCTTTTCTTATATTCATCAAAGGTTACTTTAGATTTGTTGACGATGTTTTTGTTTTGTGGGAGGGGACTACTGACATGTTCCATGATTTTGTTCAATATCTAAATTCCAATTCCATGAATATGACTTTCACTTATAAAAATGATCCACATCAGATAGAGTTCCTTGATGTTTTGGTCTCTCTGCATGACGAAACTATTCATACTACCTGCTATAGAAAACCCACATCCACTAACGCTTTCCTTCACTACCACAGCTACCATCCCATACACACCAAGAAGGCTGTCCCGTACGGACAGTTCTTGCGGTTGAGACGTATTAATAGTACTGATAACACTTACTTAGCTCAAGCTAGTGAATTAGTCTCCCGCCTGTCAACCAGAGGGTACCCTATCAAAGATCTGGAAGTTGCCCGCGATAGAGCTTTTAGAGCCTCACGCACTTCACTCCTATCTAAACACAAAAAAAGTGGCAGTGCCGCACACAAATCCTCAGATGCCACACGGTTTGCCTTTTCCTTCAAATTTAGCCCTATGGCTGATTGTATACGTACCATCATAAAGAACAACTGGTTTCTTATCACTCAAGATCCGGTGTTAACAAAATACTTTTCCCCACAACCTCTAGTAGCTTTTCGCCGATGTAAAAATTTGAAAGATTCTCTTGTTAGTAGCAAGTTCAAAGAACCCAAAAAAATAAGTACTAAATCTTGGCTCACTAATTCTCCTGTTGTAGGGAATGTTAAATGTGGAAATTGTAATTGGTGTTGCCATTTTTCTGCCGGTAAGTCAGTAAAACTTGGTGGAGTCGTGTTCCAGATCTCGGATCTAATTTGCTGCAGGACCAAAAATGTGGTTTACGCCTTAACCTGTAGTTGCGGCTTTTTTTACATCGGGAAGACAGTTCGCCCACTAAATAGAAGGTTTTATGAACATGTCCGCTCACTCAAAACTAAGAAAGGTGTCCCAAAGTTAATTAAGCATATGCACGATGTGCATGGCGACGATATAAAGCATCTTAAGTTCATGGGTTTGCAACGGGTGTTTCATAGTGATGGTGTGGACACAAATAAAAAACTCCTGCAAAAAGAAGCCAAGATTATTCTAAAAACAAATGCACAAAGTGGCTGTGGGCTGAATGAACGGACCGATCTAAGTATGTTTTTGTGAATTTCCTGCTCGTGTATATATATTTTTTGTCGCTTTTCTTCTTTTTCTCTTGTTTCTTTCTTCCCATTGCAGAATATTGAAAACTTCACTGTAACGTGGTTTTATACTGTATTTTTTAAACCTATGCATTTCTGTTGTTACGCCCCTTGCACCTGCACCGATAGGCTTCTTATGGATGCAGGTGAGGGAGTGAAGGAGTGTCTGATGATGCGCGCATGCGCGCGTGAAACGGCTGTCACACCCTTTCTGTGATTGTATGGCGTCCCCGCTGACTGCTACACACTCTGCATGAATTTTATATTTTGGACTGAATAAAGAAGATTTTTATGGTGAGTGCCCTCTCCATTCCTCTACTCTTTGGAAGACAATACTATAATAAGAATTTTCGCTGGACTTCTCCTTTAAGAATGAAGAACAATAAGGCCAAAAATAGTACAAATCAACCATGTCCTTACTTTTAATAGTCGAAATGAGCAACTACTAACTGGTTAATCACTTATTTTGCCTCATGTGAAGGGAGCAGTAGTGTGTGTGACTAACACTCCATTCACCACCAATGGCAGTGAAGGAGATACCCGAATGACTTGGTTATTGCTTGGGAGTCTTGGGAGTTGGATTCCCACTGATGATACATTACATTTTTTATCCTAATCTCCTATGTCCTGTCTTATCCTATCAGAATTTACAATGTCCATTGTAAAACATTAACACTGATTTGCTGATGGAGCTTTTTTAAAATTGGCTGACTTAGCCAATTGCTCAAGTAGTAGAACTACAAATGCACAATGAATAAATGGATAGTCCAGCCAATCACTGTGAACAAGCTACTGACACTTGCTCTGACCACTGTCGCAGGGTAGCTTACTTCACCAGCTGCTTAGCAGAATTGTTCACCATAGTTGATGCCAGGCAGCAAGAGACCCTGCTGGACTTAGAGGACAGCAGCTATAGTAAGTAGCTCTGCTGGAAGGCTGCTTACCTAAGCACTATGGAAGTATGAGAGCAGGACTACTAATCAGCCCGGCGGCTGCTTCAGCAAGCTGCTTAAGTAAGTGAACCTCTGGGCACAAAGGGCAGCACTATGACAAAGCAGTCCAGCAGCTACTTTAACAGTAGCTCCACAGGCAGCTTTGGCACCAACATAAAACATCATGTAGTAAAGCATCATGGTTGTCCAGGGAGAGGACAGCTAAAAGTACATCACTAGACTGTCTTCTCCTTACACATCTTTCTTTCCAAATAGTCTTTTTAAAAAAACGTTTTATCATTGAGTTTCTACTGAAACAAAGGTCGAATGGACTTTCTGCTCCCTCAGGACCCTATTACACGGAGGGGTTCTACATGAGCTCAGGTAGTAGGCAAGAGGGAGAAAAACCTTGGAGGACAGTTCACACATGCTGAAAAGGAGAGAGCAGATAAATGGCAGTCTGCAGGGGAGACTACCATGTATCTGAAAGAAAATAGAGCTAATAAAGAAAACTGTAGAGGCTGTAGAAGCAAAAGCAAGCAGACATTTTACTGCTTCCCTACTTGACGTGTTTTTTTGCAGTCTCTGGTACTACAAACTGTTGTATTTGACTTTCACTGAGTTCTATATAACATTTAAAATTCAATATACGCTTAGCTAGTGTCAGTGCGTGCGGCCAGAGTTATCAGATGTATGTAACTTATTCCTCATTTGCACTATTTTCTATCACTGATTGTTGACAAGAGTAGAGCCCACGAGGGGCTACAAGGCTTTAAAAATCTTAGAAAAAGGGGCACCATGTTAGTGTGAGCTTCCAGAGGGTGAAAGATGACTGGAAATGTTATCTTTTTTTTCTTTATGTCATCCCAATTAGAAAGTTTTTTTTATAGTTATAACTGTATCCTTGTATAAATACATCTGGATTAGAAGGAACCAAAGATAAAAACACTAGTTATATGCCATGCCCGCTTAACCCAAAGATTTTTCTTCTCCTTGATTTCATTCAGGATCTAAATTACACTAATGAATCAGCTTCACTGTTTAGTTTTTCATTAAATATGAATTAAACTTCATTATCCCACTGTTGTCTGAAAATTAAAGATTATAACGCCTTCAAGGGCAATTAATAGAAAATTAATTTCTTACACCAAACAATAATAGTAACACCATAGTACTACTATGTCATGTGATGTACTCAGCAAATCAGCTGATGACGGTTTGCTTGAGGAGATAAAAAAATGTAACCACAAATAAACTCCTCATTCACATGCGATTATAAGGAAGATTTTACTTGGTTACCTTAAAGAAGAACTCCATACATTACAGAATAGGCAATTATTACAGTATGATGTTGAGGCCCTTGTGTATGCCTTGTGTATACTTCAGTTAAAGTGATTGTAGCACTAGTACATCGCTTTGTGGTGTTTTACATGAATAGGCGTGGGGATGGCGATGCTGCAGCCCTTTTTGTGAACCGTGGCCTGGTTCCCACGCACAGTGTGAAGGGCTCCACAGAGGGGAGGGGAGATCATCACACACTGGGGGCTGGCAGGCCCACCCCTGGTGCTTCATGCCAGGCCGGTGCTTACAAATAAACTGGCACTGTGCGCTGGAACCAGGCAGCAGTTCCAAAAAAGAACTACAGCACCGGCATCCCCATGCCTATTCATGTTAAACACCACAAAGCGATGTACTAGTGGTACGTTCACTTTAATGTACTCCTATTCTTTTATTATGTTTATCATGTTCAGCCATGCAGCCTACACTTCACTACTAGCTACAATAGACTACTCTCCCCTGCCCTCTGCTTTTAAGAGCTAACAGGTAAAAATCTATCAAGCAAGAGAGCAATGTAAAAATTTTAATGGGTTAAGGCCCTATTACAGGAAGCAGTTATCGTCCATATTCGGCCAATATAGCCGATAATCGCCTCACGTAATAGAAGA
The DNA here is from genome assembly GCF_027789765.1 of Dendropsophus ebraccatus. NCBI lineage: Eukaryota > Metazoa > Chordata > Amphibia > Anura > Hylidae > Dendropsophus > Dendropsophus ebraccatus. The sequence goes on along the minus strand of NC_091457.1, from coordinate 45,179,597 downwards.
CAATGATCAGCTGACATGCACTATTGTCTTTCAACATGTTGAAAAATCAACAATCAGGATAGCAGCGATCTGCTGCCATCGCTCAGTGTAATAGGAGCGGCGGCAGGAGATTGCTGCTGTCTTCTATGGTCTGCCCGGATGATGTAGCGATCATCCCGGCAATTTATAAGTTATTTTGTCCCTGTTTCTGATAATGGGCCTAAATAATATCTGTTTCTGTCAGATAATGGGCCTAAATAATACGGTCTCAAGACTATAAGAAGTATTTTCATATTATAACTAGTGTTGAGTGGATCTGTGAAAATGTTCAGGTTTGGCAACGTTAGCCAAACCCACATGCTGCAAGCTGAATGCCTTGCTGTGGTGATGATGTTTACTAGAGATGAGCGAACTGCTCGGACATTTGGTCCGAAAGCAGTTCGCTCTTTCATCATGCCTTTCATCTCGGCCGCATACTTGCGCTCACGGGAATATGCAGCCAGGAATGTTGAATTCCCTGGAATATCCTGGCCGCATATTCAGATTTTGAGAGGGATGCATCACGCAGCAGGCCAAGGTGGTGTGTCCATACGCCCCCACCTCCGCACCCACACTACCCCACCTGAGAGATGGGAGTATAAGGGAGTTCGGCTATGAGGAAAACTGAGTGACCACCAATATGGCCACCACTACAAGTCATCACTTAGCTTGCAGAGGTGAAGCAGAGGCAGAGCAGGAGTGCGGGGGCCGCTGCAGCCGGCCAAGGCATGTGTGTTGATTGGAGCCCCGCGATTCTGCTCTGCGTGGATTGGATTGGAGAAGCACGTCTCGGCACTATGTGGGGCGGGCTGCTACTATGCAGCATCAGCAGTATCAGCAGGCTGCGAGCGGGCTGCAGGCGGGCTGTAAGCCATAGGTTCCCGACCCCTGTTTTAGACCATCAATGTATTTTTTGGAATTTCCTTTCACATGCACTTGTTTAAAAAAAGGTCCGTATCCCAGCTAAATAAGATGTCCCCTCATTCCTGTAGTCTTTATATTTAGGTTCCCTTTTCTTGCTCGCTTTCAAGTGTTTGTTTTATGATTACTCCACCGTACAGAATGAAAACCAAGCTGAAGGCGCTCAAACAAGGATGCTGGCCGCGGCTTCGGTTGCATAAATCTGTACTTGTGAATCTAGCATAAAGCTGCATATCTATTCCTTTAGAGACTAGGGGGTTGTGTGAGTTTTTGCTGCTTCAGCTGCTGGATAATAAGATTTTCTTGTATGGCTGTAAGAAAAAAATGTCACATTTGCAGCTCTGCAATACATGTCTATTTTTAATGGAATTGAAATAAGGGGCAAGTGTACAATGGCTACATTTATTTCACACTTAAAAAATCAAACAGTAACACCAAAGTGAAGAATACTGTGCGATATGTAGCTAAAAGCATTAAGAGAATCCAATTAGACATTGCAGTAATAGGAGGCTGGGACGTGAAAGCCTGAAGACCATTTGCCAAGCTTCCTATTGCACTTAAAGGTTTCTGAAGCCTATCTGGTGGAAAGCAGTGTACAGATAGATATGACTGTGCTTAATCCTAGACCTGCCACTTGTATGATGGAATACAATCACCCTTGACTGTGGTTAGTAAAGGCAGGCCTGCTTCAGATAAATATGCCTTTATGTTAGAAGGGTTCCCTAACTGGCCGAACCCAAGTGATTAGCATTTGAATCCTGGCTGGAAGTGGCTGAAAGTGGCTGGAGAAGTTGGAAAACATGTTTTCCACAACTCCTTAAAGGGGTATTCCGGTCTGGGGGAGCAGACTAAGCGGACTTGAAACTTCACGTCTTAAGCCCGCGCCAGTGACCAGGAAGCGGCTTGGCAGCACGGATCGGAGCGCCTCAATCCGGTACCTGGCGCTGGAACCAAGGAGGTAAGTGGACCTCATTTCCCTCATCCACCTCCTCCCCAGCCATAAGAGAAAATGCCCCCCAGCCCGGAGTACCTCTTTAAGGCTGCATCCAACTTCTCCAGCCACCAGCAGTCAAATGCCGAGCATTCAGGTTCGGCCAAACCAGAACGCTTATGTATGTATGTGCTAAGTCCTCGAGATGCAGTGATGCCATGTGAGCACCTTCTCCTCTGGATAACAGAGAAGGGACCCAAATGTGGGACCCCACTCTATTAGCTCAGGGAACCCTTGAATTTTCCAAACCAAAAAAACCTTTTACCAAACTAACAGTCTAGTCTAGATAAAACTAAAAGACTAGAAAGCAGCATTTGCAAATCAGTTGTGAATTTGTATTAATAGTAAGTTACAAATGGCACAGAAAAACAATTTTTCAACCTATTTCTGTGATTCTGAAAACATGGATGCGACCAGTGATACATTTTGAATAAGCAGTACACAAAGTAAGTGAAGGAAACTACTATACTACTATACTATAACTACTATATTTGTCGGTACTTAAAGGGGGTTTTTCAGCTGAGACTCTGCTGTCATATCACAATTTTTCCTGCCTACTGCTAAAAAATGGCAGCCACTGCCACCTCGTTGGGGTCCTAATGGGGTTATCCAGCGAAAATCTTTCAGTACTCAAGTCTTCAAGTACTTATCAGCTGCTGTATATCCTGCAGGAAATGTTTTCTTTTCAGTCTGACAAAGGTCTCTTTGCTGCCATCTTTATCTAAGGGTGGGTTCACACTACGGAATTCTCACAGATAATATCTGCGGAACTCCGTCGGCTGTCCGCACGCATGGCCGCGCGCCTTTCCACCGGCTCCATAGACACCATTCTATGGGCTGGTGTATTCCGCTATCCGCCTAAAGAAGTGACATGTCAGTTCTTTCGGCGGATAGCGGAATACGCAGGCCCATAGAATGGTGTCTATGGAGCCGGTGGAAAGGCGCCCATCCGTGCCCGCGGACATACTGCGGAATTCCGCAAACATTATCCGCGAGAATTCCTCAGTATGAACCCACCCTAAGACAGGAACTGGCCAGAGCAGGAGAGGTTTTCTATGGGGATTTGCTCCTGCTCTGGACAGTTCCTGTCTCAGACAGAGATGTCAGCAGAGAGCACTTTGTCTGGCTGAAAAGAAAACAACACTTCCTGCAGGACATAGAGCAGCTGATAAGTACGGGAAGACAAGATTTTTATAAATAGAAGTAAATTACAAATCTATATAACTTCCTGACACCAGTTAATCTGAAAGAAAAATATTTTTGCTAGATAACCCCTTTAAGGGGGGGGGGGGGGGGGTCTTGCACTATGCATTTTTAAAGGGAACTGCCTGTGCTGCCATTTCAACAGTGTCTGTTCCCTCACTTATTACTGCTTCCTGGTCCATGTTTGGACACTCAGGAAATGCCCACTTAGCCACAATGCTGGCCCACACTAGCCAATTATTATTAGAGCAAGTATTTTCTTTGTGCTGAGACATGGACAAAGGAGCACTGATCAGCAGAGATCAAGCGGATGGGTATCTATTATTTTAAGGCCAGTTTGGACACTTTAAATAAATATTTTAGAGCAGGAAAAACCCATTAAAGTGACTAAATGGCATTTTGACTTTTGCAGTGATTATATAAATCCATAGCTTAGCCGTTTACCCCTTTTCCTTTTCCTTTGGAAACAAAGATGTAAAAGTTTCCCATAGAATGTAATCTTCCAATTTAAATGGAGTTTTTCCTTTAACTTTTTAAACTCCCAAACACTATAGCATATAATTCTCAGATAAAATCTTTTTTTTTTTAATTGAGTTGAACGTAATTGAATCAGCGCTGACATTTTGAGCTGGTGCTTTTCTAAGCACAACACAACCATTGCAGACTCCATTGGCAGTTTTATTAGTAAATGTGATTGTGAGCTTGGGTTTAATAGGATTTCAAGAAAGAAATTGCAAACATAGAAATCCTTTGGAAACACTTAGACTGAAACTTCAATGCTAATTTATTTCACTGGCAAATAAATTAAGAAATTAACTTATAGCTATATTTCCTTCATACACCTATTAGGAAAGGATGCTGGGATATGATATTTATTTTATAAAATCTCAAAAATATAGACTTTACTTTTTGGCAATGAAAATAAATTTGAAAAAAATAAATAAATTCTGGTTAATTGTAGATACCACTAGGGTCAGAATTCTGCATATAGATTTATACAGCTTCTGAAGAGTCCAGCAGCCCGATTGTGTTGAGCAGCCAATTACAAAGGAATTAGACATTACAAAGTAATATAACTTGATACCTCCCAACTTGTGCTGACAGCAAAGGACATCCAAGACAACATGCCTCGCCCTCATAGCCACTCCTCCATATAGTCAAGCCTCCAAAAAAACAGAAGGTGCAGCAGCAACCCACAGGTGCAAGGGCTTACCATATATACTCCTCCCAGCGTACACACGGTAAACACCTGCTCTGTAGATATAAAAAAAAGTGAGGATCTCGCGCAATCATAGGGTAGCACCATGCGCTTCATATTTTTGCAGCAGAAAATGGAAAGTGGAATAATGCCAATTACCAATTATCACTGCACCTTCATGACATACTAAGTAATACCACCATAGAATAAAATCCAATATACCAAGACCAATAATACCAATAAAAAAACACATAGAGGGACATGTATCATCCGGCGTACGGATGATTTTCGGCGGAAAGTGCCGATTTGTGTATTATTTTATTCGCAAATGGACGATTTGCGAATAAAATATTTGCAAATTGCCACTTTCCGCTGAGTACGCCAGGGGGGCGGGGAGGGGGTGTGAAGGGGGCGGAACGGAGGGCGCGGACTCAGAGTGAGCGCGATTCTCCATCCGTTCCGCCAAAAGATACGCCGAAAACCTACTCCAGTCCACCTCTACATAAATCCCCGTAGCGCTGGAGATGCAGGGACATTTTTAAGTCCGGCGTAAAAAATGCAGGACTTAATAAATGTCCCCCATACTGTTTTATCGCCACACTGTGATCACTGCCATTACCAGCACATAGTGGCTAATACCACCATAGCATTGCTAAATAACATCCAATATGCAAAGACCGGTATCCCCCATACACTGACTCTTATAGAGGCAGACACTAAAGATGAGCATGCTTAAGTAGGGATTATCTCTAGTAGATACCAAGTGTACACAGATTCTGCACAACAAATCATTGATAACAGTGCAGTTACACCCTATGATTTACAGGGGGTGTCTTCTTTTATCATAATCTCTCACTTTTCCTTTCTTTTCCATCTGGTTTGACCATCATGAAGACTTCTTCTGATAATTTTTCATTGTGAAAGATCTGAGTATCCAGACTCTAAACGATTGCTTAAACTAGCAGAGAGAAGTGTGCAGCTGAGCATTCCTCTTCCCGCACTCAGTGCGAGCACAATGGTTCCATAGGCTTACATAGGGGGTCCATCTACGTCATGTTCACAGAGTTGAGGAATGAACTCAGTCCGCAGTCCAGCTAGTGATCGGTGAGGATCGAAAGACTCAGAGCCGAACCAATCAAAAAAGCAATCAAACTGTATCCAGCATATTTTGGAATTCCACCATTGAATTTATATTATCCAATATTATATAAAAAATTATGGATTACAGGTGTCAACACACAAAGCACATGACAGAAATATGTTTTTACTTCCTGGAATGGTGCCACTCTTCTCTTGTGGCTGTGGCTGGTACTGCAGCTCAACCCTGCACCTCCCTTTGTAATGCTGGACAAAAAGCTTTTAAGAATCATTCCTGATTCCACAGCTCAGTCAAATATTAAGCCATATTGCCATCAACACAGTCGACTGTCCACTGGGTTATCGACTTTTAGCAATTAATTTATAATTATTTAGCGGAAAATAGAATGGACCTGAAATATTAAACCTGCCTTGAAGATATAAAGTGCCCGTATTCTATGCCAGGCAGACTTATTATTGGAAAGGAAGTGAAGTGCTGCAATAGAAGCCGGGGATATTCTGGACACTAGGTACATGCTGGGAGAGGTGGAACACTCCTTCCAATACATTCTGGTTTATGACACAATGTGTTTGGTCATCTATTCATCAGCAGGATTTGGCTTAGCTGAGAGATTGTATATTGTGTCCTCATTGTAGGCAAGCAAAGGGCAATCTGTCATGTCAATAAATTTTATCCCCTTTAATGTGATGGAGCGTCTGTTGATGTCAAAACGATTATTTTTACTGGCTGCTAAGGGGCAGTTAAGGCTTGCTGGGATAACACGCACAATGATAGACTCGCTTCCTGGATTGTCTACTGTACATGATGTTGTTGCATTGAAAAAGCAAAGCAAGGAAATACGTTTCCTCCATACATATCTCATTAAGGCTTACTAGCTTCAGTGTCGTTGTGGCAGATACCAGTGTATATTAGAATGATTAAGTCCTGTAATATAAAACAGCTCTGTATGCAATTCCCGGAGAGCTTGTATTACAGTTGTGATGTACAAAGGCATTAGAAGCCCCCTGCCCCCTGCCCCCACACTCAGAACTTGTATAGCGTGAGTATAAGTCAATAGGACTTAGGGAGAGTAATTTCCAGTTTGCTCTCAGCGCCTTAGGGCATGTTCACACATGGCTAATATGTTGTAGCTTTTACAGTATTTGCAGGAGACAAATCTGCAGGGTTTTCATTGGTATTGTAAACTGCAGATTATTGGCTTAAACAATCTGGCTAAAAAATCTGTAGCATATTTGTCTCCATATGGGTGGAATTAAAGTAGAAATTTTCCCGGAAAAAAAAAAAATAACCACCAAGAACGTCAAATTTGGAGCATAGTGTTTTTTTTTTTTTTTTGTCAAAAACAATGTAGGCAGATGTGAGCTAGGAGTCAATGGTAGAATATGATATTAACGTGAACTTGATGTTTCTTGTTATGGAATTTTGTCAGTACATTTGCACATCGTGACATTGCTGCGTTCGTTATATTTTCCACAGAAACGTTGATTTTTTTTCCCTTCATAAGTTTTAAACACCAAAAGAAAATAAAAATTGGCCCAGATTTATCAAAGCGTGTAAAATATACCCTAGTGTAAACTGCCCATAGCATCCAATCACAGCTCCCCTTTAATTTCATCAGAGCTGAGCTGTGATTGGCTGCTGTGGGCAGTTTACACCAGGGTATATTTTACACCCTTTGATAAATCTCCCCCATTGTATCTATATGCATATTGTAATCACATAGTAAAGAATCACATGACTTGTACTGAAAGAACAGGGGATAAACTACCAGGGATAAAAACATCTATAGTTATTTACACTAAAATAAGAAAACGGCAGAAAAATCACAAAAAAAAGGAAGGAAAAACCCCAAAAATTGTGTCTGAGGGAAGCCTCAAGACAATGGACCAAGATGTGCTGTACTAAAACTTTCTAATCTACAGACAGGTTAGACTTAGGGCCCTATAACAGGGGGATGATTATCTGCAAAATCAGCCAGAATCAAAGAGATAATAAAAACAATGGATTAGCCAAGTTGCCGTCTTTTGATTTTCTTTCAACATGCTGAAAAATCACTCCGGGTAATAGGTCGACGGCTGGTGAAAGGCTAAAGAAAATAATAAACATGTTGCTTACCTGTCCTTGCTCCCCAGTGTCCTCTTGGTTTGTTTCTGTGTTCCTTGCTGACTGCAGCCGCTGCTGAACCGTCCGAACCAGTCTCTGCAGTGACAGCCCGCTCAGCCAATCACTGACCAAAACAGGACAGCGTCATTGATTGGTTGAGCAGGCTGTTACTGCGACTGGTTCGGAAATGTCAGTGGTGGCTGCGGTCAGTGGGGAATCTAGACACAAGGCAGGAGGACACCAAGGGGGGGGGGGGGGGGGGGCGGGGGGGAGGAAGGAGATGTAAGTATATTTCTTTATTATCTTGTATACACATCGGAATACCCTAGCATTGATGCATGGTAATCAATAATCGAGCCATCTAATAGGCTCTATAAGCTAGCACTGATCTAGTAGATAGGTGCTCACTTACCCAACATATTGGGCTGTGTAATACGATCTATAAATGTACCAGATTTATCAGAGAAACACAGGCTGTTTGATAAATCTGGCTTATTAGACTGTCTATGTTTTGAGAGACTTGGCTAATGCTGTGACAAAATCTGGCGCATTTTCAATAGTAAATATGGAGCAATGTGCAAACATTGTATCTGTAAATGCATTCGGTGTACTTATCCATTGACATCAATCTCCTTAGCAATCATAGGGCAGTTATAGATCATATACATGTATAGGGTAGATATACAGTAGTTGAAACTCATTGTAGATGACTAGGATTTATCCAGTGAAGACCCAATGTTTCATGAGCACCATGGGCAGAGTACAGAAACATTTGTTAATGATAGTGAATATTAAGTTCCAAAATTTATTGGATTTTTTGTCTGAAAAAATCTAAACTGCTCTACCCTGCCGAAAATTGGAAAGCTTTTGTTGTAAGTCACTTCTAGCTTCAGCTAATATAAAATTCCTGGGCACAAGAGACTATAATAATGAAACAACCCATCTTGTCATATTACATGTTAGGGAATGTATTCGAATAATTAAGCTTGCCGATTAAAATCAAACGCTAGCCATAAAGAAGGAAATTGATTGGAATTACTTGCCAAATGTATGAAAGTTCAGATTCTAAAGATTACTTTTTAATCGCTAAGTTATTTCCGTCACTGATTTTAGTAGCAATTATTTTTATTGCTGTAGATTTAAAGGGCCACTAAATGAGTAGTTCCGGATTCTCTGTAGAAGGTTGCAGCAAGAATATTCTTAGACAAGGTTCACAAACGTAATATGATAGCATGGTTGCATCTGTATTCCAGCCCAACCAGATGCGAAGTGAAAGTATCATAAGTTCTCCTGGAACTTGCAGCCTTATTACTCTAGTCTGAAAATACATCCATGTACACACACACAATGGATCTTATATACAGAGCACATACTTTACCGATACCTACTCAGTGCTCTCTTAAAGGGGTTGGCCACTTTACAATAAAATTGTTTAGTGTACGTGCACTTACTGACAGCAGCTCCCTGTGTACTGCAGAGCTAAAATGAGACTTCCCTCCTCCAGGCTGTCCTGCCCTGCTCTGTGAGTCTGTCCCTAAGATGGCCAACATGTAGGAGCATGTGACCATGTGCCGCCCCCAGTGTCCTCCAGGCATGGTCCCATGCTCCTCCATTACAGCCATTTTATGGACAGACTCACCACAGAGCAGGACAGCACAGCACAGTAGGAATAACAGAGGAACATCACAATTTGGAGAGCTAACAAAATATGCCCCAGAGTTGTTTTGTTATGGTGAATACAATATCTTAGTAAATCTGATCATCTTTTAATAGCATTTACTAATGGAACAGTATTTGTCCACCATTATCGGCTATTGTTTGGCATTAGGCTGTGTTCACATTGTGTTGTGGCTTCCATCCATAATAGAAGACAAGGTCATGTGTTATATTTGCCCTTGAAGTTGTTGCTGCGAGAATACATACTCATATCTGTTCTCTCTTCCATTTAGGTAGAAACTAAATAAATGCCATGGAGAATAAAATGATTGACTATCGCATTAGTGGTAAGTAAGATTTAATGTTTTCACAGGGGATTTATGGCATAGGTGTGAACTATTGGCAAAGATTCACATTGGAATGAAGACTTGAAAAGTGGACTATAAAAACAGTATTACACTTAATATTTTTTATATTAAGACTATAAACCGAAAAAGCTGTGCTGTATACACAATATTAGATTACAGTGGACTACACCTCAGAGTGGTCCTGACAGCAGCACCCCCAGTACTCACTGTGGGGGGGATCTGTAAATAATTAAAGTTTAACTAACAGCATCACATTAAAGTGACACCCCCTTTTCAAAGAAGCCCACTTTAACCCCTTAAGATGACAACCAATTTTCCTTTTTGCGTTCCTCACCCACTAAGAGACATAACTTGCAGTCATACGAGGACATATTTTTTCCGAGACTAATAGTACTTTGTAATGACACCCTTTATCCTACCATAATACATACAACAAAACCAAAAAAATGATTTGTTGGTTTAAATTGAAAAAGCAAAATATCCTTGGCATTTTCCCAAAAAGCACTGATTGATACAGCCCATATGTGTGAACTCTAGTCTCTCGGAGTGTGCTACTGGTGGTGCTCTGAATATATGCAATTCTAATGAGAGGCAGAGAGATGAGATGAATAGATGTAGCACTCACCAATAGTAGCAAAACACACTGGTTACTTTATTCCATCACCATCAGGTTACATGGAGCGGACAAGACAAAAAAAACGCTCCATGTCTTGTCTGCTCCATGTAAACAATTGGTGATGGAATAATGTAACCAGTTTGTTTTGCTACTTTTGGTGAGTGCCACATCTATTCATCTCATCTCTCTGCTTATCATAGTTTATTTTATGTCTGATATTTAACAAAAAGTTGATGCCCTAATTTTACCTAAGTAACAACTTACCTCTCCCCGTGCCCGGGGTGAGCGGTGGGAGCGACCGCAGGACCCCTGCCGGGCTTTGGGATCTCTGGGGTGTCCATGTCATGACCAGGCTGATGGACTGGACGCTCAGCCAATCAGTGACTGGGGCGGGATGCTGCTCCAGTCACTTACTTTTTACAGGGAAAGGTAAGTTCTTACTTGTAAACAATTTCCCCCCTCCCCCTGTAGGCTTCCGGCTTTTAGAAACCGACAGACTTCTCCTTCGATTGTCCTGGGCTCTGAAGTCCTGAAAAACATTCCATACAATATAGAGCATTAAAAAGCCTACATGCTGCTGAGAGCAGATTTACATCCCATTTATATAGCTTTACATATTGGCTGCTGCCAACTAAATTTTATTGGTCCTTTAAGTTCCTACATAAAATTCGTCATGGTTATTTTATGGACATGTTTTACAGTCATCACAAGCCCGCCTGGATGGGAAATAGGAATCTACATTGCTGGCGCACTGACTTTGCTGGGAGTGGTCAGTCTATACTTATGGAGACTATACAAATCCGGCAATTACCCGTCTCCATCTCCGTTCCCCAACTACGATTATCGATATCTCAAGCAAAAATATGGGGCATCATACTCAGAGGTGAAGAAGAAGGTAAGCTCTAAAGATTTAAATGTTATTTATTTGTTGGGTAATGTTAGAGACATTGGTGGCATATTGCTAGAATGGAAAGTGAAGGGCACTTAAAAGTAAACTAAACAGGTGAGAAGTATCCAACCTGCTGATATATCCCTATAGCCTAAAGGGTGCTAAGGATCCTTGGTTTTGAGGATATTAGTAGTTCCTTTCATATGCTAATGAGTTGGTGTGGTGCATCGGAGGTGGGAACTCCACCCTCCACTCCGCACCGATCCACCCCGGTCTGCCTGCCCTTTTTAAATAATATATGGGAAGCACCCTGCAGTGATGTCACTCATTACTGCAGAGCACCTGACAAATATTCTGTAGAAGGGGTGGCCGGCCAGGGCAGATTGGTGCACTGAGAGTGGTAGTTCTGCCCCCAGTGCACCAAACCATCTAATTAGCATATGAATTAATCTGCAAAATTCCCCAAAACCTCTTTTGATGACCAGTTGTAGCAGTGATTCAGAAAGACCGCCAGGACTGCTTTGATTTTTCCAGACAGCCATCCAGAACACGGCAATCGTATCTCCCTACTAAATGAATCAACCAGAGATGACATGGCCTTGCACTTTTCTAGGCTTCCTAGAACTTTATTGTGGCAATGAGTCACAGTGGTCAGACCCCATGTATTGGATATTGGTGACATATCCCAGCTAGATGCCACCAGTTTCTCCGATCAGACAAACTTCAGACAAATTTCCACTATAATATTCTACACGCCTACAGCCGCTAGTAAGGTTTTCTCTGTTTAATTCAGCTTAGAGATGTAACCATACAGTACGATAATGAAAGCAAGAGCAGCTGCTTTTACACTTCAGCATATTTCTAGATAAATCAAACATAGCCAGGATATTTTCAAGAATAAAAACATATATAAAATGAACTGTATATAGCATAATGTAGCTATTTAGAACCTAAGTAGATGACCTGGTACTGCTTGTCTCTAATATGATATCATACATTAGTGATGTCTGGGATTAAATCAAACATTGCCTTATAAAAAAGAAGCTGTATGAGATGATAGTAATGCCTGAATAGGAATATACAGTGCACAAATATAAAGAGAGTTCTGCTGTGAAAATAAAGAGATGAATATTGACTGGTAAGTGGGTTAGGGCAGTGAACCAATAAAGAATGCATGATGTTCTATTTGTAGAAGCCGGAGCTCTTCAGTATAAGCTTAAATTGTCACAATGCATGCTGTGCACAGGTAAAAAAGACTTCTATCTTTGTATAGCTAATTATGTGTGTATATATATATATATATATATATATATATATATATATATATATATATTTATATATATATATATTAGACACTGTATATAGCAAAAGACGCAATATTAGGAATGGTCGGCCATATATTGTGTAGGCCCCCCTCATGTCTTAAACCAAAACAGTTTCAGACAAGGATTAAACATGACCTGTGTAAATGTCCTGTTGGATCTGAAGCCTAGATTAGCAGTGAGTCCCTTAGTTTTTGTTTGCAAGGGGGAGTCTAGATCTCGATTGTTTTTTAAGCACATAACAGAAACTTGATTAGATTGAGATGTCCCACAAGCAGTTAGGCGCCTCAATGTGCCCCTACACAGTAGTTAGGTTTCCCTTTGTTCCCCCACAACCAGTGCCCCCCACTGTATCATTTGTGGCAGTCATTATCCGATTCCTACAATTCATGTCACTCGGTAGCAATCTATCTCAAGATTCCTCCATTTCTTTCTCTACTGCTAAAAAAGACATAGATGGAAAGATTTAAAGTAGGAACTATTTTAGGAAACTCAATATTTACTAGTATTAATTTTGTATTTAAGGTATTTTATTCTGGATCACAATGTTATAATTCAGATCTTAAACATGTTTTTTTTTCTCTAGAGAGCCTTTCAGGGCAATGCAGCGATGGCAAATCTCAATGACACCTATGAAAGCATTAATGAATTTGGTCCAATGGAATTGATCAACAGGGATATGGAAATGACTCCCTATGGGATGTTAAGGAAATCCGTCTCTACTGATTCCCTCTGCTCCATCTCTTCCATTGGAAATAACTTTGGCTCAGACTTTACTGTAGGGCAGATAGAAGTCACTATGGACTACGATGTGAATTCCAACACGTTACATGTCTCTTTAATACAAGGAAAAGATCTGCTGGAGAAAAAAGAAGATGGCAACTTTGAGTCTTGCTTTGTGCATATCAGCCTGCTTCCAGATGAACAAATTGTTGGCATTTCCAGAGTAAGTATACCCAGAACATACAAAACTATGTGGTACTACTTCTTGAACTATTGTTGGTTCTTCTTTCTTCCTTGTAGAACTGTTGAGAACAGAATTTAGTGTCTGATGTATTGAAAACAATTGAGGCTATACACACTATAAAACCGTCATGCATATTTGTACGATCTGTCTATACATGATGGAATCCGGAGACTTGGTGAGCAACCACATGCAGATGTACTTTCTTCAGGGCTGTTTACTAATGGACAGATCATTATCTGATGTTACAGGCAGCGGTTTCCACCGCTCATACTGTATTGAGGCCCTATGTTGCTGGTATATATTAGGATAAGTCATGAGCAAACTTACAGAACGTTCAGGTTTCTGCAATATTTGACTCCTGGGACCTGGAAAAGTTGGATGCAGCAGCCCTAGGGAACCCAGGAAATCGATGATACAGCCATAGGCTGGACGCTTATTTTCTTAGCAGCCCTAGGGCTCCATCTAAATTCTGCAGTCCCCAAGAGTCAAATTCTGAGCAAACCTGAGCATCTGGTAAGTTCACAGGACTCAATTCATGGTCTGCTGCTATTTTGACTCCCACAAAATGAAAAGTATACCTCCAGGAGATAGAGCAAACGTCTTCACTTGTAGACTACATTTAGTGTGTCAAGGTACTGTATATATGTCAGCATACCTTTTACTGATATTCTAACCTATACCTCCCTTGTAGAGTCGTACTGCAGCGTGATCTCAGCCTAAACATTTATGTGCCTATGATTTTAATGGATTGGCTTGTGTGAGTTATCATGATTGAAGTTACATATAGTGCCCTATTACACACAGTGATAATTGACTGAATAAGGCCAGTTTGGCTGATTATCATTCCATGTAATAAGGACAACGATCAGCTGATGAAACGATCTATGGCTGAATGTTTCTTTTGGTCCAGACTTAAAATTGCCGCTACATGTATTGGCGATGCACGGCCAACAGTTGGTGACTGTGTAAAAAAACACAACAAAAAATAAACCATACCTCTCAGTGCTCCCTGACATCCTGCTAGTTTCAGCCTACTCCTGGCACTGTTTGAAGTGACAGGCTGTTCAACCAATCACTTGGACAGTGCCACAGTACTGTCCCGGTGATTGGCCGAGCATCCTGTGACTTCACACAGTGCCACAGTACTGTCCCGGTGATTGGTCGAGCATCCTGTGACTTTACACAGTGCCAGAAGTAGGCCAAAGCTGGAAAGGTGTGTGGGAGTTTATTTATACAAGGGCTGCACGGACATCACTAACAATGTCCGTGAAGCCCTTGTTGCCTAATTATCATATATAGCGTATGGGTTCATTAAGCTTAGGAGATTGGTGCTCGATTACGGAAAGTCATCAGACAGTGTAAAAGGGCCCTTAGCAGGGGCGTAGCTAGGGGTTCAGCCTAGGGCGGGCGTCTGAGTCTGAGTGGGCCCCCAACCAACCTTACCAATAGGGAACCTCAGCAGGTGACAAGGCTTTCTGAATAATAAAGGAAATATTCTTCTACATTACTCATAGTGGATAAGGATAAAGAGCAGTGTAAGAGGCTTTTGTACATTTCACATATAGAACCACAAAAAAATTTAAAGTGCTTAAGATTAGAAAAATATAGCTGCCTTCTTCCACAGACAGCACCACTCTTGTCCTCAGTTTGTGTGTGGTATTAGACTGAAGTGAATAGTGCCAAGTTGTAATACCACACACAACCTAAGAGCAGGGGTGGCGCTGTTTTGGAAGAAAGCAACTATGTTTTTTTTTCTTAATTCTGGAGAACCCTTTTAACCAGATTATC
Organism: Dendropsophus ebraccatus; assembly: GCF_027789765.1. Lineage (NCBI taxonomy): Eukaryota > Metazoa > Chordata > Amphibia > Anura > Hylidae > Dendropsophus > Dendropsophus ebraccatus. The sequence continues at coordinate 45,164,458 of NC_091457.1, read as the reverse complement.
TTTGCCTAAAAATAATAGTGGTATAGGTAATGAGTTTTTAGACATTAAGGCTATGTTCACACTGCTTATGAGTCCGGCCGCATTTCGTACGCCGGCGTACATGTGCGGCTGAAACTACAGGCGTGAGAAAAATCGACATGCGGCCGGATGCGTACGAACCGCGAACATTCGCCCGTAGTAGAGTTATGCTTCCCTAGCTTGTTTCGAAGCGATCTGAAACAGGTCATTTACTTGGAAATCTTTGCCCAGACCAATAAAACTCACAGAACCTTTTGGATCGAAAAATCAAGTTCAATTTTGCTGAAATAAGTACTTTGTACGGGACCGTATGGAAATCCACGGCCGTGAGTTTCAACATTTCCGTCCTCAAACAATGGTCTTGTTCATTTTTCACGGCGCCGTATACGATCCGGCCGTAAGCTCATACGTAGTGTGCATTGTGCGGCCATATATCGTATACTTTCAAGCGAACGCATCAACCTCAAAACTGCGTATATTCGCGGTTCGCACTACAGCCGGAAACATACGCAGTGTGAACATAGCCTAAAAGGGGTGAGCTGGTTGTGATCATACATGTACAATCCAAGATATGTGATGAGCTGCTAGATATCCATTTCCTATCTATCTCTATCTATCTATTAATTAATTATCTATCTATCTATCTCCTATCTATCTATCTCCTATCCATCTATCTCCTATCTATCTATCTATCTATCTCCTATCCATCTATCTCCTATCAATCTATCTATCTATCTATCTATATAACTATCTATCTATCTCCTATCTATCTATCTATCTATCTATCTATCTATCACATTACAGGAGGAGATATAAGAGGACAATGATCACATGTCCTTCATGCACCAGCATCTTCTCCCGTTTTCAGCCCCGCCCCCTCATGACATCACCACAGGTCCTTCATCCACAAGAATCCTCTCCAGTTCTCAGCCCCGCCCCCTTATGACGTCACCACAGGTCCTTCCTCATCGCTCTGCAGGCTGTCTGCAAAAGAAATAGCTTTTGCAGACAGCATTAAGCCTCTGAGACCTCAGTGGGCCCCTGCCAGTGTGGGCCCAGGAGCCACTGCCCCCATGCCCTCCCCCCCCTAATTTCGCTTATGGCCCTTAGTCTTCATATCAGTATTCTGAGCTATATACATTTATCCCTTTTATAATTCCTTTAGTTTTTCCAACATGTTCTGTCTATGTGTTTTACAATAATTTGCCAGAAAAATTCAGGTTGGCAACTCTGTGACAGGTTGTACTTATGCTTATAGGACATTTATTCCCACTCTGTATTTACTCCAGGCTTTTCTCCTAAGCACGTCGATATGATCAGGACTGCTCTATATTAGGGCAGACAAGTGTGATAAGATCCCGGCCGTAATACCAACAGCTATTTAGGGAGAATGATATTGAATGTAGAAGAAATGAATACAGCTCTGTGGCGGTCTAGGGTTGGATATTGTCCTGGTCTGCAATAAAGAAGTTAATGACTTGTATAAGATCTTATTTACCATCTTTGCATTAAGGCCGCTCTATTACATATCCCTGAGTGCTCGGCTCTACATTCATTACATTGCTCTCTTTAGACTCCTACCTCTTTCCATGTTGAAAGACGTTGCAGTAGCCTAATACAGAAAGCTACTGAATCGTATAGACAAGGAGAGAAGAAGCAGGCAGATCGTCCTTGGGGGATACTGCTTGCCAGGCTTCCAGCATCCCAGTGTGCTGCGTGGGTGTATGTGCTAGAAGTTTAATATGGTAGATACTCATTAAAATATGACAGGAGAAATCCGTGTCCAGCTCTGTCTATATACTGCAGTATTCTCTATACGGCAGTCCTCTTTATTATAATAAACACGGCACAACAAAAGACTACAAAGCAAGTCTTACAGAAGACACAGCAATGACAGACAGCTTTAAACCGATTTTTTCCAAGATGAACACCCTAGGAATCCTTCTCTGGGATAATCTAATAATCTCTTATGGAAATTATTTTATTACTAGGCTACTAGGACTATTCGATATGCCCAAAATGTCTTTTAACTCCTTTGATGCATATGTTGTACAAGATTTAGGAAACTTGATAAAGAATTCTACAAAACCTTTAAATGTAAAATCAAGAAGAACATATCCCTTAGGGGTTGTCTGCTATACACATCATTAGAAATTGATGCTCCATTTGTTCTGTGAAGAGTACTGATGGTGCGGTCCCGGGTGTATTTCTCCAAAAAATCACTGCTTGCTTATTCTCTCGTAGCACCTTCTAGATTCACTTACTACACACTGATCTTATTGTCGAGTCCCAATAGTATATGAATACACAATGCACCAACTAGAATAGGAGGCAACCGCAGGAATATTGAGTCACTCTGCAGCCAGGACCATTGGAGCACCACATTGAAAAATGGAGCACTAATACCCATTGAAGCATACTGCAGTGACATAACTAGGCTTTTTATTACCTACGGCAGGAATTCAAATTGCTTCCTTAACACTATATCTAAATGCTCCTGAAAAGGCTGAGGGACTTTTTGGCATCCTCTGGTGCCCACCATGCATGACACATTAATCATGAAGACTCCTCTAGCAATTTTACCAACTTCTCCATTGGGTGAGTTCTTCTTGATTTTAGATTGCAGAAAAAAATATTTCCCTATATAACTTCAGTATTGGAAATGTTTCTTTAGGAGTGATTCGGTTATAACGTGCAGAGCTACAAGTCTATGGAGATTCATCAGCAGAGCTTCTCCCTGGCGTATACCTCGGGCAGGACTTTTGTAAATGTCCCCCTATATCTTGCATACAGAGTCCAGGATGATGATCAGCCACTAACTGGACTAGATAGCCCCAGCTATGCAAATCTCACATGGAAAAGGGAATTGGGCTTACTTTGTGCTAATGATGGGGTAAAAGCCAGGAGTCACTCTTACCTGCCATGGCTGCTGAGGCTTTTCCCCTCTCACAACACTCCCCAATCTCCCTGAACAGTGGTCACTCCTGAACCAGTACGCATCAAAGCTCTTCCGTCTAAGCCAATGTTCTGTTACCTCTAAATACCTAGGGACCCACCCCTCATTGCTTTGTGCCACATTAGACAAAGTAATTTTTAACGACTTATGATAAACGATCGCAGATGAGATTGTTTATCGTTAACCTGAAATCATTCACAATATTACACAGAACAATAGTCGTCAGTTATGATCATTACACCGATCGTTACTACGATTATTTACTCTATCTGATCCCTGCAATCACACTGGACGATTAGTAAACGTATGTGGAACTACAGCAAACAAATGTGGAATTACAGCGAATGATGAGTGAAGATTAACAATCATTTTAGGGTCAGATCTAAATCAACCATCAACAACACACAAATAAATTTTTGATTGTTGCCTGCAATTACACAGAACCATTATCATTTAAATTAAAAGATATAATGATTTTTCACACAATAATCGTCCTGTGTAATAGGGCTCTAAATATTTTCCACTGTTTGGTCTTTTCCTACTGACTGCAAGTTATCTGTTCATGTCTACCTGTTCTGTTGCTTGCCCTAATCTTGTTTACTATGTTAACTATTGTAAGTTAATTCCGCCTGTCTGACAATGCCTCCCATCTCCTGCTTTGGTACCATCTATTGTCAGCTGTTGCTAACAGAGACTAGGTTGAGGATAGCCACCTGGGAGGGGGGTTTACTGTATAGGGATAAAAACCTATGAAATTCTTTAAACTATCCTCCTCAGTTTAAAGCGACTCCGTACCCACAATCTGACCCCCCCAAAACTCTTTTACCTTCAGATAGCTGCTTTTAATCCAAGATCTGTCCTGGGGTCCGTTCGGCAGGGGATGCAGTTATTGTCTTAAAAACAACTTTTAATCCTGCAGCGCTGTGTCTAACTGCCGGGGCTTACATTTGTATATGCATTAGGCTGGCACAACCTCTCTGTCCTTCCTCCCCACCCTCCTCATCATTAGGAATGCTCCAGGCAGATTGCTTCCTATTCCCCACTTGTGGCAGCCCAGCACATGGGCTGGATCGTTAACACACCTGTGCAAAGCTCAAACAGCAGTAAATGTTCCTGGATCATTCCTAATGATGAGAAGGGTGGGGAGGAAGGACGGAGAGGTGGTGCCAACCTAATGCTTATACAAATGTAAGCCCCGGCCATTAGACACAGCACTGTAGGGTTAAAAGTTGTTTTTATGACAATAACTGCATCCCCTGCTGAACGGACCCCAGGACAGATCTTGGATTAAAAGCAGCTATATGAAGGTACAAGTGGTTTGGGGGGGACAGATTGTGGGTACAGAGTCACTTTAACCCTAAGCCAAACCCATTTAAGCCCACACTGTCTTAATCTTGCCAGGTTGGCTTTGCGTTAAGGTTTATCGCTGACCAATTTTTAGGACTTCTTACAGTCACTACAGACAGTCCTCCCCATGTGCTGATGTTTCTTGCTTTTGTTGGATATGGATTTTATGGCCTATGGTCAATGGATTTTTACTATTGGTCGTAAAGATTATAGGCATCAGTACTGAAATAATAAGCAGTGAGTATAATATTCAGGACAATAAGCAATGCAGCAATAAAGTACAATAGTATTGGGTGGGGGAAGGGACATGTATTCAAGCCAAATATCATGAGTACGTAACACCAGAATAGGTGAGGAAGCATGACATTTTTATTACTTTAAAAATGAATTGCCTCAAGGAATAACCTACTTTTCTCCTATAAGGTGTAAATTGATTTTCAGTATTCTCTGAGATGAGCGTAAGTCCTGGCGCTGGATATGCAATATGTAATAAATGATGTGAGGCATGAATCAATAATGTATGTGACCAAAGCATCTTCCTTGATATGTAAAGGGCTTTCCCAACTATAGGCTTCTACATGTAACAACAATAGAGGGTCCCTAGACTGCAGGACCAGGCTTCACCTTTAGCAGGAGCTCCGCTCTTTCCAGGACTTATGGCAGAACAGACTAGTGAGATCCTGCAACAGTCGTGCAAAGAAATTATACAAGCTCATAGCAAATGTAAGAAGCGAAAGCAAAAGACAACTCACCTTAGATATCAGTGACCGATGAATGCAACAGTCCTGCAGGGAGTAGTAGTTGTCTTGCAGGAAGGCATGTGCAACAGCAAACACAACAACAACAACACAGGCAGGGGAAATATCTGACAATTACCGAAAAACTCAATAAGCAGAATACTACAACGTACCAAACTCCCAAGGCAAATGCTAAAACACAGACAGACAGACTAGGGAGACACAGACAGTACATGACAGCAGAGACTGGTAGATCAATATTCTCTGCAGACCGGCAGCCGGGCTCTTACATAGACTCAATTGGGGGGGGGGGGTGGTTAATATTATGATGGTTTTTGTGTAAAATTGGTGCAAATTTTTTACCAATCTATCATTTGCAAATATTTGCAAGTTTTTTCTGCATTTTTTGCAATATTATAGAACATTGTGGAAAAATTGACAGTGTTTTTTTAGCACTAGTTTTCTCAAAAAGCATGAATCCCCTCCCCCAGTGTGTTACCTAAACCAGACATGGAGCAAGACTCTGGCAACTGTTTTAAGAGTTAAAGGGGTTATCCAGCGCTACAAAAACATGGCCACTTTCTCCCCTACTGTTGTCTCCAGTTCAGGTGTGGTTTGCAATTAAGCTCCATTTACTTCAATGGAACTGAGTTTCAAAACCCCACCCAAACTGGAGATAACAGTAGGGGAGAAAGTGGCCATGTTTTTGTAGCGCTGGATAACCCCTTTAAAGACAGGAGAAGCAAACATGGCGGAAGTAGTCCAGCCATGCATAATTCAGTAGTTGGCTATGTCGATAAGATATCATAAAAGATGAGTGGTGATCCAGCAGCAACTGGAAACTCAAAACTTTTCAGATTGTACTCCTTGTTTTCAGTAGAGAACTGGCCAAGTGGCTATTAAAATGGATATCAGGTTATGGAAAAAAATTACTTTGCCATCCTAAGAACTGGTCTCTCCTGGAAAACCACCCTAGATTATGATATGTTTCATTGACACTAAATGCCACAATGTTTAGGGTGTTAAACTTCCTCAAAGAGTTGAGATGGCTTGGGTATTCTGTGGACATTTGGTGGAGCGAAAATCAACTGGTTTCAGACAGTTATATAGATTTGTAATTTACTTTTTATTTAAAAATCTCAAGTCTTCCCATACTTATCAGCTGCTGTATGTCCTGCAGGAAATGTTGCTTTCTTTTCAGTCTGGCACAGTGCTCTCTGCTGACATCTCTGTCTGGGACAGGAACTGTCCAGAGCAGTAGCAAATTCCCATACAAAACCTCTACTGCTCTAGACAGTTCCTGTCTCGGACAGAGGTGGCAGCAGAGAGCACTGTGTCTGACTGAAAAGAAAGCATTTCCTATTAGACATACAGTAGCTGATACATATTGGAAGACTTGAGATTTTTAAATAGAAGCAAATTACAAATCTATATAACTTTCTGAAACCGTTGATTTGAAAGGAAAATATTTTTGCTGGATAACCCCTTTAAGAGGAATCCATCTTCCAAATTAAACCAACTTGGAACTACCTACAATGTCTCAATGAAACCTTTCAGAAAACACCTTCACAAACCCCTGAAATGTTCCAGTACTTGCCCAAATGCCCAGCACTTTACAAGTGGATAACAAGCAAACATAAATCTCTTTAGCAAAATGTAATCTCCACTCTGTCGCCCGTGTCTTTTCTTCCTTTCCTCGGCCTCCTTTGCCTACTCTTGCCTTCTATCGTCTGAAAATATCACCTGCTTATGAATGGAGATTACACCTCTAAATTCCTTGGCTCTATAGCAGCTGTCACAGAGGAGCTGCCCATGTGCAGGGCCCCATGGATCACCTGAATGCAGGTACTATAACTTTGTGGTTGGCAAATGTAGCTTACTGCATTTCCTTTGGAAAAATGTAGCATTTTTCTTCAATGGTCTCTTTAAAGGAAATCAGAAAATTACCTTGTTAAATACAAATTTTTTATGTTAAATATATTTTCTTCAATTTTGTTTTTTTCATTTTATTATCTTTATTTTAAAGTTTAATCCTGTTGCTTAGAAAAGCTGAAAAGTTATGTTTCCTACAGGTTTTTTAGACAAAAAACATATTTGGAAAATCCGTTTGTGGCCATGTTGTTTTATTTCTTTTCTGTTTTTACTTCCTTTGTGGTTCCTTCTGTCCGAGCTTATAGCTGATCTCTTCTTCTTCAAAGAGTACAGTATTCCCAGACTCTTCACAGCAGGTGGATTTTCAGTCAGCTGAAATATGTATTTAAATTAATAGAGAATAAGCCCACGAGGACTGCGGAGCTGGTTCAATAGATTGTAATTTTGTCAGATACTTTATATTAAAATTGAATATTATCCTATCATGTGTATGGTGTAAATCCAAAGAGACCTACCTTGGAAGTGACAGCTATTTTAAGGCTTGTGGAGAATGCTGATGATTGCAGTCTGTACTGCTGCTCTCTTCTCTCCTTTGACATTATAAGACGTCAGTGTGAGCCTTAAATTCCAGTTCAGAGGTCGCCTTTTCTATTTACTAATGGATGGAAAGGCACACGGATGACATTTCCATCCATTACTCCAATGTTTCTAATCCATTTTGCCATTTATAATAATGGAAAGATCCAAATTATTCACCATTCCATTTTCTCCACTCTGAGTCAATCACAAGTAGAAGGTGCAATAGGTCCCTACCAGGAGCCGCTAACTAAATCAGCAGTTACTTTGCAAGACTAAAATCCGTTCCATTGCCCCCAATTACTGGTGACCTCCTGAGGTGCATCTTATGGCAAATACAATAGATTGGTACAGCTCCTTCTGAAATGTGTTATTTCCCTAAAAAAGCAACAAGCAAGGGCCCTCTTTTACCAAATTCACTATACAAGGGGCCTCATCTGCCTCAAGGTTTGGTACAGCACTTGGTTCAATGTTATTGATTGTGCATAGAAGCGAAAACAGAATAGAAGGAGGAAATACCACCTGAAGGTGGCTGAGCTGAGATGTGCACTGTGTGGGCAGAGGACAGCCAGGGGAGGAGAATGGTTGAATGGTTCCCCTGTCCAGCTTCAGCAGTCAGGTTTTGTAAACTGTATGAGAAAAAGATTTTGATTTATCAATCTCGAAGACCAAATTCAGACACATTTTTTGTCTCATTTTGTCAGATAGCAACCAATGACAGCTCAGATTTGGTTGCTGTCTGTGCGAGACACAAATACTGTATATACCTGATTGATAAATCTGAGCCTTCATCTTATTATAGAACCACCAAATGTGAAAGCCTCAAAGAAAACTAAAGCTGAAAGAGTTTTTGCAAGGACTTCTTTCCACCTTGCTACATCCCAACCTCTGTCATGGGGCAACTGGTAAGCACCCATTGTGGTACCCAAGTGCTTTGTCTTTGAGCCAAGCTCAGAAACAGAGTCTAAGTACTCTCTTGGTTTTCTGTTTTTATCCACTGCAGGATGTAGAAGCTAAACAAAGCTGTTGGAGGGTAGAAGGTTTCTTCCCAGCAGTGGTAGCATTTGGACTAATGGATGCCAGTGTATGACACTGAAGGGTCAGGCAAAGACAGGTCAAGGTTCATGCATGGATCGTGGGCAGGTTGAAAGGTAGAATGGTCAAATACTTGCAAGAGAACTAAAGCAGGTGGCAGGTTCAGGGACAGCAATCCAGGTCAGGTATCAGAGGCTCTGTATGTTACACGGGGGTCAGGAAATCAGGCACAGGTCAATATGCATGATATCAACCAACAAAACACATTTATCACTGAACACAAGGAGAACAGTGAAAAAAATTCCAATGAAGTACTCAATCAAGAGTCTCCACTGATGCCCCCAAAAATTTAAAAATGCAAAACAGGAGTCCGTGGAGCCTCGGTTGCGAGACTCAAAACACGGGATAGCCAGATATCTCTAGCCCGTTGCCACGGGGTGCCTCCATGATAGAGAGAGCACCACACCACCCTGATAAATAGCCCCTTAAGTCCCACTCGGTTACGAGTATTGGAACATAAATAGGGAAACACCAGGGTGGCCCCTTTATGTCAATGTCTAACTCAAGGTGCGAGTATTGAGATCATGACAAGGGCTTGCCAAGGCAGGCCTCCATCCACAGACAGCCACTCTGGTGTTTCCCTATTTATGTTCCAATACTCGCAACCGAGTGGGACTTAAAGGGCTATTTATCAGGGTGGTGTGGTGCTCTCTCTATCATGGAGGCACCCCGTGGCAACAGGCTAGAGATATCTGGCTATCCCGTGTTTTGAGTCTCGCAACCGAGGCTCCACGGACTCTTGTTTTGCAATATGCATGATATCAGGAGAATAACACACCTCCACTATGGACACAGAGAACCACAGTATTGCTCAGTCACAGGTGAGCAGGTTGAGGAACTTAAAATAAGTAGTACTGAGCAAAGATACAGTATGTGGGGACATATTAGGAGTGTGAATAATGACCCCTTAAGGTGCAGACCTGGAAGAGCAGTAAGAGGATGGTGATGACCGGGAAGAGAGAGTGGAACGCGGACAGTGAAGTGGCAGTGTGCTGGTGAGTGCTGACCATCGGTGCTACGACTTTATTGTGTGCTGATCACTTGGCCAACCTCTTGCTTTCCATATACCTAGTCTACCATTTCTTATATGATGACACTTCAATGGGATTCTTCTAAAGGTCCACATTGTATCTAAACCCTGATGATCAACCAATGTCTGCTTATAACATGATTCCATAAAGAATGTCCTCACTGTGCAGTGATACTTCATCTTAGGGTGGTATTACACGGCACGAATATTGTTCGAAAAATCATTAAATCGTTCGGATATGAACGATAATCGTTTAGTGTAATAGCAGACAACGCTTAAACGACACACAAGAAATCGTCGGTCGTTTAATAGAATTCGGACCTATTTTTATCGTTCCGTGAAATTGGGTGAACAATTTCAGGTTGTTGGCCATAGTGGTCATTCGAATTTGTTAATCGTTGATCATCAAAAAATGTCTTTGTGTAATAGTACCCTTACAGTATGGATGTTTAGTGAAACATCAGTAGAATCTGTTAATAACATCTCTTGATCATCTCTATGTTGGCAGCAACTATCCAGGGGCTTTTTTGTTACATACCGTAAATATTCCATTTGTTACTATTGATATTTGTAATATAATCCATATACAAAGGTTGTAGAATCTCTATTGTTTACATACAAACAGTGTCATCCTGCTATTTCGCTTGTGTCTTTGGATGGGATTACCATCTAGGAGCTAGGAGTCAGTGATCATAGCTTCATTACAAGCTTAGTCCAATCAATACAGTAAATGGACAGGCAGGCTGATGTAGCATTGTTGCATAAAACGGTTGCATCTCAGGGGGGAATTAATTAAACTGACCTTGTGCTCTGCAGAACGGAGCAATTAGAGAGATGAATTTACTGCTCGGGCTTAACAGGAAACTTTGTGAATATTAAAGCGCAGAATGGTCACATCATCTGTACGCGTGTCAGAAAAAGATTACTCATTGAGGAGCTGTCATCTGCACTTTGGGGTCAGTCGCTGTAAGGGACAAAATAATACATAAAAAATAGGAATTAATGCAAGTCGTGAACGAATATCAAGAATAGGAACTCACCAATAGATGACAGAAACAGAATAGCGATGGAAAGGGATAAAAGATGGCAGTCAGGAATTGAAGCTGATGGATGATGAATAGAAACAAACTAGAAAAACCGACCCTAACTAGCTCTCCCTGAATCTTTCCCTAGATCTATTCTTGATCACTGACCTTAAAAACAGACACCACTGACCCCAGCAGTCTCTGAAAATATTCTTACCGAAAACCGTAGTCTACAAAGCTGACCCTAACACAAATGAGGACTCTAGGGTTTAGAGATAAAAAAAAAACAAGGTTGAACTGTACTGAACTAAGGGGCAAATGCAACAAGATCAAACTGCGAGAAACAACCGCTACAAAACAAAGAAAAAAAAGAGAACAAAGGTAAAAAAGAATTAAACGAAAGCCAGCTAAAATGAGCAGGGGGATAACTAGAAATGGCTGGGCCCCGTAGCAAACTTCTATTGCCCCCCAACGACTTACCACTAAGCTGTTAAGTGTAGCCATAACTGCGCTTGCAGTTAAAGGGACATTTGTAGGTTTAGGGTTAGGGGAGGCCCGCCCAGTCACCTGGTGCTGCAAATGATGACAGCTTAGGAGGCCTTCCCAGATGAGTGATCCCAACTCCACTTCTCCTAATACGAGCTCATTTTTGGCTGTAGGTGGCTGAAGATTGCTAAATGTAAAAAGGACCCCAAGCCTGATTTCAGACGCCCACTCAAACTGCAGACAAGAATCATGCTGTTTCTGGAAGAATGCAACCATTTTTTTCTAATCCTGGATAACTCCTTTAAGGGGCCTGTGTGCATTACACAAAACTTAGCTGACAATCTCATGTGTATTAGGCATTGGGGGAAAGTTAGGGAAAGAAGAGTCAGGCATGTTGGGTCTTAGAATGTCAGATTTGTATGGGAGATAAGCATAGAAGTTCAAGGTGTAGCCAGATATTTTGGCACTTTATAAATTAAAATTATTATTATTATTATTATTATTATTATTATTATTATTATTATTAATGACATGACAAATAAATACTTCTTGTATAAATCACTAGTCAGACTGCACATAGAATATTGTATACAGTTTTCGGCACCAGTGTACAAGAAAGACCTAAAGGAGCTAGTGAAATTTCAAAGACACACAACCGGAGTAATAAACTGTATGAGAGGACTACAGTACCCAGAAAGATTATCATAATTAGGGTTATTTAGTTGATAAAAACTATGTATAAATATATCAGGTGTCAGTACAGAGATCTCTGCCACTATCTATACACATCCAGAACTGTGTCTATATAACAAGGTAATCCTATACGTCTAAAGTAAAAAATAAATTTCGATACTAGCACAGATGCGGAATCTTTACTGGAAGAGCAGTGAGACTATGGAACTCTCTGCCAGAGGAAGTGGTCAAGGTGATTAAAGGGAAACTATCAGCAGGTTCATCCAAACGAACCTACTGATATCTCCCTCCAGCCGGCTACCTCATCTTTCCTGCGCCGATCTTGTTTTCTTAGTAGGTCTCATTGTTTTGAAGAACTTGAATCCAAACAAAATTTGTGAATGAGCTTGCTTGGAGCACTGGGGACGTTCCTCGGCCCCGAGTGCACTGTTTGGACTTCCTGCTGTCTCCTCCGGTCACACCTACCTATGCATATTCAATTACACATAAGCAGGCCAGTCTTTAGGTAGGCGTGACTGAAGTAGGCGGTGAGCAAGACAAATGGTGCACAAGGGAAGGGAGGGGGGGGGGTCAAGAAATGCCTCCAGTGCCCCAAATGAGCTATCTTACATATTTCATTTTTCTCCAAAGTTCTCCAAAACAGTGGGAGCTAAAAAGAAAACAAGACCAGCCCCAGAAAGATACAAACCTGCTGATAGTTTCCCTTTAATAAAAAGCCTGGATGCATTTCTGATGTGTAGTAATAATAATAATAATAATAAAGGTTATGGATTCTGGAGAAGTGTGGTTGATCAAAAAAAAAATTCTGATTGTTATATGTGGAGTCAGAAAGGATTGGTTTCCACCTCGTGGAGTCTTCTGCCTTCCTCTGGGCTAACACCATAGGGTGATAGGCTGAATTGGATGGACGTATGCTTTTTTCAACCTTACAAACTATGTACAGTTGTGCTCAAAAGTTTACATACAGAATTTTTTCTTTCTTCTACCTTTTTTCAGAGAATATGAATAATGACACAAATACTTTTTCCCACTCATGGTTAGTGGTTGGGTGAAGCTACATCACAATGACAACCAAAAACATCCAAATGACCCTGAGCAAAAGTTTATATACCCTGGTGTTTTTGGCCTGATAAGATGCACAAAAGTTGACACAAATTGACAAAAATTTTGGCCACAACTGTAAGGATAGTTGTTCGGGATACAAAGAAAAACTCACAAATAACATCAGCTGAAATACAGGACTTTCTGAAAACTAGCGGTGTGGCTGTTTCAAGATGCACAATAAGGAGGCACTTGAAGAAAAATGGGCTAGAAGGTTGAGTCACCAAAAGAAAGCCATTATTGCCCAAATGCCACAAAGTATCTCGCCTACAATACACCAAACAGCACAGAGACAAGCCTCAAAACTTCTGGAACAAGATCAAACTTTTTAGCCACAATAATAAACGTTACATTTGGAAAGGTGTCAACAAGGCCTATGATACAGGAAAACCATTCCAACTCCTATAAAGCATAGTGGTGGATGGCTGATGTTGGGGATGTGTGAGTTACAAAGACACAGGAAACTTGGTCAAAGTTGAAGGAAAGACGAATGCATTTTTGCATTCATCAGCCTGAAAGCTGCATATGGGACGTACTTGGATGTTCCAACATGACAATAATCCAAAACACAAGGCCAAGTCGATCTGTCATTTGCTACAGCAGAACAAAGTGAAGGTTCTGGAGTGGCCATCTCAGTCTCCTGACTTCAATATCATTGAGCCACTCTGGGGAGATATCAAGCGTGCAGTTCATGCAAGACCGCCCAGAAATTTAAAGGAACTGGAGGCATTTTGCCAAGAAGAATGGGCAGCTGTACCATCTGAAAAAATAAAGAGCCTCATCCACAACTACCACAAAAGACCTCAAGCTGTCAATGATGTTAGAGGGGACAATACACGGTATTAAGAACTGGGGTATGTAAACTTTTGATTAGGGTCATTTGGATGTTTTTGGTTGTCATTATTTAAAAAGAGAAAACACAGTAGTTTGACAATAAATGGTTTCACCTAACCACTAACCAGGAGTGGAAAAAAAACTTTTGTGTTATCATTCATATGACAAGAAAGCAAAAATTCTGCAGGGAGTATGTAAACTTTTGAGCACAACTGTAACTATATGTAAAATCTCTCTCTAAAAAGCAAACAAACAAAACCTAACAGTGGTCTTGTGACATAATTTTCAGTTTTGGTGGCCACATTGCCTAACAGATCTCACTGTGGTGGTCACAGCCAATGGTCACATTGCTTTTATCCTGATTTTATTGTTGATATGAAATATGATATAATTATTTGCCCTTCATGTATCAGATTATAAGTGCTTCCACATATGCTTAGATTACTATACATATTTGCATACCAAGCATCCCCTTTAATGTGGTGTCTAGAGAGCCAGTTGTTGTTGCATATGGTCCAGTGCTTTGTGCTTAGCTATTCTAGAGCAGAGAGCCCATGTAGTTTCCTAGAACAGGGGCTTTAGGGACCTATGTTAACCCCCTGATGCGCCATCTGTAGCTGCAATCTATGACAGCTAGCTGGAATAGCTCATAGATATTTCCCCTTTGGTATAGTGTATTTATCTGTATTGAAACATCATTGTTAGAAATACCCTCTTCACTGGAAAGCCAAGTTAATATAGATAATTTATTACTTCTGCATCCTGTTTAGATAATGTCAGTTCGCCACCATTAGCGATTGCACAGTAAAAAGCGTTGTCAGTCTGCAGAGGTTTCCTGAAGTTGCCCTCATTATATATAACCTAATTCCTCCTCCGTATTTCCCCTACTAAATTCTCTTGTCTCAGAGAGTATGCAGGAGCCTCAGAGACTTAAACAGCGGGCAGCAGGATAGTTAAAACCCGGCAACATATGACAGATAATCCCCCATCTCTGCAGGAAATCCCAGTTGCATCAATTTGTTCCTTTTGGAAATGTTCATTGCTTGACTGGGTTTGCTGCATCAGATGCTGAGCTCTTAAAAATAAAGGAGACGTACAGTTGAGAATGCAAGGGCTCATTGGTATGAAATACTGATAGTTCTTAAAGGGAATGTTCACCTTTTATCATCATGTCATTTTAGATGCATCATTCTGTGCTAAATCATTTCTTAAAGTAACTTTATAATGGTTAGAGCTCCAGATTTCTGATACAGTACCCCAAATTTTTTGTATAAACCTAGGGTTAACCCGTTAATACACCATAAAATACTATTTGTTAAATTGTAGTGGTTTAAAGGAATTATGGAGCAAGCTCAGGAGCAAACTCATGGCATGTGGTGGTTGTTAACTGAAGCTGACATCTTTCATGAGTGGTCAGGATTGGAGATATCTCTGATCCCTGCTGTTTAACCCCCTTGATGCAGCAATGCAGCAAGCCCTGCTTGGCCCTATGTATGGCACAAAAAAAGAAAAATCTGCTGATAACACTTTTTATTGCCACTTCCAAGTGTTAAAGGAGTCTAGCCAGTGTGCCCTCACTCTTATTTTCCTTCCGTTCCCCGTTTTAGTGACAGGCAGGGCTAGTTTTCCAGTGCTGAGCCCTGGGAAATCTCCTGTATCTGGAAGCTGAGCTGTGTCTGTCACTCAAACAGGGGGCAGGTGGTAATGGAGAGCAGAGAGGCGTTTCAGCCCAGGTTGGCAATAAAGGATTTTTTTTTATGGGAATCCAGCTGTTAGCGTCAGGTATGGCAAAGGCAGTCTGACAAGACATGGACAGTAAGCCCTAAGCTGACCCCGCCCACTGTTCCTGCCTACTTGCCACAAGACAGTCCTAGGTGACTGCAGACAACCACGAAGGCGTTCCCTACTCTTGATACGTGGAACACAAAGCACGGACAGACAAACAAACACAAACAAACACAATAAGAGGTGTCAGACAAACCAGGTCAGCAACAGTCGGGCGGCATAGTACAAAAACAGTAATCAGGAGAATAGTCGTGGTCAGGGGCAGAAGGTCAGGAACGCAGAGAACAGAGTAATGCTGGGTTTACACGGAGCGATTATTGGACAAATTTTCGCGATAACGATCGAATTCGAACGATAATCGTACGTGTAAACGCGGCGAACGATCGAAAAATCGTTCATTTTGATATTTTAACAGGTTCTTAAATCGTCGTTCGCAAAAAATTCACCGATCGTTCCGTGTAAACAGTCGTTCACTGATTTTCCCTATGTGTGAGATAGGCTTAAGTGAAGCAAAACTAATTTTCTGTACGATATATCGTACCGTCTAAACGCTGATCGTTATAAAAAAAAATCGTTACTTCAAAATCGTTAATCGTACAATCGGGCGAATTATCGCTCCGTGTAAACCCAGCATAATGGTGCATTTACACAGGCAGATTTAGCTGACAGATTTTTGAAGCCAAAGCCAGGAACAGACCATAAACAGGGAATGGGTCATAAAGGAAAGACTGAGATTTCTCCTCTGTTCAAATCCATTCCTGTCTTTGGCTTCCAAAATCTGTCAGATAAATCTGCCTGTGTAAACACACCATAAGGATCCATTTACACAGAAAAGATTATCTGACAGATTATCTGACAAAGATTTGAAGCCAAAGCCAGGAATGGATTTGAAAAGAGGCAAAAATTCAGGCTTTCCTTTATGACCTGATCTCTTTTTATAGTCTGTTTCTGGCTTTTGCTTCAAATCTTTGGCAGATAATCTGTCAGATAATCTTTCTGTGTAAATGGACCCTGATGAATAGGGAGATGAGCAGACGAGTAAACTCTAAGGGTATATTCACACGGGCGGGCTCGCAGCGAGATTCTCGCTGCGAGCCCGGCAGGTCCTGGCAGTTCCCACACACTACATACTTGCTGCGGTCTAAACGACCGCAGCGAGTATGTAATTATACCGCCCTTAACCCCTTCTGCTCCCCCGCTGTGTATATACTTTACCTGTCCTCGCTGCACGGGTCCGGCGTCCTGCTCTCCTGTCCGGCCAATCAGTGTGTTGCCCAGCCGCAGCCACTGATTGGCCGGGCGGGAGAGCAGGACGCCGGACCCGTGCAGCGAGGACAGGTAAAGTATATACACAGCGGGGGAGCAGAAGGGGTTAAGGGCGGTATAATTACATACTCGCTGCGGTCGTTTAGACCGCAGCAAGTATGTAGTGTATGGGAACTGCCAGGACCTGCCGGGCTCGCAGCGAGAATCCCGTCCGTGTGAATATACCCTAATAGTGAGCAGGGAACTGAGCAGCCAGCTGCTATTTACCCAGGATCAGAGACTGGGTCCAGCAGCTGATTGGACCAGCCCTGATCCCTGAGGTTCAGCTGAGCAGATCTAGCAGTGCAGTAACCCCTGCACTGCCAGAAGTCTGACAGGAAGAGCAGGTGTGGTTGGTAAATTGGAACACAATTCAGACAGACACAGTTGCAAAAAAACACAGACAGAAACTCAGCGTTTTCTCGGCCGCCTGGCATGGACCGAGGAGCCCAAAGTCATATTCCTAACACCATCACTGGATAAATTATGGTACAAATGGTCTTATTTACCTCATACTTACTCAAATGGAAACTTTAAAGAGAATTTAACCAGATGATATCTCCCTTCATCTTACCTTTATTTTCAGTACCATTGCCATGCTATTAGGAGTTCGATCTTATGCTAATTAGGCCTATTGGTGCACCGATTACAAGACCAACAACCCAAGTCCATCGATCCACCGCCGGCTGGAAACGGTGTTGAGACTTATTTTCATCTTCAGTGCCCTGTGTGCAAAAGGGAGATATTAGCAGGTTATATTCTAATCTTCTAAAAGTTTCCCTTTAAGCATGTCAGCAATTTGTTACATGTCTTTTATGGGACAGACTCCCTTTAAGTATTTAACTGATAAAATAAAGTCTATAACTTTATTCTGGAGACAATTTTCTTTATGTTCTTGGGATAGGGTGTAGTGTCCCACTACATGTTTTTGTTTTCTTCTTCTTACACCTTGGTAAAACTGTATCAGTCTAGTGTCACAGGTTAGGACAGGTGGCCGCTGTTCATTACTCCAACCACTAGCACAGCTGCAGCTAACACTAGGTTTAGCTACACACACACACTTCTGTTACAGTGACTAACTTCTTTTGTAGTTAGTTAGTGCCTGGGTACAGGCCAGGTAGGACGTGTATATAGTTTTATTCTGCCTCTTGCCTATGCTGAGGATCATACAGCTAACACAGGACAGTGGACCACCTTAGAAAAAAAGGATGGATAACTCCACTGCTGTAGAGCACAGTGCCAGCAGGCCACTCTCTACTGACAAGACAATCAGCTTTGTAGGAAGGGTTCTACAAGCCAGCTACACCCAGAAGAGAAACCTGGGACTCGTACTACCCCAGTAGGACGGAAACCCGACACTGTGGGGCAGAAGGCAGTTAGGTGAGATAACTGGGACTCATCCATAAGTGAGAACAAGGATTTCTTCAAACACTCTAAAGATACTTTACCTTATCCTGGCATAGTACATTAGGCAAGGGCCCTTCTATCTGGTCCCTGTCACCTGTTACCTTACTATTTCTACTATCAATCCACCTATCTACCTGTTGGAGTATTATTGCTGATTATTTTTGCACTAAGTACCTGAGCACTAGTTGTCACTGTTTTTGCACTCCAAAACACCAGAGCCCACCAGCAGGACCAACATCAGTTCCAGCAACCTGGGCCACAGCAAGAAGATAACTGTATTAGATAGGAATACCCCTTTATGGTGCGTTCACACCTACAGGATCTGCAGCTGATTTTCTGCAGCAGATTTCATTTAAATAACTGAACACAGCATCAAATCTGCTGCAGATCTGCTGCAGATCCTGTAGGTGTGAACGCACCCTTACAGAGTTAAATAACAAAATTTTGGTTACCAGCAGCAAACACTAGAGGGTGTTTAGGAGCTTACTGAATACTGTTATTAGTACATCCAGTATATACAGTAAACAGTATGTGATAAACAGTGGTCACTGCAAGCAGACAGAATTTAGAGGAAAGTAAGTAATCTAAAAAACAATAGCAATCAGATAGTCAAAGATATTAAGCTAAGGATTAAAATTCCACATTAAAGGGGTTTTCCAGGATTACGCAGTGGGTATGTGACCCATTCAACTTCACACTACCAGGATCCGCAGCAGATTTCGCTGCAAACTCGCAGCGTGAAATCCGCTCCATAACAAACTGACACCTTCTTCCTAATCCAGACTAGTTATTTTCTCGTTCATTATATAGTGGCAATGTGTTTCACAGTGTTGTACAGGGATTGTTACCCCTTCCCCAGCTCGCTCACTTACTCAATTTCACAGGCAGCCATTTAACCTGTATGTATGTGAGAAAAACCCACACATACAAAAGGAGAATTTGCAAATTTTATTTTAGACCCAAGATCTCATTGTTTCAAGGCAGCAGTGCTAACCAGGGCCGGCTCCAGGCTTTTGTGGGCCCTTGAGCGGCAGAGCCTCAGTGGACCCCTTTGTATAGCAAATCATGTGGCATCATTATTAGAGGGTCTCAGCACACCCCTACTACTAAATAAAATGCTAGGAAATCTGGGTGACCTCTATAATACTGACTACTGTACAAGATGCTGAGAAAGCTGGGTGATCCCATTATACTGACTACTATTCAGGATGCTAGGAAAGCTGGGTGACCCCATTATACAAGATGCTGGGAAAGCTGAGTGACCTCCATTATACTTACTATACAAGATGCTAGGAAAGCTGGGTGATCCCATTATACTGACTACTATACAAGATGCTAGGAAAGCTGGGTGACCTCCATATACTGACTACTATACAAGATGCTTGGAAAGCTGGATGACTGCCATTATACTGCGTACTATAGAAGATGCTCGGAAAGCTGGGGGACCTCTATTATACTGACTACTATACAAGATGCTAGGAAAGCTGAGTGACCTCCATTATACAAGATGCTAGGAAAGCTGGGTGACCTCCATTGTACTTACAATACAAGATGCTAGGGAAGCTGGGTGACCTCCACTACACTGACTACAAGATGCTTGGAAAGCTGGGTGACACCAATATACTGACTACTATACAAGATGCTAGAAAAAGTAAGTGACCCTAATTATTCTTACTATACAAGATGCTAGGGAAGCTGGGTGACCTCCATTATACTGAGCACTATACAAGATGGTAGGAAAGCTGAGTGACCCCATTATACTTACTATACAAGATGCTAGAAAAGCTGAGTGACCTCCATTATACTTACTATTCAAGATGCTAGGGAAGCTGGGTGACCTCCATTATACTGACTACTATACAAGATGTTAGGAAAGCTGAGTGGCCTCCATTAAACAAGATGCTAGGAAATCTAGGTGACCACCATTATACTTACTATACAAGATGCTAGGAAAGCTGAGTGACCCCATTATACTTACTAAACAAGATGCTAGGGAAGCTGAGTGACCTCATTATACTTACCAAACAAGATGCTAGGGAAGCTGAGTGACCCCATTATACTTACTATACAAGATGCTAGGTGACCTTCAAGAGAGAGTCCCGTCTCTCATCCTCAGGCCAATCCTCCACGGTCAGCACCCAGAGCAAGGCTTGTTGGGATGGGGGCAGGGCTTATCAGGACTTACCAGGGCATTTAATTGCTGGTACAGCTGGGAACTGGGGTCTGGTTGCCCTACATTCTGGGTGAAGCAAGTGCCATGGGGGCCCTTGAGGTGCTGTGGGCCCCGGCACTTGTCTGAGTAAGCTGGGTGCTGATGCCGGCCCTGCTGCTAACCATTGAGCTACCATGCAGCCTTCAGCTTGCTCATAATTGCTATACGCTTACTACCTACACTACATTCCATTTGCTGTTGTTTAAAAAAAAAAATATATTGCTTTTGTATGCCACTCCATGCTTATACTCAGTTTCTTCAGAAGTGTGAAGAACTAACATCTCCTGGGATGCCCTGCTGGTTCAGTGTCTTATGAGAGCACGCTCTGCTGATCTGCATCTGGACAGGTGTATTCTTTACACTGGGCTCGGTACATTAGTCTGATGAATTAGAAGGATGCATCATAATTTGTCACTTATTTTGTGTGTTTCTAAACAATTCAGAATATTTTGAATATTCCACAGAGAACTCCGTATTTCTTCCAGTACAATTTCCTTTAAGCGTCTCCCTTTAACATATGCATACAATTTTTGTTTTGACAGATCCAGAGAAATGCATATTCAGTTTTATTTGATGAGAAGTTTTCCATTCCTCTCGATCCTTTGGCGCTGGAAGAAAACAGCCTTAGGTTTTCTATTTTTGCTATCGATGGAGATGAAAGGAATGTAAGCACGGGGGTGGCAGAGCTGAAATTATCAGACCTGGACTTGACTGTGCGACCGTTCAATACATGGATATACCTTCAAGATGTCAATAAGGTCAGATTATTATAATTTTTTAAGGTTTTACTATTAACAAAGTCAATTAAGTAGATAGATTTTGTTGTTTTAAGTAATTTAAGTAGCTTTAAATAAGTGGCTAAGGGATATTTCACTGCTGTCTTTTTTCATTTTCTCTATGCACCTTATATACAGTCACTGAAGGGAGTCTAAAGTAGTCTGAAACCCACCTCCTATCTGATCATTGGCTCAGGTTACTGACCCCACCCATTATTGCTCTGACAGTTCTGATTGGCTACTATGTAAAAGCTCACAAAGAGGTAAAACAAATAAGATTTACTAAGGCACTAAGGAAGGATGCTAGAGATCCATTATAATGAAACTTTATGGGCTCTTAGGGTATGTTGAGGAATATGCGCGGAATCAGTGGTGAAATCCGCTTCAAATTCCGCCTTTAAATATGAACTTAGCACTGTCCCATTAATTTTCATAGGATTTCCGCACTGTTGTTCAAACAGCAGAATTTCTGAGCCGAAATTTCTGAGCCGATTTCCACCTGAAGAGTTGACATGTCAATTCTTTGGATGGATTCCGCTATAGGAATCCTATAGAAGTCAATGGGGCTTGAATTCAGCTTTAAATTCTGCTTGAATTCCACTCAAAAAAATTCTGTTCCTATTCTGCCAGAGATGCATAGGCGAGGAATTTCAAGCAGAAAACTTTCCTTTCCATGGCCTCGAAGAATACTCGCCTATTCCTCAGTGTGAACATACCCATAGATAGGAGTCAACTTTAGCCAAAAGTAAAAGGGAAGTCCAAAAAAATAGCAGTGAGTTATTAACACTCACTGCTTGTTATTTTAGTGCTCATAAGCTGTCATCAGAGGTTAGCTGGAAGTCAATAGGCAACTATAAAATGTTAGACCTACATTTTTATTTATCTATTTTTTATCTTCTTTTTCTCACTTGAGTTGCATGTTTGGACTCGAAATTCTGCTTACATTCCACTTGAATTCCACTTGAATTCTGCTCCTATTCTGCCAGAGATGAATAGGTGAGGAATTTCAAGCAGAAAACTTTCCTCTTGAATTTTTTGCTGAATACACTCCTATTCCTCAGTGTGAACATACCCTAAAGTCCAGTTCACACTGAGCAAAAACGGCAAAATTTCCGCCGTGCTCAGTGTCCTGTTGTATCTCTATGGAATCGTGCATGCCTCCGCTGACGCCGTTCTCTGCGCAAAAAATTGACATGGTAAGTCGTCGAGTGGAGAGGGAAGGGAGTGGAGGCACGTGCGCTCTTCCATAGAGATAATGCAGGACACTGAGCACGGTGGGATTCCACGGCAGACAGTTCCATCGCGGAATTCCGCCATTTTTGCTCAGTGTAAACTGGACCTAAGGGTATGTGCGCACTGAGGAAAACACGCGGAGGACTTATGGCTGATTCTGCCACTTGTCTCTGCATTCCACCACTTTACTCTCCACCTGTGCCATACATAGCCCCCGCCCCAGTGTACATGTTCACAACACCCTTTATCGAGGGCCCCTTGATAAATTGTGAATACGTGTAATGTGTGTATTATCATTTTTGAACTACTTTAATATAAAATGGAAAATCACAGTGAGAAAAATATTGCACCAAAGAAATGCAACAAACCTACTGTATGTTTGTTATTTGTTCGTGTATGTTTGGCAAACACATTCCATTGCGAGTATGTAACCCGATCCCTTTAACCCCCCCCCCCCCCACACACACACAGCCCGCAGCATACATCTGCGCGGCTGCATGCGAGGCTCCGGCTTGCATTGGTCCCGCTCAACCAATTAGTGACGGCCGTGCACTGATTGGCTGAGCAGGACCAACGGGAGTCAGGAGCCTCACATGCAGCCGCGACACCAAGCAAATGTATGCTGCAGGCGGCGGGGGGTTACATACTCGCAGCAAAATGAAAATTCCACTACGGGTATGTAACCCCACTGAAAACACAGTACCGGGATTCGCAGCGGATTTCACTGCAAACTCGCAGTGTGAAATCCACTGCGAATCCGGTATGTGGGAAGCTACCCTTATTGTAGCTTTGTTTCAAGCCCAAAAAATGCCACATACTAAGAGTGTGTAATGGAGGACGTGTTGAGACAACTCTTTTAGACAGTGGCAGCAAACAAAACCCATGTAACCATTATTAAACACAAAAGAAATGTAAAAAATAAAATCTCAACATCTTATTGGTTGAGCAGTATCTAAGTATAAGATTACTTAATCGTAAGCAAGAACAAGAAATGAGCCTTGTGCCAACCTTGGTTCTGCATCTGATTTATATGATGTTTATTTAGATTATATAGGATTATGTAAAATCTTTTATGTAAACCACAATGTTGTCTTTTAGGCTGCGGATGCTGTAGGAGAAATTCTACTGTCTCTGAGTTACCTTCCCACTGCTGAACGTCTTACGGTGGTGGTAGTGAAAGGGAAGAACCTACAGTGGACAGAAGGAAAGTCCACAGCAGGTAAGCAGGTATTGAAAGGGTCATATGAGACTAGAACGTAACAGGATTAACAAATACTTAAAGGGTTTGGCCACTTCATAGTAAAGTTGCTCAGTGTTCAGTATTAGTAGGTGTACTCACTGTATATACTGACAGCAGCTCCCTGTGTACCTCATAGAGCTAAATCAGACTCCCCTACTCCAGGCTGGGCTGCTCTGCGGTGCACTGTCTAAAATGGCCGACATGGAGGAGCATGTGGCTGTGCCCTGCCCTCCAGTGTCCTACATAGGCATATACAGGCTCAATGGTGGACACTGGGGGCAGGGCACAGTCACATGCTCCTCCATGTTGTCCATCTTATGGACAGACTCACCACAGAGCAGGACAGCACAGCCTGGAGGAAGGGGTGTGATTTTAGCTCTGAGTTGCACAGGAAGATGCTGTCAGTATATACAGTGAGTACCAGGGGCGTAGCTAATGTCTCCTGGGCCCTGGTGCGAGAGGTCAACCTGCCCCCCCCTCCTTTCACGACCAAGTGATGCTATTGGTATATATATACACACACATACACACACCAAGACAGATATTACCAATAACACCAGCGTATAGGAAGAGAAAATATTATTACATATTACCGCCATACTGTTACTGACCAAATCCTGTATACTGAGACCAATATTACCAGTATATAGGAAGGAAATATTACCGCCACATCACAACCACTACCATCACCACCATATTGTTACTGACCAAATCCTGTATACTAAGACCAATAAAACACAATACCAGATAGCAAGTGACAAATAATTCCACCAAATATGCACAAGCCAAAAAGACAGAAATGGCTGCACATCGCACCCATGGCTGACACGAAAGCTTATTCAGCTACATTTAAAACCAACATCAGAAGTTAGTATATAATTTGGCCAAACCATATTGCCTCATGTACCACGTGCAGGTCTTCTGATACACATGAGTCCCTAACCAAAAAACATCACTGTGCCGGTCAGCGACCACAATCCCCGCAAAACGTGCGCAAGCAGAGAAAGGGGGGCCACGGAATGGCCCTGCAACCCCGTTGTCACAGGACCAGACCCTAAAGGGCCCCCCTGGACCCCGCAGGCGCCACCGGCGGAAAAAGTGGACGCCAAGCAACACAAGTGTGAACAAGCTCTTACCTCTCTCCATTCCTCTGCAGGTAGAATGGGAGAATACTAGGAGATCCTCCCCTTATGTACACAGGTGCTTCCTGCTAATTTGGATCACATGGGTCTTACACAGCACGAGTGCTAGCCACAATGAAAAAAGGGACAGAATACATAAAATATGCACAAGCCAAAAAGACAGAAATGGCTGCACATCGCACCCATGGCTGACACGAAAGCTTATTCAGCTACATTTAAAACCAACATCAGAAGTTAGTATATAATTTGGCCAAACACGGGGCAATATGGCTTGATCAATTCATATACAGACACTCTGGTGTTGATTTTTAATATAGGCCTAGCGGCATTAGTATCAGCCATAGATGGGATGTGCAGCCGTTCCATTCTCTCCAGTTCGTGTTTTACAATTCTCCCTCTCTGAACAGCTAGCACTCCTTTATAAGACCCACATGACCAAAATTAGCAGGATATGTCTGTGCTCACATGTCTGGACCCTATGTTTTCCCCATTCTGTGAGAGCAGCAATGGTAAGTGTAATACCATATCCATACTTGTGTCGTTTGGGGGCAGCCTTCCCCGCCGGTGGTGCTGGCTGGGTTTTGGTGGGGCTTTTTGGGTCTGGTCCTGTGACATTGGGGTTGCAGGGCCGTTCCATGGCCTTCCTTCCCTGCACGTGCATGCTTTGCGGGGTTGGCGGTCGCTGACCGACACGGTGTGGAGTTAGCGTAGGGACCCGTGTGGACCAGAGGACCTGCGCGGTGGTACACGGGGCAATATGGCTTGATCAATTCATATACAGACACTCTGGTGTTGATTTTTAATATAGGCCTAGCGGCATTAGTATCAGCCATAGATGGGATGTGCAGCGGTTCCATTCTCTCCAGTTCGTGTTAAATAATTCCACCACATACTGACTAACACCACCACTGCTACTGACTAATACCACCACATACTAACACCTCCGCTGCTACTGAATAACACCACCACATACGGACTAACACCACCACATACTGACTAACACCAACACTGCTACTAACACCACCACATACTGACTAACACCACCGCTGCTACTAATACCACCACATACTGACTAACACCTCCGCTAATACTGACTTAACACCACCACATACTGACTAACACCACCACATACTGACTAACACCGCCACATACTGACTAACACCGCCACTGCTACTAACACCACCACATACTGACTAACACCACCGCTGCTACTGACTATTACCACCACATACTAACACCACCACTGCTACTGACTAACACCACCACATACTGACTAACACCGCCACATACTGACTAACACCACCGCTGCTACTAATACCACCACATACTGACTAACACCACCGCTGCTACTGAATAACATCCACTGTACACGTATCACCACGTCCTGTCATATAGAAGTGGACGCAGCTCCACACAGGTTCTGTACATCATATACATCACAGTGCAGTTACATCTCTGATTGGAGTTCTTCCCTTTTCATCTTCTTCTCCATCTGTCCTGGGCCATCATAAGAACTTCTCTGAGCCACAAATCCATAGAGTCTGCCAGACAGACATATTAGGCTCCTCATTCTGGCACCATCCTCATCTTTCTACACACTGCACATTTGTATGGGCCCCTTTATGCCCTCATTTAGTGGGTAGGATGACTCTATGTGACCCCCTAATAGTATAAGCTCCCTACTATGTAGCCCCCTTATAGATGGCCCCTTCTCCCCCCCTTATAGATGCCCCCCCTTATAGATGGCCCCTTCCCCTCCTTATATATTGCCCCCCCCTATAGATAGCCCCCTCTCTCCCCTCCTATAGATGCCCCCCTCCCCCCTTATAGATGGCCCCCTCTCCTATAGATGGCCCCTCCCCCCCTTATAGATGGCTCCCTCCTATAGATGGCCCCCTCTCCCCCCTCTTTATATAGATGGTCCCCTCTCCCCTTCCTTATAGATGGTCCCCTCTCTCCCCCTTATAGATGGTCCCCTCTCTCCCCCTTATAGATGGTCCCCTCCCCCCCCCCCCTTATAGATGGTCCCCTCTCTCCCTCCCTTTATAGATGGCCCCCTCTCCCCCTCCGTCCTATAGATGGTCCCCTCTCCCCCCCTTATAGACGGTCTCCTCTCACCCTCCTTATAGATAGCCCCCTCTCTCCCCTCCTATAGATGCCCCCCTCCCCTTCCTTATAGATGGTCCCCTCTCTCCACCTTATAGATGGTCCCCTCCCCCCCCCCTTATAGATGGTCCCCTCTCTTCCCCCCTTTATAGATGGCCCCCTCTCTCCCTCCCTTTATAGATGGCCCCCTCTCCCCCTCCGTCCTATAGATGGTCCCCTCTCCCCCCCTTATAGACGGTCTCCTCTCACCCTCCTTATAGATGGCCACCTCTCTCCCCCCCTTTATAAATGACCCTTTTAAAGACTACCTGTTGTAAAAATAAACTTTTGCCATGTCATCAGGCATGTCAAAGGATATTAATCACAGCAGCTGTCACTGCTGACACCCGCCATGATCAGGAGATATAGCCAGAGAAGGAGCAAGGCAGGAGCGCGATCCACTTCCCGGCCACTTTGTAGGTAGTCTCCTAGACTTCCATTGACAGAGAGTAAATAACACGGCTGCTGGGCTCTCTCCTCGGCTGTATCTTCTCACCACAGCGCGTGTCAGCAGTGAGAGCAGTAAGTCTGATGACATGTCAAATGTTATTTTTCTTGACAGGTACATATCATAACATATAATAACTCTAGAGAGGATAAACGGACGGTGTTATACTAAATGTGAACATAGCCTATGAATGAGATTTGCATCTATGCCACAACAGATCATACAACCAATAGGAACAAAATGTCAACCAAGTGTACATAAGACAAAGTGTTGGCTGAACCTTGTATACATATATTGTATGTTTCTAAAGAGCTCTTTGAATTTTTATACATGAATCGGCAACACTTTTAGTAACGACATACAACCCTGGCAAACTTGCTGGCAGGCAGTAAAATCACTTGGGTTATATTTGTATGTGATGTGATGCGTCTTGTTCTAAAATTTTATGTGGTTATAAAAATAATGATCTCCCAGTGTTAAAGTATTGAAGAATAATGCTGGCCTACTCTGCTCATTGAAAGGTAATCTTGGGTATTCATCACCTTACAGAAGACGATGGGTCAGCAAATATTTCATGGTTTTGCTGCTGGCATATTAACGTGCCACCTCTGTAATACCAATGAGTATGAGAGAGCTTTGTATTGCTAAGAATTACAGCGCTCTCAGGGCGGTCGTTTATCTTTATCTCAGGTAACAGAGGGAAAAAGCAAATATTTTCTCGACTGTTAGGACCCCAGGATGGAGGCTGGGACGTAATGGAGAGTAAAGAACGACAACATACAGACTATAATCAGACCTCAAAGACACAATGGATCTTATGTTTTACCCTACAGATAGTCATGGGATATACAGTGATCATCTGCTGTAGATATTTGCAGAATTCTTTGTATTTTCAAATGTTTCTTGATTTTGTATTTTCATGTACATTGCTGTTTTTGGATTTTTTTTTTAATAGGTGTAAAGCAGTGTTTCACTCTTCAAAATATATATGTATGTATATATTATATCACAGGTATATGTATACAAAGGGCAGATATTATCACCATAAATATTACTGCTATACTGAGCAACCAGTACACCAAGCTCAATATTAGCAATAATACCAGTGTACAAGAAGGAAATATTATGGCCATACTGTATATAAGGATATAGCAGGGCTCCTAGAGCATTCCAACTTTCTGCATAGTCATTAGGGTCATGTATGGATCCCTGTGTGACAGATCCATTTCAGGCATATCTGTATCTATACACTGTAATTCATATAATAGCACACATATCATCTGAATATACAGTAGAATTGTTTAATGGGAAATCAGCGAGTTTGACCAAAGACATATATTATTAAGGAGCCATTGTTACATCATTGGGTGGGAGTTTTCCCTTGATATCTATACTGGACCCAATGATATAATAATATACATATAACTGGATGTAATATATGTTCAAGAGCCAGATAGTAAGGCCTCCTGCTTCCCCTCCCTGCAGGTATTGGGGTAGATGCAGGAGCTGCTGGGCCTTATTACATACATGTCACATGGTCAATAATAATCCCATCAATGACTAGAAAGTTCTAATAAATCACATAAGAGGCAGCAGCTGTGATCATGGAGATTTATTTATCATATACAGATAATAATAAGTGTCTCCTTCATGGGTGGCTGAGGTTTTATCCAGCCTGTTGTTACTTGGAGTAGTCCAAGAAAACAGAAGATACACACCATGAAATTCTTTTCAGTTTCTTTATCCAAAATGATTTCAGGATAACAATGCACATAAGGTATATCACCCAACACTCGTGCTCGTAATCTTCAGATGCTGTGTGAGAGACGGAAAAGTCCTTTAAGGCTCAATCAGAGCTCTGTCGTCCTCATGGAGGTGATCGGCGTCGTGGGAGCAGATGGCGGATTCTGCGACGTTTCGTGGAGGAACTCCACTTTGTCAAGCATTTCCTCCACGAGTTCCTCCACGAAACGTCGCAGAATCCGGCGTCTGCTCCCGCGACGCCGATCACCTCCATGAGGACGACAGAGCTCTGATTGAGCGTTAAAGGACTTTTCCGTCTCTCACACAGCATCTGAAGATTACGAGCACGAGTGTTGGGTGATATACCTTATGTGCATTGTTATCCTGAAATCATTTTGGATAAAGAAACTGAAAAGAATTTCATGGTGTGTATCTTCTGTTTTCTTGGATTGCTATTAGAGGTTCATAGGCCCTCTAGATTACACACCAGTGTGAAAGACTCATGTGCAGCGTATTTCTGTGTTTGTTGCTTGGAGTAGACATCCAGGAGTTTCTCCACAGGAATCTTATCTCCATATCGGTCGAGCATATCTTTGATGAAGCGGAGGACGATGTAGCAGATGACGGCTAATATTACAAGTACGGCAATAGTCCACTTTTTCAGAGAGGATAGAAAGTCGTCCATCCAGTCCTCTCTCATAGCTCGGGCACGGTCTTTTCTGGCTTGCCTGAAGTATCTGGCCAGGATACCAGCTGTGGCTTCCGGTGTCTGCTGGGTCAGGTCTGGCGTGGTGGTAGGAGGGGGAGGAGAGGTCCCTTCAACCAATCGGCGTAAAGCGTCATATGGTTGGGGGGTATGTCCTCTATATGTGCTCCGCATTGGGTGGATGTAGACTCTGACATGGCGGTTAGGTGCAGGCTTTACCATAGTCTTGGGTGGTGAGGCCAGAACGGCCATGTTGTTTTCTTCCTGATGCGTCCTGGTAAATGGTCTTCCCTGCACAGGACCGCTGAAGATCAGGAAGAGAAGGAAAACTATCCTCAACATGCTGGAACCTCGAAGTGGATTACCTCCAAAGGTTCTGGTCTGCAGGATGAGGTCAGTATATATCGCAGGATATAGAGAAGGCGCTGGACACTGTTTCTCTCAAAGAGGCAGCGAACAACTGAAGATTATAGTGTAACTACACTGTGTATGTAGCTCTTGCTGTCTGTGACATCACCTACTTTACATAGTCTACAATGACATCATCTATTATGACATCACTGCCGTTCTCTTTCAGTGTTTACAAAACAATTACTATAAAGTTATGATGGATTTATATACCAAGCATCCTATGGATATTACCAGATAGAAGTATCAGATTAGCTACATCAGCTGTTTATCAGCTGTATTCAGCGCTGAGCTGTGATTGGACGTTTAGGGAAGGTGACAGCAGTTATGATATTACACAATGTGATAGATCTGTCAGTATGGTCCTCATACACCTCCTGTGATCGCTGGCTGCTGGGGAGGGGGTGGGGCTGCTCTGTCTTAGCAAATCAAGATTATCCCTACAGTATCTGGGGATGTATTCTCCCTGTAACTGGGAATAATATAATATTATGGGAAAATACCCAATAAAATCACAATATAATGCAAACAGAAAAATATATACAGTGTAACCAAAATGACCAAAAATACATAAATAACTAAGGAAACAGGTAACAGCTATTTACACATCTATAGGCTAAGTTCACGTAAATTATTTTTGCAGAGTTCTTTGGTCAGTATTTTGCAACCAAAACCAGCATTGAAAACACAGAAATGTTCATGCACTGTTGAAATTGAGTAAATGGCCATCATTTCATGGCAAATAATTACCGTTATTTCAAAAGAACCGCCGTCATTTCTCTTTAATCCCTAGACGACCCTGGAGGTATGGGTACGTCCTGCCAGTCACCAGACGACCCTGGACATACCTGTATGACCTGAGTTCCTGTTGTGCTATGAAGCGTGCTCTGAAATGGAGCACACTTCATAGCAGGTGGGGGCCGGCTGCAATCAGGCCCACTGGCATACAGGTACGTCATGGGTCCTTAAGTGACAGGATTCCATGATGTACCTGTACGTCATGGTTCCTTAAAGGGGTTATCCAGCGCTACAAAAACATGGCCACTTTCCCCCTACTGTTGTGTCCAGTTTGGGTGGGGTTTTGAAACTCAGTTCCATTGATTTAAACGGAGCTTAATTGCAAACTGCACCTGAACTGGAGTCAACAGTAGGGGGAAAAGTGGCCATGTTTTTGTAGCGCTGGATAACCCCTTTAGGGGAGTTTTTGGGGCGCTATCATAACCCCTTCATGACCCAGCCCAAAATGGCCTAAATGGCCAGGTCAATTTTAATTTTTGCATTTTCGTTTTTTACTCCTCACCTTCCAAGAGCTATAGAGCCTTTATTTTTTCATCTTCGGGGCCATGTAACGGTTGGTTTTTTGTTTTACGAAAAATTGTACTTTCTAATAGCTCCTCTCAATATACCATACAATGTATGACGGAACCCCAAAAATATTATTTATGGGGTAAAACTGGAAAAAAAATCATCCTGACCTATGAGCAGCCCGGCCCTCACTGTTAATGACAGGCTGCAGCGATCGTGCTGCAGCGTGTCATGAACCCCTTAAATGCCGCGATTTGAGTGTAAGTGACAGGGGGAGTCCCCTGTCACTTACCGATCGGGACCCGATCTCTGTATCGGACCGCCGGAGGTCTCTTACCTGCCTCCGAGCGGTCCGATCGGCTTTCTGCTAAATGAGCCTGCCACTGCCCATACAGCCCAGTAAGTGAAAAAATAAAACTGTTCTAAGCGTCACAATAGGACCATTTTATTAATAATTAATTGCAAAAAAAAGGATTTCATTAAAAAAAATATATAACATTAGATAATCTGTGTAACCTGCATATGGTTGTGCTCAGACTGACCTATAAAATAACGGTATCATGTCACTTTTACTGTATAGTGCATTACGTAGACACAGGAACCCCCCAAACGTTACCATATTGCATTCTTTTTTACGATTTCACCTATTTATATCTTCATAAATAATAATTTTGGGGTTCTGTTAGGGCTGGGCGATATGGCCTAAAATTTATATCACGATATAATTTGATGCATGCACGATATAACGATACGGGCGGGCCGCGTCTTCTTCCCAGCATGCACTGGGAGAGCCCTGATGTCACACACATCGTCAGCTAGCGCGCTGACGATGCGTGAACGGAAGGCCCTGCAGCGCGGTACCACGGAGCTGTAAGTGAGAAGCTTATTCACTACCACTCCGTGGGCATGTATCGCGATATGACGATATGCCGAAAATCTATATCGTCATCCGAATTGATGACGATATTTTTGCATATCGTTCATATCGCCCAGCCCTAGGTTCCGTCATACATGTTATGGTAGAATGAAAGACGCCATTACATAGTACAACTACTCCTGAAAAAAACAAGCCCTCACATGGCCCAGTAGATAGAAAAATGAAAGTGTTAGAGCTCTTAGAAGGGGAGGAAGAAAAAAACGAAAACACAAAAATGAAAATTTGTGCGGTCCACTGGGTCATTTGGGGCTTGGTCCTCAAAGGGCTAAAGGAGAACTCGGGCCAAAATCAATTTTTTATGTTATTTCATAAGCAAAGTTAGACAAATTTCTAATGTACATGCCATTTCCCTTAACCCCTTAACGACATCGGGCGTACGTATACGCCCCCGCAGGGTGGGCTTTAACGCAAACGGGCGTATACGTACGCCCGATGTTTCCCCGATCGCTGTGTGTTCACACACAGAGGTCGGGGAAGATGGCCTGCTATAATGTATAGCAGGCCATCTCTGCTCGTCGGCACGGGGGGTGATTAACCCCTCCCATGCCGACGATCGCTGCTATATGCTGATCTATACAGATCAGCATATAGCAGCTAAATTCAGCTTTCCGGGTCATCGGTGACCCGGAAAGTAATGGCGATTGGTGCTGTCCCCACTAAAGATGGCCGTGGTGCCACCCCCACGATCGCTGTGATAGGCCGGCCAGTACCGGCCGGCCCATCACGGCGATCATACTGTAAAAAACAGTTTTGCCGGGTTCTGCACCCCCCAGCTAGGTAGCTGAGAGGTGCAGAACAGGTGTGTGTGGTGCAGGTGTACCATACTCACCTGATCTGGCCGTCCGGAGCGAAGATCTTCGGTCCGCGCCGTCCTCGCGTCTTCTTCGCGTCGCTTCCGGGTTCGTTCGTCCAGCGTCGGAAATCTTCGGAAACACTCGGGTCTTCGTGTTCGGCGGGCCTCGGTAATCTCCGGCAATCTTCTCTCTACTGC
This sequence comes from Dendropsophus ebraccatus, assembly GCF_027789765.1. Classification (NCBI taxonomy): domain Eukaryota; kingdom Metazoa; phylum Chordata; class Amphibia; order Anura; family Hylidae; genus Dendropsophus; species Dendropsophus ebraccatus. Next base: position 45,130,905 of record NC_091457.1, on the reverse strand, counting down.
CCCCTAGCGGCTGATCAGTGAATATCATTCACTGATCAGTTGCTTTGGGTTAAAAAGATTATTTTTTTTTTCCCCCCAATTTTTTTTTTTGCGCCCTAACGCCGCTGAGTACTGATCAGCATCGCACGTAAGTGCGCCACTGATCAGCAACTCCTCCTTTTTGGCGTAGGAGTGTTTTTTCCCCCTATATCCTACCGCCACTGTCTGCTGATAAGTGCCGCACATAAGTGCGGCATTTATCAGCAGCTCCTTTCTTGGCGTAGGGATATTATTTTCTTACTGTGAAAAAAACTTAAAAAACACTACATTACACTACACTACATGAAATAAAGTTTTACAATAAACATTTACATACCCCATATACTAGTCCCCGTATAAAGATGGCCCCCAGGGTGTTTTCGGCGTCGGATGCATATGCTATTATTGCCTCCAACACCGAAACAGCCAGTGAGAATGAATGGGGGGATCCTTCTTTCCTCCATTCATCCTCATCATCATCATCAAGTGACGTGTCTGGGGGTAGCGTAGCGTACGCTGCCCCCCAGACACGTCTTTTCCGCCAGTACCGTCCCAATAAGAGATCACGGTATGGCGTGAAATTCTACAAACTCTGTGACAGTACCTCAGGGTACACTTAAAGATTTAGGGTACGTGCACACTGCGGAATGGCGAAGGATAACCCTTTGTGCATTCCGCAGCTCGCACCCACCGGCGGACTGATGCAGGCGCGCATCTCCACCCGTGTCATAGACTCCATCCTATGCACGGGCGGATTCCGTTGTCCGTCCAAAGAATGAACACGTTCATTCTTTGGACAGAGGGCGGAATCCGCCCGTGCATAGAATGGAGTGTGACACGAGCGGAGACGCACGCCTGCATCAGTCCGCCGGCGGGTGCCAGCTGCGGAATGCACAAAGGGTTATCCTTCGCCATTCCGCAGTGTGCACGTACCATTACAGTGTATGAAGGAAGGGACACCCGAATTCAGCCCCAGATGCCCCCTCCCATCCTCAGAGTTAGTGGGGAGATCGTCCGGGAACTGATCTTCCCACTGCTGGATAAAGGTCACCACCACCTGTACGGGGATAACTTTTATACCAGCACCCCCTCTTCCGGTCCCTCGCTGCCCGAGCTACTGTAGCTTGCGGCACAATCCGAAAATATCAGAAGCCGTAATAAAGCCCTAATATTTAGTAGCCATATAGCGGCCCCAGCGCTTCTGGATATGAAGGACCCCGTATCGCACCAGGACAACATTTTCCAGGTGACGTCCCCCACACTGGAGAACGGAAGACCCCAGAAGAAGTGCAGAGTGTGGCGTAACAGGGGGATCAGGAAGGACACCATTTTCCAGCGTGACGCCTGTCCTGATCCCCCCGGCCTCTGCATACTGGATCGCTCCAAGGCGCACCACACTTCATTGGAGTTCTACATTATCTAAATTCTGTCCCTTATTCCTATTTCAGGGGTCACGTTGATCCAGGGATTATTCTGATCTCCATTATGGAGTCGGGAAGGAATTTTTCCCCTGTGATGAGGCTACTGTCGTCTGCCTCACGAGGGTTTTTTGCCTTCCTCTGGATCAACACAGGTTGAATTTGATTGACACCTGTCATTTCCAACCTTATAAACTAATAATTGGCCCAATACCCCCAAATAAATTAGAATTGTCCCTTTTCCCCAGCTAAGTAGGTATGGCCGCCATTCCCATTAGAGGATGCCATGATGCAATTACAAAGCCTCTGTGCTGCTGGGACAGAAGAAAACCCCCACAAGTGACCCCATTCTGGAAACTACACCCCATAAGGAATCTAACAAGGGATGCAGCGGGGATATGGCCCCCTGGTGACGGCCACATTTGTGGCGTGAAAATAAAAAAAAATTATTTTTTATTTTCACGGCACATGTTCCAAATATGTGCCCATCACCAGTGGGGTCCATATCCTCACTGCACTCCTTGTTGGATTCCTTATGGGGTGTAGTTTCCATAATGGGGTCACTTGTGGGGGGTTTCTACTGTCCTGGCAGCACAGGAGCTTTGTAAATGCGACATGGCCTCCATCCTCCATTCCAGCCTCTAAATGGCGCTCTGTCCCTTTGGTGGCTTGCCCTGTGCAAATATGGCACATTATGTCCACATGTGGGGTATTTTCGTACTCTGGGGAAATTACCCTACACGTTTTGTGTTCACTTTCTTTTTTAACCCCTTGTGGAAAAGGAAAAAATCAAGGCTAGACCAACATTTAGTGTAAAAAATGTTTAATTTTTACACTAAATCATTGATCTTGTCTTGATTTTTTCATTTTCACAAGGGGTTAAAAGATAAAAAAAACACAAAATGTGTAGAGCAATATCCCCTGATTATGGAAATACCCCACATGTGGACATAAAGCGCCATGGGGGTGCAGGGTAAGCCTCCAAAGGGAAGGAGCGCCATTTGGTTTTTGGAGGCTGGATTTGGCTGGAATGGATTTCGAGGGGCCATGTTGCATTTAAAGGCCCCTGTGTTGCCAAGACAGTTGAACCCCCCCACAATTGACCCCATTATGGAAACTACACCCCTCAGGGAATGTAACAAGGGGTGTAGTGAGCATATGGACCCCACTGGTGACGGACACAAATGTGGAACATTATGGCGTGAAAATTAAATATTACATTTTTTACACTATAATGTTGGTTTAGCCTTAAATTTTTCATTTTCACAAGGGGTTAAAAGAGAAAAAAACACACAAAATGTGTAGAGCAATTCCCCCTGAGTCCGTAAATACCCCACATGTGGACATAAAGCGCCGTGTGGGTGCAGGGCAAGCCTCCAAAGGGAAGGAGCACCATTTGAATTTTGGAGGCTGGATTTGGCCAGAATGGAAGATGAACGCCATGTCGCATTTACAGAGCCCTCGTGCTGCCAAAACACTGGAAACCCCCCACAAGTGACCCCATTCTGGAAACTACACCCCTCAGGAATCTATCAAGGGGGGCAGCGGGGATATGGACCCCTTGATGACGGGCACATTTGTGCCATGAAAGTGAAAAAATGAAAATTTTCCCTTTCACGTCACATTGTTCCACATTTGGGGGTGTGGGGTCCATATGCTCACTGCACCCCTTGTTAGATTCCTTGAAGGGTGTAGTTTCCAAAATGGGGTCACTTGTGGGGGGTTTCCAGTGTCTTGGCAGCACGAGGGGTCTGTAAATGCGACATGACCCTTGAAATCCATTCCAGTAAAATCCAGCTTGCAAAGGCCAATTGGCGCTCCTTCCCTTTGGAGGCTCGTCCTGCGCCCGCTTGGCACTTTATGTCCACATGTGGGGTATTTCCTTACTCGGGAGAAACTGCGCTACACGTTTGGTGTTTTTTTTTTCTTTTATCCCCTTGTAAAAATGAAAAATGAAGGCTAGAACAACATTTTAGTGTAAAAAATAGAATTTTTCCTTTTTTACACCACATTGTTCTGAAAATCTGTGAAGCACCTGTGGGGTCCAAATGCTCACCGCACCCCTTGTTACATTCCTTGAGGGGTGTAGTTTTCTAAATGGTGTCCCTTTAGGGGTGTATTTTAGGTTTTGGCACCCCAGAGCCTCTGCCAACCTGAAGTGGTACAGTCAAAAATAACCAAATATAACGGAGGCGTTGAAATTCACTGGGCGCTCCTTTATATCTGAGGCTTGTGGTTGCGTCAAATAGCGCAATAGGGCCACATATGGGGTATTTCTATAAACTGCAGAAACGGGGCAATCAATATTGGGGTGCATTTCTCTGCTAATAGGTTTATCATTATGAAAGATATTGGATTACAATAAAATCTCTGCACACAAAATAAAAATTTTCAAATTTCTTACACACTTAGCTTTTATTTCTGTGACTCCCCTAAAGGGTTAAAACACTTTCTGGGTGTGCTTTTGCAGAGTGTGGGGGTTGCAGTTTCTGAAATGGGGTGCATTGTGGGGCTTACTAACACACAGGCCCCTCAAATACACTTTAAACCTGAACAGGTCCCTGAAAATATCTGATTTTGAAATTTTACAGAAAATTTGGAAAATTGCTGCTAATGTTTTAAGCTTTCTATTGTCTAAAAAAAATGAAATATAGTTTAATAAATGCCGCCAACATAAAGTAGACATGTTGCTAATGCTATTTAATGTATAATTTATGTGGCATAACCATTTTCTGTATAAGCAGAAGGGTTTCAAAGTTTGAAAAATGCATTTTTTCACAATTTTTCACGTTATTTTGGTGTTTTTCATAAAGATTCGTTATGAGTATCGACTCCATTTTACCAGAAATGTAAAGTACCATATGTCACGAGAAAACAATCTCAGAATCAGCCAGATAGGTAAAAGCATCCCGAAGTTATTAATGACTAAAGTGACACAGGTCATATTCATAAAATTTGTCTCTGTCCTTAAAGAGAACCAATCATGGCCGAAATTTAAAAATTTTTTTTTTTGCTAAATAGCTGTAAATTAATATTTTATTAATATTTGTAATTGGAATTATTTACTTTTATGCCCGTGATTTTACAATATACACATTCTCTTTTCCTGTCTCGCGCCGGCTCTTTTCAAAAGAGCCGTCGCGAGACAGGAAGCTCCCGGCATGCCGAGCCGCTCTGTAAATACACAGTGATCCACCGCTATACAGCGCGAGATCACTGTGTATGTCTATTCTAACTGGGCCTATTAGTATGTCCCTGAAGGTACAGACTGCCTGTGCAGTCTGCATCTTATGCGTTTACCTAATCCTGTATAGCGGAGCAGTAAGGGCGGGGGCGGCCATCTTGATGACGTCACTGGTGCGCTCCAGCGCTGGAACGCAAGGGACGTAATCAAGATGGCGTCCGGCTTAGCTGCACCGCTACAGAGGACTGGGTAAAGTATAAGATACAGACTGCCTTTGCAGTCTGTATCTTCAGAAATAAACTACATGAAGATACAGACTGCCTTTGCAGTCTGTATCTTATACTTTACCCAGTCCTCTGTAGCGGTGCAGTAAAGCCGGGCGCCATCTTGATTACGTCCCTTGCGTTCCAGCGCTGGAACGCACCACTGTGACGTCATCAAGATGGCCGCCCCCGTCCTTACTGCTCCGCTTTACAGGATTAGGTAAAAGCATAAGATACAGACTGCACAGGCAGTCTGTATCTTCAGGAATAGATTTAGGGAGAGATAATCTTTTATTATAGGGACAGTAAATTTTCGGTGATTGGTTCTCTTTAAGGCCATTTCAGGCTCTGTCCTTAAGGGGTTAATCTAGTAGATCAGGCAGGCTTTAATTTTTCTAAAAAAAAGTGGTCACAGTCCGGTCTATACCTGAAGGGTCCAGCAGGGGGCACAGTATATGTAGAAATTACATGTAAAAAATTACAGGGCCCTTGCTGTGCTTTGGGCACAAAATTCAACTATCCGCAAACCAACCCCCTACCTCCCCCACCCTCGCCGGAAAGGAGCCGTAGTGCAACCCTGAGTGGGGCATATGGAAATAAATGTTCCTGCAGCTTTCAGAGCTCTGACGGGCGCAGGAACATGAAAATACCTGCCGGAGTATGGCCAGTATACCAACAGCCGTTGTTATACTGTGTGAACATTTTTACAGTTTTAACATATCTGGGCTCACCAAGGTTCTGAGGTGTCTTCACACAATGCTGCTTTATAGAAACAGGTTTTGGCCATTTCCTTCAAACCATTTGGTCTACATAGACGTGTATATTATTTAGAGGTGTATTATTTTGCTGTAAGATTGGTTTTGTGTTACCATGACTATCATTGTTAAGTTATAATAGTGTTATTTTTCTCTCAATTTTTCTAAATTTACTGCAAAATCGTGGCAAAAAAATTGTAAAACTTTAATGCAAACACAACAATTGAGTTAAAAAAGCACACTTTTAGGGTATATTCACACGAACGGGCTCGCAGCGAAATTCTTGCTGCGAGTCCGGCAGGTCCTGGCAGTTCCCACACACTATATATTCGCTGCGGTCTGAACGACCGCAGCTAGTATGTAATTCTACCGCCCTTAACCCCTTCTGCTCCCGCCCGGCTTCCCCGCTGTAAGCATACATTACCTCTCCTCGCTGCACGGGTCCAGCGTCCTGCTCTCCCGTCCGGCCAATCAGTGACTGCGGCTGGGCAACACACTGATTGGCTGGAGACTGACTGGAGAGCAGGACGCTGGACCCGTGCAGCGAGGAGAGGTAATGTATGCTTACAGCGGGGGGAGCCGGGCGGGAGCAGAAGGGGTTAAGGGCGGTAGTATTACATACTCGCTGCGGTCGTTCCGACCGCAGCGAGTATATATTGTGTGGGAACTGCCAGGACCTGCCGGACTCGCAGCGAGAAACTCGCTGCGAGTCCGTTCGTGTGAATATACCCTTAGGCAGATTTGGCAAAATCAAAACTTACATTATTTTAACACAAATAAGTAAGTCCTGGTAAAATAATGCATTAAGCTAGACATAAGTGGTGGAAAGCATGAAAGTCACAATACAACAACAATAACATTTCATTAGTTTGTATTTCATCCCAGCCCAGCAGTTGCCATAAGCAAAAATGTATTACCAGCAGGCAGAGGGGCAGAAACTGCGACATCTAGTGGCCAAAGTTATCACGTTCAGTTACACACAGAAAACATTTCTTTTAAATTTGATATTGATCCCTCTGTCCAAATATACAAAGTTGTTTTTAATGACAGCGGCCATTTAAAGATGAGTAAATAGATAATAATTGTTTCCTTACTTATTTATGAATTTTTATTACATTATGTATGTAGAGTATGTATTTAGATTTATCACATTGTGTAAAATAATAACTGGTGTACACAGCCCTAAGCGACCAATCACAGCTAAGTGTTGAACTCTGGTATAAAAAAAACAACCTTTGCTGTGATTGGCTGCTGTGGGCAGTTTACATGAGTTTCTGTTTTATACAGTTGGATAAATCTGGGCCAATGTGTTTTCTAGCAATGCAATGAACTGTCCTTCCCATATGAATGATAAACAGCTGATGTAGCTAATCTGATACTTCTATCTGGTAATATCCATAGGATGCTTGGTATATAAATCCATCATAACATAGTTACTGTTTTGTAAACACTGAAAGAGAATGGCTGTGATGTCATAATAGATGATGTCATAATAGAATATGTAAAGTAGGTGATGTCACAGACAGCAAGAGCTACATACACAGGGAAGTTACACTATAATCTTCAGTTGTTCGCTGCCTCTTTGAGAGAAACAGCGTCCAGCGCCTTCTCTATATCCTGCGATATATACTGACCTCAGCCTGCAGACTAGAACATTTGGAGGTAATCCACTTCGAGGTTCCAGCATGTTGAGGATAATTTTCCTTCTTTTCCTGATATTCAGCGGTCCTGTGCAGGGGAGACCATTTCCCAGGAAGCATCAGGAAGAAGTCTACATGGATGTTCCGGCCTCACCACCCAAGAATATGGTAAAGCCTGCACCTAACCGCCATGTCAGAGTCTACATCCACCCAATGCGGAGCACATACAGAGGACATACCCCCCGACCATATGACGCACTACGCCGACTGGTTGAAGGGACCTCTCCTCCCCCTCCTACCACCACGCCAGACCTGACCCAGCAGACACCAGAAGCCACAGCTGGTATCCTGGCCAGATTCTTCAGGCAAGCCAGAAAAGACCGTGCCCAAGCTATGAGAGAGGACTGGATGGACGACTTTCTATCCTCTCTGAAAAAGTGGACTATTGCAGTACTTGTAATATTAGCCGTCATCTGCTACATCGTCCTCCGCTTCATCAAAGATATGCTCGACCGATATGGAGATAAGATTCCCGTGGAGAAACTCCTGGATGCCTACTCCAAGCAACAACAGGTCGGATAAGAGCTCAGCCAGCCCTGAAGGAGACCACTTTATGATCTTTATATTATTATCTATATGATGAATAAATCTCCATGATCACAGCTGCAGCCTCTTATGTGATTTATTAGAACTTTCTAGTCATTGATGGGATTATTATTGGCCATGTGACATGTATGTAATAAGGCCCAGCAGCTCCTGCATCTCCCCCATTATTTACAGGGACGGGGGCAGGAAGGCATATGTGGAGGCCAGGCTCCAGTGGACACCTGGGGCTGCTGCCATCTGCACACATAACATAAAGTTATTCAGCAACCACAAGGTTTTTCTGCTAACACAGTAATAGCAATGCAGTAACTTAGTTTTCTTTGTGAACATGTTCATTCTTCAGCACGGACAGAGCAGGAGCGCGCGCCTCCCATAGACTCCCATTATGAGCGGGAGGCTAACGGCATTCCGCGGCGGACAATTCCGTCGCGGAATTCTGCTACCTTTGCTCAGTGGGAACGGGGCCTTACTTAGCGTGCGGTCGGCAGGTGTGTGGAGTTGTGCACAAGGTCTGAGCTGGGCTGCGTAGGCAGGTGTCTCTGCCTCCTGAACCTTACATGGCCCCGCCCCCCGACCTTACACATCTGTTTGCTGCTCTGCACTGTAAGTGCTCCTCTCTCCTAGGAGCCAGCTAAGCTCCCACAGGCTGCCCATAGCTCCCACAGCTCTCACAGCTCCCACAGGCTGCCCACAGCTCCCACAGGCTGCCCACAGCTCCCACAGGCTGCCCACAGCTCCCACAGGCTGCCCACAGCTCTCACAGGCTGCCCACAGCTCCCACAGGCTGCCCACAGCTCTCACAGGCTGCCCACAGCTCCCACAGGCTGCCCACAGCTGCCGCAGGTTGCCCACAGCTCCCACAGGCTGCTCACAGCTGCCACAGGTTTCCCACAGCTGGTGCAGGCTGTCCACAGCTGCCTCAGGCTGTCCACAGCTGCCACAGGCTGGTAAGGCAGTGTAAAGGCTTTTGTTGGGGGACACTAAACAAATATTGGGGCTGAAGGGAACAGCTATTTGCATAGATCTGCCTGGATACTATGGGTGCCATTCTGCGCACAGTATTCAGGAGGATGCTGCCCAGCCTTGGTTGGTCGCTTTGGTCCCTGTACTTTTCACCTCAAGGACATGACCTCTAATCTTAATATTCTCGTACATAAACTAGAGGCTGCTCCAGAGGCCACAGCACTGGCAGAGGTTACAGCGGATAGTTGCTGCTTCCCTTCTGCATCCGGCTGAAGCTCACTGTAGGATGGATGACAGGCTGTTGCTCTCTGTTATCAGCCATTTGAGGCTGTGAAGACGCAGAGTCTATGAGAAGTTAAAGAAATGTATTGGTCCCTGTTATCAGCCATATCTCTGGTCTGGGGTCTTCATGACTTATTTGAGGGTCCTGTCTGGGGTCAGAATTTTTTGGAGTTGCTATGGAGTACAGAGTTTTTAATTAGGGAATAAGTATATTGTAAAGCAGACATATTAGGAGAGCTGCCATCTTCTTTACTGGGTATGTATTCTGCCAGTATCTACATCAGATCAATGCTGTATTCCCTGTATAGTCTTCTGGGTGATAATACTCTGTAGAGCACCATTAAAGGGGTTATCCAGCGCTACAAAAACATGGCCACTTTCCCCCTACTGTTGTCTCCAGTTTGGGTGGGGTTTTGAAACTCAGTTCCATTAAAGCAAATGGAGCTTAATTGCAAACCACACCGGACCTGGAGACAAAAGTAGGGGGAAAAGTGGCCATGTTTTTGTAGCCCCGGATAACCCCTTTAAAGACCATATGGTTACTGTATCAACAGTAATACTTGTGCTTATACAGTATAGTAGTAGGGCCCTTATAGACAGGCCAACATGAAGCAGGCTCCTGCTGATCGTCACTTACTTGCTGTGGCCCAATAAATTCATCACTGTGGGCACTAGGCCACCTGGTGCTGCGCCTATGCATTTAGGGTGCCTTCACAGATAGCGAGTTTGCAGTTTCACATTGGAATCCGCTACAATACCCAGTACCCTGTCCCGGCGCAGTCATTGATTGGCTGAGCAGGCTGTCAGTGTGCAGGGACTCAAGCAGGGGTGTGACCAGGGAGCACGGGCAGGTAAGCATGGGCTGTTTATTATTGTTACCAGCCCGGTAGCTACATTCTCGCAGTGGAGTGAAAACCTGCTGTGAGAATGCAGGACCATAGGCCATAGTGGTACTGAGTATTGCAGCGGATTCCAGTGTGAAATTGGCAGCGTGAAATCTGCCGCAAACTAGCTACGTGTGAAGGCGCCCTAAACTATAAGGGAACCCCGCTATGACCATATATATGGCCATAGTATTTTCTTCTTGTACACTGGTATTATTGGTAATATTGAGCTCAGTGTACTTGTCGCTCAGTATCAGTATAGCGGTAATTAGGACTGGGCGATATGGTAAAAATTGTTGACATTATGAACGATTCTCAATTTAAATCTCCCTCTCTGTACCTATCCCTACTCCTCCCTACAGTAACACACCCCCTAGCCGCCAGTGTTTGCATAAATAGCACCAGGGCCAGCAGGTTGTACATGGAACTGACTGCCACAGTATAGACATATAGGGGGAGATTTATCAAACATGGTGTAAAGTGAAACTGGCCCAGTTGCCCCTAGCAACCAATCAGATTCCACCTTTCATTTTCCAAAGAGTCTGTGAGGAATGAAAAGTGGAATCTGATTGGTTGCTAGGAGCAACTGGGCCAGTTTCACTTTACACCATGTTTGATAAATCTCCCCCCATAGAGTCTGTATTAGTGCAGTGTATGTATATACTGTGGCAGTCTCCATTCTTGTCCCAATGCAACACACACACACATAAATAAATACGTGCGTGTGTGTTATGAGAGAGAGAACTGTACTGCCTCTCTCTCTCTCTCTCTCTATATATATATATATATACAGTATATGGTATGCACTGTGCATGCCATATATAGAGAGACAGAGGGAGCATGGTGCCTTCTCTCTCTCTCTCTCTCTCTCTCTCTCTCTCTCTCTCTCTATATATATATATATACACTCATATAGAGATATATACTCAACGGAGGAGATTCATCAAACTGGTGTAAAGTAGAATTGTCTTAGTTGCCCCTAGTAACCAAACAGATTCCACCTTTCATTTTTCAAAGAGTTTGTGAGGAAAGAAAAGTAGAATCCGATTGGTTGCTAGGGGAAACTAAGACAATTCTACTTTACACCAGTTTGCTAAATCTCCCCCAATGTGTATGTATTTATAGTAGTTATGTAGTTGTCCCCTTAGTCTCAGCAGGCTGGGGGTGGAGAGCGGCAGGTACAGGTGTAGCGTGTGTGTGTATATATATATTTATTTATTTTGCAATACTGTTGTAGAGGATGTAGCTAAAGGATGAACCCCAAGAATGAATTCCTTTGGTGGTCCTCAACTACTCCAGTCTGACGCTGGGCATGGGCACTCAACATAAGGGGGGGGCCCACTCGGCTTTGGGCCCACCAAGGGATTCCCTGGTTCTCAGATGCTCCAGTACGTGCCTGAATTCAGTGTCCTGATACCCGCATCCCAGTCAGAGTTATTGTGTAGCTATCTTACTAAGTGTCTAAACTTTGGGTCTAATGTTTCTTGTATGTACTGTTATTTTGCATGTCACATTGCTAGACCATACTAAATATCATACATGTATACACTGAAGTATGTTGTATAGTGAAGAGAGAGAGAGATCCCCTAATCCAGACTCGTTAAGCTGGGGTGAACCTAAACCAGTGTAAAGCCTGGGTCTCCAAACTGCGGTCCCCCCAGCTGTTGCAATACTACATTTCCCATAATGCCTGGACTGCCAAATTCAAAGCTTTAGCTGTCTGGACATAATGGGAATTGTAGTTTTGCAACAGCTGAAGGGTCCCAGTTTGGAGACCAATGGTGTAAAGACTGGCTTTTTGCCAGAGCACATGGCTGCTAGCTGTGCTCCTGCTGGTAAGTCAAGTCATTCAGCTGTCCATAGTCTCAAGACACCCTTTTATTTTAGAAATGAAAGGGAAAATAACATATTTGAATACCCCAGCAAGTAATTGGTGAGAGAGACTATCTTTTAGGCAATGTCAGGAACATAGCTGCTTTCTTAAAACCTGCCATATTGGGTGAAGGCCAAGTTTTTCCAAAGGGTAGGTGGTCTTGATAGACCAGAATTGTCTTGGATATTGACTGACGCAAAAACCACAAATTTGATTGCGGCAAACAATTTCTCAGATAATTCTGGTCTTCTTTGATCTGCTACATTACCACTTCTGATTGGAAAAACTTGCTCCACCTGATCCAATAACCTGATCCAATATGTGGAATTTCAAGATGGGGGGCCATGTTCCAGACATTGATACAGTGCCCCCTTTAAATTTAAATATGCAAAATAAGGGGTCCGTGGAGCCTCAGTTGCGAGTCTGAAAACATGGGAACAGCCCGATATCCCTCCGTGGAAGAAAAACCTGTTGCCAGGGGGTGCCTCCGAGTGGGGAGATCACCAAACCACCCTGATACATAGCCCCTTAAGTCCCCCTAAGTACTACTGCAGCCACCTACCAAGGAACTACACCACCTATCACATCCCCTGTGATATCATACAAAGACCAACACATTCATATTTATGGACCATAGGGCAGATTTATGACCTGGGCACCACCATCACTGATAACGCTAAAGGAAGCCCAAACAGTACAGCTGTCTATAGCCCTGTATGCATATTGAATAATACAGACAAATATAACTCAAGGGTTTCCATAGATATACTCATATTTAAACGTGGAGCCTGTTTTGGAAAGATTTGGGTGCAATTTGCTTTGGTATAATTGTGTATGCGTGTAGACTACACAGATTGGGGGAGATTTATCAAACATGGTGTAAAGTGAAACTGGCTCAGTTGTCCCTAGCAACCAATCCGATTCCAGCTTTCATTGCTCACAGACTCTTTAGTGGAATCTGGTTTCTAGGAGCAACTGAGCCAGTTTCACTTTACAAGATGTTTGATAAATCTCCCCCATTGTGTATAACTATAAGTGTGGCTTAGACAATAAGACCACATTAAATTAGTCAATTCGAAAATACAAGTAACTGCAAAGGGCTCACTTAATTTTCTTGCATCTTGAATCTATTTTTTTTTGCCATTTGTTTTTGGTATATTCAATACAAGCACAGGGATGTGGTCAGAGGCAGGAGTCCCTGCTGCTGTACTTACTGAGCATCGAGGCATACATTCTATGTCTGCTGCTATGTTCAGGTTCACTGGGCTGGACCCAGAGTGCTCAGTCCATTGAATGTGTAATGTGAGGTACGGGGCAATACTGTATGCATCTCCACTTGCTTAATGGCTGCATTTGGCTGCTTACTGGCCGTTACAGCCGATAATCATTGAGGTTATAGGTCATGTTAAAAGGCAATATGCACAATTTGTAATGATTATTGTCTTTCAATATGTTGAATAAAAACAATCAGAACTGTGACAGTATGCTGCTCGTCGCTCCATATAATAGGATTTGAGGCAGCAGACCACCCCTCTCTTCAGTGGGCCACTGAAATGATCATCCGGGCAGCCCCTCCAACAGCTCCCCGCGCCACCCCCTTGCTCGTTGTCTGTGTATGTAATAGCAAGGGCAACAAGTGGGGAACGAGGAGAAAGAACTAGGTCAGCGCTTACTTCCTCCTCTATATTTTGCCATGTAATACGGCCCTTACACTCATTGTAGAGGAGCTGGGGCAATAAATTCTATATGCATGGATCCTTGCTCTCCTTAGGGCCCTATTCCACCAGACGATTATCGTTTGCATAATCGTTAACGATTAACGATCTCAAACGACCGCTATTGCGAAAGACCTGAAAACGTTCACTCATTTCCATGGAACGATAATCGTTACTTATGGTTGTAATTGCGATCGTTTTTTCTTCGCTATTTATTCGCTATTGCGTTCGTATCTTTTGCGAACGACCGAGCGATGTCTTACTCAATGCGAACGATTTGCGAGCGTTTTGCGACAAGCAACGATAAAAATAGGTCCAGGTCTTATAAAGCGATCAACAATTTCTCGTTCGGTCGTTAATTGTTAACTGCATTTCAACCGAACGATTATCGTTTAGATTTGAACGATTTTACGATAATCTGAACGATAATCGTCCGGTGGAATAGGGCCCTTAGGCATAAGAAAGTAAGAGGTGATTCTATGCAGGAGAACCCCTTGGTAATAGCCCCTTGAAGGGTAGTCACAGGATGGGTGATAAGTGTCTGATCTGTGGGGGCCCAACTTCTGGAACCCCCAATAATCATGAGGATGGTGATTCAGTGTTCACTTAGATGAATGGTGGTGGTGGCTGAGCATGCACATGGCTTAGATTTATACTCTATGGGGCTGCCAGAGACAGCAAAGCACTGTACACTTGGGTAGTGTCAACTTTTAATAAAGGAGCAGTGTATGTGCACAACCACCATTCATTTAACTTATGGGGACTGTGAGACCATTGTTCCAGTGACCCTATCAGTATTTTACAATACTAATGTTCAGCACTATCTGTTCTCTGTACAAAGTAACCTGAAATAATAGAAGTACATAACCATTCTTAAAAAAGAATCTCCCCATATGGCTTCTAGTAAAGGTTTTACTTGTCCATTTACAGAAACTGTTGATTCAAGTCATGGTTGTATCTGTTTCCCATCGCTTCAAATATGTAACTAAACACCACTAATGCCAAATTAGAAAAGCACAGTGGTTACCCTCATCCTGTTACATTGATTTTTATAGACCCATTTGTGAAAGTGTACCTACTGCAAGACGGCAGAAAGATCAGCAAGAAAAAGACAGCCGTGAAGCGAGACGACAGAAATCCGGTGTTTAATGAAGCTATGATATTCTCTGTACCAGCCATTGTCCTGCAGGTGAGTCATGGCAATTGGGCCTAAATGGATTCCCATCTAATGTAATCTGTGAAAAGGCAGCTGGCGGAGACATGTAATAGCAGACCTGCCTGTGAATACATTATCTACATTTTTAGACTATAATTCTATTCCTGTCCAGAAATACAGTTTGTGCATTAAATATAATTGTTATATACAGGGTGAGGCGAGGGTTCTCCAGTTAAAATTTCTTATTATTAATAATAATAATAATAATAATAATTATAATAATAATGTCACGTCCGCGGCGTTCCAGCCCTGCCCCCTCCCAGGTGTTGGAGCCTCTACATGCTTCCCATAGCATTTGGCCCAGCTCCCTGTTGTTCCTGATTCCTGTCCGCTACCTGGTCCCCAGTCCTTGTTCCTGATTCCTGTCCGCTACCTGGTCCTCAGTCCTTGTTTCTGCTCCTTTGTCACACCATCGCTCCTGTGTTCAGTCTGTCACCTGCAGTTACGCCTACAGACCTCTGCCAGCACCATCTCCTGCCTACTGCTCCTGCCTCGCCTGCTGTCACTAGCAACCAAACCAGGGGTAGCGACCTGGGGGTCGCCTGCCGCAGCAAGCCCAACCCGCCTTGCGGCGGGCTCTGGTGAAAACCAGCGGCCCCTTAGACTCCGCTCCCTGGTGCGGTTTTGTGCCATCGCTAGTGTCGGCTCAGTGGTCCACTACTCCAGGCGTTACAAATAATAATAATAATAGGCATATGTGAATTATTCCCTTTTCATTCTTCAGTTCGCTGATCTCAATTAAGGATCCATATTCAGAAGATGCCATCAGAATCAGATCGGTGAGGTGCCCACTGATCAGCTGTTTACCATAGTTGTTGCACTGCCATACACAGTGAGCAGGAAGCAAGATAGCTCCATTCATACTGTAACTGCAGCTTACCTCTTATTCACTTCAGTGACAGTTACCCTATACAGCCACTACACAATGTACAGACTTGTCTGCTTCACTATGTATGAGGGTATCACAGTTCTGGCAAACAGATGTTTAGTAGGGGTTATGAATTCTCACTGTTAAACCCAAGAACAGGAATAGGACATGTTGAAAAGCAACATGTTTAACCCTTCTCTGCCATCAAGAGAGCATTGAGAGGCAATATGTATGGAAGGTCAGCGGATCCTACTAAAATCTAAGGGTTTGGATGACTTTAATGAGTATAATCTTAACTCAAGTTGCCTTCTTACATAGTAACATAGTTAATAAGGTTGAAAGAAGACAAGAGTCCATCAAGTTCAACCTACAGAAACCCTGCTGTGTTGATCCAGAGGAAGGCAAAAACCCCTATGAGGCAAATGCCAGTGGCCCCATCACAGGGAGAAAAAATTCTTCCCAACTCCATAGTAACATAGTTAATAAGGTTGATTCTAACTGTTCTAACTGTAATAATCAGATTTTTTTCTTAGCTTCCTTTAATAAAGTGATATATCCCTGAATAATTAAAGGGGTTAGACACTTTAGAGTAAAATATTTCTGTGTACAGTATTAGTAGGCGTACTCACTGTATATACTGACAGCAGCTCCCTGTGTACCTCATAGAGCTAAAATCAGACTCCCCTTATCCAGGCTGTGCTTCCCTGCTCTATGGTGTTCCTGTCCATAAAATAGCCGACATGGAGGAGCATGTGACCATGCCCCGCCCCCCAGTGTCCACCACTGAGCCTGTATATGTCTGTGGAGGACACAGGGGCGGGGCATGGTCACATGCTCTTCCATGCCATTTTATTGACAGAAACAAAACAGAGTAGGGCAGCACAGGAGGAGGGGAGTCTGATTTTTGCTCTATGAGGTACACAGGGAGCTGCTGTCAGTATATACAGTGAGTAAACTGACTGATACTATACACTGACCTATTTTACTATAAAGTGGCCAACCCCTTTAAGTAGATTTACCATGCTTTAGCCTGAGTGGACGCCCAGTCTGTGAATTTGTCATGGCAGCAATAGCAATTGTCATCCATATTTCCCTGAGAAGAATATACCTATGGACTTATTTTCTGTTCTATAGGAGACAACTGGAAGATTTCTCTTTATCGGTTATGTTTTCCTATATTTTTTTTTTATATTAGTGGAAAATCTTCTCTAACTACTCGGTTTATGTCGGGTCAGACTACAGATTGTTTTCTGATTAAGTGTTATTAGTAGAAGAAAGACATTTATAGAGCAATGAAAAACGACCTTGTGCACAAGGCTGCAGGAGTCTGTATGCTGAATACTGAGTGCTTGGAGCCGCAGTCCTGGAACAATGGGAAAAAGTTGGTCAGTAACTATGCAGGGCTGGATATAGAGCATCATAGCATTGTCTAGTTAGGAGAGGATACTAATTCAGCATCATAGACCCAAGAGTGTTTTACACAGGTTACAAAAGGTAACACTTTATTAGCTTGTTCATCCATCTGATCTAACTTTAATTTCTATGTTGACATACCCTTTAAGTTGTCTGAACGGTGAAGGCAAAACCTGTTGTTTTGTTGTCATTTCAGGATCTATCTCTGAGGATTACAGTGGCAGAATGCTGTGATGATGGAAGGGCGGAGAATGTCGGACATGTGATCATTGGTCCATCAGTTAGCGGGATGGGCATGACCCACTGGAACCAAATGTTAGCTACACTAAGGAAACCTGTATCCATGTGGCATCAATTACGGAGAAATTAGGCAGCTCTGGTGCCCTGATTTGTCACTAAGTGCAAAAGAACACAAGACTAGGGAGCATTCACTCAAGACGTGTACTGGTAAACATATCACTATAAATAACCTTTTGTGTAGATATTGTGCATGGCACCTCCAAGTTCTTACAACTCTCGTAATATTTCAAGCAGTATGGTAGGTGACAAGCGCTGCATTCATTATTTGTTTTGTGAATTTTGTTTCCAGGGGTTATTTAAAGACAGACTGTGTATAGCAAACAATATTATTATTATTGCTTTTAAGCCCTATTGCAAACCAGTGATATGCTTTGCTGCACAAGCTATATTAATGTCAATTATTAACCACAGCTATGAGGGGTATAATATCTACATTAACTACAACACTTAAGGGGGAGCTGACCACCAATGGGATTACAACTACCCTTGACCAAAGCCATAAATACTCGTAATGACTGAATAATGTACTTACTCTTAATATAATAGAACAAATGCATTACTGAAATCCGTGTTGAGTTGCATTCACTTAGAGAGTTTTCCTGCCCACTGGGGAGGTTATTAATGTAGTCATCCAGTCTACAGACTCACCACCAGGTAGAAGAACTGGCCAAATGGATTTATATAAATTGTTATATGTTTAATCTGGAGTGTTAATTATTGTGGGTTTATGCACTTAAAGGGGAATTCCACCATAATGTTTCTTCTGATTTGCCATAAAGATGTCATAGAAACAGTACAGAAGATGAGTGAATTTCCACTCTTAAACACCATTTTGCTAAAAAATACAGTACTTATGATTTTTTTATGTGCAAACCATAATTTTCAGTTGTTCAGTTTTTGCATTGGGCAACAAAAAAGCTGAAATCTGTCCTGCCATAGAGTTAAATGATATCAGTCTGTCTGTGTAGTGCCACTGCTTCCTGCTCAGCCTGTCACTGGCTGAAGTATATCATTGCTGCAGGCAGGAATTGGCTTAGTGGGCAGGACCTCTGCTGAAGCAGGACCAGGAAGTGGGGAGCAGTGGTGAGAATCGGGGCACATGATAGCCATTTGTAATAAGAGAACCTATTTTATGCACACCATGGTTCAGGCAGCATGAAATTCATGACAGACTAATGCTGGACCTAAAGCAACATGGTGTAAGTAGGAGAAAACTTTTAAGGGGTTGTCTATCTTTTTCTGTTTTCTTTTTTGTAAAGGTGGCCAGGCTGGGGGGGGGGGAGCCATACTCACCTGTCTAATCCCCTGCTGCTGCTGTTCTAACAATGCTCAGTACCTGCTGCTTAACATGTTCTCAGCATGGGAAAGGTGAGTGCCTTTTGTTTTGATAGTGAGGCCAACAGCCGAGACATTAAGGGGATTAGTATATATAGGGATATATGTAAAGGGAGTATAGAGTAGCTGTAAGTTCGTTGGCACACCGCAGAAGCTCTCTCAATAGAAGAATAATTTAGGGTCTGTAAGATTGTGACATTGGGAATGGGAGGGGTGTAGACAGGAGTCTACTTGTCCAGGCTAAATTGTGCCACAGTTTCCAGTTGGACAGTCTCAGGGTGCTCTTAGGTGCTAGGGATATAAATCTGGATAAGTGCAGAATGAGGGAATTTAGCTCTTGTAATGTCTGTCTGCTCCAGTCTTTTGTAAAAAAAAAAAAAACCTGCACCATTTCCTGGGCCTTGTCTCGATACAAATTCCTCCGTAGCCAATCATTGACTGAAATGGGTCACAGTTGTAACCAGTGATTGGCTGAGTGGGCATTTTTATTAGTTAAGACAGACACCAGGAAGTGGTGAGCAGCAAACGGAGCATTGCCTGAATGGCAGCGGCAGGGAATTAGGCAGGTGAGTATAGCTATATAAAAAAAATGTTTCCCCCAAACCTGGACACTTTAGAAATATGAATGAAATACCACATAATTGCTTTAAACTGATAGACTGGTCCTAAACAGTTATATTATTTTGGAATATATGTGTTTTTGGGGAGCTTTCAATGTCATTCACTCCTTTTTTTGTAGTGATGTGAGACTTGACCCAAATAAGTAATTTTATAAGCCTGCAAAGTCTTGGATAGTGAGCTGTCAGGTAGGAAATGGGATGGATTTAATTACATGTAAATATATGTAAATGAACAAGTTCTTGTTGACTGCATGCATGCAAAGTATGTCCGGATTTTTTATATTGTTATGTAAGGTTAACAGAATGGGATACTTGTAGGCAATGCAATACTAGCAAAAGAAGAAACTCCCTGATTATTCACTTTACGCAGTCAAATCAGTAAGTTAAATTGTATTTTCTTAAATATATTTGTTATATCTGACAGCCTTTGACTGATTATTAGTAAGATTTTAATTAAAGGGGTTGTCCAGGATCAGAAAGTAGGATCTTTTTTTTCGGATTCTAGAGTGCCATTGTTTGCCAACCCTTTGTCTGATATTGCATCTAATCACCATTTAAGTTAATGTGGCTAAAGCCGGCCATACACATGATGAAGTTGCTAGTTTCGGTAAGACTAACATCCAATGTGTATGGTGGATGTGAGATTTCTTCATTCAGAATAAATCCTGATAAGTGTGCATATGTGTGTGAGGGTTAGAAGAGAAAGCTCTTAGTCAAATGAACACCTTACAGGGATTTTATCCCCTAGAGTTTTTTATTGGTGAGAGCCAGATACCAAAATTTTAAGACTAGAATTCTTTTATTTGACTCTTTCTACTTTGATTGTAATTTTTTTTTTTATCATTATAGGGGCAGCCATCTTGCCTTTTTTACAAGCTTTGTCTTTTTTAGCAGCACGTAGTAATATGCTTTACAGCAAACCTCATAAACATAGATTAGATGGAACCTGTCCCATTTAAATGTTAAATTAACAGTAAACATTACTGAGCATACCCTACACGGAAGGGCAGGCTGAACTGTAAGCTTTACTTATATCTTCTTTATCTGCTGGTGTCACTTTTTGCTGTAACTGAGCTAAATTTTAGGCTTAGTGGGGAGAATGGAAACTACAAGATTTTAGAATTATTTTATAATGTAACATTCTCTGTTGACACATTCCCTTTAGGCTATGTTACAACAACATCTTTTTTTGGCTGTCTTTTAGGACGGCCAGCGTTTTGAGGCCCACAAAAATGGCTGTTATTCCATAATGATGGCTGTTATTTGTATAATTGTGGCCACCATGAAGGAATAATGCCCGTTATTTGGCCTCAGATGATGGCCATCCTAAAAGAGGACCATCAAACGACCCAAAAACAGTGAGTGAACAAAGCCTTTAGCTATAATTCCAGATATAACCCCTGGACAACAGTGGCACTGTTCCTTCAAAGTTTGAAATCCTGGACAACTACTTTAAAAGCGGTTAGCAGAATGCACACCTGTCCTTCACTAGTGCATTTGCTTTAACAGGGGCACATTTATATTTTTCACAGATTTCATGTTTGCAGTTTATATTTTTCTACAAAATTCTTCATATGTATGTGCATTTAATATACAGGAACTAGTTCAGAAAGATAATGATAATTGTGATAATGATGCTAATGGAACATTTGTATAGTACTATTCTTATAATAACTACTATAATATTACAATATACCATACACAATCCAGTATACCCCATCCAGCATTACAACTAAACAAAATAATGTGAAGATTACATTACATAGAAACGGTATGAATACAGACAGATTAAACAGTTTTGACATCCGTTAGTTTTGTTTAGTATTTTTTTCTGTTTTTGCTTTATACAGTCTTCACATAGAACACACTTAAAGTGTACCTATTGTTGAATACATGTAAAGTACCACTATTTCTAGGCAATGTAGAAGCTGCTGCCGAAGCAGCATAAAAGACGTTATATGGCAGTATTAACAAGTGTAAGCTGTGAATCAAGCACTGAGGTCAGAAATAACACTAGAACTTTCAGCAGCTTCCCTATGTCTTTCTTTGCTTCTTGCTTTTCAACCACTTCACTCTCCCCTAACATAGACTTGACTATAGAAGAGGCAGATTTAGGAAGTTGATGGATTAGTTTGTGGAGTGACAGGAACTTGGTAAATGGAGAAAGAGGCATTTTTTCTTGTAAAATACAAAGCAGATCATATTTTCTTACACTATCCTTCATTAAAACAACGTTGAGCATTCAAAGGGATTATCCAGCGTTAGACAAAAATGTCCACTTTCTTCCAGAGACAGCACAACTGTTGTCTCCAGTTTAGGTGTAGGTTTTACAACTTAGTTCCATTAATTTCAAGCCACAACTGGAGGTAAGTGGCTCTGTTTTTTTAACACTGGATGACACATTTTAAAGCGGACAGACACCCCCTCCCTTCCAAAAAACTAAAATACTGGTACCGCAAGATAAGGTAATCCCTCCCAAGGGCGTGGCTAGGAAGAAGAAAGGCGGGGAAGAAGAGAGAAGCACTGCAGGCCAAGGGCATAGACAATGTAGGGCAGTGATGGCTAACCTTGACACTCCAGCTGTTGCAAAACTACAATTCCCATCCTGCCTGAACAACCAAAGATATGGCTTTGGCTGCCCAGGCATGATGGGAGTTGTAGTTTTGCAACAGCTGGAGTGTCAAGGTTAGCCATCACTGATGTAGGGCATAACAATGAAGAAAATATTTCATTTCTATTTTAAGGGCCAGTTCACAAACAGCAAAAGTGGCGGAACTCCGCGGTGGAACTCTCAGTTGCAGAATCCTGCCTGCATCAGTGTGACAATGGGAGTGCTTGTGCGCCTCCACTTCCAATTAACATGTCAATTCTTTGAGCAAAGAGCGAGGGAAGCGGAGGCGCATGAGCCCTCTCATAGAGACACCATTAAAAAAATATTTTAACTCACCTCTCCCCATGCCTCTTCAGCGCTGGATCTCTGCTCCGTGACCCCAGCCGGGCTCGGGATCTCAACCAGAGCCGACATCATGACCCAGTTTATTGACTGACTAATCCTGGGCCAGAACACCACTGCAGTCATTGATTGACCGAGTGGCCAGTCCATGAGCCGGGATGAGCATTTTCTCGCAGGGGTCCCGGGGGCCAGTCAGGTTGCAGATGGCAGGTATGCGAAGAGGTAAGTAGGGACTGGTTATTATGTTTCCCATCTGCCCCTGCCTATAAAACAAAAAAGTACCTGGCCAGACATCTCCTTTAAGGGAATCTGTCACAATGTTTTGGGACACTGAATTAAGAATTATAACTAATAACTAGCTAAATTAAGAGATTTTTCTTTCCAAATGTAACAGGACAAAAAAAATTACATTGAAAACGAGTGAGGCAAGGAACTGTTGGCCTGGAACAAAGGAATTAGGGTTTGACTAATGTCAACAATGTCTTTATGGAGTGTTTCGAATAATTGCAAATAACCTTTGGGGTACTTACATTTATTTGAGTAGGTGGCTTAAAGTGGTATTCTGGCTAGGACCCTGTTTTCGGCAATGCCTAGGGAGGAGGTGGGTGAAAACAATAACATAGCTGACCTCCCCGGATCCACTGCTGCTGCCTGCATTTCGCTGGTCCGGTTTCCTGTGTCCGGGAATTCCTGGTCTTCAGACATGACATCTCAGGCCTGCTAAGCCATTCAGCGGCAGAGGTGGGACACTACTACAGCCACTGAATAGCTAAGCAGGCCTCAAGACCAGGTAGCGTTCCGGAAACTAGGGGACCAGAGTATCAGAATGCAGGCAGCAGCGCTGGAGCCGAGGAGGTTAGTGGATGTTATTATTTTCAGCCTCACGAAAAAGGGGTAGCTATATGCATTAGCTGACTGTAAGGCAATTCTGTCACTTTTGGTGGGTCTGGCTGACCATCTAATGTTAATTGGGGGCTTCCCCTAATGGCTGATGTCGGGAGAAAGAATGGTCAGGTAGTTGGATTTCGGTATGCTTAGCCTTTTATTCCTAAGAAAGATAAGCCAAGGTGTCTGACAGCAGCGTATTCCTGACTTCTCTTTAAGAACATATGCATTTGTGATTAAGCCCAATATGAATGGGGAAGGATCAGGAGGAACAGCGTCTTAAATAAAAAGCATACGACCAACAACTATCTAATGTACATGGGCAGCCTTAATAATGGTTAGGAAGCTACAATAGGAATATATCCTCAACATTTCTAAGTGGTTTCCACTCAGAATAAGAGGTTAGAAGCCTTCTCTAGGTTCATTGAGTAGGTCTAATCTGAGACACGTCATTGTGACTGCCCAATGTCACCATTGTTGAAAGATGTCATTAATACATTGCTACTATACCTTTTATTTGAGTATATGTGTATATGAGTTGTTTTTTTAATGACATAGCTCCACACACATCCCCACCTATAAAATAGCCACTAGTGTTTGGTATTATGACCACTAATTTTGTATAATGGCCACCAGAATAACGCTATATATTACAGTGTTAAATTTTATATCTTCTAGCGTGTTTATTACTCTCATCCATACACACAATGATATGCTCTCATGATTAAAAAAAAAAAATCTGTGGAAAACTCCATTTTGGAAAATAGATAAGAGCAATAATTATTTTCAAAGTTATTACTGTACATAAATGTATCTTTATGGCTCTCATGCCCATACTTTATTATGTTATATATATGAACATTCTTGGTATTTATTCTACGGGGAAAACCCATCTGTTCACTAAATATGTCTGTAACATAAATGCAATAATGTGGAAGGCGAAAAGTAAGATTTACCACTGGCTTCTGTTATGTTCATTTCAAGGTGTTCTGTAAAAATGTCTCTTTCAGATTTTATGAAACTATTAAAACATTTAAAAAAAAGTTTTTATGTTGTCATTTTTGTGAGCACAGCTCTAAAGTACACCGTAAAAGGAACATGTAAAAAGGGGGAATACAAAAAAACTAATAAATATCAAGCTATACAAGTGATACTACAGTTAGGGGCTCAGCCGTATAAGGACCCAAACTTACCTTGTGGAAGCCCTAGGACCCCACTAAGTATGACGGCTGCCTTGTACCAAAAAATAATACTACATATATACTACATCTTTGCAATTGATTTCATTTATTTTTTTGCCTGTTTTCTATATGCAATACAAAGCTATACATTCAGCCACTAGGTGTTTCACATAAACTGCAGTCCAGGCTTCATCAAGGGCCCTATTACACGGGGCAATAATTGGCCCATTATCGATCAGCCAATAGAGACAACGATCAGCCGATGAAACGATCATTGGCTGATCGTTTCTTTAGGCCCAGACCTTAAATCATCGTCTGGCAACCATGCATTACCACATGTAATAGTGATGCGCAGCCAACGGCTGATGATTGTCCAAACAATACCTTACCTGCCCATGCTCCCCGTCTTCTCCTGTGCTCTGTATGCCTCCCTGCACTGCGTGCTGCAGCTTCAGAGCGGCCTGTCTGAGCTGATGGCCAGAGATTGGCTGAGCGGCCTGTCAGCTGAGACGGGCTGCTTTGAAGCTACAGCATGCAATGCCGTGAGGTATACAGAACTCAGGAGAAGACCGGGAGCGTGGACAGGTATTAAAAAGTATTAACTGTTAGGGCAAGGGCTGCACAGATATTGCTAACGATGTCTGTGCAGCCCTTGCTAAATGATTATCGGGCCATGTAATCAGATCAGCACTCGTTTACAGTATTGATCTGGCCTTCATCAGCCCATGTAATAGGACCCTAAGGCCATTTGGTCTTTAGTAACCAAAAAAAAAAGACCTAATGCAGGAAGTGATGTCAGTTGGCCCAGTGAAGATGAATGCTGATTGGCCAGCGGTAAACTGCCAAATTAAAAAAAAAAGGCTCGCTTACCAGCTCTCAGTGAAATGCAGAAACATGAGCAGCACAATGGGGCACTAAATGGGCTGCTGGAGCCACCAAATTAAAATGGATAGAAAATGGATGACAGGGACACTAAGATTTTAGTGGCTCTTATTTTTGTGCTTGTATGGGTCCCAGATGTTTCTGAGGGTGCTTCTGACTATTCAAACCTGACTATGTACGCAACTAAACAAGAGTGATTGATTCTGGATAGAAATCCCTAGTGTCTGACACAGCTTCAAAGATGGAACAATTTCTTGAAACCTGACACCAGAAAGCAGTAAGGAAACCGCTGAAGTATGGTAGAAGAGCTTGCTGAGATATAAAACATTCAGGAAAGGAATCAGAAAAAGAAACTCCAGGGGACTGGAAATAACACCCAACACTCCCATCTCAGTTTTCTTCCACCCTCTCGAAATTACTGTACGTAGGCAGCAGTAGGGTTCAGCAATACTGCCCCTTCGTTCTGGCAATTGGTGGGGGTCTCAGCACTAAACTTCTGACATGTCACGTCAGAATACTGCTGAGTGTTTAGGTAATTTAAGAAGTAATTTATTTTTTTTTTTGTAATCTGTTGATATGGAAACACGTAGATCTGCATAGACAACACAAAGGGAGATTCATGCATCTTTCAAGAGCCTTCATTTAGATGAATTGGTACAATTAAAATTGTGATACTTCCGTTTATGTAGCTTGTGGGAAATTAGAAATAAAGGCTGTTTTTCTCCTGTTTTCACAATAAATGGACTAAGAAGCAATATTGCCCAAGAACAAGAGTGTCTAAGTATCCTCTAAAACAATGCTCCCTAACAGTGGCTTGGGAACTACAAGTGCCTCTTGGGCCCAGGGATCGGATAGCATTATCAGACAGGGGTTAAATTCTGGTGATACAGGTAAATTTTGCACTTTTAATATGTTGCCTGCTTCGAGAACATAGCAAATAGGCTCTTCTTACCCTTCCAGGTTCCCCCTGGTGTATTCCTGCATCCTCTTTGATTCCACAGCTGAACAATCCTGCCTCCATTTCTGAGACGCCTCTGCAGTGACAGCAGGCTCAGCCAGTCACTAACTGAGATGGGACAGCGCCTCTGCCAGCGATTGACTGAGTAATCTATCTCGCGAAGTGGAGGGGAGAATCATTCAGCCGGAGACATGAAGATGATCTAGAAGGACACCGGGGGAATGTGGAAAGGTAAGAATAGCTTGTTTGTTATGGTCTCCACTAGGGCAGCAACATATTCAAGATTTAAAATGAGTGGAATACCCCTTTAATACAATCAGTGAAAGCAAACACTAGAGAAAAAGTACAGTATATAGCACTAGACCATAAGTAAAGCCTTACTTGTTTTTATCCGGGACCAAGGAGAGGGCAGGGAACCTGGGTAGCTAGCCCACTTGTAACAAGGATTCCAGGAAAAAGGTGTGGATCCAGCACATCCAAAAGAAGAAAAAAAAGAAGATTGTTAAAACATGAAACTTTAATTCATATTTAGATTAAAAATGACACCCTCTCTGGGGAGTACTACGACAGGCGTCGTTCAGTCGTAGTACTCCCTGGAGAGGGTCTCATTTTTAATCTAAATATGAATTAAAGTTTCACGCTTTAACAGTCCTTTTTTCTTTTGGATGTGCTGAATCCACACTCTTTTCCCTGGAATCCATAATTAACCCCTTAACGAGCGTATATTTACGCCTTGTGGTCGCCTCGGGGACTTCAGAGGGGGGCCGCGCGGAGACCCCGCACTGAACCACCGTGGTCCCGGGTGTGGCATGTAGCCAGGGACCGCGCTATTAGCAGGCACGGTCTGATCGCTGTGCCCGCTAATCAGTATTTTAAATGCAGCTGTCAGAAGTTGACAGCTGCATTAAAAATGCGGGCTGTCCAAGTCCCTGGTGTCTAATGGGGTGGGTCGCTCCCCCCCCTGGAACGTTGTGCCAGAGGAGCGATCCACATATCCGTTACCTCCGGGGGTCTGCGACGTAATGCCGCTGATCCCGGCTCGACACTCGATAACTATACAGCATAAATCTCAATAAGAGATCAGTGTGCATATACTAGAAGTCCCCCAGGGGGGCTTCTAGTATATGTGTTAAAAAAAGTGTTATTATTAATAAAAAGCCCCCTCCCCTAATAGAAGTTTGAATCACCCCCCTTTTCCCATGTTATAAATAAAACAAACAAACAAACATGTTTGGTATCGCCGCGTGCGTAATCGCCCGAACTATTAATTTCACAAAAAAAAAGTGCCAAATTCGTATATGCACAATCAAGGTATTGATAGAAAGAACACATCATGGCGCAAAAAATGACACCTCACACAGCCCCATAGACCAAAGGATAAAAGCGCTATAAGCCTGGGAATGGAGCGATTTTAAGGAACATATATTTGTTATCAATGGTTTGAATTTTTTACAAGCCATCAAATAAAAGAAAAGTTATACATGTTACATATTGTTGTAATCGTAACAACTTGAGGAAAATATATAACCAGTCACTTTTACCCCAGGGCAAACGGCGTAAAATAAATACCCCCCAAATCAAATAAATGCGTTTTTTTACAATTTCCCCACACATTGAATTTTTTTTTGGTTTTGCAGTGTACTTTATGAAGAAATTCAGCCTGTCATTGCAAAGTACAATTAGTAGCGCAAAAAATTAGGGCTCATGTGAGTTTCTAGGTGAAAAAATGCAAGTGCTATGGCCTTTTAAGCACAAGGAGGGAAAAAACAAAAGTGCAAAAATGCAAATTGGCTCTGTCCTTAAGGGGTTAAAGGGGGTTATCCCACAAATTTTGTATCAAACTACTGTTATCCACAGTACAAGAAAACATATTAAAGGGGTGTTCCATTCATACATAACTTTTGTTAATAGTGTCATAAATTCACAGATGTACTGCTTTATACTGAAAGAGATGATACTTCCATCACTCCATATTCTTGGTTGCTGTGCTTTTTTCCAACATGACAATGATCCAAAACCCACTTCGAATGCCACTGTTACATTTATAAAGTAAAGGGTGATCGTGCCTTAGTGGCCAAGTATGCCTCCTGATTTCTGATGGTCACTTGGGACTGTGCTGCTGCTACCCATCCACTTGGAATGGAATAAGTAAAGGGGTATTCCGCTCAAACATAACTTTTGATATGTTGCTGCCCATGGTGAGACTAACAATTCCTTCCATACTTGTTATTATCTATTCCAGTGCTTCCCAACCTTTTCCACCTCGGGGCACCCGTTAGAAAAAAATTTTCCGCTCGGGGCACCCCTTACTAAATAATGTTCTACTCAATATGAAAACCGCCATTTAGAGACTCACAGATATCTTAGGCTTTGCACATTTCTAGCAACTTGCTTCCCTTTCTCCCTCCTATAGCCTCCCAAACTGCTGTATACCCCCACACAATAATAATGCCCCCTGATGTGCCCCCTTATACTAATAATCCCCCCTGCTGTGCTCCCACATAGTAATAATTCCCCACGCTGTGTACCCCCCACATAGTAATAATGCCCCCTGCTGTGCCCTCAATATAGTAATAATGCCCATGCTGTGCCTCTTATACTAATGATGCCCCATGCTGTGCACCCACATAGTAATAATGCCAATTGTTGTGCATACTCACCTACTCAGGCTCCATCTTGTGAGCCGCGGGGTGACGGAATCTCCGGCAGGCATGATGATGTCACATCATGCCTGCTGGAGAGGTCACGTCCTGGAGTCACATAGGCTGCTGGCATGAAGTGTCAGCCGCCTATGGGATTGAATGTAGGATCAGGACGCTGACAGGTCCTGGTCCTACATTCTCCTCACTTTAATGTTCCACCTCCTCACTGTGTAAGCGGGCGGAACATCAAACTGATCGGTAAATCCCTGAAAGCTGCGCGGCCACAGCTTCTAGGGATATTAAAGTGACATTTCCCACCGGGATCCCACGGCACCCCTGGCGGGTTCTCCCTGCACCCCAGTGTGCTGCGGCACCCTGGTTGGGAAACGCTGATCTATTCATTCTCCTTCCCCCAGTTCTCAGCTGCTGCTTTATGGTGAAAACACAAAATCTGTGTGTGAGCTTTTCTCTCTTTGGGTATGTTCATACTGAGTAAAATAGGGGGAATTCCGCCTGCCTCAGTGTTAACATACCCAAAGAGAGAAAAGCTCACACGTTCTGCCCCCCCCCCCCCCCGTTTCAGCCCAGGAACAGGGATGCGGTTCAAAAAAAGGACCACGGCACCAGCTTACCGGCACTTGCGCCGTTCTATTCATGTGCAAGACTTAATGGGAAATTTGCTTTAAAATTGAGTGTTTTATCAGGTGTAATAGTAAGTTAGGGATATCTGTCATACGTGAAAGTGGCTTATGACCTACAAATTGTTGGGGACCTTCTACCATAATTTGGAAGTCATCATCAGTTTCATGACATCTATTGTGCTACATACTGAAGTGTAGAGAGATAACACACCTGACATGGGTATGGCCTATGGGTTTGGATGGGGGAAGGCAATAGGCAAATAATAAAACCATTAACGAGAATCTTCAGGAGAATATTAAAAATCGTAAACTTTAATTATAAAAAACCATTTACTTTTCCTTCTTAATTTTCCTCTGGTTTGATAATTCGTTAATTTTCTTATCTAGCCTTCTCTGTAAATGAGCTTTCTTTGTTGGGTCTATAGAGTGGTCTTTGTATCCGCTTCCTGCATAAATCACTCCTTCCCGGCTGATTCTTGTCCGTGCCTTTGCTTTGGCTCTGTCTCCACAGCCGTGAACCTAGAAGACATTAGCAACATGGAAACTTCGAATGGAAATCAACTTTATCAAAAGGAGGAAACATACACAAACAAGAGAATGGAATGGACAAATGGACAAACAAGAATAACACAAGAAGACAACAAAAGATTTACCGATGTATCGACAGTAGATTTCTGGCAGAACTCTTTTTTTTTTTTTTTTTTAACCTTGGCACTGTTTTTTACCTACTTTATATTCATCCATTTGGTATGTGACACACGGATGAATCCATAGGAAAGGGGCTCTCCGGAGGAAAAAAAATAGTTTTAAAATTAACTGGTTTCAGAAAGTTATACAGAATTGTAAATTATTTTTATTTTTAAATCTCAAGTCTACCAGTATTTATCAGTGCTATATGCCTTGCAGGAAGTGGTGTATTCTTTCCAGTCTGATATGGTGCTCTCTGCTGCCACCTTTGTCCATGTCGGGAACTGTCCAGAGCAAAGGCTAATCCTTATAGCAAAAAAATCTCCTGAATTAGACACTTTGTCAGACTGGGAAAAAAAACTCCACTTTCCGCAGGGCATACAGCAGCTAATAAGTACTGGAAGACTTGACTTTTTAAACAAAGTATTTTACAATTCTGTATAACTTTATGCCACCAGTTGGCTTTAAAAAGAAACATTTTCTCCGGAGTACCTCTTTGAGTGAACATGTCTGAGCTGCAGTACCAGTGATGGCCACACCTGCATGTATGGCACCATCGAATTCTGTTCATTGGCTGAGCAGGGAGTGCACACTGAACATGTTATCTGAAGAATAAATTGCATACAGGGTGTGCTGTGAGCCTGCACATATATCAGCTGCAGATGGGATCTGACCATATCTCATGGACACAGTGTAGACATTAACTGACCAGCGGTGTGGATTTATAAACTTCATGGATTTATCGTAGATCCTGTCCTTTAACTTTAAAGGGGAAGTCACAATCCTTGTTAGTAAATTCTCTGCGGCAAATCTGCCATTTTCTGTGGATTGGTTGTGCACATTTCATAACATTACATAGATATCTGACCTTTCTGTACCGCTGGTTTTGTGCTAGAGATTTAATAGGACAGTAAACCTAAAGACTCTCCTGTCTACACAATTATATACAATCTATTGTTCCCAGCTGGCAATCATTCAGATTAAGAAAAGGGCGACTGTGGTGTTCTTTACTGGGAAAGTCCAGGAACGTCTATCCCCCATGATCTCCATTTCTCAGCACTACACAATTATACATATAAACCTTGCCATATCATATAAATGTGCTACAAGCTTAAAGGGGTTGTACACCAAAAAAATTTTTCTTTCAAATCAACTGCTGCCATAAAGTGCCAGAGATTTGTAATTTACTTCTATTAAAAAATCTCAAGCCTTCCAGTACTTATCAGATGCTGTATGCCCAACAGGAAGTTGTATTATTTCCAGTCTGGAGAGCAGGAGAGGTTTTCTATAGGGATTTGCTGCTGCTCTGGCCAGTTCCTGACATGGACAGAGGTGGCAGCAGAGAGCACTGTGTCAAACAGGAAAGAAAACACCACTTCCTGCAGGACACACAGCAGCTGATAAGTACTGGAAGACTTAAGATTTTTTAATAGAAGTGAATAACAAATCTCTGGCACTTTATGGCACCAGTTGATTTTAAAGAAAAAATTTTTGGGTGAACAACCCCTTTAATGCCCTGTCTAGTCTACAGATCAGGTGTTACAGATAAGACAATGCAAGAACTAAACTTCTCTCTTTTTTTCTGCTTTTGCTGAACATCAATACGCGTGCAGCTCAGAGTGTGATGCTTGTGCTGATATACGGCTTGCTCCATGATGCCGACGTGTTCTGAATGGGGATGGGACTCCCAGGCTGAATACTCATAATGACAATAATAAACCACTGAATGGGTTGGATATTATTCAATCACTATCTGTATATTAATCTGAAATGTTATTACATTTCATATTAAACAGACTTTTATTAAGAAAAGCTCTGCAGAAAATTAATTACACTGTTCAAGCCAAATGAAAAGGTTAGAGACAATGATTTGCATTGAAGGCACAGAGAAGGAGATATTTAGGTGGCCACCATAGATTACAGATGTGGTCCTGGTTCCTGAAGAACACAGAAGTAAAACAAGACTATAAATTTATAATTCCAATTCTTTTTTTTTTTTTTTACAAAATCTCATACAGTGCACAGTCCTTCATTTGTGCTCCCTAGTAATGACTACGTGAAAAACAACTGCTGCAACAATTATACACCAGCCAGGGCTCTCCAATGAGTAAAGGGCCTTTTACATGGGCAGCTTATTGGCCAGGAGCAAGAAACGCTCCTGCGGCCGTTAACTGGTCCGTGTAAAAGTGACAGCGAATAGCTGAGGGGCGGAAAAATGCCCGATCCATGGCTGATCATGTCTTTAGAGCTAGCTTAGAAATGTATTGTCATTGGCCACAAATGTCCCTATGTAAATAAAGGATGTGAGGCAGATATTGATAAAGGCAAACTGACAGCACAGATATGCATACATCCATGTTGTCAGTTTCCAGATCACACAGCAGTGCATACTTACCAAGTGCACTGCAGCTGTGATCTGACATCTTGTTGTTCAGCTCTCCTGTCAAGCCCCAGTATCTTTACGCTGCCACCTACTCCTGAATCATTGACAGTCGGAGGAGGCAGGGCTGAAGTAAAAAAGGTGCCGAGTGTGGGAATCGGTCGCTGGTTAAAAAAAAAAACTGTGCCACCAGGAACCCCACGCTGGCAGGGTAATGTGAAGAATAAAAAATGGATGTACCCAACGTCACATTTGCTTTAACAGTAAACTTCACCTGCTTCTAAAGGTCCTTTTAGACCTAAAGATTTAGACAAGAACTAGTCAACAAGATTGGTGTTTGTGTGCAGTGCCTTTACACGGCACAACAAATCAAGTGGCCGGGCTGCATGTACAATCCTTTTATTGTTCTTGCAGCCATGGAAATTGACAGCAAAGATATATATATGACCAAGCTGTCATTTTCCAGATCACAAGCCATACATTCTTACCATCCGCACATTTTGTGATCTGGAATCCAACTCTACAGTCCTCTGGCAACTAAGTGTACCTTCAGGCCCCACCCCCTCCAGTTGTCAATCATTCTGGGCTGGGCAGCTGAAAGCTTGTGTAAAAAGCCCTTTAGACATCTCTCTAGCCAACCAGAGTGGGGACCTCATAACAGTTGTCTACAGATGAGCAACTCTTCCTTTTGAAAGAGACTAATAATTAATTTGTTCAATTTGAAGTAGCGCTATTTTGCATACTATTTTCCAATGGATCATGCCTAAAAATAACTCTCCATAAGCCAATTGGGTCTCTTCAATAACGAACAGCACCCCCACTGAACAGGCAGGGAAGCCAAAAAGAGTGAATAGGGGCAGGGTGGTCTGACTTATAGCTATTTCATATAAAACTATTGCTGTACAGTCAACATCTATTACTATATAACTAGGACTGTTCCCTTAATGTACTAAATGGATGCACTGTCATACCTTGGCACCCACCACGTTATAAGCTTCGTGATGACACCCACCTAAACAGCCTCCTAACCACACCCCCTGAGCTTAGCATTCACACCCAATTTCGCAATAAAATTTTTTCCTACCAGCTGACTGTTCAGTGAACAGTACCGATAATCAACCAAAAAGTAAAACCCTAGTAAAACCAAAAAGCCAAACCAAACCATGAACAATGTCGGCTGATAGTTGTCTTTCAACATGTTAAAAGACCAACAACGTGGAGAGCAACGATTTACTGCTGTCGCCCTATGAAACAGGAGTGGCGACAGCAGACTGTAGCTATCTCCTATGGGCTCTAAAGATCGCCCCCCGCAGCTCCCCATGTCCCTCCCCCCCACACTTATCCGCTCGCTGTCGGCATGTGTAATAGTGCCAGCAGGGAGCAGGGAACGAGAAGCAAGCCGTGTAATAAGGGCTTTACATGTTTGTCTGGCCACCTGCCAGGACATTCACATTCTGCAGCTTTGGTTTGCTCTTCTACCAATAGTAATGTGTGATGTGTCTGGTGACCTGTACTACTCTTACAATGGTGAATCGGTACAACACACCCTTTAATGTCACCACAAGTGATGGGTCCAGCCTTAAAGGGGAACTCCAGGTAGAGGTTAAAAAAATGAAACTTCTGCAGAAGCATAAAGCATTGCTTACCTATCTATTCCATTTTTGAAACTACCAAAAATCCATTTGTTTTGGGAGGTTTTGTTATGTTTTGTGTTTCTGCACTTCCTGGTTTATCAGTTGTACACAGAACTACAGGTTCCAGAATGCAATGCTTTCCCTCAGCTGTTCATCACAGTCCCCCACCCTGCCTATTCCCCGCCCAAATCTGTTGCAGAACATCAAGGCTGTGTTCACACATTGCAGTTTCATTGTGTTACTGAATTATTTGCAGTAATTTATGATTTCATTGTGGTCCCACCCACACAACACGCTGTATTCTCTACCTGTAACACCACACAGCACGCTGTATTCTCTACCTGTAACACCGCACAGCACGCTGTATTCTCTACCTGTATCACACAGCACGCTATATTATCTACCTGTAACACCACACTGTATTCTCTACCTGTAACACCACACAGCACGCTGTATTCTCTACCTGTAACACCACACTGTATTCTCTACCTGTAACACCACACAGCACGCTGTAACACCACACAGCACGCTTTATTATCTACCTGTAATACCACACTGTATTCTCTACCTGTAACACCACACAGCACGCTGTATTCTCTACCTGTAACACCACACTGTATTCTCTACCTGTAACACCACACAGCACGCTGTATTCTCTACCTGTAACACCACACAGCACGCTGTATTCTCTACCTGTAACACCACACAGCACGCTTTATTATCTACCTGTAACACCACACAGCACGCTGTATTCTCTACCTGTAACACCACACAGCACGCTGTATTCTCTACCTGTAACACCGCACAGCACGCTGTATTCTCTACCTGTAACATCACACAGCACGCTATATTATCTACCTGTAACACCACACTGTATTCTCTACCTGTAACACCACACAGCATGCTGTATTCTCTACCTGTAACACCACACAGCACGCTGTATTCTCTACCTGTAACACCACACAGCACGCTGTATTCTCTACCTGTAACACCACACAGCACACTGTATTCTCTACCTGTAACACCACACAGCACGCTGTATTCTCTACCTGTAACACCACACTGTATTCTCTACCTGTAACACCACACAGCACGCTGTATTCTCTACCTGTAACACCACACAGCACGCTGTATTCTCTACCTGTAACACCACACAGCACGCCGTATTCTCTCCCTGTAACACCACACTGTATTCTCTACCTGTAACACCACACAGCACGCTGTATTCTCTACCTGTAACACCACACAGCACGCTTTATTATCTACCTGTAACACCACACAGCACGCTGTATTCTCTACCTGTAACACCACACAGCACGCTGTATTCTCTACCTGTAACACCGCACAGCACGCTGTATTCTCTACCTGTAACATCACACAGCACGCTATATTATCTACCTGTAACACCACACTGTATTCTCTACCTGTAACACCACACAGCATGCTGTATTCTCTACCTGTAACACCACACAGCACGCTGTATTCTCTACCTGTAACACAGAACGCTGTATTCTCTACCTGTAACACCACACAGCACGCTGTATTCTCTACCTGTAACACCACACAGCACGCTGTATTCTCTACCTGTAACACCACACAGCACACTGTATTCTCTACCTGTAACACCACACAGCACGCTGTATTCTCTACCTGTAACACCACACTGTATTCTCTACCTGTAACACCACACAGCACGCTGTATTCTCTACCTGTAACACCACACAGCACGCTGTATTCTCTACCTGTAACACCACACTGCACGCCGTATTCTCTCCCTGTAACACCACACTGTATTCTCTACCTGTAACACCACACAGCACGCTGTATACTCTACCTGTAACACCACACTGTATTCTCTACCTGTAACACCACACAGCACGCTGTATTCTCTACCTGTAACACCACACTGTATTCTCTACCTGTAACACCACACAGCACGCTGTATTCTCTACCTGTAACACCACACAGCACGCTGTATTCTCTACCTGTAACACCACACAGCACGCTGTATTCTCTACCTGTAACACCACACAGCACGCTGTATTCTCTACCTGTAACGCTGATATTGGAATAAAGTAAAGAACTTTGATTTTTTTTTCTTTTCATTTCCACGCACATATTATGATCAAGCATCTGTTATCTTTGAAGTTGAGCCCCACAATAAGGCTCTGATCCTCTCTGCCGTTTAGCATCATTTACTTGTGTTACTGCATAATTTTTGAGAATACGCTGAAGTACTGCAATGGCACTCCAACATGTGTTAACACAGCCCTAATTTTACTGCACACTTCTGCACAATTAGAGAAATCAGTGCAACACCTGCTTCTAGCCGGTCAGAGATGGGTGATCACTCAGGGGATTGGGGGATCCAGCCAAGCCTCCTGTGAGATCACGCCCTGCCCCCTGTCTGCATCATCAGCCTGATCTCAGCAAACACACACAATGTGAGACAGAAGCATGGAAGATTTGTCTCATAAGGGGGGATAGCAGAAGGAGCAGGAGACAATGTGGATTTGCACAGGGGCCATTTTTTTTCACTTCCTGGATTTCTATCAGCTATCAGTGTGGCAGAACCGCACAGATACAGTAATACATTGTATAGACACACATTTAACTTTTAATGTACTTTTAAGAGAAAACAAGTTTTTCTTATCTGGAGTTCCCCTTTAAAGGCGTTGCCCACTTTATAATAAGATTGTTCAGTATACAGTATTAGTAAGTGTACTGTACTGTATATACTGACAGCAGCTTCCTACGTGTCTCATAAAACGAAAATCAGTCTCCCCTCCTTCAGGATGTGATGCCCTGTTTTGTGGTTAGTCTTTTCATAAAATGGCTGACATGGAGGAGAATGTGACCATGCCACGCCCCCAGCATCCACTATTGAGCCTGTATTTGCCTATGGAGGACACTGGGGGCGGGGCATGGTCACATGCTCCTCCATGTCAGCCATCTTATAAACAGACTCACCACAGAGCAGGGCAGCACAGCCTGCAGGAGGAGAGTCTGATTTTAGCTCTATGATGTACACAGGGAGCTGCTGTCAGTAAGGGCAATGAGTACATTTACTAATACTGTACAATGAACAATTTTACTATAAAGTGACCAACCCCTTTAAGGAAGGTATGTGGATACATATATCCTCTCTGTAACCCCACTAAGCAGCATTGTAAACATTATCTCCATAAATGTAAAATGGCTGGTAATTGGGCACAACAGAATGCATTCAGCTACACAGCAAATGTAGGTCAAATGGGTAATCCAATAATAAAAAGCCCATAATATTGATCAGTCGTTTATAGGGGCAACGATCAATCAGCCCCAGTCGATCAGCTGAAAGAATAGGGAGTGTTGTAGTACCTTGTATGATCGCTGCTAGATGTACAGAGATGTAGGTACAAGGCTGCGGCGCTCACACAACCGCTACTACCCAATTTGAATCCCCACTGTTCTAATATTGATGACTTATCCTATCCTTTAAAAGGCTGGAGAACCCCTTTCGAGCAGACCTACAACATTTCCTAAAGGAACACCCAAAGTGTATATAAGGTCTCTCTATCCCAATGCACTGTCCCGTTATGTCACCTGGTATAAATAACCAGGGTGCAGTACTGTAGAATGTATTGACCTTTATAGAGAATTATTAAATCCAACAGAGTAGTGATCTTGGGAAATAGGAACCGCATTACTATAATAAATGAATGGCTGGGAAACCCAATTGAGTGCTATTGGTTTACAATTTAATGCAGTATTAGTTGGTTATCCACTAAACATGGTCTAATTATGGTTCCCATAGGACGGCTCTAGGAACTGCTGCTCTTTCCAAGCCTGCTGGCATTTATACAAGTCACATGATCTGGCGTCTATCACTCAGCTGGGACCAAAGGCGTAACAGGACTATTAACTCCTTACGGGACACACTATACGCTAGTCTGAAAGACTTGCCAACGAACAATGTGTGCCAAGGCATCTTGATGTTGTCCTCAAATGCCTCCAATTTGCTAAAATCCATAGGATTCATCTGCTTGAATATTTATTGCCATGAACACAAACTCTTTTAAATTCGCTTCCATTCTATCCCCACTGTTGTTATGGTTTCCATGATCCATTAAAGGTCTGTCAGGTTTCCACCTTAGTAAATGTACAAATGTATCTAAAAGTAAAGAAACTTTGTAAATAGTCTTAATTGAAATATTTGCAAGATCAGACTACACCGGATTTGTTTGCAGTCTGTTACCATGGAGACACACAAGTCTCT
Source organism: Dendropsophus ebraccatus (assembly GCF_027789765.1). Taxonomy (NCBI): domain Eukaryota; kingdom Metazoa; phylum Chordata; class Amphibia; order Anura; family Hylidae; genus Dendropsophus; species Dendropsophus ebraccatus. The sequence goes on along the minus strand of NC_091457.1, from coordinate 45,092,451 downwards.
AGACACAAACAGCAAAACATTGTTAATAATTTGAATACTATACGATAAGTTGCTTTATTATTCATTTTTGCAATGATGGCCACTGGTCAGTAAGAAATTTTATTCTAAAACATTACAGCCCTGGTGACAAGTTCTCTCTAATTAAATTCTTTAGGGAAAAAAACCCTGCAAGATTACTATGGGAGCTTCCGCGACTAAGGATAAGGTTAACGCTAAGAAGTAATTCTTCTTGAAGACTTAAATGGTTAGTGGCGCCTGAGTAAATCAGCGAGATCTATTCCAACAAGTTACACCATTAGGTACCTGACAGATCTCTCCAAGTGAATGGGTCTAGTTAATGTACTGCAGGAGGCCTACACATACATAACAGTGATTACCTCTGGGATATGGTGACTCAGGCAGTAGCGCTTATTGCAGTGTATGCAGAAATCTCCCACTGTTACCACGCTGGACTTGCATTTAGCAAAACCACAAGTGTTGTCGGCTTTCACCGTAGCCGCAATTAGTGCATCAAAACTGTCTATGTCCTTGTTCTCTGCTTCTGGTTTTATATCATTTTTACCTGCAACAGAAAAAAAAAAATACAAAAAAAGACTATAGGGGACATTTATCAAACATGGTGTAAAGTAAGACCACATTCACACACCCATAGTGTAGTCCGTGGCCGCGGACCGCACTACCGTATGTGTATCCCTAGTGCTCCTAGTGCGTCAGGGAGCACTACGTTCACACATCATTACCCCAGCGATCCGTACTGCAAAAAAAACGGTCCGCATTACATGTCCGTTTTTTTGCGGCACGGATCGCGGCCGCGTATACACGTACAGACGTGTGAACGGGGCCATAGGATAACATTGGTTTCATGTTCTGTCCGCAATTGTGGACAGAACAACAGACGTGTGAATTAGCCCTGAAACTGGCTCAGTTGCCCCTAGCAACCAATCACATTCCACCTTTCATTTTCCAAAGAGTCTGTGAGGAATGAAAAGGGTAATCTGATTGGTTGCTAGGGGCAACTGAGCCAGTTTCACTTTACACCATGTTTGATAAATCTTCCCCAATGTGCAAAAAGAGAGAGAAGATACCATAAAAATAGAACTAGAAAGTGCTCATATTATGTCATTGTTCTCTATTTTCTGGATAGTTTATGGTATTAAAAAACGGAATAGAATAAAAGTTACATAAGCTCTATGTGTAACATCTTATCTCGGGAGGAAAAAACAGATATGTATGTGTAAGAGGTTCATATCCCACAACATAGTGTAGGTTTCTTCTAGGTACTCCCATTTCCTCCCACACTCCAAAAACATACTGATAGGTGTATCCGGAATGTAGATTGTGAGCCCAAATAGGGACAGGGATTGATGTGGGTGATGACAAGCTATGTACAGTGCTGTGGTATAAGTTGGTGCTATAGAAATAAAGGTATCATTAATACTACAAAGGACCAATATATGGGCCATACCAACTATTTCCTTTGGACATAGAAAACTTCACTGAGAAAGATGAGTGAGCTGAATATTACTAAGGTAATATAAATATAACTGCAGTGGGTGATTTCCTAGATTGTAGACAAATACATAGAATTAGATGACACCTCTTTTTATGATAGACTTTATAAATGTGACTGCACTGTACTGCAACCTACTTTTAGAATCTGTTCTCTTCTTCTCTGTGGCCTCCTTCTTCCTCTTTTCTTCAAGTTTTGCTTTTTCCCTCTGCATCCTTTCCATATGTAGAAGCTTTAGATCAGCATTGTGTGAGGAGACGCCGCGGCTGACCTCTTTCTGCTTTACAGTTTTTTCCACTGTCTGGCATGGTAAATGTTTCTGAACGGTGGAGTCATCTATTGTCGGAGACTCGGGAACAGCTGAAATTGCTTTGGTTTTGGTGAGGGAAATACATCTATTCATGCCTTCCCCAGTGCTTACATGCTGCAGTCCATATTCTTCAGCAATCTGGTGAACCAGCAATCTCTCATGTGATGTAAGCGTTGAAGGGAAAGTTAACTGAGTCTTATTTTTATCTTCTATAAACTCAAGAATGGTCTTCCTTAGACTGTCCTTATTGGAAGTATCTTCTGTTTGCACATCCAAGCTCCTATTCTTTTTTTTATTCCCAGCAGGGTCAGCCATCTTTGTCTTGTTATTCCCTTTCAGCTGACTCTCGGCAGTACTACTGGATATTTGGTTACCTACTTTTGGAGTGCCAGTCTTTTTTGACTTGGCATTATTGTCTTTTTTAACATTGGCTTCTGCTTTAAAAGCACTTTCAGTGTCATGAGAGTACTTCTCAGGGATGATGTCATCCAGGTATTCAAAAGCAGTCCGGACTTCTCCATGTTCACTGAAGTAAGTCACCAAGTCCTTGAGAAATTTGTTGTTCCCAACGGTGTGGGAGTCACAGATGACAGCCACGTGACGGCGAGCACGGGTTACGGCTACGTTTATCCTTCGTTCTTCAGCCAGGAAACCTACTTCACCTGTAAAGAAAAAATGACTTGTACCATGAGAAAGGTATAATACAGTATAATAAAAATCCCACCTAGTATTAGAGAGTACACTGTATGCTAAAAACACTGTGCATGTACAAGAGCCACCTGGCAGGCAGAAGTAACTTTCAATCTAAAAGCTCTGATAAGCAAGCATTCTGTTGTAGAGAATAATTGTATTCCATATGAATTACCAAATTAACACTTTATAGTAAAATAGTTTGGTGAACAGTATTAGTAAGTGTTTTCACTGTATATACTGACAGCAGCTCCCTGTGTACCTCATAGAGCTCAAATCACACACCCTTCCTCCAGGCTGTGCTGTCCTGCTTTGTGGTGAGTCTGTCCCTTAGATGACCAACATGGAGGAGCATGTGACCATGCCCCACCCCCAGTGTCCACCACTGAGCCTGTATATGCCTATGTAGAACACTGATGACATAACATGGTCAGATTCTCCTACATGTTGGCCACCTTATAGACAGAATCACCACAAAGCAGGACAGCCTCGCCTGGGGAAGAGAAGCCTGATTTTAGCTCTATGAGATATACAGGGAGCTGCTGTCAGTATAAGTGCAGTGAGTACACTTATACTGATACTGTACACTGAACTATTTTACTGTAAAGTGGCCAACCTATTTAATTGTGTATTGTTTTGGTAAAATTTACACAGATTGATCAATCTGGTCCAGAATGTTGCATGTTTGGGGTGTGTCCCTACATGCTTTAACACTGTCCAATCAGAGCTCACACGGGGACATTTATCAGGAATGGCATACTGCGTCTTTTCTGTGGCGAATTCTGGGGGTGCATAATGAAAAATGTACCCCAGAGTGTGCATGCACAAGGCCCTTTGACAAAGGGAATGGTAACACCCTGGTGATAATTGATTCATACATTTCTAGGAGGATTAACAGAGTCAGAGTTCTCAGAAAAAAAATATACAAAGCTGTTATTTCATGGGTAATACAATAATATACTAAAATAAACAGGTCAGGAAAACAGAAAGAAACCGTAACTCCTCAGACCAGGTCACCTTTATTTCTCCTTGGTCTAGTTTCTTATGTGCCAATTGTGAAGCATTTTCAAAGGTGGCCAAGGGGTCCACATGGGCCTACAGTTTGGATCTGCATTGCCCCATACACTTCAACCTGCGAGACCCTTTGTGCACTGACACCTTACTGTCTATTCCAGCAATATGTGCTATGGCAGCTCTTTTGTGGGACTGGACCAGATAGTCTATCTTTCACTTCCAACGTGCATCAATGAACCTGGAGAATCCATGTTACCATTCTTCTCTTTGTCCTTTCTTGAACCACTTTGGTTAGTACTGACCACTATGTAACAGGAATATCCTACAAGACCTGCCATTTTAAAGATACTCTGACCCAAGTCGTCTGTCAATTGTGACTTGTCCCTTGTCAGATTTCCTAAGATCCTGACTCTTGCTCATTTTATCTGCTTCACATCAACTTCAAGAACTGACTGTTCACTTGCTGCCTAAAACATTCCACCCCATGACAGGTGCCAGCGCTATTCACTGTGATTTCCATGTTACGGCTCTTTTTTTATGCTTCTGACAGTCTCAATGCTAAATCCAGCTGAAAGCACTGACTTAATACATATTAATATTTAGGCGTGATGATTAGATATTAGATTGAATATTAATATAAGTATAATATACACGAAGTAGGCCACCCCATGACAGCTGCTAGCAGTCACTGATACAGTACCTGGGAGGATTAGACAGCACACTACTATCATAGCTGCTATACACAGAGGAACAGAGCTCAGTCTATTGCAGGCAGTGTAATTAAACTCTAAGCTTAACCCTTCATCTCTATAACTAAGCAACAAACCTGGTACAGTGGGGCAGAAATATATTCCCATTCTTTAGTCTCTGGAAATACAACCAACCAAATGACTTTTGCAGAATTGGGAGAGAAAACAAACTCATACAGCAATGGCTGACAGCAGGGACCTGCACAGTCTAAACAGTACCGGCTCATTTATTTTTCCTGACACAATTTTTTAAGGTATAAATAGTCCTCCGGAATACTCAGACCAGCGCCGGTGTGGGATTTTTTTTAATCGCAAGCCCAGTTCCTGGGCACAGCACCGGTCTATTCCCAGTCAACGGCCCGGCCTGAAGCACTGGAGAAGGGCTGGCCCGCCCTCAGTGGGAGGAAACCCCTCTGTGATGCAGCTCAATGAGAATCAATAGAGCGGTGTCACAGAAGGAAGGGGTTCGGCACAGTGGGGTCTGGTGGGCCCGGCTTCAGTGCTTCAGGCCGGGCCAGTGACTGGGAATAGACCGGTGCTGTGCGCAGGAATCGGTTTACATGAATAGACCAGCGCTGGATCTAAAAATCTTATAGCGATGTTATAACTAATAAGGAGTTACAAAGAATTTTAAAAAAAAATGCCAGTGCAGTACTGGAACCAAAGTTAGAAGTAGAACCAGCAAGAAAGAGAAGTATACCTCCTCCCTTTATATTTCCCATTTCTTATGAATCCACTTTTGGTTGTGGATTAAAACCTGCAGTTTGGGACATCTGTCCTATAAGGTTATAAGTGTAACATGAAATAAAATAGGATCAAGGGACAGGAGAAGGCTAAAGGAAGTTTGGGGTATTTTAATTTCTTTGTACATGTTCCATGATTTATGTTACTGAAATATGATCCCTAAGTTGTTGTTGTTACTGTTACTACTACTACTACTACTACTACTACTACTACTACTACTACTACTACTACTACTACTACTACTACTAATAATAATAATAATAATAATAATAAATCATACGTGGCAATGAAGAGCCTGTAGGACAACCTAGACCTTTTCATTCTAGCTGTCTTGGCAACATCTGCACTATGTGTGTATGTTATACAGTATGAGTATGTGCCGTCACACTGACCACCTATACAAGACCTTTATGTAAACTATTTACCATTTGCTACATTTAAAGGGGTTTTGATGGGCTACATTCACAATCCTGTAGACTTAAGGGCTGAAACTACCCAACATTTCATTATGGAAAGTTTAGAGGGCAGACTGACACTGTAGAAAATAATAACCAGATTACAGAAGTAAAGCTCATGACGGCAGAATTATGGATGCAGCTCTGGATTATAATACAGAAAGGGTCCTTTAGCAAATAAGTGTCAGGATACAAGATTAACAGCCTCTACACAGCTCAACCATCATGCAGGCAGGGCCCCACAAATCTTTGGTGCAGCCCTTTACTTCTACATCTTCTTACATCCTCAATACAACGGGAGATGTGAGGCAGATGAATAAGGAATTTTTTTAACCTCTCCAAACAATGTGATCAGCCAACAATCAATATGAACGCTGGGCCTATTACACAGGGCAGTAACAGTCTGTTCAACCAATAACTGGGTGACAAATATTATGGCTACTATACCAGCTCCAATAGGGCCCAGATTGAACAGTCCGATGTAAGCCTGCCTGGGACAGAAGAGGCACCTGTCACTGCTGCATATGTAAACTAGTGTCCTGTCTGTGAACACTGCATTACTGCAGGCTACACCACATGACGATAGCTGGTAATTAGCGAGTGATGATATCTGTCACATGCTAATTAGCTTAATGACTTGTCACTGGGTCACACGCTGATTGTCCCAACGTGGGTGTAAGCTACATCTGTGTGAGCGTATCCAAGTATGATATATGAAGGATGATTCCCCACAAGTCCTTTTTAATGGCAAAATTACATTTGTTTGATTTATTATAATAGTATGCGCCTGTACTAATTCCTATGCCAATGCTCTGCATTCAGTGCATACACACCACATTAGACCAATCTTCCAGAACATGGAAATTGTATTTTAAGGGCGGCCATATATGAATAATTCTATAAATATAATGCAGATTTTCTTAAAAGGCTTCTCTGGGGACATTAAAAAAAATAAAATCCAGGTGCCTAAATTTTTTTTTTTTTATAAAATCCGCCCCCCTGTAATCCCTTGCTACTGAGAGGTGATGGCAAGAGTATGGCCCATGACCTCTGACACCACTATTCGGCTATGTTAGGGTCCTATTGGACAAAGGGATTTTTAGCGATTAACGATCGCAAACGAGATTGTTTATTGTTAACCTGAAATCATTCATCATATTACACAGAACCATAGTCGTTAGTTACAACGGGGAAGAGGAATGTGAAAATTTGTGCAATGATTGACAATCTGTACTCTCAAAATTTAAAAACATCAATTAAAACATTTCTTGCTAAATTCTTGTACAATTGTTTCTGACTGCAGAAAATCTGCTCCATCAATACAATTGTGATGTGTGCCTTAAATCTAGTACATTACCAAGTATAGGTACCACATCTGTCTGAGAAAAGATAAGTCAGGCAATGGAATCATATATCACTTCTCACCGTACAATAGAATTCCCATGGGAACAATCCTTTTGTGTTTTGCTGTATTGTAGGTGAGGATCCAGACAGCAATAAATATCTGAATATTTGCTGGAATGGAGATAAATTGTCTACTGTATTCCCAGCTTTAGTCAGATGGGTTCCAATCACTGACCTTTAGCATTAGATCTGACAAAGGATAATATCACAGCTTCTTTCTCTCTTCCTTGAAAGCCATCCACAGATTTAATTTCTAGATCTGGGTATCTCTGTCGGAGAGACTGTCTGAGCAAATCCACCTGGAAATAAGACACGAGAATCTGTCAGTCTTTATTAGGGAAAATGTATTGGTGTCTGTGCAGTCCTACTGGCAGGATATGCACAGTCCTGGGTGTATTCATCTCTCCTGTTATGTGAGAACGTCAGAGGTTCCAACATTAGTGTAAACTGTGGAACACACAAATGCACAGTAGATGAAGACACGGCTTCATGCAACACATGGCAATGGATTTTTTAAACCAACTGATGTCAGAAAGTTATATAGATTTGTAAATTACTTTTATTAAAAAATGTTAAGCCTTCCAGCACTTTTCAGCTGCTGCATGTCCTGCAGGATGCAGTGTATTCCTCCCAGCCTGACACAGTGCTCTCCGCTGCCACCTCTGTCCGTGTGAGGAACTGTCCAGAGCTGTTGCAAATCCTCATAGGAAACCTCTCCTGCCTTGGCCAGAGGTGGCAGCAGAGAGCACTGTGTCAAACTGTAAAGAAAACATTTCCTGCAGGATATACAGCAGCTGATAAGTAATGGAAAGCATTTTTAAACAGAAGTAATTTACAAATCTGTATAACCAGTTGATATGATTTTTTCCCCCTACAGAATACCCCTATAATAAGAGTCCACTCTAATAGGGATTTAGCGAGAAACAGAATAAAAATGGTTGTGAATGTTGCTATTCACTGTATAGGCCCCACTAATGGAATGGATACCGACACTACAAGGACACTTGGAAAAACCCCTCCTCACCTGAAGATTGTATGGCGCTATGACTGCAATATCACGAGATTTCAAGCCTGCACTGGTCAGAGCCTGAACGTGTAAATCCACCAGCCGCACCTCACCTGGTAGGAACAGAAGCAACGTTATGAAGAGCTGCAAGGAAATGAGGCTTCACATGCATTGTGCTACATATTCTATTACACGAATCATTAGAAAAGGGGATTTAAAGAGGATGTACCATCAGGTACATCCTCTTTAATCTGACTCACTGGGGCGCAATCACTGGCAAGCCGGTGCCGCAGTCTGTTTTTTGAACCTCGGGGCTAAAGCACTGGAGGCAGGCCGGCCCGCCCCCGGTGGGTGGAATCCCCCGCCCCTCTATGACGCGGCTCCATTGATTCTAATGAAGCCACATCATATAGGGTAGGGAATTCCCACCTGTGCTTCAGCCCCGGCCCGGTACCTGTGAAAAGAACAACGCCGTACATGGGAACCGGGCGGCGGTTCAAAAAACGGACCTCAGCACCGGCTTCCCTGCGATGGCGCCGTTCTATCCCTGGCTGAGATTAAAGAGGATGTACCTGATGGTACATCCTCTTTAAAGGAGAAATCTGAGGAAAATCATAAATTTCCAGACAGCAGGGAGGAACATAGTGCAACTTACCTGTCCACATGCCTCCACAGTGCTGCCTTACCGCCCCGGGGCACCGGGATCTCCTTCTCCAGTAACATCACAACTCAGCTGATGGATTGCCCACTCGGCCAGTGAGTGACTGGCGAGACACCGTTGCCCTCACTGATTGGCTGAGCAAGCGATCCATCAGCTGGGTCGAGGCGACATTGAAAATGTGTTCCAGTGGGGGTCTGGGAGCCTGTGACACAGCACTTTGAGGGTACAGAGAGAGGTTAGTAGTGCATGTTTATTATGTTCCCCCCTGCCAGAAAATTTTCATTTAATCTTCATTAAAGAAAGCTGGAAAATTCATTTGAACCAGGCATCAGTAATATTTTCTGACTATTTGGGACATAATCCACAACACATAATAAGAAGCTGTTTCTTTCAGAGGATTCATGTTAGGGCCACTTTATAAGTCACTGTAGAGTGGTGCATTATGAGACACTCTCTATTACATATTTCATATCCGATCCCTGTGTGAGTAGAAACAATATGATATCACAGCAGACAATCAACTTAGCCCTTCAGGCGGGCCAGGAAAATATAGACATCAGACGAGGCAGCCTGCGCTCAATGATGAAGCCAGAGACTATTCAGCATAACACACTTTTATACTAGTGATGACCCCCATAGGGCAGCCAAGACAAGTTAGATTTCCTCACTGATGTCCTTGAAATCCAATAGTTGGTCCTTCAGGCCCGTACCTTGGTTTTGACTTTTTCCATCTTATAAGACAAAAAAATGAAGAATGAGATGAATACAGAATACTATACTATATGACATTACCTGGATTGCCCTTAGACTGCTCATCTTCAATGTCTATTTCAAACAATCCACAATGAGCAGTATCTATAAGCAGTAAGGGAATACTAGTTTCATCTGTTGTGGTCACTCCTGGTAGATCCCTACAATAGGGAACCAAAAAAAAACATATCCAATAATCTACCTACAACTACTTTATGTAGTGTTCACATCTAGAAATGAATTGTACTCCGTGTATTTAAAATGGAAATGCAAACAGAATTTTTGCGTAACAAGCAGATTGTGGGTACAAATGACATACGGTATTCTATAACATAATATACATCCTGATACTCTGTATACAGAATAAGTGAAAAACATTTATAGAAAAAAAAAGGCAACAGGAATGATCTAGTTGACCAAATATTATATACCCTTAGACTAAATCATGTAAACAACATAGGGGGGCATTTATGAAGCGGCAGAGTGGCCAGTTGCGAATAAATATATTTGCATACTCTTGCTGTGCGAACATTTTATTTGCATCCTCTCCCTCTGCTGCACTAGTGCCAGATGGGCAGGTAGGGGGTGTAACAGGGGTGCGGCCACACACAGAGGTGGGCATGGTCTCTGTGTGCGCCGCATAACATTTTTCTGGTAGAAAAAGGTTACAGAAAACTACTCCAGCTCCGGTGCACACAGGATTTCTGTAGAGGCATTGCACCTCTACACAAATCCGGTGAGCATCGACACTGCGAGGACATTTTTAAAGCCTGGCGCTAAAAACAATTAAACAATGCTCAAAGTTTAATTCTATTTAGGCTGTTGGCCTGGTTTTACCTATAGGCACAGTAGGCCTATATATAGCTCTAGGAGAACATAACCCATAATAAAGGTGGTCACCTTCAATAACTGATGACCAAATCTCTCTCCTGTCCTCCCCATACACAGAAATGTTTGGCACAGCAATTCTCTATGGGCAGGGGTAAGCTGCAGCCAGAATGCTGCTGTGGCTTATCTCTCAGAAAACAAAGGGGATAGGCAGTGATTTTCCATCAAGCCCAACGTCAACTATCAGTAGATGGTTGGAAGAGCCTCGTACACACTATATTGACTGCCTAACCAACCAGCCTACAAAAGTATAAAGTATATGCGGACCTTAACGCTAGACAGCGCACAACCAGATGGGATAAACTTTACCTTGACATTTAACACCTTAGAAATGAAGATGCAGACTTACTTGAGTAAATGCTGTGCAACAGAAGAATGTGATTCCAGCTTCCCGCCATACAGCGCATGTGATGCCCACTGCATTATGCAGTCATGCATACGATATTGTACAGTCAGCATTTTCACGACTCGGTCTTCATACTTCTCTATTATACGTTCCATTAAACTCAGGGACAAACCTTTAGCAGCAGCCCTGTAAACAACAGAAGACTGATGAAAGCTTTTCCTATATGCAATCCATGAATATGCAGCATGGCACGGTGTGGTGTGCTTCTATATGACTCAGACATTTTCTTCTACTGTTCTGTGTTAGATAAAACACAGGTTTACTGACATGGACAAAAATATTGAGTCCTTGAGTATATTAAATGTCAAAAAGGAATAAAAACCAACAAAAGATGCCAGGATCCTATCTGCTTTCTGCAAGTGACACAGTGGCGGTAAAGAGAACTATGCTAGAAAATATTGTGCCATCTACCACTATAGGGCAACTATATGAGCCTACCCTGCATGTGAATATTGTGTTTTGATAATGTTATGGGGTCTGCATATGTAAAACTTTACAGGAAGGATTTTATTATGAAACAATGCACCTGCTGTACTATAATTCTGAGTATGTACACTGATATTACTTGGGACTTGCCTCTGATCCTCTTCTATACTAATGGTGCTTTGTCTCAGACATGACGACAGATTTGTGCTGAATAAACCGGGGTGAACAATATATGGGATTCTCTCATTTTAACCCTTTAATACAGATATGTGCTCTCTAAGGCCTTAGTCACATGTCCCGTAAAGTTGTCTGTAATTGCGGATCAATAATCATGGTTCAACTTAGAGCACATTGATTTATAGTGGGCTATTCACATAGTCCATGTTAATTTTGATCCATAATCTGCTCTGGAAAAAAAAAAAAAAGGACAGGTACAGACTGTGATTGCGGCACGGATTACCAATAGAAGTCTATGGGATCCGTAATTTTTATGGACTTCACGGATGACACATTCATGACATCTGCAAGAAACATGGATCAAATCTATGCAAACTATTACTATTCAAATTTTATGGATACAGAGACTGAAATGGATACAATTACAGATGCAAATACAGAAGATTTTTCACAGATCACTGAGAAAAAAAACATAGCAAGAGGTGTTGCGGCCCAGAAAAATCACTGAACGTGTGAATGAGGCCTAGGCCGGCAGAAGCCCGAAACAGAGAAACAGTAGTGATGGGGGCTTCTAAACTGCTCCACTTCATCACATAGAGGAGGAAGAGTCCCCGGTAAGACATGCGCATGAATTGGAGAGGTTTTGTCAGCTTTGGCCTAAAAGTTTCTGGAGCTTCTCCGAACTAAAGCTGTGAAAGCTAAAGTATAACTAATGTGTAACTATTCCTTATGGCAATGACACAGCCCAAAGCGCAGCACAAGAACTGACAGTATAGATGGCATCCTCTTACTTGTGTGAGATGATGGTGGGCGGTAGCTGTTTGTGATCGCCGGCCAGGATACACTTCTTAGCTTGCAGTAGAGCGATCCAGCAGCTCGCTTCTAACGCCTGAGCGCACTCATCAATCACCACCAGGTCAAAGTAATTCTCGGGAAGCAGCTTCAGAGGACCGTCCAGGGAGGCGCCTGGCACAGGGAAGACGTTGGATACAGATCGATGAGTCTACAACGCTGTCATTTCTCAATAAACAATTATTGGTAATTAGTATAGAAAATACACTTCTGTAAATGTAGGAGCGAGCGGGCATGGCGCCAGGCCAGGACTCTGAGATCATTACACAATCTGTTTGCGGAGATTAGGTTGACACTGGCAGCCTGGAAGCCAAATCAGGTCCAAAACCTTGTGAAGACAACATCAGTCATGTGTAAAGACTTAGCTGGAAACTATAGAGAACGGACTGCCCTATATTCAGTGATGTTCACAGTACATATTATCTAACATGTTATTTTATTATGTCCTTCATCCCTAATCTACATCAGAGTCTTTGTGGCTGGTTTCTAGCATGAGACACAGTAAAGCGATAGAAGTATGCCGCTATGCGCCTACCTCTTGTAGCACTCCAGATCCTCTTGACCTGCCGTGACTGGAATACCATGGTTACTAAGGCCCTTACCTAATACAACTGCAAACACAATACACCAAGATGTGCGAACAGCATATAGCACCTGAGCCCCGCTACGCTACAAAAACAGCAAATACAACTGCCGAACACTGATGTTTCCGTCTATTCACACAAAAACTGAAATATATTTCATCCGACCTCACATAAACCTGATTATTTTTATAGTCAGACTTTTTTCAGCACCTTTTTTTTTTTTTTTTTTTTTTTTTAAATACAGCCTTATTTTTACATTCTATTAGGGGCGGAACATCATCAATGTAAAAGCTGTGAGACTTTATGAACGGCCCTCCAAACGTATAGAAGAGGAAAGGCTCCCAATACAGAGCACTGGGCACAAGAGGAGGAGAAGGTGGTGAGTTTGGTTACAGCCGACTATGTGACACTAACAAAATGACTCCCATCAATCGCTGGAAGAACACAGCACCTTCAGGTTTAGCAGATTTCACCAGCAAACAAAGAATAAAAAGTCAGCTAAACCATCGAAACCAACAGGACAGTAATGTCCCATCAGATTCCCTCACAGAAACCAAAAAAGTTGCAACAGATGTTTTTTTTTTCCTTTTACAGAACAATTCATGGGTTAAACAGTACACACCAAATACCAGCGTCATCTGCTAAAGCAAGGGATAATTCTAGTATCATGAGCGTTTTATCCATAAGCCAGGCCCTCAATGTCTGATCAGTAGGGGTCTGACCTATGACGATATAACTTCCATCAGGCAGAGCTATTCTAGTGTTGGTAGGAGGTAAATGTATAGTATAGAGGAAGAATGAACCAGAAAGGTTATCGGTGTATTTCACAATGTGATCCCACCCTCTATGCTCAGCACTGGAGCACATCCATCATACAGCAGGACAGCTATAGCCATCCAATTATACTTCTAAGCTATGCAAAAGCTACTGTGAAGAAACAGGGAGCCGGAGGACTGTCTACAATGGTCAAATCCTATTAAGCTATTGTGTGATGAGCTAAGGTCAGGCACAAATGACCTCCAGGACTGTGATATCTCAGCAATAACCTGCATTAAAATGCTGCTCTGAAAATCTCATATAGAAGTCACAATGGATCATGTATAGGTTCTATAGGTTTTAAATTTTACCAAAAATTAAGGGAATATATATACTTTTTTATCACATAAACAGTCACCCAAATTACAATCTAAACATACTCTCTGATGTAACACAGTCCCCTAGAGGCAACCTCAGGAACTGCAATATAGCAGACAACTATTAAAATAGTTATCCAGGATTAGAAAAACCATAGCTGGTTTTTTTTTTCGGAAACAGCGCCACTCATTTCCTCATTTTGTTTGTAGTATTGCATTCAAAGAGGAACTATCAGCAGGTTAGATGAATCTAACCTGCTGATGGCCCCCTATTGTGCTGGGGGCACTGAGGATGGCAGGATATCTCTTACCACCCCTTTCCCATGCAGTTGTTAATGTAACCGCGTCTCCGGTAAGGCTATTAGTCCTGCCCCAAGTGCTCCTATTGCCCCCAGAGCACAGATCCGGCCCGCTCCATTGATAATCTTTAGGAAGTGCGGGGCAACCGGGGGTGGATCGGCACTCGGGGGGCTGGGCAGTTCTCCTAACAGCCTTACCGGAAGCACACGATTACAGTAGCAACTACACTGGAAATGGCGCTGAGGATGAAGGTAGCAAACATACCATGATCCTCAGCGGCCCGTGCACAATAGGGAGTTATCAGCATGTTAGATTTGTCTAACTTGCTGATACTTCCCCTTTAAGTGAACAGAGCCAAGATGTAATACCACACACAACTTTAAGACAGGGATGGTACTGTTTTTTGGAAGAAAGCAGCTATGTTTTTCTACTCCTGGATAACCCATTTAATGAATGGAACTACTGTATTAGCCCACTTTATGTTTTTAAGGTAATTTAAAAACTGAATGAATTAATAACTGAATACTAAGCCTCTATCTATCATCCATATTTTTGTTTTCCTCAACATGTTTCACCAGTAACCTGGCAGTCTCAGGAGACCAAGAAACAGTCTTCAGGGAATCAGGTGGTGAGATATAGTGGAAGAACAAGTTGCTGTTTTAAGATATAAAACCTCTAGTGTACTGAATGTCACAGAGCACAATGGGTGTCTACTCGTTACAACAGCAAAGCATACTCAGAGTGTATATCCTTTATTAGAGATGAGCAAACCTGAGCATGTAGCATTTCACTAACAGTGGCTGAATAAGTCGGGTGTAGCCCTAAGGGTTGTTTTACATGGCTCGGCATGGGAGCATACAAGTTTGCCATTGATGGAGGGGTGGAGTACATACTCTGCATTTCCCTTTCAGTTACATTCCATGTCCCATCACCCCTGTCCTCATGGTTGGCAAAGGTCCCAGTAGTTGGGCCACCAACGACCACAGGACAGGAGATACATTTCAATCGTGGGATAACTCTCTTAATGCAAGATATGCTCCCATCAATTCACCTTTCAATCAAGGGAATTTCATAATTTACTGTAGTAGTCCCTGACCTTGAGAAATTCCACATTACACTGCAATTCTATTCTGTAACAAACTGCAGTTCCAGATTATTTCTCCTGATTAAAGAATTTGACTGACTTTCCATGTACATACCCCGGCCACCCGCCACCCATCATACCACCCAATCTGACATCATGAACAGCTGCAGGAGCTTCTCTGTACAATATCAGACCAGGTGAAGGGAGAGATGCTGCACAACCTTTTTATGGGTTTATATCAAGTCCAACTGCAATGATTCTAGCAATTTTCTTTATGATGTCTCTATTCATATCCATGGGGGAAGACTTTACATGAATTGCCTATGAATCATCCAGCTCACTATGGATTTCATCAAGGCCTGATACCAGGGAGATGTCCGCAGAAAATGTGATGCCGAACCAATTATATCCACCAGCCGGCCCCTCACTGACCTGTGTTAGTGGCGAGGATGACATTGGCGGTTTTCAGCGTCTCTATCATGGCCGCCTCCTCTCTTTCCTTCAGCTCTTTTCTCAGAGCTCGGATTTCTGTTTTGAAGCCGCTCTTTTCATCTCTGTTCTGCAGTTTTCTCATTTTTGCCTTTGAAGATGAAATAAAAAGCAATTCCTTAATAACAATGAAGTCTCCTACTTTTATTTGAAGACAGTATCCACCCCAAATGGTATAATATCCATATAATAGTAATCAGAAGGTACCGCAGCACCCACATTTCTTAACCCCTTATTGACAAGACCTTTGTTGTAGTTAGATGCATGTTCTGTACAACTTCCTTTATAACAACAAAAAAAAAAACTTGCCTTACTGTCCAATGCAATCTACCACAACTCAAAACTGATTTTTTTTTTTGCCCTGCAAAATCCACCTCCAAATCAGCATGGAATTTGCTGTGTGCTAATTTCAATGTGGTTTTTTAGTTTTTTTTTAAAGCTTCCATTGATTTTAATGTGAGCTTCCAAATGGAAGCTTTGAGAAGTTACTGATTTTTTGATAACTACATCATATTTTCAACATTCCCTATTGAAGTCAACCAGAGATGGAAACCACATGTTTTTAAGGTGACTTGTGCCCCTGTGAACATATATTTGGATCAATGCTTAGGCTGGGTTCACACTATGTATATTTCAGTCAGTATTGTGGTCCTCATATTGCAACCAAAACCAGGAGTGGATTAAAAACACAGAAAGGATCTGTCCACACAATGTTGAAATTGAGGGGATGGCTGCCATTTAATGGCAAATATTTGCTGTTATTTTAAAACAACGGCTGTTATATTGAAATAATGGAAGTTATTTACTGTTATATGGCGGCCGCTGTGATCAATAACTTTAGATATGCCTGATGAAATGTCAAAGGTTATTGTTCATGACAGTGACTCTAACTCTTGTATAACACCAATCAGCCTTTACATTAACCTCATATTGTGTAGCTTTCCCTTTTGTTTACAAAACAGTTTTAACCTGTTGAGGTATGGACTGCACAAGACCTCTGAACATATCCTGTGGTATCTGGCACCAAGAAATGAGCAGCGCAATAAGGGTGCCTTCACATGTATCATATTGCAGTGGATTTCAACAGCGAAATCCTCTGAGAACCTATGTCCTGTCATTTTCTATGGCTTTACATACCTACCAACTGATTTTTTTATTCCGCTGTGAGTTCGTAAAACCCCTTCCTACTTAACCCACAGGGTGAAATCCGCTACGATACAGTACTTGTGAAGCTACCCTTAAAGGGGTATTCCCCCCCAAGAGCCAAAAAAATTAAAATGCCCCTAAACCTAGCTGGTCTCACTCTCCAAGTCCCCCTGAGTATTTTGAGCCATCCCCTGCCTTCCTAGCTGCTGCCATTCCTGAGTTACAAGTTTTTCTAAAGGCGCTGGCAGGGAAACTACATTTCCCATCATGCATTGCTTCTCCATGATGATGTAGTAAAGCTAATGATGTTGTAGCAGAGCGGATGATAATGCAGCAGAACCGATGATGTTACAGCAGAGCTGATGATGCAGCAGAGCCGATGCTGGTGAACAACGGGGGGAGGAATGCTGGTAGCCGGTGATGGTGAAGTGTGGAGGGGGATATCGGCGGGATGATGGCGGCAAATGGGGGTGTCAGGGGGCGGTGTTGGGCGGCCACCCTCGGGTGAGAACCGGGAGCTGGGTCTGCTTGGTTCACCAGAATATACCGTACTATGGTCATTTGCTGTAATATCCCATATATACAAATCTATGTATACTGAGGTTGTTTTTATATGTAATTATATTGTGACATCTTCGGGGTGTTCAGCTTACAGGACCACCATACACCATATCCGGGTTAGTCAGGAGAAGTAATTCACACAGACAATAAAAAATAAAGTCCTAGGCCACATGGCCACTAACTAAATAACATTGCTCTGTGCTGATCAGGCTGACATGACTACTGCCTGACTCCTGCGGTGTAGGTGAGATGCGGCCACCAGCCTGCCAGATGTGGATGTGGGGGGTATAGATGCCGCGGGCGTCCATCAGCCTGTCAGATGCAGGGGTGGGGGGTATAGGTGCCACGGGCGTCCATCAGCCTGCCAGATGTGGGGGTATAGGTGCAGCGGGCGGCCACCAGCCTGTCAGATGCGGGGGTGGGGGGTATAGGTGCCGTGGGCGGCCACCAGCCTGTCAGATGCGGGGGTGGGGGGTATAGGTGCCGCGGGCGTCCATCAGCCGGTCCGATGCGGGGGGATGGGGGGGACGGGGTGTAGCTGTAGCGGGCATCCACCAGCCGGTCAGATGTGGGGTGCAGCGGGCGCCCACCATCGGGTGAGGAGGGGGGGGATGGGTCGGGTAGTGCAGAGAGGGAGCCAGTGATCAGCAGCAGCTGTCATTGTCTCTGTGTTCTCCCTCACTTCAGTGGACTGGGTTAGAAGCACTAAGCCGGCCCATTGAAGAGACAGAGGACACGTGATGCCATCTCGGAGGGTGCGGGCCAGGAGCAGGGAGCGTGTCGGGTTGGACTGAGAGTTGATGATTCTATGCATTACGTGGGGGGAGAGTGCACCTAGATAACAGCAAAACTGTGCAGAATCCATAATAACTTTATATTGGAAAGATGGAAAGCTACAGGTGGGCAACGTATTAATGCAAAAATAATTTTGGGGGGGAATACCCCTTTAAGTTGTCCATGCCTTTGTATTCAATAATTAAATTTAAAAACCTGTATGTGTGAACATTACCTGCACACATGAGATGTATTTCCTCAAATTATTACTAGAGATGAGTGAACTGGGTTGGGGTTCGAGTCCATCCGAACCCGAATGTTCTGTATTTGATTAGCGGGGGCTGCAGAACTTGGATAAAGCTCTAAGGTTGTCTGGAAAACATGGATACAGCCAATGACTATATCCATGCTTTCCACATAGCCTTAGGGCTTTATCCAAGTTCAGCAGCCACCGCTAATCAAATGCCGAAAGTTTGGGTTCGGATCGACTCGAGCATGCTCGAGGTTCGCTCGTCTATAATTATTACCAATAACATCTGATAACCTATAGATACAAATGTAACATAACCATAGGTCAGTGCAGAATAATACTTACAAAGGTCAGGTCAATATCTTTGCGGATGTCAGCCACAAGCTGTGCGTTATCACTCCGGGCCAGTACTGCGTCCAGGGAATGATGCTGCAAGGATTCCAGAAGTCTTGCTGGGTGACCGAGACGTAAAACCTTCTCTTTATACAAAGCTAATCTCTCCACCAAGTTATCCACAGCTACATTAGATGGGGCACAGCAAAGGACCTTCCAAAGAAACATAAAAAGCAAATTGAACTGATCCTGCGAAAAATGTGCTGGATGTCTTATGAGGGTGAGGGGGAAAAAAATCATGGTTTTCTATAGGCTATGTTCCCACTCTGTAAGAGACCGGCCATTCCATGACCCGGCCTGGTCGCAGAATGGCCGGTGTCAGAAAAGATCATCCCGACCGGTACTGCATCTTTACAGCTGCTTAATTCAGATGCAGGCGCGACCGCATGCTAATTCCCTGCACGCTCCATTGTGTAAACTGACATGTATGTTTCTTGCGGCGCCGCTAGAGATCACGGCCGGAGTGTATACTACGTGTATACACTCCGGCCAGGATTCCTTAGGAAGCAGCACTACGTAAGTTCAGTAGTAATTGTAACAACGGCCGTGATTACTACGGAGCTTACGTAGTGGGAACATGGCCTTAAAGAGAACTATCAGCAGGTTAAACAAATAACCTACTGATTTGCTGGATTTTATAAAGTGGATTTTATTGAAGACCGCTGTTCTGCTGGTTTACTTCTTGAACTTTGCATTTATCAGCCCGGTGAGTTCCTGGGCACTAGCGGCGCTGTCATACACCACTTATTTATCTAGGAGAAAGTTCAGACTGTATGATTGGCATGTTTATGGTTGTAGCGGTTTTTCAATTATATCCTGCTGATAGTTCCCCTTTAAAAGCATAACAAATTATTTTTGCTATTTTGCAAAAATCAGGACACAACTGATGGTGTCCAGACAATACATATGGTTGACCACGCCTATGCTGAATGGTAATATCATGTCGTCATAACAAGGGTTCAGAACTGCATGAAAACCATTGTGCTTCTAGTCTACGTAACCAGCAGTGAGAGAATACAATTACAGGGCTAAATCACCATCTGCCACTGAGGTTCCAAGAAACCACATTTTTGTCATTTCTCCACCGCAGGTGTCCTATTAGACGTAACGTCACTCACAATTATATTACAGAGCAAAACTGTTTACAATGAAGAACGGGATGTCCTGATAACTACAGAAACAGCGCAGTTCTCACCTTCAGGCCCTGCTTCACAGCTTGCAGGACTATTTCCACCACGGTTGTTGTCTTGCCAGTACCAGGTGGCCCGTGAATAATGGCTACTTCTCTCTGGTTGAGGGAGAAAACAACAGCCTCCTTTTGTGAACTGTCCAAATCTGGATTGAAAAATTCCACAGGTCCTGAAGAAGAGGAGGCAGAAGAGGAAAGTGAACGCTTTGCAAAAATTTGAGAAAGAATTGTAGGACTTTTTCGGCTCTTAATGTTTATATTACAGGGCACAGAATATATAATGCAGAGACAGGGGTTATTCAGCCTTTACAACCTGACGGACTAGCCTCAGGACAGGCCATTAATATAAGATCAGTGGAAGTACAACTCCCAGCATCCCCATTGATCAGCTGTTGAATCAGACTGTAAAGCTTGTGGGAATTCTGGAGCCTCTTCAATGTTTATTTAATCCAATACTTAAAAACACCATACTACATGTAGCGGTGGTGAGAGTAGCTGCAGTGTTATCTAATTCACCTATATTGGGCGATGTGCAGAACCTTGCACCACCGTTATAGATAGGACAGCATCTGCGAATACAAATGGACTGGCAGCTGAGGTAAACAGAAGAGGGTGCAGCGCTTGCACATGAACCATCTAATGCAGTGACATATAAGCTAATTTTTGCAGTGACATAAGCAAATTGTAAAAATTTTGTTGACCTCACAGAGGATGTCCTAAAAAACAAACAATGGTACCAAACACATAACTGTGAGAAACATTGGCTTTTGAGACTCCTGGATGTAAATAAGAATTATTCTACTTACCAACAACAAACAGAGATCTTTAAATGTTTTTTCAAAGGTATTTCTGTTATCCTTTTACTTATATATTGTTGTTCTGTTACACTCCTTGAGCTTGTTTGTAATAATCAGAACCACTAGAAGAGGAAGCAGTGATTGCCATCACCACTTTGGAAATCAGTATACAATTAAATTGACTTTCCTTTTTTTCTAGACTAAGTAGTAGTAGTACTAAGTATCAACCTGCAGGTGTCACTATTCACAGAGTATTAGGCTGCACTCACATAGTTCACTATTTTGTTGCTGTTGTTTTGGAGGTCTGGGAAACAAAAACTCTTATACAAATGTACATATTTTTACAGTGGTTTTTGTGATGCGTTTACTGAGACTTTTTTTAATTGACCCATTTAAAAAATGTGTTTCGCCTGTGACTGCATCAAAAATCGCTGCAATTCTGTCAAAATGTTCGTGTGTTTGTCCTTGACCTTTAAAATGCTATAAAAAAAGGTAAAAGAAAAGCACCATGTGAAACCATCCTAAAAGTCCCCATTGACCTTAGACTTTTGATTGCAGCGGGTTCAACCATCAATATGAGGTATATGGTGCTTTCCCGACCATTCATTGACAGATGAGGTCAATGAAGAAAGAGGCTGGGTGTAATGAAAAATCACTGCTTGACCTCTTTGTTCTGGGAGAGAAAAGCTGCAGCGAGAGCTCTCTCCACCAGTCAGTTATTGAAGGTGTATCTTGACAGCAACACAAGGGGTTATCCCATGATTTATTTTTTCTTTCAAATCAACTGGTTTTAAAAAGTTATATTGATTTAAACATGACTTCTATCTAAAAATCTACAGTCTTCCAGTAATTATCAGCTGCTGTATGTCTTGCAGGAAGTGGTGTTTTCTTTCCAGTCTGACACAGTGCTCTCTGCTGCCACCTCTGTCTATGACAGGAACTGTCTAGAGCAGTAGAAAATCCCCATAGAAAACCTCTCCTGCTCTGGACAGTTCCTATTATGGACAGAGATGTCAGCAGAGAGCACTGTGTCAGACTTATAAGAATACACCACTTCCTGCAGGACATACAGCAACTGAGAAGTATAGGAAACTTGTGCTTTTTAAACAGAAGTAAATTACAAATCCATATAACCTTCTGAAACCAGTTGATTTGAAAGAAAAAAAGATTTTCGCCAGATAACCCCTTTAAATCAAAATTGTGACCCTGCATGGCTAAATAAAGCTGCAATAGACTTTGCAACTGTTGTATAATAGTTTCTGTGTGAATGTAATCACAATTTGCACACACCTTTGTCTTGCTGTGTAGCCTCAGCAATAACCTCTATAAATCAAGAGCACAATGAAGCTCCTTATCCCCACCCCACTTAGCTTTACTGTTTGCCAAAACCAGGGTTAGATCTTACTTGTGGGTCCTGTACTATTAGGTTGAGATGAACAGAATAAGACATCTATCAAGTCACTAGTAGGTCCACAGCGGTACTGACTCAACGCAGTCAAAGCTCTGTAGAGTTAAAAAAGGAACATACAACACACAAATTATTATTGGATTTACACTTAGATAAATGCCTGCTTTGAAGACATAAATATCCCATCTGAGCAATTGTCAAAAAAATTTTACATTAAAGAGGTTATCCAGCGAAAATATTTTTCTTTCACATCAACTGGTGTCAGAAAGTTATAGAGATCTGTAATTTACTTCTATGTAAAAATCTCAAGTCTTCCCATACTTATCAGCTGCTGTATGTTCTGCAGAAAGTAGTTTATTCTTTTCTGTCTGACACAGTGCTATGGGAGTTTGCTGCTGCTCTGGACAGTTCTTGTCTCAGACAGAGATAACAGCAGAGAGCACCGTGTCAGACTGAAAAGAATACACCACTTCCTGCAGGACATACAGCAGCTGATAAGTATAGGAAGACTTGAGATTTATTTTTACTGGCCAACCCCTTTAATGAAATTGCCTCATGATATGCTTTAACAATAAGCTTACAGCTCTGTATGGCTGGCATTACTTGCATTACTTCCCAGCAGCTGGTTGTAACAGAATACTAGAGTCCCATAAATAAGCACTGATCCCCAAAAAATATTAAATAAATAAAACTCTTGATAGGTCATAGAGACTTATAAACTTTTTTTTTTTTTTTTAATCGGTCTGGAAAAGAGCCAGGAGAGATCGGCATCTGAACCCTCACTTTGTACACTGTAATCAGTTTATTGTCAAGAGACCCCTCTAACCAAAGCAGAGAACGCATATAAGTAGCTTCCATCATGAAACTAAACTGCTCATTGAGGTCTCCATTGTTGTGACCATCTGTACTGCCCTTCACTGACTAAATTACTAACTAGCAGCTGAACCACTCTGCGGGAACCTAGCGATCATGTGATTGTCAGGTCCAACAGAGTGCATGGACATTACCTGATCTCACAACATAGTACTCTCTGAGCGCTATGTAGTCTGGAAAGGTGGAGACAGAAGCCATTATAAGCCACAACTGTGTGATACCTGCAGTAAATTAAAATTACCCACAATATGCTCCCCCCCCCCCAACCGCTTGTACAGTCAGATAGCTGTTTTTAATCCAAGATCTGTCCTGGGGTCCGTTCGGCAGGTGATGCAGTTATTGTCCTAAAAAACAAGTTTTAACACTTGTAGCCCGTGTCAAATTGGTGTGGCCTAGAGTGTCTGTGCCCTAGGCCCGCGATGCCTCTCTGCCCCTCCTCCTCATAATTAGAAATGCCCCTGGGCAGGATTTCTCCTAATCATCACTTGTCTGAACAATGCACATGTGCAGTCTTCAAACAAGTGATGATCAGGAGAAATTATGTCCAGGGGCATTTCTAATAATGAGGAGGCCATGGAGAAGGAACGGAGAGGTGGTGCAGGCCTAGGACACAGACACTCTCGGACACATCAGATTGACACAGGGCTGAAAGTTTAAAAAGTAGTTTTTTAGGAAAATAACTGCATCACCTGCTGACAGACCCAGGACAGATCTTGGATTAAAAGCAGCTGTATGACAGTACCAGTGGTTTGGGGGGATGGGGGGGCAGGTTGTGGGTAGAGAGTTGCTTTAAACCCACAATGTACGTTTACTAGCCTATAACCACACTCCAAATGAGAGGGTGACCATGTACTACATGGTAACATCATGTCTGCCGGTGCAGAGGATACTCTATGCAGTACTGTGCCCTCTGGCTACACAAAATCTCTTCTGAATAGCTATATGCCTATTGGTAGATGCCTGGAAGGTAGTAAAGCTGGCACCTTCTCACTGGGCACACTCAGTTAATGCTACATTATACAGAGGATAGAAAAGGCTTGATGATATTCATGATAATAACCTCTCTTACTTTTTAATCCTCTTATAAGTGACATCGTTGGCTAATTTCAGGAGCCTGTAGGTGGCCTCGCTGCCCAGACTCAATGAATCACTATGAGCTTCATCAAAGGCCACATTGACAGTCTTCTGTGTAATACCGGACACAATCCCTGTAGCAATAGGTTCTTTCAGAGCACTGGAGTCATAGAGTCCTACAATGTCACCTGCAACCAAAAAGAGATAATACATGGTACTAGATCAATTACACTAAGGTTTTTATTATAAAGCAATTCTTTTTTTTCTGTTTCATCAATAATTTGCTTTATTAAAAAAATATGGTATCAGCAACTATAAACAGAAGCCGGAAAAGAGAACATCCTGTGCAGAACCACTGATAAACCCCAAATTCTATTCTTATGGATACGGTATACTGTATAGTATATGGTTATTATGAATAATGGGTATCTGAGGAGGGTTATACAGAACTGTCAGATAATAGATACCTGAGCCAAAGCTGTTAGTAGGCAGCACGGCCTCAGCATCATACTTCCTCGGTGTAAAGGTCACAAGCAGCCGTCCATACAGCCCCGTTCTTTGGTTTGCTACCTGTAGCTTCAGTAAGCAGACTCCCCTCCGCTGGAGCTCCTTTAAGGAAACATTCTCCTGCCAGGCTCTGCAAAGGAAAGTGACATATGAGTGACCACCTCAATGTGCAGATCTTTACAGATAGGTTGAAAAACACCTTGCTTACATCCTATGCAAGTATAGAGACACTCACATAGATGAGCACTTACATATCATGGCCATAGCAAAATAAGGCAACATAAGTCCCAATACACACATCTTTAGTACTGCCTGTATCCTTGAACCTGCAACTACAGAAAGGACTATGGATGTGCAGCCATAATCGCCTGTATTTCTGCTAATCCATTCATTTAATAAGTGGATCCATGCCGCAAATACAGGCCATCTAATGTACAGATTATTGTCCCAACACAGATGTGTGTATGGGGCTATAGAAAACAAATGAGGACTAAATAAATGAACGTGTTAAAGGCCTAAAAGTCCTATTAGTCAAAGAGTTTTTGTTTTCCCCAATATACGATTGCAAACAAGTGCTTTTGCGACCAACCTGAAATGATTCACCATAAGACGTGGAACCATAGTCATTAGATGTGATCGTAATTACGATCCTTCATATACTCTATCATATGATTATACTAAGGACACTAACGAACAAACAATGGGGAAAGTTTATTAAAACCATCAGTCTTTAATTAGGCCCCGCCCCCTTTCCTCAAGCCAAATCCACTAAGAGGCACATGCCTCTTAGTGAATCCGGCCGGCCGTGCTCCCGACCCTGCCCAACAAATCTACACCAGCAAGTGTAGATTGAATCATGATTCACACCTGCAAGCAGGCGTAAATCATGCTGAGGTGCAGGAAGAGATCACGCCTCCTCCCCACCTTGCCGCAGGCCCCCTGCCCAGGGGGGGGGGGGATATGGCAAGTGTACACCTGATGGGTGCCTTCTCCCTGGTGTAACAATAATAAATCCCTTTTTAATGCCTGCGTACACACAGAAAGATTATCGCTTAATTCAAAATATATAACAATTTTTCATTCGATAATCTTTCTGTGTAATAGGGCCAGGAAGCGAGCACCAAGCTCGGAGCTTGCTTCCAACTCATTAGGGCAACACAGGAACATGGGTAATGCTACAGCAAATAGCATTTTAAAGTTACTGTACCACCAGGCCCATGTTGAAGCACTGGAGGCAGGCCGACCCACCCTTAGTGGGAAGAAACCCCAGCCCCTCCATGACGTGACTCCATTAGAATCAATGGAACCCTATCATAGAGGGGCTAGGGTTTCCTCCCACTAAGGGTGGGTAGGTCCTCCTCCAGTGCTTCAGCCTGGGCCTGGTGGTACAGTCACTTTAAAGGGGTTATCCAGCGCTACAAAAACATGGCCACTTTCCCCCTACTGTTGTCTCTAGTTTGGGTGGGGTTTTAAAACTCAGCTCCACTGAAGTAAATCGAGCTTAGCTGCAAACTGCACCTGAACTGGAGACAACAGTAGAGGGAAAAGTGGCCATGTTTTTGTAGCGCTGGATAACCCCTTTAAACTTAGGGTCCCTGTACACACACAGACTGACAGATAACTGGCAGATTATTGAAGCCAAAGCCAGGAATGGATTTGAATAGAGGAGAAATCTCAGTCTTTATGATGCTCTGCTTGTAGTCTGTTCCTGGCTTTTGCTGCAAAAATCTGCCAGATAATCTGTGTGTGTAAAGGGACCCTAAGGCTACATTGTGACCTGGGTCACACAACAGCAAATTATAAATATGAGTGTCCAAAATATTTCTGCAATGTGCCTGTGATTTGCTGCTGTGTGGCTTGGTTACAGTTGCGATTCGGCTGTAAAAATAAAAACATAGCCAAATCTCAGAGAATTAACAAGCAGTTCCCTGATGTAATCTTCAAAGTGCAGGACCAAAGTCTTTGTCTAGCCCTAATGGTCATGCAAGCAAGGAAGCCATGCTATCTGTCTGCAATTTGTTATTGTGCAACTTTGTTGTGATTTGGCTGACAAAAATAATATGCAAATCACAGACACATTGCCAGCAAGTCAGACATGACATTGAGGTCAAGCCTGGGAAAATCACATGAAACTTGCCACCAAAAATCCAACCGGGTGATATTTCTTGTGACATTGGTGTCATGGTCGCAGCTGGGGGTCCACACTGAACGCACTGATGCAATGTGACCAGAGATGCTATGTAGCCCCCCACCCCCTCAGCCTACATGCTTGTATTGGAGGAAACATGGCCCCAATCACAGTTGCCTGTACATACTGATTGGTGAATCTGAACTGATATGGACCCCATATAGGCAGATTTGCCATTCTGGTGTATGGGAAAGCTTTGTGACAGCCGGAGCTGGTTGTTACACAGCGATTCCAAAAACATATAGAGGAAAGTTATTAAAAGGGTTGACATATGGGAATTTTCCTCTTACTTTTAAGTGTTTCCCAACCCAAGGCTCTCCGGTTGGGGAAAAACTACAACTCACATCATCACTACAACTAGCAGGGCATGCTGGGAGTTGTAGTTTTGGAACAGCTGGAGAGTTGTAGTTTTGTACAGGTAAAGAGCCAAAGGTTGGGGCCACTGATTGTCAGAGCATGCTGGGAGTTGTAGTTTTGTACAGGCAAAGAGCCAAAGGTTGGGGCCACTGATTGTCAGAGCATGCTGGGAGTTGTAGTTTTGTACAGGTAAAGAGCCAAAGGTTGGGGCCACTGATTGTCAGAGCATGCTGGGAGTTGTAGTTTTGTACAGGTAAAGAGCCAAAGGTTGGGGCCACTGATTGTCAGAGCATGCTGGGAGCATGGTTTAGACTAACAAGACACAAGCCAAGTGACGTCCGGCATACTGCGCTTACCTGGTCTCTTCTATTTCAGACGCTCTTTCCTCTTGCAAGAGTTCCAGCTGAGTTTTCACAAACTCCTCCATGACTTGCATTCAATTCCAGAGAAAGGCAGAAACGTACATGTTATTTTATCAGCTGTCATTCCCTGTCCGGTGTTACCATTCTCACTCTCCCCTATACTTCCTGTTTGAGCGGAACTGAGAGCCCAGTCATTTTTTTCCGGGGACACATTTCTGGAGCAGACACGGTCACTGTGTACGGAATCGGTGGTGCTGGGTGTACGGAAGAGGACACGTGATGGCGCTTGCCTGCTGCGGGCAGCTTATGAGGAGTGTGTTGGCCGGAGGCTGTGGCCGGGCGTCTGCTGCAGGTACCGGGGTTAGGGGAGGGCTCCGGTGATAGATGGGTGACATTCACAGGGAGTCTGGGGTCATCATTCCCATCCAGCCTCCCCAGTGCTCCTGCAGAGGGCGCTGACTACTATCACTGGGAACTACAGAGGTCGTGGGGTCATTTACTACAACTCCCAGCATGCCTGCATAGCTGTATGGTTGCTAAAGTCTTTTTCTTTCCAAACAACTGGTGTCAGAAAGTTATATAGATATGTAATTTTCTTCTGTTTAAAAATCTCCAGTCTTCCCATACTTATCAGCTGCTGTATGTCCTACAGGAAATGTTGTTTTCAGTCTGACAAAGTGCTCTCTGCTGCCACCCCTGGACAGTTCCTGTCTCTGACAGAGGTGGCAGCAGAGAGCACTGTGTCAGACTAAAAACATTTCCTACAGGACATACAGCAGCTGATAAGTATAGGAAGACTTGAGATTTTTTAAATAAAAGTAAATAACAAATCTACATAACTTTCTGAAACCAGATGATTTAAGAGAAACAGATTTTTGCTGGATAATCCCTTTAAAGCGACACTATCAGCAGCTTCAGCCCAATGAACCTGCTGATATGCCATAGTAGATCTTTACCTGATGACTGCAGTGCTGGTACTAAATCTTTTCTTCTGCCCCGGATTCGAAAGATAATTCCTAATTGCCCTGAGGTGGATGGTAAAGCTCAGCCCAGACTCCCAGCACCGATCACCCTCCTGCTATGTGCAAACTGTGACAATGAGCAGCATACTTTCCTGGGCTTCTGATTGGCTGGGAGGGGGCGGGCTAGGCTGCAGGGGAGGGGGGTTGCTCTGTGCCGCCCACTATGCATATTCTTTTTTAAATTATTATTATTATTATTATCTTTATTTTCCTTTTACATCACACATCAATTACAAAATTTCCAGAAATAAATAACAAAATGTAAACATAATCCCTATAAAGCCACCCCCCTCCCATAAAAAAAAAAAAAAAGCCACACCCTCTATGATCCCCTGGTTTACTCACTCCTCACATTCCTTGTATTTTCACCCACTATGCATATTCATATAAGCAGGGCCGATTCTGGGGTCTCTGCTGCCTGAGGCAAACCTCAGGCGGCCGCCCAGAGTTATGGCCGGCATCGCCCCGCGCGACCCGATCACCCCAGCGCGTCCCCCACCGACCCCGGGCACTCACCACAGCCTGGAGGTCCGTGACAGCTGCAGGGTGACGTTGCGGGACCTGACGGGATGTGGAGAGCGCGGGCGATGGGACAGGTGAACGGCCGCTGTCATTTTTGTTAAGTGATGCTTAAAGGGAACCTGTCACCCCCCGTGCCGGGGTGACAGGCTCCCGACCTCCCGCTAGAGCCCCATATACTTACCTAATCCCGCCGGGTCCTGCTTCTGGAGGTGGTCGGGTGATGAAGATCTCAGCCGCTGCAGCCCGGCGCGCGCGCTGAGAGATGAGTCCAACACCCATAGAGAATGACGGAGCGCTGGACTCTCCTGTCATTCTCTATGGGTGTTGGACCCATCTCTCAGCGCGCGCGCCGGGCTGCAGCGGCTGAGATCTTCATCACCCGACCACCTCCAGAAGCGGGATTAGGTAAGTATAGGGGGCTCTAACGGGGGGTCGGGAGCCTGTCACCCCGGCACGGGGGGTGACAGGTTCCCTTTAACAAAAATGACAGCAGGGGCAGGGGGGACATAATGACGCCCCACTGCCGGACCGCAAAATCTGCCATGAGGCGGAAGGCTCATTCCGCCTCATGGCAGAAGCGGGCCTGTATATAAGCATAGTAAGCCGCACGGGGGGATGTGGACTGGGTGGGCCGAGCTGGTGCTCGGCGCTTAGGATGACGCCCCAAATGCTCCTAAACCCCTCATTAGCATAGGCACAATTAGGAGCGATCTTTCAAATCCGGGGCAGAAGAAAAGATTTAGCACCAGCACTGCAGTCATCAGGTAATGATCAGCAGGTCCAGCGCGGGGGCTATTTTTTCATATGGCCGGGGAGGAGGTGGCTGAAAGAAAAGACGTCCACTCACCTCCTCGGTTCCAGCGGCGGGTCCCGCATCGCGTCGCTCCTTTTCCCAGCCGCTTCCGGGTGTCTGACGCGGGCCCCAGACGTGACGTCTCAGGTCCGCTCAGCCACTCAGTGAAGGAGGCGGGATCCCTCCAGCGTTATATGCCTTATAATCTCTAACAGCGTTATATGCCTTATAATAGTGGCTGAGTCCCTTTAAAGGGGTAGTCCACCCAAAAATTTTTTCTTTCAAATCAACTGCTGCCATGAAGTGACAGAGATTTGTAATTTACTTCTATTAAAAAATCTCAAGCCTTCCAGAACTTATCAGCTGCTGTATGCCCAACAGGAAGTTGTATTATTTCCAGTCTGGAGAGCAGGAGGGGTTTTCTATGGGGATTTGCTCCTGCTTTGGACAGTTCCTGACATGGACAGAGGAGGCAACAGAGAGCACTGGGTCAGACAGGAAAGAAAACACTACTTCCTGCTGGACATACAGCAGCTAATAAGTACTGGAAGACTTAAGATTTTTTAATAGAAGTGAATTACAAATCTCTGGCACTTTATGGCACCAGTTGATTTGAAAGAAAATTTTTTTGGGTGGACTACCCCTTTAAGGCAAACTAACTAGTCATTGGGGATTGGGACATGCACCTTGCTGCAACTAGACATGGCAGTAATCAATAAGTGTGACTGACAAGCCAGATTGTGCCATGTCTTTCATCTCTGCACTTGTCGTGAAGACGTATGCCCAGATCCGTAGTGACTGACCCATATTGTTCAGGGGTTGGTGACCACTGCTCAAAAATAATAATAAAATAAGTTTATTACTGATTGGCCATTTATGAGAGTCTGAGGCTTATTTAGCCCGCAGCCTCACATCCGGTGACAGCACTGCTATGGCTATAATTTCCTCTTCTCCCTTCTGTACAGCACTGTAGTTTAGCTGTCCTCTCGGTGTATACCATGATACAAAAACCATCTAAATTCCATTGCCTGTGCTGTTCTCAGTAGTTTCTGGCTCAGTACATGAGTAATGTCTCTCTGGTAGATAAGGAGCCATCCGCACACAGCTATGTTCTGGCTTCTTATCTGTTGCTATTTCTGGACTGAGAAGAACTCTGAATAACTTGTCCATACTTCCATTTATCCACATCCCAGTAACTGCTTCCTTATGGGGAAATCCATCAACGTTATCATGGCGATTTACAGGAAAAAGCAGTAGCTTCAGCAGAGCGTCGTCCAGCTAAACAATGTAGATAACTGCAATAGCATCAATATCATTTGACATCAATGATGTTCCTGTCCCTGAGATGGGAAATAAATCCCTGGATACCATCTTAAAGGGATCATATACTAGACCAGGGGTAGGGAGCCTTGGATCTCCAGCTGTTTTAAAACTACAACTCCAAAGCTTTAGCTTTGCCTGTCCAGGCATGATAAGAGTTGTAGTGTTTCAACAGCTGAAGAGCCAAGGTTCCCTACCCCTGTATTAGACTATTGGTTTCCTTCATGACACCGTATGGCTTCTTATTTGTAACTGAGCTCTCTTCTCTCTCTTGCAGTGTTCCGGCTGCCTCTGCAGTGTATGAGCTCCCGGAGTTCATCCCTGAAGCCTAAGTAAGTGTCATTACTCAATCTCTGAATATTTTGATAACCTCAGTGTCACACTGGCCTCATACCTAAGGGAAGGAAAATTGGCAGAGAGCTGCCCCCTACTTTCCCCAGTTTAAAGGGAATTCATCATCTCTTTCATGCTGCCAAAAGTCATTGGAGTGGTCTCCAGCATTGTCTTCCCATCCTGCCAGCCTTGATCCAGGGGTGGTGGTGGTAGGTGCGGAAGCTGCTGGAAACCACCCCAATGACTCATGGTCCAGGCAGCATGAAAGTGATACCAGGTTCCTTGTAATCTCCTCTCTGCTTTATCTTCTGCTGCACTTCAGAAGCCTCCACCTGTCACATCATTTTGGACTATTTTATGTATATGCCATTAATGTCTGTCCTGCGTTGTATGATGTCTCCCCATCCTTTGGTCTAATCGTTGTAACAGACATTTGTGATGTGTTGTTTATGCTTTTCAGCTATGTCCCAAAGACTTCTTTATCTGAACCACCCTGGCCTGAGATCAAGCTTCCAGATCCCATTATAGAAGCAGAGGAACAGAAAGGTGAGCTGGGGGAGCATTCACTCATATGTTTTATTACAATGGAAATCTTATGACTTGTCCTTGTTGTATGTGAAGTTATTGAAGCTATAAGCAGCCCCTGCATGCAGCTCTATTCACAGCAGAACCACATGGACATCATGACTAGTCGTTGGGCTCTAGTGACATAGTTCCTGTAATAACAGAAGCCATGACGGCAATGTGAACAGAGCTTCTCGGTCTTCTATATGAGGGATGACAGGGAATCGGGAGATCAGGATCATGAAAACCTGCTCTAATCTTTATTTAGAGTAAATTCTGAATCTAGAAATATGATGATGCAAAATAATCTCCTACGTAAATAAATTTTTTTGTCTACTTTACTTTTCTCCCACCACATTCCCATTTGCAAAATATCATTAGAGAAAGTTTATCAATGGAGCCGCGTCATAGGGGGGGGGGGGAGGAGTTTCTCCCAATGGGGGTGGCTCGGCCCGCCTCCAGTGCTTCACCCCGTCCCAGTACTCATTAATAGTACGGCGTCGTACACGAGAACCGGGCCACAGTTCAAAAAAAGGACCGCAGCAGCGGCGCCGTTTTATACATGGGGGTAATAGTTAAAGCAAATGTACATGATGGTACATTCGCTTTAAGCTTACATATGCAATATGTTACTTGTGTGTTTTGCTGCAGACTTCACGCTTTGTATTGCAAAAATGCAGAGGATAAACCCAATATAAGGCATGCTGCTGGCGAACAAAACCCTACAAATCTGCTCACATAACCCTCATGGTGCACACTGCTTTTTTGTATTCCAGATTATGCAAATATTAGATTTTTGGCATGGAATTCTGCAGTAAGTAAGCCGTGTGTATGTTAGGCTAGCACCACACTGCTTTTTTTATATGTAAAAGAAAAAAAAAAGATGCAAAAAACTATAGTCAAGAAAAACTACACAATTAAACATTCTCCTATTCCCCTCTGGAGATATTCCTGCTTGCTGCTGGGGCACCGGAGAATAAAATAATGTTTCTATGTTATAAAAGAACAGACAGATATATGAAAGGTACCATGTGCCTCCTTCCTTTAACAATGTCAGCAGTTTGGAAACCTGAATTGTAGTTGACAGATTCCCCTTAATTATATTTTCTGTGTTTATTTATTATGTGCATATATATATATATATATATATTCTTTTTTTAATCAGTAGACCAAATAGTAAGCTGACTCTTCTTCTTGACTTTCTAACTGTGTCCTCCCTATCATCACAGACAGCATTACAGTGAAAGAAGACACAGTTACATAGGTCAGAAAGAATCAGGCCGATCACAATAGGTGTAGCCTCAGCTCCCCTCTTCCCTTTTTTAAAAAGCATACCCATAACACTCTTCCAAGAAACAACTCCAGCCTGTGGGCATGTCCCTTAAGGCTCCTGTAGATGAAGCAGCTGAAGCAAGATGGCTGCCTCTGTGATCTTGTACAGAAAATAGAATAAAAAGAATCTATAAAACAAAATGAAGTTTTAATTAGTAATAAAATTATAAGAAAATAATGAGGTGTTCCTGTCTCTTAACTGTATGATCATTGTGTGTGTGTGTGTGGGGGGGGTCCTGTTCTCTGGGACCGCCACCAATAAAGTTTAAAGAATAAAGTTTCTGCAGTCGGGGGAATTTCAGCCAGCCCCATTCACTATAATGAAGTCATGCTGTAGTTCCCTCTATAGTTGGGGGATATTATACAGGGTCAAAGCAGATGAGCCAGTAAGTGGTGGCCCATAAGTTAGAGCCCCCTAATCATAATATAATGACATATCCTAGCAATATGTAATGGCTTAGTCAGGTGGGAATACTGTACTCCTAAATCAAACAGCACTGTCCACTTATGTAATAACTGCTACAACATGGCCAGGACAACCTGCCAGTGGATCTGTATACAGAGTCAACAAGTCCATAACAGTGGAAATGACCTCAGGCTATGCTATTCTTGTCCTAGTCACCTTTCCATCAAGTCTTCCATGTCGCCTACACTTTGTTGGTTTGTTTGCAATGTGATGTCTCTACTTGTGCTGAAAACAGTGTTGTTCCCCACATGGTAATATTTATACAGTGCGGTAACATGCTTATTTTATGAGCGGCATTGTAAGAATACAAATAGCCGTGTTTACGTCATTCTGCTGCTCTGCAGGCCACGCCAGTGTTTATGCTGCTAGAAAGGTCAATGAAAGCTGGAAAGCTGGCTGTTTTTAGCACATTTAACCCAGCCAATGTTTCTGCTGATAACTAATATTTGTTGTTTTTGTCTTTTTCATGCCATTCTCCTCATTCTTTATAGAGCTTGTTAAAAAAGTAAACAACCTTATTGCCACGGGACAGTTCGGCCGGCTCTTTGCTGTCGTTCACTTCGCAAGTAAACAATGGAAAGTCACCAATGAAGACCTTGTTCTGATTCACGGTATTGTGGATGCAGAGTGCGGAGACAGAATCAGGCTAGAGAAGGTACATGGGAATAGAGTGACGTACAGTATCAGTCTATTAATTCACGCAGAATGAATTTATCAAGCCTGTACAACAGTCAAATTATTTTACACAAGTTGAGTTTTGTGAAAAATTTTTTTGATTTTCGCCAACCTACACCACATCGTAGTATACATCCTAAAGAGTCCATACCGTAAGAAAGATGCAGCAAGTATATTAAGAGCTGGCATTTCAAATAAGACTGATGAAAAATCAGTGATCAGTGATAAATTCCCCCAGCATTGATTAAGTTGTCCATGTTCTATATTTCCTAAGCCCTATTCACAAGGTGGGAATCCGCTCATAAAAAGTATCCCATTTTAGTTAACACCTTTCTTTTGGTACTGCTATTTATTTCCCTTCTGCTCACATGGCACCTTGCAAAGACAGTGCATCAGTAACACTTTTTCCATGTGCTATACGGTACTGTAAATCATCCCCTAGCACAGTGACATTTTGTTCACTTTCACCAGCACAACGGCATGGTAAGAGTATGGACTGGATGTGGCATCATTGGCCTGACATGTATAGGAGGAAGTACCTGTGTGTGTACTGCTGGCAAAACAGCCCAGCTATGTTCCCACACCTAAAATGAAGGGGACTTTCTGGAAGGCCTGATTTGTCTATATATTACTCGACCAGCCATTCTTTTGAATAGCCACATTTTACTTGCAGTTGGCACCTCTTGTGGTGGCGTATTTTCCAAGAGAATGGTTGAATGGGGAAAATCAGTGGGTTCAGGCAACTTTTTCTCTGATGCGTATAGGCACCTAAGCATTGCAAACTAGATAGCCTTTTTTGCAAGTTAGAGAGTTCTGCCGATAAATTGCGCTGCTCTTGCTCCGTGTGAACTGGCCCTATGAATTTCTTGTCTGCTGTATCCACACATTATTCCTCACTGGGCATCTCTCATCAGTCATTTGAACATCAGTGGTGTGCTGCTTGTCCCTGTATCTCTTATGTAACTGACCTAATACGATATAAGATACTAGGGTCATACACCTATTGTATGCATTGTATGAGCCTCATTGTTTGCAGTGCTGACTGTATTCTTGGCAACCGATATATCTATAATCCTGCAAAAGGCTGGACTGGCACTCATAGCAGAGAAAGGGATGAGCAGCTTGGCAGCAGTCAATTCATGCCATTCCCCATCTCAGTCTGTGATATAAATCCAATTTATTGAAGTGATTATTAGCATAATGTATGCCGAATGTGCAGCCGCAATCTATGGGGCCTCCAGTAATAGCTCTTTAAGTGCTAAACTAATAGTGTTATTACTATTCATGGACTTTCTTGCTTTCCCAGCACATTTGGTTGATTATCTCATTAGATTATTTCAATCTTTTATTGAAGTATCATTTTTTATAACCATTCCAATCTACGTCTATTCCTGCTTTTTTTTTTTTTTTTTTTTTTTTTCTAGGTTTTGCTAGTTGGCAGTGATAATTTTACGTTACTTGGAAAGCCTCTTCTTGGGTAGGTAGCTCATTTAAAACTTATTTTTATTTCATGTCTATGTTCTTTTATTGCATTTATATTATTATTTTTTTTAAATAATATCAAATATCGTCAAGGAACCAAAGAGGGTTAAAAGTTAATAATAAATTATATGTACTCTGAGATACAGCTCTATCAACTAAATCATGAAGTTACAGCTTGGAAAGCATGATATTATGGCTGGTAATTGAGGGGTTAAAAGTTATCTTCCCTCAGCGTGGTGCTTTACTATACTTACCTCCCTCGCTCCCTCTTGCAGCTACTGTCTTCCTGGGGTCAGTCCTGTTCCATACTACTTCTTCTGTTTGTGCACACTTTGCCTGCTAAGCCAGCTGCATTTGTGTCCAACTTTAGCTATCGTGACAGCCTTAAACAGAAGAAGCACGGTGGAGCATGATTGGCTCTGGGAGAACGATGGCTGCAGCAGGAACCAGAAAGGTAAGTATAAGTGTTATGCAGTAGGCTGAGCACATATCTACAATATTAATATAACTCGGAGTAATGCCAACTCTGTGGTGGGCTTATATTTTCGAGGTCAATCATATTCTGCTGACACCAACAGTATATCTGTACTTCTCCTATAGGAAAGATTTGGTAAAAGTAGAGGCTACAGTGATCGAAAAAACAGAATCCTATCCAAAGATTAACATGAAGTTTTGGAAAAGACACCGGTACCAGAAGAAAAAAAGTAAGTTGTGTTTAATATATTTAGAAAAACAAACGAGATTCCTTCAGCTCTTTAAAAATTCATGCTTTTATTGTTGCATCTTTAAAACCAACCGACGCGTTTTTTAACCTGCCAGCTTCTTATTCATGATATTTGAATGTAGAGATATACAGAAAACATATAAGCGTCTCTACGGCCACCATGGAGTTAACAAACTCTAAGGTACCATGTTTACAGGACAGGGGTGCAGTACACAGGACTCCATGGTGGCCGTAGAGACGCTTATGTTTTCTGTATTCCTCTACATTCAGATATCATGAACAAGAACCTGGCAGGTTCGAAAAACGTTGGTTGGTTTTAAAGATGCAACAATAAAAGTATAAATTTTTAAAGAGCTGAAGGAATCTCGTTTGTTTTTCTGTATGAATACCCCGGAATCCAGGGGCTTGGCCTTTGTGCTCAATATACCTGTGATTACAAAGGAAAGCTTGGACATTTCATTTGGGTGCTGACCACTTAAATTGTGTTTACTTTAATAGATTTAGCAAATGGTGCTCCTAGAAAATAGTCGGCACTTCCAATTATTTTGTTTGTTTATTTACTTATAAATCCTTCCCTGGTGGTGGCCATATAGGAGACATACACTTATTTCCTGTAGTTCACTATCTGTACTAACTACAGATTGCTAATTCCAGTCATCCATCCAGCAGTATACTATACTAGACTAAACTAGCTGATCACTAAGCAGACAAATCACATCATAAACAATCATTTGCGCGTAGTTCTTAGAAAATGGTAGGCTGCATTACAGAAAATTGTCCATTAGGCCAAAGAAGTTGTCCTAGGAAAACTTAAATGATGCATGCTGCCTACTCAAGATGTAAAAAAAAGGAATAAGCCCTACTTAAAGTGCACCCTAGGGAACCCTATCATATGAGAGAGAGACATGTCCAAATCAGTCAGCCCTTGTTGTAGATTTGAGAAGCAGCCACTATGGTTTCTATAACCTAATCATTGTCTTTTCTTCTGCTTTTCAGTAACCATCGCCCCGCAGACAATCCTGAGGATCAATACCATTGAAATTGCTCCTGCGTTATCTTGACTTTATATGTTTTTCTACTATAATTTCAGTTATTAAAGAAGACCATGAAGAATACAGTGTTTGTGTTTATAGATTTATATTTATTGATTTTTTATTTACTATGCGACAAGGTAGTGTACAATTTGTGTTCATATAGTTGTAGCTAAG
Source organism: Dendropsophus ebraccatus (assembly GCF_027789765.1). NCBI lineage: Eukaryota > Metazoa > Chordata > Amphibia > Anura > Hylidae > Dendropsophus > Dendropsophus ebraccatus. The sequence continues at coordinate 45,054,499 of NC_091457.1, read as the reverse complement.
TTTTTATTATGCTTTTAGGCCCCATGAGCCTTGCAACGCTGTATGTCACATAGTGTAGTCAGTTGCTATACTAGTAATTCTTTGGGTCAAAATATGACTTATAAAACATGGCTTTTTTCACCCCTCTACTGTACTCATGCATAAGCTATCACAAATATTCCACAGTATAAAATTAATAGTATATGGACGTACAGTAATCCCTATGAGTGTACAAAACAGGACATAATACAGCCATGTGTGAAGTTCTAGCTACAGGTGGTGCAAAGGCAACAATTGTTTCTGGACACTGGTACTTGAGGAGGCCCATAGGCTCTTTTGCCGCTTAAGCAGACACCAGTATTACAAAATGTGCAGTAGGTTATAGGCACTTACATTCGGAAGCATGCATCACACAACCAACACCAGCTTATGATTGACAGATTTATCCCTATGCAAAGTGATGAAGATAAATCTGTCAATCATCAGTATCATCATCGTCATCAATTATCAGCTGGCGGGGATAGTGGCACCTAATGAAAAATGGTGATTCTTCTTTAGCTGCGCTCTGCATGCTTCTGAATGTGACACTGTCACCCCCTTTTGTCATTTTGACTGCTCTCCACAGGTGTAAAGGGTAAATGTTACAGCTTTCATTACTTATTTTATATCACACCTCATGGTGCTTGTTCTGGTAAAAAGTTGTTTTTATCACCTGTGGATTGGTATATGTGAGGGGGGCCTCACGGCCTATGTTCCACATCGCTCCGCCCCTAGTGTCACTTAGTCCCGCCTCTATCCGTGATGTAATTGCCACATAGGCCCCACCCCCTCAGCAGCCATTGGAAGGGCCAGCCTAAAGCTCTAGGCCCAAAGCGGGGCCAATGCGGCGATGACATTATATATTAGCCAGCCCTCCCCAATAGTCTCTTATATACAACTCCAAAACACAAATCAGTATGCCCAAAACAATGCAGGCGCACACCCGAATAATAAGAAATGAAAAATTCTTTTATTAGATATACATGATAAGTATTACAACACAACAGTTGGACTAGAATCCCTATACATGATTAAAAACAATTAAAACTTACAATACAGGAACAGATAAGTATATAATAGGATATTATCACTTGGCACTTTAAGACATAGCACTTTATATTTATTGGTAATATTTTTTTTTTGGGAATATATAAGGTTTTCTCATTAGGGAAGGTTGGTGTGTATTTATGATTGGGATGTAGACCTGGGGGTTTCCTTATTTTGTCTGGTTCTCCCATGTTGCTTTTAGTTTTAATTGTTTTTAATCATGTATAGGGATTCTAGTCCAACTGTTGTGTTGTAATACTTATGTATATCTAATAAAGAATTTTTCATTTCTTATTATTCGGTTGTGTGCCTGCATTGTTTTGGGCATACTGCTTTGTGTTTTGGATTTTTTTTGTGTATTTAGTATGCTCTAGGCAGCACCTCTGTGGGTAGTGCAGTCTCCTTTTAGTTGAGTGTATATAAATAGTCAATTATATAGTAGCCAGCCCTCCCCCATAGTCTCTTATATATAGTAGCTAGCCCTCCCCAGTAGTCTCATATAGTAGCTAGGCCTCCCCCATAGTCTCTTATATAGTAGCCAACCCTCCCACATAGTCTCTTATATAGTAGGCAGCCCCCCCTAATAGTCTCATATAGTAGCCAGCCCTCCCTTGTAGTCTCTCATTTAGTAGCCAGCCCTCCAAATAGTCTCTTATATAGTAGCCAGTCCTCCCCCATAGTCTCTTATATAGTAGCCAGCCCTCCCCCCATAGTCTCTTATATATTAGCCAGTCCTCCCCCATAGTCTCTTATACAGTAGCTAGGCCTCCCCAGTAGTCTCGTATAGTAGCTAGGCCTCCCCCATAATCTCTTATACAGTAGCTAGGCCTTCCCAGTAGTCTCGTATAGTAGCTAGGCCTCCCCCATAGTCTCTTATATATTAGCCATTCCTCCCCCCCCCCATAGTCTCTTATATAGTAGCCAGTCCTCCCCCATAGTCTCTTATTTAGTAGCCAGCCCTCCCCCCATAGTCTCTTATATAGTAGCCAGTCCTCCCCCATAGTCTCTTATATAGTAGCCAGTCCTCCCCCATAGTCTCTTATATAGTAGCCAGCCCTCCCCAGTAGTCTCGTATAGTAGCTAGGCATCCCCCATAGTCTCTTATATATTAACCATCCCTCCCCCCCATAGTCCCTTATATAGTAGGCAGCCCTCCCCAATAGACTCATATAGTAGCCAGCCCTCCTCAATAGTTTCTCATTTAGTAGCCAGCCCTCCCAATAGTCTTTTATATAGTAGCCAGTCCTCCCCCATAGTCTCTTATATAGTGGACAGCCCTCCCCAGTAGTCTTATATAGTAGACAGCCCTCCCCAGTAATCTCATATAGTAGCTAGGCCTCCCCCATAGTCTCTTATATAGTAGCCATTGCGGGCCAGATGTAATTCAAACTCTGAATTGCCTGGCGGGCCAAAAATAATGGCACCACGGGCCAGATTTGGCCCGCAGGCCAGAGTTTGACATGACTGTCCTACATGATCCTGGGGTGAATTCTGAGGGAATGAGTCAAAGATACAAAGCAGATTCTCCTCTGTGAACAGTATGTGCAATGGATGCTGATAGTCTCCAGCTACCATGTCCTGAAGAACTCAGAACTAGACTAGATGGAGCAGGTGATCTTTTCCTGCTGACAATCTATGTTTCTAACTAAATATTCACCATGCTTAACCCTTTGAGGACCAGGCCCAAAATGACCCAGTGGACCGCGCAAATTTTGATCTTAGTGCTTTCGTTTTTCCCTCCTCCCCTTCTAAGAGCTCCAGCACTCTCAGTTTTCTATCTACAGGCCATGTAAGTGCTTGTTTTTTACAGGAATAGTTGTACTTTGTAATGGCGTCATTCATTTTACCATAACATGTATGATGGAATTCCAAATATATTATTTATGAAGATATAAATAGGTGAAATCGTAAGAAAGAATGCAATATGGTAATGTTTGGGGGGTTTCTGTGTCTACGTAATGCACTATATGGTAAAAGCGACCTGACACTATTATTCTATAGGTCAGTCCGAACACAACCATATGCAGGTTACACAGATTCTCTAATGTTATATATATTTTTTTTATTAAATCCTTTTTTTTGGCAATTAAATATTAATAAAATGGGCCTATTGTGACGCTTATAACGGTTTTATTTTTTCACCTACGGGGCTGTATGGGGTGTCATTTTTTCCGCCATGATCTCTAGTCTTTATTAATACCATATTTGTGAAGATCGGACGTTTTGATCACTTTTTATTGATTTTCTTTAATATATAATGTAACATACAATCGGTAATCTGCGCACTTTTTCCCCTCTTTTCGTGTACGCCGTTCACCGATCACAATGACGCTTGTTATATTTTAATAGATCGGACAATTACGCACGCTACGGTATATTATATGTTTATCTATTTATTCATTTTTATATGTTTTATTTATATAATGGGAAAGGGGGGTGATTTAGACTTATTGGGGGAGGGGTTTTGGGGTAGTGTGTTAGTGTTTTGAACTTTTTTTTTTTTACACTTTTGAAGTCCTTTTGGGGGACTTGTACATACAATACTTAGATTTCTACACTGATGAATGCTATGCCATAGGCATAGCATTGATCAGTGTTATCGGCGATCTGCTCATTGAGCCTGCCTGTGCAGGCTTAGAGTAGCAGATCGCCGATCGGACCGCACAGAGGCAGGTGAGAGACCTCCGGCAGTCCGTTTCAACGATCGGGACCCCCGCAGTCACACTGCGGGGGTCCCGATCGGTAAGTGACAGGGGACTCCCCCTGTCACTTACACTTAAACGCCGCGGTCGCGCTGCGATCGCGGCGTTTAAGGGGTTAATGACACGCGGCAGAGCGATCGCTGCAGCGTGTCATTACCGGTGAGGTCCCGGCTGCTGATTGCAGCCGGCCCCCACCTGCTATGAAGCGCGCTCCGCTCCGGAGCGCGCTTCATAGCGGGAAAAACACCCAGGACGTAAGGTTACGTCATGGGTCGTCTGGGGACAGACTTCCATGACGTAACCCTACGTCCAGGGTCGTCTAAGGGTTAAAGAAACACTGCTAACAATGCCAGATACCTGTAATATAGAGGTCAGACATAGTGATGTCGAGGCATAGTCCCAGACTTATCAGCTCTCTGTTAGCGTCTTCATTCCTGAATATCGCGGCCCCACAAAACTACCTACCGTACTCAGACAGTCGGTGACTGCAGCTGTGTCCCACCTCACTTATTGATTGGCTGAGCAGGCATTTCTTTGTGGGGCTATGACATCACAGGATTAGGAGCCCGATGGGGGATCATGAGCCTTAATGCTGGGGGGGGGGGGGGGGGGGGGAAATAGGACTTAATTATGATCCCACCTTATCCCTTGATTTTTCACTGTTACCCAGAATATTTCTGTCTCTCTTTCTGAAACATACACACGCAGCCTGCCGCAGCCATAGCTTACGAGTAGGGATGGTCTAAACCTGCCGAGGTTTGGGTTCGTACGAACCCGGACTCTTGGCAATGATTCCCGCTGTCTTAAATCTCCGTGGAGAGGGTTGATAAAGCGGGAAGACCGCCTGGAAAACAGATACAGCCTATGGCTCTGGCTGTATCCCGGTTTTCCAGGCGATCCTCCCGCTGTATCCACCCTCTGCACAAAGGATTAAGGCAGCGGGAATCATTGCAGAGAGTCCGGGTTCGTACGAACCCGAACCTTGGCAGGTTCGGACCATCCCAACTTACAAACACACACACACACACTCAGCCTACTGCAGCCATAGCACACTGAGGAAAGACACACAAGTTTCTCCCACAGAGAAAACGTCACACTGAGGAAAGAGGTTACTGCTACACTACTTATGGCTTCTTCTACATATTACACTGCTGCTCATATATAATCATCCAGGAATAGAACAGCACAGATCTCCCCCCACACAATGGGCTCTTCCAGTTCAAAAACAAGCTGCCATATAGTGACCACCAACTTTTCTCTGACCACCCTTATCTAATAGGGCCAGTGCTTTATTACTAATATATGGAGGAAATGGTTCACCCTTTGTAACTAAATGTATGTAAGAAAGTGTTTTTCTTGTTTTAATTAATAAGGTCCTTAAATTGATAGAACATAAAAAATATATTGATAAGGAACATTTATTAAAATTCATATGAAAACTCGAGTATAAAACTTTGAAAGTTTTTTTAAAGCTGGAGTCGGTAAGTTTTTTTCCATCTCCAGCCAAAACTAACTCCGACTCCACAGCTTTGTAATCTACTCCAGCTTGCACCTGGTATATATTTTAAAGTATGGCATACAGACATCATGAAAGAGGTGCCAACCTTATTATAAGGCTTACGTCTCTTAATTTTGGTATATTTTGTTCCAGTGCACCTTAGATTTAGATTGGTGGAAAAAAGCTGTAAATAATTCCCCTTTGTGTATATTAATTTACATTGATTTTGCACTATCATTTCTGTGTGGCATACATACTTATTCTTGGTTGTCCATAGCTTAAAATTGTGATGGGAATGGGAAAACTTACATTTTTTATTTTTTAATTTCTTGAGTATTCAACATTCACAAGTCTCCTTCTGTGCGGGGAGCAAAGCATATCATGTTCCATGTCCTACTGCGACCCTCTCTAACCAAGGTCATTTGGCAAAGAAAATGTGTAGGAAAGTAGGAAAAAAAAACTTTAGAAGATCCAAAATATTTCCCAGTGATTTCTGAGCAATTAAAATGCCTGTTGTTGATACAGAAGATACGGCGGCATCTGAAGGGGTGGAAGAACATTGCAGAAAAATGTTAATTTCATCTAATGGTGTTCTCAATGAAATAAAGGAAGAACAAACGGCAGGGGTTTGAGAACAACGCTGCAAATGATTGAGATGCACGTCTGCACCAGAACTGTGTAGACAACGGAAGGGAAACATGAATGAAAGAAATGAATATTGGGTACAATTATAAATTCACATAATTTCTGCATCTGTAACCTACTCCATACAACTGAATAGGATTGTCTATGTACGCACGTTCCTTTCTGCAAAAAAAACAATAAATATCTGCCACATAAACCCTAAGGGTCTGTTCACACTGAGCAAAACAGGCGGTATTCTGTGATGTCTCACACGCCTCCGCTCAAAGAATTGACAGGTGGCAGCAGAGAGCACCATGTCAGACTGGAAAGGACATACAGGAGCTGATAAGAACTAGAAAACTTGAGATTTCTAAATTACAAATGTATATAACTTTCTGACCCCAGTTGATTTAAAAGAAATACTCTTTTGCCTGACTACCCCTTTAATGTGAATAAAACTGAGCTGCAGTACCACACACAAGCTAAGAATAAGAGTGGTAATGGGGAAAATCACCTATATTTTTCTAATCATAAATCACCCCTTAAACACTTTAATCTTTGACCTTTAAAGGGGAACTCCACATAAGGAAAACAGTTTTTCTATTAAAAGTACATTAAAAGTTATATATATATATATGTGTCTATATAATGTATGACCATACCTGTGCACTTCTGCCACACTGGTAGCTGATTTACATCCAGGAAGTGAAGAAAACTGGCCTCTGTGTCAATCAACATTGTCTCCTGTTCCTATCCCCCTAAGGCTCCGTTTACATGGAGAAAAACTGGCGTAATTTCGTGGCAGAATCCCGCCAGCCTCCTTGTCATAATGACAGTCTGTGGAAGGCTAGTGCGCCTCCTCTCTGCGCTGAAGAATAAACATGTTAATTCTTCAGCGCAGAGCCTCCCATAGATTGTCATTATGACAGGGAGGCTAGCGGGATTCCGTGGCTGAGAATTAGGCCAGTTTTACTCCGTGTGAACGGAGCCTTAGGAGACAAATATTCCATGTCTCTGTCTCACATTGTGTGTGTTTGCTAGGCACAGGCTGATGATGCAGAAAGGGGGCAGGGTGTGATGTCACAGGAGGCTGGGTTGGATCCCACAATCCCCTGAGTGATTATCCAACTCTGACCAGCCAGAAGCAGGTGCAGCAACTTCACTGATTGTGCAAAAGTCTGCAGTAACTGAATTAAATTATGCTAAATGGCACAGAGGATTAAAGCCAGCACTGCCAGTCCCACCCGGCCAAAAAACAAGGCGTAAACAGTATATCCCATGAAGATAATATCGGATAAAGTCCTTATTGTGGGGCTCAACCTCAAAGATAAAAGATGCTCGATCATAATATGTGCGTGGTGATGAAAAAAAAAAAAAAAAATTTAAGTTCTTTACTTATTCCAATATCAGCGTTACAGGTAAAGAATATAGTGTGCTGTGTGGTGTTACAGGTAGATAATATAGCGTGCTGTGTGATGTTACAGGTAGAGAATACAGCGTGCTGTGTGGTGCTACAGGTAGAGAATACAGCGTGCTGTGTGGTGTTACAGGTAGAGAATACAGCATGCTGTGCGGTGTTACTGGTAGAGAATACAGTGTGCTGTGTGGTGTTACAGGCAGAGAATACAGCGTGCTGTGTGGTGCTACAGGTAGAGAATGCAGCGTGCTGTGCGGTGTTACAGGTAGAGAATACAGCGTGCTGTGTGGTGTTACAGGTAGAGAATACAGCGTGCTGTGTGGTGTTACAGGTAGAGAATACAGCGTGCTGTGTGGTGTTACAGGTAGAGAATACAGTGTGCTGTGTGGTGTTACAGGTAGAGAATACAGCGTGCTGTGTGGTGTTACAGGTAGAGAATACAGCGTGCTGTGTGGTGTTACAGGTAGAGAATACAGTGTGCTGTGTGGTGTTACAGGTAGAGAATACAGCGTGCTGTGCGGTGTTACAGGTAGAGAATACAGTGTGCTGTGTGGTGTTACAGGTAGAGAATACAGCGTGCTGTGTGGTGTTACAGGTAGAGAATACAGTGTGCTGTGCGGTGTTACAGGTAGTAACAGCGTGCTGTGTGGTGTTACAGGTAGAGAATACAGCGTGCTGTGTGGTGTTACAGGTAGAGAATACAGCGTGCTGTGTGGTGTTACAGGTAGAGAATACAGCGTGCTGTGTGGTGTTACAGGTAAAAGAATATAGCGTGCTGTGTGGTGTTACAGGTAGAGAATACAGTGTGCTGTGTGGTGTTACAGGTAGAGAATACAGTGTTCTGTGTGGGTGGGAACACTTGGAAATAATAAGGTACTGCAAATAATTCAGTAACACAATGAAACTGTAATGTGTGAACACAGCCTAGATGTTCTGCAACAGATTTGGGAGGGGAATATGCAGGGTGGGCGACTGTGATGAACAGCTGAGGGAAAGCATTGCATTCTGGAACCTGTAGTACTGTATACATCTGCTCAACGAGGAAGTACAACCACAAAATGCAGAACAAAACCCAGCAAAGCAAATGGATTTTTGGTAGTTTCTAAACTGGGTTAGGCAGGTAAGCAATGCTATTTTAACCTCTACCTGGAGTTCCCCTTTAAGCTGGAAAAGGGGGAGTAAAAAAAAACTTTCTGGGACTGCTTGGGGGTTGGTCGCCAATTTTTCTTTCAAATCATCTGGTGCCAGAAAGTGCCAGAGATTTTTTATTTAATTTTCAAGAAATTAAGAAACCTCAAATCCTCCCGTACTTATCGGCTGCTTTATGCCCTGCAGAAAGTGGTGTATTCTTTCCAGTCTTGGAGAGCAGTTTTCTATGTCCAGAGCAGTAGCATATCTCCATAGAAAACCTCTACTGTTCTCCAAGACTGGAAAAAATCCCACTTCCTGCAAGACATACAGCAACTGATATGTCCTGGAAGACTTGAAAATTTTTAACACCCCCCCCCCCAGCTGCCCCAGTCAGTTATAGTACGTCCTTGTAGGAGGTTAGTTTTAGCACGAGGATGTACTATTACTGACCTGCTTCAGATGCTCACTGTTTACACAAACAGTGACCGGGACACACAACTAAACTGTCAAAGGGTTAAAAAACTGTATGAGTGTCAATTTGAATACTTGAAAGGGTGAAGATTTCAAAATGGGGAAAATTCTGGGGGTTTCTAGTATACAGGCCTCTAAAATATACTCCAGAACTGAACTGGTTCCTAAATTTGAAAATTGCTACTAAACATTTATGGCCTCTAAAGTCCTAAAAAAAGAAAAGCCTGTTCACCAAATGCTGTTAATCTAAAATAGACATGTTATAGATATAAATTAATAAATAATTTATGTATTACTATTTTGCTTATTGGCAGAGACTTTCAAAAGTAGAGAAATGCTATTTTTTCAAAATTTTTCACAATATTTTGGAGTTTTTCACAAAAAAATTCTAAATGTATCAACCCAAATTTACTACTTACAAAAAGTAGAATATGTCACAAAAAACAATCTTGGAATCACAAGGATCGGTAAAAGCATTCCACAGTTATTGATGCTTAAAGTGACGTCACATTTGAAAAATTTGGCCTTGTCATAAACACCAAAACTGGCTGTGTCCCTAATTAAGTAAATGACAAATCTCTGGCACTTTCTGGCATCAGTTGATATGAAAAAAAAAAAATAATAATTGGTGAACTACACCTTTAATATAAATCATTTCATTTCCTAAGCAGATTAATGTTTTTAATAGAAAAGGCAAAAAACATCAAACATCATGGTTTCTGGATCTTGGCAAATTTCTTGCCATTAAGCTGAAAACTGGACAAGACATTGTAAAACGTTTCTTCCATGTTAAAACAGGCAGATGGCAACCTACATGTACAGCACAAATACATGTTCTGATCTGATAGATAAATCTGCTGCTCACTAGAGAATTGGACCAATTATATAACGATATGTAGAACGGGGGCCCTGGGCTGATGACTTACTAGCAGTTACAATAGGGAAGGATTGGAAATCATACAATGACGTTCGTATTCACATTATCAATAAAAAAAAAATGTGATTGTTGTGGAATTTCCCAGAATCCCACACATTGTGGGCATGAGAAGAGAATGCCAGAGCTTATCATGCAAAAAATACAGAAAGAATTTCAAGTACAATGGGAGGAGTATTCAAGAATGTATGAAATGATAAGAAATCTGTGACTGGGAAAACAAACAAGGGGGAAGAATAGTTTACAAAGATATAGAATAAAATCCTGAATTATATACCTATAGCTGACCGGCACTATACATACTTGCATTAAATCTGCTTCAAGAGGTTAAAAAGACGACAGATGTCAAACTCAACTACACAGTGGGCCAAAATGAAAAAATTGGACAAAGTCATGGGCCAACCTTGATGTTGAATGTTGAATTGTGCATGTAGCGTTGCTGGTACTGTCAGAGTGGTGTGTGTCCCAGCGCTCTGCACTATGATAAATAATATAATACATTTCTATGACGTGACAAGTATAGGATAGGATGGTACAGGGCAAGTATAGGATAGAATAGTTTAGGGAGAAATACGGGCTGGCTGCATGTACCGTCCATGATACACATACCTCTATCTTAGGGGGATGGCTGGGTTGCGGCCTAGTATGCTGGCTCCTCTGGCTTTGTAGTACAGTACATTCTATTGAAGATTTCATCAGTTTCGCTGGACTACGTTGATGACTAGCAGATTTTTTTTAACCCTTAGACGACCCAGGGTGTAAATGTACATTCTGCCGTCACTAGGGGAGTTCAGAACTGCTGCAGTCCCAGCTGCTATGTGGAACCCAGGACCGCAGCACTTAGCCATTTAAATGCAGCTGTCAAAGCGGACAGCTGCATTTAAATGGCTTCTTTTTCCCATCCTTGGTGGTCTAGTGGGGGGGATCTAGTGGTCCCTCCATCTGCTACAGCCGGGGGTCTGCGCCATAATAGGGCTGATCCTGACTCGGCGGTCTATTTTTCCTGGCTGTAGCAGGCCAGAGCAATAAATTCAAGATCTGATTGATCTATGCAGTATATCTATACTGCATAGGTCTCAATGAGAGATCAATGTAGTAATACTAGAAGTCCACCAGGTGGACTTCTAGTTAGTGTGTGTAAAAAAAAAAAAAAGTTTTTTTATTAATAAAAAATCCCTTCCCCTAAAAAGCCTTAATCACCCCCCTTTTCAAATGTATAAATAAAAATAAATAAACATATTAGGTATCGCCACATGCGTAATCGCCTGAACTTTTAAATTATGACATTTCTGATATCGCACGGTAAAAAGCATAAGCACCCAAAAAATTCCAAAGTGCAAAATTGTGCATCTTTTGTTGCAACAAATCAAGGAAAATTGTGATAAAAAACGATCAAAAAGTCGCATATACGCAATCAAGGTACCGATATAAAATATAGATAATGGCGCAAAAAATTACACCTCACACCTCACAGCATTATAAGCATGGTAATAGAGCAGTTAAAAAAAAAAAACATTTATTTTTTTTAAAAAGGTTTGAATTTTTTAACCCTTACAGTGGGTTTATACTACGGAATTCTCGCGGACAATGTCCGCAGGATTCCGTTGTGTGTCCGCGCGCACGGCCGTGCGCCTTTCCGCCGGCTCCATAGACGCCATTCTATGGGCCGGCATATTACGCTATCCGACGAAAGAAGCGGACATATTCCACGGACATTATCCGCGAGAATTACGTAGTATGAACCCACCCTTAGAGGACCCGGACAATTAAAATTTTTGCATTTGCATTGTACTTAAAAGGCCATAGCAGTTGCATTTTTTCACCTAGAAACCCAAATGAGTCCTTATTTTTGGTGCCACTATTTGTACTTTGCAATGACAGGCTGAATTTTTTCATAAAGTACACTGCAAAACCAGAAAAAAAATAAATGTGTGGTGAAATTGAAAAAAAAACATTTTTTTTTATTTGGGGGGTATTTGTTTTTATGCCGTTTGCCCTGGGGTAAAACTGTCTTGTTATATTTGTTCCTCAAGTCGTTGCAATTACAACGATATGTAACATGTATTTTATTATGTAACATATTTTATTTTATCTGATGGCCTGTAAAAAATTGAAACCATTGTTACCAAATATATGTTTCTTAAAACCGCTCCATTCCCAGGCTTATAGCGCTTTTATCCTTTGGTCTATAGGACTGTGTTAGGTGTCATTTTTTGCGCCATGATGTGTTCTTTCTATCGGTACCTTGATTGCGCATATGTGACTTTTTGATCGCTTTTTATTACAATTTTTCTGGATTTGATGAGACCAAAAATGTGCAACTCTACACTCTGGGATTTGTTTGCGCTTATGCCGTTTACCGTGCGAGATCAGGAATGTGATTAATTATTAGTTTGGGTGATTACGCACGCGGCGATACCAAATATGTTTATTTATTTATTTTTATTTATAACCTAGGAAAAGGGGGGTGATTCAAACTTTTATTAGGGGAGGGGATTTTTATTAATAATAACACTTTTTTTTTTCATAACTCTTAGGCCTTATTCACATGTCCTGTAATTTACGGATCCGTATTTCCGTATCCAAGTTAGTGCACATTGATGTCTATTGGGTTATTCACACATCAGTAGATTAAATAGATGAAAATCAATGCGGAAAAAAAAGGACATGTCCTAGTGCGGACCCAGTGCGGACCCAGATTTTTTTACCGATCCTCTCATTGAAATCAATTTTTTACGGATTGCAACATGTTTGGCATCCGTATTTCCGTATTCCCGTAAAAGAATACGGATGACTCATAGGTCACAAGGTTCTGTTTCTAAGCAATCACAGGCTGACAAGCGATCATGTGACTTATTTTAGTGTTGGGCAAACTGGTGCCATGTTTTTTTTTACCCTACTCAACTTTATTAACTTGTATAAAGCAGTCAGTAGAAAAAACGGATTTAGGGAAATACGGATGCAATACGGATCTACTACGAATGTCCAATCCGTAATTTTTAGTGGGTTGTTTCAGGGGGACTTCTAGTATAAGTAAACTGATCTCTTATTAAGATCTATGCAGTATAGTAATGCTGTAGCCGAAAGCAATAGAGTGCAGAGTCGGGATCAGCTGATGTCCGCTCCGGTATGGACCCGAGGGGGGGAGTGTGACGGTGCGGCGGGGTGATCGGGTGGCAGGCAGCTGATGTCTGGGGGGGCTGGGTTGAGAGGGAAGTTGGGCGGGGTGATCGGGCGGGGGGCAGCTGATGTCCGGTCCGGGGGGGGGCTGGTTTGAGGGGGAAGTTGGACGGCGTGGCGGGGTGATCGGGCAGGGGGACGCCGGACAGCGCGGTGGGGGTGATTGGGCGGCAAGAGGGGGGGTGCCAGTGGTTGCGGGGGTGCCGGCGGGCTCTCAATTGATCCGGAATCCCGGGCACTTTCCTGATGTACATCAGTAAAGTGCCCGTGATTCCGGCGCTCCCATAGACTTCTATGGGGGCGTCCGGGCCGGAATTCTGAACAAAAATAGGACATGTCCTATAAAATCCGGATCTATTTTCCGGAACGGACACCCTTCCGGAAGAATCCGGAAGGGTGTCCGTGACTAATTAAAGTCTATGGGTCCGGAAGTCTATATATAAAAATAAATATTCCTGGTGCTTAATACACTGTGTGACCAAGTCCCAAACCAAGCCGCCCACTTGGTATAGAGTCCAATAGTAAGTAATAAGGGGACAAGACAACTTCTAGTTGCAAAAACACTTATTCCTTTTATATTGTATGCAAAATGGTTTCTTCAGTAAACATATCGACAAAACAGAAAAACAAAAATAAGTCACCACAGTGTACTCGGACAGCCGCCGGATAATCTTCGCACCCTGATTCGGTGCCGGCAAGTCTCTGTCCTTCGAGGCTCTCACCCTCTGGGGATCGATGACGTCGACACGTACGCTACGTTTCGAGGGAGGGGGCGCTTGAGAAAGAGGGCCCCTCCCTCGAAACGTAGCGTACGTGTCGACGTCATCGATCCCCAGAGGGTGAGAGCCTCGAAGGACAGAGACTTGCCGGCACCGAATCAGGGTGCGAAGATTATCCGGCGGCTGTCCGAGTACACTGTGGTGACTTATTTTTGTTTTTCTGTTTTGTCGATATGTTTACTGAAGAAACCTTTTTGCATACAATATAAATGGAATAAGTGTTTTTGCAACTAGAAGTTGTCTTGTCCCCTTATTACTTACTATGGGTCCGGAAGTCCATCCAGATTTCCTGATAGGAAATCCGGAAGGTTTTTCCGGACGTGTAAAGGGGGCCTAAGACTTTAAAATAAGGAAAAATAGACAATACACAATTGAAAAATATATATATTTTTTAAATAAAAACACCCCCACACCCCTTGTTGACCTCATTGATTTTACTTTAAAAAAAAGTCTGATTGTTATTTCCATAGCCCACCGAATCCGATGTATTCCTCAGGATAAAGATATCTGAAAAACAAAGAGGAGAGAAACAAAAAAGGCAGTAGCAGAACACCTAGCAATTTTGACAGCTGTTATTCTCCTTACAGTACACTGTACAGATAGCTTCTTCCAGTCTGGCACCCAATAGGTTAAAGTCATACTGTCACCCCCTTAGTCTACAGTATGTGCATTTCTCTGCACCATCCACATGCTTAGATGCTGCACATTTGATATAAACCTGTATAACAGTTGTCTGTGTCTTCTTACTGCTCTAAAAGTTCTTCATTTAATCAATGACCAGTGTCATCTAGGCGGGGCTTCATGGTAGTGGGGCCCCCTCTTCCACTAGTGAGATGGCCCAACTGCCATGAAGCCCCACCCAGGTGACACTGTTTACCGATGAGATCAGAAAGATTAGTGCACACTTCAACCCTCTGAGTTGCTGCATTAGGACCTACAAAGGACTAATGCTTGATAAAAAGCAATGGATGCAAATATCCATCAGTCTGCTTCTGTGACTATGTGATGTCCTCCAGTAAGTTGTTACAGGATATAAGCGGAAGACAGATAAGACATATATATAGGCTTGCTGCCTCATTAGCGGACTTCAGTAGATGTGTGATTACTGGAAGACTATAAAATATCTGTGGGAAACAAGACCATGAGCCCGAGTGGATCATTTTTTAGACTGCCCCAAGTCCTCTACAGAAAGTGCTGTTACTCTTGCTGGCAGGAGGTTGGAAGCCACATAGAGGGCAAAGGTTCCCTGTGAGGCATGGAATAATTCTGAACAAGGGCCATAAGGGCAGCCTCAGAGGAGCCTGTAGAGAGCGCTGAAACTGCAAGGGTAGGGATTGTAGCAGGCTGTAACTCAAACCAGAGGTGTAGCTAGGCTCCCCCCCCCCCCCCTATCTGATGGACAGATGACAAATTAAAGTATCACCGTGTCCCAAGCCCCAGCAAATAACTGCTTGGGAAATGGGATGCAAAATTCATTTAAGCAATAGAGATAAGTGCAACTTGAGCCTGCTTGAGTCTGATTGTGCGGCACTTGATTACTGGTGGCTAGGGCCGGTGTCAGCACCCAGCTTACTCAGGCAAGGGCCGGGGGGCCCCACAGCCGCTCAAGGGGCCCCCCGGCACTTGCCCGAGTAGGGGACATTACTATGGGGGATCAGCAGGGGACATTACTATGGGAGAAGAACAGTGGACATTACTATGGGGGAAGAGCAGGGGACATTACTATGGGGGATTAGCAAGGGACATTATTATGGTGGATCAGCAGGGGACATTACTATGGGGGATTAGCAAGGGACATTACTATGGTGGATCAGCAGGGGACATTACTATGGTGGATCAGCAAGGGACATTACTATGGTGGATCAGCAGGGGACATTACTATGGTGGATCAGCAGGGGACATTACTTTGGGGGATCAGCAGGGGACATTACTATGGTGGATCAGCAGGGGACATTACTATGGTGGATCAGCAGGGGACATTACTATGGTGGATCAGCAGGGGACATTACTATGGTGGATCAGCAGGGGACATTACTATGGTGGATCAGCAGGGGACATTACTATGGGAGATCAGCAGAGGACATTACTAGGGGGGAAGAGCAGGGGACATTACTATGGGGGATCAGCAGGGGGCATTACTAGGGGGGGAAGAGCAGGGGACTTTACTATGGGGGATCAGCAGGGGGCATTTACTATGGGGACAGAGGGTATTTTTACTATATGGAGGACACAGCAGGGGACATTTTTATGGGGGAAGAGCAGGGGACATTACTATGGGGGATCCGCAGCGGGCATTACTATGGGTGATCAGCAGGGGACATTACTATGGGGGAAGAGCAGGGGACATTACTATGGGGACAGAGCAGGGGACATTACTATGGTGGATCAGCAGGGGACATTACTATGGTGGATCAGCAGGGGACATTACTTTGGGGGATCAGCAGGGGACATTACTATGGTGGATCAGCAGGGGACATTACTATGGAAGATCAGCAAAGGACATTACTAGGGGGGAAGAGCAGGGGAAATTACTATGGGGGATCAGCAGGGGGCATTACTAGGGGGGGAAGAGCAGGGGACATTACTATTGGGGCTCAGCAGGGGGCATTTACTATGGGGACAGAGGGTATTTTTACTATATGGAGGACACAGCAGGGGACATTTTTATGGGGGAAGAGCAGGGGACATTACTATGGGGAAAGAGCAGGGGACATTACTATGGGGGATCAGCAGCGGGCATTACTATGGGTGATCAGCAGGGGACATTACTATGGGGGAAGAGCAGGGGACATTACTATGGGGACAGAGCAGGGGGCATTTACTATGGGGACAGAACAGGGGGCATTTACTATGGGGACAGAGCAGGGGGCATTTACTATGGGGACAGGGTATTTTTACTATATGGAGGGCACAGCAGGGGACATTATTACTATATTGGGGAACAGCAGGAGACATTATTAGTATATGGGGGCACAGCATGGGGACATTATTACTATATTGGGGGCGCAGCACAGGATCCTACATACGGGACCCACATACCTCTTTATTTTACTGCACTTGACATTAAGCAGCAGAATTACTACTGTATAGGAGCCTATGGGTGGGAAGGAAGTTGCTGGAAATGTGCGGAGCCTAAGATGTTTGTCTGACAGGTTCTGAAGAAAAGAATTGTAGCTTAAAGAAATGATCATGGAGGCCTGGGCAAGATGGAGAGGAAACAGAGAGCAATCGCCTCAGATCAAAGAAGACGTCACCTGTGAGTTACTGAGTTACGTTTTTTCCCCCCGGTATTTTGTCAAACTTTATTTTACCTGTATGCCGAGACCCTTCACAGCATCTCTCCGTTCTGTGTAGGGGATCAGCAGTGTATTATATACTTATTCCCCTCCTCCTGTATAAGTGTGTATATATCTCTCCATTCTGTGTAGGTATACAGCAGTGTATTATATACTTAATATCCTCCTGTATGTGTGTATATATCTCTGCATTCTGTGTAGGTATACAGCAGTGTATTATATATTTATTATCCTACTGTACGAGTGTATATATATATATATATATATATATATATATATATATATATATATATACCCAAGAGATATATATATACACACTCATACAGGAGGGGGGCTAGTAAGTATATAATACACTGCTGATCACCTACACAGAATGGAAAGATGGATATATATACACACACTCATACAGGGGGATAATAAGTATATAATACACTGCTGATCACCTACACAGAATGGAGATATATATACACACTCGTACAGAAGGAGGATAATAAGTATATAATACACTGCTGATCCCCTACACAGAATTGAGAGATAGAGACCCAAGACTCTGTAACAATGATGCCACATAATTTGCTATACAAAGGGGCCCACTGAGGCTCTCTCGACCAAGGGCCCACAAAAACCTGGAGCCGGCCCTGCTGGTGGCTGAACAAGTTGGATGCAGTCCAGAAAAACATGAATACATCCATGTTTTCCAGGCACTGAAGTTAAAGGGGTAGTGCGGCGTTTAACTTTTATTCACTAAATAACACACATTACAAAGTTATACAACTTTGTAATGTGTGTTATTTAAGTGAATGGCCCCCTTCCCCGTGTTCCCTCCACCCCGGAAGTGATGGTGCATTATACTTACGTGTTCGCTGTCGAATGTATTTGTGTCGACAACGTCATCCTCGGGAGGCCGGCCTAACCGCTCCAGCCGTCCCTCACGCCGCCCGCCCCCCTCTGCCGCGTCATCAGCTGCTCAGGCACGATTGGCTGAGCATAACTGTGCTTCGCCCGGCTTCCCGAAGATGACGTCTTTGACACAAGATGGCGGACGGGGTCAACAGTGAACACGTAAGTATAATGCACCAACACTTCCGGGGTGGGGGGAACACGAGGAAGGGGGCCATTCACTTAAATAACACACATTACAAAGTTGTATAACTTTGTAATGTGTGTTATTTAGTGAATAAAAGTTAAACGCCGCACTACCCCTTTAAGAAATGATTTAAACTTTATGATGCACACTATTTTTTTTTTAATCCTTACATGTAAGTCCCATGTGTTCCAAAATTGTATCCATGAAAGTTACATCTTGATCCACAACAAACAAACTTAACATAGTTATCTAAACAGAAAAATTAAAAAGTTTTAGGGCAGGATCGGTGTTTAAACTGTACGAAAGTAGAAAAAATTG